>NC_090444.1:339976083-341180350 GCF_031143425.1 Pleurodeles waltl | reverse complement strand
TTAGAGGAAAAATGCAGGAAAGACCCCAACCTGCAATGCAACAACTGTGGATTTCCAATCTAGGGTACCTGTGGAACAAGGGGACCAAGTCCAAAAGTCACAAGCAAGTCGGAGATGGGCAGATGCCCAGGAAATGCCAGCTGTGGGTGCAAAGAAGCTTCGACTGGACAGAAGAAGCTGAGGTTTCTGCAGGAACGAAAAGGGCTAGAGACTTCCCCTTTGGTGGACGGATCCCTCTCGCTGTGGAGAGTTGTGCAGAAGTGTTTTCCCGCTGAAAGAACGCCAACAAGCCTTGCTAGCTGCAAATCGTGCGTTTGGCGTTTTTGGATGCTGCCGGGGCCCAGGAGAGACCAGGAGGTCGCAAATTGGACCTGAAGAGAGAGGGGACGTCGAGTAAGACAAAGAGCCCTCACTGAAGCAGGTAGCACCCGGAGAAGTGCCAGAAACAGGCACTACAAGGATGCGTGAAACGGTGCTCGCCGAAGTTGCACAAAGGAGTCCCACGTCGCCGGAGACCAACTTAGAAAGTCGTGCAATGCAGGTTAGAGTGCCGTGGACCCAGGCTTGGCTGTGCACAAAGGATTTCCGCCGGAAGTGCACAGGGGCCGGAGTAGCTGCAAAGTCGCGGTTCCCAGCAATGCAGCCCAGCGAGGTGAGGCAAGGACTTACTTCCACCAAACTTGGGCTGAAGAGTCACTGGACTGTGGGGGTCACTTGGACAGAGTCGCTGGATTCGAGGGACCTCGCTCGTCGTGCTGAGAGGAGACCCAAGGGACCGGTAATGCAGCTTTTTGGTGCCTGCGGTTGCAGGGGGAAGATTCCGTCGACCCACAGGAGATTTCTTCGGAGCTTCTGGTGCAGAGAGGAGGCAGGCTACCCCCACAGCATGCACAAGCAGGAAAACAGTCGAGAAGGCGGCAGGATCAGCGTTACAGAGTTGCAGTAGTCGTCTTTGCTACTATGTTGCAGGTTTGCAGGCTTCCAGCGCGGTCAGCAGTCGATTCCTTATCAGAAGGTGAAGAGGGAGATGCAGAGGAACTCGGATGAGCTCTTGCATTCGTTATCTGAAGTTTCCCCAGAGACAGAGACCCTAAATAGCCAGAAAAGAGGGTTTGGCTACTTAGGAGAGAGGATAGGCTACTAACACCTGAAGGAGCCTATCAGCAGGAGTCTCTGACGTCACCTGGTGGCACTGGCCACTCAGAGCAGTCCAGTGTGCCAGCAGCACCTCTGTTTCCAAGATGGCAGAGGTCTGGAGCACACTGGAGGAGCTCTGGACACCTCCTAGGGGAGGTGCAGGTCAGGGGAAAGGTCACTCCCGTTTCCTTTGTCCAGTTTCGCGCCAGAGCAGGGGCTAAGGGGTCCCTGAACCGGTGTAGACTGGCTTATGCAGAATTGGGCACCTCTGTGCCCAACAAAGCATTTCCAGAGGCTGGGGGAGGCTACTCCTCCCCTGCCTTCACACCATTTTCCAAAGGGAGAGGGTGTCACACCCTCTCTCAGAGGAAGTTCTTTGTTCTGCCATCCTGGGCCAGGCCTGGCTGGACCCCAGGAGGGCAGCTGCCTGTCTGAGGGGTTGGCAGCATCAGCAGCTGCAGTGAAACCCCAGGAAGGGCAGTTTGGCAGTACCAGGGTCTGTGCTACAGACCACTAGGATCATGGGATTGTGCCAACTATGCCAGGATGGCATAGAGGGGGCAATTCCATGATCATAGACATGTTACATGGCCATATTCGGAGTTACCATTGTGAAGCTACATATAGGTAGTGACCTATATGTAGTGCACGCGTGTAATGGTGTCCCCGCACTCACAAAGTTCAGGGAATTGGCTCTGAACAATGTGGGGGCACCTTGGCTAGTGCCAGGGTGCCCTCACACTAAGTTACTTTGCACCCAACCTTTACCAGGTAAAGGTTAGACATATAGGTGACTTATAAGTTACTTAAGTGCATTGTAAAATGGCTGTGAAATAACGTGGACGTTATTTCACTCAGGCTGCAGTGGCAGGCCTGTGTAAGAATTGTCAGAGCTCCCTATGGGTGGCAAAAGAAATGCTGCAGCCCATAGGGATCTCCTGGAACCTCAATACCCTGGGTACCTCAGTACCATATACTAGGGAATTATAAGGGTGTTCCAGTAAGCCAATGTAAATTGGTAAAATTGGTCACTAGCCTGTTAGTGACAATTTGAAAGTAATGAGAGAGCATAACCACTGAGGTTCTGGTTAGCAGAGCCTCAGTGAGACAGTTAGGCACCACACAGGGAACATATACATGCACACCTATGAGCACTGGGGCCCTGTGTGACAGGGTCCCAGTGACACATACATATAGGCCACAACCTTATGAGCACCGGGGTCCTGACTAGCAGGGTCCCAGTGACACATAACAAACATACTGAAAACATAGTGTTTTCACTATGAGCACTGGGGCCTAGCCATCAGGATCCCAGTGAGACAGTGAAAACAGTGACAAACATCCTGACATACACTCACAAACAGGCCAAAAGTGGGGGTAACAAGGCTAGAAAGAGGCTACTTTCTCACACAACCCCCCCCCCCCAAACGAAGGACAATAAGGCTAACCTTGGCCAGTTGAGACTTTATTGTCTAAGTGGTGATAAGTAGAGAGTAGCTCTGCAATAGACTGGTTACTCCCTTTATCATCCACTATATGGTTACTTCCCTGTGGGGATGTAAACCACCCTGTTTGAAGTTTTTTAGCTAAGCAACAATGTGAAGATGTATTTTCAGAGTTTCTATCAGTAAGTTTTAGTTTAGAGCAGTGGGAATTGTCCACTGAACCTATTTGTAGTGATGGAAATGCCAGACAGGGATGCTGTCTCAGAAAAGCCATAGCTGGGCAAAAACTTTGTCCATATGGCTGGGAGAGAGAACAGGGATGCTGTTTCTCTTGGGTTGGAGCAGGGCAGGGATGCTGTCCTATCAGCTCCACACTAGGGCAGGGATGCTGTCCTAAGTGTTGTGAGGCAGTGCAGAGTTTCTGCACTAAAGTTTCTCTGGGAGGGTTGGAGGGATGCTCCATGTTAACTAAAATGGTGCTCTTTTTCTCACCAATGTTAGTTATCCCACAGAGAGGTACTTCCACCTCAGGGAGTACAGTTTTGCCAACTGATGATTCCCTTGGAACAGGTGCCACCCCAGGAGAGGTTTCTCCCACCACAGGAATGGTATCCTGAATGGTAGGGTGGTTAGGGGATACTGTGATACCCTTTTTACCTGTTGATGGAGAGGGTTCCTGAGTTTTCAGGCCTTCTCTCCTTTGCTTTTTCATTTCAGTAGAAATGAGAGGGAACAATTCCTCAGGGATGCCCAGCATGGCTGCATGGGCATAAAACTCTACATCAGCCCAACCTGAGGCCTCTAGGTCATTACCTAAGAGACAGTCTACAGGTAAGCTAGGTGATACCACCACCTGCTTAGGGCCAGTAACTCCACCCCAACTAAACTGAATTATAGCTAAGGGAAGAAACTTAGTGGAGTTATGGACATCAATAATCTTATACTGTTGTCCAATGATGTGTTGATCAGGGTGCACTAGGTTTTCAGTCACCAAAGTGAAACTGGCACCTGTGTCCCTGTAGGCCAAGGCCTCAACACCATTTATTGAAACTGTCTGCCTGTACTTATCCATTGTAAGGGGACAAGCAGCCAATGTGGCAAGGCCAATGCCACTAGGTGTGACAGAAACTGTCTTGGGAGTGACTACCCCAGTTTCTACTATGGACCCAAAAGTGAACCCAACTACACCCTTCACTTGACTGTTGCCAGCAGTCCCACCACTAGTACCACTACTGCTAGGGGCACTAGAGCTTGATGTATTAGTGGTGGTAGGCTCAGGGGGTTTACCTGGACAGGACTTATCCCCTGGCCTATGGCCTCTGTTTTTACACACAAAGCACCAAGGCTTTTTAATGTGTGCAGGTTGAGAAGAAGAGGAAGAATTAGTTTTATCCCCACCCTCTGAAGAGTGTTTAAGATTTGAAGTGGGATCTTTGGTTTTACCCTTATCCCCATGCTTATCTTGAGATTTTTCACCATCTTTCTTCTTATTGCCATCTTTGTCACCCCCTGTATGAACTTTTCTGTTCACCCTTGTTCTGACCCATTTGTCTGCCTTCTTTCCCAATTCTTGGGGAGAGGGCAGATCAGAGTCTACCAGGTACTGGTGCAACAAATCAGACACACAATTATTAAGTATATGCTCTCTCAGGATTGTGTTATACAGGCTTTCATAATCAGTAACTTTACTGCCATGTAACCACCCCTCCAAGGCCTTCACTGAATGGTCAATGAAATCAACCCAGTCTTGTGAAGACTCCTTTTTGGTCTTTCTGAACTTTATCCTGTACTGTTCAGTGGTTAAGCCATAACCATCCAGGAGTGCATTCTTAAGAACTTGGAAATTATTAGCATCATTTTCTTTCACAGTAAGGAGCCTATCCCTACCTTTTCCACTAAATGATAGCCATAGGATAGCAGCCCACTGCCTTTGAGGGACATCCTGTACAACACAGGCCCTCTCAAGTGCAGCAAACCACTTGTTAATGTCATCCCCCTCCTTATAAGGGGGAACTATCTTGTGCAGATTCCTGGAATCATGCTCTTTTGCAGGATGACTATGGGGAATACTGCTGCTGCCACCATGGGTATCTAAACCCAACTTCTGTCTTTCCTTCTCTAATTCAAAAGACTGTCTATCCAAATCCAGCTGTTGCTTTTTAAGCTTCAGTCTGGTTTGTTCCACCCTCAACTTATTGAGTTCCCTCTCTAACATTCTGTCATCAGGGTTGGTGGGAGGGACATTTCTAGAAACAGAGCTATGATGGGAATGAACAGAAGGAGACCTGTCCCTTACAGAAGCCACCCTAACAGCTTGGTTTACAGAAACATTACTACCAGTATGGTGAGAATAAATGCTTTTGCTATGATGTGAGCCAACACTATTTATATGGTGTGGCTCATCATCATTACCATCTATGCTAGATTGTCTAGTAATGGGCAGGTTAGGAAGTTTCTTTCCTGAATCTTTTCCTGGGGGAGTCCCTGAATCAGATTGGGAACTATTAGGTACTTTTTCAACAGATGGGGCACCTATGGCCTTATCCTGTTCTCTAAGCATGTTAAGTAACAGTTCCAAGGAAGGATTCTTCCCTACACTCAAACCTCTCTCTATACAGAGACTCCTTGCTCTTTTCCAGCTAAGGTTGTCATATGCAAGTTTGGACAGATCAACACTTTGGCCTGTGCCAGACATTTCTAGAGAGAGTTAAAGTGATAGAAAAAGAGAAAAAAGTTTTCAGAACTTTTTGGAAAGACAGAAAAAAACTTTTTAAACTTTTAAGAACTTTTTGAAAGTTTAGGAGTACTTTTCAGCACTTAGAAAAGAGTGAAAAGAGGAAATGCAAAACTTTTTGGCTATGTGTATATACACTGACCTTGTTTTGTATATTTTTCTCTTATGAAAAGTACAATGACAAGAGTGGTAAGTAGTCTCAAGCACTTATCCCACCACTGCACAACCAATGTAGGAGGCTGGACTGGCTTGTAGTGAGTACCAAGGGGTACTTGCACCTTGCACCAGGCCCAGTTATCCCTTATTAGTGTATAGGGTGTCTAGCAGCTTAGGCTGATAGATAATGGTAGCTTAGCAGAGCAGCTTAGGCTGAACTAGGAGACGTGTGAAGCTACTACAGTACCACTTAGTGTCATATGCACAATATCATAAGAAAACACAATACACAGTTATACTAAAAATAAAGGTACTTTATTTTTATGACAATATGCCAAAGTATCTTAGAGTGTACCCTCAGTGAGAGGATAGGAAATATACACAAGATATATATACACAATAGCAAAAATATGCAGTATAGTCTTAGAAAACAGTGCAAACAATGTATAGTTACAATAGGATGCAATGGGGAAACATAGGGATAGGGGCAACACAAACCATATACTCCAAAAGTGGAATGCGAACCACGAATGGACCCCAAACCTATGTGACCTTGTAGAGGGTCGCTGGGACTATTAGAAAATAGTGAGAGTTAGAAAAATAACCCTCCCCAAGACCCTGAAAAGTGAGTGCAAAGTGCACTAAAGTTCCCCTAAGGACAAAGAAGTCGTGTTAGAGGAAAAATGCAGGAAAGACCCCAACCAGCAATGCAACAACTATGGATTTCCAATCTAGGGTACCTGTGGAACAAGGGGACCAAGTCCAAAAGTCACAAGCAAGTCGGAGATGGGCAGATGCCCAGGAAATGCCAGCTGCGGGTGCAAAGAAGCTTCGACTGGACAGAAGAAGCTGAGGTTTCTGTAGGAACGAAAAGGGCTAGAGACTTCCCCTTTGGTGGACGGATCCCTCTCGCCGTGGAGAGTCGTGCAGAAGTGTTTTCCCACTGAAAGAACGCCAACAAGCCTTGCTAGCTGCAAATCGTGCGTTTGGCGTTTTTGGACGCTGCCAGGGCCCAGGAGGGACCAGGAGGTCGCAAATTGGACCTGAAGAGAGAGGGGACGTCGAGCAAGACAAAGAGCCCTCACTAAAGCAGGTAGCACCCAGAGAAGTGCCAGAAACAGGCACTACGAGGATGCGTGAAACAGTGCTCGCCGAAGTTGCACAAAGGAGTCCCACGTCGCCGGAGACCAACTTAGAAAGTCGTGCAATGCAGGTTAGAGTGCCGTGGACCCAGGCTTGGCTGTGCACAAAGGATTTCCACCGGAAGTGCACAGGGGCCGGAGTAGCTGCAAAGTCGCGGTTCCCAGCAATGCAGCCCAGCGAGGTGAGGCAAGGACTTACCTCCACCAAACTTGGGCTGAAGAGTCACTGGACTGTGGGGGTCACTTGGACAGAGTCGCTGGATTCGAGGGACCTCGCTCGTCGTGCTGAGAGGAGACCCAAGGGACCAGTAATGCAGCTTTTTGGTGCCTGCGGTTGCAGGGGGAAGATTCCGTCGACCCACGGGAGATTTCTTCGGAGCTTCTGGTGCAGAGAGGAGGCAGGCTACCCCCACAGCATGCACAAGCAGGAAAACAGTCGAGAAGGCGGCAGGATCAGCGTTACAGAGTTGCAGTAGTCGTCTTTGCTACTATGTTGCAGGTTTGCAGGCTTCCAGCGCGGTCAGCAGTCGATTCCTTATCAGAAGGTGAAGAGGGAGATGCAGAGGAACTCGGATGAGCTCTTGCATTCGTTATCTGAAGTTTCCCCAGAGACAGAGACCCAGAAAAGAGGGTTTGGCTACTTAGGAGAGAGGATAGGCTACTAACACCTGAAGGAGCCTATCAGCAGGAGTCTCTGACGTCACCTGGTGGCACTGGCCACTCAGAGCAGTCCAGTGTGCCAGCAGCACCTCTGTTTCCAAGATGGCAGAGGTCTGGAGCACACTGGAGGAGCTCTGGACACCTCCTAGGGGAGGTGCAGGTCAGGGGAGTGGTCACTCCCCTTTCCTTTGTCCAGTTTCGCGCCAGAGCAGGGGCTAAGGGGTCCCTGAACCGGTGTAGACTGGCTTATGCAGAATTGGGCACCTCTGTGCCCAACAAAGCATTTCCAGAGGCTAGGGGAGGCTACTCCTCCCCTGCCTTCACACCATTTTCCAAAGGGAGAGGGTGTCACACCCTCTCTCAGAGGAAGTTCTTTGTTCTGCCATCCTGGGCCAGGCCTGGCTGGACCCCAGGAGGGCAGCTGCCTGTCTGAGGGGTTGGCAGCAGCAGCAGCTGCAGTGAAACCCCAGGAAGGGCAGTTTGGCAGTACCAGGGTCTGTGCTACAGACCACTGGGATCATGGGATTGTGCCAACTATGCCAGGATGGCATAGAGGGGGCAATTCCATGTTCATAGACATGTTACATGGCCATATTCGGAGTTACCATTGTGAAGCTACATATAGGTAGTGACCTATATGTAGTGCACGCGTGTAATGGTGTCCCCGCACTCACAAAATTCAGGGAATTGGCTCTGAACAATGTGGGGGCACCTTGGCTAGTGCCAGGGTGCCCTCACACTAAGTTACTTTGCACCCAACCTTTACCAGGTAAAGGTTAGACATATAGGTGACTTATAAGTTATTTAAGTGCAGTGTAAAATGGCTGTGAAATAACGTGGACGTTATTTCACTCAGGCTGCAGTGGCAGGCCTGTGTAAGAATTGTCAGAGCTCCCTATGGGTGGCAAAAGAAATGCTGCAGCCCATAGGGATCTCCTGGAACCCCAATACCCTGGGTACCTCAGTACCATATACTAGGGAATTATAAGGGTGTTCCAGTAAGCCAATGTAAATTGGTAAAATTGGTCACTAGCCTGTTAGTGACAATTTGAAAGTAATGAGAGAGCATAACCACTGAGGTTCTGGTTAGCAGAGCCTCAGTGAGACAGTTAGGCACCACACAGGGAACATATACATGCACACCTATGAGCACTGGGGCCCTGTGTGACAGGGTCCCAGTGACACATACATATAGGCCACAACCTTATGAGCACCGGGGTCCTGACTAGCAGGGTCCCAGTGACACATAACAAACATACTGAAAACATAGTGTTTTCACTATGAGCACTGGGGCCTAGCCATCAGGATCCCAGTGAGACAGTGAAAACAGTGACAAACATCCTGACATACACTCACAAACAGGCCAAAAGTGGGGGTAACAAGGCTAGAAAGAGGCTACTTTCTCACAGCCTCCACCGCCAGCTGAGAAAGCACATCCCTCATCTCCAGCAGAGGCTGCCTAGGAGGCACCTCCACCTGCCACCACAGTTCAGGCCACACCACCAGCAGAGGCTGCCCAGGAGGTACCTCCACCTGCCACCACAGTTCAGCCCCCACCACCAGCAGAGGCTGCCCAGGAGAGACCTTCACCTGCTGACACTGTGCAGCCTTCAACTCCAGATGACACAGTGCAGCCATCGCCACCAGCGGAAGCCATATAGGCCATCTTCCAGGGACAGCTGTACAAGGGGCCCCCTCCAGAACATGTGGGCATATTCCCTATCTGAGAGATTGTGACCTTGCACTCCCCAGGACAGAGGAATGGGCATGGAGCCCCCTCCAGAACCAGTGGGAAAGTCACCCACTCCAGAGACTGTGGCCTTGCAATCCCCAGGACAGAGTAATGGAAATGGAGTCCCCTCCAGAACCAGTGGAAAAGTCACCCACTCCAGAGACTGTGGCCTTGCACTCCCCAGGACAGAGTAATGGGCATGGAGCCCCCTCCAGAACCAGTGGGAAAGTCGCCCACTCCAGAGACTGTGGCCTTGCACTCCTCAGGACAGAGAAATGGGCATGGAGCTCCCTCCAAAACCAGTGGGAAAGTCACCCACTCCAGAGACTGTGGCCTTGCACTCCCCAGGACAGAGAAATGGGCCTGGAGCCCCCTCCAGAACCAGTGGGCTTGTACCGACTTCAGCTGAGGTGTCCCCCACGCCCCATCCCAGTGAGGTGCCTGATGTCCCTGCAGAGTTCTATCCGGATGAAGTCAGGATTCAAGTTGGGCCTTGGAATGTGCCCTGTAACCAAGTGAGCCCTTAGTACATTGGACTGGGCATTGACCTTTGTGTACGTATCTGTTTCTCGTACAATTGGTTTATTTCGTAGTTGTTTATGTCAATACATTCTCATTACTGCCTTCTTGTCCTTGCATTATTCTGCCGTGTGTTATTGTTTTTCGTCAGAAGTTGGTTGCGTGTCTAGTGTGTGTTGTGTGTGTGTGTGTTGTGTGTGTGTGTGTGTGTGTCACTCTCGTTTTCCTCCCTCCCTCGCTTGTGTACTAGGCAGCTGTACTCACCGTCGCAGTCTTTGTCGGTGTTGGTGTTCCAGGTGGAGCATGGCGTAGATGAGCATCGGGAAGACTTGCAGTTCCGGTTCCATGGCGGTGTTGTTCTTCCCTGTGTCTCCGATGGTGAGTTATTGCTCTGCTATATTCTGTGGCTGCAAGGCTTTAATGGCATTGGTAACGCTAAGGAAATCGTGGTGGATTGAAGGGTCAAAATATGGTGGGCGGAACTTTGTCTTCTGCCTGGCTGTTGACGGCTACCACCGTGGTGAGTGTTGTTTACTGCCCGGCGGTTGGTGTGGTACATTGGCTGTCTATTGGAGTTTTCTCTGCCATGGTCATCATTTGACTGTAATTACCATCAGCCTCTTGGCGGTATTACCACCACTTTATCACTCACTGCCAGGGTCATAATGAGGGCCTTAATCTCCCTGCACCCACCAAAAAATGAATGCGGCCTTGTGTAACGCAACTGGTGCACATGTAAAGCGTTACAATACCTTCTGGTTGAGTTCACGCTATATAAAACGGTAAAAAATACAAGCATTTGCAATGCAATGGGTCTCGCATTTGCTCGAGTTGGAGTTATTAGTATTGTAAATTCCTAACTGTACTTTTCTTGCCACATAAATTGAAAATGAAAAGTAAAACAGTTGACATAAGCAAGCCGATTCAAAGCGCCACAGCCCCCATGAGCATGAGCATGAAGGAGAGACACAAAAAGGAAAAAGAAGTTTGCTCGCATTTAAACGCATCTGCAAACGTGCATTTATCCGAGTAACAGGGTCGATGGCCAAGGAGGTAACAAAACTGCCCCAAGGAGGGACTAACGTAAAGCACTTACCAATGATAACAAAGGATTTTTGAAAGGCAAGGCCATGAATGAGTGATAGTGATGGGTGGGCGTGGTTAAAAGCCAGCAGATAGATTACAACACATCAGAGCACTTGCGTACTCGACCTAAAAAGGAAAGTTCAGACATGGGAAGTTGGGTGAGTGAACCAAGGAAATTGGGATGTGAACTGGAGACTAGTAATGTTGAGTATTGGGCTCCTCCATTCTCAGTTTACTCATCAACATTGTCCAAATTTGGCCACTGGTCCATGTTTTAAGTCAACCAAACTCGTCCAGTAAAAAGTTTCCTTCCTTTTGTATCTAGATTACTTTATAATTTCCTGTAATAGACCTATTGATTCATTCTTTGCTATGGGGGTTTCAAATGTATAGCTTAGAAAAGAACTTGGTGATTTATGTCACATCTTGATTACTAAATATATGGTCATGAACGCCAAATGATTGAACATATTCGTTACTGTGAAATGTTCTGTCTACAGAACGTAAGCCATTTTAATTGTTGTGTATATTGTTTTTTATGTTTTTAATTATTGTATTGTATAGGAAGTTGGCTCTGCATATACTATTTCAAAGTAAGAATTAGTGTGCATAGAGTCCAAGGGTTCCCCTTAGAGGTAAGATAGTGGCAAAAGCAGATAATTCTAATGCTCTATTTTGTGGTAGTGTGGTCGAGCAGTAGGCTTATCAGAGGGTAGTGTTAAGCATTTGTTGTACACACACAGGCAATAAATGAGGAACACACACTCAAAGACCTACTCCACGCCAATAGGTTTTTATATTGATAAATATATTTTCTTAGTTTATTTTAAGAACCACAGGTTCAAGATTTACATCAAACACTTTAAATGTATGGTACTTCATTTAGATACTTTAGGAACTTTGAATAAAAGCAATATCATATACAGTCTTTGCAAAAATGGCGATAAGCTATTTTCAAAGTGGACACAGTGCAAAAATAAACAGATCCTGGGGGGAGTACGTAAAGGTTAGATTATGATGTAAGTAAAACACTTACAAGTCTCACTTCAGGGGCATAGGCAGCCCACCGTTGGGGGTTCAAGGCAAACCCAAAGTTACCACAACAGCAGCTCAGGGCCGGTCAGGTGCAGAAGTCAAAGAGGTGCCCAAAACACATAGGCGCCTATGGAGAACAGGGGTGCTCCGGTTCCAGTCTGCCAGCAGGTAAGTACCTGCGTCCTCAGGGGGAAGACCAGGGGGGTTTTGTAGAGCACTGGGGGGACACAAGTAAGCACACAAAACACACCCTCAGTGGCACAGGGGCGTCCGGGTGCAGTGTGCAAAGCAGGCGTAGGGTTTCAGGTAGGAAACAATAGAGGGACCCGGGGGTCATTCTAACGGTACAGGCAGGCACAGGGGGGACTTCTCGGGACAGCCACCACCTGGGCAAGGCAGAGGGGCGCCTGGGGGTCACTCCTGCATTGAAGTTCGGTTCCTTTAGGTCCTGGGGGCTGCGGTGCAGTGTTGGTTCCAGGCGTCGGGTCCCTTGTTACAGGCAGTCGCGGTCAGGGGGAGCCTTTGGATTCTCTCTACATATGTTGCTGTGGGGGATCAGGGGGGTCTTCTCTGGTTACTCACGTGCTCGCAATCTCCGGGGAGTCCTCCCTGAGGTGTTTGTTCTTTGGATCTCGAGCCGGGGGTGTCAGGTGCAGAGTGTGAAGTCTCACGCTTCCGGCGAGAAACGTGCAGTCTTTGAAAGTTGCTTCTTTGTTGCAAAGAAGTAGCTGGTTTTGAACAGGGCCGCTGCTCACAGGAGTTTCTTGGTCCTTTAGTCCAGGGCAGTCCTCTGAGGCTTCAGAGGTTGCTGGTCCCTGTCGGATGTGTCGCTGGAGCAGGTTTTCTAAGTTGGAGACAGGCCTGTAGGGTTGGGGCCAAAGCAGTTGTCATCTTCCTTCTTCTCTGCAGGCTTGTAGGTCAGCAGTCCTTCTTCTTTCTTCAGGTTGCAGGAATCTGATTTCCTGGGATCTGGAGAGCCCCTAAATACTGAATTTAGGGGTGTATTAGGTCTGGGAGGGCAGTAGTCAATGGCTACTGTCCTTGAGGATGGCTACATCCTCTTTGTGCCTCCTCCCTGTGGGGAGAGGGGAACATCCCTAATCCTATTGGGGGAATCCTCCAAACTCAAGATGGAGGATTTCTAAAGGCAGGGTTTACCTCAGCACAGTACACCTTAGGGGCTGTCCTGACTGGTGGGTGACTCCTCCTTGTTTTATTCATTAGCTCCTGCAGCCTTGCCACCAAAAGTGGGGGCAGTGGCCGGAGGAGCGGGCACCTCCACTCGCTGGGATGCCCTGTGGCGCTGTAACAAAGGGGGTGAGCCTTTGAGGCTCAACGCCAGGTGTTATAGTTCCTGCAGGGGGAGGTGAGATGCACCTCCACCCAGTACATGCTTTGTTCCTGGCCACAGAGTCACAAAGACACTCTCCCAATGTGGCCAGCAACATTTCTGGAGTGTGGCAGGCTGGCAGAAACTGGTCAGCCTACACTAGAAGTCGAATTGGTATTCAGGGGGCATCTCTAAGATGCCCTCTGGGTGTATGTTACAATAAATTGCACACTGGCATCAGTGTGCATTTATTGTGCTGAGAAGTTTGATACCAAACTTCCCAGATTTCAGTGTAGCCATCATGGAACTGTAGAGTTTGTGTTTGACAAACTCCCAGACCATATACTCTATTGAGTACCCTGCACTTACAATGTCTAAGGTTTTGCTTAGACACTGTAGGGGCATTGTGCTCATGCACATATTCCCTCACCTGTGGTATAGTGCACCCTGCCTTAGGGCTGTAAGGCCTGCTAGAGGGTGACTTACCTATGCCACAGGCAGTGTGAGGTTGGCATGGCACTCTGAAGGGGGTGCCATGTCGACTTAGTCATTTCCTCCCCACCAGCATACACAAGCTGTAAGGCAGTGTGCATGTGCTGAGTGAGGGGTCCCCAGGGTAGCATAAGACATGCTACAGCCCTTAGAGACCTTCCCGGGCATCAGGGCCCTTGGTACCAGGGGTACCAGTTAAAAGGGCCGGGGTTGTGCCAATTGTGGAGACAAAGGTACAGTTTAGGGAAAGAACACTGGTGCTGTGGCCTGGTTAGCTGATGCTAAATCATAACTTAGCATCAGCAAAGGCAAAAAGTTAGGAGGTAACCGTGCCAAGGAGGCATTTCCTTACATATTATTTTTAAGCTGAAACAGTAAAGGAATTGACTGACTAAAATTGCAATTGCTGTGTGCTTCCTGTCGTGGAAGTATATAACAGTTGTAGGCTAAATAAGCACATTATCTACGGTACACTTCAAATCCCTTGTATAGTATTTAATACTGTGAATACGAAGAAACATTCAGTCGAGGTATCAGCAGAGACGTGAGGGCGCATGTCATTTTTAGACCACAAACATCTCCAAAGCTGACACCAGATTATCTTAAGTAAATTGAATTTCAGCGGTTGCTATTTCTACAGAGATGATTTCCCAATGAAGCACAGCGGTATCATTATGAATTGCATACATGCTATAATGAAGAAATCAAATGCCGGACAATGATCTACATTGACGGCAACCTATTAAACAGAGATGAGTTTTCGTCTTACGCAAGCACTTTGTATGACTCATACAATTGTGGCCCAAAAACAAGAAGCTACATATAACTAATGAACCCTTTATCGCATTCGCCTATGGACAAGGCACCCAAAGAGCACACAAATTAAAAAGAAAAAAACAGTGCAATCGAGTTGCTACAGTTCACTCGTAATGAAACCTATCGGCAAAAGTGCAATTAACTTTTACTTTAACAGCAATTTTGCTGATAGGTTTTATTACGAGTAAACTGTAACAGGGTCGATGTTATGCAAAGCGCTCGACTACTGCCAAGCAAGATCGCGCTGCAAACAAAAGATAGAAAGTAGTCCACATACCTGACGGGAAACAGCGAGCCTCCATGACGTATGCATGCCTTCCAGTAATGAAAGCAAACCAATTTTAACAGGCAAGCCCACGAACCAATAAAAGACACTGACGTGACGTGGACGGGGCTCCGAGCCCTTTTATAATTCCTAAAGCGTCTTGCTAGCGATACTCATGCGCAAGCGCAAGCGACGCAGGCTCCACCCTAAAAATGATAGGAAGCATTCACTCTACTGTGCCTGACTGCTGTTAACAGTGATGACACCCTTTAAAAATGGGATTACTGTGCCCTCGGTGCATGCACAGGTTGGTCTTTGTCACTGAGTCCGATACAAGCTATCTGATGCCGGGTTTCAAAATCGTACCTACGGTATATATGTCCTCTGCTTTTATTTTTACAGTTGCATGAAACTATCACTTTTCCTCTTCAGAGATCTGTTCCCGTTTTAGGTACAAGTGAGCACCTTTGCATTGAAGTTATCACACCATTCTACAAGTGGAGAGACGTTTAGGGGAATTAGTCAGTCTCTCTTCATTCTAATCTTTCCAAGCAAGGTCACCTTTTCCAGTACTGCCTCCTTTTAATAGTCTTATGTTAAGAGTGTTTAGCGATTCTCTGAAGCAAGCCATCCACTTAGCTGACTTCACCTAGCTCCGGTTTTTCACTTTTTCTTTTATTTATTTATTTTTTAAATGAAGTAATAATTCATATGTCATTGCTGTCTTGGGGTGTGCATTGTCAAAGCAGGTTCTCAAGGGTGGAAGACTTTCTCTGAACGTTTCAAGGGACTGTTGGTGTCTTGGAATGAGATAGCTAAAGCAGACCACAAGTTCATAAGATAAGCTTCCTCCTTTATCTCCTTCTTGGAGGGCCGAGCAACACTCTGATCTATGAAGGTTTCTGAGCAGGTCTGCTAATGTAGCTCCTGTCTCAAAGTTATAGTCATTACCTCATGGGAACACCCATATCTTCTAGCTAAAGGTCTAATTACGGCAGGTACTAACTCAGGGTCAGGCATGTAATTGTCAAGATATAATCTAACTAGGAAATGCAGCAACCATTCTACAACCACTGGTTCCTTTTAATTTTCATTTTGGAAGTCTTACTCATCACAATACTTTGTGAAAATAGGTCCTGTCAGAGAAACAGGTGACCGCACTAAACTTTATAATCAACAAAAAATATCAGCACTCCTCCCAGCTATAAGAACCTAAAAATCTAATCTTCAGCTTCATTATTTACAATATCCTAGCAATGTCACGGCGGTTGAAGACTGAGTACACTAAAGAGATGGAGTAAAGGAACCTAGGACTATGAGAAGGAAGAGATCACAAGATTGTAATCTGACATTGTCAACTCACCCATCATTGGAGTTCTTAGTGAGGCTATATCATGCCATGACTTGTCTTGAACCAACACTCAGTAGTTGTTTACAAACCACACACTATTTCTAAAATGTCACTTTCAGAAGATAGTTAATGCTTGGATTATATCTGTAACACTCGCTGCTGCTGTTGCAGTCTTTCTGTGACCAACATAGTTTTTTCCGGCCACTGGGTCTTCTGGTTGGCCTTACATCCTCGCTATAGTTGGTTGCCTCGCTTAGAGTGTCTTCTCTAGCTTTCTGCCTTCCGGGTCCACATTCTTCACCTTTGGGTGCTGAGGGCTGTGGTGTGGCACAGATGGAGTTTTTCACAGATCTTCACCAAAGTGAATTAACATGGGCGTGCAGATTTGTTGACAGGATTACATCTGTAAAGAAACTTCACAGTTAAATAGATTTCATCATCTATTACAATGCTTTCCCCAGCTGTTTTTGCCTCAAGAGTTCTGCAAATAAAATTTCTTCAAAAAGTAACTTAAGTCTTTCAAAGAGACTTATGTAATTTGAAGCATTTATTGACTGATAATAAGTGCCACAAGAATTATGCGGTAAGAGATGGCCAAATTATGCAGCAGGGCTGAGTAAATTATGCAGCAAGAAAAGACAAACTATGCTGCATAATGCGCCACATTTTGTGACAGTATTATTCTGTTATTTTGCCAATTTTACTCTTGTTAACACTGTCTGTGCATTGGTTGTACCTCATGTCAATGCCCAGATGTAGCAATAGCAAGCAGTGAACCTTTTCAAACTGCCTTCCACTGCGCGACAACATGTGTTGCTGCGTTTTTAGTAAATTTTGAACCATTTATGGCAGAAACAATTTTTGGGGGTTAAAATCTGCAAATTATACATCAGATGGTGCATTATATGGCAAAGGCAGCTAATATATAATTATGCAAAATTCGCCGCACCCGCACAATGGCATAATTCTAGTAGCCTGTTGATAATTGTGTTTAAATCAGAAGCACTTTTACCCGCCTCCTCTTTTTATGAAATACGCTGCCTTTACTCATTTACATGCAATTAGTTTATTAATTCCAATATGATTTCAGGAAGTAGCTGCATGGTTGGACATTATTTAAGCTTATTAAAACATACCTTACGTTTTGTTCTTTTATCATCCTATAAATCAAACGATGCTTTTCATTTTTTTGCAGGCCTTGTAAATCTAATGCTTTTTAAATTTTTTATTTGGCGGTACAGATCTAATTTAGAGCAGTTGACATCATTACAAATCAGCTTATATTGAGATCAAATAAATACCTACATCTAAATTTAAATACATCAGCTACACAGGAGGCACACTAATTGTTAAAAATCCTCCTGAAAACACAACCCTTAGAGATACTGAAATGCTTCCCTAAGTTCACAAGGCCAAACCTCACCAACTCTTAACCCATAAAATAACCTACATTCCCCTTATATGAACATTTGTTCAGACAAATCCACCAGAAAAAAACCCCTAATTTATCAAATATTTTTGTATTGCCTGAAGGTACTGTGAATATGTTATCTCTTTCTTTAACCCTCTATTAAACCATCCCAAAAATTAAGGGGTGAGCTTTGACCTCCTTCTCTGCAAAAGAACTGATCAAGCTATCGACATTGAAATGAAAATCAGTTTTTAGCATTTCGAGAAATTCCCGACATAGGACAATAACAGAACAGGATGAGTGTAGGATTTTAGGGTATTTGGATCTGCAATTAATCTTATAAATATTTAAGGATAGGTATCCATTTGAAAGTGGGTTGTTGGTTGACTGCAGACTGAGCCCTGGTCAAGCAGCATTCATAATCCTAGTAAGGGTTAGTGTCAGGCAAACCCTAAATTAACCTGTGCTTATCCTCTGGTAGCTTCGCACAGTGCTGTCAGGCTTAGCTTAGAGGCAATGTGTGAAGTATTTGGGCCACACCTTAAACAGTAAAACAGTGGAAACACCACACAAAAATATTCCACAACAGGTTCGAAACGTGGTTTAATAAATCAAGACCAAAACAACAAAAATCCAATAAGTAGAACTTGAGTTATGAAATTTTAAAGGTTAAACTGCACAATAGCACTTAGAAGCAAGAAGCACCAGCCAGGGATAACTGAACTGGTATAAAATCAAAAGTTCAGGCTGACTGTGATGGATTCGCAGTCTGGCTACAGGGACCATGTTGGGCCCGCTGATCCAAAGTACCTTAAATCCTGCTTGCAGAGCATAAATGTGTCAAGGCTCTTTCTCATTGGATGAATGGGGGCCTAGATTACTTTGGTTAGTGCCAATGGTTCAATTAAAAAGGCAAAAAGCACAAGAGAAAGGGGGCAACCTTGCCTTGCGACACTTGAACCTTAAACCACCCAATTTCAGATGGATTTAAAATCAAATAGGCCTCAGCATTATACAACATATTCTTTATAAACTCTGTACTCAGGGTGGAAAATCCATTTTTCCAAGACACAAAAACATGTTTCCCAAACGAAATTGCAGCCAGAATTTGATTAGTAACATATACCTATAGGGCTTCTATTAAATAGTTTGTATACGTAAATGGCTGCCAACCCCTGTAAAACTGTACAGATTCATATGAATTAATTTTGAGGCCACTTTATTGAACCCATTCACTAATATTTTCGTAACGATTTTAGCGTAACAATTTAAGAGCGTGATAAATTTGGATCCACCGGATCGTTGCCCTTTTTCTAAAAAAAATAAAAAAAGCTTACTACATTAAAAAAATTCTGATGTGGTCCAGCACATCGCGTCCCATTAAATTGTCGTGACCTCCTCAAGTTTGGGCAAAGTAAAAGGTTTAGACATAAAACTGCGGTCTTTCAAAATTACCGGGAATTAAATTTGTTATAACAACAGTAATTCATTTACATCGATGGTAGGGGAGGGATATACATTTTACTAAAATGATCTAATAAAACGGAATTAATTTCCTCCTATGAATAACAGCAAGCCACTGGCCTGGGATATTTTAAAGTTCTGCTAGAGCTGTTTGAAAACCTCCTTGGAACTGCCGCGCCATAAACCTCCACACAAAATCACTTTCCTCACATACATTTCGCAGATAGGTACTATTTTTCAAATAGTTTCAAATTAGCGTAATAATATTACCGTAGAGCAGATGTCTCGCTTTTCAGCGTCTTTCCATTCTCAGCAGTTATAAGCTAGAATTTCTAATAATCACTTTGCATTTGATACTCCAAGTTGACCTTCCATTCATTCTCGGTTTATATCTATAGAGATTACTTGTGAGCGAGGGGATAGAATTATCGTGCAGTTCATCCAGCACCACTGGCATTCCATTTTGGCCTGCCAAATGTGAATCTCAGCCCATAAGCAATAGGGGTAGGTGCCCCTCTATGCTCTGCGTTCTCTGATGAAAAGTATTTAGGTGAAGCTCATGTTTTAAACATGGTGAATTTAAATACATTATTGATGGTGATGTGAGTTTCCTGTAAAAAACAAACAAAAAATTGGTTTGCGCCCTTTTATCCAGGCCTCTATATCTTCTCTCCCCCCCCCCCAGTGGTTTAAAGCATTGACAATTAATTTTAAAAAATCAACATTTCATCTAATTGATAATAAAAATATGCAATCTCCTCCCAATAACCCTTATAATGTGGCACACCATGGCACGTTTTTCCTGATATACATAGAGAGTGCTACTAATAAGCCCTGCTCTAAGCGGTCTTGTGTACAGAGCCCAGACCAAAGCACTGTGCGCTGTGTGAATTGCAAAAAGAGCATAAAGTGTCCGAAGTACATAAAATGCATAACTTCAGTGTAAAGTGCTACGTTACATGCCATATAAAGTACTACCATGCTTAGCCCTGGTTCTAAAGTGCATATTACATAAAATGCACGGTGCTGTGCAAATATATCCAAGAGCCTAAGAATTCTAGTGCAAAACCTGTGTAGCCAAGCTTCCTTGCTAGATTCAAGAACCCCTGTAGAAACTCTAATAATTACCACTCAAGAATCCTCTATTGTTCTCTTCTTCCTATACCTCCTTATTTTTCTGCAACTCTCTTGTAAAATGGGTTCAACTCATTTATATACCCAGATTCTTTGCGTTTTGAATAGCCCAGTTTTTGACCTTTTTACTGTGGGTGAGGCTCTCTACATGTATCTCACCCATGGTTATCACATGACAAATGGACTGTGCACGTTTATCACCAGCGTCTGCCTTTTAAGATAAGGTAGCTGCAATGCAGCTAGGCAAGGGGCACCTGGCTGGATACATGTGAACACATGTGCACATGCACGTACACGTGTGCAGGCTGCACGTTTCAGACTACCGTCATGCACAGCCTGGTAACTAGGCACAGGTAGCCTGGTGCAGAGGGGACTCTGCAGAGTAGAATATTGCTCTAAAATGGCTTTATAAATAGGGCTCCCCGTCTTATGTTATTTAGATTTAAAGCATTTCCATCTGTACTTATCCATATATATTTTTTGACCATCTTTATTTATATTTATCCATATTTATTTTGTGTTTTGAGAATAAATGGAGTCGTAAAATGTTATATTTCCATTTATTTCACAGACAAGCAAGAACTCATACTTTGATGTCTGTCACATTTTAGCAAATTAAGCAGACAAATATAACATAATACTACACCTACAGATAAATATTAACAATATATAAAAATATTTGCTAACATAAGCCTGTTTTTAAGGAAAGCTCATCTTGTTGTTTAATTCATCATGCTTGTATCTGCTCAGCTGGTGGCTTCAAATTCATGAAGGACAGCATGGAGTTACTCAGAAAGAACAAAGAATGCAGGGTCCCGGGACCCCAACGTCAGGCTCCCAACAGGCCAGGATGCTGGGGAATGCCATTATGCTCCCCCCACCTGTGATCGCTCTGACATATTCTTCTACCACAATCAGCACACGCCGCCCTTGCCCTCGTGGAGGGGACAGGGGGAAGCCAAGATGAACAACAGCTGCTCAGGAGTGGGTTCCCTGTGAGGCCCTAATGAAATTGAGGATGGGTGTGTCCTGGAGGGTCTGGGCATCCCCTTTTCTGGTTAATAACAAAGGGAGACGTGGTGTGAGCCGGTGCATGTGAGCCAGTGCAACAAAGAAAGGGAAAAGTGGCTCTCCCAAGTGCCGCAAAAGACTTACTCATAAGATAAGTTATTTCTCGACTAATGGTGGCCCTAGGAGGGCAGAGGCATCACCAGTGATGCTGGGGGGGCTGCAGGAGGTGCAGCAGCTCTATTGTGAAATTAAAAACTGAACCAAAGACTCTAGGGTCCATGAAATTATGATTCTCTCTAACTTTCACATTGGATTAAACCATTCCCAATGCCAGAACTTTGGCTCTACATCTAGGAGTGCAGCATCTTCTAGGGGCTGGATCTTTGGTGCACTTTAAGTGACCAGAAAGTGGCACTCTCTTGGAGCTGTTTTTATGATTTCATTTTATGTGGCCTAGAAGTATTTACACATGCTATGTCCACTTCTAAAAATGCTTCATTAATATAACAACGTTGACAGTGATTATTGATCAAGGTTAATATTCTTTATTGAAATTAATTATCACATTTACATATTGTTATTATTGATTACTTCATTGACGCACAACATGATGGTGTTTTTAACATGTGCTTTGTTGTTTCCACAATATATTGAACCCTTGATAATTACAATAGGCCTGCTTTATATATAAAGTGATACCACCGTATATTGTGATGTGTTGTCTGGTATTAGTGGGTGCCACTGTGATTTTGAAGGTCATGACCCTTTTGGGGTCCCTGAGGACTAGTTGGGGGAATGATCTGGACTTCTTCACTCAGAGACAAAGACAAAGAGGATAGATGATGCAGGATGCCAGTGGAATTAGCTCCCTGAGTAATACACCTCCTTGGTGGCTAGGGCTGGCGGCCAGATGAAAAATGCACCCAGAATCATCCAAATTGACCCAATGGGACCAGACGTATCGCATTTTTAAGATTGGCAACCTTTGAGCCTTTCTGTGACGCTTTCTATTACGCCTGAGGTGGGCAAAGACCAGGGGGCAGCAGAAGATTAATTCATATATGTGCCCCAGGTAGGGGGCCTGCATGGAGCCCCTCCCCTCATCTGTAGTTATCCCTGGGGGGCCCATCTCACCTTGGCCTGACACAAAATGCCATTGCATCCCCAAATAAAAGAAGAATGGGGTCTAGAACCCCATCTCCGGGCCCCAACAAGATAGGAGGTTGGTTGAGCACTGTTGCATTCCCCCATGCTCCCAGTGCTGTGCTGTATCTGGGGGAGCATGGTAGCCATCCCAATTAACACGCACTGCCCACATTGAAAGGCAGAGGAGAAGCCAGTTGATGGTTCCTGGGCTAGCCTAGATGGATATCAGCTGTGCAGGAGTGGGCTCCCTGAAGGCCCCAATGAATTTGAGGATGAGGTGTCCTGGTGGGACCGGGCACCTCCTTTTCCAGAAAAAAAAAAGGCCTGGGGCGCAATGGCACTTGAAAGAAAGAGAAAAGCAGCTCTCCACAGCACAGCAGGAGAGTCACCCATAACATATTCACTCGTCCTGGGGCAGTGCTGCATAATGACCCATGTGGCTTATAAAGCCACATGATTGCTCAACTTGTGGTGACCCCAGGAGGACAGGGGGCACAACCACTGATGTAGCAGGGGACTGCAGGAGGGGCAGCAGCACCCTGCCTTTGTTCAATCAAAAATTGACCTTAATACTACAGGGTCCATCAATTTATGACTTACTTTGGCTTTGGATTAAAACACTCTCAAGGCTTGACCTTTAACACTACAGTTGGGAGTGCAGCATTCCCTAGGGGCTAGATATATGGCTGCATTTTATATGACCAGAAAATGGCTCCCTCTAAGAGCTCTTTTTAAAATTGCAAATTATGGGGGCTAGACGTATTTTAAAGCACACGGATACATGTTATATTTATTTTAAAATATTATATTATCATAATAATGTTGACAGTGATTACTGATTAACATTTTTATGCTTTATTGAAAATAATAATTACATTCACACATGGTTATTATTGATTATGCACTGACACCCAAAATTATGGTGTTTTGAACAAGTGCTTTGTTGTACGTGTTATATGATAAACCCTTGATAATGCCAGTAGGCTTGTTTTATATGAAGTGATACCAACCTATATAGTGATGTGTTGTCTATTATAAGTGGGGGCACTGTGATTTTGAGGTTCATGACCCTTTAGGGGTCAAATATGATATCACAACGTGATCTTAGGTGTTTTAATATAGTTGTAATTTAATGCGTAGTAATTTGGTGTGTTTATGTGCAAAAAAGTACTTTTCCTTTTCTAGACAAAAAGCACTGACGGGACAATTATTTATTGAGTGTTATTATTTTATGCCAGTGAATGGTGATTACTAGCACTTCACCACTTCCCCTGAGTAGGCACTGAATTTCTCTGCTTCGCTACCCTGAGAGAGTCAAGCGTTATAATGGGGTGCTTGGTTCCCAGTACGTGGAAATTGTGGCCCTATCATGTGTGCAGGCATCACATCCTGCACAACTTAGGGCCTAATTTAGATGTTGGCAGTTTCACTGCTAAGACACTTCAGATGCTGGCCCGAAATTACCATTAAGTCAGCCGTCTTCTGACCGCCGTATTTAGATGTTTCAGTTCTGCTGGCAGTCGGAATGGCAGTGGTTCTCTGACAGGGTGAGACGCCAGTGGGACGCTGTGCACTTCGCACAATAGCAGGGACTATGGAAGAGAGGTAAGTGGCACACACACACACACTGTCCCCTAGCCATAGCCGTACCCCCGCACTACATCACACAACACAACATATGCACACAATTGCCCATTGCCATTCTGACACAACACAACCCGTACATGCCAAAAACACACATTGACATACATCCATGACACAACATACACACACCATTGACACTGCACCCACACATGACATAACCACAACAAACAACACAACTACGTGCTCAGCTACACAAACACATTCACACACACCGACACCTCACCCTGCCAATCGCATCACATACACATACATGTGCTGACACACATAACTTGCTGCTCAACATGATAGATACAGGTCCCCTGGCAATATGCACACATGGGTACAGTTGGCAGGTGCAAATGCACCATCATTGTGGTGCCAGCATTCATTTCCCAATGAATACTGGCACCATAATGGCAGTTGAGTATGTGTGTTTTATGTGTTGTGTACTCGTGTGTCCCCATCCATGTCTGTCCCACTCATTTCCCCAACATATGCATGTCAGAATGCTAAAATAAATTACTGTGACATATATGTCTTCACTGAACCCCACCTCCCATGCAGTGCCCACCCAACATACTCTGGCAATGCGTTGTCCCGACCTAGGATTGTGTCAACAGGGATGATCATGTTTTCTCTGTGGGTGCGCGCCAGCAGCGGTGGCAGACGTTGTCTAGCTGTGTCCAGTCGAAGACGGGGGAGTGATGAAAGGTGAGTTTTCTCCTTCTTTCACCCCCAATCTGCCTACTCAGAGATGGAGGTCGGACCTCCAATTTCTGATTGGCAGTAAGGCACATTTAAATCTGCATATCAGGAAAGGCTGGCAGAGGTCCCACCAGCATTTCCTGTTCCCTTTCTCAATGTAGATGTAGGTGGTAATTCTTGGTAGAGACAGTGGTTCGAATGCGGCCTATCATCAATGGGACCATCAACATCTATATATCGCCGGTGGACCATCGTGGCAGTGGGAGGGTTTCCAGTCAAAAAGTCGACGGCGGGACCATTACCAACAACATGTAAATTAGGCCCTTACATCCTCCCTTCTCCCTACTCACCAACTTCTGTCCCTCAAACCATCCCTAAAGTTGTGAGCTCAAGCAGGAGCTTCAACTGCCCTCCTGCTCTCGCTCCTTGCATTCCCCATTCATCTAGCACCTCTTCACATCATGAAAAAGTGCTAGTACTCCAGATCCTTCTGTCAATCCTCCCCATGATTCATCCTCTTCTCTATGCGCTCAACCCATAAACTTCAAAAGCATGTAGCATCTTTAACGAGATTAAGCATATTAATTTTCCCTTTATACAGCACTTTTAGTCTTGAAAGTTGAACTATAGATGCCTGTGATTTTTCTGCTTTCAAATTGTGGTATTAGAGTCTTATATCTCAAGCCTAGAATCAGTTTTTTGAATATTAGTGCAATTGTTTTTTTTTATATATCATAATTGTTATTGATGTCTTTGTGCTCTTTGCTTCTTGCCTGACAGACTTTCTGTCTAATAAACTTGTATTTGAATTTGATTTTCAAGGTTTGTGGCTGTCTGATAAATGATGTCACTGGCCAAATACAGTTACTCTTATCTGTTCAATGGGATCCTAAAACTGTCCATCTGCAGGAGAGTAGCATTACTAAGAGATCAATTTATTACAAATCTTAAGTCATTGGAAACACCTGGGGCCATATTATATAAACAGCACCCTTTCCATATTTGTGCCATGGTGCGTATTTCAAAAGGTGCACTGGGCACAAACATGGAAAGTGTGCCACATTATGCAGAATGTGCTGACGCTAAGGGCAGTCGCAAACATGTGCTGTCCTGGGGGTAGCACATTCAAGTAAAATATGGAGCTACTGCTTGAAAGCTGTTCTGTGCTTCACAGTGCAATGCAGCATGCCACCTGCTCTTTCAAGAGGGAACAGAGAACCCCCTTACAGGAGGGTGCAGTGAATGACTACACCCACCTGCAGAGAGATGCCTGGGGAGTCCTTGGGACCCCTTTTCACCCCTAAGAGAGCTGCTTTTAGGAGGGGCACTGAAAGTGTGCCACCTTTTGTGTGCCACCTCATAAAGGTATGTTTACCTCTGTGCCCACATCCATAATACAGCATGGGCGCAAAGGCAAAGTGATTCACTCATTAGCATGGGGCCACACCCTAACGCAATTGAGGCCACACCCTCTCATGATAGTGCTGGTGTTACATGTTCACCACTGGTATCAGTATTACAGAAGGGGATGTTGAAGCGTCTTCCTCCCCTTTTGTAATATTATTGTGCTCGGGGGGCACACAGTGGGAGAACATGCTTGTTGTGGTTCCCAGGGCACAATGTATAATAGACCCCCAGAGATTATTTGTCAGTCTAATTAAAACAGAGATTAATTCATAATGGCACAAAGTTATTTTTAATTTACAAACATCCGGTTTACACAAAATTCATTTGTACACAGTTATGTATTTATATCTGTTGCATTATCAGAAAACATTGAATAAGTTCATATTACAAATTTACAGATTTTACAGATTGTTATTGCAATTGAGCCATAAAAGCACTTGATATAATTGATAGTCACATTAATATTCTGAAGAGTAACAGTATCAAACTCAAAAGATTTGACAGAAATTTGAAATTCTATCACAACACTTACTTGAGCTTAAATACAGTGCAAACTGTTAACTGTTAACGATGAGTGTATTAAATGAAGTTTGAAGGATTATTATCATATTGTAGCTATATCAATTCTACAAACTGTTACCTTATGTAGTAAGTTTGGAGTGCCTTTCCTCAAGCAAATCCAGATGCCATGAAGTGCTCTATGATGATTCAATTGTCCACAACTGAGGCTAGCCATTAATCAATACATCAAGTAATTGGAAACACATTAAGCGTCACAAGAAGGACTGAGATTAGTTAAGTTTCCAAGCATAAAGGTTCATTAAAGATTAAAAGGGTTACAGATTAGAAATCATCATAATAGCATCAATCAGTAATCAATAAGTGAATGTAATAGGTAAATATAAAAGTCAAATCAATCAAAGTCATCTGCAATAGAATGTAGTTAATATAAAGTAGTCACAGAAGGAATAGTTAAGTAAATCATTTATTCCATGAAGAGAGCACCCTACTTTGCTCTAAGGTGTCTCTAAGGGGACCAAAGTATTAGGCAATATGTCTATGAAAAGGTTTGAAAGATTCTGAACTCCTGTTCACATTGCACTAGCTTAAATCACACAATGCTAACATTTGCAACACATTCGTATGGGTCCCATAAAATGCTCCAATCAGGTTAATGCACATAGAAATAATCTAAGCTAATTATGTTCCCAAGCTCCTACACAATGATGCTTATTTAAGTGTCCTTCAAATTACAGTTATCTGCAAAATAATGAGATGCATTAAACAGCCTGTACCCTGCAAGCCCATTGTAACAGCTTGTTAGCACATTCTGCAATTATCACATACAAATACACCACCATTTTAAAGAAAGGCCTACATTAGCTATGGTAAATCTAAACATGATTCAATCACTTTTAATACATTTGTATGTATGCATGTTAATGTCAATATATAACAAAACAATAAGAAAAACTACTTAAGCTGCATATACCAAACTGTTCTTGCCTAGATACAAGAGTAAATTAGCAGGCACATACAGTGACAAAGCCCAATCTATTTCTACAGGCTGTAAAGAAGAACACTTCAATGTAAGCCACATTTACTTAGACTAGATGCAATCAGATAGCTGGCCAAATAAATCTAGCCATAAAGACTAAGACCACGTCACAGTAGAATGGAAACAAATATCCCATAAGAACCCAGAACACTCTCTTTCATAATGCAAGACTAATGACCAGGAAATTTGACATAATAGCATAATGAAGATTACCTGGAATTAGCAGAAGAATTGTAAGTCCTGCCAGTCACTCTCCCTACAGAGACCATCTCATTACAAGTATTTTCCTACCTCTGGCAAATCCACTGTCAAGCATTGTCCTATATGCCGATTAGAGTAGATGCTAGGGTCCCAATGACAATATATCACATTACCAACTGTGGTCAAAACGTTTTCAATGCTTGAGCGGTATACCTTTTGTAATCATTCACTTTCATTTGAATGGGGTTTTATTACAATGATTAATTGCAGGGTATTCATGTTTATACCTCTCGTACAAATTATACTGTTGCAGGACATTGCATCATCAGCATTTACTGACACAGTTTGATGGCCGTGGTATTGGTAAATAATGTTCACTACGGCTTGTTTTCTGTACACTTTCAATATAACATGTTTTATGTACGGTGTTGCTATGTGTTGTTATGTCTTTCTATTAAATATTTGCTGTAAAGATAATATAATATACATTGAGGGCATTTCACATGATAATTTGTTCACACAAATTGATTCTGTTTTGTTTTCCTGTCACTTGCTCACATGGCATTGACATAGCGTCAACCTAACTGTGAAGCAATGGAGTGCTGTACATTATGGCCCTCATTATGACATTGGCGGTAAATCCCTCTGATGGATAACCGCCAACCATATTATGATACACACATACCAATCTGTCACTTTACAGCCATACACATGTCTGCCAGCCCAAAGGTAAGTGAGAAACTGGCAGTAGCAAAACTCACACCGTTACGCCAACAGAACAACGCACATCACATTATGACCCACGAATCACCACGGTTGACATTCAACTGCGGTAAACCATTGGTGGTACGTACCGACGCACTCAAAATACACACACACATACAAAACAACACCACATTGGACAATTTAAATAACACACACCTGACACCCATATACACACACCACACCCACACCACTATATACCACACACCCAAATTACCCACAACCCTTTACGACTACAAACAATTGCCAACAGAGAGAGATACAGCAAGAGCACCCACACAACCAGAGCCACATAACACCATCACCTATACACACCACACGCACCTTACATCACACACCCCAACACATCACCCCACAAACCCTCAACCACACCACTCACACTACACCCATGGCACCACAACAACACCCCAGGATCTCAGAGGAGGAGCTAAGGGTCATGGTGGAGGAAATCATATGTCACACTCATAAACAATAACACTGCAATTACATCCCCACAGGTATCCAAGCCAATGTCATAGGAGAAAAGGTGCCAGCAACATCCAGTCCCCCCCCAGAAGAGGCCCACAGTGATGACAGCAGCTCTGCTCGCCTGGATCTGGAAAACCAACCTGGTCCATCAGGGATCTCCCGACAGTCGATTACCCAGGCACAGTCTCACACCACCACAGAGCCTCCCCCTTCAGGAAACACCAGCACAGCATCCACCCAGCGGGCCCATACCTCTGTCCCCAGGACACGTCAATCAGCAGTGTGTCCACCACTACAGAGACCCCAGGCCACCCCACAAACACAGGACAATTAGGGACCTGGGGTCAGTGAGCACCCGGTTCAGGGGACAGAAGCACAGGACAACAGCGAAGCTGGGAGGACTGCTGTGCGACAAGGGGAGGACAGGCCCAGGGAACCGACTCTCCAGGAGGCACTCACCGCAAACTTGGGAGCATACCAACATTCACGGGATACGCTGGGCCAGATACTGGACAAGTTGCAGGAGAACTTGCGGCTGCAGGAGGGACAGCTCCTAGGAATCAGGGAGGACTTGAAGGACATCAACACCATCCTGGTCTCCATTGCAGGGGTGCTGGCAGAAATGGCTAACACTATGAGGGAGGTAGTGGCGCACACTAGCCAAAATGACAAACAGCCTTCCACCTCCGCTGCCGCTAGTTGACAGGAGGCCCCGCCACTGGAACAACAGGCCACCAGCACCCCTCCCCCTGCTGAAGGAGAACCACTCCGCAAACATTCCCTGTGATCCAGGCAGAAGCCAGAGACTACTGCCAAGTCCCAAGCCAGGAAATAAGACTCTCCTGATTGTCACCCTTGTGTCCCACTCTGTCACTCTGTCCACCTTGAACTGCCATTGCTTCCATTCCTATGCCCCTTTGGACACTGCACCTGTGATACAATTAGACTGGACTCTATCCTGGACTTTCCCCAAACATCACCCCAGCCCATTGCACTTCCCCCTCTACGTCATAGCACTCAAATAAACACCCTTTGAAAAAATACAAGTATGGAGTTGTCAAATGATTTAAGTATGTATGTGTTTAACAAGGTTTAAACATTGTAATTCAACTGTACAGTTATGTATACATATGAATGACCTGTAGTTGGCTGCAGTGAACACACCAGGAGCAAAAGTGGGGCACCAATATCTGCAAATAGGGTACAGTGAGTGACCATAAAAGTGGGAAAAACAGCCTGCCAGTGACAATGTCAAACACAAAACTGTCAATTAAATGTGAAGTTACACTGTCTTACCTGTATGTCATTGGAAGTATTGACGAATAATTGCACTTCTGTTGCCCTCATCCTCATCCTCTGCCAAATCATCTTCTCTGTCCACAGGGTCCATTGCTGCCACACGGTCAACTCCAGTCTCCTCCTCCTGCAGAAAAGGCACCTGGCGATGCAAGGCAAGGTTGTGCAACATACAGCATGCCACGATGATCTGGCAGACCTTCTTGGGTGAGTAGCACAGGGATCCACCTGTTAGATGGAGGCAACAAAACCTGGCCTTCAAGAGGCCAAAGGTCCTCTCTATAACTCTTCTTGTTCGCCCATCTACCTCATTGTAACGTTCCTCTGCCCTTGTCCTGGGATTCCTCACAGAGGTCAGTAGCCATGAGAGGTTGTGGTAACCAGAGTCACCTGCAAATATCGAGGGACAACTGTTAGCCACACACTAACCCTCAGGGCCCACACCATACCCATACACCAACATATACTGGGTAGGAACCAGGGCAATCCTATTAGCCACATCCTGTGCCTCTGGAGTTCAGCATCACATTTGGGATGCTGCTATTCCTCAGGATAAAGGCATCATGCACAGACCCAGGATACTTTGCATTGACGTGAGAGATGTACTGGTCCGCCAAACACATCATCTGTACATTCATGGAGTGAAAGCTTTTTCGATTTCTGAACACCTGTTCATTTCGCTGGGAGGACAAATGCAATATGTGTTCCATCACCAGCACCGCTGCCAGCAGTCCCAGTGGGCAGCCGCCCGAGGCTGCAGGGGAAGGGCTGGAGCCTCCCACCACCACTGCCAACAGCAGCAGAACCCAGTGGGCAGCTGTCCGAGGCTGCAGGAGAAGGGCAGTAGCCTCCCCCCACCACTGCCAGCACTGCCACCAACACTGCCACCAGCACCATGGCCAGCAGCAGCAGCCCCAATGGGCAGCGTCCGAGGCTGCAGGGGAAGGGCTGGAGCCTCCCCCCACCACTGCCAGCTCCACCGGCAGCACCACCACTGCCACCACTGAGCAGCCGTCACCGCCGGCGGACAGTGTGTAGTCCTGGCTCCATGGGCTGTTGTGTGGTCTGGCCCCAGCAAATCCTGTGGGTCTGACACCCAGGTGAGAGACTGACCTTGCACTTCCCAAGATCTGCATCACAAGGCTCAATGCCCCCCCCCCCAGAACCAGTGGAAAAGCCATCCACTCACCCCATCCTCCCCAGGATGAAGCTCATTGGGCACAAATTCCACCCCCAGAACCAGTGGAGAAGCCATCCACTCACCCCATCCTCCGCAGGATGAAGCTCACTGGGAACAATGCCCCCTCCAGAACCAGTGGAGAAGCCATCCACTCACCCCATCCTCCACAGGATGAAGCTCACCGGGCACAGTGCCCCTTCCAGAACCAGTGGAGAAGCCATCCAATAGAGAGACTGTGGTCTTGCACTTCCCAGGATCAAGAACAGGGCATGTTGCCCCCTCCAGAGCCAGTGGGCAAGTCACCCACTTGAGAGACTGTGGCCTTGCACTCCCCAGGATCAAGCACAGGGAATGTTGCCCCCTCCAGAGCCAGTGGGCAAGTCACCGACTTGAGAGACTGTGGCCTGGCACTCCCCAGGACAGAGTAATGGGCATGGTGGCCCCTCCAGGATCAGTGGCTTTGTGCCATCTTCCGGCTGAAGTGACCCCCCATTCCCCGTCCCCCTGAGGTGCCTGGCTATTTTCAACCTGAGGCCCCTGCAGAGTTCTCTCCGTGTTGTTGCAGGAGTGAGGTGGGGCCTTGGATTCTGTGATATGGCCCTGTGTCGTCCCACGGACATTGAGGACTGGGCAGTGTCCCTCCATTTGTAAATATGTATGTACTTGTTGATTTGGGTGCATTTTTATCTTATTACACTCATTTTAATCAATTCCTTTTGTCAATGCATTATTCCTGAGGGATACAGGGTGAATATGTAATGTTATTGCGTCTGCTTGTGTGTATTGTGTTGGGGGTGGGGTGTTGCGTGTGTGTGTGTCACTCTCCTGTTCCTCCCCCCCCTGCCCTGTGTGCTAGGCGGCAGTACTCACCATGGTCGTCTTTGCCGGCGTTCGTGCTCGAAGTGGAGCAGAAGGTAAAAGAGCATGGGGAACACATACAACTCAGGCTCCACGGCAGCGTGGTTCACCCTCGAGTCTCCAGGGGTGAGTTGTTTCCCTTCTGTGCAGTGTTTCCGCCAGGTTTTTGATGTCATTGGTACTGCCACGGAAAAGGTGGTGGATTGGTGTTTCTTAATACAGTGGGTGGAACATTGTCTTCCACCTGACTTGAGGCGGTTACCGCTGTGGTGCCTGTTGATTTCTCCCTCGCGGGTAGTGTGTTAAAGTGATGGTCTGTCTGAGCGGTTTCTGCAGTGGTCATAATTTCATATTTATTACCGCCGGCCTGTTGGCGGTATTATCGCCATTTTATCACCGACCACCAAAGTTGGAATGAGGGCCTATATGTTTAGAAGTTGGGAGATTAGAAGATTTTGTACATCGAGTGGGGACACACAAATGCATTTCACATTTTTAAGCACTAGGAGATTACACAATTTGCCCAGCATCACACAATAATCAGTCAAGTTCTGAGGCTGGGAATTAAATCATTATTCTAAGGTTCCAATGGTGCCAGCTATAGCCACTAGGCTACATATCCTCCCAGTTAAATGCTGCAGCTGCTGTAAATGCATAGATATACAAATTGGTCACCTCTTCTTTGAAAGAACTCTTTTTGCAGCAGATGCAAAACATAGTCAACTGTTGTGAATTCTCACACTGCATGTAGCAAACAAACAAATTAATGAATTACTTAATACATATAATGAATGGTGTAGGAAAGTGGATAGATCTTTGGGGCAGTTAGTCACCCACTTCAAGAAATAGTAATAATAACTTGTCAGGGATTTCAACCCGTTGATGGCTATGAACCGAGCAGAAAGGTTTAGCATAGGGTAATGTGTAAAGTATGTATGCAGTACTAAAACAGTAATTAGGTAAAAACACCAAACAATACAAATCTAAAACTGAATAGGGAAAAATAGAGTAACATTTGAAAAAACCTAAATGACAAAATTCCAGTAAGGTGAGTCTGAGCTGTATATTTTTAAAGTTGTAAGGATAAATAATACCAACAAACATTAAACTCCAATGATAGATAATGGAAGCAGTAGACCGGGACCTAAGAATTGTTTCAAGCTGAAGGTGAAGAAGCGTGGGTTGGAAACACCAAGCAGGTTCATCCCAGTCAAAGATTTTAGCATCTGACTTAGGGTCTGCTTTAGATTTTGGAGAATGGGATACTCTGTCACGAACATGACGGATATCTCATCCACCATATTACAAGTGCCATTATACCCTATGGAACTTGTAATATGATGGGCAGGATATCCGTCAAATTTGTGATGGAGTATCCCATGCACCAAGATCTAAATCTGGCCATTAGCCTTTTATGGAGCTCAAAACCCTGCAGTGGGGCACACACAAAGCTGTATCTGAGGTTAGTCATCATAATTTGACACCTTCCCTGTGAGGTCCCCCCTAAAAGCTTCAGTTGTCTTGAAAGTCCAAAGATTTTCTATATCCCAACTTTTTAGGATTCACAGAGCAGGTACTCTAGATCACTTCTAAGGCTCCCAAGACCTCAGTAAGAGCCCTTGGGGGCTGGGATACATTCTAGGAAAAGCTACCGGCTAGGCTCAGACTAGGACCAGTTGTTATTGTTCAACTGGTCACATATGGGAAAAGGCCTCTTGCAACTTATTACATCCCTGTTGCTATGGAAGAGGTAAGCAAATTGACCCTTGGAGTCCACTTCTTTGTCCTGGATAGTTGAGGGCATAGGTCTGGTCCTTCAGGGCACTTTTGGGTCACAGACAGGAGGTCCAGTACTTTAACAATCTTCCACAGCCGAGAAAGTGTTCTCAGGTGAGTGCTCAGTGTACCATATTTATGACTGGGACTAGCTAATGGGTGGAGTGACTCCTGGTTCCTCTGAACCAATAGATTGAAAGCTCCATGGGGCAAACCTACTCATTTTTTCAGCAGTTTCTGTTTGCTCTACTGCAAACATTCGCATTGTATACCTTACTCCTACAATTAGAGATGGAGAAGTCATTCCTTTCCTGTGTACAGCTATGTGCCCACCCTGAGGTGTAAGGGAAATGAGCAGTCCACTCCCCTGTATCCACAGAAAGCCAATTCTGGGGGTAGCTTTTCTCCCACTGGATTTGGAGCCAGTCTGGGGGAACAAAGGGTTGTCTTCTCCCCGTCTCATCATACATTTACTTCTGAAAGGGCAGACCCCTTTAATGAAGTTTCTGTTTCCACCCTGACTGGCCTACCTGCAAGGGGAAGAAAAACACCTGCCAGGCCATTGTTCCTGCTCTTCACAACCATGAACTGCCACATTCGCGCTGAGACTCTGTCACCCATGACATCCAGGCCATTAATCCTGTTCTGGGAGCAGTTTTCATATCTCATTATGGTAAAGAGCTGACTGGGCAGCTACTAAATAGCTAATGTAAACCAACCTCCATGAGCGTCAAGCAGGTAAAAGGTAACTTTCTAAAAGTTATTCTGCCTAAATATTTAGTAAAAATCTAATGTCACCAATGATTTGGATTTTTAATAATGTATAATGTAAAATATTATCCCTAGTCCTATTTTTCCAACCACTTGTAAAGTAAATAACAGAGGCAAATGACTGCTACAACTATGTAGGCATATTGGGGTCATTATTAAAAATGGGAGATTAGATAAAGATATCCTTCCTCACTACACTCACTCTTGTGCAGGAAGCTCTTCAGTAATTGACTATGTCATCACCTCAATGTCAATATTTGGTTTGCTCTCTGACTTGGATATTTTAGATACCCCATTAAGCGACCATAAAATGCATTATTTTATATTGATATGAGTTTGGATGACATTATGGCATGGAGTATGAGTAGAGAAGGTCGAGCTTGATATTTCCAATGGTAAAGTACACTGAAATACCCATAATAAAGAGAAGGTAAAGGCAGACTGCAATAACATGCTAAATGAATGCATAGAGCAGGGATTTATATTGTTTTATCAATTTGAAAACAATATGGCCAAATTAATAGACGAGTTGCATGCCATACAGCCGTCCTCCTGCTATTTGGAATAATTGGATAGATGACAACAAAGAGCGCACTTGAGTAAACTGATTAATACAAATCAAAGTTTGCAATAGTTAAATTTTTCACATGAAGAACAGAAATTAATTAATCTTTTAAAAAGGAGGCGTGCTTGGTGGAAAATTAGTAGAACAAAATTGCAGGAAGACCAGATTTGGATAGACCTCCGACAAAACATAAAGATCTGAGACGATTTTGGAGGGTTATTGCAATGGCCAGTGGAAGCAATGTAAAATCCAGGATTTGTATGATTACTTGCGCAGAGTGGAAAATCTGTCTTTCAAACCTTTACACTACATCTTTTTGGTTGATAAGTGTAGTGTACAACTAAAACTCAGTTAAGGAATTTCATACATAATGCCAGAGGGCCTGACCAAATTCCATTCACAGTTCTAAAGTTGGAGAAAGATTAATGGTGAAGATGCTTAGCTCCTCTTTTTAACTTTTGCAATTCGATCCTACTTGTTGGAAGGGAAGTATTATTCTTCCCCTCCTTAAGAAAGGTTCAATCACTTAACTTTGTAATTATGGGTAAATAATGCTATTCGATTTACTTGGGAAATTATTTGCCAAGATTGTTATTATACACCTACAAAACTGGGCCCAAGATAACAATGATTGAACAAGAAGGCCTTAGGTCAAATAGTTTTTAGAGAAATATGTTACCACACAGGCTATGTCTGTTCACATATCATTTATAGACTTTTAACCACATAGCCAGACCCACCTTGTGGAGAAAGCTCCGCACATTGAGTATAAATAAAAACCTACATAATGTTATAATAGCTTTGCACTCTCCCATGTGGTGCCATGTCTTGCTTGGGGTGATCATGGGCTTTCCCTAGAATTGCCAACAGAGACCGGTTTAAAGTTGGGCTGCTCATTAGCTCCCCAGCTAGTTTCCTTATATATTTATGACTTGACTAATTTGTTAAAGGAAATAGGGAGAGATTCCCAAAAGTTGGACCTCTGTCTTAAAGCCTCGCTCTTATATGCGGACAATATTGTAATTTTCGATCTCATTCCAAAAGCCCAGCAATGTCACTTATATGCTCTACAAAAATATTCTAAAACCCAGTGCTTTAAAATTGACATATAGAAAAGAAAGTACTGATTTTTCCAGATACAAATAATAAAAAGATTAGAAGCCATAGGTGGTCTTTGGGTGATCAAGTAATGGATGCGGTGAACATATAAGTCTATGTAGGGAAAGTGTTTTCTGCAAATTGACAAGAAATGTATTCCAGCTACCATAATTAAGGTCCAGCCCCATACAAATGCTCTTTTTTCATTTTTTAGGGCTACAGGGCGTCAACATTTTAAACATCTCCTTACAGCTTACCATGTAAAAATACCACCTACACTGCTCTATTCTATGGAAACAATTGACACAACATTTTGGGATTTCCTGAAAAAAACATAGGGTAAAACCTTCAGAAAAGTCTGTAAATTAAATTCATTGACTCCAACTGAAGACTTCGATTAGAAATGGGCTTGTCAAGCATCTATGTTATGGGACTGGCTGCTAAATTGTGCTGGGTCACTCTACTTTTGCACAGCAGTGAGATTACATTAAAAAAGTTACACAATTTGACTTTTTTGAGGATTCAGCTACCTTGCTGTCATTAAAAATATCTTCTGGGGCCTAGTTACTGGAGGGACATACTTTTTAAACATTTTGCACGTTTTGCTTTCAAACATCAGGAACCTACCCTTGTTGTTGAGTTGGAGTTCTTTGGATGGACAAAATAGTTATTTTGTCAGGTCTGTAAAGCAGGTTTAGGCTGCTTCAGTCATGCTAAACAAGGTAAGCATGAAACCATGTTTTCTCCGTCACTGCAGTACATGGCAAAATCAGTGCAACAAAGTGCACCCCATCCTTTACCTTGTCAATACAGACATTACAGAATTTGGACTGGAAAGTGGTAGAATTCCAAACCGAAATTTGAGACATAAAATTTTAGCTGCAACTGGTTCTATATCATCTAAATAATGTTTGTGATTTGGTACAGAATTTCTGCTCATGAAACTCCTAGGTAATTTCCCATTAGTTGAGTTAGCACCATTTCACCCCAAAATCAGATTTTATATAGACAATTACTTTCTTTAGCAGACCCTAGGGTAAGCAAGTCAGGAGAGAACCACCACCAATGACATGGCCCTGACTGCAAGAATGTTCCAAACCTTTTGCCTTCACTCTCTTCCTTTTCTAAACCCGTTTTGTTGGCTTTTAGGACTCTGTGCTTTTTACCACTGCTAAAGTGCTTGTGCTCTCTCCTTAAAACGCGGTAAAATAGGACTATACCTAACTGGTATTTTTAATTTATTTAGAAGTCCCAATCAACTGGTACTGCATGTATCCAGAGCCTATAAATGACATGCTACTAGGGGACCTGCAGCACTCATTGTGCCACCCATGTGAGTGACACTTTTAAAAACTGTCTCAGGCCTGCCACTTTAGCCAGTCATGCAGTTTTAAACTGCCATTTCAACCTGCCAAAGAAAACTTTTAGTCAGGCCTATACCTTCCTTTTTATAATTATAATTCACCTCTAAGATAGGCCCTAAAGGCTCAGATGGAAGGGTGCACTGTATTTAAAAAGTAGGACATGCGTACTAACATTGTACATGTCTTAACAGTGAGAGAAATCCTGAAGTAATATTTCACTTTTGCACGGACTATTTCTTCCATTGACGAACAGTGGGTCAACTTATTCCATGTAATAAGTGCTAACTTTGAATTAGGAGAAGATAGAGATATGCTGTTTAGACTCGAATTGCAATCTAAAATCCTCTTTAATTGTAAAGGTATATTTTAGGTCACAGTTCTGAAAGCTGCCATTTTCTTGTCCCAACCTTTTGTGCCTTTTACCAGTATCCTTGGTCACATGAAAGTGAATGGCTCTGTTGTTGGTGTGTGTGTCTTCCTTTGAGACAGTGACACAAAGGGGGTTTAGGTGTAGAGAGGATGGACCATCCTGGCAGGATGACTGTGGGAGGTGCCATACCCGACCTCACTTCAAAGGGTTTTGCCACCTTTACCCACAAAGGAATCTGACACAAGACCTGCCTTCCCAGGGTTACCCCCAGACAGATTGGAGCCATGACAGGGTAGGGGGAAGAACTTCCGAGAACAAGATGTGGGGGTAGGACAGAGACCCCCCCACATGCACAAAGGCTGGCACCAGGTATAAATATTGGACATCCTGATCCACTAATCAGAACGCTCCTGGACCTATGGACATTACAGAAGAAGGACTGCCCTGCTGCCAGAGGACTGCCCTTTTGCTGAGGACTGCCTTGCTATCTGAGAAGTAAGACAGGACCCGCTTACCTTCATCCCAGGCCAATCTAAGTGACTCAAAGGCCCTGTAGGCTGACTTCTTGATTGAGCAATGAGGCCACAACAACCTCCAGGGATCTTCCTGCAACTGCCCAGCTGACCTATTGCAACTGGACCTGTGTGGGCCTGCAACTGAACCTGCTTGAGCCTTGCTAGACTGTGCTGGAGTGAGTTCTTGATCCTAAGTTGTGCTCCCGAGATCCTGGACAATTTGCAGGTATCTGTTGGAACTTCTCCATAAAGAAAAAGGTAAAATCCTGAAGTTTGGGTTCTTCACCACTGATAACTGCCCCGTTCTCGCCAAGACAGTGCCATCCATGACAACAGCCAATGCTAAGGTCCGGTGAGACCTACTGTTCGGGGTAAAGTGACCTCCAGCAAAGACCGGCAAATCAAGATTTGCATTTCACCTACAGCAAAAACATCACTCAGTGACCACAAACATGAAGTTCCAGCAACGGTACTCTGCGATGCCCAACCTGAGCTTTGCGCTAAAAATGACAACCCTCCGCAATGCCAGTGCTGCTCTACATTCCCTCCTCCACTATGAACAGAATTCTTTGTGCCCAACTCAGGAAGTAATTCTTCAGCTGGCCTAACCTGGTCCCTGTATCTGACCCGCACACCATGACAGTTGGCCTGAACTTGTTAATTTTATCCCGATCTAGAATGAATAGGTGACTGCAACTAGCACTTTGTGCTTCCAGGCTCTATTTTCACTTACAAACTTGAAATTGAATATCTCAGTTTTTACTGATTGTTCTTTTTGTCATTGTGGTATCATTTTAGTTATTAACATTTACTCTTTGTTTCTAAATTGGTTTGTTATTTTTATTGTGTTGCATTTTTACTTTAATACTGTTTGTGTGCTGCGTAAATACTTCAGAATTTACCTCTAAGACTGACTGCTTTTGTGCCAAGCTATCAGAGGGTTAAGCACAGGGTAATTTAGTGAATATTTTGGTTCACACTGACAAGAATTGTGCTTGTTGCCTGAGTGGGGCTTTAACCCCCTCAACCAAAACCCAATTTCTTACAGCTATACTCTAACTTGAGGAGTTCATGGGGCACCTGTCAGCTCCAGGGTCCCCCAATATGAAACAGGTCTTAAATTGGCAATGAAAGTTCTATCCAAAATTCCAAGATCCCATGGTATTGTGATAATAAGAGTACTAATAAGCAATCAACAGAGGCTTTCACATCTATACAGATTAGACACATAAGCGTACCCCTATATCTTAGTGCCAAATAATTCCAAACTTTGACCCTGCACCCTGTAGATCTCCACTGCCTGGATCAATTAGCAACCATTGCTTGTCACGGATGAAGTACAGAGTGACCCCAGAATGTTGCATCAATATACTTCTTGATTTAGTCATTCGTTTTTCCATATTAGGTCATTGGCCAAATCAGTCCCTAAATAAGTAAATAAATGCACTTAATTCAGCACAGTGAAATTTATCATAAAGGTTTTTTTTTAAATATTTGCATGGCGGAATATCATCAGTTTTATCTTTCCTGTGTAAATTAATAAGGCTGTGTTGTAGCAAAACTCCCGAAACTTAAGTAAATTTTGAACTGGTGTCACTATTCTTTTTCTGTCAATACTAGGGCATCATTATCACGGGATTCCACCACCTGAACCATCTTGTTCATTTACAAGGAAAATTACAGGGATGCCAGCGAACAATCCTGCCCAACTCCCTTATTATTCTGAAAGCACCTTAAAGACTCCCAGTGAGGACCCAGCGGATCCTGTCAAAGCTTCCCTCATGAGGCTGGATTAACATATGTAGAATGCGATGGGATTCCTTGCTGGACATTGAAAAGGTCATGATAGACTCCTAGAAACATTGTCAAAGACACAACAAAGATCGACAACTACCACATAAAGTGGTAATTTCCTTAGCACTAAATATTTTGACAGTAAAAAGAAAAGACTGATCTATACTGCTAACTTTTCTTCGGAATCCTGCTTCACAGTGTGGCAAGATCCCTTTACCCTCATAAGGAAAGTAGTGCACACATAAAAGGTTTTTGGATTTCGTCAAGCAAATGAATAGGTTGATAATACCGGATTGTTTCTGTCACCTTTCTCATAGAGAAAAACTGTTACAGCTCTGAACTGTTTTTCTTGTAGAAAAAACTATTGCAGCTCCTAACCAACAAGCATGCACTGGTACACTATTTAGAATTTTATTATTCAGAGATGTAATATAATATTGCCACAGAATATGGTCTGATTTATATAGGTCAGCATATTGAGTCATGGCACATGCCCTTTTTTTGCCTGTCTATGGTAAACATAGGCCCTCATTATGATCATGGCGGTTCGGCCCGCCATGCCAGCAGTGGCGGCTGAAGCCGTATCATAAGCATGGTGATGGCCGCCAGCAGCAGCCGTCACCCACCGCCAGGCTCCCACCGTCAGGCAGCCTGGCGGTGGGATGAAACACCATCCGCCAGGGTAGCAGCGCTACCCTGCGGATAATGTTTAATTTTCCGCCAGCCTTTATATCCCACCAGGGCAGTGATCTGCGCGACGGGTGCAACTGCACTTGCCACACAGAGGCATTGACGGCGGCTTCCTGTGGATGTCAATGTCCCGGCCGAGCCTTTCTTAGAGCCGGCAGGCGGAAACAAGGTTTCTGCCCGCCGGCTCTCAGAAAGGTTTATAATCTGGCCGGCGGGGTTCCAGGGTCGCTGGCGGTCAGTGTTTGACGCCAGCATGAACACGGCAGTGATTTCCGCCGTGTTCATAATGACCCCCTTAATCTCCTTCAATATAAAGTGCTGAAGATACTTGGTCTCAATATTACATATCAAAGAACTAGGATCTGCCTCCAGTGTGACATATAATGATGAAAAGTGACAGTATTGCACAGCCTAAGTGATATGAGATTCAGTTCTTATAGAGAAGAATATCATACTGGAGGTAGTATTATGCTACAAGGACAATTGGTACCCTGATTTAGCTGCTATAAGTAGATCCGGCCTTCTGGCATACTCCGACCAACCTCACTACACTTTTGTAACAATATTCTGCAGATATAAATTCAGCTGGAGACGAAGTTGATTGTTGCAATTGAAACAGACCAGCCAACCCTGGAGATATTGTTAAACCAATATTCTCCTAAAGTAATGTGCGATCTCTTGTCCAGGTCTGGCTTAGACAAGAGTGGAGCTATGTTTTTCACAAGGACATTGTGCAGGCCGTAAATGTATAGGACTCTAAATAAATTATTATCACTGAAGATACAATGTACTCAAACAATTGTTAATCAGCAGAATAGTTTAATTAAAATTGATATTCTCCATTTGAGTCTCCTACGGTTAGTTGTTACCAAAAGATTGCTATATTTAGGGATAGAGTGAAGGTTTTTTAAATTGCTAAATTGCTCAGATTAGAAAATCACAAGATCATTTTTGGATGATACTCACCTTTCATATCTATGAGCCTTGCTCAGTGCTGGGCATCAAGTGTAAGATACCTTGAAAAGTCAGAATTTAATCTTTCATGACAAGCGTGCAGGCCATGAGACAAGGTGAGCTACAACTCCATTTTTGAGTACTGTTTTATTTTCCTGTTGCCCACAGGAGGTATTCTGTAATGGAAATGTGGTTGAGAACATCAAAGTGGATTTAGACAAACTCCAAAACTCTGTAGAGAAATTCCGTCTCTTTCAACGTAGGCAAGAAGATTAAGGGGGTTATTCCAACTTTGGAGGAGGTGTTAATCCGTCCTAAAAGTGACGGATATACCACCAGCCGTATTACGAGTTCCATAGGATATAATGGACTCGTAATACGGCTGGTGGTATATCCGTCACTTTACCGTCACTTTTAGGACGGATTAACACCTCCTCCAAAGTTGGAATAACCCCCTAAGATTGTACAACAGAGATTGTACTCCTACTTGCACAACAACGTGTTGCTTCCTGAACACCAAGACAGTGAGCATAGTGGTAGAACAAACCATAAGCCAGTGACAATCTCAGAACCTTCTCTGAGTTCAGACAATTCAGAACAACTTAGCACCAGTACCTCTGACAGTCTCTAACCTTTCATTACGTAGCAGAATTTTTTACAGTACAACAGCCCATAATAGGGAAGCAGCATATACGGGGTAGAGTGAGGAGAAGGGGGAGAAGATGGTGGAAGGGACAATGTGAACTAGAGGAGAGACAGGCAAGAAATCAGATGTTCAACTGGTAACTGACAATCAGATAGGAGAAGTGACATCACCCATCCACAACATATCCAAGCACCCCATCCTAGCTTAGTTTCACGCTCATGCCTTCTAATACATTAACATACATTTTTATTCATATTTTGCAATTGCTTTAACATATTTTATCAGTTGCTTCTTCTAAGAAGGCAAACGTCATGCTGCACATTCATTCAGCCTTGTACCATGCGTAATCAGCATTCCTTGTCCATTTTCTCAGTTGCTTCTTCTAAAAAGGCAAAGTTCATGCTGCACATTCAATCAGCCTTGTACTATGTGTAGCCTGCACTCCTTTTCCATGGCTGGAATGCATAGTAAATCATATGCCAACTTGTGTATCTCTGAGACACAGAATTACATCAGAACTGCTGTCCAAATGATGTATGGGTTATTTTATAAACCATAAGCAGGTTCAAAGGTGGTAGAGACAATTCTGGTCATGACCATCCTGGGACGTTTACCATATGACCAACAACTTCGCTGACACTTGTGCTGATTTCTCAGCTTCCCAAAACGATTGCCATGCTCACAACAGGCAGACCTCTGTTATTCAATTTAGGTACGGGGGTTAATCCCTTAAGTAGAGCAAGGCACAGGATTACAACCACTATTCTTTCAGAGCTAGACATATGGTTTTAGTAAGACTCTCTAGTAACAAACAAAATGATGGAGTTGTCCATATTCTTCACTTTGATTGTCCTGTTGGTTAGCGTGCTCTGTTTCAACTGCCTAATTATCATAGCATATGCTTTTTATACCAGAATGCGATTGCTCCAATAAATGCATTGAAATCCATTTTGCATTTTGTGTTTCACCTTGGCATGCATAAGTAACTGAGTGTAAGGGGTATGATCTGTTTCCAGGACTTCCCTGAGAAGTTAGAGTGTCATGTTAAGATAGCTGTAATCACGCCTTTCCTGTGACAGGTTTGGCAGTCCGAGTAAGGCACAATGACCGAGCCAGGAGTTAGGCCAACAACTGCCAAGCGGTGTGGATTGCACTCAGTCCCCCACACCTGGAGGTGCTGTAGTTCTAAACACACAGTCCTATTACCAAAATGGGAACCACATATAATGGCTCTACCAATGTTTTAAGGTCAGGTACTTATTTAAGACACTCTCTCTCATATGCTAAAGTGCCATATAGACCTTTACAGAGAGACGTCCATGGTGTTTGTGAAAAATCCTCCTTAGCTATATAGGTAGCACCTATGTTAGACTGTAGGCTGTTCAAGATTGAACTTTAAAAAAATACCCCACTTGGTGTTTCTATCTCTGAAATCTGTTGGACAATGGCACAACTAGTAGTGATCCCAATAAATTGTAAACATGCTGTCACATGGCATTTACTTGCTAATGGGCTACTTAATTGAGGTGGAGATGTTACGTTTGTGGCTAGGCACAGGATGCATACACAACAGAAACTTTGTACTCTTGGGTCAACTTTCCTACAGCAATGCTAATGCATATACTTTTCACACATACACAGTGGCAAACATTCCAAAACAATTCAGAGCAAATAACTATTTAGAAATTCCATTATCATATCAAGAACACCAATATTGGTTTCAAGGCACCATCCCACAAGTAGTTGCACACATTAGATTATGTTCCCTCAACAATGAAGGACCAACATGGCCAGTATTGGCTACATATACACCATATCCAAATGTACAAAACTTGCAAGCAGCAGATTTACGTCCTTTTTATAATAATTTAGTAAGCTTATACAGATGCTTAACACAATTTCTAATGCAAATAATAAATACAGCCCCAGAGAGGGCTGCTCCAGCTCTCCGGCAATTCGCTACACCCAGGATAAACCTGGGAACACATAGTACTCCATCTCTTTCAATTCTACTAGAGGTGTGTAAACAAATGCAAAATGAGCTTGTGGCAGGCCCTGCCATGGATTTGGGGATGAAATTATTGGGCACATTTTGCCACAGTCTCCTCGATCATTTTAGAAAATATTAAAGAGAAAGCAGCAGTGTTGGCAGTACACCAACGGCTCGTGCAAGTTCCACAAATAGATCAGGAATGTGAGCTACCCAAAAACATATCTGAGACTCATACTAGTATTGATCAGGCTAACTAAGGGGCCAGACCAAATAAACCACAACTTAAAGGAAACTCCAAGAAGGATACTACCAAGCAAGCACAGAAAGTAAAATATTGGGGAGAAACTCTACATTCAGAGACCTCAGAGAAACTATATATTTGAGAAATCATGACAATTAACAACCTGGCAGGTATCAGCATACTGATCCTTCTCATTCGTTTCAGGACTCATCCGAGAAACAGACAAAGAGAGGTAGGCAGTCAGAACGTAGATAAGGAGAGCACGTGAAACCAAAAAAGGACTCATAATGCTCAGCTGACATAACAATAAAACATGAAGAGAAACTTACACAACAAAAACCACAGTTGAAAAACAAGACAGTTGCACGGATTTCGGCTAAGTATGCCACACCTATTAAGGACATTGCTGAAGAACAGGACATGGGCACTGACTCTGCAGCAGCAGATGTCATGACAGTTGACCAGAATCTTCAAGAGTTTCTGAATGTGAAAGCAACTAACAACTACATTGAAGTTGAAACTCTAGACAAGCGGGTTGCCCTCCGGATAACATATATAAATTGAATATTGAAATGGAATATGTGACATTCTGCTTGCAGAGAAATATTGGCCAGAATTTATTAGAACTCTCCCATAAGAGGAAGATGTCATTTTACCATCCCTCTCAGTCCTAGTTCCAGACTAGATCCAATAAGTCTATGCTGCAGATTGGGCTCCTGCACAGGCTGCATCCCTGTACCAGAACCATACGCGTTGGGATAGAGACTCCATGTCATACCTATACAATCCAGCCCACAAGTGCAATCTCAGTACCCTATAATGCATGATGCAAAAGCTCCTGTGAGAATTCTCCCACAACTTGAGCACCAGGGAGTAATTGAACCCTGTGTATCTCCAATGAACAATCCTTTGTTTTCTATACCTAAGCTGAACCATTTATACATAATTGTCTTAGATTACAGGCATTTAAACAACCACACAGGTACATTTGCAATACAAAGCTCACATAGGACAGTCCTAATAAACAACATTGTATGTAAACAAATTTAAAAAACTTGGATATTTCAAATGGGTTTTTCTGCCAAAACATTGCGCCTAAGCAGGGAGCTAACTGCTTTTTCAATGCTTAGCTCTTAAAGCTGATTTTGTTGAATCCGCCAAGGGTTTAAGAACACTCCTGGATTGTTCTCAGCCTGTGTAACATCAATATCACGCAAAATTGACCCTGAGGCGCTGTCTTATGTAGATGACATTTATCTAATGGATGACAACCTCAATAAACATTCAGCTAGTGTAGATCGCATTGTATTGCGGTCTGCTGAGCATGGCTTCAAATTTAACTTCAAGAAAATGAAGACTGCCTTTCTCAGTGTCCTGTTTATTGGATATGAGATTTCAAATGAGGGGAAAAATCTGATCTGGCACCACACTTTCTCGGGCAGTGTACACATTGCAACTATCAAATACCATCACGAAATTGCAGTCCTCACTAGGATTTCTTAACTTTGGCAGAACATGTATTCCAGATCAATGACCTCATTTGTCCGGAGTTTTCAAGTAAACATTGGAGTCCACAATACACACACATATTAAGATCATTACAGACTGACATTCCTGGAGCAAAACACTTACATGCACATGAAAATAAAACAAATATGGTCATCTGAATAATTCTGGGTGCCACTGGATTCACATACATCTTACACAATGAAGGTGACACAGTACCAAGGGCCATATTTATACTTTTTGACGCAAAGCTGCGCCGGCGCAGTTTTGCGTCAAAACTTTTACCGCCGGCTAACGCCATTTCGATGCGCCGTGCGGGCGTCAAATTTATACTTTGACGCACGGCGGCGCAACCACCAGGTGGGAGTCATTTTTTTTTTACTCACATCGCGGCGTCAAGTCGTAAAGGAAAACTACGTTAACGCGACGTAAATGACTGTGGGTCGATTTACGACAGCGCAACCCGGAAAGCGCCGGTTTTTTTGACGCAATAGCGTCAAAATTACCCGCGAACACTGCCCTTTCAGCAGAGGAGAGCCAAAATGGATCCCAGATGCCACTACAGACCCCAGGAAGATGACAGCAGACCAGGAACCAGCCAGGATGATCCATACAGGAACCAGGACATATATAGAAAAAAAAGAAAGTGTCGCTTCAGTGTAGAGGAGCAGGAAATCCTGGTTAAAGAGGTGACGGAACACCAGCACCAACTGTTCATCACCTCTAAGTTGCCAATCAGCAGGAGAGAGGCCATATTGCAACAAATTGTTGACAAGATCAACAGTGTGGCTGAAGTACGCAGAACAGTCACCGAGTGTAAGAAACGCTGGCATGACTGCAAACGTAGGACAAAGGAAAAAATGGCCAGGAACAGGAAGGCAGCACTGCAGACTGGAGGTGGGAGTCCAGCACACCAGGAGGCCCTGGACCACATGGAGGATATGGTCGCAGCCGTCATCCCTGAGGAGATCGTCACAGGGATTCAAGGACAGGACAGCGCAGACTACCAGGAAACAACGCACATGCAGGGTAAGTCGCATGGAGAATTATAATGCAATAATGTGGACTGTAAGCAGGGGGGGAAATACCACTACACATTGCATGTAAGTCAGCATATACATGGAGTGGCATGGGTAAAGGGGCACGGTATGGGGGCATGCCCTGCACATACAGAAGCTGGGGAACGACATTACACAACACCAACAACAGTCCCATGGGGGCATCCTGTCATGACAACAATGGAGCTAAGGGAAAGCCTCGACAGGTGGGAAGGCCACTACCTCAAACTTACATCCTGGCACTCGTCAGCCAAAATATCTCCTACATCAACTAGGTCCCTAGCAGTAATCCAGTAGACAAAACAACAACTGCAATGTAACTGCCACAACAGTTGACACTACCACCTCTGATCTCTGTGCAGCACAAGTAGCCAATGGCAGTAACCTCCCCATGGAACATACATACCTAAATTAGGGGGTGAGGATGACATCTGCAACAATCTCCTGAAACAAGACAAAGGCCCCAGTACACTCATATGTCAATGCCCATAGTTGTCACATACATCAGCCAAAGTAAACAGCAATAGGAGCCACACAGCACTAAGGATACACACATGCTGCATATGTCAGGGTCCTTCACGTGCCTGGCTAACAAGGCAACATCACAAATGTCAGACTGCTCAGACAACAGCATTGAGGAGGGGACACATGCAACTGGTCACTTAAATAGACCTGCACAGTCAGAGGACCATATAGGACATTGATACAATAAACAGGGCAATCCAATGTAACACACATTACCCAACATCAGCTGGACACATGAACAATGCCTACATCCATATCACATCATAACATTGCCATGCATAGGATATGCCACATGTCATTTACAATTAAGTCAATGTGAACAATCAGGGATTGGGGGAGGTCCTGAGAGGCAAGCGTGCTGCCAGGGCAATCAGAACACCCACAGCCAGTGAAAGGTCTCACCATAAGAATAGATATACACAGAGGGTCAAGTAGGACAAAAAGATGGCTATTCCCTATTTGGTACAAAGCAACACCTAGAGGCGATTAGGCAGACAAGTCTGATAACTCTATATCATACATGTGACACACAGGTGGGCCATAGGCCTATAACAATGCCCATATGAAGGACAGCAGATACCAATACCAAACAAGATCACAAAGTGAAGTCATCAAAAGGCTGGCATGTTACGGCAAAATTGTCACAACACAGATACACTAATTGTACCCTGTTTCATTGCAGAGGAACATCGATCTCCTGCCGATATGCCTGTCCCTGATTTCCCTGATGACATGGATGACGAGCCCATAAACATTCCCCAGGAGACCATCCAAAAGGTCCTTGAAACCCTCCAGACCCCACCTTCAGTCACAAGGAGGAGCACAGAACAAGCAGCTATCACAGAAGAACCACCCACCACCCCAATTGCAAGACCTGCCAGCTCCTACACAGCTGAGGACTCTGACGACACTGGCCCCAGCTTTGAAAGAACTGTAGTTGGAGTACAGCGGGAGCTGGCCAAGGAGGTGCGGGTGGGGATGCAAACTATGGCAGCCAGCCTTGAGGGGGTGCGCTCGTGCATGATGTCATCTGCAGATCAGGCAGCAGCTATGCAAGCTAACATCCATACTGCATGGACTACAAGAAACTATAAAGGAATTCATCACTGCAGTAAGGGAGTTGCCACAACACCTCGCACCCCAAACTTTCCACTGCATGCACGAATGCAATCATGACTCCCTCAGGGCCGACCTGGCTGCCTACCATCGTGATGTAGCCGCTATTCTCAAAAACCAGCAGGCCCTCCTTGCTGCAGTACTGCCCTTAAGAACTTCACAGGGAGCAGCCACCGGGATGTCTGACTCCACGTCTTCTAACACTGAGGTGTGTGTTGCCCCTTCACAACCAACAACAACAAGGACAAAGCAGGCAACACACACATCAGAAGAAGAAGACATGGAACAGATCACATTCACACGGAAGAGTACCCGGAAGCACTAGTCCCTGCACCATGGCCTACTTTGACCAAGGTCCTACGTTTTGTCAAATGCCAGTCTCACTACAACTATACTCAATGACTGTTCTGCTAACCACTGTATGACTTGTCAGCATTGCCAGTGAATGTCTCTCTCCTACTAATCTGCAAGTCCTGTCCCTCTGCACTGTCTGTTACATCACCCCAGCATGTCAGGAGCATCATCCACACCCCTTCTGTAGGATCACCATGTAAGAATGCACCAGAACGGACTCAGCAAACATGGACAATGTACATTTTGCACAGCAGCACCTATCAATAAATAGCACTTGCACACCTAATATGTCTCTGTGTTATTTGACACATCAACTGTGCAGTAGATAACTCTAAAGTGCCTGTGTGACAACCATGCAGCTTGTCAATACAACTGTCCTGACATCATGTAGTCTGAGACATCTGTGCAGTGTCCAGGATTGCATCATAGCCTGACCATCCTGGGGAGAATAACTGATGAAGAGACAAACCACACACAATCATGCTGTGTTGGACAGAATAATGCTCCATCTATAACAATCAAAGTCAACTAATGGTGGCTGATAAATGTAGGCACCATGCAATACTAAACCATGAAATTATGCAGTAAAATCTAAGCAAACACAACTAAACACAGCATCAATCACCCTGTCAGAGTATACTTCCATGAAGGGAAGTCATGCTGAATTTTTGCACACATGATCTATGTCAGCAATGAAGACAACAAGACAAGACTGTCAACAACACCTCATCTACAAAGATGTCCCTGAACATCACACTGCAGTCCGACCTAATAAATTACCCACAATACCAATTCTGGAAGCACACTTTGTGATGTAGAATACATACTCATCAACACAATTCCTTGGTGATCCATGTAAACTACTAATGGTGGTTCTATCAAATGGTGGATACTTACTAAGTTAGCACAGGGGTAGCTGCCATTTAAAACCTCTATTTTCTTCGGTGTGTAGCATAGGACACAAATGTCATAGAAAAACAATCACATACACTGATGTCAAGGCCATGATCAAGTAGCAGTTAACACATAATGCAAAGGGTTAACTATATATTTATTCATATGTATTCACACCAGAGGCAACTAAGGGAAAAGTCATACCTACACTAATCTAACCTGACTACTCCTAACCCACAACTGTCCCTAACTAACCTAATCAAAACTTACTCTACACATATAACGAATCGATCTAAACATCAACCCCCCACCCACCATTATGAGACAGGACACATGCAGGACAACACATACTAACCTACACACATACTATACTAACCTAAACAATCATATATTTTTTTGTTATTTTTTTTAATATTTTTTTTTATATATATATTTTTTTTATCTAAACAGACAGGAATCCCAACATTGACCCCCACCCACCCACCCACACACTCAAAAATGAAAAATAGAAAGAATAAGGACCCCCCACCCTCCTCCCTAACACTAACTAAGCTAACAACCTATACTAACCTAACACTAATCCCCAAAACCCACCTATCATGATAAAAAGGAAAGAGGAGAGAGGGGAAGGATAAATTTAAATGAATCAAATAAGTCCTAGAGGTTGGCCCTCTGTAGGGTCCACCTGATGGACCTAACCCGCTTCTTAATGTACGCCACATCCTGGCTCAGCTTGTCCACCTTACGAATGAACTTGTCCATTTTCCTCTCTAAAGCCTGGAATGCCGCAGGGTCAATAGGAGGTGCTGCTGCTGTCTGTGTGCTGGCAGAGGTGCTCAGTGTGGGAGTTGTTGGTAGCCCACTGGACTGTCCTGCAGCTCTGAAATTGCTGGGTCCAGGTCGTGCTGCTGAGGCAGGGACAACTGTCCCCGCTGTTGCTGGGGCCACTTTGGGAGAACTGGTGGATGTGGTGGTGGTGGCTTTAGTGGGCAACGTTGGGCCACCCTGTGGTGAGGCCCACCATGCTCCGGAGGCCCGATCCGCCTGGTATTTTTGGGCCATCCGTCAGAACCCCGACTGCACCTGCAGGATGTGCCGGTATCTCATTGCCCGCCTTTCAAAATCATGCCTCTGTGCGGCACTCATGTTTGCAGCTGTGAAGAGAAAGGGCAACTATTTACCATAGGAAATGCATTGGGTGGAATAGCACAATGGCTCAATTGGACATTACTTTTACTGTTGTTGTAACAGCTAATTTCACCACATAGATCATTGAAAGTCTCAGAGGAATTACATGGGAAGCCTACATACAAAAGGGCATCTCACACCTAGCATATCCATGTCTCTACATGATGGGTGACTTCAGCCTAAACTTCTCATCCAAATAATTGGTAATGCAGCTGACATTATGGCTGCACCTCCTCCGCCTACTGCCTTCACTACATATGTCAGTCTATGTGATAACAATCACAACCCTCAATATCTGCCATTTGTAATTGTTTTGCTAGTATAGAATTCATGTGCCATAACCGAGTGTGTACACTAGGTTCAAAACAAAGTTGAAAATGGTCACAAGTATGTGTAACATACTGGTTGCTACAGTCCTAGGTACATTATTCCCAAACACATGGCAGACTTTGAGGGTGGAGTGGGAAGAACAACCAACAATCCCATATTCAATGCACACCCAGGAGTGTCTAGAAAGCTCAACAAGTTTTTGCCTCCACACACACAACACCAGTGAAGGCCTAGCAACAAATTGGAGTCAGCTAAACCTTGTCCTATCCAAGGTCCACACATGTCAAAATGTACTGACTTAGGCCAACATCACATACTACCAGTGAGGCATATTTTACCACACACACAGAGGAGCAAGAACACCCATGATCATGAGTAGAATGTACACCTAGGCCATTGCACTCTAGTCCTACACACTTCTAGTTCAACTTGTGGAAGTACATGCCCCCGGAAGATCCAACCTACAGTGTACTCAGTCCATCGTTAACTAGGGAAGCAGCATATTTCAGACAAGCCTTCTGCAGAAGCTATCTGGGAGAATGTCAGTCTGAAATGCAGACTCAGTCCGAGACAAGTCCCAGAGCAACTCTTACATTAACCAGTGTATTCCACATGACTCACCCCATTCCCCATAGCGGGCCCTACTGGAATGGCCTACAGACCCAAAATCTGGGAAATGGATAAGCATAGGTCTACTCAAACTGAAGTGATATTTGAAATCCCACTAATGGAACAATACTAATGAATGGGCAGCGCATTAAACCTTGAATTCTGTTGAACACACAGTAGTCCATCATGCATCACCAGCAAACAATAAAAATAGCACACATGCAACACTCACTGTAGGTGTCAGGGTCCGCAAAATGAGCCACCTCTCCCACAGTGTACGGTGCAGGTCCACCTGTAAAGCATGGAAGGTAGAATATACTCAGAATCCATGCACTGACAAACAATTGCAATTACAAAGACAATGTGAGAATATGACATGTGTAATAAAACACTTTCACACATGCTCATACTGCATGGAATTTTTCTTGAGCAACATTTACTTTGGATGAGTGTCCTGCTACAGTTACACACCCTACTACGCACATGCAGTGGCCAGGACAGTCATGTGGTGTCAAAGATGCACCTCCATTAGTATGCCCCAACAATATAGGGGTGCATTCATCTCATCATGTGCATCCAAGGGAGACATCCAAAAGCTGGTTACTTGAGGCCTGCATGACCTCTCAAACTCAAACAGCCTATGTGGTCATTTTCTCCACACACCAACCAGACACACATGTGACATATGTGTGGACAACATTGCTAACTTCAATTGACGTGAAGGCAGCACTCATTTATAGCATCATATTGGGTTTACAAATGTCAGTTTAGCTATGGCCTCTACATATGTAGGTATGATGTTTCAACATCCATTTTTCACTCGCTATTGTGACCTGTAGAGTTCTAATTGAGTCATTAACGTGTTGCTTGTCTGACACAAAGGCAGCACTACATTACATACTGCTGCAGGCAACCGGTATGTGTGGAAAACATGAGCTACCTGACTGCTAGCATTTGTCTTCCTTCACATTGTGCATCAATTACCCAGTAGGTTTCCCTAGCATTACACACAGTCAGCTACTTATCTGGCAGATTGGGTAACAATCATCACATGTCGCCACACAGCTTTAAATTGTGCACATGTAATTGATGTGTACTCACCAACATGGCCACCAATCCTGATTCCCAGGTGGTCCAGCAGATCTTGCTCCCTGGATATCAGATCAGCCCAGCGGTGCTAAAGTTAATGTTCATTCCTCAGGCTACCATAGACACGGACCAAGTGATGGCGCACCTTCCCCCACCGGACTTTACGGGCCTCCGTGTGATACCCCTGTATCACCCTACCCCCAGCCTCCAGCATGAGTGGGAGGAAATGGCAAACAAGCCATATAAATCCCCACAATTCCTCCTCACCCATCCTGGCAAGCCGTGGCCTACCAGACATGTCAGCACTGACAAAGGTGAAAAAGTTGGAGAAAAAGGAAAAGGGGGAAATGGGGAAAGGTAGAGTAGTGAAAAACAAAGAAAACTTAAGAAGAAGAGCCCAACTAACCCCTATATTACACTACCCACAACAGACTCCCACAGACAATAAAAGAAACACTGGACTTGACAAAATAATACAACACAGACTCTGACAGTATTCAACAACAAGACGATGACAAAAGCACAATTGAGAAGCTACACAGGACACAAAAGCACTAATACACAGGACAACACTTTCCACACAGCCACACAGTCTAGAATAATCTGAGACTGCAAAGTGAAAGTGAAAGTACACCCACTGTACAGATTCTGTAAACAGGATATCCTATTACATCACATCCTGCATAAAATGGCCGCCGTTTTTTTTCCGCTATGCGTAATTTTTTCACGCATACAGATTGTGCGTCATATTTTTTGACGCATAGGAGTGCACATAATGCAGAGTCAAAAATGTTTTCATCATTGGACCATTATATTTGTTTGAGGCTTATTTTACAGTTCTAGAGTTGAAAATTAAGCAGCTGGCAATTATGATATCTAAATATGAAAATTAATTTTGACTCTGCATTATCTGCACTCCTGTGCGTCAAAAATTATGACGCACAAGCTGTATGCATGGAAATATGACGCATTATGTAAAAAATGGTGGCCATGTAATGCTGGATAGTATTATATCTATTTTTCTGATATTTTTTTGACTCAGCCTTATCTGCACTCCTATGCGTCAAAAATTATGACGCACAAGCTTTATGCGTGGAAATATGATGCATTATGACAAATATGTCATTCATTTGTCAAATTGTGAAAATAATTTTGTCATGACCAAACGGTGCTAAGTAATACACATTTGGGGTTAGCTATGGCAAATGACCCTTATAGGATGTATAGAAGGTATTCACAGTGCAATAGTAATGATTGGTCAGAATGGATATTACTCATAATTGTACACATATGTGGGTAATTGCTGATGGCTAATTTCAAAATATGAATGGTATACCAGGATGTATACCTTAGCTAAAATGTGTCCACATTTATCACGGTAAGCAAACTTATATAAAGGCCAAATAGGTAGTGCACTTGTCGCCAACACTTTTTAAGGGGGTAACCATGTCCTAATTATGAGTTAATGTATCTTCAATGTGTTTTCCTTTTGACATGTAGGGCACACATGCGCCTTATGCATGTGTGTGATTCACATGTGCATATATAATGTCTATTTGGGGGCAGTAGAGGTGGACTTAGGCCCCCAGCACCCTAGGGTTTGCTCTTCCAGACTTGCAAATTTATCCAAGGGATTCCCAAATTCAGTAATGCTAAACCTGCAGCAGCAGGCTCATGGAAGCAAATAGGGTATGATTCACTGTTTGCCATTCTGTAATCCCATTTGCCCATTTGACTTTTGCCCTATTGATTCTTGGGAGAAAAATGACATACCATTTTGCATTGATATTTTTGGCTTAATGTCAACATTCCTCATTTCCTGAGGGCAAATAGGTTGTTGATGAATGTGGCCCTTTATGCATTACCTGGTTTAGTGGCATGTTTCATTCTTCCTGCTAGGTTACAACTGGGACACTACTGTGATCGGCTGCTTGCAAATAATTTGTTGATTGGATGGTACATGTGTATGTGTGTGGTTAAATATTGATCCAGTGTCAACTGTCAGGGTGTATGTTGTCACTGTAACTTCCAGGTCTCCGCATGAGTTAGTGGCAGCTAATCTTGTTTCAATTGGGTATTGTTTGTAGCAAAATTTGAGAGAAGTCATTGAGGACATGGTCACCTACACATGGATGGTCCCACCCTGTCACTGAAAACGTGTAATGAGACTTTCAACTGGGCAACCTTGGTGTGCTGAGTGAGAGAATGTCTCAGGTGTCTGGATCCGGCATGTGTCATTGCAACATTTCTACTCCAGTTGGCCTCTGTGGATGGTAATGTATCAGGAAACATCATAGCCTCTGTGCAGAAGTAAATGGCTGGTATTCAACAAACGACTCATCTTTATCATTTGAAAAATTTTACTCAGCGTTTGAACAGTCAGGGTTCTCATATGTGTTACCTTTTCATGGACTTTATCTGAGGTTGCTGGTTTTGATGGAGGCCATTTACACCATCATACAGTATGGTCCTGGTCCACTGTCACACTTTGTAGTTTAGGCATTAATGAGGGCCAGACAACGGAAGGGCCAAGATTTGGCTATTCAAGGGCACTGTCACAAATCTGATACAAATAAATGTCAGATGATGCAATACTATGTATTTGAGTATACATTGATGAGGCTAATGACAAATTAGTGTCTGAGGTACAAGAGGTTTTGGACAGCACGTGTGGTCATAGGTGGACCCCAGGTATCTGTAGAGTGACCCACGGACAGGTGCCAGTCAGGCTGACAGGATGCTGGGTCAATCAGGAGCAAGTTCTTTCAGTAATTACATGATCACGTGTTCTGACTAGGACTGGTCAGAGGGAGCAGTAGACAGTTGAGATGTCACACTGTGTATGTCCTGTGTTGTTTTGAAGGTGACACATGAACCCTGATAAAGTTTTCTACTGCAACATTAGTGTCAAAGCTTAATGATGTAATAGCTCAAATTCCAACATGTATGCAGTAGGAGGCATCAGTAGGGAGGGGGCATGTACAGTTGGGTGGTGTGCATGGAGGGGATCACTGGTGTGGCCTCCATCTGTGTCTCACTAGTCCTGTCAGTTGGGATTTGCTGATAAATAGCCAACAGTACCTTTCACAGAAGAATCAATCTACAGGTGATACCAGGCCTTATAAACTCCAAGCCAGTGTATTATATGAGCTGAGTTCCATGCATTGAGATGGTAGTATGACAATGGTAGGCATAGTAAAGGGTGTGGCACACTGGATGACTCTTGTGAGTGTGTGTGTGTAGATGAGGGAATCTCAGTGTACACAAATCGGCATTCCAGGGACCTCTTCAGACAGGTGGGGTGTAAGCAGCTGCAAGTGTGTGTAATGTTTTTAGAAAAGGGCTGACATGTAGATGGGATGTGATGTGCTGGATGCTTGTCGTAGGTGTAGCACTTGTGCTGTGTATGTTCTGCTTATGTGTAACTATAGTGACAGATAGTGATTGCAATGATAGTAAGTAGTTGGAATTACTGTTGGCAAGAGTGTATTCCTACATTCCTGTTCCTGAAGCATTAGCATGTGAACTGCCTGATGTATGAGGCCTGTTTTCCCCTAGTTGAGTGATGGTGTTTTAGTTGTGTGCCATCTTCTGCGATGATCCATGTTTACTACATGTATGTGAGTCATATGTGTGGTCCTCAGCTATTGCCCTTCAACGGTGAACTGTACAGGATGTCTGTCATTTACATTGTGTGTGTATTTGATCATTGTATGGTGACCATTACATTTGTGTATATTTTTGTGTCATGATTGTTATATAATTATTGCTCAATGAGACGACATTCTTCTTCAGATATTCCAAGCTAAAGGTGGGCAGAAATGAATAGGCCAAACCATGATGTGGTGTTTGTTATCAGTGTTTATTTACAATAGTGCATTAAGTGGTGATGGTGATAATTATGAAAAGAAATTATTTACAATCTGTTGGCGCCTACGCACTCCAGCAGCCGTGTTTGGTTGTTCCCCCTCCTGTTGCAGGCCAGCATCCTCCTCTTCGTCGTCTTCAGGCATGTATGGGTCTGGTTCGAGGAGGGGAATGTTCCTTTTTACACAAATGTTGTGCAATATTGCACATGTGAGTATGATCCTACAGACCCTCTCGGGGGAATATAGTAGGCTACCGCCAGTGATGTCAAGGCAGCGGAACCTTGACTTTAGGATCCCAAAGGTGTGCTCGACAATGCTGCATGTCCTCTTATGGGCGTCGTTGTATGCCCGCTCTGCAGCAGTACTCGGGTTCCCAAATGGTGTCATTAGCCATGGCTGGATGCCATACCCCTGATCAGCTGAAAGAAAAACACAGAATTGGGTCAATGTAGATGTAGCTGGCACTATTGAAAATACCTTCAATGGCAGTAGTTGTCTTGTGTTGTCTGTGACTCTTTTGTGTACTGATGTGACATCCTATACTTGTAGGCTATACCATCTGCATTGTGTTGTTTCCTTGGCTGAGCAAGTGTTTGTCTGCTAACCGTTTGTCATCAATATGTTTTGGCTTTTGCAGTACAGTGTGCCCTCACTAGCATTGTGACTTGTGATACAGGTGTCCGTGTGTCTTCACTGAGGGTGAGATGATAGTTCCATGCACATTTAAAATTGTCAGTGTTGTTAACACGTTCATATCAAAGTACCCTGTACATCCCATACCTTGAAACTTATGCAATGTATTAATGTAAAGGTCATTGCGACACCTACAATTTGCAAGGTGTCATTTAGGCAACCACACTCATTGATGTCTTAACATTAGGCTGTACAGTAAATTCCGATGTGTGACAGGTTCAATGGTGACTTAAGAAACATGGCTAGTGATGTAAGGACCTCAGTGTGTTCCTGTCTAGATGTTGCTGTTGTGGTGTATGTGTTGTGTGTCCTAGAGGGTTGCTGTGCAGTGTGTATATAAGTAGGTTTTTGTACTTACCAACAAGTAGGCCATTGCCATACCGTCCATCCTGGAAGTGTTGGTTGATGGTGCTGTGACGGAAGATGAATGAGTCATGTACACTCCCAGGATATTTAGCCACGATGTTGCTGATCAATCCCTGGTGATCGACTATGGCCAGCACGTTGATGGAATGTGTGTGCTTCCTGTTGCGGTAGAGGTCTTCTGTTGCAGCAGGTGGCACAAGGCATATGTGTGTGCAGTCAATTGCACCAAGGACGTGTGGGAAGCCACTGATGGCGTAGAACCCCTGTTTTGTTTCCTGCTGCTTCTGCAGTGTGTTAGGGAAGCAGATGTGACAGGGTGTCAGTTGAATGATGGCATCCAGTACTTTTGGCAGAAATGCGGAGAATGATGGTTGTGATATTCCGCCAACCAGGGCACCAGTTGTTTGAAACGAGCCACTTGCCAGCAGGTGAAGTACGGCAAGCAGCTTTGTTTCTGTTGGGATGGTGCGGGGTGTCACTAAAGTGGGGGCCAACTGCTGTTCAATGTTGCGCAGCAGCTGCTGAATGGCCTGCCAGTTCAACCGGTACCTCTGTATGATGTCGTGTTCCCTGAGACCATGCAGGGTTGTTCTTGGGCGGAATATCCTCTCCTGCCTTCTGCGCTGCCTTTGGGGTCCCTGCTGTTGTTGCTGTAGCTGCTGTTGTTGCTGCAGGGCTCTGCGTCTACGTGCACGCTGGAAAAAAATCATCTTCCTGTTGCTGCTCTGCTGCTCTGCTGCTCTGCTGCTCTGCTGTTTGTTCTGTGTGTTCTGATTAAATACAGGTGTGTTTGCCCCATTTTAACGTCCGCCCTGACCCAGGTGTTAAATTTTGACGCAAATCGGGCTGTGCGTCATTTTTTTGCTCCGCCTCCCGGCCGAGAGTCATTTTTACCCGGAAGCATAAATACGACGCCCGGTCGTTTGCGTCGTTTTTTGGACGGGAACGCCTACCCTGCATATCGAAGGCGGGTTGCCGCATCCAAAAAATGACGCACACAGTGGATTTTTTTCGTCCTCAGGCGTCAGAATTTAAATATGGGGCAACGTTTGCGCTGATTGTGCATCAAATCTTTTGACTCACAATCGGCGCAAACTGAGTATAAATATGCCCCCAAGTGCTTACAAACCTCTTTTAAACTCCATTGCAGAAATGTGTTTTGCAGCCTCTGAAAAAATACTGACTGCACTTCAGATGGCTGTCATTAAGGCGAGACAATTATCCCAGAGTAAGCCCATCATTTTTGTTATCCCAGTCTTAGCCCTTGAGGTTGTTCCCAAAGCCAGCATACCAAACACACAAGCATTATAGCCACAATGGATGCAATAAGCCACCTCCTTGGCTGTAACTGATATTGATTATGTATTTAATCCAAAACTACAAACCCAAGAATTTCTCCATTATGAACTTGAGTACCCCATGCCCACTAATGTCATGACTCTAGAACATCACGCATGTATCATTTACCCTGAAGGTTAAGCTCATCCTGCTGTAGGTACCAAGCACTAGTACTCTGTGGCTTGCATAGCTGTTTATGGTGTCATGAGAGATGGTAAGTTTCAATCTCAACAAACCTACACAGTGCACTCAGGGAAGCACAGCACAACTTTCTAAGCTCAAAGCACTAATTATGGCACTGGAACCTACACATCCTGAATTTCCCACACTATTTGTGTGTAATTTGTTTTATTGCACCCAGTCCTTCAATGAAACATTACAATACTGGTGCATTTACGGTTACAGAGTTTCTAAAGGAGACATCATAAAGCACAAAATACTCTGGGGAAAGGTGGCAGAGCTGAAAGACAAACGGGCTCATGTAATGCATACATTGGGTCATCAACATGTTGGATTACACATTGTAGGGAATTAATTGGCTGATGAAGCAGCCAAGTCTGCAGTAGTCAACAACTCATTCCCAAAGGAGGGCGGATAAAGAAATGTTGGCTGCCATAAGCGCATACACAACAAAATATTCCTACCACTTGAGTGCCCAGAATGATCCTTATGTAACAATACCAGGGGTGGATGATCGTGTGATTCCCAACCAAGATCAGAGGCTAGAACTGATCAAAGCAGCTCATGAGGGTGTTGCTTCTGCCCATGCTGGGATGGTGGCAACTATTTCATTGTTACAAAAGCATTACTGGTGGCATAGTCTATACAAACAGACCACACAGTGTGTCCTTTGTTTTGACATCTGTCAATAAATGAAAGGTTCCACCATCAAGTGCCCATCGCAGACACCCCTCTTGGTGTCAAACAAGCCTATGCAGTGTGAGTATCTGGACCACTGTGGTCCCGTAAATTAAGATGATGCATACAAATACATTCTACTGCCTGTAGATTTGTGCTCCAGATTCCTTTGGGTGTGGCTGCGATGATCGGCTGACGCTCTCCCTGTTATAAAAAATGTGCACGTTTTTATCGGGAAATATGCAGTTGGTGCCTTCATTTTGGACCAGGGCCCTGCTTTTGCCTCTAGGGCTTACAGGGATGCCATGGAAACTTGCGTGTAGCAGTGTATTTTCCTTCTCCATATCATTCTAAGGGAAATTTAATAGTGGAAAGAAGAAAACAAGGCTAAAAGTAATCTTAAACAGCTAGAGTATTAGGTTCTGGTCGTAGTTGGATCCATCACCTATTTGGGCCCAGAGAGCAATAAGTATCTGCCTCACAGATATTTGGGAGGCCATACCCCATATGAAGTCCTGTTTGGCATCTGTATGTTCATCCTAAATCTTGATGGTCCTAGCACAGTGGTGGCTGACACACCTTTTGACACAAATATACTTGTCACTGTTTTACAGGAGTTACAACAGTTCTGAGATGAGCATTCAACAACGCACGCCACCACTTTGGGAGTGAGGGATTCAACAACTTCCATAGGCTGAATTTGGAAAGTTTTGGATCTGGTTTGAGAGAAGATTCATGTTAAGAAGGACTTTGGCCTATATTACAGCGCACCAGTCCCTTTTCTACGGCTACAGGGCAGCAATTGTTTTGTCTCTATTGATCACATACAATTGTATCATGTGGCCGATCCTGCACACTAGACTACAAGAGTGCCTGGGTCGATCCCTTTCCCCTCTACCTACCTTATAGGGGTTACCTCTTGCAGCATTAACCAACACTAAGATTGTTTACCATAAGATGGAGAGGACGGAGAATGATTTTTTGTTGATTTCAGTTACTGCTACGAGTATAAGAAATGCCCAAAATGTTAATCTGTATTCACTAATGCAACACAAACCAATGGGATTGTTTCTGACACACCACCATTAGATACACCTGCCCGTTCTCTTTAACCTGCACCAGCTCCTGTTTTTGCCCAGACTGCTTCTGGTTATTTTGCAGACATAGATGGTTTTTCTTCAACTTCCATTACTGCTTCAGTACATGGTATACGTAAGGTTTTCAACTGGCTTAAATACACTTATTTGATTTGTCCATGGTATTACCTATGGATCATATTGGCATTGCTTGCTTTTTTTCTTTGGATTGGATTTGGTATTTTTTTATTCTTGCTTATACATGGGCATTACCTTCCTGAATATTTTGCCATTGAACTGGTGGATGAGGTTTCAAAGACTTGCCCCTAGTGAACATATCTGTTGTTCCAGTTCCTGACAGGATTGCTTGAAATAAAAATCCATGTGATATATTTGGTCCTACTGAAATGATACAGATTCCTTATGTTTTAAAGATTTCTATGAATTATATTATCACACAAGGCTTTATATCTGATGACTGAGAACAGTTGATTCTATGCTTTCTGTGCTTGAATATTATTCGGTGTGTGAAAGTGAAGATATGTACATGAATTCTGCAAATTATGGCGAAATGATCTGTTACCATCATTATGGACACCATTCCCTGCACTGAGCGAGTACCCCACATATAGTTTTCAATTATACACAATAGGTACATTGTCCAACTCTACCAGTGGGGAGTTCCAAAACATATTTGAACTTCTCTGTTCAAGCAGCCAAACTATGGAATTCATTACCCCCAAATATAAGATCCATAGATAACTATCTTCTCTTCAGAAGACTACTCAAGAGTTGTCGCTTTCCTTCATAACCACCATATTCAAACAGCTATGGACTGCATATGCCTGTGTTGATAAATATATTTATTATCTGATAATGTGTATATTCTAGATATGTGCCGTTCTTTAGGAAATATGTATCGCTACTATGTCATAACAATAAATTACACACATACTCTTTAAACCTGTTTGACTAATGTATATTTACTCACAGTTTAAATATGTATATGTATGTATATATAGTATGTATATATATATATATGTATATATGTGAATATGTGTGTATATTTTTGTGTATATGTATGTGTGTGTGTGTGTGTGTGTATATATATATATATATACATATATATATATATATATATGTATGTTATTCTATGCTTAACATGTTCATAGGTCATTGCATAGCTCCTAGATAAGATAAGTAAGATTAGATACTTATGAATCCCTGCTCTCATTTTATATAACACTGATTGAATGTTTTATTATCATAGGTATTTGGCTATTCAAAAATTGAGTAAAGATAAATAAATGTTAGAAAAGTACACTTATTAATTAACTTCACATATTACAAATCTTGAAAGCTTGTGTTTATACAATACTAGTTTTCTTCTCATATTATACCCATTATTATATTCCTTGAACATAAATTCCCTTACTATGTGTTTACATATCCATTTATTTCTCTAGTCCTACTGTACTAGAGAAAATATTAAATAAAAATAAAATAAAATCTATAATTAAAATTAAAATTATAAATAAATTAAAGATATATATATATAATAATAATAATAATAATGAATAAATACATTAAATAAAAATAATGATAAAAAATGTTTATATAGATATATAAATACCATTATATATAAAAAATATTATATGTTGACTCACTTGTAAGCTTTACTTTGTCTAACCATTACCATATGTCATGTCTCTATCAATCTAGCCTCCCTCCCCACTCTGACTCATCCCAAATCCATTCTACTACTTCCATCCCCTAAATAACCCTGCCTAATCTTTTCCCTCCTCTCCCACATCTAACTCACCCAAACGTCAGTTTAATACCATGATCTCCCAAATAAACCTACTAAATTCTCCCTCATTTTTCTCACCTTTGACTAATCCAAAACCCCTCCTACTACTATGATCTCCCTTACCCTTTCCACAGACTCTTCCCTCCTCCATCCCCCTTTACTCATCCCAAGCCTCATCCTGTTACTATAAACTCCCAATCAGCACTTCTGGATTCTTCCCTCCTCTACCCCTCCATTATTCTAGTCAATCCAACTAACAATCTCACATATCTGCGGCTCAAATTAACTCATAATAATACTAAAAGTGTACTCATATTTCCCTATACCAATCCACCAGTAATTCCTTTTGTGTTCTGGAGTAGTCTGCTACTCCCCGAAAAGCGATTCGAGGCCTCATCAGGGGTAGTAAGCGCTATATAAATGACAATATAGGCAAATGTACTTATTTTTCTGGGCATGATGACACCAACCCGAGTCATATTATTTTAAAATGCCAACAGTAAATACTAGGAAACCCCTGCTTACAGACACTAAATTGATCTATTCAAGTGTATTGCTTTCCCAGCTAGCCATTCACTGCTATGAATATTGGAAGAAGAAAATTGATTTGAAAACAGTGCGGGGAACAAAAGATTGACAACATTGGCAAGTACAAGGCAGTGATGTCTTATTCAAAGCATGTTTAATTCCATTGCACATGATTTTCTTGAACGTAACTTTTAAGCACACATCTTGCCTTGAGTTAGCAAAAGTCAAAGAAATTTATGTGCCCAGCATTCCCTCAATAGCAAAATTTGACAATTGGCAAAATGCAGTGAATTTTACAGAAGATCAGCTCAATGGTATGGCTAAGAATGGTACATTTAATTTAACACTTTCAGGTCCTGATGGGTGTGGCCCAGTAGACATAAATGTTTGTCATGCATGTTTTATTAACTTTTCATGGGGCTTTAAAGCAAGCAGACCAGACCCTCATTATGTCATCCACCGATATGGTCACCAAATATAGTAGGGGCAGATTATGTCAGTAATGGTTGCAACACTCTACATTGACAGCTGTTAAAGAATCTCTCTCTCTCCTCTCCGAGGACATAGAGTTGCAAGATTTCTTGCTAGGTTTTAGAAAACCATGCTCCAAGAAATTCTTGTATGCGATATACAGTGAAATTATGAACCTTTCACAAATGGAAGCTGCTGCATGATTAAGGCAAATAGGTAAGGAAAATTTAGAGAAAGCATTGGCTATTGTTGATAATGGTATGAACACACTATCCACTCAAATGTACACTTAAAACAGTATAGTGTCATCTGCAATTGACAACATTCCAAATGATATTTTCTTTTTTACAACATAGACAGAGCCAGCTTAGCTCCACTATGCAGGTGAGTTGGACATTAGAGGTCTTTAAGGGATGCCTTGGAAGAATGTGAACTCAAGAGAGTTATTTGCTCCTTTCAACCTTACTAGAAAACGACAGATAATGGCAAAGAAGGAAACTAGTTACACCATGCTTAATGTAGAAAAATGAGAGAGTTGCCTAATATGGTGGCAGAAACAACATCATCAGTGTGGTTAATGCATGGGATGACATCACAGCAGAGATCTACATTCCAATTCACTTCATGGTTAGAAACATTTTCCAATTGGCAGAGTTGAACATCTGGGAAAGAGCTATATTCACGAGGTGTCGAAACTGCCTTTTGATTACAAATGTATGAGTAGGGAAAATTAAGTTTTTCTTACCAGAAGCGAGTGTGAAACTACTGTAAGCCATTCAATGATTTGTAAACAGGTGGCATTACACTGTGCATGCAACGCATTGGTGGCTAAATTAGACTGCTACTTGAAGGGTATTCCTGTCTCTTTGATTGGCCTAGTATTTCAGTTACTTTCAAATGGGAGTTACTTGAAGCTGAGTGGTCAAGGCTGTTGTGAGATGAGAGCATGTGTCACATTTGTAATTTTTGTTTCTCAAATATTGACGAGTTGTGGAAATGTATTTTTACAACCCACACATGACATAAAAGTAGCACATTTGTGGCCTCACAGTTCTACTTCCAATGGCAATTTCGACAAGCTTAGCAGACTAAAGGCACTATTGTTTAAAAAACATGTGGCGCTGACATCTGCCCATAAAATCTATGACCTACAAGTGCAAAGGTCTTCAATTGAGATACAGTCCCTCCTAACTACTAACTTCCCAAGAACTTCAGTGAATTGGTGAGCCATATTATTAACACTTCCAACATTGCAGGGATTGTACAATTTTTTGAGTCTACAGGTTCTGAATTTGTACACACATTACAGACCTTTTTGGGGTAATACCATCAGCTAGACACTCACTTTGTTTCAGTGTTTTTGGAGGTTTTCCACTGGCACAAGCATTAATTTCTGGTATTCTGCTGTTACTATTTATGTTTTGCAATGGCTGCCCATCTTAAGCAAGAATGTGAATGGAGCTCCCACCAGTCCAACTGTGTCCTGAATGCATGGTGCAGTATTTTAGGACTTGTCACTTTCGTTTAGTCTAGTGTACTGCTCTGTGCTTAGTGTTGCTTATGGTGCTCTTTCAAAAATGGAGGTGCTTTGTTCAGCAACCGGTGCTTTGTATGGACATAAATGTGATGATATTCCTAGAGATGTCCTATGAGATTGCGGTTACTCGATGATACTTCCCATGAGTCATCCTTCTTGGTCCAGGATACTTTGGGTCCAAGAACCCCGTCATCTGCCATGCCACGGAATGTGGCCCCCTCAGCCACGTTGAGGCTACGGATCATGTGTGCTCCTTTGATCTTTTGGATGAGGCTCTGGTGGTGATATCATCTGCTGAAGGGGGGTCCCTATTCCATTCCATCTCTACTGATGTGTTTGATGACCTCATGCAGGATTCCAGTGACTTTTGATGCAGACCTGTTTTTACTAAATGAAACATCTTTTATTTGGCCATTTTTTTCTTTGGACTGTTCAGATTGTCGACATGGACGTTTTATGATTCTTTAGGTTTGATACTATTTTAGACTTTTTTATTCTTTATTCTTTTAGGTATGTTAGAATCTCCACTCCTAGACTAGCAAGGGGTGGGTGTCAAAATGCCTTTTTTGAACCCAGGTTGGGCATCTCTGTTTAAGCCTATTTTCACAGCTTATGCCTTCTTTTATATTAGCACACAATTGTATTCATATTTTAGCAAGCCTTCTTTTAGTAACTACCTTTGTTTTGACAACCACATTTTTATTGTGCTTACAGAGCAGACGTCATCCAATGCGATACAATCATCAATGGCAGAGCACAGCAATTGCTTTTACATATTTTATCCCCTGCTTCTTCTAGGAAGGCAAAGTTCATGCTGCACATTTAATCAGCCTTGCACCATGTGTAATCTGCACTCCTTACCCAAAGCTGGAACACACAGCACCTGATATGCTAACTCATGTTGCCAGCCCGAGGAGCCAGCTTCTATCACTTAGACACAGCATTACAGCAGAATTGCTGTCCAAACGGTGTATGAATCATTATAGAAACTACACTTAGACGCAAAGGAGGAACGGGGCATTCCGGTCATGACCATCCTGGGATGCTTACTATTCGACCAACAGCTTCACCTATGCTGGAGCTGATTTTTCAGCTTACCAAGAGGATTGCCATCTGCACAACAAGCAGAACCCTGCTATTCAATTCAGGTCTGGTGCCATGACTAATCCCTTATGTTGGGCGAGGAAGGGGGTTACAACACTATGCTCTCAGATCTACACATACAGGTTTAGGTACGAACCTCTAGACTCTCTAGAAACACACAACATGATGGGGTTGTTCATCTTTTTCACTTTGGTTGTCATGTTAGTTAAAGTGCTCCGCCTAATGATCACAGCACATGCTTTTTATACCAGAATGCAATAGCTTCAATAAATGCATTTTAAATAAGTTTGACCTTGGCATGCACTTGGTAAGTGAGCAAAAGGAGTATGATCTGTTTCTACAACTTCCCTGATAAGTCAGAGTGTCATGTTGAGGTTGCCGTAAACACCATTTTCCCCAACAGGTTTGGTGGTCAGGATGAGGCACTGTGAGCTAGCCAGGTGCTAGGCTGACAGGTGCCAAATGGCATGGGATGTAGTCAGCCTCCCATGCTTGATGGTGCTACTGTCCTAAACATGCAATCCTATTACCAAAATGGGAACCACATAACAGGACAGCTTAGTGACGTAAGATGTAGAGTCATAGTACACCAACATTTCCAAGAAAGCAGCCAAATACACTATTTGTAGAACATTTACATCTGCCCTGACTGATAACCATACATTGATAGAGCCCATTCGGCAACAAATAGATATAGCACTCACTAAGTACTAGTTTAATTTTGAAAATTAATTCTAGTTACAGACAAAGGGTGTCACAATGGGAGCTTGACGTGCAACTAACATAGTGAATTTATTTGTTGCTGAATATGAGAACACCATGTTATGACAGGAAACCCTTTATAAAACCAGCAGAGAGTATGGAGGAGGTGCATAGATGATGGTTCCATGATCTGTTGGGGACCAATTAGTGAACTAAAAGTATTTACAAACTGTTTGAATGACTTAAGAACCAAACTGAAATGTATGTGTAATCACAGTAGCAAAGAGATTAACTACCTTGATATTTTGGTAAGACATATGGATGGTACCATAAATACAAAATTGGACCAGAAACTCATTTTTACTATATAAAAGCCATTACTATAGGCCCTAAGGGACAATTTGCCATTTGGTCAGTGTTTACAAATACAAAGAAACTGTAGGGACAAAGATGTGGTTCTACCAAACAAGTGCACAGATAGGGGATACTCGAAAAGAATAGTCTGGAGAGCATTAAAGCCTGGAACATAAATTGTGTGCAGGAAACAATTGACTGGAAATGCCACCAATGTGTCCATTTACATGAAACAACTACATAAACCAGTGAAGCACATTAAGCTTTAATTAAATATGCTCAATATGGTGGGCCACCCATCTTGCCAATGTTCGAGTCGACAATAGCTCCACCACCTGTTCTAACCACAATCGATCCACAAAATATGTCTCCATCTCAAATTCTATGTTTCTAGATGATTTGTTACAATGCAAATGCCCATCTCCTTCATCAGTGATCACTAAGCCAAAAAAAAAGGTCACCACATTGAGCATGTCTTGCCACTGCAAGTGCACCAGTGCATATGGAAAAAAACCTAGATATCAGGAAGTTTATGACGCCCATCTCCAATTGGGAATAAATAAGCATTACTCAGTATAAAAGGAAAAAGTCTGTTTCTGCTTTTTGGAAACAAAATGAAGCAGAGTGTGCCAAATTACTTTTGTATTTTTTCATTTTTATTTTTTGCTTTAATCTTTTGAAACCTACCTGCACTAGTGAAATTATTTGCCTAGTTTGCATTTACTCCATGTCTTGCTACTGCATGTGCACCAGCTTTTATGGGAAACACCCTAGAAATCATGGAGATTGCATGACCCCATCTCCAATTGGGAAGAAATAAACATGACGCAGTATAAAATGAAAAAGTCTGTGAATTGATTAGCCTAGTTTGCTTTTTTTTTATTTATCAATGCGCATACAGTATTTTATGTTTTTTGCACTGATTTTGTATATAAGATTGTACATGCTTTCATGTGACACTATCAGAGGCATATTTATACTCTGTTTGTGCTGAATGTGTGTCAAAACTTTTGGCACACATTTGGCGAAAACCGTGTGCGATATTTATACTATGACGCCCGACCCCACAGACATCAAAATTCCTCCTTGTGTGTCATTATTTGGATGCAGGACACTGCCTTGCGTAAATGACATGCAAGGTAGGCGTTCCCGCCCAAAAAATTACTATAAGGCCTGTGCGCCTTATTTATACTCCTGCGTCATTTTGACGCACAGGAGGGGCCGGGCCTTAAAAAACAGTGCACAGCCTGATGTGCGTCGTTTTTTAACACTTGGGTGAGGGCAGGCGTTAAGGGACCTGTGGGCTCACTTCCATGGTCTCTGACCATGGAAGCCATCCAGAGGTGCCCTTCCCTGCCCCCAGGGACACCCCCTGCCATCCTCGCCCACCCCTGGAGGACACCGATGGATGGGGGACCCATCCCAGGTAAATACAGGTAAGTTCAGGTATTATTTTTTTTTTTTAAAGTGGCATAGGGGGTTCTAATTTGGGCCCCCCTACATGCCACTGTGCCCAATGGCCATGCCCAGGGGACAGAAGTCCCCTGGGCATGGCCATTAGGCAGGGGGGCATGACTCCTCTCTTTGCTAAGACAGGAGTCATTTCAATGGGGGTTGTGCGCCAAAAAATGGCGCAAGTCCGGTTTGAGCCATGATTTTTTACTCAAACCTGACTTGCACCATTTATTGACGCACAACCCCCATTATCCCCTATGCCGGCGCTGTCTGGTTTGAGTCTTTTTTTTTTTACTCTGACCAGCCCGCAGCACCGGCTAACGTCAATCCTTAAATATGGCGCCTGCATGGCACGTAGGAATGGCGTTAGCCGGCGGTAAATATTTGGACACAAACCAGCGCTGGTTTGCGTCAAAAAGTATAAATATGGGCCTAAATGTCTTAAATACATCTAGCTCAATTAACACGATCCAAAGATGTTGTGAACACTGTGGCTCTTCCTGTTCATGTATTTTTGTTTCCATGAATTTTCTCTGTCTGGCTCTACTGTTGCCATTCTGCGGCTATGCTCAGACTCTCTTATTTCTTTCATAGACAGTGTGAGTTTTTCAAGACATGCATAGAAATGTTACCGTCATGTCCACTTACTGTTTAAACTGACATACTAACATCCACCTATAGTCTAAGCTGACATGCTTTTATTGCTTTTAGTTATGGATGCATGTAAGGAATGTGCGAATCAAAATGACACATGTTGGCATGACTGCTTCGTCTTATTGATGATTTAGAGTCTGCATTCCCTGCAAATGTTTTCATAATGTAAGATATAATATGTGTTCAGATACTTTAAAAAGCCAGAAATCGAATTATAGTCAGAGAGTGTTAGAAATGGGGTTTTTGGTTGGCAGTCAGGTTACCCTCTGTGCAAGCAAGAACCCTCACTCTAGTCAGGGTAAGTCACAATCCAAATTATCCTGTGCCCACCCTCTGGTAGCTTGGCACGAGCAGTCAAGCTTAACTTAGAAAGCAATGTGTAAAGTATTTGTGCAAGAAATCATACAATAACACAACATAGCACCACAAAAATACACCACACAGTGTTTATAAAAATATATAATATTTATCTGGATAATTTGCCGGTCAAAACGAATAAAGATGCAATATGCGATTGTAAGAGATATCACTGAAAAGTGATATAAAGGGGGTCATTATGACCTTGGGGGTAAAAGGCCCTTACCGCCGGTCAGAAGTCCGCCATTCTACCGCCGCGGCCGCGGTAAACCGCCACGGTCATTCTGACCCACAACGGCGAAACCGCCAAAATCCCGACATCCAAGGAAGGCCGCCTCATCAGCGGGCCGCGGAAAACTGGAGATGACCAAACCTCCACCGTCACGCCAACACAAACACGCCCATGCCATTCTGACCCACCAATCCACGCGGCGGTCTTTCAACCGCGGTATTCCATTGGCGGTACACACCGCCGCGGTCAAAATACACACACAGCTCCAAAACACAGCCACATTGGACAATTTGAAATACACACACCTGACACACATACAAACAACACTCCCACACATCCAACCAACTATAAAACACACACCCACATCACCCACAAACCCCTACGACCGAAGATCATAGACGAAGGAGAGAGAGACACATCACAGAATAGAGAGCTACATCACACAGAGGCACACTACACCATCACACACACCACATAGAAGCACAAAGCACCACACACCAACACACTCTTCACCATATACACCACCCCACACCTCATCCACACCACCCCATGGCACCCCAAAGGCACCCACGCTTTTCGGACCAAGAACTCCGGGTCATGGTGGAGGAGATCATAAGAGTTGAACCCCAGCTCTTCGGCTCACAGGTGCAGCACACCACTATAGCCAGGAAGGCGGAGCTATGGCAGCGGATCGTGGACAGGGTAAACGCGGTGGGACAGCATCCCAGAAATCGAGAGGACATCCGCAAACGTTGGAACGACTTACGGGGAAAGGTGCGCTCGATGGTCTCGCAACACAACATCGCAGTGCAGAAGACTGGCGGGGGACCCCCACCCACACCACCCGAATTCACAGCATGGGAGCAAGAGGTACTAAACATCCTGCATCCTGATGGCCTCGCTGGAGTACACGGAGGAATGGACTCTGGTAAGTACAATCTCAACTACTTCACCCCCCCCAGCATGCCAACCCCCACCACCACCCTCACCCCCAACCCCCCATCACACATCCTCCCTGAGAATGTCTCCCCAGCACAACCCACCCAACACCAACCCCTGCATGCCACCACAAACTATGGACACCCATCACCTAAGCATGACCACTACACATACCCCCCCCCCAAACACCCCCACAACACCTCCCCCAAGGGAATGACAGCACTGGGGGACAAGGGCACCCATAAATCGCACACAATAGCACACAGAAACAATAACCATACTCTCTTACCCCATGCAGGACCCGAACGCCAACACACCGGCCAGGAGGGTCCAGAAATGTCCTTCCCCCCCCCGGAAGAGGCACCCAGTGATGACAGCAGCTCTGTCGACCTGGAACCTGATGACCAGCCCGGACCATCGGGGACCTCTGGACAGTCGCTTCCCCACACACAGGCCACAGCAGACCCAACCCCCTCTGGGAACAACAGCACAGCTCCCACCCAGCGGGCCCATGGCTCTGTCTCTAGGACAGGTCAATCAGCGGTGTGTCTGCCACTACAGGGCTCCCAGGCTAACCCACCACCCCAACAACAACAGGGACCTGGGGGCAGTGGTAGTGGGCACAACGTCCAGGGGACAGAGTCCGGGGGAAACAGGGCAACTCAGAGGGCTGCTGTGCGACAGGGGGGGGGGGAGAGGCCCAGAGAACCGACTCTCCAAGAGGCCCTCACCACCATCATGGCAGCCTACCACCGCTCACAAGAGACGATGGCGACGGTACTGGCCAGGTTCCAGGAGATCCAGGCACAGCAGGAGGAACGCTACATGGGGTTCAACAATCATCTCACCAACATCTCTACCTCCATGGGGAGCATAGTCCAGGCCCTCCACCGGATAGAAGACACGTTGCGGGACCATGTGGCACCACACAGGGCCCCTGTCACTAGCCCGGACCAGGAACAGCCTACCACCTCCGCCGGCGCTAGTGGTCAGGAGGCCCCACCACAACGACAGGCCACCAGAACCCCACCTCCTGCTGAAGAACAACCACCCCGCAAGAGGAGCCTGAGATCCAAAAAAAAGACAGAGTAGGATGTCAAGACCCCCGCCAGCATGAGACACCCCCTGAAGTCATCCCACTGTCCCACATTGCCACCCTGTCCAACCTTGAACTGCCCCTGCTCCATCCTTCCACAGGCATATGGACAATGCACCTGTGAGACTGAGAACTGGACTCTGCCATGGACATTACTCCACCCCCACCCATCACCGTGTGAATATCATGTACCATCATCTAGCACCAAAAATAAATCACGCAATGCACTGAAATCATGCTGGAGTCAGGCTGTATTATTTACAAATGTAAAACACATTACCGATCAATTATGTTCTGTAAACTTTGTGCTGAACACATACCGAGATCAATAAGCATTAGTCCATGGGCTAACCAAGCAGAAGTCATGCAGTGGGTCATACAGCACTGAAAAGGGAAGGGAAAATCAAACATCAGTTTCAAATACCTGGGGGGTCATAGACAATGTTGAGAAGCACGCGGCATTCAGGAAAATTAAAATGGCGTGTGTGATTCTTACCTGTGTGCTACTGAAAATACTGTTGGATAACTCTGTCCCTGTTGTCTGGGTCGTCCTCTGAGTCTTCCTCCTCTTCACTCTCCACAGGCTCCACAGCTGCTTCAACACCACCATCTGGACCATCCTCCTGCAGGAAAGGCACCTGACGTCGCAATGCCAGATTGTGAAGCATACAGCAGGCCACGATGATCTGGCACACCTTCTTTGGTGAGTACATCAGGGATCCCCCTGTCATATGCAGACACCTAAACCTGGCCTTCAGAACCCCAAAGGTCCTTTCTATGATCCTCCTAGTTCGGCCATGGGCCTCATTGTACCGTTCCTCAGCCCTGGTCCGGGGATTCCTCACTGGGGTCAATAGCCAAGGCAGGTTGGGGTAACCAGAGTCACCTATTAGCCACACACGTTGTCTCTGTAGCTGTTCCATCACATAAGGGATGCTGCTATTACGCATCACATACGCGTCATGCACTGAACCAGGGAACATTGCATTCACATGGGAGATGTACTGGTCAGCCAAACAGACCACCTGGACGTTCATAGAATGGTAACTCTTCCTGTTTCTGTACACCTGCTCATCGTCTTTTGGGGGACTAAGGCTACATGGGTCCCATCAATGGCACCAATTATGTTGGGAATATGTCCAAGGGCATAAAAATCACCCTTCACAGTGGGCAAATCAACCTCCTCAGGGAATATAATGTAACTCCGCATGTGTTTCGTCAGGGCAGACAACACTCTAGACAAAACCTTAGAAAACATTGGCTGAGACATTCCAGATGACATGGCCACTGTTGTCTGGAATGAGCCACTTGCAAGAAAATGGAGGACTGACAGCACCTGCACCAGAGGGGGAATTCCTGTGGGTTGGCGGATGGGGGACATCAGGCTGGCTCCAGCTGGGCACACAGTTCATGGATAGTGGCACGGTCAAGTCGGTATCGTAGTATGATGTGGCGTTCTTCCATTGTCGACAGGTCCACCAGCGGTCGGTACACGCGAGGATTCATCCTTCTCCTCGCAAATCCCAGCGGACGGTGCCTAGGAAGGACAACATGGAGCACAGAGTCAAGATAATCACTGGTACGTTCACCACTGCTTGCATGGCACACGGTTATCTAGGTATTGAAAGGCGTGTATGTGTGGCAATGCCAGGACTAGGCCTGTGTGTCACAGTAGAAACTATGCCATGTGGGCCCTTGAAATGGCGGCTGCCTGACCTGTGAAGTGGGACAATGGGATGTGAGGTCACTGCGCTGGCGGAGCACACCGTGGCGGTAGGCGGTCGAAGACCTCTATACGGAGCCGCATTGGATAACATTGAAGCCTATGGGTTTCAGGAGCCAATGACGATGTGCGCCGGCGGTCGCGGTACGCACCGCCGCGGTACGCACCGCCGTGGGCGTGACCGCCATTTTCTATCTGCTTAATCACTCGAGACCTGATCATCCACAGGAGAGGACCTATACTGCAAGTGCTGCTGTGAACTCGGTCTGGAAGTGACAATGGCTGCTGCGACTGGGGAAAGGGCCCCTGCCTTCACGTCTGAAGAGTTGGAGAAGCTCGTGGATGGGGTTCTCCCCCAGTATGCGTTACTCTACGGTCCTCCAGACCAACAGGTGAGTACACCGGGTGCACATGGAATGGGCGATGCCTGTGTGGAGTGGGGTGGATGTAAGTTGGTGGGGTGGGGGGCGAATGAGGAGTGCAACGCACGACAGATGAGAGCATGTGCTATATTGCAAGGTTGGGGAGGGGGGACCAATCACATCTAACATGCAGTAAGTTGATTAATGTTTCCTTCCCACCCTGTACATGTCACATAGGTCAGCGCCCATCAGAAAGTCGAGATTTGGCGTGCCATCGCCAAGGAAGTCCGGGCCCTGGGGGTCCACGTCAGACGGGGCACCCACTGCCGCAAGAGGTGGGAGGACATCCGCCGCGGAACCAGGAAGACCGCCGAGTCACTGCTGGGGATGGCCTCCCAACCTAGGAGGGGTGCCAGTCGTACCCTGACCCCCCTGATGTCCCGGATCCTGGCGGTGGCGCTTGAGAGCATCACAGCAGACACAAGGGGGTAAGTATCAGCACATTCAGCTATCTTTCTGCGCAGTGGAGGCGTCTGGGTGGGGGAGGAGGGTTGGGGGTGACATTAGGCCAGGGCGCTTTCTGTAGTGTAGTCCTCTCCCTTAGGCATGGCCCTGTGCTCCCGGCCCCCACCTCCGTAGGGTGACAAGTACAGCTATTGATGGTCCAGCCTCACACATGTGCGCGTTTGTCGTCTCCTGACCTGTTGTCCGAGTCAGAAGTACTGAGTAGTGTGCCCCGAATGCGCGGCTTAGTGCATGCGGCTCCTGTGTCTGTCCTCTCCGCCAACGGTGTTGACATTGCATGCACTCAACCAGGTCTTCTTTTTCTCCCCCCACCCTTCTTCTTCATCTTCTTGTGCATGTGTGCATTAGCATCATCAGGCAGAGGAGATTTGGCATCGGAGCACGAGGGAGCTGCAAGCCACAAGGCCCCGGTAGGCACAGGAACAGACACCGAGGGCCCAAGTGAGCCGGAGGGCGAGGGGAGCACCACGACGGGGACCGGTGGTGAGAGCAGCGACAGCGACACGTCCTCGGATGGGAGCTCCCTAGCGGTGGCGGCAACATCCGGGCCCCCGCCTCTACAGGTACAGCCGCCACCCAGCACACCAGCCCCGCCCTCCCAGCAGCCCCTCAGCCTACGCTCCGTGCCCGCTCACCCAGGAAGGCGGGCGTCTCCTTCGCCCCAGGCACCTCAGCCCCTGCCCCTGTTACCGCTGCTGCCCTCAGTGAGGAGGTCATTGATCTCCTCAGGACACTCATTGTTGGGCAGACTACCCTTTTGAATGCCATCCAGGGGGTAGAAAGGGAGGTGCATCGGAGCAATGCCTACCTGGAGGGCATTCATTCAGGTCAGGCTGCCCATCAACGATCGTTCAATGCTCTGGCCTCAGCACTGACGGCAGCCATTGTCCCTGTTTCCAGCCTCCCTCTTCTGACTGCCTCCACCCTGTCTCTGTCTCCTGTTCCTCAGCCTATCCCATCCACACCATCTGACCAGCCTGCACACACCTCAACACCCAAGGGCAGCTCATCCAGACACAAGCACCACAGATCCCACAAACACTCACCCAAGCAACACACAGATGCAGACATCCCAACAGTCACTACCACCCCTGTGTCCCCCTCCTCCTCGTCTCCCTCCTCCCTCCCTGTGACGTCGACACTCACACCTGCATGCACACCAACATCAGCCAGTGCTTCCATCACCACCACACCCTCCTGTACAGTCCGCACGCGTGCAGTCACCACCCCCACTGCCATTTACACGTCCCCTGTGTCCTCTCCCACTGTGTCTGTCACCACCCCTTCCAAGACACACAAACGCAGGCAGACACCCACCCAACAGACATCCACCTCACAACAGCCTACAGCACCTGCACCTTCACCCAATGACAGCACACCTGACTCTCCTACAACCACATCCTCTTCCTCCACTTCCATCTCCACTTCTCCTACCTTTTACCTTGGCCCTAAAAAAGTTTTCCTGGCTAATCTTAACCTCTTCCCCTCCGATGACCTACCCCCTCCATCTGCAAAGAGTCCCAAGAGCACCACAGCCACCACCAGCCCAACTTCGGGTGTCACTGTTGTGCATGGGTTCTGGAGTCCACCCTTTGCCAGCAGTGACACCTCCATCAGCAGCAAGGACACATCCAGCCCCCCCCCCCCGGCTAGAGGACCAGGAAACACAAGGGCCGCCGTGCGAAGACTGACACGGCTGCCCCCAAGGAGCAGAGTTCGCCCACTTCACCAGCCACAACGTCTAGGGGAGGCAAGGGCCCGAGAGCCCCATCTAAGGAGCGTAAGGGCAGCAGGGCGGAGACGTCAGCCAGCAGGAGCGCGGAGCAGGTGGGCCCCACATGCCACATCCCAGCTGTAAAGGAGGACACCAAAGGGCCCAGGACTCCGTCACCGAAGGGCCCAGGAACATCACGGTCGGAGGGCGTCTGAGCACGGAGTCCAGGCCAGGTCTGGCTCCCTTGAACCTACTGAATGTGCACCGCTGAACAGGGCCCGCCGTGCAGAAGAGCACCGCTGAACAGGGCCCGCCGTGCAGAAGAGCACCGCTGAACAGGGCCCGCCGTGCAGAAGAGCACTGCTGAACAGGGCCCGCCGTGCAGAAGAGCACCGCTGAACAGGGCCCGCCGTGCAGAAGAGCACCGCTGAACAGGGCCCGCCGTGCAGAAGAGCACCGCTGAACAGGGCCCGCCGTGCAGAAGAGCACCGCTGAACAGGGCCCGCCGTGAAGATAGGCACCGCTGAACAGGGCCCGCCGTGAAGATAGGCACCGCTGAACAGGGCCCGCCGTGCAGAAGAGCACCGCTGAACAGGGCCCGCCGTGCAGAAGAGCACCGCTGAACAGGGCCCGCCGTGCAGAAGAGCACCGCTGAACAGGGCCCGCCGTGAAGATAGGCACCGCTGAACAGGGCCCGCCGTGAATATAGGCACCGCTGAACAGGGCCCGCCGTGCAGAAGAGCACCGCTGAACAGGGCCCGCCGTGCAGAAGTCCACCGCTCCGCTGGGCCCTTCATCTCAGGCACCGCTCCGCTGGGCCCTTCATCTCAAGCACCGCTCCGCTGGGCCCTTCCTGTCAAGCACCGCTCCGCTGGGCCCCGCCGTCTCAAGCACGCTCCGCTGGGCCCTTCATCTCAAGCACCGCTCCGCTGGGCCCCGCCGTCTCAAGCACCACTCCGCTGGGCCCCTTCATCTCAAGCACCGCTCCGCTGGGCCCTTCCTGTCAAGCACCGCTCCGCTGGGCCCCGCCGTCTCAAGCACCGCTCCGCTGGGCCCCGCCGTCTCAAGCACCGCTCCGCTGGGCCCTTCATCTCAAGCACCGCTCCGCTGGGCCCCGCCGTCTCAAGCACCGCTCCGCTTGGCCCCGCCGTCTCAAGCACCGCTCCGCTGGGCCCCGCCGTCTCAAGCACCACTCCGCTGGGCCCCGCCGTCTCAAGCACCGCTCCGCTGGGCCCCGCCGTCTCAAGCACCACTCCGCTGGGCCCCGCCGTCTCAAGCACCGCTCCGCTGGGCCCTTCATCTCAAGCACCGCTCCGCTGGGCCCCGCCGTCTCAAGCACCGCTCCGCTTGGCCCCGCCGTCTCAAGCACCGCTCCGCTGGGCCCCGCCGTCTCAAGCACCGCTCCGCTGGGCCCCGCCGTCTCAAGCACCGCTCCGCTGGGCCCTTCATCTCAAGCACTGGTTATGGTTCACTGTGCCCACCATGCCTCCTCCTTGACCAGTGGAGACTGTTATCCACTTGAGAGACTGTGGCTTTGCACTCCCCAGGATGGCACAGTGGGCAACCCACCCACTGTAGAGACTTGAGAGACTGTGGCTTTGCACTCCCCAGGATGGTACAGTGGGCAACCCACCCACTGTAGAGACTTGAGAAACTGTGGCTTTGCACTCCCCAGGATGGCAGAGTGGGCAACCCACCCACTGTAGAGACTTGAGAGACTGTGGCTTTGCACTCCCCAGGATGGCACAGTGGGCATGGTGGCCCCTTCGTGGATCTAGCGTCGTGGACTCATGTGGCTGTGGTGCCCCCCCCTTCCCTTCCCCCTGAGGTGCCTGTAGTATTTTCATCAGATGCCCCTGCAGTGTTCTCTCCAAAGGACTCAGGTCTCCTGTGTGGGCTTTGCCCTTGTGTCGCTACACTGTAGCCCACGGACTGTTCCATTTGACTTTGATGTAGCGGACTAATTGCCTCGGTTCTCCATGGCAGTGTGTATAGTATTATTTTGTTATGGATATTTTGCATAGTTGCCGATACATATCAGAGTCTATTTTTTATATAAAATTTGGGTTCACAATTTAATTATGTCTTTGCATTTTTCAGGGGGGTTTGGGTGGTGTCACTGTGCATTGTTGCTCTGCATTGGTGTGTACATAGTTTGGGGGGGTGGGGGTCGCATATGTGTGTGCCCGTAACCTTTCCTCCTCCCCCCTCCCGTGTGTCGTAGGTGCAGTACTCACCGTTGTCGTCTGCGCTGGAGTTCGTACTCGTGGTAGATGAGCAGGTAGACGAGTGCAGGGAGGATGTTTAATTCGGGTTCCATGCTGTCCTCCGTACTCGTGGAGTGTGTTTTGGTGAGCGTTTTCCCGTCCGTAGTCTGTTTCCGCCGTGTTTTTATCGACGGGGCTCCCGCCCGGAAAAGGTGGCGGATTGGTGAGTTGTAATACTGTGGGCGGTACATTGTCTGCCGCCTGCCTGTTGGCGGTGACCGCCGCGCTGTTTGTCTGTACCGCGGTGGCGGTCGGAGTGTTAATGTGGCGGGCTGTGTTGGCGGTTGCCGCCAGGGTCAGAATTCCATTTTTTGGACCGCCGGCCTGTTGGCGGGTTGGCCGCCGCTTTATCACCGACCGCCAGGGTTAGAATCACCCCCAAAGTGTCTTAAGTCTTTAAAAAGCAAAAAAAGTCTCTTTCAAGCACATAGTACCTGGTTTAAAGTGGAAAATCTCCGCAAAGGGCCGCAGAGGAGGAAATACGTTGAAAAATGGTGTGTGCGTCGGTTTCGCCCCTTCACACACGGACTTGCATCGTTATTTTTCACGCGGGGAAGTCGTGCGTCATTTTCCGGCGTGCAGACAGTCTCCCTCTGTGGTTCGCAGGATTACCAGATGTCCCGGGGTCTGTGCATGGAATCCTAGGCTTGTTTTCCGGCTGCGTGTTGTTCCGGTGGGCTGTGCGTGGAATCTTCTCCCTCACGGCAGGCGTCGCGTCGATTTCCTTTCTGAAGTCGGGTGGCGTTGTCCAGGTGAGGCCGTGCGGCGAAGTTCCGGTCGCACCGCAGGTGTCACATCGAGCGCCGTCTTTCCGGATCGGCGTGCGGTGAATTTTTCACCGCGGAGCAAGCTGTGTGTCGAATGTTTCGGTGCACAAGGTGTCCAAATGAAAAAGAGAAGTCTTTTTGCTCCTGAGACTTCAGGGAACAGGAGGCAAGCTCTATCCAAGCCCTTGGAGAGCACTTCAGCAGCAAGGCAAGAGCTCAGCAAGGCAGCAGGGCAACAGCAAGGCAGCAGTCCTTTGTAGAAAGCAGTCAGGTGAGTCCTTTAGGCAGCCAGGCAGTTCTTCTTGGCAGGATGCAGTTTCTGGTTCAGGTTTCTTCTCCAGCAAGTGTCTGATGAGGTAGGGCAGAGGCCCTGTTTTATACCCAAATGTGCCTTTGAAGTGGGGGAGACTTCAAAGAGTGGCTAAGAAGTGCACCAGGTCCCCTTTCAGTTCAATCCTGTCTGCCAGGGTCCCAGCAGGGGGTGTGGCAGTCCTTTGTGTGAGAGCAGGCCCTCCACCCTCCCAGCCCAGGAAGACCCATTCAAAATGCAGATGTATGCAAATGAGACTGAGTACCTTGTGTTTGGGGTGTGTCTGAGTGAATGCACAAGGAGCTGTCAACTAATCCCAGCCAGATGTGGATTGTAAGGCACAGAAAGATTTAAGTGCAAAGAAATGCTCACTTTCTAAAAGTGGCATTTCTAGAATAGTAATATTAAATCCAACTTCACCAGTCAGCAGGATTTGGTATTACCATTCTAGCCATACTAAATATGACCTTACTACTCCTTTCAGATCAGCAGCTACCACTTCAATACTGTATGATGGCAGCCCCAATGTTAGCCTATGAAGGGAGCAGGCCTCACAGTAGTGTAAAAACGAATTTAGGAGTTTTACACTACCAGGTCATGTAAACTACACAGGTACATGTCCTGCCTTTCACCCACACAGCACCCTGCTCTAGGGGTTACCTAGGGCACACATTAGAGGTGACTTATATGTGGAGAAAGGGGAGGTTTAGGCTTGGCAAGTACTTTTAAATGCCAAGTCGAGGTGACAGTGAAACTGCACCCACAGGCCTTGCAATGGCAGGCCTGAGACAAGGTAAAGGGGCTACTTAAGTGGGTGGCACAACCAGTGCTACAGGCCCACTAGTAGCATTTAATCTACAGGCCCTAGGCACATATAGTACACATTACTAGGGACTTATAAGTAAATTAAATAGTCCAATCAGGTATGATCCAAGGTTACCATGTTTAAAGGGAGAGCGCATAGGCACTTTAGCACTGGTTAGCAATGATAAGGTGTGCAGAGTCTAAAAGCCAGCAAAAACAGTGTCCAAAAAGTGGAGGGAGGCAGGCAAAAAGTTAGGGGTGACCACCCTAAGGCTGTCAGGTCTAACAGAGAGGCACTTCGAGCTAAGTTTCTGACGCAGAGGTCACGCCGGCTCACACCCACAACCAGCTACATTTAGAGGCGACATGAGGGAGAGCGAAATGAAGAGGCCTTCAGCCTGTTGCTGTTTATATTCCGCCCTGAACCCTCTGTAATAGGGAATAGTTGACTAGCTATTTCCTAACAAACACAAAGGTATGTTGTGTGAGTGATCTTGAAAAACCTTCGTGCAGGGTTGCTATTTACTGCTTTAGCTAAAATAAGCACAGCAGTAAGAAATATAAGGATGTTAAGATGCTAAGAACTCAATAACCGTGTTAGAAATATCCCTGCTATCTTTGCTTACCATGCCATTCTTAGTTGCATTACTTTTTGCATCCTGCGTGGCTACATTCATTTTTTATTCACTAAGTTAGGATTTGTAATTACATTTTTTACAATATATATTCTGTTTCTTAGTGTAATTGAGTGTGTTATTTACTTATGAAAGAGGGATTTGAAATCTACTGTTTCCCTTCGCTCATTTTGTGGGACTAATTGTTTCCAGAAAACACTTCCTGCACTGTATTGTCCTGGGGGTTGTGAATAGGTTACAGTCCAATTGAAATTCTAATTTGGATTGTTCTTTGACTATGTCCTTGCGCCATGGGGTTAGAAATACACCTGCAGTGGTTCTTGAAGGGGATTCAAATCATATCAAATGAATACTTTAAAGTATTTTACATTTTACAATGTATTAAATCCAAAATATTTTCCTTTATGCTTTGCCATAGGGAATTCTCTGCAGAGATATTTACCTACATAGGAAAAATTACTAGCAATAACTTTATACTTGAGAAAGTCAGACTTACATGTTTCCGCCCTCTGAACCGGAGGTGTGGAGCCATGAAGGTCAACACACAGCAGTCAACCTGCACTTGGAAATGGTGATTAACACAAAAGTGTAGATTTACACCCACGGTAATGTGAAGTACAGCTCACATCTGACACACATATAGTGAGACCACAAGTTTAAATCCCTGCAGGTCAGGCTCATGTTTCCATCGTTATTAGGACAGTATAATGTGTATATTAGAATTGGGCAACAGCACTACTGAATTTTACATAGAAACAACAAAAGTGGTGAATCAAGCTCTGTATAAAAAAGGTATGTATCATTACTACTGCTATTATTTTAATTATTATTATTAACTTATTACCAGTAGCAGTATTAGTAGTGATAGTATTAGCATAGATACATACACATTTGTGCTTTTTTTCTTTTATGTATCATGCTGCTAACGTCTTGCCGTTTAGCTGCAGTATTAATGTGTCTTTGCACAGCAGTGTGTACACATCCCAGGATCATTTCTTGGTAACATAATTCAATGGGTTCATGTGGTTATTGTAGGGATTGTTGTGTAGCTTGCAGGTTACAAGTTCTGATCCTAGAAAATACTTAAGTGGGTTAGTGCCATTTTACACAATCTCACCTTACATGCTTGGCATATTTTTGAATTCTTGAAGAACTAAGTGATAACTTTAGTTTCGTGAGTGAATGCCATTGACTTACACAGCAATATAATAAAGTGCCAAGGAACAATTGAGTTTCTTGCATGTGGTATGCAACAATGCATTATTAACATAGTTCTGAATGAATGAATGAATGAATGAATGAAAAGTTTTTCTATAGCGCAGCTACTCAAAAAGAGTGTTGCGCTGCTTTAAGTACAGGAGGAGAAAGGAAATGAGACTAACTAGAACTGCTCATCCCTAATGCTTAAACAGGAGTGTTTTCAACTTCTTTTTTATCTTACACAGTGATAGATCTTAGATGTGTGGGGAGTTGGTTCCACATCTTGGCAGCAAGTACTGTAAAGGAGGGGGGCCACAATTAAGTCAGTATTGCTGGACCGTAGGGGTCTCACCGAAAGGTACTCCTTGATCCTCTCATTGAGGCCCCTTATTGTGAAAAGCTAGGTGTGCAATAGCCACATTGGCAACCAGTGAAGTTTTTCCTGATATGGGGACACTGCAGAGCACCTAGGAATTTTAAACAACAGGCGGACTGCCATGTTCTGCATCCTATGTTACTGTTGGGTCCGGCAATCCAGAAGACTCAATTAAAGAACATTTGCATAGTCCAGCCTAGAAGTAATCAGTGTCCTCACCACAGTCACCTGGGCACAATGTGGAAGATAATGACGGAATTTGTTGAGCATGCGGAAAATCCAAAAGCAAGATTTTACTACAGCTGACACTTGATCTCCAAATGAAAGTTGGGTGTCAAACATAGTCCCCAAGTTTCTAGCAAGTGCCGTAGGCATGGGTGGTAGGGGAACAGTCATAGGCCATGCTCCTGCTCATCTGGAAAGGGGATTTCAACCAAACAATAGGACTTCGGTCTTATCAGGGATGCAATGCAATGTATTGTCCCTCAACCACTCCAACACAACACACCTACAACCAGCAAATGCCTCCTGGTCCTCTATTGAACCACTGTCATACGTGAGCAGGAGTTGAGTGGCATCGGCATATGAAATGACTCTGATGTTAAAGGATTCCAGCAAATATGCCAAAGGGTACATATAGATATTAGAGAGTGTGGGACTTAAGGAGGAGACTTGCGACACTCCCCACCTCAACCTCTTAGCATCTGAGGCATATTGTGTCATCCAAACTACCAGTTCACGTCGCTCCAAGCCCGTCACTCCCAAATGTTCTAACCTGCACAGTGAGATGTTATGATTGATTGTGTTGAATGCTGCAGAGAGGTCTAGCAACACCAAGGCTACTGTTTAGGCCTGAGTTCAAACTAAAACTAATGGGCTCAGAAACCTCAAATAGAGCAGACTTTGTTCTGTGGTGAGCTCTAAACCCTGATTGGGAGGGGTGAAGCAAGTTGTTCTTCTGAAGGAAAGCAATAAGCTGTTGATTTACCAATCTTTCCAATACTTTTGCAGCTGCTGGGAGTAGGGAGACAGGTCCAACGTTATCCAGGGATTCCGTATCAGCGTTGGCCTTTTTGAGTAGATGAATTACATTGGATCGCTTTCAATCCACCAGTAAGGTGTCCGAATGAAGAAAAGTAGCAAGGAAATCTTGATAAACTGAGCCACCAAAATCCTTAATCAGCTTCAAAATGTCATGTGGAATGGGGTCCAGAGGAGATCCTGATTTACATTTTGTAAAGCTGGATATCACCTCCTCCACCGATTGAAACAGAAACAACATCAATTTGGGGTGGGTGGGAGGGTAAACAACATCTTCAGACTCAGGCTTTCCAGATGGATAATTTATCCCAGTTAAATTGCCTGAATTGTGAGGATTTCATCCTCAAAACAATCGCTAAACTGGACACAAAGAGCCTGACTAGGCTTTTTGGGCGGGTGGGGGAGAGTTTATGGATCAGTAAACTTGGTAGCAATTTTAAAAATCTCCTTGCCGTCATTATCTGCCTCTTCAATGCATTGCATATAAAAGATGCCACAGGCCCTCTTAATGTTCTTATGATAATTTCTAAAGGCCATTTTATATTTAGCCTAGTCTTGTTCAAGGTAGTCTCTCCGGCAAACTCTTTCCAGTTTCTTACATGCCGCTCTTTTCTGAGCTAGATCTAATTAAAACGAGAGCGGGACGAGTATTAGTAGCCTTCTTATTTCCTATAATTGGGGCTCCTGAGTCAGCTGCCCTCCTAAGCCACATCCTGATGGTAATGCCCCTCTCCATTACTGTACCTAATATTTCTGGTGTGTACTCCAACAGAATGTTCCTGAGATCCCCCAAGGATACTCTACCCCAACACCTATCCTCACTTAAGGAAGCAGGTGGACGAGGTTCCTTAGCACAGTCGAACTTCCACGAAAAGGGCATTACATAATGGTCAGACCAAGGCACTGGGAGAGTGGTCACCCATTTCAATAAAACATTTGATAGTATACCATCAATAGCAATGCCTGCTCTACGTGTTGGACCTGTGGCACCTCAGGCCAGATGAAAGGAGGCCAGAGTTTCCACCGTATGATCAGCAGCGGGATCATCGATCTTATCCAAATCAATATTAAAATCACCAAGCATGGTTAAATTGGCATACGAGATACATTTAGGAGCCAGTGCTTGGTCAAGAGAGGCTAAAAAATCTTCTGGATGCCCTGGGGGATGGTACACCTTTACCGCAAAGAAGGAAGGTTTTCCCACTAATGGATATACTAACGCCAAGAGCTTCTGCACCCATCAACTCATCCATTTTGAAGGTATTACAGCTAAAACTATTTTCTAAAAAAAGTGATACACAGATTGCACCTTTGTTTACCTATGATGGACTGCTTGATCTGTGAGGAAGGTGTGATTGCCAAGCTGTGATCCCTTTAGTCCCTACAACTACAATTAACTACATATAGATTTATTTAGACAAAAGACAATCATGTACTGTAATTAAAGAAAGAGCTCAGGCCTAGATTTACTCAAATTTTGCACCAAGGTTGCATCGCTTTTGTGGCACAGCCTCAACAAAATAATTTCTAAGTTATAAGTAACAAGGGAAACCAAGTCTCACCTGGAGTTTGGGTAAGCTTATGTGTAAAGAACAGTGGTCCCAAGACCATAAATATCACACTCAATGTACAAATACATCAAATGATCAGTTTATTCACTTGTATGTAAAACACATTAAAAACAAGGTGACTGTGCAGTGGGTATGTGGTAAGAAACATGCTTTGTGCTCTCATACAAGTGATATACATGGGTGCCAATACATGATCAAGATTGTGTATCAAGTAAAAACAACAATGGACATTTTATTTTTGTGTACAATCAAAATGGGTCCAAAGAACTAGTCAATAAAGTTTTGATCATTTAGACAGATAGAAGGATGATCATCAGGACTCTAAGATAACACTACCCTGAGGAAAATATAGTATGGACATTAATCAAACATTGTTGAAAGCACCAATAGGCTCAATTCAGTTACACTTCTACAAGGACTATATACACCCCCAAAGTCATCAAAATATTCCAGTGTAGTTCAGATGGATCTACGGGGTTTAGCAATGTGAGCAGAGCAGAGTGAGCTGCTTCTACAATGTAAACACTAAGGGCCTGATTACAACTTTGGAGGAGGTGTTAATCCGTCCCAAAATGTGACGGTAAAGTGACGTATATACCACCAGCCATATTACGAGTCCATTATATCCTATGGAACTCGTAATACGGCTGGTGGTATATCCGTCACATTTGGGACGGATTAACACCTCTTCCAAAGTTGTAATCAGGCCCTAAGTACTGTGCTGCGTCCAACCTTTGCACAGTGAAGGATTCAATAATGATTTGCCTTCTGGTGTTGAAGTTTCTGGGTTTAGCTCTTCTCATGGCAGTGGTAGGACAGATTAATAGCTGAACCATGATCCCACTTGACCTATTACATTAGGGATATGTCCTTTGTGGTGATTTATCTTTAGATCATAGCCATTCATTGTAGTGGCCAATTGTAATTGTTTTCAATGTTTACATCCCATGTTACAATGCCTTCCTCAGTTGCATAAAGCAGTCATTGTGAGGCATTACATACTAAACTTTGAGTCAGCTAGTCTACTTATGCATTTTATCAATTCAAACCTCTGCATTGCTACCCAACTTTGTCTATATTTCAGTGTAATGATATTGTGTTTTTTTTTTTTGCATTTCAGTTTTTTAGTTTTTGTATTGTAAACTTGTTTGTGTTGTTGCAGAGGTTGTTAAATTCGCTCTACTGGGAATTCCAAATAACTATTTGAAAATATTTTCTGATGAATACAGTTGTGTCATATGGAGTTTGAGGGTTTGGACATTGGACTATGTGGACCTAATTCACAAATCAATGGGACCAATTCACAAAGGTAAGGCTGCATTTTTGGATTCCACTTTTTTTCTATTCACCGTTTCAAGTGCAGATTTACACCTAGATGTAGACTTAAAAGCTTTCACCCCTTTAAATGAAGGGGGGATACTCCTGTGAGTGAATTCACGAATGTAAGGTTACTATTAGAAACCTTCCACGTGTTTGTGAAGATTCTGCACCAGTGGTGGGGCTACCTCTAGAGGAAAATAGAGTGATATTGAATTACATTTGAATAGCAAATACAATTAATTTAATGTAAAATGAAAATGTTAAATCGTTGTAAACCAATATATAAAGACATAAATACCACACACTACCTCCTAAAATTGGGTTTATATTAATTTGTACAATAATGTATATATATTCATTATTGGATAAATATATTGTTCAATTATATTTTGCAATGAAAATCACCCTTGTGCATTCACATTTACTTAGTAAAAATTGTGATGTAATTTATTTAACATATAGTTATAATATTACATTAAAAATAACATTTAGCATTAATTATATTTCAGTTTTAACCATTATATATCAAAATCTATATTAAAAAAGGTGGAATTAATTAAATTAATTTAACATTATTTGGTGTTAGTGTCATAGACAACGTACATTGTTTTCCATGGGAGTGTTTAGCACTGAAAGTGGGTGGACATGTGTGGTGTTTGACATACCCCAAGGCTGGGCAGAAGTGCATTTGAGCCTGTTATGACATATTTGGGCTGTAGTAGAATTAGAAGTGTAGTATGTGAATTACAGTTATTCTCATGTGGATGTGTGTTTTGAATTAGCACATCTACCCCCCCCTTAAGCCCTGTCTTAAAATTCTCTAACCCCCTCCTATTCAGAGGTAATTGTTCACCATTTTTCATCACTCCTCCTTATTTTTCCAGTACTTAGAGCCATATTTATACTTACTACCGCAGCGTCAAGTCGTAAAGCAAAACGACGTTAACGCAGCAGAAATGACTGTGGGTCGATTTATGACACAGCAAACCAGATATGCGGCATTTTTTTACGCAATAGCGTCAAAATTCCCCGCAAACACAGCCATGCCTGTACAGACCCCAGGAAGATGACAACAGACCAGGAACCAGCCAGGAGGACCCACACAAGACCCAGGACAGTTTGAAGAAGAAAAGAAAGTGTCGGTTCAGTGCAGAGGAACAGGAAATTCTGGTGAAAGAGGTGATGGAACACCAGCACCAACTGTTTGTCACCTCAAAGTTCACAATCAGTAGGAGAGAGGCAATATGGCAACAAATTGTTGACAAGATTAACAGTGTGGCAGAAGTACGCAGAACAGTCATTGAGTGCAAGAAACGCTGGCATGACTGCAAGTGCAGGACCAAGGAAAAGATGGCCAGGAACAGGAAAGCAGCATTGTAGACTGGAGGTGGGAGTCCAGCACACCAGGAGGCCCTGGACCACATGGAGGAGATGGTCGCAGCTGTCATCCCTGAGGAGATCGTCACAAGGATTCAAGGACAGGACAGCGCAGACTACCAGGAGACAACACACATGCAGGGTAAGTCGAATGGGGAATTAAAATGCGCTAATGTCAACTACAACCGGGGGGGGGATACGGACCACAAAATGCATGGAAGTCATGATATACATGGAGTGGCATGGGTAAAGGGGTATGGCATAGGGGCATGGCCTGTACAGAGTGAAGCTGGGGCACACCATAACACAACATCAACAACAGTTCCATGGGGGTATGCTGCCATGCCAACAATGGAGCAAAGGTAAACCCACACCAGGAGGGAAGGGCACAACGTCAAACTGACATCCCGTCACACGTCAGCCACTATACCCCCTACATTAACTAGGGCCCAAGTAACATCCTCTATCTAGCCATACTGACAACTGGAATGTAACAGTGACAACAGTTGCCACTACCACCTCCGCTGTGTGTGCAGCTCAAGTAGCCAATGGCAGTAACGTCCACATGGATCATACACACCTAAATTAGTGGGTTGAGGATCACAAATTTAACAATCCCCTGAAACAAGACAAATGTTCCAGTCCTGTCAATTGTGAATGCCCATAGTTCCCGCAACCATCAGCCAATGTCGTCAACAATAGGAGCTACACAGCACTAAGGTCACACCCATGCTGCTTATGCCAGGGTCCATCATGTGCCTGGGTCACAATGCAATATCCCAAATGTCATACTGCTCAGGCAACAGCATTGAGGGGGAGGACACATGTAACTGGTCACTGAAATACACCTGCACAGTCAGAGGTGGTAATAGGACACTGCTACGACTATCAGGGCAATCCAATCTCCACACATTCCCCAACATCAGCTGTACACATTACCAATGCTAACATCCATATCGTGCCATAACAATGCAATGCATAGGATACGCTACATTTCAACTACATATAAGTGGATGTGAAAGATCAGAGACTGGGGCAGGTCCAGATTGTTAAGTGTGCTGCTAGTGCCATCAGAGCACCCACAGCCAGTGAAAGGTCTCACCATGAAAATGGATGTAGACGGAGGGTTGAGTAGGACAAGAAGGTGGCAAATCACTATTTGGCCTAAACCAACACCTAGAGGAGATGATGCAGACAAGTCTAATAACTTAACACAATACATGTGGCGTGCAGGTGGGGCATAGGCCTGGGAGAAAGACCAAAGACTGGAGCAATGAACAGGAAACAAGATCAAATGTGAAATCATCACAAGGCAGGCATGTCACATCACAAATGCCACAACACAGATACACGAATTGTACCCTATTTCATTGCAGAGGACGATGGATCTCCTGCAGATATGCCTGTCCAGGATTACCCTGATGACATGGATGATGAGCTGACAAACATCAGCCACCAGACCCTCCAAGATGTCCTTGGAACCCTCCAGACCCCACCTTCTGTCACAAGGAGGAACACAGAACAAGCAGCCATCACAGAGGACCCACCCACAACCCCAATTATAAGACCTGCCAGCTCCTATACATCTGAGGACTCAGATGACACAGGCACCAGCTTTGAGAGAACTGTAGTCGGAGTACAGCGGGAGCTGGCCAAGGAGGTGCGGGTGGGGATGCAAACTATGGCAGCTAGCCTAGAGGGGGTGCGTTCGTGCATGATGTCATCTGCAGATCAGGCAGCAGCCATACAAGGTCTAACATCCATCCTGCAAGGACTACAACAAACTGTAAAGGAATTCACCACTGCAGTAACGGATTTGCCACAACACCTCGCACCCCAAACCTTCCACTGCATGCAATCATGACCCCCTCAGGGCGGACCTGGCTGCCTACCATCGTGATGTGGCTGCTATTCTCAAGAACCAGCAGATCCTCCTTGCGTCGGTACTGCCCTTAAGACCTTCACAGGTAGCAGCGACCGGGATGTCCGACTCCACGTCTTCAAGCACTGAGGTGTGTGTTGCCCCTTCACAACCACCACCACCAAGGACAGAGGAGGCAACACACACATCAGAAGAAGAAGACATGGAGCAGATCACCTTCACACGTAAAAGTACCCGGAAGCACTAGTCCCTGCCACATGGCCACCTATTACCAAAGTCCAGCGCTTTGTAACATGCCAGTCTTGCAACAACTGTACTCAATGACTGTTCTGCAAACCACTGTATATCTTGTCAGCCTGCCCAGTGATTGTCTCTCACTTACTCATTGGCAAATCCTGTCCCTCTGCACTGTCTGACACCTCACCCCAGCATGTCAAATGCATTTTCCTTTAGCACTTCTGTAGGATCACAATGGAAGATGTCACTATAATGGACTCACAATCATGGACAATGTACAAATAGCACTACAGCACTTTGCAGTAAATAGCACTTACACAACCACTTTGTCTCTGTGTAATGTGACACATCAACTGTGCAGTAGATCACTGACATTTGCCTACTGTCAAATTACATAGCTTGTCAATACAACTGTCCTGAAATAATGTAGTCTGCTAACTATGCACAGTGGCCTGGATTGCACCATACTCTGCGTTTCCTGAGGGTAATATCTGATGAAAAGAGAAACCATACACCATAATGCGGTGTTGGACAGAATAATGCTTCCTCAAGGGATATCTAAGCCATTAAATGGTGCCTGCAAAATGTTGCCACCATGCAATACTAACACACATAACATTGCCCACAAATATAAGCAAACAGCCACCAAACTGCATGAATGAAGGTGTCTGAGTGTACATCCAAATAAGTAATCATGCTGAAGAGTGTCACAAATGATCTATGTGAGTCATGAACACGATACTACAAGAGTGCTTTCTACCACTCAGCTAATAAGGGTTTCCTTGAACATCACACTGCAGTCAGATATAACACAGTGTCCCCAATACCAAATCTGGAAGCACAGTATGTGACATTGAAAACTTACTTATTGAAAAAAACACGTTGGGATCCATAGTAACTGTGATTGGTGGTTGCAAGGAATGGTCAAATCTTTGCAAGGTAGTTCTGGGGTAGTTGCCAATGTTACAGCTCAGTTGGGATTTGTTTGTAGCATAGGACACAAATGTAATACAACAGAATTCATGTACACTTATGCCAAGGCCCTGATCTACAAGCATTTCACAAATACTGTAAAGGGTTCACTACATATTTATTAAACAGTAATAACAGAAGAGAAAACTCTGGGAAAAGCCTTACCTACCCTAATCTACCCTAACTACTCATTACCCACAACTGTCCCTAACTAACCTAAGCTAAACTTACTTATCACATGTAATGAAACGTTCTAAACATCAATCCCCCACCCCCCTTATGAGACGGGACACATGGAGGACAACAGATACTAACCTAAACACATACTATCCTATACTAAAAAAATATATATATATTTTTTTGTACATTTTTTATTTTACATTTTTTTTATTTTGTATTTGTATTTTTTTCAAAACACACAAGAACCCCAACATAGCCCCCCACCCACTAACCCACAGACTCAAAAAGAAACATTTGAAATAATCAGGACCCCCCCACCCACTAACACTAACTAAAATAACAGCCTATACTAACCTAACACTAAGCCCACTAAACCCACAAAGTATAAAAATAAGGAAAGAAGAGGGAGAGGAGGGAATCGTGTCCATCAAAAATGTCTAGAGGTGGGCTCTCCGTAGGGTCCACTTAATGGACCGCACCCGCCGGATGATATGGCGAACATCCTGCCGCAGACAACTCATTTTTCTGAGGACACTGTCCATTTTGCGTTGCATGTCCACAAAAGCAGCAGGGTTGTTTGTTGCAACTGGGGTAGTCTGTGTGCCAGCTGAGGAAGTGTGGGGCTGTGTATGGTCAATGCCTGTGGGTTGCCCTGAAGGTGGTCCAGTGGTAGGGCCTGGAGCACTCCCTGATGTTGTTGCCACAACGGTCACAGCTGTTGGTGGTGCCACCTGGGTGGTAGTGGTGGTGGTGCTGGTGGTGGCTGTGGTGGGCAAAGAAGGGCCACCCTGTGGGAATGCCCTCCAGGCTCCGGAGGCCCGTTCGTTCCTGTATCTGCGGGCCATCCTCTGTACCCCGACTCTACCTGCAGTGTATGCTGGTAATGCATTGCCCGCCTCTGGAATTCACACACCTGGATGGGTGTCATATTAGCAGCTGTGAAGACAAAAGAAAACAAATTACATTAGGAACTGCATTGTGTGAAATGGCACAAGAAGTAAATCAGACAATACATCTACTGTACTTGTAACAGCTCATATCATCATAAAGATCATTGAATGTCCCTGAGGAAGTACATGGCAGGCCAGCCTACAAAGGTCGTATCACAGATAACACATCCAAACCCTAAAAGATGGGTATCAACTGGCATGTTTTGGCATCAGAGTTCTGCCAGTTGTCAGCTAGAAATCATGCAGCACATCCTCCGCCAATGCCAGGGCTACAAATGTCAGTGTACGGGATGGAAATCTAGGGCCACATGATCTGCAAGTTGTAAATGGACATGCTAGTATAGTACTCATGTGCTAAACCTGAGTGTGTATACTAGGTTCAGACCAAAGATTCACTCATTTACATGTCTGTGTAAGAAACTTGTATCATCAGTCCTAGGTACACTATTCACAAACCCATGCCTGTGTTTGAGGGTTGGGGGGGTGGAGAAACAACTAACAATTTCAAACAACAGGTACACCCAGGAAGCTTTTGAAAGCAGGACATGTGTTTGGCTCAACACACACACCACAGGTAAGGTCTATCTACAAATAGGAGACAGCAAACCCTTGACCAATCTCTGCACCACACATGTCTGGCAATGCAGACATTTGTCCACATCATATACTTCCAGTATGCCATGACTTACAACTAACACAGAGATGCAAGAACACCCCTGGCAATGATTTGCATGCACACCTAGGCCATTGCACTCAAGTGCCACATACTCGTAGCACTACATGTGGAGCTACATGCTGCTAGGAAGTTCAACCGACAGTTTAATCGGTACATTAGTGAATAGGGAAGCAGAAGTCTGTGGGTAAGCATTTTGCAGCCCCATTCTGGGAGAATGTGGGTCTGAGCGGCTGACTAAATCACAGATTAGGTCCAGTGCGACTCTTGCTGATACAAGTGTTATCCACATGACTCATCCCCATTCACATTGCGGGGCCTACAGGACTGACCTAGAATCCCTAAATAAGACAATAGGATAAGCATTGGCCAACTGTAAAATGGTGAGAAAATGAAATCCCACTCATGGAACAAGACAAATGATGGGCCAGCGCATCACAACTTGCTATTTGTTCAACACACAGGAGTCCATCACCAGCAAACACAACACATAACAGACATATCAACACTTACTGGAGTTGTCTGGGTCCTTGAATGAAGCCACCTCGCCCACAGTGTAGGGTGCGGGTCCACCTGTAAGGCATGGAAGGGAGAAATGTGCTCAAATTCTGTGCACTGACCAATAATTCCAAAGACAAATACTATGTGTAAGATTACATAAGTAAGTAAATTCACTCAGGCATGATGATACTGCATCCGACATAGCACAGCTAACTTTTACATACCATGGATCTCCAGTGAAATTTACACACATATCTGCACACATGCAGTGGCCCTAACTATCATGTGGTGGCAAACATGCTCCTTCATTAGTGAGCAGACATAATAATGGAGTGTATTCGTCTCATCATGTGTATCCAAGAGAGACATCCAAAGCCAGTTTCCTTGAGGAGTGCATTACCATTCAACCAGCCATTGTGGCCATGACAAATGTATGACACATAGGTACAGTGTACAAAGGGGCAGGGACAATTGTAAGCCTTCATGTTGTTACAGTTTCTTCATTTGATGTGGCCCAGCTATGATGAGTTGCACCAACCATAGAGATATGAACTCATGTGCATACCTTTGGCCTGCCATCCCTAAACAAAAGGTGAAACAACAAACACCAAATACCAGTGTAAGATGTTAGCTGAAGGAACCTTGCACTTTTTCCCTATGTCTCCAAATCCAGATCTGACGTGTATCCGAAATGATGAAGGACCACAATAATCCCTTGCATTTATAGAACTTCTGTGATCGCTTTCCTTACACACTCACCAGACACCCATGAGACATAAGTCTGGGCCACATTGCTATCATCAATTGACGTGAAGCCTGCACTCATTTTCTGCATCATGTAGTGTTTTGAAAGTCAAACTAGCTGTTGCGTCAACAAAGGTCGGTAATGATTTGGAAAATCTATACCTCACTGGCAAATGTGACCTATATATACATAATTGGCTCCTGATTTGTGTTGCTGTCTGACACAAAGGCGGCACCAACTTACATTAAGCAAAAGTATTCAGTAAGTTTGCAGAGCACTTGCTTCCTGACAGCTAGCAATTGTGGTCCTTAACATAGTCCATCAATGACCCTGTGTGTTTCCAAAGCATTCCACACACTCAACAACATAGCCGGCAGATATTGTACAAATCATCTGATGTCACTACAGAGCATTTAATCGTACACATTTACATGATTTATACTCACTAACAGGGCCACCAATCACAATTCCAAGGTGGTCCAGCAGATCTTGCTCCCTAGAGATGAGGTCAACCCAGCGGTGCTTTAGCTGGTGGTCATTCCTCTGGCTCCGATATACATGTTGCAAGTGATGCAGAACCTTTCCCCACCGGATTCTCCAGGCCTCTGTGTGATACCCCTGTATCACCTGCCCACCTGCCTCAATCATAAGGGGGAGGAACTGGCACACCAGCCATATGAACCCTCCAAGCTCCTCCTCACCCACCTTGCCAAGACGTGGCCTACCCAACATCTTAGCACAGAAAAAGGGGAATAAGGGATAAAGGAGAACAAAGGAGAATAGGGGGAAAGTAGAATAAGAAAAACGTAAACTAAACAACCAAAAGAGCCCAACTATCCCCAAACTATCACTACCCACAACAGACTCCTACAAACAACAAAGACAACACAATACTGGACATTAGTACACAATAAACACTCAGACAGGATACAACAACAATATTTAATTCACAAACTAACAAGTAATGGACCACACAGGAGACAAAAGCACAATTTGACTAGACAAAACTCTGAACACAGCTACACAGTCTAGAAGAATCACAGACTGCAAAGTGAAAGTGAAAGTACACCCACTGTACATAATCTGTAAACAGGATATCCTATTACATCACTTCCTGCATAAAATGGCCGCCGTTTTTATCATTATGCGTAAAAAAATTGATGCATACAGTATGTGCGGCATTTGTTTCGACGCACAGGAGTAAAAATGAGGCCGCATGCATATATTTTGAAATAGTCTAACACTTAACCAATTTTCAGGGCACTACGCGTCATTTTTTGGGCATAAGCGTAATTTTTTGATGCTTGTGCTTCATTTTTTTATGCGTATGCGTCAAAATTACAGGTCATTAACTGGGTTTGGGTCATTTTGCCATTTTAATGTTATATTACATTTGTGACACAACTGAGATAGGCTGATTGCACCCACTTTGGTCTTGATGGTGATTGGGCACATGTGAGACATCATACTGCTTAGGACCATGATCCGCTACTTCCTTAACAGGATTTTCACTCTTGGCTGACGCACTAGATGGCCATCTGTGTGCCCTAGATATATGTATTGCCCAAATTGGGCATGTTTGGCGTCAGGAGAGGATAGCAAGGTGACGCACATAAGTACAAAACCTCAATGCCTATGGCTCAATGTGTGTACATTGGCTACTAATGTAGTTGTTGACCCAGTGTGTGTGCATCACAAGATGCATTATTGAAAATATGCTTGTATGAATGTGAAGTCAATGTGTCCAAACCTTATATGCAAGTCAGTGTGGAAATGAGAGAGGACATGTGTTCGTCATACATTTTGCAACATCTGTTGTGTGCACTTACAAGATTTTGGGTAACGTAGACACCACAAATGACAAAGCATGCTCCGGATAGATGGCAGACGCTTGTTTATGTCAATGGTCCAAAAGTTGCCCATCCCATGTCCTGGAAATTTGGAAACTGCTTCCTAGGCACTTGTTGGTGAACCCACCGTGAGTCAGGCACATGTACAGACTAAGTGGGTACCATGTTATTGGCACAGACAGCCAAAGGTGACCCACAACTGTAATATCATGCCACAGTTGTGGTCATATGACTGAGCCACAACTCTCCTGTTGCAGTGGCGGACCAGCAAACGAGGCAGCACATGGCCACATATTTCCAGTGATCAATTGCACAGAGGTGTCTGGTTCATGTGTGTGGTCCAAAGTTGATCCTGTATATTTTTAGGAGTCTATCTTGTCACAGTTACGTCCAGGTCTCATCATGAGTCAGTGGCGGCTATTCCTGTATCTACTGAGTATCCTTCTGAGATCAATGGAAGTAGGACATGAGAACCTACATGGGTATGGTCCCACCCTGTCACTGCAGACGTGTTATGAGACTGTCAACAGGGCAACCTTTGTGTGCTGAGTGAGATCATATCTCAGGAGTCATGTTCCGGTAGGTGTCATTACAACATTTGTACACAGGTTGGCCTGTAAAGTTCCCAATGCATCTGGGAACATCATAGCCTCTGTATTGATTAATCTTGCAGCTATTCAGCTTGCACAGGGCATCAATATGTTGTGAGCAATCTGATTCAGCGTGTGAACTGTCAGGGTCCTAACATGTGTGGAATTTTCATGCACATTATCAGAGGTAGCAGGTTCTACTGGAGGCACCATGCCCAATCCCTGCATACGGCCCTGGTACATTGTCACACTTTGTCGTTCATGCATACATGAGACCCAGACAAGGGATAGGCCATGATTTTGGAATTCCAAGACAATTTTACAAATATGGTACAATTAAAAAGCAGATGATGCTATACAATGTATTTGGGTATGCATTGAGGAAGCACCTGACAAAATACCCCCTGAGGAATGTGAGGTTTGTTAAAGCAAGTGTGGTACATATGTAGCCACAAGGAACCTTTAGGGTAACGCACAGACAGGTGCCAGTCAGGCTGACAGGATGCAGGGTCAATCAGGATCCAGCAATTTCACAAGGTACATACTCAGTGGTCTGACTTACACTGGTCGGAGGAAGAACAAGACAGTTGACATGGGAAACTGTGTTTGTCCTGTGTTTTGGAAGGTGACACATAAACCCAAGGGCTGTGTTACAAGGCTTAATTACTAGCAATGCTTAACAGTGTATTTGACAAAATGGCAACTTCTATGCTGTTCCAAGCATCTGCAGGGGCAGTGCATGTTCAAATGGGTGGTCTGCATGGAGGTGATCACAGGTGTGTGCTGCATCAGTTTATCACAAGTCCTGTAGATGAGATATTCCAGTTCAAATGGCCAACAGTACCTTTCACACGGGAAGCAATCTACAGGTGATAACAGAGCTTAGAAACTACAAGCCAGTGTATTAATTGACCTGACGTCCATGCAGTCAGATGTATTATGACAATGGCATACCATAGGAAAGGGTGTAGCACACTGGATTACTAGTGTTAGTCTGTGGGTGTAGAGGAGGGAATATCGGGGTACACATATTACAATTCCAGGGACCTCTTCAGACAGGTGGGTTGAGACCAGGAGCATGGGTGTGTCAGGAGTACGGAAATGGGCTGACATGTACATGGAATGTCAGGTGCGCAATGCTTGTCATAGGTGTGGCACTTGTGCTGTCTATGTTCCTCTTATATGGAACTCTAGTCACAGATAGTCCTTGCAAAGGTAGGTGCTGTACGACTTACTGCTGTTAAGGGTCTGGTCATACATTCATGTTGCCAATGCAATCGCACATCCACTGCCTCCTGTATGAGGCATTTTTTTCCCTTATAGACTGATGGTGTCTTAGTTGTGTGCCATATGCTGCGATGAACCATGTTGCAAACATGTATGTGTGAAATAGGTGTGGTCCTCTGCTATTGCCCTTCAAAGGTGAAATGTACAGGATATATGTCATTTTAAGTGTGTGTGTATGTGACTGTTGTATAATACGCATCACAATTGCTTTGGAAGTTTCTGTGTCCTGATCGGTATATCAGCAATGCTCCATGAGGCTACACTGTTATTCTGATAGTTAGAGATAAAGGTGAGCTAAAATGATTACCCAGACCATGATATGGTGATTATTATTGGTGTTTATCTACATTTGTTAATACAGTGGTGATGGTGAGTTGTTTTAAAAGAAATTGTTCACAATATGTTGGCGCCTACGCAATCCAGCAGCTGTGTTTTGTTGCTCCCCCTCATGTTGCAGGCCAGCATCCTCCTCTTCCTCCTCTTCAGGCATTTGTGGCTCTGGTTCTAATAGGGGAATGTTCCTTCGTTTGCAAATGTTGTGCAGGATGGCACATGTTAAAATGATCTTACAGACCATTTCTGGTAAATATAGGAGGCTGCCACCTGTCGATGTCGAGGCACCTGAATCTCGACTTGAGGATGCCGAAGGTCCTCTCCACTAGGGGGCGTGTCCTACTATGTGCCTCATTGTAGGCACACTCTGCTGCAGTGCTTGGGTTGCCAAATGGTGTCATAATCCATGGCTGGATCCCATACCCCTGATCAGCTGAAAAAGAAAATGATTGGGATCATGTTGATGTAGCTTGCCCATTAATGTCACCTTGCATGGCAGTAGTTGTCTTGTGTTGTCTGTGACTCTTTTGTGTTATTGTGTTGCTTCCTAGGCTTGTAGGATGTACCATCTGCATTGGGTTGTTTCCTTGGCTGAACGAGTGTTTGTCTGCTGACCGGTTGTCAGCAGTATGTTTGGGTATTTGCAGTACAGTGTGCACTCCCTAGAATTGTGACTTGTGATACAGGTGTCCCTGTGTCTTCACTGGGGGTGAGATGATAACTCCATACACAGGTTCAAATTGACAGTGGTGGTAACACGTTTGCATCTATGTACCCTGGACATCCCATACCTTTAGACATATACAATGGATTAATTTAGACATCAGTGAGACGCTTACATTTTGCAAGGTGACAATTAGCCAAACCTATCCATACGTTGTGATCATTGACGTCTTAACATTTGACTGTACACTAATTTCAGATGTGTGACAGGTTCACTGCAGACCTATCAAACATGGCTAGCGATGTCACGACCTCAGTGTGTTCCTGTCCACATGTTGCTGTTGTGGTGTTGTGTGTCCTAGAGGGTTGCTGTGCAGTGTGTATATAAGTAGGTTTTGGTACTTACCAACAAGTAATCCATTGCCATATCGTCCATCCTGGAAGTGTTGATTGATGGTACAGTGACGGAAGATGAATGAGTCATGGACACTCCCAGGATACTTTGCCACGATGTTGGTGATCAATCCTTGGTGATCGACAATGGCCTGCACATTGATGGAGTGTGTGTGCTTCCTGTTGCGGTAGAGGTGTTCAGTTGCAGCAGGTGGCACAAGGCATACATGTGTGCAGTCGATGGCACCAAGGATGTGTGGGAATCCATTGATGAGGTAAAACCCCTGTTTTGTCTCCTGCTGCTTCTGCAGTGTGTTTGGGAAGCAGATGTGGCGGGGTGTGAGTCCAATGATGGCATCCAGTACTTTGGGCAAGAAGGCAGAGAATGATGGCTGTGATATTCAAGCAACCAGGGTGCCAGTGCTTTGAAAGGAGCCACTTGCCAACATGTGAAGTACAGCTAGCAGCTTGGTTTCTGTTGGGATGGTGTGGGGTGTCAGCAAGGTGGGTGCCAACTGTGGCTCTATGTTGCGCAGCAGCTGCTGAATGGCCTGCTAGCTCAACCTGTACCTCTGGATGATGTCATGTTCCCTGAGGCCATGAAGGGTTGTCCTGGTGCGGAATATCCTCTCCTGCCTTCTGTGCTGCCTTTGGTGTGCCTGCTGGTGTTGTGGTAGCTGCTGTTGTTGTTGCTGTGCTCTGCGTCTGCGTGCACACTGGATGAGAAGCACCTCCATGTCTCCCTTTTGCTGCTCTGCTGTTGCTTCTGTGTGTTCTGATTAAATACAGGTGTGTTTGCCCCATTTTAACGCCTGCCCTGACCCAGGCGTTAATTTTTTATGCAAATCGGGCTGTGCGTCATTTTCCGACTGTGCCACCCGGCCGTGCGGGATTTTTGCCCGGAAGCATAAATACGACACACGGACGTTTAAGTCATTTTTTGGATGGGAATGCCTACCTTGCATATGATTAACGCAAGGCGGTTTCCCGCATCCCGAAAATGACGCACACAGCGGGATTTTGGCGTCCGCAGGCGTCAAAGTTTAAATATGGGGCAAGTTTTGCGCCGAATGTGCGTCAAAATGTTTGACGCACATTTGGCGCAGACGGGGAATAAATATGCCACAAAGTGCTTAAACCTGTAACATCGTATGCGAAGAGCTAGTACTGCTTTACGTACTCTAAAATGCCTCTTGGAATCATGCCCTAAATGAGGCCATAAATCTCTTGATGTCATAAAGGAATTGGATAACAAAGCCAACTAACCTTAGTTTCCATTTTTAACATTTCTATATTTGACAAATATTACATATATTACATGCCTAACACCTCGTTTCGGCATGTTTTAATTTTTACAGACTGCCTTTTTGCTAGGACAGCTTGAGATGCACAGAGCTTTGCTGGCTGTATGCCACACCTGAATTAATTCGCAAACCATTCTTAGAAATATAGTCACATTGAGGAATGTGGGAAGGGTGCCATGGACACTAATGCAGGCAAGGCAAATGGACCCTCCTTCCAAGCCTAGTGGATAATAAAAGACTGGCATAACCCGGATGTGTTAGACCTCTCGCACATCTGCACCCTGATGCCTTGTACTTGCTGCACCATTGCTTCACTATTGATAGCTACACCGCTTTATACGTTTCCACCTAATATGCATAAACTAGAGAACACGAATAGATTAAATCAAATTAATTTCCTCCTGCTGTGAACATCTTGCATTGTTTTTTCATTGTTATCATGGAAACCAAAAGCAAACTATAACCACAAATCATTTTAATCTTTAATCATAGCTGACTTAATTTATGTATTTGGATGTGGAAGAAATATTCTTTTTATAATAAGCAAATGGGTACTGAAGAAATTAACTAGCTGTGTAGGAATGAGGGGTTCACCATAGATCCATTTACATAAGTTACCAGCGTTTTCCATGGGACGTACTGTATCTTTAAATCGAAGCACCTATAAAATGAAGTACAGTGCCGTAGCTTCAAGCACATCTCGATGAAGTCATGTTCAATCCAACACTCACGGTCCGTGTAAATATGTGCCTGAAACTGTTGACTTTGTTGTGTGTGTGTGTAGCTATATGTAGTTTCACTATTGCTCGAGCTACTAGGAGTGTGTGGTTTAGAGGGCCAAAGTATGCAGCAAAGAATATCTAATTCACGCAGCAGTAAATGCAAATTATGGAGCACTTTCTATAGCTTTATTACTTTCATCCTTTCAGCTAGAAAAAACATTGTTTTAATGAAATCTGCAATTATGCAAATTGTATGGCAAATTATCTGGCAAATGCAGTAAACCCATTTGTATGCAGTTAGTGCTGAAGGCACAGAAGCACATACATTCACTGGCTGTCACCACTAGCCAATGTTTTATCAATAGTTTATTCATGGAAAATAAACGAAAATTAAATATTATAATTTCGATCAGTGCAGATTGTTAGCTGCACTTTCAAGAACACAGATTACTCAAGCAAACTACCACAAACGTGTCATAAAATATATATAATGGCCGAACGGTGTAATGTGGTCCTATATTGCCATCTCATCTACAAACCTCTCGTCCTTCAGGCGCATGGCTTATGTTGTCAAATAACCCATTAATGCTGTATGGTCGACTCTGTAATTATGCTTAGACCTTAGTTTGAATTGAAAAGTTTATTTTTGTTTTGCTTATCCTTTTGAATCATTTGTGGAATCGGGCAGAACATCCAAAACGATTAGATAAAAGGGGATAGAAAAATATTGGATTTCAGTTTTAAAACTGTCATCTGAAACTTTGCTCATCTACACAGCAAAACCAGCTGGATGGAATTCACTAAAAGGGGTGCTTTTGGTTGGCTTGGTGTAAAACTGTATGGTCGTTTTCAATATATTAGCATTTGATATTGGGTGTCCTATGGGCCTTGCAGGATTAAATCACAGATATGTCTTGACAGTTCAGAAGGTGTGATTTTATTTGCTTATTACTTTAGCACTGTTTAATGAATTTGGCTGATAATATTTAAATTCCTGCAGACCCATTAGGGGCGTAACAAAGGCCCCCGCAAGCCCCGTGGTGTGGTGGGGTCCCCCTCCGCACAGCACTTGGCCTGAATGAGTCTGGAGGAGGTCCCCCTTCATGTTCCGTGCAGAGGTGCCCCTTCCAGTTTCGTTACACCACTGAGACCCATCGAGAAGTACTTAGAAACACAGGGGGTGAAAAACATTCATTGCTAATTGATAAATCTGGGGTGCAAAGGGGGCAAACCATTTTCATTAGTTAATAAACTTAGTGGTACTTGCCAGGAGTTTAGCAAGTAAAGTTCATTGCAGGTATATCAGATTACAAGTAGATCTATTTCAGGCTTATCCAACAACTACCTCATGATCAATGGGTAGCTATTCAGCTACTTGTAAGTAGCTCTCCTTTGGTCCGCCCAGGCTACTAAATAAGAAGCTTTTGCTTGGTTGAATTAATATGCCTGAACTAAAACTGAGAGTGTATGTTCAGGACAAAAATGCATTTATTTTCTGAATTCATCAGATAATATTTGGAGAAAAATCAATTTCCAGAATATATTTAGATCTGATATTTTAGGGAAAAATCATGTGGCTTTGGAGACATTTTTGATATGTCTTATTACTTTGGTGCTAGAAACGTTCAGGTGTGGTGGCGGGTGTGCAGAGATAAAAAAAACTCTGCTGTCAATTAACTTTGCCACAAATTGCTGGATTTGCACAAATGTTGAGTTTAACTGCATGTGCAGCTGATAGTTAGCAGCATGTTAGATTGTCTGACTGTGTAAATCCACCATTTCAGATGACCAAAAACTACGTGAAGCAGTGGTTAGACACAAGGTGAGTATGTGGCGGGCTTTTTCTACAACCCAGCTAGTCAGGCAACCCCTGCTGCATGTAGCTGAACCTCATGCTGAAAGGGGAGGCAGAGTGCATGTGGTAATATTAATGGCTGTAGCCTCTGGGAGCAATGTGGAACTTCATGACATCTCATGTTCATGATGTCAGGGAATTCCATGTTCCTTCGTCGGCAGTTATTCACTCTGTGCCCCTTGTATATGGATGCTGATGGTGTTGCTCTTCAATAAAGACTTAAAAGAACATTTCTGGAGTTTGTCTTTACAGTGTGACAACGAGGATGAACAACTTGTGGATCTGTGATCTTTATTAATCTGCACTCAGCCTAATTTTAGCACGGATACTACTGGTGAGTGCTTAACAGGTGGTTTCAGCAATTGTTTTTGTTCAATCACGCTTCTACGCTTGCATCCAGTGGCTTTTCTTGCAGGACGCGTTATCGGGGGAACAGTTCTCTATTTTTGACGAGCAATTCATTATTTTTTTCTCGTCTCATAACGTTGCCACCTGTTTAATCTTACCATGCTGCTTGTTCCTGTCACGCGCTGTCCTCGCGCATGAGATTCGACTTCATTGGCATACCGCGCTGTGGTTTATGCGCGTAAGGATTCCTTCGGTGGTTCCTGTCATAACGTTCCTGTCCATCGCGCAGCTCAAGACTATTTCACAGCGTGTGTCAAGTATTTCAAACGCTGCCCGTGTGTGAGTTCTTTTCAGCGCGTCTGCAGTTTGTGTAGATCTAAAATAAAAGAAGGTTTTCGGCTTCTCAGTAAAATGGAAGAAGGACTTCAAGAGAAGTAGAAGGACTTCAGGCTTTTCTTTATTTTTGGGCCATTTTGCTTTGGTATAATAGGAAGGAAGGAGACTGAAGTTATTTTTCATGTTTTTCTTTAGTGTTTAATAGGCTAAATTATTTGGGGGTTTTTTCCTTTAAAAAAAAATAACGTTTTTGGAAACAAAAGTCTGCTTTATTTTAACAGGTCGGCCATCTTAGATTGGGACTTGTACTATTTTATTCACACAGTATGTTCTATACATCATTTTAACCATTTATTTATTTTTATTTTTGGACTTATTTTGTCACTTCTTCTCAGGCTGTAAGTATGTGTCACAATGCAGAACGTTTCACCTCCAGCACCTTTTTTGCAAGATCCTGGGGAGCCAATTCTGGAATGGAAACTGTGGCTACGCTCTTTTAAAGCCTACCTAGGAGCCATTGACAGTCATACGTTCAGACCTGAAAGAAAAAAACGTTTAATGTACTACTAGTTGGATGTTGAAGGGCAAAACACTTTTGATCATTTATCCGCTTATGAATTGGGCGACGAAGAAGAACTGGATGAATTTGAAATGGCAATAGCTCAGCTGGACAGGTATTTTACAAAAACTAAGAATATTGTGGTTCACAGATATAAATTCTTCACGAGGTCACAAAATCCTAATGAGAGTATTGACACTTTTATCACAACACAGAGAGTTTTAGCTGCCAAGTGTGAGTTTGAGAATTTCACTTTTCAACTTATTAGAGACAAGCTAGTGGCTAGATGTCATTCTAAAAGGATTCAAGAGAAATTGTTAACATGTAAAGAGCCTTCATTAGATAAAGCTATTGACATAGCAAAAAGTAATGAGTGTTCTTTAGAAGATGCTAAACAATTAGAAGTATCTTTGTCCAGTACTGCCATTTCTGGTCCAGTGACCAGTGTTCAGTGTACTGATAACAAGAAACAATTGCGCTCTGACAAGAAACAAGATCCAGCTTCAGGTATGAAGAATACTAATCAGTTTAAGTATAATCAAAGGATTATTTGCTGCAGATGCTGTTCGTCGGCTCATGTTTCATCTTTTAAAAACTGTCCAGCGGCAAGTCAATCGTATAGAAACTGTGGTAAAATGGGATATTTTTCTAGGGTCTGCAGGAATGCCAAGAAGATCAATGTTCGTTGTGTGATCAGTGAAGACATGGGCAATGGTGGTGACAACAATGAGTATGTCTTAGTAGTCAAAGAAGCAACAACACAGACAAACAAAGTAGTGATGGATCTTGATATTGATGTGACAATAGAAGGAGTAATGGTTAAACTGTTGGTGGATACTGGAGCATGTATCACTATTGTGTCACAAGAGAAGTTTTATGAATTTTGGGCTTACAAAACTCTGCTACCTCCTGATGTCTCTACTGTTGCTTTTGAAGTGAGCAAATTTGATTGGTTACTTCTGGGCGTCATTTGTATTCTGGGTGAAATTAATTGGGGAAAAGTTTATGTAGGAAAAAGGTGCATCAATGTTTTGGGTTTGATTCGACAAGCTGAATTCAATTTGATTATCAAACCTGGAAGAGATAAACCTGTTTCCATTGAGAAAAGCAGTGCCAATTCTGTTCAGACTGCATTAACAACATGTATTTGGTCACAGAAATTAAATAAGTTATTTCAAGAACAACTAGGAAAAATAACTAATTTCACACACACGATAAAGCTGAAACATAATGTGGTTCCTGTGTAACACAAATTAAGAAATGTACCTTTGAGTATAAGAACAGATTTATATAAACTATTGAAAAATATGTGTGAGCAAGGTGTAATCGAGAAGGTGGAAGCAACTTTGTGGCTGTCTCCGATTGTTTTAGCTAAGAAAAGAACAGGAGATCTTAGGATGTGTGTGGATTTAAGAAGTCTTAATGAGGCAATTTGGGTGGCTAATTTACCCTTACCAAGGACTGATGACTTAATTACGAAATTAGGGTCCTCTAGTTGGTTCACAAAGCTTGACTTAAAGTCTGCTTACCATCAAGTAGAACTAGATGTTGATTCTAGACACTTAACTGCTTTTATCACTCCTGATGGAATTTTTCAGTTTTGCAGGCTAACTTTTGGCCTAGCCTCTGCGGCTGCAGTTTTATAGAGACTCATGTCGGACATGTTTGTAGACAATCCTAATGTGGTAGTGTTTCAGAATGACATTTTGGTTTTTTTCTGATAGCGAAACGGCTCATGATAAAATTCTGGAGGGTGTACTTAGTACGCTAGAAAATAGAGGGGTGACTTTGAGTGAAGGTAAATGTACTTTTGAAACTAGAGAAATCGAGTATCTAGGTCATGTTTTATCAGAACAGGGTATAAAACCAAGACAAGGTTTGGTAAAAAGCATTCTGGAAGCTCCTGCTCCGGAAATGAAAGAACAATTATTGTCATTTCTTGGCTTATGTGAGTTTTATGCCAAATTTTTTAGAGACTTTGTTAAAAATACAGAATGTTTTAGACCTCTGTTAAAAAAGAATGTCGTGTTTGTTTGGTCAGATGAGTGTAACAAGATGTTTGAGCAGATCAAACAAGAAATTGTGAAAGCTCCGGCTTTACAGCACTTTTCTGAGCAGAGGAGCACTATTGTGACAGTGGATGCATGTGAGTATGGTTTGGGTGCAGTGTTAGCTCAACTGTCAGTTGAAGGAAATGAGAGTACAATAGGATTTGCTTCAAGAACTCTGTGGCAGGTTGAGCGTAAGTACTCTGTAATTGGAAAATAACTTTAGGCATGTGTGTGGAGCGTTGAGAAGTTTAAGCAGTATTTATGGGGTAGACATTTTGTTTTGAAAACGGATCATCGCCCTCTGGTAGAAATCTTATCTGGTAAGAAGATGAAACGGTCCACAGCTCATATTGCAAGACAGTCAGCTAAGTTATTAGAATTTAATTTTTCTGTAGAGTACGTTCCTGGAGGAAAAAATTGTAGAGCGGATTGCTTGTCTAGATTGCCCATTGTAGATGAGGAAGAACAAAATTGGGAGATGGAAATTGAGGAATGTTTTGTGGCATGTATCACTGGGAGTGAGGTTGTGATGAGTGAAGAAACATGGATTGATTTAGTAAAGGAAGGCAAGTTGTTGTGTGAAGTGATGTGTTTGGTTAAATCTAGTTGGCTGAAGGAGAAGAATTTGTCTACAGAATTACAACCGTTTTGGAAGGTGTCTGAAGAGTTGTCCATTGAAGGAGATAAATTAGTTAGAGGCAGCAAGCTTATTCCTCCTGTGTGCTCTAGGAAAGATTTGATTGTTAAGGCTCATTCTGGACACTTAGGTGCTACTATCACTAAAAGAAAGTTAAGAGCTGATTTTTGGTGGCCTAGAATGGATAGAGAAATTGATGAGTATGGTAAAAATTGCACAAGATGTAGTAGTAGTGATAAGGTTTTGTTCAGGGAGGGTGTTACTGACTCGTTTGTTTCCACACCAGCTAGAGCTTGGCAAAAGATTGGTATTGATTTTCTTGGTCCTTACCAAATATTACCACCTAACTTAAGATATTTTGTTGTCATAATCGATCATTTATCAAGATGGGTTGAAGTAGAACCTGTGAGGTATCCTACCACACAAAGTGTCATTCAATGGCTTACGAAAGTTTTTATCCATGAACGGTTTCCAGAACAAATACCGACAGACAATGGAGTTCAATTGTCTCAGCAGAAATGCTTCAGTTTTTAGTCAAATGTAGCATTAAACATATAAGGACTCCTCTTTATCATCCACAAAGTAATGGAATGGTGGAACGCTTTAATCGTGCTCTAGGTGATTGTATTCAGGCCAAGTACAGGAATAATATGTCAGTAGAACAAGCTATTAATGCACTTAGTTGGTCTTGTCATACCACACCACATGTTGCTACTGGCAAAAGTCCTTTCGAACTTATGAGAGGGAGGATAGCATCCACTGAGTTGTGTCCCTCTTGGGTGGTAAAATCATTTCATGATGGGCGCAATTTGAAAGAAATTTGGCAAGAGGCGAAAAACAATTCCAATAATATGAGCAGAGGGAAGTTGAGTGGAGATCACTGTAATAGTGAAAAGTTAAAGGTGGGTGATTGGGTAAGAGTGAAGAACCCGGTCTTGGTAAAGAAAGGTATGTCCATTTGTGACATACCTTTCCTTACCGTTCTTACGTATTTGTGACATACGTGAGAACGTTGTGAAATTGTCTGATGGGAGTTGGTGGAGCACTTCACGCATTGCGTTAGATCCTAGTCTGCATGTACAATTTGGTAATACTCAACCCACTAAGAAAACTGTGAAAGAGTTAGATGAAAATGAAAAATACAAATATAGAAGAAGTGCAAGAGCATATTTAAAACCCAAAAAAATTTCAAGATATCGTTATGTATTAAATGTATTACTATTTTTGTATTTTTATTTATGTTTCCATTAATGTGTAACTTTCTTAGAGCTGTTATTGCTTTTTTATGTACATTTTCTTAGTTTGATGGTTGGAGATATTGTTAATTTTATCATTTTAAGCATATTAAGGTTTGAGTTTGTGTAAATTAGTTTCTTGTTTTAAGAGGGGAGAATTGTGGTGATATCAATAGCTGTAGCCTCTGGGAGCAACGTGGAACTTCATGGCATCTCATGTTTATGATGTCAGGAAATTCCATGTTCCTTCGTCTGCAGTTATTCACTCTGTGCCCCTTCTATATGGATGCTGATGTTGTTGCTCTTCAATAAAGACTTAAAAGAACATTTCTGGAGTTCGTCTTTACAGTGCAGCATCATACAGAGGCATTATTATACACCAGACTCACCATACACCCACCACATATAGCCACAAAAATACTAGTAATACATGTTTATTTTTCCATCTAAAAATACACAAATAAATTGAAGTTATGGTTAGCTTAAAAAATTAGTGTATGTTTCACAAAACTCTGAAATTCAGTCAAAGAAGCCACAATTTAAGAGTAGCTAATGTAACAAAATACTTCAGTTCTACCGGTGGTGAGTTCTACAACCTGCAGCAGACACACCAGCCACCTAAACAATAACTCACACACCAAACTCACTGTGTACTTGCTCAGGATATAACAGTAAATAAGAAAACTTCATGCCTTTACATTTCAACCCATACACAAAGAAATCATATTGAATCCATACTTGTTATGTCACTACTAAGATCATTTACGTCATTTGTGTAGGAGTTTGGTCTGGTTTGTAGTGGGTACCTATGGTACTTACACCTAATTAAAGGTCCAATTATCCCTTATTAGTGAAATGTAGGCAGTGTATAGAAGCCAGGCTCTCTGGAGGTAGCTGGCTTATCTAGGAGACATGCAAAGCTCATGCAATACCACTGTAGTCACACAGTACACACACACATGAAAGAAAATACTCAGTGTTAGAAAATTAACTCTACTTTATTTTGGAGACACAAATACCAAAAATACCATAGAGACTATACTCCCTTAGGAGGTAAGTGATAAACAAATTATATACACTAATATGCAGAAATAGGCATAACACATTTAGAAAACAGTGCAATTAGTGGAAATCACAATAGATAGAAATGGGCCTGGGGGAACACAAACCATACATTAAGAAAGTGGAATGTGAATGTTGGTTTCCCACCTAGGCAAGTGTAGTGTGTAGAGGGGCGCTGGGAATATTAGAAATCCCCAAAGGTAAGTACTAGAACCCTCCCCAGTGCCCAAGAAAGTAAGAGTAAATCACAGTAACTTCCCCAGAACACACCCAGAAATGAAAAGAAGGATTATGCAAGAAGCACAAGAGACTGCAAGACACCAACAGTGGATTCCTGGACCTGAAGACCTGTGGAAGAAGGGGACCAAGTCCAAGAAGCACAGAAGAGTACAGGGAGAACAGGAGCCACTACTAACCTGGATGAAGGTGCAAAAGAAGAACCATGGGTGAAGAAGAACAGTCAGTACTGCACCCAAGAAGACAGAGTCGGGTTCCTGGTTGGTGCAAATGATGTCCCACACCGGATGGATGATTGCAGTTTGGTTTGCATTGCTGGAGTCTGCCAACAAGCCTTGGCACACCGAAAAGCTTGCAGTTTGCAGAAAATGTCGCAGCCCGGGACCAGGAAGGACGAATTGGACTTTACCCAGGAGGAGGAGTCAGGTAAGCTTGTAACATCTATTTCCAAAGGGAAAGGTGCAACACCCCTCTCCCAAAGGAAATCCTTTGTTCTGCCTTCCTGGGCTTGAGCTTTTCAGGCAGAAACCTGTCTGTGAGGTGGCAGCAGCTGGGGCTGCCTGGAAAACCTCAGAAGGTTGAAATGGCAGTACTGGAGGTCCTCTAATGAGCCCCAAGAGTGCATGGAATCTGTAACAGGTTTCCCGGCACCCTTGAAGCTCATGCCCGATTGGGGCTGATAGAGAAACAGAAAGAGGAAATGCGGCGAAAGGAGATGCAGGAAGACAGAGAGGATGCTAACGAGCGAGCCGAGGAGAGAAAACAACCGAGGCAATAGGAGGAGGCTTTCGTTTGTTTTGAGCCAGCAGGCAGACAAAAGACAGCATGAACGAGCAGAGAGGAAAACCTAGACAACAGCGCCTCGACCGAAGTGAAGAACGAAAGCGGCAGCAGATTCCAGGTGTGGAACCCGGGTACCTGCCACGTCTCCGGAGGGACGTGGCTAGAGCAGGTAGGTGCCCATATACCGGGCTCGACCACTACTGTGATACAGAAGGCACAAACAGGGAGGTGAGAGAAAAGTGGGAAAAGGGAGGCAGCAAAAAAATATAACATAAATGTTAACGAGAAGCAAGGGGACTACTTATAACCAGCTTTCGCAATTCTAACAACGCACGATGAACTATACATACTATTGAATTATTTGTTTTTTTTGTGTAAAAAATATAGAAAAGGTTATGACAGACGATTCACAATTATTCACTCATCCTCACTTACCCTAACCCTAATACAAACTAGCAAAGAACCATACGTCTAGACTTACCTCCTGTTCCTATGTCCTTTTTGTTCTCTCTTCATGCTCCGGAGTGATGAACACGGAACCCTGAGCTGTGCTTGAAGGAAAACTAAACCAGAGAGCATACAAAAAAAGGTAAAAGGGAGACGGACCACTTCAGAAGAAAGAATAGATAATAACAGGGAAAGAAGGAGGGGGCAGAAGAAGAAAAAGAAGTGAAAAGATGGAAAGAAGAGTATTAGGGACCAAAAAGGAGGATATTTAGAACAAATCAAAAAATATAATCAATAAGGAGAAATAAAGAAACGTGCCATAGTATACACAAACCTAGAGTCATTTATTATTTCCAAACTTTAGGAGGGGACGGAAGTACAAAAGGGTGTTCCAGCATAGCCCACTACAGAATCATACAACCAATGCTTGCAAAAGCCTTGGAATATGTTTCCAACATGCTTGATACCAAACATGCTTATGTTTGGAGTTACCATTATGTAGCTGGACATAGGTAGTGACTGTAAAGAAATGCCCCTTGGCATGGTTACCACCTGAGTTTTTTGCCTTTTGTTGATACCAGTTATGATTGAAAGTGTGCTGGGATCCTGCTACCCAGGCCCCAGCACCAGTGTTCTTTCCCTAAAACATGTCACTTTGTTCCCACCATTGGCACAGCCCTGGCACCCAGATAAGTCCCTGGTAAATGGTACCCTTGGTACCAAGGGCCCTGATGTGAAGGAAGGTCTCTAGGGGCTGCAGCATGTCTTATGCCACCCTGGAAACCCCTCACTCAGCACATGCACACTGCCTCACAGCTTGTGTGTGTTGGTGGGAAGAAAATGACTAAGTCGACATGGCACTCCCCTCAGTGGCATAGGTAAGTCACCCCTCTAGCAGGCTGTACAGCCCTAAGGCAGGGTACACAATACCACAGGTGAGGGCATATGTGCATGAGCACCATGCTTCTACAGTGTTTAAGCAAAACCTTAGACATTGTAGGTGTAGGGTAGCCATAAAGAGTATATGGTCTGGGAGTTTGTCAAATACGAACTCCATAGTTCCATAATGGCTACACTGAAATCTGGGAAGTTTGGTATCAAACTTCTCAGCATAATAAATGCCAGTGTGGAATTTATTGTAAAATGCCCCAAGAGGGCATCTTAGAGATGCCCCCTGAATACCAGTCTGACTCCTAGTGCTAGGCTGACCAGTTTCTGCCAGCCTGCTACAACCAGACGAGTTTCTGGCCACATAGGGAGAGTGCCTTTGTCACCCCGTGGCCAGAAACAAAGCCTGTACTGGGTGGAGGTGCTTTTCACCTCCCCCTGCAGGAACTGTAACACCTGGCAGTGAGCCTCAAAGGCTCATGCCTTTTGTGACAGCACCCCAGGGCATCCCAGCTAGTGGAGATGCCCACCCCTCGGCCACTGCCCCCACTTGTGGTCGCAAGGCTGGAGAAGATAATTAAAAAAACAAGGAGGAGTCACCCACCAGTCAGGACAGCCCCCTAAGGTATCCTGAGCTGAGGTGACCCCTGCCTTTAGAAATACTCCATCTTGAGACTGGAGGATTCCCCCAATAGGATTAGGGATGTGCCCCCCCTCCCCTCCAGGGAGGAGGCACAAAGACGGTGTAGCCATCCTCCAGGAGAGAAGCCATTGGCTACTGCTCCCCTGACCCAAACACACCCCTAAATCTAGTATTTAGGGGCACCCCAGAACCCAGGAAATCAGATTCCTGCAACCTACACAAAGAAGAAGGACTGCTGACCTGAAAGCCCTGCAGAGACGACTGAGATGACAACTGACTTGGCCACAGCCCCTACCGGCCTCTCTCCAGACTCAAAGAACCTGCACAGTGATGCATCCGACAGGGACCAGCGACCTCTGAAGCCTCAGAGGACTGCCTTGAACCCGAAGGACCAAGAAACTCCTGTGAACAGCGGCACTGTTCAAAAACAGCAACAACTTTGCAACTTTTTTGCAACTTTTAAAGAACTCACTCTTCCCGCAGGAAGCGTGAGACTTCACCCTCTGCACCCGACGCCCCCGGAACGAGCTCCAGAGAACCAACACTACAGGGAGGACTCCCAGGTAACTGTGACCTTGTGAATAACCCGAGACGACCCCCCTGGACCCCTGCAGCGACGCATGCAGAGAGAATCCAGAGGCTTCCCCTGACCTGCGTGAAACAAGGAACCAGACTCTTGGACCAAGCATTGCACCCGCAGCCCCCAGGACCAGAAGGAACCGAACTCCTGTGCAAGAGTGACAACCAGGCAACCCTCTACCTAGCCCAGTTGGTGGCTGGCCCGAGAAGCCCCCTATGCCCTACCTGCACTGCTAGAGTGAACCCCGGGTCCCTCTATTGACAACCCGACGCCAGCTTTGCACACTGCACCCGGCCGCCCCTGTGCCGCTGAGGGTGTGTTTTGTGTGCCTACTTGTGTCACCCCCAGTGCTCTACAAACCCCTCCTGGTCTGCCCTCCGAAGACGCAGGGACTTACCTGTTGGCAGACTGGAACCACCCCTGTCGTTCTTTGGCGCCTATGTGTTTTGGGCCATCCTTTGACCCCTGCACCTGACCGGCCCTGTGTTGCTAGTGCGGTGACTTTGTGGTTGAACCCTCAACAGTGGGCTGCCTATGCCCAGGAACTTGAACTTGTAAGTGCCTTACTTACCTAAAAAACTAACCAGTACTTGCCTCCCCCAGGAAGTGTTGATTTTTGCACTGTGTCCACTTTAAAAAAAAATTGCTTATTGCCATTTTAACTAAAACTGTGTATGTTCCTGCTCTAATTCAAAGTTACTTACTTACCTGTGTGGAGTAACTTGCATTGTATGTTTTTACTTCAAATCTTGAATCTTGTGGTTCTAAAATAAATTAGGAAAAAATATTTTTCTATATAAAAACTATTGGCCTGGAGTTAAGTATTTGAATGTGTGTTCCTCATTTATTGCCTGTGTGTGTACAACAAATGTTTAACACTGCCCTCTGATAAGCCTACTGCTTGACCACACTACCACAAAATAGAGCATTAGAATTATGTAAATTTGCCACTATCTTACCTCTAAGGGGAACCCTTGGACTCTGTGCACACTATCTCTCACTTTGAGATAGTATAGACAGAGCCAACTTCCTACATCAGTGGATCAGCGGTGGGGTCTAGGACTTTGCATTTGATGGACTACTCAAACAATACCTGATCACAGGACTAAATTACAAAAATTGTCATTAGAAACTGATTTTTGAAATTTGAGCTATTTTTCTAAATGTTTAAAAGTCCTGCTAGGGCCTTGTGTAAGACCCTGTTAGCATTTCGTTTAGAGTTTAAAAGTGTGTAAACATTTGGATTTAAGTTCTAGAAGTAGTTTTTGGATTCTTAAAAAGTAATCCCAACTTTTAGAGAAATAATGTCTAGCACAGATGAGATGGTGGTGGAACTCAACCTCACCCCTTACCTGCATCTAGGGATGTCAGAGTTAAGGACTCTCTGCAAGCTAAAAAATATAAAGACTGGGTCCAACCCTACCAAAGTAAAGCTGTAGGAGCTTTTGGCAGAGTTTGCAAAGGACCACCCCTCTGATGATAATCCTACAGATGGGGAAGTTAGTGAGCAGGAGGATGATTTCCCCCCTCCTGTCCTAACCAAGGAGAACAGGGTTTCTCAAACCCTGACTCCACAAGTAATAGTCAGAGAGGCTGGTTCTTCCACAGGGGAGACCTGTACGTCTGGAGGCATTGAGGGCAGCCTCAATGAAGATTACCTCCTGTTAGCCAGGATGGCCAAAAGGTTGGCTTTGGAAAGACAGTTCATAGCCATAGAAAGGGAAAGACAAGAGATGGATTTAGCTCCCATCTAAGGTGGCAGCAACATAAATAGGGTCAAAGAGAATACTGACATCCTAAACATCCCCAAAGGGATTGTAACAAAATATGAAGATGGTGATGACATCACCAAATGGTTCACAGTTTTTGAGAGAGCTTGTGCAGCCAGAAAAGTAAACATATCTCACTGGGGTGCTCTCCTTTGGGAAATGTTCACTGGAAAGTATAGGGATAGACTCCTCACACTCTCTGGTAAAGATGCAGAATCCTATGACCTCATGAAGGCTACCCTGAATGGGGGTTTTGGATTCTCAACTGAGGAGTACAGGATTAGGTTCAGGGAGGCTCAACAATCCTCGAACCAGACCTGGGTTGATTTTGTTGACTTCTCAGTCAAAACAGTAGATGGTTGGATAACTGGCAGTGGTGTAAATGATTATGATGGGCTGTATAACTTGTTTTTGAAAGAACATCTGTTAAGTAATTGTTTCAATGACAAACTGCATCAACATCTTGTAGACCTAGGTCCAATTTCTCCCCAAGAATTGGGAAAGAAAGGAGACCATTCGGTCAAGACTAGGGTGACCAAGACTTCCACGGGGGCTGACCAAAAGAAAGGGGTCACAAAGCCTCCCCAGAGGAAGGGTGTTGAGACATCCAAGGAAAAGGAGTAAAGAGTCTTCTACAGGGCCCCAAAAACCTGCTCAGGAGGGTGGGCCCAGAGCCTCTTCACAGTCCTCAAATGGGTATAAGAGTAAAAACGTTGATCCCAAGAAGGCCTGGTGTCGCATCTGTACTCAGCATGGACACCAAACTAGAGACAAGGCCTGTCCCAAGAAGAGTCCCACAACCAGTACTACTCCAGTTAGCACTGGAATATTCAGTCTCCAGGTGGGATCAACAGTGTGCCCAGAGCAAATCAGGGTTCACACTGAAGCTACATTAGTCTCTGAGGGTGGGGTGGACCTAGCCACACTTGCTGCCTGGCGGCCTAACATGCAAAAATACAGGCAGCAGCTCTTAATCAATGGGACTAGAGTAGAATCCCTGAGGGATACAGGTGCCATTGTCACTATGGTGGCAGACAAACTGGTTTCCCCAGGACAGTACCTGGCTGGACATACATATCCAGTCACTAATTCTGACAATCAGACTAAAGTCCATCCCATGGCAATGGTAACTTTAGAATGGGGAGGGGTCACGGGCCTGAAACAGGTGGTAGTCTCCTCTGCAATCCCAGTAGAATGTCTGCTAGGAAATTATCTGGAGTCCTCAGCATGGGCTGAGGTAGAGCTCAAGACCCACGCAGCCATGCTGGGTATCCCTGAACTAGTGTGTGTCAAGACAAGGGCACAGTGCAGGGCTCAGGGTGAAAAAAAGTGTTGGAGTCTGGAATAATGGCCAACCTTCCAAGAGCAAAGGAAAAAAGACTGGGGAACCAGCTTCAACACAGCAAAAGAAACAGAACCTCTCCTCCCAGGAAGAAGTTCTGTCCCCTGAGGGAACTGAGTCCATGGAGTTGGGACCTTACCAGGTTGAGCTCTTGGGCCCAGGGGGACCCTCAAGGGAACAGCTGTGTAAGGGGCAAGCAACTTGTCCCTCTCTTGAAGGCATAAGGCAGCAAGCAGCTAAGCAGGAAAAAGGAAATGTCAGTGGAACCCACTGGATCTACTGGGAAGACACACTCCTTTACACTGAGGCAATGTAGGAGGCTGGCCTGGCTTATAGTGGGTACCAGATGGTACTTACACCTTGTGCCACGTCCAGTTATCCCTTATTAGTAGATTAGTAGTGCTCTAGCAGCTTAGGCTGATAGAGGTAGCTATAGCAGAGCAGCTTAGGCTGAACTAGGAGACATGCAAAGCTCCTACTATACCACTTATATCATATAGCATTACATCATAAGAAACACAATACTCAGAGTTACTAAAAATAAAGGTACTTTATTTTAGTGACAATGTGTTGGAAATATCTCAGAGGATATACTACCTTAGGAGGTAAGTAAAATACCCAAAATATACACACAAACCAAAATCAGGTAAGTAAACAGTTAGAAAAGTAGTGCAAACACTGTAGAACACAATAGAATGCAATAGGAGACAATCGGCCTAGGGGTAACACAAACCATATACTCCAAAAGTGGAATGTGAACCACGAATGGACCCCAGGCCTAGTGTATTGTGTAGAGAGTCACTGGGAGTGTAAGAAAACACTAAGGGTGTCCAAGATACCCCACCCCAAGACCCTGAAAAGTAGGAGTAAAGTTACCCTACTACCCCAGAAAGACAGTAAAGTTGAGATAGGGGATTCTGCAAAGACAACAACTGACTGCAAATGGATTCCTGGACCTGAGGACCTGCAAAGGAAGGGGACCAAGTCCAAGAGTCACGCAAGTGTCCAGAGGGGGCAGGAGCCCACTAAACCCAGGATGAAGGTGCAAAAGGGCTGCCTCTGGGTGGAAGAAGTCAAAGATTCTGCAACAACAGAAGGTGGCAGGAACTTCTCCTTTGGTGAGAAGATGTCCCACGGTGTGCTGGAGGATGCAGAGTTGTTTCCACGCAGAAAGACTGCAAACAAGCCTTGCTAACTGCAAGAGTCACGGTTAAAGATAATGGGTGCTGCCCAGGCCCAGGAAGGACCAGGAAGTAGCCCCTTAGAGGAGGAGACAGAAGGGGCACTCAGCAACAGAGAGAGCCCACGCAGAAGCAGGCAGCACCCGCAGAAACACTTGAACAGGGGTTCAAAAAATCTGAGCACTGTGGTTGTCTCAACACAACAAAAGAGGGTTCCACGAAGCCGGTGGTCAACTCAGTGAGTTGAGCAATGCAGGATGGAATGCTGGGGACCTGGGCTGTGCTGTGCACGAAGGAATCCTTGCAAAAGTGCACAGAAGCCCTAGCAGCTGCAGATCATGCAGTACACAGGATTACTGTCTGGCGTCTGGAGGCAAGGACTTACCTCCACCAAATTTGGACAGAAGGACCACTGGACTGTCGGGGTCACTTGGATCTAGCTCCTGTGTTCCAGGGACTACTCTCATTAAGATGAGAGGGGACACAGAGGACCAGTGATGCAGAAGTTTAGTGCCTGCGTTAGCAGGGGGAAGATTCCGTCACAGGAGATTTCTTCTTGGCTTCCAGTGCAGGGTGAAGGCAGACAGCCCTCAGAGCATGCACCACCAGGAAACAGTCGAGAAAGCCGTCAGGATTAGGCGCTATAATGTTCCTGGTAGTCATCTTGCTATTTTGTTATAGTTTTGCAGGCGTCCTGGAGCAGTCAGTGGACTCGTTGATGCAAGGAGGGCAAGCATTCCCAGAGGCCAGGAGAGGCTACTCCTCTCAGGCCCATAACACCTATTTCTAAAGGGAGAGGGTGTAACACCCTCTCTCAGAGGAAATCCTTTGTTCTGACTTCCTGGGACTGGGCTTCCCAGACCCCAGGAGGGCAGAAACCCATCTGAGGGTTGGAAACAGCGGTAGCTGCAGAGAAAACCTCAGAAAGCTAGTTTGGCAGTACCCCAGCTCCATGCTGCAGGCCCGGGGATGCATGGGATTGGCACCCCAATACCAGATTTGGCTTGGGGGGACAATTCCATGATCTTAGACATGTTACATGGCCATGTTCGGAGTTACCATTGTGAAGCTACATATAGGTATTGACCTATATGTAGTGCACGCATGTAATGGTGTCTCCGCACTCACAAAGTCCGGGAAAATTGCCCTGAACAATGTGGGGGCACCTTGGCTAGTGCCAGGGTGCCCTCACACTTAGTAACTTTGCACCTAACCTTCACTAAGTGAGGGTTAGACTTATAGGTGACTTATAAGTTACTTAAGTGCAGTGTAAAATGGCTGTGAAATAACGTGGACATTATTTCACTCAGGCTGCAGTGGCAGTCCTGTGTAAGAATTGTCTGAGATCCCTATGGGTGGCAAAAGAAATGCTGCAGCCCATAGCTCCATGAGCCTAAACAAGGTGTGGTGGACTATGTGCTAGGCCTACGTTCAAGGGTGGCAGAGTACATGGAAAAGGCAAGCAAAAACCTTGAGGCCAGCCAACAACTCCAGAAGATGTGGATTGACCAAAAGGCTGCTATGGTTGAGTTTCAGCCAGGGCAGAACATCTGGGTTCTGGAGCCTGTGGCTCCAAGGGCACTTTCAGGACAGATGAAGTGGCCCTTACCCAGTCCTTAAGAGAAAGAGTCATGCCACTTATCTGGTGGACCTGGGCACTAGCAGGACCCCCAAGAGGGTGATCCATGTGAACCGCCTCAAACTTTTTCATGATAGGGCAGATGTAAATATGTTAATGGTTACAGATGAGGACCAGGAAGCAGAAAGTGAACCTGTCTCTGATCTCCTCTCCACTGACCCTAAAGATGGCTCAGTAGATGGAGTGATCTATTCAGACACCCTCTCTGGCCAACAGCAGGCTGACTGCAGACAAGTCCTCCAGCAGTTTGCTGAGCTCTTTTCTTTGACTCCTGGTCAGACACACCTGTGTACCCATGATGTGGACACAGGAGACAGTATGCCTGTCAAGAATAAAATATTCAGACAGTCTGACCAAGTTAAAGAAAGCATCAAAGTGGAAGTCCACAAGATGCTGGAGTTGGGAGTGATTGAGCATTCTGACAGTCCCTGGGCTAGCCCAGTGGTCTTGGTCCCCAAACCTCACACAAAAGATGGCAAGAAAGAGATGAGGTTTTGTGGGGGCTACAGAGGGCTCAACTCTGTCACCAAGACAGATGCTCACCCCATCCCAAGGGCAGAAGAACTAATAGAAAAAATAGGTGCTGACAAATACTTAAGTACCTTTGACTTAACAGCAGGGTACTGGCAAATAAAAATGGCACCTGGAGCAAAAGAGAAAACAGCATTCTCTACATCTGATGGGCACTACCGGTTTACTGTGATGACCTTTGGCTTAAAGAATGCCTCTGCCACCTTCTGAAGGTTTGTGAATCAAGTCCTTGTTGGCTTGGAATCCTTTAGTGCAGCTTATCTTCATGCTATTGCTGTCTTTAGCTCCAACTGGCAGGATCACCTGAGCCACCTGAAGAAGGTTTTGCAGGCCATGCAAGCAGCAGGCCTCTCTATCAAGGCATCTAAATGTCAGATAGGGCAGGGTACTGTGGTTTACTTGGGACACCTTGTAGGTGGAGGCCAAGTTCAGCCACTCCAACCCAAGATCCAGACTATTCTGGACTGGGTAGCTCCAAAAACCCAGACTCAAGTCAGGGCATTCCTTGGCTTGACTGGGTACTATAGGAGATTTGTGAAGGGAGATGGATCAATAGTGACACCGCTCACAGAACTGACCTCCAAGAAAATGCCCAAGAAAGTGAACTGGACCGTGGACTGTCAAAAGGCCTTTGACACCCTGAAGCAAGCTATATGTACAGCACCAGTTTTGAAAGCTCTATATTACTCTAAGCAGTTCAGTGTGCAGACTGATGCCTCTGAGCATGGGATAGGAGCAGTCCTGTCCCAAACAAATGATGATGGCTTTGACCAGCCTGTTGTTTTTATTAGCAGGAGGTTACTCCCCAGGGAGAAGCGTTGGAGTACCATTGAGAGGGAGGCCTTTTCTGTGATCTGGTCCCTGAAGAAGTTGAGACCATACCTTTTTGGTACTCACTTCATAGTTCAAACTGACCACAGACCTCTCAGATGGATGATGCAAATGATAGGAGAAAACCCTAAACTGTTGAGGTGGTCCATATCCCTACAGGGAATGGACTTTGTAGTGGAACGCAGACTTGGGACTGCCCATGCAAATGCTGATGGCCTTTCCAGGTTCTTTCACTTAGAAATTGAAGACACTCTTGGTAAAGGTTAGTCTCATCCTCTTTCGTTTGGCGGGGTTGTGTAAGGAAATGCCTCCTTGGCATGGTTACCCCCTGACTTATTGCCTCTTGTTGATGCCAGTTATGATTGCAAGTGTGCTGGGAAGCTGCTAACCAGGCCCCAGCACCAGTGTTCTTTACCTAAAACTGTACCTTTGTTCCCACAATTGGCACAGCCCTGACACCCAGATAAGTCCCTCGTAAATGGTCCTGATGCCAGGGAAGGTCTCTAAGGGCTGCAGCATGTCTTATGCCACCCTGGTGACCCCTCACTCAGCACATGCACACTGCTTCACAGCTTGTGTGTGCTGGTGGGGAGAAAATGACTAAGTCGACATGGCACTCCCCTCAGAGTGCCATGCCCACCTCACACTGCCTGTGGCATAGGTAAGTCACCCCTCTAGCAGGCCTTACAGCCCCAGGCAGGGTACACTATACGACAGATGAGGGCATATGTGCATGAACACTATGCCCCTACAGTGTCTAATCAAAATCTTAGACATTGAAAGTGCAGGGTAGCCATAAAGAGAATATGGTCTGGGAGTTTTCAAATGCGAACTACACAGTTCCATTATGGCTACACTGAATCTGGGAAGTTTGGTATCAAACTTGCCAGCACAATAAATGCACACTGATGCCAGTGTGGAATTTATTGTAAAATGCACCCAGAGGGCATCTTAGAGATGCCCCCTGAGTACCAGTCCGACTCCTAGTGCTAGGCTGACCAGTTTCTGCCATCCTGCCACATCCAGACAAGTTTCTGGTCACATAGGGAGAGTGCCTTTGTCACTCTGTGGCCAGGAGCAAAGCCTCTACTAGGTGGAGGTGCTTCTCACCTCCCCCTGCAGAAATTGTAACACCTGGCAGTGAGCCTCAAAGGCTCATGCCTTTTGTTACAGCACCCCAGGGCATCCCAGCTAGTGGAGATGCTCACCCCTCCGGCCATTGCCCCCACTTGTGGCGGCAAGGCTGGAGGAGATAGTGAGAAAAACAAGGAGGAGTCATCCACCAGTCAGGACAGCCCCTAAGGTGTCCTGAGCTGAGGTGACCCCTGCCTTTCGAAATCCTCCATCTTGAGATTGGAGGATTCCCCCAATAGGATTAGGGATGTGCCCCCCTCCCCTCAGGGAGGAGGCACAAAGAGGGTGTAGCCACCCTCCAGGACAGTAGCCATTGGCTACTGCCCCCCTGACCCAAACACACCCCTAAAGCCCTCATTACAGCCCTGGTGGGTCAGTGCCAGCTTTTCCGGGGTGGTACCAACGGAATCAAAAGCACGGTGGAAACTTAACAACGAAGGGGAACCTCTCGACACTCCACGAAGAACCAGGACTCCATGGAGCCCAAATTGCAGATCCTACCCATGTTGGTGTATCTACTAATACACCACGAAGTAGAAAAAAGGTGGCGGCGACCACAGTGAGTACTGCACCTAGCACACAGGGGAGGGGAGGGGGAGAGAGTGACACACACACGCAGCACACAACACCCCCACCCTCACCCACAACACCATACACACACATCCAACAACATTACAGATATACCCCATCAACCCCCGGAAGAACGCAAGGACAAAAGGAAATGAGTCTAACCAGTGTTATATTGGACCAATCAGATATATCAAGAGAAAAGCAAATAATCAGTATATGCAAATATTTACATTAAGTACACAAGGCCGTACACTGTACCTTGTTAATGTCCATGGACCAGTATTCCCAAAATGCATGGGCGAAGCCCACACATGACACCTGCCTCAAAATGGAGAGAACACTGCAGGGGTATCAGATAGAAAAAAACAGGCACCTCAGGGGAAGGGGAGGGAGGCACCTCAGCCGGAAGATGGTACTACACCACTGCTCCTCGTGGGGAGTGCAAAGCCACAGTCTCTCAAGTGGGTGGGTTGCCCACTGTCTGGTCCTGGAGAGTGCAACGCCACAGTCTCTCAAGTCTCTCAAGTGGGTGGGTTGCTCACTGCCTGGTCCTGGGGAGTGCAAAGCCACAGTCTCTATAGTGGGTAACATGTTCCACTGGTTCAGGAGTGGGCTTTTTGCCCAGAGTGCTTGATCCTGCCCAGGACTGGGTGAGTGGAAGTATCTCTCCACTGGTTCTGGAGGGGGCTTTGTGCCCAGAGTGCTTTATCCCGCCAAGGATAGGGTGAGTAGATGCCTTTCTCCACTGGTTCTGGAGGGGGCTTTGTGCCCAGTCTGCTTCATCCTGGCATGGATAGGGTGAGTGGATGCATTTCTCCACTGATTCTGGAGGTGGCTTTGTGCCCAGTCTGCTTTATCCTTCCAAGGATAGGGTGAATGGATTCCTTTCTCCACTGGTTCTGGAGGGGGCTTTGTGCCCAGAGTGCTTGATCCTGCCAAGGACTGGGTAAGTGGATGTATCTCTCCACTGGTTCTGGAGGAGGCTTTGTGCCCAGTCTGCTTCATCCTACCAAGGATAGGGTGAGTGGATGCCTTTCTCCACTGGTTCTGGAGGGGGCTTTGTGCCCAGAGTGCTTGATCCTGCCAAGGACTGGGCGAGTGGATGTATCTCTCCACTGGTTCTGGAGGGGGCTTTGTGTCCAAAGTGCTTCATCCTGCCAAGGATAGGGTGAGTGAATGCCTTTCTCCACTGGTTCTGGAGGGGGCTTTGTGCCCAGTGATGCTGCACCTGGGGTGTGGCAGTTCACATCCTCTCACCTGGGTGTCTGAGCCATGCGATGTACCTGGAACAGGTAGCATGATACTCCATGGAGGCAGAGCCACACTCCATTCTGCGGCGACTTAGGCTGCCAACTGCTGGTCATGCCAGTGCTGGAGGTGGTGCCTCAAGTGGCATGTCCAGGGTCCAGGACGTCACCTGCAGACTCAGACGGCTGCCCACTGGGGATGCTGCTGATGTCCGACAGAGTGGTACCGGCTGGGCACGTGGCGGTGCAGATGGTGGTGCAGGTGGCGGTGGCTGCAGCGGAGATGCTTCCGGTGCTGGCCGTGGTGCAAGTGTCTGTTGTTGTGGAGGGAGACACCATATCGTCTCCGGCAGCCTTGGATGGCTGATCCTTGGGGAGGATGCTGCAGACTGACACTGTGGCAGCGGCGGTGCAGGTGGCAGCGCAGGTGGCGGTGCAGGTGGCGGTGGAGGTGGCGGTTGTTGCAGCGGTGGTGACTGTGGTACAGACCGCTGCCATCCCTGACGAAATGGTGTTCACCAGCTTCTCACCAGAAGGCATCGTGCCCTGAGGTGACTTGCTGGAAGCCGGGCCCTTTTTGACCTTTGCAGGTGGTGGAATAGGGTGGTCCTTCATATCCATAGGTGGCACACTGGCAGGCCCCTTCGAGCCTCCCGGACTTGCAGGGACCACAGCGGATGCAGATTTGGTGGCTGAGGTGCTGGGCTGGGATCTAGACATCCTGGCCCTAGGGGAAGGATGGGGGGAGGTGTAGGGAAGAGGTTAATGTTAGCTAGGAAACGTTTCTTAGACACACTGGGACGGGAAGATGGAGAGGGTGTGGGAATGGAGGAAGAGGTAGTGGTTGTAGGAGGTGTACTTCTGCTGAGTTTGGGTGAAGGTGCATGGGCTAGAGGCTGTTGTGAGGTGGATGGCTGTTGAGTGGGTGTGTGTCTGCGTTTGTGTACTTTGGGAGGAGGGCTCACAGACCCACTGGGAGAGGACACAGGGGACGTGTGAATGGTAGTGGGGGTGTTGATTGCACATGAGCGGTGTGTTGTGATGGGCGTGCTGTGATGGAGGCAGTGGCTGATGATGTAGTGCATGCAGGTGTGAGTGGAGACGAGACTGGGAGGGACGTGGAGGACGTGGAGGAGGGGGACACAGTGGAGAAAGTGGATGTTGGTATATGTGCTTGGGTATGGTGCTTGTGTGAGTGCCTGTGGGATGTGTGGTGTTTAGGTTTTCCTGAGCCACTTTTGTGTGTTGATGTGTGTGCATGCTGGTCTGATGCTGTGCTTGGGATAGACTGAGTTAGAGGGGATTGGGGCTGGGTAGTGGAAGTTGGAGGCTGCACACAGGGACAATGGCTGCCATCAGTGCTGAGGCCAGAGCCTGAAATGCTCTCTATTGGGCCGCCGTGCCAGAATGAATACCCTCCAGGTATGCATTTGTTTGCTGTAAATGCTTCTCGACACCCTGGATGGCATTCAGAATGGTTGACTGCCCAACAGTGAGGGATCTTAGGAGGTCAATAGCCTTCTCACTGAGGGCAGCAGGGCTGACTGGGGCAGGGCCTGAGGTGCCTGGGGCGAAGAAGATGCCCACCCTCCTGGGTGAGCGGGCACGGGAAACTCGCTGCCGGGAGGGTGGTGCTGGTAGGGGGGTGGCGGCTGTACCTGTTGGTAGGGTGGGCACGGTGGTGTCCGCCACCGCCAGGGAGCTTCCATCAGAAGAGGAGTCGCTGTCGCTGGTATCCCCTCCTGTCCCTGTCGTGGAGCTCCCCTCAACCTCCGTCCCACTGGTGCCTTCACCCTCTGTGGATTCACCCTCCTGGGCCATGTGGGATGCAGCTCCATCCGTCGCCGGTGCCTCTGCTCCTCTGCTAGATGATGCTAATGCACACAAGGACAGGGTGACAAAACAAGAAGGGGGGAAAGACAGAGGACACACATGGTCAATGCCAGCAACACCACTACTGTTGGCGGACACAGCACACACAGAGCTGCCCTGTGCACTAGGCCTTGCCCAACCAGTCACTATGGTAGTCACCACCCCATGGGGTACAATGCCTAACGCCAACATATGCACACCTGACACCCACGGGACCCTGCACATTAGTAGCTGTCCAATTGTACCATTGGGGTAGGGGTGCTTCTGAGCCTGCAAACAAGGGAGCTACCCTGGCATGACCGCCCTGACCTAGGGGCAACCACATCCCCCACCCAGCTAGTTCCTAAACTGCGCAGAGTCAGCTTTCTGAAACTGTACTCACCCCTTTGTGGCTGCTGTCATGCCCTCAAGTGCCCATCCAACTCTGAATAGGCCATGGCCAGGATGCGGAACATCAGGGGGGTCATGGTGTGACGGGTACCCTTCCACTTTGGGAGGCCAGCCCCAGCTGGGCCTCCGCCGTCTTCTTGCTCCCATCTCTTGCGGCAGTGGGTGCTCCGTCTACGATAGATCCCCAGGGTCCGCACTTCCTTGGAGATGGGACGCCAAATACCCTTCTTCTGGTGGGCGCTGACCTATTGGAATGGTACAGGAGGAAAGGGAATTACTCACCCATCCGGACTGTCATACTCATTGCCCATCAGTTCCCACCCATGCCCTGACGCACATACACTGACCATCCTTACATGTAGCCCTCAGCCCCCCCCCCAATATGTGGCTTCCATCCACGCCACTCCAAACAGGCATTACCCACGCATCATGCTCACAGTATACTCACCTGTTTGTCTGGAGGACCGTAGAGTAGCGTGTACTGGGGAGGACCTCATCCACCAGTTTGTCCAACTCCTCAGCAGTGAAGGCAGGGGCCCTTTCCCCAGACACTCTAGCCATTGTCGCTTCCAGACTGAGGTCACAGCAGCACTTGCAGCGTAGGTCCTCTCCTGTTGAAGGTCAGGTATCAAGTGAGTGAACAGAAAATGGTGGTCACGTCCACGTCAGTGCGTACGTTCACCACCGGTGTACATGACCATTGGCTCCTGGAACCAATAGGGCCCAATGATAACCAATGCTGAGTTGCGCGGCGTTCTTCGACCGCCTACCTCAACGCTGCACAACGCAAGCGCGGTTACCTCATTTCCCCTTGTCCCTCCTCACAAGTCAGGCAGCCGCCGTTTCAGGGGGGGCACATGGCATGGCACCAAACTGCGTCACAGCATATTTCGGCACATATACGGACTAACTACTTCACACACGGATTTACTAACAATACTGCAGACACAGTTGTGCAACATATGTGGTAAATGACCCCCTGCTCACTGTTCTCCTCCACAGGCTACAACCGCTGGAGCAGATGATAAGATGGCGGCATCCTCTGGTGTACAGACCCCTGGTGGACCTGTCGACAGTGGAAGACAGACACATCATAATCACATACAGACTTGATCGTGCCACAATCCAAGACCTGTGTGCCGAATTGGAGCCAGACCTGATGTCATCTATCCGCCAGCCCACAGGAATCCCTCCTCTAGTGCAGGTCCTGCCAGCGCTCCATTTCCTGGCAAGTGGCTCATTTCAAACAGCAGTGGCCAATGCATCAGGGATGTCTCAGCCAATGTTTTCTAACATGTTGACCAGAGTGCTGTCTGTCCTGCTGAAACACATGCGCCGCTACATCGTCTTCCCCCAGGTGGAGGATTTGCCCACAGTGAAGGCTGACTATTATGCCATGGGACATATCCCCAGCATCATTGGTGCCATTGATGGTACACATGTGGCATTTCCCCCCCGCAGAAATGAACAAGTGTACAGAAATAGAAAAAGCTACCATTCGATGAATGTGCAAATGGTGTGTTTGGCGGACCAGTACATCTCCCATGTAAATGCCAAATATCCTGGCTCTGTGCATGACGCCTACATTTTGAGGAATAGCAGTATCCCTTATGTGATGGGCCAACTCCAGAGGCACCGGGTGTGGCTAATAGGTGAGCCCAAGGTCCCCACACAGTATGAGTAGGTGTCTGGGTATTGGGTAGTCCCTAAGGGTTAGTGTGTGTCTAACAGGTATTCCTCGGAATTTGCAGGTGAATCTGGTTCCCCCAACATCTCATGGCTACTGACCCCAGTGTGGAATGCCAGGACAAGGGCAGAGGACCGCTACAATGAGGCACATGGCCGAACTGGGCGTATTATTGAGAGGACGTTCGGCCTCCTGAAGGCCAGATTCCGGTGCCTCCATCTAACAGGTGGTTCCCTATACTTCTCACCGAAGAAGGTGTGCCAGATAGTCGTGGCATGCTGCATGTTGCACAACCTGGCATTGAGACGCCTGGTGCCTTTTCTGCAGGAGGATGAACCTGGTGATGGTCTTGTGGCAGTGGTGGAGCCTGTAGACAGTGAGGAAGAGGAAGCAGAGGAAGAAGATATTGACAACCGAACGAACATCATCATGCAGTACTTCCAGTGACACACAGGTAAGAGACTGTAACTCCTCCTCACATTTCAGAATACTGTGGGACATTGCACAAGTCAGCCTCTTAACCACTGTCTAAGGACACTGACTGTTCCCTTTGGATTTACTTTTTTCAGATCTGGGTACCACATTCTGCCTTCTGCTATATGTACGTCTGGCCAACAACTGTACATTGGTATGAGTAAATGAACATTTACATTGCTATTTGTTGCTAATGTTGTCATAATACATTTGTGAAAGATCAGACTGACTCCAGATTGATTTGTGATTAAAGGGTGTTTATTCAGGGGCTAATGAGTATAGGGGTATGTGCAAGGGGCTGGCGTGATGGTGGAGGAAGGTCCATAGTAGAGTCCAGTCTGTTGGTATCACAGGTGCATTGTCCAATGGGGCATAGGAAGGGGAGTAATGGCAGTTCAAGTTGGAGAGGATGACATAGTGGGACAGAAGTGGGACAATCAAGAGTCTTCTTTCCTGGTGGGGGTCTTGTCAATGTTCTCTGTCTTCTGCCTGGATCGCAGGGACCATTTCGTGGGTGGTTCTCCTTCTGCAGGGGGTAGGGTGCTGGTGGCCTGTTGTTCCTGTGGCGGTACCTCCTGTCCACTAGGGCCGGCGGAGGTGGAAGGCTGATCCTGGGTTTGGGTAGTGTCAGGGGCCCTTTGTTGTGCCACTGTCTCCATCATGGTCTTGCCTATGTCAGCCAGCACCCCTGCTATGGTGACCAGGATGGTGTATATTTTGGTGAGATCCTCCCTGATCCCCATGTACTGTCCCTCCTTCAGCAGCTGGGTCTCCTGAAACTTGGCCAGTACCGTGTCCATGGTCTCCTGGGAATGGTGGTATGCTCCCATGATGTTGGAGAGTGCCTCGTGGAGAGTCGGTTCCCTGGGCCTGTCCTCCTCCTGTTGCACAGCAGTCCTCCCAGCTTCCCTGTTGTCCTGTGCCTCTGTCCCCTGAACTGTGTGCCCACTGCCACTGATCGGCCTGGGTTAGTGGGTTTGCCTGGGGTCCCTGTTGTGGTGGACACACTGCTGATTGACATGTCCTGTGCACAGTGGCATCGGCCCGCTGGGTGGGTGCTGTGGTGGTCTTTCCTGAGGGGGGAGGTTCTGTGGTGGTTTGTGACTGTGGCAGGGTAACCGACTGTCCAGAGGTCCCAGATGGGCCAGGCTGGTCATCGTGATTCAGGCATGCAGAGCTGCTGTCATCACTGTGGGCCTCTTCTGTGGGGGGACTGGATATGTCTGGCACCTCCTGTCCGGTGACATTGGTTAGGGGTCCTGTTGGGTTGTAAATGCATTGTTATTGTATCTGTGTGTGCCATCTTGTGCAATGGGTGTGTTTCCCTGCATTAATGTGCTTGCACTGCCGCCTTGGCCTTGTGTGATTGGTGATTATGTGGAATTGGTGAGTCTCTCTACTGGGCATGCTGTGGTGATGGGTGTCCATGCAGGTCTGTGATGGGTGTCCATGCATTGTTGTTGCATGCAGGGCTTGGTATTGGGATGGGTGGGTTGTGATAGTGGGGTATGTGTGAGTTGGTGGAGTGATGGGGGTGAGGGTAGGGGTAGGAGTTAGTGACGGAATGCAGGTAGGATGGGGGATATAGTAGTGAAGAGCTAACTTACCAGAGTCCAGTCTTCCTGCTACTCCCGCGAGGCCCTCAGGATGCATGATCGCCAAGACTTGCTCCTCCCATGTTGTTAGTTGTGGGGGAGGAGGTGGGGGTCGACCACCAGTCCTCTGTACAGCAATCTGGTGTCTTGATACCACGGAACGTACCTTCCCCCGTAGGTCGTTCCACCTCTTCCTGATATCATCCTTGGTTCTTGGATGCTATCCCACTGCGTTGACCCTGTCCCCGATTTTCTGCCATAGCTCCATCTTCAAACAATGGACGTCTGCTGCACATGTGATCCGAATATCTGTGGCTCTACCCGGATGATTTCCTCCACCATGACCCTGAGCTCCTCCTCAAAAACCCTGGGGTGTCTTTGAGGTGGCATGATGTGGTGTGAGTGATGTGTGATGTGATGTGTGGGGTGTGTACTGTGATGTGCGTGGATGGTGTATGTGTGATGGTGTTCTGTGCCTCTGGATGATGGTGTGGTCTTTGCATTTCTCTCTCTCTGCTTCTTCAAAATTGTTTGCTGTAAGAGGTTGTGGGTAATGTGGGTGTGTGTTTTATAGTGTTGTGGGTGTGGTGTGCGTATGTGTGTCAGGTGCGTGTATTTTGAATTGTACAATGTGGTTGTGTTTTGTAAGTGTGTGCGTATTTTGAGCGCAGCTGTGTGTACCACCAATGGTTTACCGCGTTTGAAAGACCGCCGCGTTGATTTGTGGGTCGTGATACTGTGGGCGTATTCCTGTTGGCGTGATGGTGTGGGTTTTGCTATCGCCAGTTTATCACTGACCTTTGGTGTGGCGGACTTGTGTGGGTGTCTGTAAAGTGGCGGATTTCTCTGTGTGGGTCATAATACCCGTAGCGGATTACTGCCGCGGTCATGGTATGTTGGCGGCCGTCGGCATGGTGGTAAGCGGAATTTACAGCCAGGGTTGTAATATGGGCCTAAATCTAGTATTTAAGGGCATCCCAGAACCCAGGAAATCAGATTCCTGCAACCTACACAAAAAAGAAAGACTGCTGACCTGAAGAGAAGACAGAGACGACAACTGACTTAGCCCCATCCCTACTGGCCTGTCCCCACACTCAAAGAACCTTCACAGCGACGCATCCGACAGGGACCAGCGACCTCTGAAGCCTCAGAGGACTGCCGTGAACCCGAAGGACCAAGAAACTCCTGTGAACAGCGGCACTGTTCAAAAGCAGCAACAACTTTCCAACTTTCTTGCAACTTTTAAAGAACTCACTCTTCCCACCAGAAGCGTGAGACATCACCCCCTGCACCCGAAGACCCCGGCTCGAGCTCCAGAGAACCCACATTACAGGGAGGACTCCCAAGTGACTGCGACCTCGTGAGTAACCCGTGACGACCCCCCTGGACCTCCACAGTGACGCATGCAGAGAGAATCCAGAGGCTCCCACTGACCGCAACCGCCTGAAACAAGGAACCCCATGCCTGGACTAAGCACTGCACCCGCAGACCCCAGGACCAGAAGGAACCGAACTCCAGTGCAGGAGTGACCACCAGGTGACCCTCTGCCTAGCCCAGTCAGTGGCTGGCCCGAGAAGCCCCCCTGTGCCCTGCCTGCACTGCTAGAGTGACCCCCGGGTCCCTCCATTGATTCCTATTGACAACCCGATGCCTGCTTTGCACACTGCACCCGGCTGCCCCTGTGCCGCTAAGGGTGTGTTTTGTGTGCCTTCTTATATCCCCTCCAGTGCTCTACAAAACCCCCCTGGTCTGCCCTCCGAAGACGCAGGTACTTACCTGTTGGCAGACTGGAACAAGAGCACCCCTGTTCTTCATAGGTGCCTATCTGTTTTGGGCCCTCCTTTAACCTCTGCACCTGTCCGGCCCTGTGTTGCTGGTGCAGTGACTTTGGGGTTGCCTTGAACCCCCAATAGTGGGCTGCTATGCCCAGGAACTTGAACTTGTAAGTGCCTTACTTACCTGAAAAACTAACCAATACTTACGTACCCCAGGAACTGTTGATTTTTGCACTGTGTCCACTTTTAAAATAGCTTATTGCCATTTTAACTAAAACTGTGTATGTTACTGCTCTAATTCAAAGTTGTACTTCAAATCTTGAATCTTTTAGTTCTAAAATAAATTAAGAAAATATATTTTTCTATATAAAAACTATTGGCCTGGAGTTAAGTCTTTGAGTGTGTGTTCCTCATTTATTGCCTGTGTGTACAACAAATGTTTCACAATACCCTCTGATAAGCCTACTGCTCGACCATACTACTACAAAATAGAGCATTCGAATTATCTAATTTTGCCACTATCTTACCGGTAGGGGGATCCCTTGGACTCTGTGCACACTATCTCTCACTTTGAGATAGTATATACAGAGCCAACTTCCTACAGTGAACTATATTTAGTACACATGTTAAATGGCGCCCCGAACTCACGAAGTCTGGGAAAATGGTCCCGGAGGTTGTGGGGACACTTCTGCTAGTACAGGGGTGCCCTCACACACAGGTACTTTTCACCCTGCCCTCAAGGCTGGAGGGCCTGTCATAGGGGTGACTTATAAGTGACCTTGTGCAGTGTAAATGGCAGTGAAAGGGTGCATGCACCCTTTCACTCGGGCTGCAATGGCAGTCGAACAGAAGCCTTTGCATGAGCTCCCTATGGGTGGCAAAATATATGCTGCAGCCCATAGGGATCCCCTGGAACCACAATGCCCTGGGTACCTAGGTACCATATAGTAGGTATTTATAAGGGGCACTAGTATGCCAATTGTGGGTGAATAACTGTGTTAACAGTACCCTACAATTAATTTCAGAAGGAGAGAGCATAACTACTGGAGTCCTGATTAGTAGGATCCCAGTAGACACAGTCAAGCACACTGACATCAGGCAGAAAATTGGGGTAATCATGCCAAAAAAGAGGGTACTTTCCTACAATTTGTAAAGTGAAGGTGAAGTTATCTTTTATATCAGTGATGAGGTCATGAGCACTGTATTTGGTGAGTGAGCTATGGATTGAATGGCAGGTGTGTGACCTATACTTTACTAACCATAACTGTGAAATTTAAGAGGGTTTTCGGCTTTATTTCACAATCAAAACTGACCTTTAATTGTGTATTTAAGTATATATATATATATATATATATATTATACTTAAATAAACATATATATGTGTGTTATTTGTTAGATCTGGCATCCTTGCTATAGTCTCCCCTGTCGTTTATCTTTTTTGCCTCTGCTTCCTATGTTTTGACTGTGTGCAGGACTTTGCTTTTGCTGGTTTTTGATACTCTGGGCACTTTATCACTGCTGACCAGTGCTAAAGTGCAAGTGCTCTCTGTGTAAACAGTATGTGTAAATGGCTTTTCCATTACTGGCATATTTGATTTACTAGGAAATCCCTAGTAAAGTGCACTAGAGGTGTCCAGGGCATGTACATCAAATACTACTAGTGGGCCTGCAACACTAATTGTGCCCACCACACGGCTCAGATCTGTAAACATGGCTCAGACCTGCCACTCAGGTGTCTCTGTGTACAGTCTTGCACTGCCAATTCGACCTGGCAAATGTACCAACTTGCCAGGGCCAACCCTTTTCTTTTTGTACATGGGCAGGGTGCAGTGTATGTTAAAGATAGGACATGTACTGATGTGTTTTACATGTCCTGATAGGGAAATACTGCCAAATTTGTTTTTCACTGTTGCAAGGCCTATCTCTCTCATAGGTTAACATAGGGACTGCCTTTAAATATCTTTTATGTGAAGTTTCCCATTGGGAGCAGATAGAGATTTGGATTTTGTGGTCTCTGAACTCACAATTAAAAAATATATATTTTGGTAAATTTGGTTTTCAGATTGTCAGTTTGAAAATGCCACTTTTAGAAAGTGGGCATTTTCTTGCTTAACCATTCTGCTTCATTGCTTGCATGTGTATTCCACGTCTGGGTTAGACTGACAGTTGGAATTCCCTCTAGACAGTGACACAAAGGGAGCTGGGGTATAGCCTTCATATACTGATGAGTCTCCTGGGATAGAGTGGGGAGGGAGGAGCTGACACTTACACCTGAAAGGGCTGTGCGTGTCCTCACACAATGCAGTCTCCAACCCACTGGTATGTTTCTGGGGCCAAGCCTGGGCAAGGCAGGATCTTGTCAACAACAGAGACTTTCCTTTGAAGTTTGCCTATTTCAAAGGCAGAAAGGGGTATAAGTAATGGACCCAAAACCCCAGACATTTAGTACACGTCTGGATCAAAAGGAACCTCTGCCAAGGAGAAGAGCTGAAGAGCTGGAGGAGGAGTACTGCCCCTTTACGGTGTGTGCTTTGCTGGGTTGGCCTGCAGTTGCTGCTTTAGTACACGTCTGGATCAAAAGGAACCTCTGCCAAGGAGAAGAGCTGAAGAGCTGGAGGAGGAGTACTGCCCCTTTACGGTGTGTGCTTTGCTGCTGGGTTGGCCTGCAGTTGCTGCTTCTGCGTTAGAGAGGGCATAGACTGGGCTTTGCTGTGTATCCTGCTTGTGAAGTTTCTCCAAGGGCTTGGACTTAGCTTGCCCCCTGTTCTGAAGTCTCAGGGCCATCAAAGACTTCCTCTGCCAGCACCCGAACTCTCGTGCTGAGACTCCTAGCCTGTCAAGTGCCCAATCCAGTCCCTGGGCCCTTAAAAAGAGAAGCTGAAAAACCAAGAAAAACTAAGTGCACCAGCTTGCCGGATCATGTGCCACCACCTGCAACTGAAGCCATGGTCCCCGCTGGAGTGTGACAACCCTGACCAACCCCTCAGGCCTGACACCACCACAGCCTCACTGAAGTCCACAACTCCATGACTTCTGAAATGCTGTGTCACCGACATCCATGACACCCAACTCCATTTCAGCGCCTGAGGCCTTAGGGCGCGACAGCTATCCCATCAGGTCGTCCTACTGCATCTTGACAGCCCAACATCAACCCCGCCAGAAGTGTGAGGAACCAACGCTGCGCACCAACACTGCCTCATCTCCACAGCTCTGCAGCACTGGAACTGACACTGCACCGGATCCAGTTACGCCTCGATCCACGGCACGATGCACGGGCTTATTTCCTCATTTTCACAAGGTACTGTACCTGGGGGTCTGTGCGACTCCGTAACCGGCATTATTGGCATCGGATTGTTGGGAACGACTCCGTGATAACACCAAATTGAATCATTTGTGTTTCTATGCACTATATTGAAGTTTAATCTCTGAAAATTCATAACTTTGCTTGTGTGTGTTGGATTTTTGTTATTTTGGTCTTGTTTTACTCAGATAAATATTGGCTATTTTTCTAAACTGGTGTTGTGTACATTTTGTAGTTTCTTCACTGTGTTACTGTGTGTGTTGGTACAAATACTTCACACATTGCCTCTGAGATAAGCCTTATAGCTTGTGGCAAGCTACCAATCGGGTGCGCAGGGGTTATCCTAGGTGTGTATCTCCCTTACCCTGACTAGAGTAAGTGTCCCTCCTTAGACAAAGTGTGAACTGACTGCCAACCAGAGACCCAATTTCTAACAATATTCACTTAAAAAAAACAAAGGTTACAGGGGCGTTATAGTTAGGCTCACATTTTAAATGTACAAAACCATAGAAATTCACGTTATAGTTAGAGTTACCTCAGGTACCTATAACCTGTGGCCTAAGGAAACTATACAAAAAGCCTTCTGCTGGAATTTCATGAATCATGTTTGAGAGAAAACAGTTTTCTCATGATTTCCCCATAGAGGTTAAGGAAGGAGCTCCAGAAGCTAAAATGAGAGCATATTTTCTGTAAATTCACACTATCTTTCTCAACAATATGAGAATGAAGTCTAACACTCTCAGTAAAACGTGGACTTCCAACAGAAGTAGCCCATCAGTTGATTTCCTTGCGTTCTACTACAGCCTCCCAGAGTGTTCTAAAGAACAACTAGAGTGCTAAGTCTTACTTACAACAAACATGTGGCAAAGCTCAAGCCATCTTGATTAAATCAAACTGGTAAGACTTAAGACATTTAATTTAGAAAGAAACAAAAATTAGCAGGCTCATTTTGTCATGCAAGTTATGGTTAGTGCTGTAGAAAGAAAACTTAGGACCATTTAAGTGAGTTCTCAAATATCTTCCTCTTCTATTTCATTAAAACATTCTGACATTTAGACTGAAACATGCACTTTCAACAGTTGCAAGAGACTGCTAGTTAACTCCCTAGTGATCAGCAGTTTACTACAGTGTTCTAATGAGCAACTATAGTGCTAACAACAACGTGTGGCACAAGTGCGGCAAATCTGACCACCATCCTGATGGAAGTGAAATAGAAAACTGGAAGCATTTTTTACTGCGGCTACTGCAGTAAATAAGGCAACTAGGGAGCGCCATAACAAATAGGTCTCTCAAGATGGCCACTGGAGAACAAAGAGCCAAAACTTCGCACAAATATGAAATGTAGCCCAGGTATGGCTCAATTACACAAGTGTGCAAAACAATTGTTTTGTTTTTTTCCAGTCTTATATAGTGCAGACTTCACCCAAAGGCATTGTATTGCTTTACATGAGCATCAGTTACATTACACAAGGACACATTCCTTTTGAGCTTTAAAAAGATTTAGCGATTTTCCCAGAATCACAGGATGTCAAGCTGACGGCGAAACTCAAACCTGGTTCCCCAGTCGCAAAGTTTGCAGCTCAGGCTGTAACGCCACATTCTCTCCCCTAAATGCTACATATAATTGAGTGATCATCCGGATAAAAAAAATCAAATAGCAAATTATTTAAAAAGTGCTTTGTCGCTATTTGAGAACTCATAAAATATCTCCTCCTTGTAGTTTTTTTTAGAGCACGAGCTATAAATTCTATGGGACTAAGACCTTCTCACTTTCATAATTTCTATTTTGATTACATCAAGATGATTCCAGCCATGCCACACTTTTGTGATAAATATAGAATGTTAGCAGTCTAGAAGGGGTGGGAAGACAGATGTCAGGGGCACAGACTGGGATAACTGAGGGCAGGGAGGAGGATGCAGATGCAACAAGTTGACCATGCCGGGTAGGCAGGAGGGGCAGTGGCAGCACAACAGACAATGCAGGGGAAAAAGGAGCAAAGCAACTAAACAACTATGCAGGACAGGCAGGAGAGGATGTGGCAATATAACAGACCACTGAGGGCAGAAGGGAGAGGCAGTGGCAGTACAACCACACACGCCAACAGAACTGATTCAGGCAGTAGACTCCCAAAGTTTTTAAGCCCAAAAGGGCATTATTTTATCTGAACCTGCCTAAAATCTCCTCTTTTTCAGTGTAAGTCAATGGGGAAAATCAATTCCCCAATTTATTTTTCAAAATCTCCCTCTTACCAGGTTAAAATTGCTGGCAAGTTTGGTACATTGGATCACTGAGGGCAGGATGAATGAGATAGGGACATGGACTCAGTTAGCAAATCTCAGGAGGGAGATGGGCAGCGGTATTAAACTGACCTTACAGGGCAGGCGTCAAGGGTTTCAGCAGCAGAATACAGCACACAGGGCAAGCAAGATGGCAGTGCAGCACAACGGACTATAGAGAGCAATCGGGAGGGGGCAGGGCCATGCACATGGACAACAGAGAGCAGAGGGGAAAGAGGCAGGGGCAGCAAGCTGACAATACCGGACAAACAGGAGAGAAATTTGCAACATAATGGACCATGAAAGGCAGGAGGGAGGAGCATGCACAAATGACCATGGGGGACTCAAGGGAGGGGTATGAGCTGGACCCAGACAAGAGAGGGCAGGGGAAGGAGCTTCAAAAACAAAACACCCAGGGCAGACAGGAGGAGCAGTTGCAGCGCAACAGAGCAGGAAGGGCAGGAGGGATGGGGCAGGAGCACAACACCAGACAAGACAGGGCAGGAGGGAGGTGATAGGGGCCTGCACATGGAAAACAGAGAGCAGGAGGCAAAGGGGAAGGGCTGGAGCAGCAGGCTGACCATGGAGGGCAGGCGGGATGGGCACTGGAAGCACAACACATCATGGAGGGCGAGTGAGAATATAATGGCATACACAGAGACAACAGAGGGAAGGTAGGATTGGGTCAGGGACAGCAAGCTGACCACACAAGGCAGGTGGTTGGGGCTGTGGCAGCACAGAAGGTCATGTATGGCAAGTGGGAGGGTAAGTGTCAGCACAACAGCCATGGAGGGCAAAATGGAGGGGGCAGGTGCAGCAAGCTGGCCATGCCAGACAGATAGGAGGGATATTTGCAAAATAACGGACTATGAAGGGCAGTAGGGAAGGAGCAGTTTTTTGTTTTGCCAATAACTTTAGTGCTGATTGATGAATCTTCCCAAAAATTTAAAAACATATACTTGGGTCAGGTTAGCTGCTGTCTTGAAAATTTAGGGTGATCCGTCAAATGGGGATAGAGAAAAAGCAGTGTCCCAAAACAGTTTTTCACCATTTTACATCAATGGGGTTTTTCACATTTTTTAACACGACTACAGCCCAAACCAACTAATGGAATTACATCACATTTGGCAGAAAGCTAGCTCTTGATCCAGTAAAGTGTGATTTGGTGTAAATCCCTTCAGTAGTTTTGCAGATAGTATAGTTTAAAAAATAAAGATATAGGTACGCGGATCCAAATGTCCCCACACTGATATCTGATTGGCTGCCTGTACTTTAACCAGGAAGTGTTGGCATCCATCTTGGGACTTAGCTCCAGCCACGTTCCACCAAAAAAGTGAAAAAAAGGAAAAGGAGCCAGGGTAGGTACAGTCTGATCACTTAGCCTTCATCTAGAGGTCCCTCCCTGCAAAGGTTAAAAAGCATTTAGTTTTTTTTAAATGTCAGGAAAATCTGTGGCTCTGGATCCATGGATTTTTCTGACATTTAAAAAAAAAGGGTGGTCTCTCACCCTTTGTTTTTATTTGCACCCAGTGGGCCAAGTCCTGGGGGCTTTGGGGTTTTTAAAAAGGAGGGGAACACACAGGGCCCGCCTCCTAGAGCTTTTATTTGCCCAGGGACCACCACCTCCCCAGGTTGATTACAGAGAAAAATGCAGGGGTCCCCTGCAGCCCCGGGGACCACCATCTTCCCGGGGCTAAATGCACTATGTATGCAGGGGGGCTGCGCTGCCCTGCCGCAGCCCCAGGGACCCCCACTTCTCTGGGGAAAGCATACAGTTGTGTGCAGGGGACCACCATCTTCCCGGGGCTACAACACAAGAATGAAGGGGGGTCCATTGCAAACCATCACCTCCACAGGGCAAATAGAACATTGGTGGGGGGCTGAGGAGCCCCTCGTGAGGAGCCATAGATGGCCTGGGGACTACCAGCCCCCAGGGCTGGCTCCTGCTTTGTCCCAGGGTCCCCACACTAGGCTGTTTGCTATCACTTGGTGGGAGCTTTGACAGCTCCCACCAAGTCAGAGCAAATTTTCCACTTTCTGCAAATAAGAGTTGTCAAACAGCTCTCACTTGCAGAAAGTGAAGTATTCATCTGTTTACCTGCACAGAAATATGCATGCAGTAAAACAGATGAAAATGTTGCTCACGCAAGCAGAGAGCTGCTGTTAGAAGCTGCATCCTGCAGGCCAGCGTTGCTCTCAAAGTGTCACTCCAGCAAAATGCTTTGCTAAAATGTTATTCTTCTGTTTTCAGGCACAGAATTACAGGGTCAATTCTGACCTAATGCTAAAGGTTTTGGACTGTCAGTAGGCTGAAGGTTCAAATCTTTACATGTCATGGCAAGGTGTCTGTTTATTTTCCAGTGTTTTGACAATTAAACATTCCTAGACATATAACATTGAAGTCTTTTTCCACTCAAAATCTTTGGGTTCAATGTGATAGCTAAGTCTGGAAACCACATGCTAAGGAGTCATTTTTGGCCTAGTAGTTAAGGTCTCAGACCTGTATACTTAAGGTTGAGGGTTCAGCTATATGTGTCCCTCTGATCATTTCCCTGGGTCCCCTGAACCAAAATAGGCCAGTGAAAGGGGGCCACGTGCCCCCGCCTTTTCCCCAAAACAAACATTTTTGAAGGCAGGGGGATGGAGTCTGTTAGAAATGGGGTCTTTGGTTGGCACTCAGGTTACCCCCTGTCCAAGCAAGGACCCTCACTCTAGTCAGGGTAAGTCATACACAATCTAAATTATCCTGTGCTCACCCTCTGGTAGCTTGGCACTGAGCAGTCAGGCTTAACTTAGAAGGCAATGTGTAAAGTATTTGTGCAACAAATCATACAATAACTCAACATAGCACCACAAAAATACACCACAAAAATACACCACACAGTGTTTAGAAATATACATAATATTTATCTGGATAAATGCAGGTCAAAAAGATCAAAGATGCAATAAGTAAATGTAGGGGTATCACTGAAAAGTGATATAAAGGGGGTCATTCCAACCTTGGCGGTAAAAGCCGCTTACCGCTGTCAGAAGACCGCCAACATACCGCCGCGGCCGCGGTAAAACGCCACAGTCATTCTGACCCACAACAGGCAAACCGCCAAAATACAGACATCTACAAAAGTCCGCCACACCAAAGGCCAGCGAGAAACTGGCGATGACCAAACCTCCACTGTCACACCAACAGAAATACGCCTACACTATCACGACACACGAATCCACGCGGCGGTCTCTCAACCGCGGTAATCCATTGGCGGTACACACCGCCGCGCTCAAAATACACACACACTTACAAAACACAACCACATTGGACAATTCAAAATACACGCACCTGATACACATACAAACACCACTCCCACACTCCCAACACAATTTAAAACACACACCCACATCACCCACAAACCCCCACTCCTACAGAATCGGGACCACGCACTGAGCACCCAGACGCGCATTTTACTTTCACCCAGCAATATTTCCACGCACTTCACACAACACACCAATACACATCACCACACACTCCACCCCACACATCATCCACACCACCCCATGGCACCGCAAAGACACCCCAGGTTCTCCGAGGATGAACTGAGGGTCATGGTGGAGGAAATTGTACGGGTAGAGCCACAGCTCTTCGGGACACAGGTGCAGCACACCACCATTGCCAGGAAGATGGAGCTATGGAGCAGAATAGTCAATAGGGTCAACGCTGTGGGACAGCACCCAAGAAATAGGGACGACATCAGGAAGCGGTGGAATGACCTACGGGGGAAGGTGCGTTCAATGGTATCCAGGCACAACATCGCGGTGCAGCGGACTGGCGGCGGACCCCCACCTCCTCCCCCAGAATTTACAACATGGGAGGAGCAAGTCTTGGTGATCCTGCATCCTGAGGGCCTCGCAGGAGTATCTGGAGGAATGGACTCTGGTACGTCAAATCATCACTACTTCATTCCCCCCACCCCACCAGCATACCAACTCATACCCCCACCCTCACCCTCACCCCCATCACATCCTGCTCCTTGCAAATGCCTCACCATCACAGCCCACCCATCCCAACACCAATCCCTGCAAGCGACCACAAAGCATGGACACCCATAACCAAAGCATGCCCACTGCACAAACCCATCCCCCACCAAATCACCGTCACAAAAGCCCCCACACGGGAATGCCAGCACTGGGGTACAAGGGCACCCACCCATAACACGCTATGGCACACACAAATGCAATAACCATACTTTTATACCCCTGCAGGACCCGAACGCCACATCACCGCGCAGGAGGGTCCACCCCCAGAAGAGGCCCACAGTGAGGACAGCACCTCTGTCGACCTGGATCTAGATGACCAGCCCGGCCCATCAGGGATCTCGGACAGTCAGTTCCCCTCAAACAGCCACAGGCCACAGCAGACCTTCCCCCCTCTGGGAACACCAGCACAGCCCCCACCCAGCGGGCCCATCCCTCTGTCCCCAGGACACGTCAATCAGCGGTGTGTCCACCACTACAGGGCACCCAGGTTAACCCACCACCCCAACAACAACAGGGACATGGGGGCAGTGGTAGTGGGCACACGGTCCAGGGGACAGAGGCCCAGGGAACTGGGAGGGCTGCTGTGCGACAGGCAGGGGACAGGCCCAGGGAACCCACTCTCCACGAGGCCCTCTCCTCCATCATGGGAGTCTACCACCACTCCCAGGAGACGATGGTGACGGTCCTGGCCAGGTTTCAGGAGATCCAGCTTCTGCAGGAGGAACAGTATTTGGGGTTCAGGGAGGAACTACGAAACATCAGTTCCGCCCTGGCCACCATTGTAGGGGCTCTGAATCAGGTAGTCACCACAATGCGGGACACTGTGGCAGGACAAAGGGCACCTGACACTAGCATGGAGCAAGAACTGGCCACCACCTCTGCCGGCGCTAGTGGACAGGAGGCCCGCCACAGGACCAACAGGCCACCAGCACCCCACCCCCTGCAGAAGGAGAACCACCCCGTAAGCGGGCCCTGAGATCCAGGAAGAAGACAGAGTAAGATGCCAAGACCCCAGCCAGGAAAGGATACCTCCCTGATTGTCATCCCACTGTCCCACATTGACACCCTGTCCATTCTTATACTGCCCATGCTCCACTTTCCACAGGCATTTGGACAATGCACCTGTGATACTAATAGTCTGGACTCTGCCATGGACAATTCTCCACCATCACCCCTCACCGATTTGCAATCACCCACCAATATAGAGCACTGAAATAAACACAGTTATTGCACAAAACAATCAGGAGTCTGGCTGTGAGTTTGTACTAATGTATTAGACATTACCGTCCCAAAATGCATATATACATTGTGATGCCAACATACCACTGTCACACAGCTGTAGTCCATGGGGAAACAAAGCAGATGTCACGCAGTATGGCCCACATCTCTGAAATTGGAAGGGAAAGTCACAACTCAGTTACCATACACTGGGGGAAAAGGTCAGACAGTAGAGAGGTAATAGGGGTTAAGTATATGTAATATGCCGGGTTGGAATCTTACCTGTGTGTCATTGAAAATACTGCTGTTTTACTGTGTTCCTGTTGTCTATGTCGTCCTCTTCGGCTTCCTCGTCTTCACTCTCCACAGGCTCCACAGCTGCTGCAACACCACCATCTGGACCATCCTCCTGAAGAAAAGGCACCTGGAGTCGCAAAGCCAGGTTGTGAAGCATACAGCAGGCCACGATGATCTGGCACACCTTCTTTGGTGAGTACAATAGGGATCCACCTGTCATATGGAGGCACCTGAACCTGGCCTTCAGGAGGCCGAAGGTCCACTCGATCACCCTCCTAGTTCTCCCATGGGCCTCATTGTACCATTCCTCTGCCCTTGTCCTGGGATTCCTCACTGGGGTCAGTAGCCATGACAGGTTGGGGTAACCAGAGTCACCAATTAGCCACACATGGTGCCTCTGGAGTTGACCCATCACGTAAGGGATGCTGCTATTCCGCATGATGTACGCGTCATGCACTGAGCCAGGGAACTTGGCATTAACATGGGAGATGTACTGGTCTGCCAAACACACCATCTGTACATTCATCGAATGATAACTCTTTCTGTTTCTGTACACTTGTTCACTCCTGCTGGGGGGTACTAAAGCCACATGGGTCCCATCAATGGAACCTATGATGTTGGGGATATGTCCAAGGGCATAGAAATCACCTTTCACTGTAGGCAAATCCCCCACCTCAGGGAAAACGATGTAGCTCCACATGTGTTTCAGAAGGGCAGACAACACTCTGGACAACATAGGCTGGGACATCCCTGATGATATGGCCACGGTTGTTTGAAATGACCCACTTGCAAAGAAATGGAGTACTGACAGCACCTGCACTAGAGGTGGGATCCCTGTGGGTTGGGGGATGGGTGACATCAGGTCTGGCTCCAGCTGGGCACACAGTTCATGAATAGTGGCTCGGTCAAGCCTGTATGTCAGTATGACATGTCTTGACATGTCTTTCCTCCATTGTCAACAGGTCTACCAGCGGTCTGTACACGGGAAGATTCCTCCATCTCCTCGCATGTCCCAGCGGACGGTGCCTATGAAGGACAACAGTGAGCACAGAGTCAATCAACCCACAGGTACGCAACCACAGTTTGCACAAAACACGATTCCCAATGCATTGAATGGTTTGTATGAGTGTTGATGCAAGGCCTAGGTATGTGTGACGCAGTTAAAAGTAAGCCATGTGGGCCCTTGAAATGGCAGCTGCCTGACCTGTGAAGTGTGACAATGGGATGTGAGGTAAATGCGCTGGCGTGGCACACCGTGGCGGTAGGCGGTCGAAGACCGCGGCGCAAAGCAGCATTGGTTAACATTGAACCCTATGGGTCTCAGGAGCCAATGATGATGTGCGCCGGCGGTCGCAGTACGCACCGCCGCGGGCATGACTGCCATTTTCTCTCTGCTTAATCACTCGATACCTGATCTTCGACAGGAGAGGACCTACACTGCAAGTGCTGCTGTGACCTCGGTCTGGAAGAGACAATGGCTCATGCGACTGGGGAAAGGGCCCCTGCCTTCACTGCTCAGGAATTGGAGAAACTCGTGGATGGGGTCCTCCCCCAGTATGCGCTACTCTACGGTCCTCCAGACCAACAGGTAAGTACACTGGGACCATGCTTTGTGGCCAATGCCTGTGTTGAGTCGGGTGGATGAAAGATGGTGGGGAGGGGAGCGAATGAGGCATGCATCAAACGACAGATGACAGGATGTGCCACATGGCAAGGGTAGGGATGGGGGGCCACTCACATTGAGGGTGCAGAAGGTGATGACTCTTTTTCTCCCCCTGTACATTTCACATAGGTCAGCGCCCACCAGAAGATAGACATTTGGCGTGCCATCGCCAAGGACGTCCGGGCCCTGGGGGTCCACCACAGATGGGGCACCCACTGCCGGAAGAGATGGGAGGACATCCGACGCTGGAGCAGGAAGACGGCGGAGGCTCAGCTGGGGATGGCCTCCCAACGTGGGAGGGGTGCCAGTCGGACTTTGACCCCCCTGATGTCTGGATCCTGGCGGTGGCCTACCCCGATTTGGATGGGCGCGTGAGGACATCACAGCAGACACAAGGGGGTGAGTACACTCTCATTCTGGTGACTTTGCAAGCAGTGGAGGTGTCTGGGTGGGGGAGGAGGGCTGTGGGTATCCCTAGGCCAGGGCGATTTCTGTAGGCTAGGCCCCTCCGTAAGGCATGGCCCTGTGCCCCCTCCCCCACCTCTGTAGGGTGCCAAGTACAGCTATTCATGGCCCTGTGTCATCTATGTGTGCAGATGTCGTCCATAGGCTTGTAGGCCATGTCACACGGATTGAGTAGTGGACCCCAAGTGCGCGGCGTAGTGCAGGGGGCGTCTGTCCTCTCCGCCAACGGTGTCGCCAATGCATGCACTCAACATGTCTTTATTTCCCCCCCCCCCCTTTTTTTGTGGTCTTCCTGTTCATGTGTGCATTAGCATCATCAGGCGGAGGAGAAGTGGCATCGGAGCCCGAGGGAGCTGCATCCCACATGGCCCTGGAGGGCCATGCAACGGATTCTGAATACACCAGTGGGACGGAGGGCGAGGGGAGCTCCACAGCGGAAACTCGGGCAGACATAAGTGACACGGACTCGTCCTCTGAAGGGAGCTCCCTTGTGGTGGCGGCAACATCCGTGCCCCCGCAACAACAGGTACAGCCGCCACCCTGCGCACCAGCACCGCCCTCCCAGCAGCCCCTCAGCGTTTCTCCCGTGCCCGCTCACCCAGGAAGTTGGACATCTCCTTCGCCCCAGGCACCTCAGGCCCTGCCCCAGTCACCCCTGCTGCCCTCAGTGAGGAGATCATTGACCTCCTGAGGACGCTCACTGTTGGAGAGTCTATCATTTTTAATGCCATCCAGGGTGTCGAAAGAGAGGTGCACCAGAGTAATGCATACCTGGAGGGCATTCATTCTGGTCAGGCTGCCCTTCAGCGATCGTTCAACACTCTGGCCTCAGCACTGATGGCAGCAATTGTCCCTGTCTCTAGCCTCCCCCCTCCAACTTCCTCCACCCATACCCTATCACCTGTACCTCTGCCTATCCCAGACACACCATCAGACCAGCCTGCACACACCTCAACACCCAAGGGAAGCTCATCCAGACATAAGCACCACACATCACACAAGCATTCACACAAGCAACATCCACGCACAGACATACCAACACCCACTGCCTCCACTGTGTCCCCCTCCTCTTCGTCTCCCTCCTCCCTCCCTGTCACGTCTCCATTCACACTTGCATGCACAACATCTTCAGCCACTACGTCCATCACCAGCACACACACCAGAACCCCCCGCACACATGCAGTCACCACCCCCACTACCATTTACACGTCCCCTGTGTCTTCTCCCAGTGTGTCTGTCACCCCCTCTTCCAAGATACACAAACGCAGGCAGCCACCCACCCAACAGCCATCCACCTCACGACAGCCTCCAGCCCAAGCACCTGCACCCAAAGACACCAGACTTAAGACTCCTACAACCACAACCTCTTCCTCCACTCCCATACCCACTACATCTACCCATCCCACTGGTCCTAAAATGCTATTCCTGTACAAACTTAACCTCTTTCCTACAACTCCCCCACCCCGTCCATCTCATAGGACTCCAGTCAGCACCTCAGCCACCACAAAACCGGGCCCTGTGATGACAGTCTGCCATGGACTGTGGAGTCCCCCACCCTCAAGGGCAGCCAGTTCAGTACGGAGCCAAGGCACGGGCAGCCCACCCCCGGAGAAACACCCGAAGATAGTCAGCGGCCGGCGCGAGAGGGCGAAAACACCAGGCACTAAAATCCCTACCATGGCTCCGGCACGAAGTGTGGAGACAGGTGGCACACCGCCCAAGGTGGGGAAGGGCCACAGGCGAACAGGGAATGCTGGGAAGGTCAGCACACCCGAGGAGAGCGCCATCAGCCCAGCTGGCAAGTAGGGCCCCGCCAGATCCATCCCAGGTGGGCAGGAGGACACCAACAGGCCCGGTACTGCAGACCAGGAAGGCCCCGCCAGCCACCGACAGATGGGCAGGAAGGCCCCGCCAGCCACAGGACAGGTGGCAAATGACCTGCACGCCATGGCCGGATCCGCTGAACTGGGCCCTTCATCTCAAGCACCGCTGCACTGGGCACCGCCGTCTCAAGCACCGCTGCACTGGGCACCGCCGTCTCAAGCAGCGCTGAACTGGGCCCTTCATCTCAAGCACCGCTGCACTGGGCACCGCCGTCTCAAGCACCGCTGAACTGGGCACCGCCATCTCAAGCACCACTGAACTGGGCACCGCCGTCTCAAGCACCGTTGAACTGGGCACCGCCGTCTCAAGCACCACTGCACTGGGCACCGCCGTCTCAAGCACCGCTGAACTAGGCCCTTCATCTCAAGCACCGCTGAACTGGGCCCTTCATCTCAAGCACCGCTGAACTGTGCACCGCCATCTCAAGCACCGCTGAACTGGGCCCTTCATCTCAAGCACCGCTGCACTGGGCACTGCCGTCTCAAGCACCGCTGAACTGGGCACCGCTGTCTCAAGCACCGCTGAACTGGGCCCTTCATCTCAAGCACCGCTGCACTGGGCCCTTCATCTCAAGCACCGCTGAACTGGGCACCGCCGTCTCAAGCACCGCTGAACTGGGCACCGCCGTCTCAAGCACGGCTGAACTGGGCACCGCCGTCTCAAGCACCGCTGAACTGGGCACCGCCGTCTCAAGCACCGCTGAACTGGGCACCGCCGTCTCAAGCACCGCTGCACTGGGCCCTTCATCTCAAGCACCTCTGAACTGGGCACCGCCGTCTCAAGCACCGCTGAACTGGGCACAGCCGTCTCAAGCACTGCTGAACTGGGCACCGCCGTCTCAAGCACCGCTGAACTGGGCACCGCCGTCTCAAGCACCGCTGCACTGGGCACCGCCGTCTCAAGCACCGCTGAACTGGGCCCTTCATCTCAAGCACCGCTGCACTGGGCACCGCCATCTCAAGCACCACTGAACTGGGCACCGCCGCCTCAAGCACCGCTGAACTGGGCACCACCGTCTCAAGCACCGCTGCACTGGGCACCGCCGTCTCAAGCACCGCTGAACTGGGCCCTTCATCTCAAGCACCGCTGCACTGGGCACCGCCGTCTCAAGCACCGCTGCACTGGGCACCGCCGTCTCAAGCACCACTGAACTGGGCCCTTCATCTCAAGCACCGCTGCACTGGGCACCGCCGTCACAAGCACCGCTGAACTGGGCACCGCCATCTCAAGCACCACTGAACTGGGCACCGCCGTCTCAAGCACCGCTGCACTGGGCACCGCCGTCTCAAGCACCGCTGAACTGGGCCCTTCATCTCAAGCACCGCTGAACTGGGCCCTTCATCTCAAGCACCGCTGAACTGTGCACCGCCATCTCAAGCACAGCTGAACTGGGCCCTTCATCTCAAGCACCGCTGCACTGGGCACTGCCGTCTCAAGCACCGCTGAACTGGGCACCGCTGTCTCAAGCACCGCTGAACTGGGCCCTTCATCTCAAGCACCGCTGCACTGGGCCCTTCATCTCAAGCACCGCTGAACTGGGCACCGCCATCTCAAGCACCACTGAACTGGGCACCGCCGTCTCAAGCACCGTTGAACTGGGCACCGCCGTCTCAAGCACCGCTGCACTGGGCACCGCCGTCTCAAGCACCGCTGAACTGGGCCCTTCATCTCAAGCACCGCTGAACTGGGCCCTTCATCTCAAGCACCGCTGAACTGTGCACCGCCATCTCAAGCACCGCTGAACTGGGCCCTTCATCTCAAGCACCGCTGCACTGGGCACTGCCGTCTCAAGCACCGCTGAACTGGGCACCGCTGTCTCAAGCACCGCTGAACTGGGCCCTTCATCTCAAGCACCGCTGCACTGGGCCCTTCATCTCAAGCACCGCTGAACTGGGCACCGCCGTCTCAAGCACCGCTGAACTGGGCACCGCCGTCTCAAGCACCGCTGAACTGGGCACCGCCGTCTCAAGCACCGCTGAACTGGGCACCGCCGTCTCAAGCACCGCTGCACTGGGCCCTTCATCTCAAGCACCTCTGAACTGGGCACCGCCGTCTCAAGCACCGCTGAACTGGGCACAGCCGTCTCAAGCACCGCTGAACTGGGCACCGCCGTCTCAAGCACCGCTGCACTGGGCACCGCCGTCTCAAGCACCGCTGCACTGGGCACCGCCGTCTCAAGCACCGCTGAACTGGGCCCTTCATCTCAAGCACCGCTGCACTGGGCACCGCCGTCTCAAGCACCGCTGAACTGGGCACCGCCATCTCAAGCACCACTGAACTGGGCACCGCCGCCTCAAGCACCGCTGAACTGGGCACCGCCGTCTCAAGCACCGCTGAACTGGGCCCTTCATCTCAAGCACCGCTGAACTGGGCCCTTCATCTCAAGCACCGCTGAACTGTGCACCGCCGTCTCAAGCACCGCTGAACTGGGCCCTTCATCTCAAGCACCACTGCACTGGGCACTGCTGTCTCAAGTACCGCTGAACTGGGCACCGCCGTCTCAAGCACCGCTGAACTGGGCCCTTCATCTCAAGCACCGCTGCAGTGGGCCCTTCATCTCAAGCACCGCTGAACTGGGCACCGCCGTCTCAAGCACCGCTGAACTGGGCACCGCCGTCTCAAGCACCGCTGAACTGGGCACCGCCGTCTCAAGCATCGCTGCACTGGGCACCGCCGTCTCAAGCACCGCTGAACTAGGCACCGCCGTCTCAAGCACCGCTGAACTGGGCACCGCCGTCTCAAGCACCGCTGCACTGGGCACCGCCGTCTCAAGCACCGCTGCACTGGGCACTGCCGTCTCAAGCACCGCTGCACTGGGCACCGCCGTCTCAAGCACCGCTGAAGTGGGCACCGCCGTCTCAAGCACCGCTGAACTGGGCCCTTCATCTCAAGCACCGCTGAACTGGGCACCGCCGTCTCAAGCACCGCTGGCCCATTAGCGGCAGGGGCAGGCCCGCATCTGTGTCGGGCAGGGCTGCACGAAGCACTCTGGGCACAAGTCCCCCTCCAGAACCAGTGGAGACTGTCATCCACTTGAGAGACTGTGGCTTTGCTCTCCCCAGGATGGCACAGTGGGCAACCCACCCACTGCAGAGACTTGAGAGACTGTGGCTTTGCACTCCCCAGGATGGCACAGTGGGCAAGCCACCCACTGCAGAGACTTGAGAGACTGTGGCTTTGCACTCCCCAGGATTGAACAGTGGGCAACCCACCCACTGCAGGACTTGAGAGACTGAGGCTTTACATTCCCCAGGATGGCACAGTGGGCAACCCACCCACTGCAGAGACTTGAGAGACTGTGGCTTTGCACTCCCCAGGATGTAACAGTGGGCAGCCCACCCACTGTCTGGACTTGAGCGACTGTGGCTTTGCACTCCCCAGGATTGAACAGTGGCCATGGAGGCCCCTCGTGGATCTGGCGTCGTGCACTCATCTGGCTGAGGTGCCCCCCCTTCCCTTCCCCCTGAGGTGCCTGTAGTTTTCCTATCTGATGCCCCTGCAGTGTTCTCTCCGTTGGAGTCAGGTATCCTGTGTGGGCTTTGCACATGTGATTTGGGCCCAGTGGTCCACGGACAATGCCTGCTACAATGCTCGGACTTGTACATATATGTATATAAGTGTTTTTGATGTGTAGATATATATATATATATATATAATTCAGCCAGTAATACAATATATTCCAATGTTTAGAATCATTTCCTTTTGTCTTTGCATTCTTCCGGGGGGTTTGGGGGGGTAACTGTGATGTATTACTTTGCATTGATGTGTGTGTTGTAGTGGGTGAGGGTGGGGGTGGGTGTGTCGCATATGTGTGTCCCCGTAATATTTTCTCCTCCCCCCTCCCCTGTGTCGTAGGTGCAGTACTCACTGTTGTCTTCTGCGCCGGCGTTCGTGCTCCTGGTAGAGGAGCAGGGAGACAATCGCTGGGAGGATGTGGAGTTCGGGTTCCATGCTGTCCAGATTCCTTTTGGGGTGTATGGAGGTGAGCGTTTTCCGTTTGAAATGGCTGTTTCCGCCGTGTTTTTATCGGCGGGGCTACCGCCCCGGGAAAGGTGGCGGATTGGTGTGTTGTGATAGGGTGGGCGGTACATTGACTCCCGCCTGTCTGTTGGCGGTGACCGCCGCGCTGTTTGTTTGTCCCGCCGTGGCGGCCGGTGTGTTGATGTGGCGGTCTCTGTTGGCGGTTTCCGCCAGGGTCGGAATTCCATTTTTTTTACCGCCAGCCTGTTGGCGGTTTAGCCGCAGGTTTAACACTGACCGCCAGGGTTGGAATGACCACCAAAGTGTCTTAAGTCTTTTAAAGGCAAAGAAAGTCTCTTTCAAGCACAAAGTACGTGGTTCGCGTGAAAAATCTCTGCAAAGGGCCGCAGAGGAGGAGAAGCATGGAAACTAAGGGGTGTGCATCGATTTCTCGGGCCGCACATGGCAATGCATCGTTTAGTTTCCACGCAGGGACGGCTGTGCATCCATTTCCGGCGCTTGGTCGTGGATCCTCTTCGGGCTGTGTTTTTTTTTAGACGCCCTGAGGACGGTACGTGGATTTCCTGCGCTGGCAGGACAAAGCCAGAGGAGCTGCATAGATCCGGTGGGTGTTGCGTTGAATTTTCTACCGCACAGCAGGCATTGCATCGATTCCTCTCTGAAAGTCGGGCTGCGTCATTCCGACTCGGCTATGTGTCGATCCAGTGGGCCGCACGTCGAATTTCTAATCGCTACATTGGCGCTGCTTCGATCTTCTCAATGCGAAGTCAGGCTGCGTCGTTCCGGTTCGAAGTGCAGTGAAATTTTTACTGCGGTGCAGGCTGTGCATCGTTTCTGGCAGGCTGTGTGTCGAAGTTCGCTGCACAAGGAGTTCTTCTTGAAGAGATGAAGTCTTTTTGGTCCTGAGACTTCAGAGAACAAAGGCAAGCTCTATCCAAGCCCTTGGAGAGCACTTCTTCATGACAGCCAGAGAGCAGCAAGGCAGCAGGGCAACAGCAAGGCAGCAGTCCTTCACAGAAAGCAGTCAGGTGAGTCCTTTGAGCAGCCAGGCAGTTCTTCTTGGCAGGATGCAGGTTCTGGTTACAAGTTATTTCTCCAGGAAGTGTCTGAGCTGGTAGGGACAGAGGCCCTGTTTATATACCCAAATGTGCCTTTGAAGTGGGGGAGACTTCAAAGAGTGACTTAGACGTACACCAGGTCACCTTTCAGTTCAATCCTGTCTGCCAGGGTCCCAGTAGGGGGTGTGGCAGTCCTTTGTGTGAGAGCAGGCCCTCCACCCTCCCAACCCAGGAAGACCCATTCAAAATGCAGATTTATGCAAGGGAGGCTGAGTATCCTGTGCTTGGGCTGTGTCTGAGTGAATGCACAAGGAGCTGTCAACTAAACCCAGCCAGGCGTGTTTTGTAAGGCACAGAAAGATTTAAGTGCAGAGAAATGCTCACTTTCTAAAAGTGGCATTTCTAAAATAGTAATATTAATTCCAACTTCACCAGTCGGCAGGATTTTGTATCACCATTCTGACCATACTAAATATGACCTTCCTACTCCTTTCAGACCAGCAGCTACCATTCAAACAATGTATGGGGGCAGCCCCAATGTTAGCCTATGAAGTGAGCAGTCCTCACAGCAGTATAAAAACAAATGTAGGAGTTTTACACTACCAGGACATGTAAACTACATAGGTACATGTCCTACCTTTTGCCTACACAGCACCCTGCCCTATGGGTTACTTAGGGCATACCTTAGGGGTGTCTTACATGTAGAAAAAGGGGAGTTTTAGGCTTTGCAAGTACTTTTAAATGTCAAGTCGAATTGGCAGTGAAAATGCACACACAGGCCTTGCAATGGCAGGCCTGAGACAAGGTTAAAGGGCTACCTAAGTGGGTGGCACAATCAGTGCTGCAGGCCCACTAGTAGCATTTAATCTACAGGCCCTGGGCACAAATAGTACACTCTACTAGGGACTTATAAATAAATTAAATAGTCCAATTGGGTATGATCCAATATTACCATGTTTAAAGAGAGAGAACATAGGCACTTTAGCACTGGTTAGCAGTGGTAAAGTACGCAGCGTCTTAAAACCAGCAAAAACAGTATCTAAAAAGTGGAGGGAGGCAGAGAAAAAGTTAGGGCCTGACCACCATAAGGCTGTCAGGCCTAACAGAGTCCCTGGGAAGGAAATTGGCCAGGGGAAGAGGGCTGCCAACCTCACCCAGCATTGCCAAAGGCTAACCACCGCCACACACGGCCTTTGGCCAGTAGTTGGATTAATGTATAGTAATGAAAATTACCTTACATTTAAAACACCACAGAAATTCACAGAAAAAAACAAAGGTTACAGGGATGTTATAATTAGGAAATAGAATTAAAAAATTATCGAAATTCACTTAAAAACCAATGGGTACAAGGAGGTTATAATTAGGTTCTGAATTTACTTGTACAACAACTTAGAAATTCACAAGTTATATTTAGAGTTATTTCAATTAACTATAACTCGTGCCCTAAGGTAAGTATAGCTCATGCCCTTGCCATGCACTGCGAATTAACCCAGATATTACAACACTCATGACATCTTTTATAACATCATTGATATTATCACTGTAGCATTTGTTGTAAAATTATTAATAAAAAGAACTGTGCATGGCGGAGGCACAAGTTATAGTTAACTTAGGGCACGGAATATAGATATTTGAAATAACTCTAACTGGTGAATTTCTAAGGTTTAGTGAGAATAAACTGATAACCTAACTATAACAACACTTTATACTTACCAGTACTTACATGTAAAACCTTTTCCATGCATATTCCTTTAACATTTATGCCTTTAGAATGAAATTCCTTCTAAAGACAAACGTGGTAGAGGCTGATTTGTGGTAAAGGCATGCATGGTATAAGCATATGCGTGGTAATGATTTAGTGGTAACGGGCAGGCGTGGTTATGACTGCATTGTAATGGATGTTTCCCTAAGAAAAACATGAAGAAATCGCTTAAAAACCAAAGGTTACAGGGACATTATAGTTGGTTCTGAATTTACATGCACAAATGAAAAAATGTTTTAAAAATCATGCACTAAGGTAGCTATAATTTCCGCCCTCGGCATGCACTGCTAATTACCCCAGATACTACAGCACTCATGACATTTTTGATGACATCATCAAAAATATCAATGTAACACTAGCAGTCAAATTATTGATGAGATAACTGTGCATGGCGGGGGTACGAGTAATAGCTACCTTAGGGCACCAGTTATAGTTACTTGAGGTAACTATAACTGTAACTGCTGAATTTCCATAATTCTGTATGTGTAAATTAAGAATGTAACTATAACATCCCTGCATTTTAGGTAATTAGATAGATAGATAGATAGATAGATAGATAGATAGATAGATAGATAGATAGATAGATAGATAGATAGATAGCAAGTTCTCTCCCTTGTAAACTTGGTATGATTGGCTTATACCTGATTGGCACATTTAATTTATCTGTAAGTCCCTTGTTCAGTGGTGTCTCTATACCGAGGGCCTGTAAATTAAATGCTTCTAGTGGGCCTGCAGCGCTGCTTGTGCCACCCACTGAAGTAGCCTTTCAAACCTGTCCCAGGCCTGCTAGAGCAGGACATGCGTGCACAGTTTGCTGCCACAGAGACCTGGCATTTACATCTAATTGCCAGGCCCAGAACTCCCCTTTAACTACATGTAAAACACCCCTAAGGTAGGCCTTAGCTACCCTATGGGCAGGGTGCTGTGTATGTAGAAGGCAGGACATGTGCCTAGTAGCGTGGCCTGTCCTTGTAGTGACAAACAGCCTGTCTGTTTTCCCACTGCTGCGAAAGTTGCCTTCTCATAGGATTGCATTGAAATGCCCTGCCTTACGTCCTGACTACTGCTTATTTTGCAGCATACTAAGTAACCTGTGTGTTATATATGACTACTGCTTATTCCTGCAGAGTACTATGTAATTTTCTGACAACTGCTTAAGTAGCAGGATATTACTGACATGTTGTGTTTGGTCTAATTATGTTTTGTGCAATACAGTTTATTTTTACATAACTTGGTGTGTTCCCTTTGTGGTGTATTTATTGCACCACATGTGTTGTGTGTGTTACCAAAGCTTTACACATTGCCTCCAGGTTAGGCCTGACTGCTCGTACCAAGCTACCAAGGGGGTGAGCAGAGGTTATCTTGGACGTGTAACTCCCTTGCCCTGACTAGAGTGGGTGGGTTCTGCCTGGTTTAGGTGCATACCCTACCCAACCAGAATTCCCATTTCTAACAGATAGATAGATAGGTAGATAGATAGATAGATAGATAGATAGATAGATAGATAGATAGATAGATAGATAGATAGATAGATAGATAGACATATATATTAATTGAAAAAAACATAGGGCTTATTTATAATTTTGAAAACTTGTTTTCTCTATGCAAACCAAGTTTAAACTACCCAAGCTTCGAAGATTCTAAAGTTAGAGCTACAACTTCCATTTACCATTTATCCACCACCTTATTTATCCACCACCACCTTCAAATTATTATAAGGGGAACTCGTTACACGCACTTTTCAGCTCTCTAACCAGACAACACTAACTATAACTCACCAGCCTACGATACAATGTGTTGAGACAAATAATATAATTTGAGAAGTTATAAGTGTTGCTCAGGAGGATTTATCGAGCACATGGCTATCTGATGGGCTTCCCAGCACTTGGAAGGTAAAGCTGAGATAAAACGGTAAAGCTCAGATAAGAAGTCCTAATCAAATAGGTAAGTTTTAAGTTGTATTCTGAAGCTAAGAAGGTTGTTATTTGGTGTGAGGGAGAGAGGCAGAGCATTCGAAAGCTTGGGAGCAATGAAGGTGAAGTAATGCCTTCCACATCTGGTCCTTTTCACCCTAGGGACACAAAGCTGGTGCAAGCTGGTTGATCTGAGGGCTCTGTTTGGCTGATAAGGGCTAATCAGTCAATGGAAGAAATGAGGGCCAGTCTTGTGCGTTGCACAGTGCATCACACGCAGTACTTTGAACTTATGGCCTGATTTAGAGTTTGGTAAAGGGGTAACTCCATCACAAACATGACAGATATCTTGTAAGCCATATTACAAGTTCTACAGACTACAATGGAATTATAATACAGCAGACAGGATATCCGTCATGTGTGTGATGGAGTAATCCTCTCTGCCAAGCTCTAAATCACACCCTCAATCTGATGCTGATGGATAACCAGCGCTTTGAGGTGAGTGCTGTAGAGGCAGACTGAGACTTGGGATTACCCAATAGGATCCCATCCACTGTGTTCTGAATTACCTGCAGCTATGGACTCCGTAGATGGAGGGAGTTTCTGTAGCAAAGTCAAGATAAGATCAGGCCTTGAACCACTGAATCATCACTCTCTGGACAACAATAGGTGACCATCTATAAATGCTATATAACAGTCTATTAATGCTATTGTTATAAATGCTAGGATTTCACATACTGTAAGTGATGTAGTATGCAAGGGTATAAACAGCGCATGGAAAATCTATGAGTTATAATTAATGTAGTGTTGTGAGTGAGGTGATAAGACTGTTCAGAGGTGCACAACTTATTTTGATTTGAAGGTGAGGTAAATTATAAATTGAGGTTATAATTATTACCACAAATTTTAATGTTTGTGTATTTTAAGTTGGAGTGTAGTGGCATAGAGCGGAGTTCAGTGGAGTAGAGGTTTATATAGTTCAAAGTTCTTGAGTCTAGTGTTGTACAGTACAATGTTGGAGAGTCTCATACAGTGTAGTGTTGTACAATGCAATATCATTAATTGTGAGAACACAGTGCATGGTAGAGTGGTGTGTTATAGTTAATGCTGTCTAGCTAGCGAGCTGAAAAGAGTGTGTAACGAGGTCTGCTACTATTAATAATTTGAAGGTGGTAGATAAATTGTAAAAGAAAGTTATGACTCTAACTTTAGAATCTTTAAATGTGTGTGGTTTAAACTTGGTTTGTATAGGGAAAATAAGTTTTCCTAACTATAGCTAAGCTTTAACCTTGGTTTTTTCATTGATTGTCATACCTTTTTTATGATTTTTAATAAATGTGTTTCAAATCTATGGCCCTCATTACGGGTTTGGCAGGTGGCGGAGGCCTCCCTCCAAACTCGTACCGCCACCTGACTGCCAGAACACTGTCGGCCCTATTACGAGTTCACCGCAGGGCCGGCGGGCGGAAACAGAATTTCCACCCCCCGGCCCTGCAGTGAACAGGGCCTTAACATTGAATATAAACCGGCGGCAATGTGGCAATGCAGTGGGTGTGGCAGCACCCGTCGAGCTTTCCACTGCCCGTAATTCAGGCAGTGGAAAGTACGACAGGGCTGTCCTTGGGGGCCCCTGCACTGCCCATGCCAAGCGCATGGGCAGTGAGTGGAGGGGCCCCATGGGGCTCCCAGCACCCCCTTTCCATCAGCCTTTGCATGGTGGGGCTATCGCCATGCACAGACTGGTGGAAAGGGGACTTGTAATCCCCAGGTCAGCACTGCAAGCATCGATATCCTGGTGGACTGAGACCACTTAGAGTGCAAGGCTATCGGCTGGGGCAGCCTGGTGGTGTCATCGGTCTGACCATGGCGGGTTTGCCACAGTCGTAATGTGGAGGCCGGACAGCTGCTTTGCCAGCAGTCCAATCTCCACTGAGGCCCCGGTGGTCTCATGACCACCAGGGATGTAATGAGGGCCCATGAAGTCCAGTGTCGCAAGTGGAAGGTTATGTGGCAAGTCATAGAGTACAGTGGAAGAGAGTGTTGTAAAGTCTATGTTCTGTCAGGACCGTACAGCTGAGTTCCTCAGAACCATAAGGTGGACCCAATGCCCCCTCACCAATATCCGCAATGACTTATAATACAGTCACCGTGAGACATTAATGAGGGGAAGAGGGAAGTGGATAAACAAGAGAGACTGCCTCATGTGGGAGTTCTTAACTGCTTACTTCTCTGGTGCTATATGTAACAGCTACCTGTAAAGGAAGGCAAATACAAACAGAACATTTACATTTAATAGATACACTAATGTCAGGGAAAATGCTTTTCCTATTTAGTATACTTTAATAACTCATACCCCCATTTTCTGACTGCTTTTAAACTAAAGTTATATGCACATTCGACTTTGGAACTAAAAGTACTCCCAAAGTCTTAACCTACCTTATTTTTACATATACATCACCCCTAAGGTGTGCCCTAGGTGCCCCTAGGGTTGGGTGCCATGTAACTATAAGTAGGGACCTTATTCAATTATTTTTTTTAAGCCCTGGTGAGGTAAAACAGCCAAATTAATTGTTCCCCCACTGTATTGAATGGTCTCCATAGGCTAACATGGGGAGGCTTTATTTTAATTAACAAAATCCCCATAAGAGACAGATACATTGAGTTTGGTATCAAATTAATTGTTATAATAAATCCCACAACTTGCTATTGTTGGATTTAATGTAACTAGTGCAAATAAAGAGTTTTAAAACTCTACCTGAAAGTTGTGAACTTCAGCCCTATAGTGCCCTTCTCTGATTGGCCTGCCTCTGGCAGACATGCCAGGCTGCCTTGATGAGGTGTGAAGTGGCCTGGGCTGAACACAAAGGATGTGCCTGGGTGAAGAAATCTGCCTCAGCAGATGGTAAAACAGGATGGGGGAGAGCAGCAAAACTGGTCTTCAAAGGCAGGGAAGGACATTTGGAGCCGCTCAAGACCTCCCCTATTTCCTGCAACCCCAGACAATTAGGTACCCGTTTGATTAGATTCAGAGAGGGCAGAAGAGGGGTGTGTTTAGGATGTTTAGCCACACCAGTTGATGGTCTCAGATAGATCTAACCTCTAAAAATCACATTTAGCCATGTTGGATTTTTGAAGAATGTTGCTCCCTGGGGCTGATTTTTGCCACGCTTCCCAGGAAGTGGTCATCAAAGGGTGAAGGAGCCTGCCTGTGATTGGACCACCAGGACCCCCCTGCCTTCCACCCAGGAGCAAGGATAAATATGGCAGAGCTACACCCACACCACAGATCCCTACAAGAAGAATGTCAGAAGGAAGGCTGCCCTGTTGGACCCCTGACCTGTACCTGGACACTGCACTCTGAAGGACTACACCAGCTGCACACCTGGGCTTCACCACAAAAATGACTTTGCCTGGCTTCAGCTAGTTCAAAAAGGGACTCCCTGCTTGCTGTAGGTGAAAAATAGCTAACCAGATTCCCCTGCATCAATCCCTGAAGAAACTGACTATCTGACCACTGTCCAGTGGTCTTTTTGGAATTTGAGCCAGGGGCATTCAGGGAGTTGGCGTCCTAACCCTCAAGGAGCAACTCAGAGCGTCTGGAACACCTGGGGTGAACTGTGGACTCCTAAAAGACCTTCAAATACCTTCTGGAAGAAGATCCAGATGTTTGGAGAAAATTGGAGAACTTTTTGTAAAAAGCTTCATAAAGGGACCGACCCACTGTTGAGAGTCAAGCTAACTTACATCGCCCGTTACCCAGCCTGACTTGCAGGGTCATCCCGCTGAAAAGCTCTGGAGCCCCGGAATTCCAGGATGTCACTGGTGGCTCCTGGAAAGGCAATCTGACGACGTCGACTCACAATCGGCTTGCTGTGGAGGGTCGTCTGACGTCGGAGAGAAAAAGCTTCAAAATAGTGATTATGTTTGAAGGTAAAAAGTTGACCGTGACTTCCCGCACAGTGTATCCGAAAAGGGCTCCAGGGACATCGGATCAAGATTCAGCTTTGGTCCAGATGAGGATTTTCATCTAAAAAAATCATCTAAGTCCGAACGTAGAAATCTTCACCAAGTTCTCCTGCGATGCGTATCCGAAGAGGGCTTCAGGGAGGGCGGATCATATTTGTGACTTCACCCTGCTGAAGATAATCTTCAAGAAAACGACTAAGTCCGAAGGTACATTTTTAACCGAGGCCTCCAGCTTGCTGTAGCATAGCAGGGCTCCATCGCAGTCAGCCTGAAACTTTGACTTTGCCTCGGTCGAGGTGCGACCAGATTACCAGATTGACCCTTTTTGTTTCTTTGCACTAGAAAACATTACGTCTTTAAAAATTCATATCTCCGGTTCTCCTTCTCCAAGTATATTCATTTTGGTGTTAACTTAAAACTAAAAATATTTCCTATTTTTATAAATTGGTTTTGGATTGTTTAGCTGTTTTTTGTGTTTTATTTAACCCCTTCGTTGCCAGGCCTTTTACCCCACAGGTGGCAGGCCTTTTTTGCGCTATTTTGGGAAGTTTGCGCTTAGACCCTCACAACTTTTTGTCCACATAAGATACCAACGCCAAATTTGTGTCCTTTTTTTTGCCAACATCCTAGGAATTCTAGAGGTACCCAGAGTTTTGGGTTCCCCTGGAGGAGTCCAAGAAATGTGCCAAAATACAGCTAAAATTTAGTTTTTTTCAAAAAAAGGGAAAAAGGGCTCCAGAAGAAGGCTTGTGTTTTTTTCCTTGAACATGGCATCTAACAAGGGTTTGTGGTGCTAAAATCACCATCTTTCCAGCTTTCAGGAACAGGCATATCTGAATCAGAAAACTACATTTTTCAACACAATTTTGGCATTTTACTGGGACATACCCCATCTTTACTATTTTTTGTGCTTTTAGTCTCCTTCTAGCTAGTGACGGAAATAGGTGTGAAGCCAATGCTGGATCCCGTAAAGCTAAACATTTCTGAAAAGTAGACCAAATTCTCATTTCAGCAAGGGGTCATTTTTGTAGATCCCACAAGGTTTTCCTACAGAAAATAACAGCTGAAATAAAAAATACTAAAATTAAGGTAAAAAGATACCAAAATACGCAAGAAGAACGTACAACTTAAAATAAGACTTTGTAATAATGAACAATTATTCACCCCCTCTCCTATGCAGTCTCTTCTCAGCACCAATCCCCAATAGAGGCAGGAACCCTTACCCTCATGTCATCCTATATAAAAAAAAAAGGGGGCTCAAACCTTAAAACCGATCGTCCTCGAGGGAGAGTCACGACGGACGGAGCATAACGGCTGACACGGGGACAATAAACCCCCTCCCCTATACATCCAATAGTCCTCACACTCAGCAACCCCTCTCCCTCCCCTAACCCTCCTAATCCCCCCTTTCTCCCCCTTTTCTCTTTATCTTCCACCACTCTTAACCCATAAGACACCCCTATTCATCGCTCCTTTGCTGCAAGACTACCATCCCGAATGTGCTTATGATGTCACACTTACTGGGCTAGAAATTGTCATTAGATTGCATTCGTGTATGTACCCATTACAGAAATACTTAACGTGAAAAAGGAAAAATTGTGAAAATATTCACTATATATATTTGTACTGTTTTTACCTTTAATAAAATAAATAAAAAATGAAGGTAAAAAAAACAGCCATTTTCTCCACGTTTTACTCTGTAACTTTTTCCTGCGATGTCAGAATTTCAAAAGCAATATACCGTTACGTCTGCTGGACTCTTCTGGTTGTGGAGATATATAGGGCCTGTAGGTTCATTAAGAACCCTAGGTGCCCAGAGCCAATAAATGAGCTGCACACTGCAATGGGTTTTCATTGTATAACGGGAAAACAGCAATTCATTCGGTGAAATATAAAGACTGAAGAATAGGTATCAAGGAAACCTTACTATTTCCAAAATGGGCACAAGATAAGGTGATGAGAAGCAGTGGTTATTTGCACATCTCTGAATTCCGGGCTCCCCATATTAGCATGTGAATGAAAGGGCATTTCTCAAATAGATGTCTTTTTGCACACTGTCTTACATTTGGAAGGAAAAAATGTGGAGAAAGACAAGTCTAGCTCAGCCGGCACCTAGGGAAACCTACCAAACCTGTGCATTTTTTTTAACTAGACATCTAGGGGAATCCAGGATGGGGTGACTTGTGGGGCCCCTGCCAGGTTCTGTTACCCAGAATCCTTTGCAAACCTACAAATTTGGCAAAAAAATATTTTTTCTTACATTTCGGTGATAGAAAGTTCTGAAATCTAAGAGGAGACATACATTTTCTTCCGCTCAGCATTCCACCCAAGTCCCCCGATAAAAAAGGTACCTCACTTGTGTGGGTAGGCCTAGTGCCCGCGAAAGGAAATTCCACAAAACACTATGTTGACACATCAAAATTATCAAATACAAAGCTACCTGTTTTTGCAAGAGGGGGCACCTGCGTTTTTGGTACCGGGCTCAGCAGCCACATAGGGAAACCTACCAAACCCAAACATTTCTGAATAGTAGAAACCCGAGGGAGTCCAGGGAGGCATGACTTCAGTGGATCCCCCAGTGTTTTCTTACATAGAATCCTCACCAAACCTCGAATTTAGCTAACATTTCTGTGTGGGATCATCCCACTGGGACAGATTTCTTACCCCAATAAACAAGGGGATAGGGAGGAGTTATGGTCCAGTGTATAGACTCCCGATTGATAGGTCAATAAATATAATACACTGTTCAAGCTGGAAGGAGAGAAAGGATACAAGGGTCCCTTGATAGGGATGACTTGGAAATTCCCCACCCTCATTTCTCTTTTGTTATAGAGTGATTGACCATTACCTCTGTTTCATTCTTGTGACTACTTTTTAATCTTGGCCTCCATCCCTCATTTGGACTAATAAATTGATTACCCGCTATAGGTTTTGAGAGCCAATTTTAACCCCCACCTCTAATCTCCTAGTTCCCCTCTTTCTTTCATACTCATACTTGGGGTCGTGGCATCATCACTAAAAAGATCTCCGGCAAAGAAGCCCCCCCGTTTGGGGTGGTGCCCGTCAGACATTGCAGTGCCGGTCTGACGAGGAGCAACTCCGATGATGAAGCATGACATCCTTCTGGGTGTGTGAGGTTTTTTGCTCCTAAATTTTAGGACCCTCCCCTTGTACCCTTTCTCTCCTTCCAGCTGGAACAGTGTATTATATTTATTGACAGATTTCTTACCACCCAATGTTCCCCTCAGTCTCCCGGTAAAAATGATACCTCATTTGTGTAGGTGGGCCAAGTGCCTGTGACAGGGAAGAGCCAAAGACATGTCGAAATTGAGGGGCAACCAAAGCGGGTCCAAAGGGCAGTTTAAAAAAAAATGATTTTAGGCTGACAAGTGGAGCAGAATTTGTATCGTTATAGATGCAACAATGCTGGGTGGTAGGAATTTTGTGGGTTCCTGCGGATTCCGGAAGGTACCATCACAGAAATGTGGGAAAAATGTGTGATTTCCAGCAAAGTTGGAGGTTTGCAGGGCATTGTGGGTAAGAAAATGTGAAGCACACCACCCTGGACTCACCCAGATGTTTAGTTTTCAGATGTGTCTAAAAAGTGCAGCCCTCACCATTCCAAGTGGGACGATTTTGAGAGTTAGATAAGCTCTCATGGCCCAAATGTAAAACCAAGACGCAAAATAATCAAATGTCCTCTTGGCTTGGCATGGGATAAGATGTCTTGGTGTGCAGGGGGGGAGGTGAAAGACTGTTACCCCCTTCAGTTGGGGTGGGGCATAACCTTGCCCGTACTGGTTGGTAGCCACCACCCTACTATTTCTTTTTTAATTCCCTGGCGTCTAGTAGGCTTTCTGCCCCCCCTTGCCTAAGGGGTCCCTCTCCTTATGTGAAACTGACCTAAAAAAAAAAAACTGGTGTCTAGTGGTTTCTGCACCCCTTGGGGGCACATTCAATCAATCAATCAATCAATTTGTTGAGCGCGCTACTCACCCAGAAGGGTCTCAAGGCGCTGGGGTGGCAGGGTGGGCGGTGCTACTGCTCAAAGAGCCAGGTCTTGAGGTGCTTCCTGAAGGTCAGGAGGTCCTGGGTCTTATGCAGGTTGGCAGGGAGGGAGTTCCTGTTTTTTGCAGCGAGGTGGGAGAAGGTTCTGCCACGGGTTGTAGTACGGTGAATGCAAGGGACTGTTGCGAGGGCGAGGTTGGTGGAGCGGAACTGATGTGTTGCGTTGTAGAAGTTGAGTCGATCGTTGAGGTAGGCCGGTCCGGGGTCGTGAAGAACTTTGTGAGCATGTATTAGGATTTTGAAGACGATCCTTTTGTTGATGGGTAGCCAGTGGAGGTCCCTAAGGTGGGCAGAGATGTGTTCGTGACGAGGGAGGTTGAGGATGAGATGTGCTGAGGCGTTCTGGATGGGCTGGAGTTTTTTCTGGAGCTTGGCAGTTGTTCCCACGTAGAGGGCGTCTCCTTAGTCCAGTCTGCTGCTAACGAGGGCGTGGGTGACCGTTCTTTGGGAATCCACCTGAAGGTTTTGCGGAGCATTCGAAGGGTTCTGAAGCATGAGGACGAGATGGCGTTGACTTGCTGGGTCATGGAGATTGAAGAGTCTAGTATGAAGCTAAGGTTGCGTGCATGGGAGGTGGGCGTTGGGCGACCCCAGGGTCGCCGGCCACCAGGAGTCGTCCCATGCTGCCGAAGATGATGATCTTGGTCTTTTCTGAATTCAACTTGAGGTGGCTTGCTGTCATCCAGTTGGCAATAGCGAGGAGTCCGTTGTGGAGGTTGTTCTTGGCGGTTGCGGGGTTCCTCGTGAGGGAGAGGATGAGCTGAGTGTCATCTGCGTAGGAGATGATGCTGAGGCCGTGGGATCGGACAATGTTGGTGAGCAGAGCCATGTAGATATTGAAGAGGGTGGGGCTGAGTGAGGATCCCTGGGGGACTCCGCAGATGGTCTTGGTGGCCTTTAACCGGAACGGGGGGAGGCAAACCCTTTGTGTTCTTTCGGAGAGGAAGGAGGTGAGCCAGTCCAGGCCTCTGTGGCTAATAAAAATAGGCTGATCTGCCTCCAAGGGGCCAAAATGGCCTAAAGATAATTCCCCCCCCCCCCGGGGAGCGACCCTTGCCTAAGGGGTCACTTACCACGTGTAAAAAAAGTTTAAAATATTTTTGAAAAAATTATCCCTGGTGTCTTGAGGTTTCTGCACCTCCTGGGGGCAGATCGTTCTACTTAGAATAGGCCGATCTGCCCCCGGGGGGGGAAGCAGTGACCTTAAAATAATTTGCCCATGCTCAAGGAGTCGCTCTCCTTATATGTAAATACAAAAAACAACAACCTCCCTGGTGTCAAGTGTTCATTGCTGCTGCCCGATCACTTCACAATCGGGCAGCAGAAATGCTCAAAGAGACATCAAAGGAAAGGAAAGGCCTTTCCTTTCCTTTAATGCCTGTCCTGCCCCCAACACATGATTGGAAGAGAAATGTTTTTGCATTTCTCTTTGATCCGTGCTGGAACAGCTTCCAGCATGGCGGGGGTGGCCTCTGATGAGGTCATCGCGTAATCACTGGGGAGGTCGGGCAGGGGGTGGGGGTGGATGGGAAAGCAATTCCTCTTCCATCCCTGCCCATGGGAGAGGACTGCTTGCCCATCGGGGTCCATAGCAGGATGTAATGGTTATGTCCTTGGCATCCAAGCGGTGCAAACGAGGACATAACCGTTACATCGTGGGCACAGAAGGGGTTAATTACTGTTTTGTGATACTTGAATGCTTTACACACTTTGGCTCTCATTATGACTTTGGCAGTCTTTTCAGAAGACCGCTGTGGTGACGGCTGCCAAAAGACCACCGCATAGGCAGCAATGTGCCCACCAGACAAAAGACCACCGCGTAGGCAGCAATGTGCCCACCAGATTATGACTCACAAACACAAACGGCCAGAAAGCAGCCAAAACCACAATACCGCCAGACCTAACAAAGGCAAGAAACAGTAGGTCCCACCACCATTCCTGCCATGCCTGCAACATACCGCCCTCCAAATAATGACCCACGAATCACCACAGGGGTCACTCAGTGGCGGTTACCCATTGGTGTTGCCAACCGCCGCAGTTGATTTTGCCACTCCTCACCAACAGAAGCCAACATTGGCAGACTGGCCACCAACAGCACTATAAAGCACCAACCCACACAACCCACAAGTCTTTGCAAATGCAAAAACCTAGATACTCGTTGCCAGCCCAAACATTAACAGAACTGCACACACAAACCACAACCACCTATACACCCGTCACTCATCACACACCAAACACCATACCTCAACATCTAACACACAACACTGGACACAATCACTACTCCGCAGCATCCCACATGCACAACATTCCACCTCCTGCACACTACACCGACTACAAAATAGGCATGTCCCCACAAAAGAACCCCTGTTTTACTGAGGCATTGCGGGTCATGATAGACGAAATTGTAAGGGTAGAGCCACTGCTGTTTGGTGCACAGGTTCAGCAGATATCCATTGCCAGGAAGATGGAGCTATGGCGGAGAATCGTGAACAAGGTGAACTCTGTGGCACCTATCCACGCACAAAGGATGACATTAGAAAGCGGTGGAACAACCTACAGGGGAAGGTGCATGCAATGGCATCCAGGCACCACATTGCCATCATGAAGACTGGTGGTGGACCCCCCACCTCCTCCCCATAGTGGTCAACATGGGAGGAGAAAGTCTTGGCTATTCTGTATCCATCGGGCCACACTGGAATCACTGGAGGGCTGGACACTGGTAAGTGACAATTACTACCCCACCACCATCGACACCTGCATGGCATGTCACCCCGTCAACCTAACTCCCTTTACCCTGCTCCATCCCAAATAGAGAACCACCCCCATAACCACCCTCAACTGTGCACCCCTTCATGCCCTGCCCACTGCAAGCACACCCCTCCAAGCTCAGCACACACACACAACAGTAATGCATGGGCAGCATGTAGCACTACCAGTCCCACAATCCATCACCATACACATACCAAAGGTGGAAAAACAACATCCATCTCATAGGGGAAGCCAGAAATGCTGAATATGTATCTGACAATGACTATAATAAATCTCATACATATCGACAGGTACTCATGCCAATGTCAGCTGCCAGCATGTGCCACGTCAACCCAGTTCTCCACCAGAAGAAGGCTCCAGTGATGACAGCAACTCTGGATGTCTGGATCTGAATGATCTCCATGGCCCATCGGGGACCACTGGTCAGTTGAACACCACAGGCAACATCCAGTCCATCACAGAGCACCACAGAGAACCCTACATTGGACTCCACTACCACAGGAGCCACCCAACGTCCCCAAACCTCTGTCCCCAGGACACATCAATCAACAGTGTGCCCACCTCTACAGGGAGTACAGGAGTCGACACCACACAGGAAAGAGGATGAAGGTCCTTGTGTCAGTGGGAGTGGGCACACAGCTCAGGGACACAGGCAGAGGGGTCCAAACCAAGGAACTAACTGTCCAGGAGGCCCTTTCACATCTCCTGGGAGCATACCAGAAATCCCAGGACAAGATGGGCCAGGTACTTGCCATCTTGCAGGAGAACCAGAGACAGCAGGGGGAACACCTCCAGGAGGTCATGCAGCAGTTGCAGGCCTCAAATGCCAACATGGCCTCCGTTGCAGGGGTGCTGAGTGACATGGCTACCATCATGTGTGAATACACAACACACCAGCGGGTCCCTTCCACTAGCCAGTGTACTGACCAGCCCTCCAAATCTGCTGCAGCTAGCGGACAGGAGAACCTGCTGCAGGACTCACAGGCCACCAGCACCCCTCCCTCTGCAGCAGAAGAACCGCCCTGCAAACATTGCATGCGACCCAGACAGCCACCAGAGACTGTAGCCAAGACCCAAAACCCTGAGAGGAAGTGAGCCCCTCCTAAATGTCTCCCTTGTGTGACACTGAGACACCTTGTTCACTTTGGACTGCCATTGCTCCTTTTCCTATGGGCCCATGGATATTGGACCTGTGCCACAAACCAACTGGGTCACTTCACTGAAGATTTTGTCCATCATCACCCCACTCTATTGAACTATCCCTTTTTTTCCGTCAATTCAATAAACACACTTAAACACAAATGGAGTATTTGTGCTTTCATTTCAACAATATGCTATGCTTAGACCTTTATTGTCCTGTGCAAATGTAACGTTAAGTGTACATCCGTACATAGGACAGTCAGCCTGGGGTACACCTAACCAGTGAATGAGCATCCCACAAGTCACCATCTGCCAAACTGTGTGAAAGCAGTCTGTCAACATTACATGAGTACACGGTAGAATGAAGTATAGCATTGGATAATGGAGTGAGTGTACAGGGATACAGTGAAGTAGAAAGTTGTAGAGTGCCATGAGGTGTGGTAGACTTTCATAGAGTGAAGTTATAAAGAGTGGAAAAGAGTGTGATGCAATACATTGGCATAGAGTGGAGTGGTGTACACTGCAGTGGCATTGAGTGGAATGCCATAAAGTGCAGTAGCATACAGTGGAATACTGTACAGTGGAGGGTAGAAGAGTGGAGTGGCATGGAGCAGCATAGAGGTGAGTGGAGTGATGTACAGTAAAGTGGTGTAGAGTGGAGAAGGGAACAGTGTATTAGTGTAGACTGCGGTGGCATACATTTACGTGGTGTTCTGTAGAGTTGAGGAAACTGTTATAAACTGGAGTGGTATCTCAACAGTAGAGTGGAGTGCTGTGTTGTATAGTGTTGAAAACTGTCAGAGTGGAGTAGGGTCTTGTACAATAGAGTGTACAGGCATAGAGTTGAGTGCAAATTTGGACAGTGGAGTGTATGGGAATAGAGTAAAGTCTAGCAGAGTGGCACAAAGTATAGTACTGTTTTGTAGAGTGGGGTTGTAAAGAGTGGAGGAGAGTACACTGGAATGTCATAGAGTGGAGTAGCATAAAGCAGAGTAGCATAAAATGGAATAGCATAGAGTGGAGTACCGTAGACTGGAGAGGCATACAATGGAGTGTTGTAGAGTGTAATACAGTATAGTGTAGTAGCATACATTAGAGTGTAGGAAAGTGTAATAGTGTGCAGTGTAGTAGTGTACTTTCGAGTGGTGTATAATAAAGGGGTTTAGATTGGGGTGGTATATTGTGGAGGGGGGAAGAGTGTGATAGAGTACAGTGGAGTGGGGTACAGAAGAGTGGCATGCATGGGAATAGCATACAGTGGAGTGTATTAGTGTGGAGTGGCATACAGTAGAGTAGAGTGGCATGCAGTAGATTGGCATAGAGTGGAATAGTGTGGAGTGGAGTAGGGTCCAGTGGAGGGGCATACAGTGGGTTGATGTAGACTGAAGTGGCATACAGTAGTGTTGCATGCAGTGTAATAGCATAGAGTGGAGTGACGTAAAGTGGTGTCTCGTACAGTGGAGAAGTGTAGAGTGGAGTGGTGTAGAGTAGAATAGCTTATCATGGAGTGGCATGGCATATGGATGTATGTGAAATGTAGAAGCAATGTAGATTTTCGTGTGCAAAGTAATGCAAAACAGTGAATTGCACTGCCTTGTGTTCCTCCAGATTTACCAGTCAAATCCAGGGCCATACATGGTGGCCTTGTGATCTTTTGTACATCTGTCTTAAATATTGCATTGTCCATGCAACACCAGGAGTGATGCAAGGGTACCACAATCCAATGATACACCTAGAACTTAGTTATATTTTGGGCCATGGTAACTTTGCAGTATACTGTGGTACATGACAATGACAAGCTATAATTGCGTAATGGCTGTTTTTAGAGACTGAAAAGGCTGCCATGTTGTTTTACTACACTTTGGCTGTGCTCAGTGTTCGGAATTTAGGGCCAGATGTACCAAAGGATTTTACCCATTCTGTGTCTATGGGAAAAATCTTTCGTACATATGGCCCTAAATGTTGGTAACTAGTAAGTCCCTATCTATTACCAAGTTATCTAAGTGGTAAAAGGTAGGAACATTTATTTATTTGTTTTTTTATCTTTAAAAAAGTTTATGGCCATGGACCATGGTAGTTTCACAAACTTTTGTGAAATTCAACAAAGGTACTGCAGTGACAGATATCACTATGTTTAAATGCCTTATAACTTAGTCAAACGGGTGGAAGGTTATTACAGAGCTAATATCCAAGGAATTCCTATGTTTGGGAATACTAACTATAACTCCAGAATCGCAATCAGATTTCAAGTGATTTATTTCTTTTATCTATTATATCTTTTATATATTTGCCTATTGTTTAACATAAGCATGTGTCCATAAATGTGTATTTGAAGTAGTTATCGTAGTAATTCTGAACCTTTACATATGCAGTCTAGTTTATTTTTCGTGGTTCCTTGCTACTTTTACTGGGTCATGCTATATCAGAAACCCACATTGAATGAAAGCTACTCATTATTTACATTACCATTAAGAATAACATTTTATTTCCTAATAGCCAATTATGATGTCCTCCATATAGTAGTTTGTGTAGCTCACTGGTAAGTCACTTTTCCATTTTGTTGCACAGGAGTACATAAAGAAGATGGATTTTGATTGCCTTGATGGGCACAGTTTTATTTTGAGAGCCAGAGAGCACACAAAGGAAACTTATCTAGAGTAAGATGTATCCTATTTGTAATGCATTTGTTTATAGATTTCCATTAGCATGTGACAATAAATGGGTTTTTCAGTTGTTCATGGTGTAAATATGAAACTTTATATATGCAGTCTAGTTTATTTTTCTTTGGGCTTCCTTGCTACCTTTAGTAGAATTGTGCTACATATGAAGGTCAAGGTGACTTAACCTCTTAGCTGCTGGGCCTTCCCCCCCCCCCCCACTGCTGAGCCCTTTTTTGGCTATTTGGGGTAGTTCGCGCTTAGGCCTTCATAACGTTTTGTCTACATAAGCTATCCATGCCAAATTTCTGTCCTTTTTTCCAACATCCAAGGGATTCTAAAGGTACTCAGAGTTTGTGGTTTCTCCTGGAGGAGACCAAGAAATTAGCCAAAATACAGCAAAAATGTTGTTGTTTTAAAAAAAAAAAAGAAAAACTTAATCAAAATGATATTGGCCTCCAATTTAAATACAATATGAGCAAGGAACGTGTCTAATTATTGGGCGTGATGGTATATGTAGAGAACAATCAAATTAGACAACCCTATTTCGGAAGAAAACTTCGACCAACAGTATTTTGCATGGAAACAGCTTCCATCCAATGTCATTGAAAAGAAGTATACCTTATGGAGAATTTGTCAGGATGAAACTAAATTGCTCCACGGAGAGAGAAAAGGAACAAAAATGCACTGAGACGAGACAGAGATTTCTCCAAAGAAAATATAAATACAAAGATATTAGATCTGGGGAACTGTAACCAAGAGCTCGAACCAGAGAGAATATATTGAACAAATCTGTGATGGTGAAACCTCAGAAATATTCAATTATCAGATTTGTAATGACATATACCAAGGAGAGCCATCTGATTTTGAAAATTTAGAAAAAATATTGGAACGTCAAAGGAAGGACCCTGATGTGGGTAAGCTGGTGAGTGAAAAAACAATGGTTACCTACAAGAAAGTACCATCTCTACAGGACTTCCTGGTCAATGGCCACTTCCAGCTCAAAGAACAGTCAAATTGGCTCTCGATCCAAACAACTGGTTTTGTATGTTGCAGGAAGTGCAAAGCATGCCGCATTGGGATTAACGTGAAGGAGTTTGAGGACTCTGGTGGTAATAAGATGATTATTAACAAAAGGATCATGTGTAATTCCAATTATGTGGTATATGTAATTCAATGTATATGTGGTCTGCGGTATGTGGGCAGCACAATCTGTCCTTTAAAGAAATGCATTTTAGAACATATTAGAGCTGTGCAAAATAAGGACCAAACCTATGCTATTGCTAAACACTTAATGACTCATGATGGAGCTAAATGGACAGACATGAGATTCTTTGGTATTGCAAGTGTAGATAGCAATGAGAGGGGAGGAGATAGAGTTACAACTGAGACGGTTGGAGTCACGGTTTATAATACAGCTCAAAACTAAGAGTCCGAGGGGCTCTTTTTAACAGCTACTAGACAACAATACTTGATGATGTATAGATTGAGTGCATTCACAGGGTAACATCAATGAAACAATGAGGTAGATTCATGGTATATGTGGTAATTTATGAGAAGAGAATAGGAAGTCCATTCATCTAGCAGCAGGAATATAGAAATTATAGAAATAATTTTCTTGGAATAAGGTTAGTAGTCCCCATATGGTAGGCTCCAAAATGGACTTGGTTATCATTATTTTGAACAGCGACATTTTCTGCACATATTAATTTATGTAATTTTTGTAATAATGGGTAGTTTTGTGGTGGATGGGATCTTGTTTTTTAACTTATAAAATGTATTTTATTTTCAACAGACTACATGTCCCATAATGCATTAGTAGGGGCAATAGGAGAGACACTATAAATAAGGGACATTGAGATAGGACTAATTTACTGTGATCAAGATCAGTAGGTCGAAACGCGTCGGTGGTGAAGGATGGTGACTTATTTTTGACTGCAATAAAAAGCAAAAAGAAAAACAATTCCTCCTGCAGTGCAGTGGTGAAGTTGCTTGCATCTGTTTGTTTTTTAATTCATGGGAGGAAAAGGTCCATTCCTCAGACCTGCACCAGCATGAAAGAGCACGCCAAAAGGAGGACCAGTTTGTTTGTATATATATATATATATATATATATATATATATATATATATATATATGTTTTGTTGCCAAAATCTCATGGATTGCAACAGGATTGTAGCAAAAAAAACACAAAGTACAGGCTGCCATAATTTCTTTTATATATGACCCTGGGGGTCATATTTAAACATGGGATTTTTTGCCTCAAATCTTGTGCATTCTCACAGGATCAATAGTGGGTGTCATTGTTATTTTATAAATATGACCATTGAGGTTGGTAGAAATGGGATCTGTAGTTGGCAGAGGTATACATCCTTGTCCAAGTAGGGACCACAATTCTAGTCAGAGTAAGTCACAACACAATCCAAATTATCCTGTGCCCACCCTCTGGTAGCTTGGCAATGAGCATTCAGGCTTAGCTTATAAGGCAATGTGTAAAGTATTTGTGCAGTACATCATACAGTAACAACGTGAAAACACTAGAAAAATACACCACACAGGTTTAGAAAAATAGATAATATTTTTCTGAATAAAATAAGGCCAAAACGACAAAGATCCAATAAGCACAAGTTGAAATATCACTTTTAAAAGGTTTAAAAGAGTCTCAATCCTTAAAAATAAGCAGTGGTCGCTTTGTTACAAACAGTATCTGGTATGCGCCAAAAATAATGATGCACGGAGACCACAGAAGAGGAGATAGATGGAAAAATAAGGTGTTGCGTTGGATTTTCCAACGCAGCACAGACAATGCGTCATTTCTTTCCACGCTGCAAGGGTTTTGCATCATTTTTCAGTGCACAGTGTTGGTTCCTCACTTAGATGCGGGGATATTTTGACACCCATGGACGATGCATTGAAAATCCTTGATGCGCTGGAAGAAGGAACAAGCGTTGCATCGATCCGGTAGATGATGCATCAAATTTTCCATCGCAAGGTAGGCGCTGTGTCGAATTCCTAGTTGGGAAGTCAGGGCTGCATCGTTCCGGTCGGCTGTGCAGTTATTTCTTGGCCGCAATGCAGGGTTTGCGTTGATTTCTGCAGGAATTGTGCTGATTTTCGACGCACAAGGAATCTCTTGAAGAGGTGAAGTCTTTGCTGTCCGCGAGAATGCAGAAACAGGAGGCAAGCTCAATCCAAGCCTTTGGGTATCCAAGCAGCTCTTCTAACAGGGTGCAGGTGTAGGTCTAGAAGTGTCCGAGTTGGTGGGGTCAGAGCTCTAGTTGATATGCCTTTGATGTGGGGGAGACTTCAAAGAGTGGTTTTGAAGTGCACAAGTTCCCTTTTCATCACAGTCCTGTCTGCCAGTGTCCCAGTGGGGATGATCAATCCATTGTGTGAGGGCAGGCCACTAGCCTTTGAAATGTAAGTGCCAGGCCCTCCACCCTTCCAGCCCAGGAAGACACATTCAGTATGCAGATTAATGTAGATGTCATGGACCGCCGGGGCCAGGGTTGGAGGAAGCACTGCCAACAGGCTGGCGGTGCTCCACAGGGTATTCTGACCGCGGCGGTTCAGCCGCGGCCAGAAAGGGAAAACCGGCGGTCTCCCGCCGGTTTTCCGCTGCGCTGGGAATCCCCCATGGCGGCACAGCTTGCTGCGCCGCCATGGGGGATTCTGACACCCCATACCGCCATCCTGTTCCTGGCGGTTCGCCCGCCAGGAACAGGATGGCGGTATGAGGTGTCGTGGGGCCCCTGGGGGCCCCTGCAGTGCCCATGCCAATGGCATGGGCACTGCAGGGGCCCCCGTAAGAGGGCCCCACTATACGCGACGGGTGCCACTGCACCCGTCGCACCTTCCCACTCCGCCGGCTCAATTCTGAGCCGGCGTCCACGTGGGAAGGATGATTTGCACTGGGCTGGCAGGCGGCCTTTTGGCGGTCGCCCGCCAGCCCAGTGCAAATCCCAAAATACCCTCAGCGGTCTTTCGACCGCGGAGCGGTATTTTGGAGGGGGGAACTCTGGCGGGCGGCCTCCACCACCCGCCAGGGTGAGAATCACCCCCTGAGTGTCCTGTGTTTGTGGTTGTCTGGGTGAAACGCACATGAGAGCTGTCAACCAGCACAGACCAGATGTTATTTGGAGACAGGCTGTAAGTCACAGATGGTTTTAAGTTTAAGTGCAGAAAAATGCTCACTTTGTAAAAGTGTAATTTGTAAAGTATTAACATTAAATCTAACCTCACCAATAAGCAGGATTTTCTATTACCATTCTGGTCATACTAAGTATGACCTGGTTACCCCTTTTAGATTATAGTCTACCACTCAAAAGGTTCATGAGGGCAGTTCTAATGGTAGTCTATGAAAGGAGCAGGACTCACAATAGTGGAAAACACATTTAGGAGTTCTTCACTTCCAGGACACATAAAACACATATGAACATATCCTGCCTTTTCCCTACATAGCTCCCTGCCCTGGGAGTTACCTAGGGCCTTTATTAAGGGTGGCCTATATGTAGAAAAAGGGGAGTTTAATGCTTGGCAAGTACTTTTAAATTCTAAGTCGAAGTGGCAGAGAAACTGCACACACAGGCCTTACAATGGCAGGCCTGAAACATAGTTAAGGGGCTACTTACATGGGTGGCACAATCAGTCCTGCAGGCACACTAGTGCCCTGGCCACATGTAGCGCACTTTATTAGGGACGTACAAGTAAATTAAACATGCCAATTGGGTATGAGCTAATGTTACCATGCTTTTAGGGAGAGAGCACATGCACTTTAGCACTGGTTAGCAGTAGTAAAGTATCCAGGCTCCTAAAGCCAGCACAAATGAGGTCAGATAAAAGAAGAGGAGGAAGTCAAAATGATTGGGGAGATCCTTCAGAGAGGCCATTTTCCAACAGGGGTAGACCAGGGACCCACTCCCAATGACAGAACAGGGTCCTCATCCTCCAAAAGCCACCATATTACTAAGAGAAAAGGGAGTGCATAGGCCCCTCCCAGTGCCTTAATGAGGCCCCAGTGACTCAATCCCCATGGCCTTTTTATTGTAACATGGAAAGGAGGGTCGACATCCCACCTCCCCATGCTGAAGATTGGCCCTGGAGACTCTATCCACCAGAGCGAAATCTAAGCAATGTCCCAGGGACCCTATTCTCCGGGACACTGCTATTTTGTGCCAGGAGAGTACAGGCTTACCTTGGCCACACTTAGCTTTACTCCCACCTGTGAGAGCTGTGAAAAATGCTGCTCCCGCATGGGAGAAGGGTTTGGGGAATGGCGCTGGTTCCCAACAGCACCCAGTATGGTGCAGCCATCTGAAACAAAGTCTTTGATGACAACACTGTTAATGGCAGGAGCACAAGTTATAGTTACTTTAGGATATGAGTTATAGTTACTTAATATAACTGAAATTTAATATCAGTGGTTTTGTTAGATTTACGTACATTTTCACCAACCTATAATGTCCCTTTCACCAATGTTTTTTCAGTGAAGATATATATATATAAAAACGCATTAAATATAAATATATATATTATATAAATAAATACAGATAGATATAGATATATAAAATTACTGAAGTTATAGATATTGCAAGCAACTATAATTTGTGCCTCCGCCATGAAGTGTTGTCATTATTGATGTAATTTCAGAAGCTGCAATGGTGTTATCAATGATGTTATAGAATATGTCATGAGTGATGCAATATGTGAGGTAATTAGCAGTTAGCAGTGCATGGCGAGGGCACGCATTACAGTTAATTTAGGGAATGAATTATAGTTACTTTAATAACTGCTGAATTTCACTGGCTTGTTTTCATATAAAGCAACATATTTTTACTTTAACTGGTATGTTCATTTAAATATAATGACTCTTTAACCTTTGCCTTCTTTATAAGTTTTTTTTATTTAAAGTAAGCTGTTCATTGCCCAAATCAACCCCTTGTGGATGCCCAACTTCCTGGAGGTACCCATCCCAGCAATGCAGGGTGTTGGACCTGGCCATCTCTGCAGGGTCACCATCATACCTTTTGCCTTTAACCCTCATTTTTTTTGCTGAATTCGTTTTAGTTGGCCTTGGAACTCTGTGCACTTTACTACTGCTAACCAGTGCTAATGTGCTTGTGTTCACTCCCCTAAATGTGGTAAAAAAATTACCCCAGATGGGCATATTTAGGGGCATATTTATACTCCGTTTGCGCCAGAATTGCGCCGTTTTTTTTTACGCAAAACTAACTCCATATTTATACTTTGGCGTTAGACGCGTCTAGCGCCAAAGTCCATGGAGTTTGCGTCATTTTTTAGCGTGGACACCTACTTTGCGTTAATTATATGCAAGGTAGGCGTTCCCGTCTAAAAAATCGACTCCGAGGCATGTGCATCGGATTTATACTCCCGGGCAAAATTCACGCCCGGGAGTGGGCGGGTCAAAAAAAATGACGTACGGCCGCTTTTGCGCCGTTTTTTAGCGCCTGCAAAAGGCAGGCGTTAAGGGACCTGTGGGCTCTGAAGGAGCCCAGAGGTGCCCTCCCATGCCCCCAGGGACCCCCCCTGTCACTCTTGCCCACCCCAGGAGGACACCCAAGGCTGGAGGGACCCATCCCAGGGACATTAAGGTAAGTTCAGGTAAGTTTTTTTTTAAAGGTTTTTTGTGGCATGGGGGGCCTGATTTGTGCCCCCCTACATGCCACTATGCCCAATGACCATGCCCAAGGGACAGAAGTCCCCTGGGCATGGCCATTGGGCAAGGGGGCATGACTCCTGTCTTTGCTAAGACAGGAGTCATTTCTATGGGGGTTGGGAGTTTAAAAAAAATGGCGCAAATCGGGTTGAGGCGAAAAAATTGCCTCAACCTGACTTGCCCCATTTCTTGACGCCCAAGCCCCATATCCCCCTACGCCGGCGCTGCCTGGTGTACGTCGTTTTTTTTAACGCACACCAGACGGCGCCGGCGGCTAACGCCGGCTAACGTCATTCAATAAATACGGCGCCCGCATGGCGCTTCAGAATGGCGTTAGCCGGCGCTAATTTTTTTGACGCAAAACTGCGTTAGTGCAGTTTTGCGTCAAAAAGTATAAATATGGGCCTTAATTTACTTATAAGTTCTTTGTAGAGTGGTATACCAAATATCCAGGGCTTCCAAATGAAATGTTACTAGTGGGCCGGCAATACTTGCTGTGCCACCCACTTACGTAGCACCTTAAAACATTTCTCAGGTCTTGCATTGCAGCCTTAATGAAGTTTTAAACTGTCAATTCTGCGTGGCAATATAAACCCCTCTGCTGAGCCTTAAACTCCACTTTTTATGAATACAAGTGACCCCTAAGTTAGGCTCCAGTTAGCCCATGGGTCAGGGTGTATTGTAATTAAAGGGTTGGACATGTACGTTTACATTTTACATGTCCTGGTAGTGAATAACTCCTAAACTCTTTTTTCACTGCTGTGAGGCTTACCGACTACATGGGATAACATTGGATTTCCTCATTCCATCTAGTAAGTGCTAACTTTTGATCGGGCAGATAAGCATTTTATGTTTGGTATCTATGAAATTGAAATTACAAATCCTCTTTAATGGCAAAGTTGGATTTTAAGTTACAGTTTTGGAAATGCTACCTTTAGAAAGGTGGCATTTCCCGTCCTTAGCCTTTTGGTGACTGCAACCTGTCTTAGGTCATACAACTAGCTGCATTTAGACTTTGTGAAATCCTCCCAGACAGTCACACAATAGAGGGAATAGGTGTGACATCTGCTTCAGGATAGGGGGCTGAGCTGGGCACAGCCCCACTTGCAGCTGATCGACTGTGTTCTGTCTTCACATAAATGGATTATAACCATTGCATTGTTCATGCCGCCAGCTTGAAGCCAAGGCAGGGGAGTCACAATGTACAAAGCACTTCAAAGTTAAACCTCTAGAAACTTTTCCTAGCTTCAAAGAAGGTACCAGGTATAAAAATAGGGCTGTCAGACCCACTCTACAGTTCACTTTCTGGACCAGCAGATGGACTCTCAGAGGACTGCCTGCTGCAGAACCCTGAAAGGGCAGCCCTGCTGTGTAAGCCATGCTTCTTTAACTAAACACAGGACTACCAGAGTGACTCCAAGGGCTAGTTTGTTGGTCTCCTGTTCAGAGCCACAGCAAACAACAGACTCAGACTATCTTGAACCCACACCAGGACTCAACCTAAGTGAGTCCTGAACCCTCAAGTGGTGTCCCACCAGTCCTGGACCCTGTGATTTTGTGGTGCTAAAGGTCCCCAGGTAGCCACAATGCAAAACGTGGGTCTAGGAAACATTTTTGTTAAAATCTGCTCTGAGAACTGAGGGAAGACTGAGAAACGCTTGCTCATCTATCCACCCAAGGTGCATCGCTGGTTGGCCTGACTTCAAGGCCAACCAGCTGCTCCTGATGCATTCTTCTTCGCAGCAGCAAATCCTTTTCAGTGTGCCTTCAACAAAGGGGTGTATGACCTCTTAGAACTCTCTTCGGTTACAGGTTTTTGACTTCCAAAAAAGAGACTAAGTCAGAATGTAGAAATCTTCACTACAACTTTGCCCAGCGGCTCCACGACAACAATACCCCTTTCCTTAGCTTTCTCTAGACATCACCTGAAGCCTTGCCCAATTGAACTTTACCTTCTCAGCACATTTTTCTTGAAAATTCTTCTAACTCTGAAGCTAAAAGGCATCGACAGGGCCCAATCCTCTTCTTGTATATGACCCACACTCCATTGCAGTTGGCTATATTTTTTTACTTTAACTCGGTCTTGCATGACTAGATGTCCAAGGTTGGCGATTTGATCTTTTAAAAGCTAGTTTTTGCTAAAAACTTTAAAGATTCATAATTTGAGTTCTACTGATTGGATTTTTCCTGTTTAGGTGTCAAATAATTTATTGAGTTTAACTATTTTTCTTAATTGGCCAGGGATTTTTTTTGTTTTGCGTTTTCACTCTATTATTATTATTACGGGTGTAATTTTAAATAAGGATGAACACTGAAATCTAAAAACTAGCAAACCTATTTACTTTATCAAGGGTCAGCCCATCAACATCTATGAAGAAGACCTACAGGCTTAGATATATATATATATATATATATATATATATATATATATATATATATATATATATCAAGACCACAAAGATAATGGCAACGCACTCCGTTGAGTCTTAATCCTTTACTTTAATCAGTGCAGTAAAAACAAAACTGACACGTTTCGACCAACCGGTCTTCTTCCGAGTTTACAAGTCCTTTCACTCTGTTCACTTTTATATTCTCACATAATCATCGCCAATACAATGCATTCTGGGAATAGTAGGGCCTAACAAAAGAAAACAATTCCTTTTTATATAAACAATTCAAATATTGTAATACCACAAAATATAAATGAAAATGTACATAGCCACACAAATTACTTACAAAATTAAATTACATTTAAGAGTGAAAGTCTGTAAAATTCAAATGTTGTATCCAATATTCTCAAGAATGTTTTTTTTGCTTATAATTCTCAATGGTTTTAAAGCATCTTCGATATTTTTTTCATAGAGCCCAATATCCTTAATATTTATTTAAGAACCATAAAATACGATTTAAGGGTTTTTTCTCATTCCAACAATCCAATTGGTCGACATAGATGCCGATACAGTACCAAAATATATACTTCTATTAATTTTCTTGGTTCTTTTTATAAATGTACAAAAAGCTCCTCATCATTATTCAATCCATATGGTGTTTTTGTTCTCATTTGAATAATGTATCTCGACTCTAATTGTATTAACTTCCTGATTATATCGCCACCTCTTTATGTTCATGAATGTGATCTATTCCATAATATCTCAAGGTTTTCCAATTGTTAGTTTCATGGGTTTTCAAATGTTTAGCTACTACATAGGTGAAATCATTATGTGTAATTGGTCTGTTATGTTCCAAAATTCTTTCCTTCAGCATGCAAATAGTGCTGAACAAGACCACTTGGCTTCCGTCCTGGTTGCCTGCCAACTCCCTGTCCTCATGCGTCATGGTGGAACGGGCTCACAGATCCATGGCAGATATGATCCCACCAAGGGTTCCACCGCAGCCCATCACCACCCATACACTGAACTATGCAGACTGCAATGTTATATTAAGGGCCTCTCACTCATCAGACTTGTTGCATTATGAATCATCAAGGTTTATGATCTGTAGTAGTTGGATAACTATGTCCTGGAAAACTCCTTACATGTTTTATATGTCAATTCATACAATATTACTGGCACAGACAGAATAAATATTCTTTCCATCACAATTGTTGAAAACAATAAAACATATATTATATCATTGTATATCTTTTACGTAAGCAATATCTCAATCCTCACTATTCCACAAATTAAAAATCATATTGCTCCCACAATGTTTTCACCACACATACTCTTATAATCTTGTATACCTCAAACTTTCTCTCCACACGTACCAGCTTACACATTTATATATTTAAGTAGCCTCCTTCATTCTTGCCTCTAATGCAAAATGTCAGCAGGATAAACTTTCCAGTTTTTTAATATAAGTTCGCATACAACCATTATAGTCATTAATCTTTTGTTTGGGTAGCAAAATGTATCTTTATGTGATTTGTGCGTATTGGTTTCAAGACAACAACAATAACAATCTTCAAAAATATGCCTTGTATTCCTTGTCCTTTTTTTTAGTTACAGAGTGTAATATAATAATTTTCAATAATGTGGCTTATATTCTGTTCTCTTGATTTCTACACATGTTCGGCGAACCTGCGCCTTCTTCAGGAAAGCCACTTCCAAACCCATCTCATATAATTAACCAACCCTACATTCAGGGATATCCAAGTCCAAAGGGTAAATTACTCAAGCTTATGCTATTCCCACAATGACCACCAGGAAGAGAATAAATACAAAGGCACTGTAGTGCTCCTGGCACTCCTCTTGTAGGAAATGTACGGAACCAGTATTTTAGGTACTGACAGTTGAGTGTCAACAGCATAAAATAAGGACCTTGTGCATCTACTTTCACAGCATGGACCCGGATGAAAAGAGAAACTTGCAGCCAACGTACGCAGATCCCACTTTGTCACTCAGTTGAGGATGCCGGGGTTTTTCTTTAAAGTTTATACTTCCCTGCCCTAGGAACCTTTAACTACAGCAGGGGGTCCCTTGTTTCTCTGATATGTCCTGGAGAGATCCTTTAAATCATATGGGGTTGAAACCTCAACAAACCCTCTCTTTTGGTCCACAAGTGCAATGGCATGAAGGGACCGTAAATTTTCCCAAACTACCCTGAACTCTACTACTTCGACTAATATATACAACCATTGGGAATTGTTCAGTGTCCTGTGTTATATATGGTGTAAATATATTCACAATTAGAGCACTGCTTCGTCTTCACTATACTTCCTTGCCGCCTACTGCATATGAATTGTCCTAATGCATTTTGTCATAAACAGATTGCCCTGTGCTTTCGTTTTGTTAAATTAATCAAGGGTCAATCAATCAATCAACACAATCTTTATTCAGTCTCATTTAACCATCCAGGTAAGAAAAATTACATCAAATAAGATACTAGTATACATAATGTCATAAGAATAAGGAATAAAACAAAAATACATATATGGCATGCGGTCGCAAGGGACTAGCTAGCTGCCTAAATAAAAAGGGAAAAAGGAAAAACTGTCACTCATCAACAACCTTAATACAGCTTGCCATATCTCATATTACTTTTAACATCAATCAGAAAAAAGTCACAGCAATCATAAAACCTTAGTATATATTAAATAGATAAAAAGCTTAAAAACGATAATCAATTGAGGACAAGTTAATTTGTTGTTTTTAAAAAATGAGTACGAATGTACCATGCGGCCACAAGGAACTTGCTGACCGCATAGATTAAAAGGGGAGAACTATCACTCATCAACATCTTATGTGCAACTTTACAGTGTCTCAAGCCCATGATCCTACAAACTGGGTGAATCCACTTTCGCTGACCAATCCCATAAGCTGGGCAAATAAACATAAGATGTACTATAGTTTCAGTTGCAGCTGGGGCATAGATCAGATGTCAAAACAGGTCGCCAGTTACCGGTAAGGGACTTCAATGGTAAACACCCATACCTAAAGCGGGCATACAAACTTTTACTTAATAAATCAGGGATTAAATCCAGGAAGGGTTCAAAATGGGGATACCATTTGAAATCAAGAAATTGTGATGTCAATCGACCATATGACATGCATAACACATGGTTGTTCCTAACGTAGGACCAGTAGACTGATTTCAAGTGTTGCTTCTGAGCCCTCCCTAGGTTATAGGGATGGGTCCAGAAGTCCACAAGTCCCAGAATCTGGAACCACCTTGAAACATGCTTGAGCCAGGGAATAGAAAGTGCATTCGGTCTGCCTAAGATGTCTTGTGAGGACTCCTTATATACAGCTAACTCGGGGGTGGTCCAAACGCGCCCCCAAAAGAGTAAAGGTCTTAGTACTATTACATCGGAAATACGGAAAAACCTGAGGTCCAGAAAAACTGGAATCAGTGGTGTATTGCGAAGGCCATGCAAGAAGAGCTCTTGAGAAGTTATTTTCTCCGATTGTTAGTTTGTTAACATTAGAGAATCCCCATATCTCAGCACCATAGGACGCTGCACCCTGCGCCTTTGCTAAAAAGATCTTAATAGCTGGAGAAATAGCTTTAACAATAGTAGAATTATAAAAACGCAGTATGGCCCCAGATCTATGATGGAGAAGCACAGCGCTCTTGTCAATCTGTGTCTCCCAATGCATGCTGTTTGTGATCCTTACTCCCAAGTAGTCGATAGAACATACCTTACTTAGGGGAGACACATTAAGTGAAATAGTGCATCTTCTGGTGGGACCCCTACTAAAGATCATAAATTTACTTTTGCTGGCATTGAGCTCCAATCCATTCTCTGCACAAAATGCACTAAACCTGTCCACCAAGACCTGAAGACACATTTTTTTTGGATATCAAAAGTGAGTATTCAGCAAATAGAAGAATCGGGATGTTTTGGTCATTCAAGGAGGGGGCATCGTTTTGGCAAGCGGACACAACTTGCATAACTTCATTAATAAACAAGTAAAAAAGAGAAGGGACGAGAACACACCCCTGTCGGACCCCCCCTTCTAATATCTATTCGGTCAGTAAGTTCACCTTGATTGCCCCATCTCACTCGCGCATAAGAGTTCTCATGCATCCTATATATGAGGTGAACTAAATTCTCTGGGATGCCGATTTTGCACGAAACTTCCCATAACTTCCCTCTGGGGACCAGGTCAAAGGCAGCTCTTCTGTCCATGAAAGCAACATACAAGTTTTGTTTTGCTAAAATGACATATTTCCAGTGTAAAAGGGAAAGCCTGAAGACCCGGTGCATCGTACTGATTTTTTAATGGAAACCAGCCTGGAGTGGGGATAATACCTGGTTGTCTTGAACCCATTCCAAGAGCCTATCTAGGACTTGCTTGGCAAAGATATTTTGGAGGTTATCGATCAGACTAATTGGTCTGTAATTTGAGGGTAGGCCCACATCGCCCTTTTTGTATATGGGAATTATTTCCGCCCCATACCAGGTTTCCGGGATAGGACCACCTGCTGCCATGGCATTTGATAGCGTGTTTATATACCACACCCAAAAAACAGGTTCTGATTTAAACAAATCCCCCGGTATCTTGTCGGGCCAGGTGCCTTGGCCGATCTTAAAGAATTAATAGCGACTGTGGTTTCAGCCATTGAAAAAACAATGTCCTCTACAGAACCATCATCAGATGATCTTCAGTCACCAACCCTATAACACAATCCAGCCTGAGATGAAGACATAGAGTCCTGTTGGGCGGGTAAGGCATAAAGCTCAGTAAAATGGTCCACCCATCTTTCGGGCTGGATGTGCATGCTGATAGTATCATTTCCCCCTCTGTATCTACTAGCCAGCAGCTTCCAAAAGGACCCATTATCTTGGTTCTTAATTGCATCCTTCATCCCCTGCCAGGGAGCATGTTCCCAATCTTTCTTGGCTAGTTCCAGGGCCTTGTTGCACCTAAGCCTAGCACCTCTAATCATCCCCTGTGATTGCATATTAGGGGCTGATTTTAAATTGAGCTTTGCATCATTGCAATCCTTATTCAACCATTCCCTAGAGTGAATATTATCGGGGGATGCCTAGAGATGCCTAGATGTATTGGGCGATGTGTGTATGCTGCATCCTAAGGGTTCGCTATATGCGGACAGGGCAGAGTATCTATTAGAACAGGGAATATCAGTGATGACCAAGGCCTCAAATCCCGAGAGGAATACGTCCCCAACTTGAGAACATTCAACAGGCTCCACACGCTGGGGACATCTCTTCAAGGGGGAAGGTGTTGATATCTGAACTGATGGTGGAGGATGGAGTTCCACCTCTATGGGCAATTTAGGCACCTGCGGCCTTTTCTTAAAAAGGTCAGGAATCTTCTTAGAAGAAATAGTGTCAAGGCTTGGGGAGACAGGGATGGAGGGGCTCCTCAGCATAGCCTCCTCAAAGAGCATATCAATGGCTTGGAATCTAGTGGTGGTGTTATTAGAATGACCATACATTTTCCCACTTGACCGTCTCTTGTGCTTCTTTATACTAGAGTGGGGCACAGGGGCGTCGGCTGCCTTCCGTTCCCCCATGGCTTAATCAATGTAGTGGAGAGTAATGAAATGAAAGGGGGAAAAGGTAGAGACCAAATGACAGAGGAGGTGCCATTGGCCACCTTACCTAAGGCACCAGCACCCCAGGACTTGCAAGAATAGCACATTTCACACTTAAACACACAATAACTGACAAAGCTCTGGACCCCTGAAGTAGGCCAAAAGATACAAGAAGGCTGGGGGGTGCAGTCCCTTCCTCCCCCTAGAACAATGACTCACGACCTTGGAGTACACTGCAGTTATTAGCATCCTTTCCACCTTGGATAGCTCTTATCCGGGGGGGGGGGTGGCCCAGCACGGCCTCTTCCGGTCACTGACAGGCATAGGACGGGCCCGCCCGGGTGTCGAGTAGCACTAAAAGCGCTCAATGGTTCAGGCCACACCCCCTGGGCACTTGGAGGAGTTCTGGGACACTGAGTCCCCTTCTGCTGCTGCTGCCGCGTCCGCTGTCCCGCGGCGCGGATGTCGAGTAGCGATAAAATCGCTCGATGGTTCAGGCACCGCCCCCTGGGCACTTGGAGGAGTTCTGGGACACCGAGTCCCCTTCTGCTGCTGCTGCCGCGTCTGCTGTCAAGAGTCTATTTAGATTGTGAATCCCTCTAATGAGTAGGCGAGGTTTCCGTTTTAAATGAGTCCCAGATTACTTCTGTTTGGATAATACATATTGACCCTAGTCGTGTGGGCATAGAGGGTTGTGCTTGTTATGTATACATCTATCCTGACTGCAGCAGCAAAAAGACGTGCACAAAAATTAGCAGAGCTTGTACTTATGTGTCATTATTCAAGGGTAATGGAAGATATTTCCAGCAGGATTGTTGCCTGATCCCATCATGGCAGCTTGGAGCAGGAAGTGGAGGATGACAGCTCCGTCTGTGCTTGAAGTGGATTTGCAGCAGAATCTAATGACCTGAATGCACCTGTGACACCTGAAAGGATCGAGGGTCTAGGAAGATGCTGAGTGTCAGTTTATGGTGCGAGATCCACCGATATAAGCACTATAGTCGGCGGCCCTGCCCCATGCTAGTTTTGGATGGTAGTGATGGAGTTGCTGCACGAAGTCGAGCTGCACTGGACAGCGGAGCTGGGGGGCCACGTATCGCTGGATTGCCTTCCTATACTGTAGTGGACAAACAGACTAGTTGCTGGGGCTGCAGAAGCCTGTGAACCAGGTGAGGGCTTCATTTTGCTCTTTACCGAGGGCAAAGGCTGGATAATTTGCCCCCTGTCTCCCTTGCTTTGTTTATAAACTTATCTTGTGGCTCTGCTGGGCCACCTCTGTCTGCTGCTGTTCGGTAGATTTGTAGTTTTGGGGATGATACCGTTGAAAGGACAGGCAGCAGCTGGGCAGGTGGACTCTAACTAGAAGTGAACAATAGCCCAGGAGTCTTAAGACCCGGGCAAGAAACCAGGGATATTTTAAGGACTTACCTTCTCACGACACAGCATTGTGAGGTTGTGTGTTTTTTTAACAAGTTGGTGCTTTTGGGGTGTAGCCCTCCCAGTACAGAATCAAATGAAGCCTTCCAGTGAGAAATACGAATGTACTGGGAGGTACAAAAACCCGCCTGAGAATGCATATTAACCCCACTCGGGAGGGGACTGAGGCAACACTTAATAAAGTAAAGAGTAGTCTAGATATATGCGGAGAAGAAAAACCTGTCACAGGGGAGCGGCATGCTTAATGCGCTCAATTGGCGTCCCATGGCCCAGGAGGCACAGGATGTGGAACATTGAGCAGCATCAGAAAAGCCCAGCTCAGGACAGCTTCAAATTCATTATCTCTCTGTAGAAGATAGAGGTTCCTCCGAGAGTGGGAGTCAGGTATTAGTTGGAAACTTTAGCACATAGTTGAAACTGGGTCATCAGGCTCGGCTGCTCCCCCGCAATTCTGGACACTACAGAGAGCCAATGTGAATATGTTGTCAGCTGTAACCTATTGGTGGCCAAACAATTAGCTCAAGCGAACCCTGGCACTGTTAGATCATTTCCTACAGCTCCAGTTTCCATTACCAATTGCAGCTCACACAGTACCCAATTTTGGGGAAAAAATCTTTTTAAGGTAGGCAAGGCTGGTGTCTTCATTACAATCACCCTTGAGAGGAGTAGGATAGGAGAGGAGTAGGATAGTAGGGTGAGCCATAATGGGCCTTACATGTCTGGATCTGAAGGAACATTTGCCAAATCTATTAGAGTGGGAGCTTACTTCTCTTTTAAAGTTTTTCCAGACCTTGCATATGAAACTTCCAGAAGCAGGGGTGTAGCTCCAGGGGCGTTATTTGTAGTGTTGCACACCCCCTAAAAAATGTATTCTGTAGTAAATTTCACCTTGGATTTTTACATGACAGAAACAAACACACTCTCTCATCTTTACTGTGAAAGCCTTAAAAATGCTGATTAGTTTAAAAAAATGTGTTTTAAGTACCCCTAACAATCCACACTCCTCTCTCTTTTAACTGTTCCTTAAACAACCCCCATGTCCTGTTTGTCATATAATGGGTTTAACAAGATTTCCCAGTATGATTGTTGGGACATTCGAAGCTCTCACCCGCCCTAATCATACTGACCAAGCACGCTCCTGTCCAGAACTCATTTGGATTTGAAACATCTGTCTTAGTCTGCGGGAACTGGCCCTTTTTGAAGGGTTATCCCCAAACTTTATGACTTCTTCCTCCTATTTTTTCTGACCTGTTTTCATTGGTTTCAGGACACTGGGCATTTTACCACTAATAAACAGTGCTAAAGTGGCGTGCTCTGTATCAAAATTGTATTGGTGATCGGTTTATCCATGATTGGCATATTTCAATTATTACTAAATCCCTAGCATAGGGCACCAGGTGTGCACAGGACCTGTACATCAAATGCTACTAGTGGGCCTGCAGCACTAGGTGTGCCAAACACTCAGTAGCCCTTTAACCATGGCTTAGGCCTGCCATTACAGTGTCTGTGAGGGCACTTTTAAACTGCCATTTTAAACTGAAAAGTGCACCCACTTGCCTGGTCCAAACCTTCCCCCTTATTACCTGTAGGTTACCCCTAGAAAACGCCCTGGGTAGGCCCTTGGGCAGTCGCAGCTCACGGGAATTAAAGGAGGCACGCGGCTCGCGGTGGGGGTATAACATGGGGGCTGACGGGTGGTAGGAGGGTAAAAATATTAATAACATTTTCAAAATAAAAAATAAACTTACCTGAACACGGGGGGAAACTCTCCTCCACCCTAAGGGAAGAGCCGCCCCTGCCCTTGGGCAGGATAAGGGTATTTAAAAGTTTTGACATGTAACGGTGTGTTTTACATGTCTTGATAGTGAAATACTGTTAATTTTGTTTTTCACTATTGGATAGCCTATCCCTCCCAAGGGATAACATGGGGATTGCCTTGAAATTTCTTTTAGGTGTTATTTCCCATTGGTAGCAGATAGAGATTGGGGTCTCTTAACTCATAATTTAAAAATATACCTTTTGGTGGAGTTTGTGTTTGAACTGAGTTTGAAACTGGTCTTTTTCTTGCTTAACCATTCGGTGCCTCTGCCTGTCTGCTGAATACACATCTGGGTCAGGATGACAGTTGGGCTGTTTGTGCATTCATTCTAGATAGTTACACAAAGGGAGCTGAGGTGTGCCCTGCATATCCTTATGGCCCATCACCAGGCTGAAAGGTCTTCATGAGCTAGAGTGGTTGGGGGAGATGACACTTTCACATAAATAGGGCTGTCCCTGTCCTCAAACAAAGCAGTCTCCAACCTCATGGAGTGTGCCCGGGGTGAGGGAAAGGTGGGGTCTTGTGCCCTACAAAGTCTTCTCTTTGAAATTTGCCTACTTCAAATACAGAAATGGGTATAAGTACTGGACCTCTGACACCACATAGTTAAAAACTTTTAGACTGAGGACATTCTGTTAGGAAGAAGAGCTGGATGCCGTAGGAGAGACTACCACTCTGCTTGTTGCTTTGCTTGCTGGCCTGCTGCTTACTGGTTATGTCCTGGGAGTGAAAGGATTGGACTTTGCTTTCTACATCCTGCTTTCCAAGGTTCTCCAAGGGCTTTAACTGAGCTTGCCTCCTGCTAAGAAATCTGAGGGCCATCAATGACTTCACCTGTCAGCACCTGGGCTCTCTTTCTGAGTGTCCTGACTTGCAAGGTGGTGCCAAATCCAGTCCCTGGGCCCTTGGAATTGAGTTCTGGTGATTTTAAGGAAAAACCATACATTGACTCCCAATGCCGCTGTAGATCGACAGATCACTGGAAGTATCTGACATAGGGCCTGCACTACTGCTGCAGAATCAACACAGTGCCTGCACCGCTGCTGCAGAATCAAGGCAGCACCTGCTTTGCTGTGGTAGACCAACACAGCATGTCTGGAGTTTTGATGCATCATCCCTGGGTGCCAATTTCTTCAATGACACCACATCCCAATAAGGAACCAAGGCTGTATGTCCGGAAACCAACACATTACCTTCCCTGACAGTAAGGATCCGATGCATCATATCCTTGCGACAGTAAGGAACCAAAGCATAACTTTCCCTGGCAGTAAAAAAATTACACGTCGCTTCGTTTTCTGGCACCTCACCCCCTCTGCACCTGTACTCGTCTTTGATTTTTGCAGCATCGAAGGTACTTTGCCCTAAAACAAACACATTCTTTGATTTCTATGGACTAAACTTGCTTCAACTTTTAAATGTGATATACGGACTTGTGTATGTTGGATGTTTGTCATTTTGGTCTTGTTTTCTTCAGAACAATATTGGCTATTTTTCTAAATTGGTGTGGAGTCCTCTTTCTCTGTTACTGTGTGTGTACACATACTTTACACATTGCCTCTGAGATAAGCCTAACTGCTTGAGGCAAGCTAGTAAGGTCATGAGCAGAAGTTATTTTAGCTGTGTGACTCCCATAACTTCCCAAGAGTGAGGGTCCCTACTTGGACAGGAGGTCCATTTCTAACAAAGTTCTTTAAAATAATGGTTGCCTAAGCCCAACTATTGCAACCTGCGAAACTGAAAGCTTGGTGGGGCGATCAGTTTCACATCTTTTCTGATCCCTCAGAAGCAGAACATTTTTTGTCTTAGACGGGTAGCCCCAGGGGTGAGAAGTAAGAGCCCCTGGCTTCCGCTGGTACAGGAGGAAAACGCAAACTAATCAAGAGGGTTGGCTGCTCTTAACATCTGGGGAATCAGACTGAGTGGAGGATGGAAGGGTGTGAGGAAGGAAAGCAGAAAGGGTTGCATTGGATGTGTGAGTAGTTTCATAGATTGAAGGTGTAGGGTAATGGGGATCACTGCAGGGGAAGATTTTGCTGGGATACAGCAGAATACAATTTTAGTACAAATCCAATGGATTGAATGGTCATAGTTTTTCAGTCCTTATTGCTCATATCCAATAAATACCCAGAGATTAAGATTGTCTAAAAAAAGCAGAAAGGGAAGGGCCATATTGCAAATGGTTTGAAGGATAGACAGAAGAGGGGTGCTATTTTTTTTAATTTGTTACAATCTAATTCCACAATCATTCTTTGATGGAAAAGAACACTTCATTAGGGGCAAGGAGAGACACAAACTGAATTATTTGTGTATTAAAAAGCATTTTTTTTTCCAACAGCTGGAGCTTCGCATAGAGGTACAGCTGTGATTATTAGTAAAACAAACTTAGTTGTTTGCCCTTTTAGTTAACAAAGACATTTTTTGGGTTATAGTCCCAGTATTGATTCACAATACAATATATAATATTGCCTCTTAATACGGTCCCGTTCATGATAATTTATAACCCTGTTCAGTCCCTACTGCGGAAGCTATGCAATTTGTCCTGGACTCCAAATCTGGATGGGCATTTTAGTTTTTACATCTGTTTGTCTGGATTGCTCTAACCCCAATCTCATTCACAGAAGAAATGGATAGGGCAGATCTTCCATGATTTGTGTTCTCGGCTTGGACTGCAAGATGTGTGGTGAAGATTGAACCTGACTGGTAGAGTGTGTTCATGTTTTTCAAAACAATATAGATTAGCTTCAATTATAGATATACCTTTAGCTCCTAATACTAGCCTAAACGTTTCTCAGCAATATTATGTTGGTGCTTTTAGTATTTGTGCAAAACGTAAAACTTTAAAACAGTGAAAACACCACACAAAAAGGCACCACGCCTGGTTGGAACCATAGAGCCTAATTTTATGAGTAAAATAAAAAAAAATCAAAACGACAAACATCTATAAGTAGAAGTCGAGATATGAATTTGTAAAGATTAAGTTGTAATTTAGTGCTTACAATCATAAAGCATAAAGCACCAATCAGGGCTATTTGATCTCACTAGCCCGGGTGAAATCTAAACATTCAGGCTGACCAAGATGGAGCACGGGTCAGATATAGTTTCAGTCAAGTCATGCTGAAGTTTTACCTTCTCAGAATTGAGCCAAGAGTCCCATTTATGGGGAAGAAGCTTGCCAGGGGCAAGGAGAGCATCGTTGGTGGTAGTCTGCCGGGTGTCATGGATGGGCAGACTGGAGCATTAAAATCGCAAGTGGTCATGCTTGATGTGGGAAGAGTTGAACTTGCAGTGGCTCATGCCGATTCTATTGGGCGAGCAGCGTGGTTTTGGTGCGAGTGAGCCTGTTTGCGGTTACTATGAGCCCAAAAGGTTGATTTCAAGAGCTACAAAACCTCTTTCAAGGGCCCTGGCCTGGAGGGGCACCTCTTGGGGGTCAGGAGCTGGTCAAAGACAAATCCAGGAGTTGTACCAGGTGAGCTGGAAGTCTTTTGTGCCCCTAAGACTTCAGAAAAACAGAAGGTAATCCAGCAAGCTCGTGGAGTCACTTTGGTTCTGGGATGTAGAGAGGCAGGTCCAGTCCTTCTCACTCTCAGGAAAGAGGGCTGAAGAAAGCAGGTCCACTCAGAAAAGCGGATGTTCAGTAGAGTAGCAGCTCAGCAGAGTGGCAGTCCTTGTAGCAGCCCAGCAGTTCTTCTTCCTGGCAGAGTATCCACAGGTCCAGAAGTGTATTGAGATGGTGGTATCAGAGATCTAGTACTTATACCCAGTTGTGCCTTTGAAGTTGGGAAGACTTCAAAGAAGGGTCTTTGAAGTGCACAGAGGTCCTCCCTTTCATGGCCTGACACCAGACTCTCTACATGGGGTACTTAACACTTTGTGTGGGGAAGGCTACTGTCCATTTAGTTGTGTTAGTCCCCTCCCATCATGCCCAGGATGGCCCATCAGGGTGTGGATGGCCCTTCAGGCACACACCTAAGTTCCCTTTGTGTATGGCTGTCTAGAGGGAAAACACAAGCCCAGCTGTCACCCCACCCCAGAATTGTGTAGGAGACAAACAGTAGGCTCTATATGCCAGATGTATTAAGACATTTTGGTGGTCATTACAACCCTGGCGGTCGGTGTTAAAGCGGCGGTAAGATGGCCAACAGGCCGGCGGTAAAAAAATTGCAATTACGACCGTGGCGGAAACCGCCAACAAAGACAGCCACCTTAACACTTCGACCGCCATGGCGGTACAAACAAACAGCGCGGCGGTCACCGCCGACAGACAGGCGGAAGACAAAGTAACGCCCACAGTATCACAACCTACCAATCCGCCACCTCTTCCGGGGCGGATTCACTGCGGATAAAAACACGGTGGAAACAGGAATCCGGAAGGAAAAATGCTCACCTCTACACACCCCACGAGGAACGAGGACGCCATGGATCCGGAACTCCAAATTCTACCTGCAATAGTCTTCCTGCTCCTCTACCAGGAGCACGAACGCCGGCGGCGAAGACCACGGTGAGTACTGCACCTACGACACAGGGGAGGGGGGAGGCAAAAAACAGGGTCACGCAACACGCAACACTCAACACCCTCACCCACCACAACACACACACACTAATGCATATCAATACATCACAGTTACACCCCCCAAGCCCCCCAGAAGAATGCAAAGACAATAGAAAATGAGTGTAACCATTGTAATATATTAAAAGCAAGTAGGCAGAAACATATATACACACCATGTACAAAATATATACCAAGCATAGTAGTCCAGGTAGTGCTCTAATAAAGTTTGTGGAACACTGGTACCACACGGTATGGGCGAGGCCCATACAAGATCCCCGACCATGACAGAGAGAACACTGCAGGGGCATCAGAGAGCAACTAAACAGGCACCTCAGGGGGAGGGAAAGGAGGGGCACCTCAGCCGCTTGAGTGCACGATGCCAAATCCACGAGGGGGCCACATGCCCACTGTTCAATCCTGGGGAGTGCGAAGCCACAGTCTCACAAGTTTCTCCAGTGGGTGGTTTGCCCACTGTTCAATCCTGGGGAGTGCAAAGCCACAGTCCCACAAGTCTCTACAGTGGGTGGTTTGCCCACTGTTAAATCCTGGGAGTGCAAAGCCACAGTCGCTCAAGTCTCTACAGTGGGTGGTTTGCACACTGTTCAATCCTGGGGAGTGCAAAGCCACAGTCTCACAAGTGGATGACAGTCTCCACTGGTTCTGGAGGGGGCTTTGTGCCCAGAGTGCTTCATCCTGCCAAGGACAGAGGTAGTGGATGCTTTTCTCCACTGGTTCTGGAGGGGGCATGGTGCCCAGAGTGCTTCATCCTGCTAAGGACAGAGGTAGTGGATGACAGTCTCCACTGGTTCTGGAGGGGGCTTTGTGCCCAGAGTGCTTCATCCTGCCAAGGACAGAGGTAGTGGGTGCTTTTCTCCACTGTTTCTGGAGAGGGCTTTGTGCCCAGAGTGCTTCATCCTGCCAAGGACAGAGGTAGTGGATGACAGTCCCCACTGGTTCTGGAGGGGGCATGGTGCCCACAGTGCATCATTCACCCTGTGACGGACTCAGTTGCGTCAGTGCCCTTGCTGCTCATGGGCCAGCGGTGCTTGAGACGGCAGTGCCCTATTCAGCGGTGCTTGAGATGGCAGTGCCCTGTTCAGCGGTGCTTGAGACGGCGGTGCCCTGTTCAGCGGTGCCTGAGATGGCAGTGCCCTGGTCAGCGGTGCTTGAGATGGCGGTGCCCTGTTCAGCGGTGCTTGAGATGGCGATGCCCTGTGCAGTGTTGCTTGAGACGGCGGTGCCCTGTTCAGTGGTGCTTGAGACGGCGGTGCCCTGTTCAGTGGTGCTTGAGACGGCTGTGCCCTGTTCAGCGGTGCTTGAGATGGCGGTGCCCTGTGCAGCGGTGCTTAAGGCGGTGGTCTCCATTGCAGGGACTCAGCTGCTGGTGGTCCTTCATGGCCCAGCGGTGCTTTTGCTGGAGGTCCTCCATGGCCCAGCGGGGCTTTTACTGGCGGTCCTTCATGGCCCAGCGGGGCTTTTACTAGCGGTGGCCTCCTCGGCAGGTGGCCTTGTGCTGGCGGGCCTGTCTGAACAGGTGGGCCTGTGCAGACGGGCCTGTCCTGGGCAGCTGGGCTTGTGCCGGTCAATCCTGTCCTGGGCAGCTGAGCTTGTGCTGGCGATCCTGTCCTGGGCAGCTGGGCTTGTGCTGGCGGTCCCATCCTGGGCAGGTGGGCTTGTGCTGGCGGTCTGGTCCTGGGCAGGTGGGCTTGTGCTGACGGTCCTGTCTTGGGCAGGTGGGCTTGTGCTGGCGGTCCTGTCCTGGGCAGCTGGGCTTGTGCTGGCGGTCGGGCTTGTGCTGGCGGTCCTGTCCTGGGCAGGTGGGCTTGTGCTGGCGGTCCTGTCCTAGGCAGGTGGGCTTGTGCTGGCGGTCCTGTCCTGGGCAGGTGTGCTTGTGCTGGCAGTCTTGTGCTGGCAGTCCTGTCCTGGGCAGGTGGGCTTGTGCTGGTGGTCCTGTCCTAGGCAGGTGGGCTGGTGCTGGCGGTCCTGCCCTGGGCAGCTGGGATGTTGCTGGCGGTCCTGTCCTGGGCAGCGGTGATGATGGCGGTCTTCTCCACCGTGCTGCTTTTCCCAGACTTTCCTGGTTTCTTGTGGCCCTTCCCCACCTTGGAAGATGTCACAGCTGACTCCACACTCCCACCGGGACCCCTGGGAGCGGCTTTGGTGGCTGGAGTCTTCCCCCTCTCCCGCTGGGCACTGGCCAACTTCTGATGCTTCACAGGTGGGGGACTGTCTGTACTGTGGCTCCGTGCCACACTGGCTGCCCTGGTGGCCGGTGCACTCCATATTCCGGTGACTACAGGCACCACTGGTCCCGGAGATGTTGTGGCTGAGGTGCTAGTTCAGGACCTAAGAGACGGATGGGGTGGGGGAGGTGTGGGAAAGAGGTCAAGGTTGGACAGGACAAGTTTTTTTGACACATTGGGACGGGTAGCTGGAGGGGGTTTGGGAGTGGAGGAAGAGGTGGTGGTTGTAGGAGGTGTTTGTTTGCTGACTTTGGGTGAAGGTGCATGCGCTGGAGGCTATCGTGAGGTGGATGGCTGTTGGGTGGGTGTGTGCCTGGGTTTTTTGTATCTTGGGAGGGGGCGTCACAGACACACTGGGAGAGGACACAGGGGACGTGTGAATGGTAGTGGAGTTGGTGACTGCACGTGAGCAGGGTATGGTGGTGGGTATGCTGGAGAGGGACGTAGTGGCTGTAGAGGTAGTGCATGCAGGTGTGAGTGTAGACGAGACTGTGAGGGAGGAGGGAGACAAGGAGGAGGGAGACACAGTGGAGGCAGTGGATGTTGGTGTGTCTGCATGTGTGTGATGCTTGCGTGAGTGCCTGTGGGATGTGTGGTGCTTATGTTTGCCTGAGCTTCCCTTGTGTGTTGAGGTGTGTGCATGCTGGTCTGTAGGTGTGCTTGGGATAGGCTGAGGTACAGGGGATTGGGTCGGGGTGGAGGAAGTTGGAGGGGGGAGGCTTGACACAGGGACAATGGCTGCCATCAGTGCTGAGGCAAGAGTCTGAAAAGCTCGTTGAAGGGCCGCCTGACCAGAATGAATGCCCTCCAGGAATGCATTTGTTTGTTGCAACTGCCTTTCTACACCCTGGATGGCGTTCAAAATGGTAGACTGCCCAACAGTGAGGGACCTGAGGAGGTCAATGGCCTCCTCACTGAGGGCAGCAGGGGTGACTGGGGCAGGGCCTGAGTTGCCTGGGGCAAAGGTGATGCCCACCCTCCCGGGTGAACGGGCACGGGGCGAAGGCTGAGGGGCTCCTGGGAGGGCGGTGCTGGAAGGGGGGTGGCAGCTGTACCTGTAGATGGGGGTGGCACAGATGTTGCCGCCACCACAAGAGAGCTCCCATCAGAGGACGAGTCCGTGTCACTGGTCTCAGCTCCTGTCCCCGCCATGGAGCTCCCCTCGCCCTCCGTCCCACTGGTGAAGTCTGAGTCCGTAGTGTGGCCCTTCATGGCCAAGTGGGATGCAGCCCCCTGGTGCTCCGGTGCCACTGCTCCTCCGGCTGATGATGCTAATGCACACAAGAACAGGGAGACCACAAAAAGGGGGGGACGACAGAAGAAAGACATGTTGAGTGCATGTATTACCGCTACCGTTGGCGGACACGACAGACACAGAAGCCCCCTGCACTACGCCGCGCTCTTGGGCTCCACTGTTCAATTCCTGGGAAATGCCCTTCAAGGCTATGGACAACATCTGCACACATGGATGACACAGAGGCATGACTAGGTGTACTTGGCACTCTACAGAGGTGGGGTGGGATGCCACATGGCCTGCCTTATGGAGGGACCTTGCCTACGGAACTCGCCCTGGCCTAGGGAAACCCACAGCCCACCTCCCCCATCCAGACCCCTCCACTGCGCGCAAAGTCAGCAGAATGAGAGTGTACTCACCCCCTTGTGGCTGCTGTGATGCCCTCAAGCGCCCATCCAACTCCGGGTAGGCCACCTCCAGGATCCTGAACATCAGGGGGGTCATGGTGCGACGGGCACTCCTCCCACATTGGGAGGCCATCCCCAGCTGAGCCTCCGCCGTCTTCTTGCTCCAGCGGCGAATGTCCTCCCATCTTTTCCGGCAGTGGGTGCTCTGTCTGTGGTAGACCCCCAGGGTCCGGACGTCCTTGGCGATGGCACGCCAAATATGTTTTTTCTGGTGGGCGCTGACCTACATGAAATGTACAGGGGGAAGAGTAAGTTATTACCAACTGCACCGTCAAAGTGATTGCCCCCCATCCCTACCCTTGCAATGTGGCACATGCATTCACCGTCGTTTCATGTACGTCATACTCTCCCCCCTTCCTTCCTACATCCAGCCCTCTCCACACAGGCATAGCCCATACAGCATGCTCCCAGTGTACTTACCTGTTTGTCTGGAGGACAGTAGAGTAGCGTGTACTGGGGTAGGACCCCATCCACGAGTTTCTCCAACTCCTCTGATGTGAAGGCAGGGACCCTTTCCCCAGACACTCGAGCCATTGACTCTTCCAGACTGAGGTCACAGCAGCACTTGCAGTGTAGGTAGTTTCCTGTCGAAGATCAGGTATCGAGTGTTTGAACAGATAGAAAATGGCGGTCACGTCCGCGGCGGTGCGTACTATCACCGCCGGCGTACATCGTCATTGCTTCCTGGGACCCATAGGGTCCAATGCTAACCAATGCAGCACTGCACCGCGATCTTCGACCGCCTACCGCGACGGTGTACAACGCCAGCGCAGTTACCTCACATCCCATTGTCCCACTTTAGAAGTCAGGCAGCTGCCATTTCAGGGGCCCACATGGCTTAATTTTCAACTGCGTCACACATACTTAGGCCTAGACTCATCACACATACAGGCCACCTTTTGTGTATGAATGGTGTTCTGTGTAAACTGTGGGTACGTACCTCTGAGTTGTTTGACTCTGTGCTCGCTGTTGTCCTTCATCGGCACCGTCCGCTGGGAGATGTGAGGAGATGGCGGCATCCTCCTGTGTACCGACCGTTGGTGGACCTGTCGACAATGAAGGAGCGACATGTGATTATCACATACAGGCTTGACCGTGCCACAATCCAGGAACTGTGTACCCAGTTGGAGCCAGACCTGATGTCAGCAATCCGCCATCCCACAGGAATCCCCCATCAAGTGCAGGTGCTGTCAGTGCTCCATTTCCTTGCAAGTGGGTCATTTCAAACAACAGTGGCCATAGCATCAGGGATGTCCCAGCCCATGTTTTCCAACGTGTTGTCCAGAGTGTTGTCTGCCCTTCTGAAACACATGTGGAGCTACATCGTTGCCTACAGTGAAAGGTGATTTCTATGCCCTGGGACATATCCCCAACATCATAGGTGCCATTGATGGGACATATGTGGCTTTGGTCCCCCCAACTGGAGTGAACAGGTGTACAGAAACCGGAAGAGTTATCATTCAATGAATGTACAGATGGTATGTTTGGCCAACCAGTACATCTCCCATGTGAATAACATGTTCCCTGGCTCAGTGCATGACGCCTACTTCCTGCGGAATAGCAGCATCCCTTATGTGATGGGGCAACTCCAGAGGCACCGTGTGTGGCTATTAGGTGAGCACCTGAGAGCAAGACAGTGGGAATGGTTGTCTGGGGATATCCCTACAGGTTAGTGCGTGTCTAACAGTTGTCCCTCGCCATTTGCAGGTGACTCTGTTTCCTCAACCTGTCATGGCTACTGACCCCAGTGAGGAATCCCAGGACAAGGGCAGAGGAACGCTACAATGAGGCCCATGGGCGAACTAGGAGGGTGATCGAGCGGACCTTCGGCCTCCTGAAGGCCAGGTTCCGGTGCCTCCATATGACAGGTGGATCCCTATTCTACTCACCAAAGAAGTTGTGCCAGATCATCGTGGCCTGCTGTGTGCTTCACAACTTGGCTTTTGCGACAACAGGTGCCTTTTCTGCAGGAGGATGGTCCAGATGGCGGTGTTGTGGCAGCTGTGGACAGTGAAGACGAGGAAGCAGAGGAAGAAGACATGAACAACAGGGACTCAGTGATCCAGCAATATTTCCAGTGAGACACAGGTAAGAGTACAGACCTGCCTACTACATGTACATTAACACTACTACCTCGCTACTGTCTGTCATTTTCACCCAGTGTGTTGGCACTGAGTTGTCACTTTCCCTTACGATTTCACAGATGTGGGTCCCACTGTGTGACATCTGCTTAGATTCCTCATGGACTAGAGCTGTGTGACATAGGTATGTTGACATTACAATTGTAAGAGCATTTTGTCACTGTAATTGCTAATACACTATTTCGAAATCACAGACAGACTCCAGATTGTTTTGTGCTTTAAGTGTGTTTATTTAAGTGCTCAATATTGGAGGGGGTAGTAAAATGGTGAGGGGTGATGGCGGAGGAATGTCTATTAGTCTCACAGGTGCATTGCCCATATGGGCATAGGAAGTGGAGCTGGGGCAGTTTAAGTATGGACAGGGTAACAAAATGGGACAGTAGGATGACAATCAGGGTGGTCTCATTTCTTGGCGGGGTCTTGGCATCGTGCTCTGTCTTTGTCCTGGATCTCAGGGACCGTTTGCGGGGTGGTTCTCCCTCTGCAGGGGGTGGGTGCTGGTGTGGTGGTCCTGTGGCGGGACGTCCTGTCCACTAGCGCCGGCGGAGGTGGTGGGCAGTTCATCGTCCATGCTAGTGTCAGGGGCCCCTTGTAGTGCCACAGTGCCCCTCCTGGTGTTGAGTACTTCCTTCAGCACCCCTACGATGGTGCCCAGGGTGGAGCTGATGGTTCTGAGTTCCTTCCTGAAGCCCATATACTGTTCCTCCTGCAGGCGCTGGCCTGTCCGCCTCCTGTTGCACAGCAGCCCTCCCAGTTCCCCTGTGTTCCTGGGCCTCAGTCCCCTGGATCGTGTGCCCACTGCCACTGCCCCAGGGTCCCTGTTGTTGTTGGGGTGGTGGGTTAGCCTGGGATCCCTGTAGTGGTGGACACACAGCTGATTGACGTGTCCTGGGGACGGAGGTATGGGCCCGCTGGGTGGGTGCTGTGCTGGTGTTTCCAGAGGGGGGAAGCTCTGTAGTGGCCTGTGACTGTGTCAGGGGAACCGACTGTCCAGAGGTCCCCGATGGGCCGGGCTGGTCATCTAGATCCAGTTGGACAGAGCTGCTGTCATCACTGTGGGCCTCTTCTATTGGTGGTGTGGACATGTGTGGACCCTCCTGTCCGGTGATGGAGGGTAGGGGTCCTGCAGGGGTATCAAAGGATGGTTATTACATCTGTGTGTGCCATGGTGTACAATAGGTGGGTGACCGTGTACCCCAGTGCTTGCATTCATGTGTGGGACCTTTTGTGATGATGGTTTAGGGGGTTGTATGGGTATGTGCAGTGGGCATGCTTTGGTGATGAGTGTCCATGCTTTGTTGTTGCATGCAGGGTTTGGTGTTGGGATGGGTGGTTTGTGATGTTGGGACATATGTGAGGAGTTGGAGTGCTGGGGGTGAGGATGAGGGAGGGGGTATGTGCTGGCATGAAGGTAGGGTGGGGGATGTATTAGTTAAGATTTGACTAACCAGAGTCCATTCCCCCCCCTACTCCTGCGAGGCCCTCAGGATGCAGAATCGCCAAGACCTGCTCCTCCCATGTTGTTAGTTGTGGGTGAGGAGGTGGGGGTCCGCCGCCAGTCCTCTGAACCGCCAGGTGGTGTCTTGAGACCACGGAACGCACCTTCCCCTGTAGGTCGTTCCACCGCTTCCTGATTTCCTCCCGATTTCTTGGGTGCTGTCCCACTGCGTTTACCCTGTCCACGATTCTTCGCCATAGCTCCATCTTCCTTGCAATTGAGGTGTGCTGCACCTGTGATCCGAATAGCTGTGGCTCTACCCAGACGATTTCCTCCACCATGATCCTGAGCTCCTCCTCCGAGAACCTGGGGTGTCTTTGCTGTGCCATGGGGTGGTGTAGGTGATGTATGGGGTGGAGTGTGTGGTGATAAGTGTGCTGATATGTAGTGGGGTGTTGTGTGAGGTGCGTGGAAGTTCTGTGGGTGATGGTGTTGTGTGCCTGTGGATGCTGTTGTTCTTGCTGGTGCTGTCTCTCTCTGGCCTTCTTTCGGAATTTTTGGTCGTAGGGGTTTGTGGGTGATATTGGTGTGTGTATTATATTGTATTGGGTGTGTGGGAGTGGAGTGTGTATGTGTATCAGGTGTGTGTATTTAGAATTGTCCAATGTGGTAGTGTTTTGTAAATGTGTGTGTATTTTGAGCGCGGCAGTGTGTACCGCCAATGGAATACCGCGGTTGAAAGACCGCTGCATGGATCCGTGGGTCGTGATAGTGTTGGCGTATTTCTGTTGGCGGGACGGTGGAGGTTTTGTTTTCGCCAGTTTATCACTGACCTTTGGTGTGGCGGACTTGTGTGGGTGTCTGAATTTTGGCGGATTCCGAACTGTGGGTCATAATAGCTGTGGCGGAATTCCGCGGCGGCGGCGGTCTTCTGCACGGCGGTAAGCGGCTTGTACCGCCAATGTTGTGATGAGGGCCTTTGTATTCACAAATGGTGCAAATCACAAGATTCCACCATTTGCGAATGCAAAATTGCCTTTTACAATGTATAGAAGGTATCACAGTGCATTTTTTGGGATTCTCACTTTTTAGAGATTCCCTAGAATTGCAACTCCGAATAGGGAATCGCAATGTGCGATTTACTAAATAGGAAATCGCAAATAGGGAATACCTACACGTGTCATGCTTTTCCTAAATGCAAACTGGGAATTCAGGAAATGCAATTACCACCAACTCTAAGTTGGTGGAAACCATGTGCAATTTTAAAAAATACATTGTAAATGCATTTTTAAAAGTGTCACGTAGCGCACATATGCCCTTGGGGCATGTATGTGCTTTATGTGTGCACATTATTTTTTTGTTGGGGGGTGCATCAAAAGGGGCCTTAGGCCTCCAGCACCCTTGGATTTGCATTACCTAAGTTGCAAATTTCTAAAAGGAATTCACAAATTAGGAAATGCATAACCATTCACACCTCTGGGCCTTCAGGCCCATAGATATCAACTGAATTCCATTCTCTAACAGCGATTCCCTAATAGCGATTGCACATTTTAAGAAATCGCTATTAAGGAATCACTATTTTCCTTATATACCATTTTGCATTTCTCAAAAAGCGATTTCTTAAAATTTGCTATTTAGGAAATGCTAAACAATACTTTGATGCATCTGGCCCCAAATGGCTAAAGTAAGAAAATGCCAACTTTCTAAAAGAGCCATTTTCAGAACTGCAATTTAAAATCCGACTTCATCATAAGTTGTGATTTTCAATTGTGAGTCCAGACATACCAAACTTGATAAACTTATGCCTGGGGGGACTTTGTTTAGCAGTTGTACTGGCTGCATTCTGTTTTGCTAGATTAAAGCCCGCAGAGTGGCTGGGGTGGAACTTCGTTCCCTACCTTGTCCAGTAGGGGCAGTGCCAAACATTGATGTGCTCAAAAGCACCAACAGCTTCTTACAGCGCAGGTGAGTTTCTTTGACGGTTTTCCTGCCGCATTCTGTTTTATCTATTTAAAGCCTGCACAGCGGCTGGGGTGAAACTTCATTTTCCAACTCTACCTCATCCAGGAGGGGTGGGCCATACATCAAGGTGCTCAAAAGCATCAACAGCTGCCTGCAGTGATGGTGATTTTGTTTAATGGTTTTCCTGCCTGCGTTCGGTTTTGCCTGAATAAAGTCTGCACAGCTGCTGGGGTGGGACTTTGTCCCCTAGCTCTACCGCATCCAGGAGCAATGGACCAACTATCAACGCGTTCAAAGCCACTGACAACTTCCCACAGAGCGGACGCCCCAGGCAAAGACCGTACAAACACTAGCCTGTCTTAGCCCATCATAGCCTGAAATAAGCTGGGCCAACCTCCTTGGTCCCTTGATCTCTTTTATGTTTTGGGAGCCTCGTCAAAATCTTACACACCCGATTTACTTAATCTCCGGACTACGGCTACAATATATTCTCTTTAATCACAAACATGACTAAGAGGAAGCAGATTGGGGTAAACCCTGTATCAAACTCATCTCCAAAGTACACATCGATTGATCGTAGTTGGAGAGAGTGATTGGTCTTGTTAGTACTGAGATTGAACTCTCTGAGAGCAGATTGTCATTGAATGTTAGTCTTTTAGATATTCAAGCAGCTATGAATGGGTCTCTGATCTCTCCCTTTATTCAGAATCTCGAGGGGGACCTTACGACTACTCCAGCTATAGAGCCTTGCAGCAGCACAGCAGAGTCCAGTATTATGAATCAGTGGCCTAGGTTGCGACCCAGCCCTTCACCAATTCCAAATAAGAGATCAACTAGAGATAAATCTCCTGAAATGCACAAAGGGTGCCTAAAATAGCACAGAATAAAAGGCGAACAATAATATGGAGACCCCACAAAGACAACCTTATTTCCCCTTTATCTCCATCTGGGAACAGTGAGCCTTAAGTTCATAATTAACAGCCTATGGAACTTTTTCTCTTATGTTTATTTGAATGCATGACTAAGTTCATTAATTCAATAATTAATTTGCTTGCCTCACTACTATAGAAACTGAGCTTAAGGCAATTAAAAAACATGCTCCTGTCTAGCCCAGGGGGTTGCACAAAATGACACAGGATTCCCATTCATGTGCCCTTCCGGTACCAGGCACGGCAGGACCAAGTGACATCAGTAAGGGAGAGGCAAGGAATCTAACAAAGTATTCTCAGACTGAACAGTCCTCAGGTAATGGGGTTTCTACTGATAAATCTGGCCCTCCCATCGTTAAAGATGTCACGGTGTTTCCATCACAGATTACACAAGACTATGTGGCCTTACAAAATAAGGCAATATTTTGGCTCAAAAACAACTCAAGTTAGACAGGGGATCTGGTACAGGAAGTGGTGCTTGGGAGGATCGTGCCCTGGTTGGGTATTCATCCAAAGTATACCCCAGGAGACTGTGTCATAATAAATTTCAGGAAACCCCAAATACCTGATAAATTGCCTGGCCAGGTCGTCATTATTTCCTAGGGACAAGATCAGGGCACTTCCGCGACGTTATTTCTATAGGCCTCATGGTCTCTCTAAAAAGATGCTCTTAGTATCCAACACTTCTCAGGACAGTTTTTCTTCATCATCTTGAGCTGTGGGCCAGCCTTGTAATCGTAACTATGTAGCCCATTGTTAATCTTGGCAGCTTTTTGGCGTTTCTCTCCTGTCTTTTTGCCTTATGACCTCCTGTTTTTATGGTATACTGGACTCTGTTTTTGCTGATTTATTGTCTCTGCGCACTTTACCACTGCTAATCAGTACTAAAGTGCAAGTGCTCCCTATACAAATTGTACTGTTGATTGGTTCATCCATGACTGGCATATTTGACTTACTGGTAAGTACCTAGTAAAGTGCACTAGAGGTGCCAAGGGCCTTTAAATCAATTACTACTAGTGGGCCTGCTGCACTGATTGTACCACCCACATGAGTAGCCTTGTTGGAAAATGGGTTATTGGTAAGGGCAGGTAGGTACCTACACTTAGCAATAGGCCACTAACCTCCACTTTGGTCCAGTTAGGTCTCAGTAAATTAAACCCAGCTCAACCCTTGGTAGCTTGGCAACGAGCGACAAGGCTTAACTTAGGAGACAGAGTGTAAAGCATTCAAATATCACAAAACAGTAATTAAATAAAACACAGGAAACAGTTTAAAAATCCAAAACCAATTTATAAAAATAGATTATATTTTTATCTTTAAAATGACACAAAAACAAATAACATCGGATAAGGGGAACCGGAGATCTGAATTTTTAAAGAATTATTACTCTCTAGCGCAGAGAAGCAAAAAGCGCCAATCTGGTCGCACCTCGACCGGGGCAAAGTCAAAGTTTATGGCCGACTGCGATGGAGCCTGGCTCAGCGACAGCCTGCGGGAGTCCTCGGTCAAAAGTTTACCTTCGCACCTAGTCGTTTTTCTGAAGATTTTCTTCAGCGGGATGAACCTGCCAGTCCAATCCGACCTCCTGAAACTCTTCTCCGGATACACGTCACCGGAGCCCTCGTGGAGATTTTTTCCTTCGGACTTAGTCGTTTTTTCGAGGTGAAAAACCTTCGACCGGGGCAAACCTGGATCTTGATCTGACGTCCTTGGAGCCCTCCTCGGATATGCTGGCTGGGAGGTCCCGGTCAACTTTCTACATTCGGACTTAGGCGGTCATTACAACATTGGCGGTAAAAGCCGCTTACCGCCGTGCAGAAGACCGCCAACACACCGCCGCCGCTGCGGAAAACCACCACAGCTGTTATGACCCACAGCACGGAATCCGCCAAAATTCAGACACCCACACAAGTACGCCACACCAAAGGTCAGTGATAAAATGGCGAAAACAAAACCTCCACCGTCACGCCAACAGGAATACACCCACACTATCACGACACACGAATCCACGCGGCGGTCTTTCAACCGCGGTATTCCATTGGCAGTACACACCGCCGCGCTCAAAATACACACACTCTTATAAAACACTACCACATTGGACAATTCGAAATACACACACCTGATACACATACACACACCACTCCCACACACCCAACACAATATAAAACACACACCCACATCACCCACAAACCCTTACGACCACAATTGCGATAGAAGGCCAGAGAGAGACACCACCATCAACAATACTAGCATCCACAGGCACACAACACCATCACCCACATAACTTCCACGCACCTCACACTGCACACCACTACATATCAGCACACTTATGGTGGAGGAAATCGTCGGGGTAGACCCACAGCTGTTCGGATCACAGGTGCAGCACACCTCAATTACAACGAAGATGGAACTTTGGTGAAGAATAGTGGACAGGGTAAACGCAGTAGGACAGCACCCAAGAAATCGGGAGGACATCAGGAAGAGGTGGAACGACCTACGAGGGAAGGTGCGTTCCTTGGTCTCAAGACACCACCTGGCGGGTCAGCGGACTGGCGACGGACCCCCACCCTCTCCCCCACAACTAACAACATGGGAGGAGCAGGTCTTGGCGATTCTGCTTCCTGAGGGCCTCGCAGGAGTAGGTGGAGGAATGGACTCTGGTAAGTCAAATCATAACTATTACATCCCCCACCCTACCTGCATGCCAGCACATACCTCCTCCCTCACCCTCACCCTCACCCCCATCACTCTAACTCCTCACAAATGTCCCAACATCACAAACCACACATCCTAACCCCAAGCCCTGCATGCAACAACAAAGCATGGACACACATCACTAAAGCATGCCCACTGCAGATACCCATGCACCCCCTAAACCATCATCACACAAGGTCCCACACAGGAATACAAGCACTGGGGTACACGGTAACCCACCCATAGCACACCATGCCACACACAGATGTATTAAACATCCTTTTATATGCAGGACCCCTACCCAACGTCACAGGAAAGGAGGGTCCACACATGTCCACACCACCAACCGAAGAGGCCCACAGTGATGACAGCACCTCTGTCCAACTGGATCTAGATGACCAGCCCGACCCATCGGGGACCTCGGGACAGTCGGTTCCCCACACCCAGTCACAGGCCACCACAGAGCTTCCCCCCTCTGGAAACACCAGCACAGCACCCACCCAGCAGACCCATACCTCCGTCCCCAGGACAAGTCAATCAGCAGTGTGTCCACCCCTACAGGGAACCCAGGCTAACCCACCACCCCAACAACAACAGGGACCTGGGGGCAGTGGTAGTGGGCACACGGTCCAGGGGACGGAGGTCCAGGAACACAGGGGAACTGGGAGGGCTGCTGTGCGACAGGGGGCAGACAGGCCAAGCGAACCCACTCTCCACTAGGCCCTCTCCTCCATCATGGGAGCCTACCAACACTCCCAGGAGACGATGGCAACGGTACTGGCCAAGTTTCAGGAGACCCAGTGCCTGCAGGAGGAACAGTAAATGGGCTTCAGGGAGGCACTCAGAACCATCAATTCCACCCTGGGCACCATCATAGGGGTGTTGAAGGATGTACTCAACACCAGGAGGGACACTTTGGCACTACAAGGGGCCCCTGACACTAGCCTGGACGATGAACTGCCCACCACCTCCGCCGGCGCTAGTGGACAAGAGGCACCGCCACAGTTCCACCACACCAGCACCCCACCCCCTGCAGAGGGAGAACCACCTTGCAAATGGTCCCTGAGATCCAGGACAAAGACAGAGAGCCATGCCAAGACCCCCGCCAAGAAATGAGACCATCCTGATTGTCATCCTACTGTCCCACTTTGTGACCCTGTCCATCCTTAAACTGCCCCAGCTCCACTTCCTATGCCCATTTGGGCAATGCACCAGTGAGACTAATAGACTGGACTCTGCCATGGACATTCCTCCACCATCACCCCTCACCATTTTGCTACCCCCGCCAATTTTGAGCACTAAAATAAACACACTTAAAGCACAAAACAATCTGGAGTCAGTCTGTGATTTCGGAATACTTTATTAGCAATTAATGTGGCAAAAAGCTGTTTCATTTGTAATGTCAACATACCTATGTCACACAGCTCTAGTTCATGAGGAATCAAAGCAGATGTCACACTGTGGGACCCAGTTCTGTAAAATCGCAAGGGAAAGTGACAACTCAGTGACCATACACTGGGTGAAAACGACAGACAGTAGAGAGGTAGCAGTGTTTAAGTACATGTAGTAGGCAGGTTTGTATTCCTACCTGTGTTTCACTGGAAATATTGCTGGATCACTGAGTCCCTGTTTTCCATGTCTTCTTCTTCTGCTTCCTCGTCTTCACTGTCCACAGGCTGCACAGCTGCAACAACACCGCCATCTGGACCATCCTCCTGCAGAAAAGGCACCCGTCGTCGCGAAGCCAAGTTGTGAAGCATATAGCAGGCCACGATGATCTGGCACACCTTCCTTGGTGAGTAGAATAGGGATCCACGTGTCATATGGAGGCACCTGAACCTGGCCTTCAGGAGGCCGAAGGTCCACTCGATCACCCTCCTAGTTCGGCCATGGGCCTCATTGTAGCGTTCCTCTGCCCTTGTCCTGGGGTCAGTAGCCATGACAGGTTGGGGTAACCAGAGTCACCTGCAGATGGTGAGGGACAACTGTTAGACACACACTAACCTGGAGGGATATCCCCAGACCCAGACAACCATTCCCACTGACTAGCTTCCAGGTGCTCACCTAATAGCCACACACAGTGCCTCTGGAGTTGACCCATCACATAAGGGATGCTGCTATTCCGCAGGATGTAGGCGTCATGCACTGAGCCAGGGAACTTGGCATTCACATGGGAGATGTACTGGTCGGCCAAACATACTATCTGTACATTCATCGAATGATAACTCTTCTGGTTTCTGTACACCTGTTCACTCCTGTGGGGGGGGACCAAAGCCACTTGGGTCCCATCAATGGCACCTATGATGTTGGGGATATGTCCCAGGGCATAGAAATCACCATTCACTGTAGGCAAATCCTCCACCTGAGGGAAAACGATGTAGCTCCGCATGTGTTTCAGAAGGGCAGACAACACTCTGGACAACACGTTGGAAAACATGGGCTGGGACATCCCTGATGCTATGGCCACTGTTGTTTGAAATGACCCACTTGCAAGGAAATGGAGCACTGACAGCACCTGCACTTGAGGGGGGATTCCTGTAGGATGGCGGATAGCTGACATCAGGTCTGGCTCCAACTGGGTACACAGTTCCTGGATTGTGGCACGGTCAAGCCTGTATGTGATTATCACATGTCTTTCCTCCATTGTCGACAGGTCCACCAACGGTCGCTACACCGGAGGATGCCGCTGTCTCCTCACGTGCCCCAGCGGACGGTGCCTATGAAGGACAACAGCGAGCACAGAGTCAAACAACTCAGAGGTACGTACCCACAGCTTACACAGAACACCAATCATAATCTAAAAAGTGCCCTGTATGTGTGTTGAGTCTAGGCCTCGGTATGTGTGACGCAGTTGAAAATGAAGCCATGTGGGCCCCTGAAATGGCGGCTGCCTGACCTGTAAAGTGGGACAATGGTCGTTGTACACCGTCGCAGTAGGCCATCGAAGACCGAGGCGCAATGCTGCATTGGTTAACATTGGACCCTATGGGTCCCAGGAGCCAATGACGATGTACGCCGGCGGTGACGGTACGCACTGCCGCGGACGTGACCGCCATTTTCTATCACTTCAATCACTCGATACCTGATCTTCGACAGGAGAGGACCTTCACTGCAAGTGCTGCTGTGACCTCGGTCTGGAAGAGACAATGGCTCGAGTGTCTGGGGAAAGGGCCCCTGCCTTCACATCGGAGGACTTGGAGAAACTCGTGGATGGGGTCCTCCCCCAGTACACGCTACTCTACGGTCCTCCAGACCAACAGGTAAGTACACTGGGAGCATGCTGTATGGGCTATGCCTGTGTGGAGAGGGGTGGATGTAAGAAGGAAGGGGGGAGAGTGCGGCGTGCATGAAACAACAGTGAGTGCATGTGCCGCATGGCAAGGGTAGGGATGGGGGCCAATCACTTTGATGGTGCAGTTGCTAATAAGTTTATCTTCCCCCTGTACAAATCATGTAGGTCAGCGCCCACCAGAAAAAATATATTTGGCATGCCATCGCCAAGGACGTCTGGACCCTGGGGGTCTACCACAGACGGAGCACCCACTGCCGGAAAAAATGGGAGGATATTCGCCGCTGGAGCAAGAAGACGGCGGAGGCTCAGCTGGGGATGGCCTCCCAACTTGGGAGGGATGCCCGTCGCGCCATGACCCCCCTGATGTTCAGGATCCTGGCGGTGGCGTACCCAGAGTTGGATGGGCACTTGAGGGCATCACAGCAGCCACAAGGGGGTGAGTACACTCTCATTCGCTAATTTTGCATGCAGTGGAGTGGTCTGGGTGGGGGAGGTGGGCTGTGGGTTTCCCTAGGCCAGGGCGAGTTCCATAGGCAAAGTCCCTCCGTAAGGCAGGCCATGTGGCACCCCACCACACCTCTGTAGAGTGCCAACTACACCTAGTCATGCCCCTGTGTCATCCATGTGTGCAGATGTCGTCCATAGCCTATTAGGCCATTTCCCAGGAATTGAACAGTGGAGCCCAAGAGCGCGGCGTAGTGCAGGGGGCTTGTGTGTCTGTTGTGTCCACCAATGGTAGCGGTAATGCATGCACTCAACATGTCTTTCTTCTGCCGTCCCCCACTTTTTGTGGTCTCCCTGCTCTTGTGTGCATTAGCATCATCAGGCAGAGGAGCAGTGGTACCGGAGCACGAGGGGGCTGCTTCCCACATGGCCATGGAGAGCCACACTACGGAATCGGACTTCACCAGTGGGACGGTGGGTGAGGGGAGCTCCACAGCGGGGACAGGAGCTGAGACCAGTGACACAGACACGTCCTCTGATGGGAGCTTCCTTGTGGTGGCAGCAACATCTGTGCCCCCCCATCTACAGGTACAGCCGCCACCCCCCCTTCCACCACCGCCCACCCAGCAGCCCCTCAGCCTTTGCCCGTGCCCGCTCACCCGGGAGGGTGGGCATCACCTTCACCCCAGGCACCTCAGGCCCTGCCCCAGTCACCCCTGCTGCCCTCAGTGAGGAGGCCATTGACCTCCTCAGGTCCCTCACTGTTGGGCAGTCTACCATTTTGAATGCCATCCAGGGTGTAGAAAGGCAGTTGCAACAAACAAATGCATTCCTGGAGGGCATTCATTCTGGTCAGGCGGCCCTTCAGCGAGCTTTTCAGACTCTGGCCTCAGCACTGATGGCAGCCATTGTCCCTGTCTCTAGTCTCCCCCTCCAACTTCCTCCACCCAGACCCAATCCCCTGTACCCCAGCCTCTCCCAAGCACACCTCTAGAGAGCATACACACACGTCAACACACAAGGGAAGCTTAAGCAAACATAAGCACCACACATCCCACAGGCACTCACGCAAGCATCAGACACATGCAGACACACCAACATCCACTGCCTCCACTGTGTCCCCCTCCTCCTCGTCTCCCTCCTCCCTCCCAGTCTCGTCTACCCTCACACTTGCATGCACTACCTCTACAGCCACTACGACCATCACCAGCACACCCACCACCACACCCCGCTCACATGCAGTCACCACCCCCACTATCATTCACACGTCCCCTGTGTCCTCTCCCAGTGTGTCCGTGATGCCCCCTCCCAAGATACACAAACGCAGGCACACACCCACCCAACAGCCATCCACCTCATGGCAGCCTACAGCGCATGCACCTTCACCCAAAGTCAGCAAACGAACACCTCCTACAAACACAACCTCTTCCTCCACTCCCAAACCCCCTCCAGCTACCCATCCCAGTGTCTCCCAAAAACTTTTCCTGTCCAACTGCTCCCAGGTGTACAGGTGGTAGTGTGGAGTCAGCTGCGACACCTTCCAAGGTGGGGAAGGGGCACAAGAAACTCAGCAAGTCTGGGAAGAGCAGCCGGTGGAGAAGACCGCCATCATTCCCGCTGGCCAGGAGGCCACCACCAGCACCAGCCCAGCTGCCCAGGAGGCCACCACCACCAGCCCTGCTGCCCAGGAGGCCAGCACCAGCCCAGCTGCCCAGGAGGCCACAGCCGTCATCCCCGCTGGGACAGAGAGTACCGCCAGCCATGAAGGACCGCCAGCACAAGCCCCGCTGGGCCATGAAGGACCGCCAGCACAAGCCCCGCTGGGACAGAGAGGACCGCCAGCACAAGCCCCGCTGGGCCATGAAGGACCGCCAGCACAAGCCCCGCTGGGACAGAGATGACTGCCAGCACAAGCCCCGCTGGGCCATGAAGGACCGCCAGCAGCTGAGTCACTGCATAGGAGCCCGCCGCTCCAAGCACCGCTGAATAGGGCACCGCCGTCTCAAGCATCGCTGAACAGGGCACCGCCTTCTCATGCACCACTGAACAGGGCACCGCCGTCTCAAGCACCGCTGAACAGGGCACCGCCGTCTCAAGCACTGCTGAACAGGGCACTGCCGTCTCAAACACCGTTGGCCCATGAGCGCCAAGGGCACTGATGCAACTGAGTCCGTCACGGGCAGAATGAAGCACCCTGGGCACCATGCCCCCTCCAGAACCAGTGGAGAGATCCATCCACTACCTCTGTCCTTAGCAGGATGAAGCACTCTGGGCACAATGCCCCCTCCAGAACCAGTGGAGATTGTTATCCACTTGAGAGACTGTGGCTTTGCACTCCCCAGGATTGAACAGTGGGCATGTGGCCCTCTGGTGGATTTGGCATTGTGCACTCAACCGGCTGAGGTGCCCCCCCTTTCCCTGCCCCTGAGGTGCCTGTTTTCTTGCTCTCTGAATGCCCCTTCAGTGTTCTCTCCGTCATGGTCGGGGATCTTGTGTGGGCCTCGCCCATACCGTGTGGGCCCAGTGTTCCACGGACTTAATTGGAGCACTACTTGAACTACTATACTTGATGTATATTTTGTAAATGGTGTATATATATATTTTTTTGCCTACTTGATTTTAATATATTACAATGGTTACACTCATTTTCTATTGTCATTGCATTCTTCCGGGGGGTTAGGAGGTGTAACTGTGATGTATCAATAAGGATTAGTGTGTGTGCTGTAGTGGGTGAGGGTGGGGATGTTGCATGTTGCGTGTGTGTGTCCCTGTTTTTTGCCTCCCCCCTCGACTGTGTCGTAGGTGCAGTACTCACCGTGGTCTTCGCCTCTGGCGTTCGTGCTCCTGGTAGAGGAGCAGGAAGACTATCACAGGGAGAATTTGGAGTTCCGGGTCCATGGTGTCCGAGTTCCTCGTGGGGTGTGTAGAGGTGAGCGTTTTCTCTTCGGAATCCTGTTTCCGCCGTGTTTTTATCCGCGGTGAATTCGCCCCGGGAAAAGGTGGCGGATTGGCCTGTTGTGATACTGTGGGCGGTACTTTGTCCTCCGCCTGTCTGTTGGCGGTGACCGCCACGCTGTTTGTTTGTACCGCCGTGGCGGTCGGAGTGTTAAAGTGGTTGTCTTTGTTGGCGGTTTCCGCCACGGTCGTAATTGCAAAATTTTTACCGCCGGCCTGTTGGCGGTCTTACCGCCGCTTTAACACAGACCGCCAGGGTTGTAATGACCACCTTAGTCTCTTTTTTGGAGATTTTCTTCACCGGGACGAACCTGCAAATCAGGCCGGGTCCCAGGTGAGGCAAGCCGGCTAGAGTTGCCGCGGCGGGTCGGTCCTTCTATGGAGCTTTTTTTAAAAAGTTCTCCAAACTTCTCCAAACTTCTGGATCTTCTTCCAGATGTTCCTTTAAGGTTCTTTTGGAGTCCACAGCTCACCCCAAGGTTTCAGAAGCTCTGAGATGCTCCTTGGGGGTGTGGACTACAACTCCCAGAATGTACCTGGCGCAAACTCCTTTTTGGCCCTTGGACTGTGGTCAGCTTGTTTATTTCTTCAGCAGTTGGTGCAGGGGACTCTGGTTAGCACTTTTCTTTTACCTGTAGCAAACAGGGAGTCCCTCCTTGAACCAGTTGAAGCCAGGCAAAGTCTTTTGGTGAAGCCCAAGTGTGCAGCTGGTGCAGTACTTCAGAGTGCAGGGTCCAGGTGCAGGCCAGGGGCCCAGCAGGGCAGTCCTTCTTCTCCTTTGGTTCTTCCTTGTTGGAATCTGATGGGGATATGGTAGGGAACTGAGGTGTGGGTGCAGGTCGGCCAGTTTTATCCTTGCTCCTGGGTGAAAAACAGGGGGGTCCTGATTCTCCAATCATGGGCAGTGTCCTTCCCCCTGTGATGACCACTTCCTGAGAAGTGTGGCAAAAATCAATCCCAGGAGGCAACATTCCTAAAAAATCCATCATGGCTGAAAGGGATTTTTGGAGGTTACATCTGGCTGAGCCCACCCACTGGTGTGGCTAAACATCATAAACACACCCCTCTCCTGGCCTCTCCTAATCTAATCAAGGGGGCACCTAGTTGTATGAGGTTGCAGGATGTGGGGGTGTTGCTCCAAATATTCTTCTCTGCCTTTGAAGACCAGTTTGGCAGCCCTCCCCCTTCCTGTCTCACCATCTACTGAGGGGAGATCCCCTCCCACAAGCACATCTCTTTGTGTGAAGCCAGGCACTTCACACCTCATCAAGGCAGCCTGGCCAGGCTGCCAGAAGCTGGCCAATCAGAGCACAGCAGCAAAAACAATTCAGAGCTGAAGTTGGCAACTTTTCAGGTAAAATTTTCAGGTAAAATTTAAAACTCTTTACCTGAACAAGTTATATTAAATCCAACAAATGGAAGTTGTGGGATTTATTATGACAATTAATTTGATACCAAACTCTTTGTATCTGTCACTTAAGGGGACTTTTAAAATTAAAATAAAGTCTCCCCATTCTAGCCTATAGAGGCCATTCACTACAATGAGGGAAAACAAATTTGGCTGTTTTACCTCACCAGGGCTTATAAAAATATTTTTATAAGGTCCCTGCTCATGGTTACATGGCACCCAGTCCTAGGGGCACACCTTAGGGGTGACTTATATGTAAAAATAAGGTAGTTTAAGACTTTGGAACTACTTTGATTTCCAAAGTCGAATTTGCATATAACTTTAATTTAAAAGCAGCCAGCAAGGCAGGCCTGCATTTAAAATTAGACTGGGCACCTCAGCTGTGCACGTATGGGTCCACTACCTATGCTAGGGCCCCTAAACCTACATGCCCTACCATATAGGTAGGTTGACTTAGCCAATTATAATTAGCCTAATTTGCATATTGATTTTACACAGAGCACAGGCCCTGGGACTGGTTAGCAGTACCCAGGGCATCATCAGAGGCAGGAAAAAAACAGTCAAAAGTGGAAAATGGGGGCGAAAAGTTAGGGGGCCTCTGCAATCAGCTCTGTTTTCTCACAAGCCTTATAAACAAAGCTCAGACCTGACACTGCTGTGTCTGTGTGTACAGTTGTAAACTGCCAATTCAACTTGGTAAGTGTACCCACTTGCCTGCCTAAACCGTCCCTTTCATACATCTAAGGCACCCCTAAAGTAGACTCATAGGCAGGGTGCAGTGTATGTTAAAGGTGGGACGTGTACTGATGTCCTAACAGTGAATTACTGCTAATTTCAGTCTTCACTGTTGCAATGCCTATCTCTCTCATAGGCTAACATGGAGGCTGCCTTCAAATAACTTTAAAGTGTAGATTCCCTTTGCGAGCAGATAGAAATATGGAGGTTGAGGTCTCTGAACTCACAATTTAAAAATACATCTTTTAGTTAGTTTGAAAATGCCACTTCTAGAATGTAGGCATTTTCTTGCTTAAACTATCCTGTGACTCTGCCTGTCAGTGGACTCCCTGGTCGGGTCTGTTTGACAGTTGGGCTGTATACACCTCTCCACTAGACAGTGACACAAAGGGAGCTGGGGTGTAGACTGCATATCCTAATGAGCCATCTGAGGTAGAGTGGAGGGAGGAGTGGTCACTTACACCTTAAAGGTCTGTGCCTGCCCTCACACAATGCAGTCTCCAACCCCTGGGTGTGTGTCTGGAGCCTGGCCTGGACAAGGAAGGATCTTGTAAATAAATCAGACTTTCCTTGAAGTTTGCCAACTACAAAGGCAGAAAGGGGTATAAGTATTTGACCCAAAACCCCAGACTTTTATAATCTTTCTGGAATCAAGAGGATTGTCTGCCAAGGAGAAGAGCTGGAGGAGGAGCACTGCCCCTTTGCTGTGTTGCCTTGCTGGTTTGGCCTGCAGTTGCTGTTTCTGCTTTGAAAGAGAGCAAAGGGTGAACTTTGTTGTATATCCTGCTTGAGAAAGTTCTCAAAGGGTTGGAGTAGAGCTTGCCTCCTGTTGGAAGTCCCCACCATCAAACATCAAAGAGTTCAGTTTCATCTGTCTACAGCACTGGGAACTGTGTGTTTTGTGTTGTTCAAGAAGAAAAATCACTGAGACACCGTCAACGACATCGCTGGCCTGCACCGTGACCTGTCAATACCACACGAAGCCACACTGCACGCTTTGCACCGTGACCCTGGTCTTACCTACACCGTTGCTCGCACCATGACCTGTGCGCCACACACTCCAGCATCGTCTTGCTCATAGCATAGCCTGGGCATCCCCGAAGATGATGCTCCTGCTGACACTGGCACCGCTGCCTGCACTGTGGCCTGTGGACACCGCTCATGAGGTACACAAAGCACTGTCCTGCACCGCAGCCCAGGTCCACCGGCACCAGCACCATTGACACCTGTGTTGTCACCAGGCATCCCTGCCTGTACCACAGCCCATGGGTGCCGCACATAGCCCGTCCTGTGCCACACTGTTGACCTGGGCCTACCGATGACACCGCTTTAGCAACCATGACTCTGCCTGCACCGTGGCATGATGACACTGAACGTCACTCCGCCCCACTTCACACCACAGCCCTAGTCTCATTGATGCCTCTGGATGCCGTCACCGAGCCATTGCTCGCATCGTGACCTGTGGGCACTGCATATTGCATCATCCCGCTTCACACCACAGCCCCAACGCCATCCACACCAGCGCTCCTGACTTTATCAGCCCGGAGTTCGATCAACAATGCGTGTGACTTCAAGGGCCCGACAACCCCTGCACCAACTCCGGAACCAACACCACGATGCCAGCAACGCCATTCTCTGAAGCTCACCGCGAGAATCACGATGCCCTGCCAATCCAAAGGTACTGTTTGTGGGTCTTTCCGACACCGCAGCTGGCCCGCAATGCTGCAGCCGGCCTGAACTGTTGGGTTTGTTGATCACGACACCATGATAGCCACGGATGGAGCTATCAACTCGAAGGAACTGTATTTTTAAGTTAATTCTTACAAAATTCATATTTTTATTACTGTATGTTGGATTTTTCTCATTTTGGTCTTGTTTTACATAGACAAGTATTAGCTATTTTTCTAAAACTGTTGTGGTGTCCTTTTGTAGTGTTTTCACTGTGTTACTGTGTGATATGTGCAAATGCTTTACACATCGCTTCTGAGATAAGCCTGACTGCTTTTGCCAAGCTACGAAGGGCGTGAGCAGACGTTATCTGAGCTTGGTATCTCCCTTATCCTGACTGCAGTGAGGGTCCCTACTTGGACAGGATGCAAACCGACTGCCAACTAGAGGCCCCAATTCTAACTCCCACCAAGCTTCCTTCATTACACCCCTGTGATCACTCCAAATAGCTTTGCCCCCTTCTCCTCCTTAAAGGACAAAGATTGACCAGAGGTGCTAGCAAGTTCCGATTTCAGACATCAGGATGTAGCGCTTCAGGGGAGTAAACAAGAGAACGGTGACAAGCTGAGAATTACAACCAAAACAGTGAAAGACTTATCTATCAAATCCTGGAACACCGTGGGAGTAAAATCCAAACTAGGGATTTCAGACTGAGTCAACACCGGAGACTCAGCACTTCTACAAGAACCTGGCACACGGAAAATGTCCATGTTGATGGCTTTGTCTCAGTACTTACCCCGCAGTCCCTTCTACTAGCGGGCGAGCAAAGGGTCTGCAGAATGTTAAAGCCAATGTGCCCCCAGTCAGGCACCACCTGACCCCCATCTTACTTTATGCAGACGATGCAGTGTTGCTGTTGTGGATTGCAGACGGCCTAAAGTGCCTAATCGATAATTTTGTGGCCTTTATGGATGGTAATGATTTAAAACTGAACTTTAAAAAAACCATATACGATGATCTGCAGAAAAGGAAAAAACGGGGAAATCACATTACTTAGCAGGGCAGAAACTGGAGCAAGTTAAAACCTTTAGTTACCTTGGTATATTGCTCTTGGAAGGGGGACATTGGGGACCACATTTAAATGTCACAAAGGTTAGCTGCAGTTGTTTAGATCTAAAGGCCTACCAACTGCAACCTACAGGGCATAGCTGTGGGCATGAGAAACACTACTATAATAAAAATCCAGGAGAATACCTTTGTGTGTAGGCTCCTGGCAGGTCCATGTTCAACCCCAATGTACATCACACACAAAGAACTCCACATCCCCTTTATAGATGACTCTATTCAATTTAAAGTAGTGGCCAAATGGCATAGTATCCAAAGCAAGTCTGGTACAAATTTCACCAGGGACATATTTAGGTACTGCCTGGAACTTGAACATAATGGGAAAATTCTGTGGCTGCAACATGTGAATAATTTAGTGCAGGAATTAGATGATAATGTCAGTGTCACAGTTCCTGCCAGTATCCTGCAATATAGTAAAAATAATTAAAAATAATTTACATGGCTAAAAGGGAGGCAGGCAGAGAAAGATACGACAAAATAAAACCAACCATAGTAAGATATTGTCAAGGGCCACTACTTCAAGGGCTACCAGGGTATTTGATCAATTTGGCAAACACACAAGATGGATTGTATCTAACCAGATTACTCCTAACGACCTTACATCTTCTAGCATTTCTGAAAATTGAGGGATGGGCAGGAAAATTACTCAAGTGCCCATGTAATAGGAAGGCTGATCAATCTACAATGCATTTCATGCTGTTTTGTAAATTCTATAAAGACATTAGATTGCACGCTCTGTGCCCACTCTTCTCATCAGCAAAGCTTACATACCACTAAGAGGCCTTTAAATTGTTATGTGACCTAAATAATGCTCATACTTGCTTTACAGTTCTGACTTTCGTTAAATTGTAAGATAGGAGAAGAAAGGAAATTAATTTAGAACTAGTGCCATATGAGGAGGCCTAAGATCTGTCTGCACTTTAAGTCATTTTAACTGTTTGGTCATCCATCCAAAAAACATATTTTGATTTGATTTGACAAACGTATCTCTTCCAGATTGTGAATTACACCTATAAAATGTAATAATAAGGTAATCCCGAAGTTATCATATGGGAGAGATAGGCCTTGCAATAGTGAAAGATGCCTTTGGGAATTTTTGATTACCAGGACATGTAAAACTTAAAAATACATGTCCTGCCTTTTAAATACATTGCAAACAGAACAGTTGATGGACGGAATGCAGAAGAAATCAAACATTCACCCCCAGTCACAGATCTGGGTTTCATCCATCAGTTTTTTTGCTCACCATGCCATTCCAGTTTGGAGCCAGCCATATGCAAATCAGTCATGACCCTGTCCCCCATGGGATCAGTCCAGCCCGAACTGCCAGACAAGTTGCCCTGGTCCAGAAACAAGTATCCTGGGGCTGGTTTCTGGTTATCACCCCTCTTCAGCCAGGCTAACTTGAATCTGGTGGCATAGTGGGCACGGGGCCCACGTCTGGGCATACCCTTCCCAGTTGGGGTGACAATTGCAAAAAGAACAGTTGATGGATGGAATGCAGAACAAATCAAACATTCACCCCCAGTTACAGATTTGGGTTTAATCCATCAGTTTTTTTTGCTCACCATGCCATTCCAGATTGGACCCAGCCATATGCAAATCCGTCTTCACCCTGTTCCCCATGGGAACAGTCCAGCCCAAACTGCCAGACCAGGTCCTCCCTGGACCAGAAAAAAGCACCCTGGGACCGGTTTCGGGGTGTCACCCCTCTTCAGCCAGAGTAGCTTGAATCTGGTGGCATAGTGAGCACGGACCCACGTCTGGGCACACCCTTCCCATTTGGGGTGACAATTGCAAAAAGAACAGTTGATGGATGGAATGCAGAACAAATCAAATATTCACCCCTAGTCACAGATCTGGATTTAATCCATCAGTTTTTTTTCTCACCATGCCATTCCAGTTTGGACCCAGCCACATGCAAATCAGTCTTGACCCTGTTCCCCATGGGAACAGTCCAGCTTGAACTGCCAGACCAGGTCATCCCTGGACTAGAAACAAGCATCCTGGGACCGGTTCGGGGTTATCACCCCTCTTCAGCCAGGCTAGCTTGAATCTGGTGGTGTAGTGAGCACGGGACCCACGTCTGGGCATACCCTTCCCACTTGGGATGACAATTACAAAAAGAACAGTTGATGGGCGGAATGCAGAACAAATCAAACATTCACCCCCAGTCACAGATCTGGATTTAATCCATCAGTTATTTTTCTCACCATGCCATTCCAGTTTGGACCCAGCCACATGCAAATCAGTTTTGACCCTGTTCCCCAATGGAACAGTCCAGCTTGAACTGCCAGACCAGGTTATCCCTGGACCAGAAACAAGCATCCTGGGACCGGTTTGTGGTATCACCCCTCTTCAGCCAGGCTAGCTTGAATCTGGTGGCACAGTGAGCATGGAACCCATATCTGGGCATACCATTCCCACTTGGGATGACCATTGCAAAAAGAATAGTTGATGGACGGAATACAGAACAAATCAAACATTCACCCCAGTCACAGATCTGGATTTAATCCATCAGTTTTTTTGCTCACCATGCCATTCCAGTTTGGACCCAGACATATGCAAATCAGTCTTGACCCTGTTTCCCACTGAAAACCCACCTGCAACCATGATGGCCCACCCTCCAGATTTAGATATTAGCAGGTGCTTAGGCAGAAGACCGCCGATGGTCCACCATTACCACCAAAGAATCACTGCCCGGGTCGACGGTGCCATAGGCGAAAGCATCTGACAGCATGACTCTAGCCCCTTTTACAGTCAATCACAATGTGCAGTCCCACCGATGCAATTGTGGTGGCTAAACCTCCACACCTGAGTTGGCAGATTGAGATGGATAAAAGGAGGAAACTCACCTTTTTTTTCATTTTTCCTCCTTCCTGCCAACATGAATCTATTAGTGCAGATGATCACACTGCTTCTGCTGCTGAACCAAGACGAAACCCAGCATCGGCGTCACCAGAGAATTGTCTCCATATCACCCATCATCCTCAGTCTTGCAGCAGTACAATAGTACTGGACTGGACTCCCTTGACTCAAGGGCCCCAGACAACAGTACAATGACGTGCACTGTATATGCCTGCAGTGTCGCACTGAGAATAATTTTTAAAAAACATACCTCACAGATGTGCAGCCATACCATAAGGCACAGTAATCACTATGAAAAATCTGACCACACAGATGTGTGCAACAATTGCCCAAAATAAAAGCCCCAAATATAAATGGTATCCCCTTTAGGAATCACACTACACTGTGGTACTGTAACAATTGCAATACAAAATGCTACAAGTGAGTGTACAGTGAACGTACAAACAATTTCACTGCTAAATTTCTAATACGTCAGAGATCTTGGAAGCCCACATGCCCCCTTGGTGTCTGCAATTGATGTGTAACGGTAGGTGATATTGAACCTGAAAGTGTCATGTGCCCCTGGTATTGCATATATGCATATTGTTGACACTGCATGTCAAAATAGGCACACATGCATTCTCCAGTCACAATATCAGAAAGGCACATAAGTTTGGTGTAGGTGTTCAGTAACATGATGATTGCTTACACCCAACGTATCCTTACCATCACTAACGTACTACACTTATATCTGCATTTAGAAAAAATATGTCAAATGTACAACCTGTGTTTGTAACTCTCACAATTGAGAGGGAGTGCACGGCTCACACAATAGCAGAAATAACCTCATCAGCAAACAATCAGTAACAATCATAAGGAAGACCAGGACAAAGGTAGTTCTATAATTAAAATATATTTTATTTAGGAATGAGATGCATCTCTCAAAATATTCAAAGAAATCAGAATGTAGTATAAACCAGAACTCTGCACATATGACCAAAATATCAAAAGGCCGTGCGGGCACCAATGGCTGACAGGCCACACCTGCTTCCTACAATCACTGAGAGAAAGGAACCTCCTCTAGAAGGGGCATTTATGGGATAGAAAGAGAGCAGGCACCTCTATGATGTCCCTGGGAAAGGGTGGTCCTAAAGGTTTGGGAAGGGTGGTTTGGGGTTTGGGAGGGGTGGGTATTGGTTTTGGAGGAGGTGGATTTTGGTTTCGAAGGGTTGGTGTGGGATGTGGACAGGGTGGGTTGGAACTTTGAAGGTGTGGTGTGGGATGTGGAATGGGTGGGTTGGGATTTGGATGGGGTAGGGTGGGATGTGGAAGTGGTTGGTTGGGATGTAGAAAGGGTAGGGTGGGATTTGTAAGGGGGACAAAGATGTCAGGGTGGGGTGGCCTTAGGATTGGGAGGGGTGGTCTGGGAGGTGGAAAAATTCAAGGTCAGGGCAAACATAAATCCTCCTTTGGAGAAAGGGTAGGGTGATTAGGAGGGAGGTTGGGTTGGAAGGTAGAGGGAGTGGCTATGGCTGTTATGCTTGTGTGTGTGTTGAAGTTGTGGGTACTTGAGGGTCTGGTGTATGTGCTGTATGTTTTGATTGTTGTCTCTCACTGATTGTCTGTTGGGTGAGTGAGTGTGGGCGTTTGTGTCCAGTATCTGTGTGCGTGAATGTGTCTGTTGTGGCTGTGGTGTGTGTTGCTCTGGTGTCTGTGGGTGTGCTGGTGCATGCATGAGTTGTGGTGGGTGTGATAACTTGGGGGTGTCTGTAGTGTGTGTGGGTGTTGGTGTTGTGGTGGGTATACTGACCGCAGGTATGCTGGTGGTATCTGTTGGTGTTGCTGTAGTGGTGGGTGCTCTGACTAGGGTTGTGCTGGTGGGGTGTGAGGGTTTGGATGTAGTGGGGGGTGTTGTGTCTGTGGGTGTGGTTGGGGTGACAGTGGTAGTGGTGGGGTGTGTGGTGTCTGCATTTGTGTGCCTGTGTTTTATGCTGTGTCAGCGTAAGGATGTGCTGCATATGGGGGTTGCAGTGGGTGTGTGCAAACGTCAGCATTTGCAATGGCTAGTCCTGGGTTGGGATTGAGGATAGTGAAAGGGTGGGAGGGTGGTCACGAGGTTGGGGTGGGTAGGATCATGCACTCAATGGTCACAGCCTGGAATGACTGCTGTAGGCCAGACTGGGCATCGTGAATACTATCCAGGTAGGCCAGCATCCAAGTGTTCTGGCCAGCCAGTCCCTGGACTGCATTCAGAAGTCCCGTCTGGCCTACAGCAATCATTCTCAAAAGTCCACGGCCTCCTGACTGAGCACAGCTTAGGACACAAGGGTGGAGGGGAGGTACCTGCAGGAAAGCTGACACCACCCTTTTTAGGGGGGCAGATGCAGCCAACTGCGGGGGAGCCAGAGGGATGGTGGAGATCGCAATGGGGGGGTCACTTCAGGGTCCACCTTCACTAGGGACTGGCCTTCATCGGAGGGCTCTGAAGATGATGTAGAATCAATTGTGGTCTCCCGGCCAGTCCCCTCAACCTCCATACCACTGGGTCCTTCAGTGTCACTGGTCTCCACACCTGATGCACAGTGGCCTGCTTTATTTCCACCAATGTGGCCGATGTCACCTTTGCCTTGCCCTGTTGCTGAAATACCAAATACAATAGTTTGAGGGCATCTATGGTATCGTACATCAATGTCCATTACACAACATTTGCCCAAACATCAAGTAAACACCATCCTAGCTCCCATATTATGTGTCTCTTTGTCAGTTATATGCTTGTAGTTCCCTGCAAGCATGAGTAAACAAATAGGTCTGGAGACATCTCTGAACCACACCAGTATAGAGTTAAAAATGTTTCACTTTTCGAAAAGGGCAAGGTGGTGGTTTAGATATTGACAGCTGAAAAAGGGACATCACAACATTTATTTGATGCAACCTGCCACCTGTAATGTCCCTTCAAGTATCACATTGCTCCCTATCCTTAATTACTTCGCCAGGCAGAGCTAATGTTGCTAAGGGGACGTGTAACTCTCTCGAAATTGGATACATGTCTGTCTTTTGCAAACAATTCTGTTTGGCATTCAAATTCACATTGTTTGACACAGACTGGCTTACATGCACATTTGGGAATGACTAAGGATTAAGCTCAATCTATCAATCTACTACTGTTCATGTGATCTGACAGGAAGTTTGCAGGGCAAACTGCTTTCTAACATGTGTCAGATAAGAAATGATGCCACTGCTCACAGTATTCTAGTCCATTTTGTGCAGATGCATATTCACATAATGTACTTGCACCAACTTACCAATGTCAAGTCTGATATCAGACCTTCATCTTAATTGTGCTGTTTGCCACAGTTACTGAGAATGGAGACTACTTTCACTACTCAGATTGTTACGTAGCATCCCACCTGACCCAATCATGACATGGGACATGTTTTATACAAGGTTTCCTTATGTCATAGAGAAGCTGCAGTAAACCCTTTGTTTGCATGCAGCCATGAGTCTGCCCAAAACAGTACTTGGCTTGTGAGGATGAATCGAGTGGTAACCTGCAGCACAAAGTAATACACCACACACAGCATCAGACACTGTCTGTTCAACTTACACTTTGAGAAATTCTCACGGGCTTTCGGATGTCTGTCAGCCATCTATCTACAGCCCTTCAGGATCCGGCTAAGCCACTGGCAGGACTGGGGCCATTAGGGGGTGAGGGTGTGGCACACCCACCTGGACCGTTGGGAGTACTGCCCGGCTTGGCCCTCAGCTGACTTCTGCATCGCGTGGCAAGGTCCTTCCACCTCTTCCTACAGTGCAGGTGATGCTGCGTGTGGACCTCCAGGGTCCACACCTTCTTGGGATCACCTTCCAAATATCCCACTTCTGATGGATGTTGATCTGTATGTATGACAAAAGGTTTTAGTGCTTCTGTTGAGCAGTGTTGCTGTGGCATAAGAACCTGGAATTTCACAAAACAGTAACTACATTTTGGCAATAAATATGCAGAGGTAGCTAGAAAATACTAATTGTCAGTGATCTAATGAGCACAATCAAAAGCATTGAGTTGATGTTGGATTGAGTTGATGTTACCAAATCATGCTTACGACAGCTATGAAACTTGCCCTGTTGTGAGAGCCACCCCTGATTCTTCACAATCATTGTCAGCTACTAAAGGCTAATCAAATTGTACAGTCCTTGCAGATAACACCACACACAGATTCATTGACTTTCTGCCTAAACACCCATAGCTCAGAACTGATTGTCTGCATCACATAAAGTGAATAAGGGCAGTACAGAGGGCAGTGAGAGCAAGGATGTGAGGGATGCATGGACAAGTGTGTGTGTGTGGTAATGGGACATCCTGGGATGGATGATTGTGAGCCAGTGTCATCTGAACTAGCTGCACAGGAAATATGTATACCTACATGTGGGTCCATTACCTGTTTAAACCATACAGAGCAATCTTATACAGATTATGGGCTGGAATCCCACTTGACAGGACAGAATCAGACAACTCCAGACCCACTAAATCTTTTTCCTCAACGTCAATATAATTTTAACAGTGGGTATATGCTGTCACTCATACTGCTGGTATACTGGCCACTGGTAGTCAGTGACCTGCAGTTTGTGTGAGTAAAGATGGATAATGTGGTAAATGGGCACATATTACAGCTTCTACTTTCAGATCACTTTACATTTCCATGCACAGAGCTTTCAGACAGTGGTAAAACACAATCTGTCCCAGCTACATCATTCAGCTGAGTCCAATCACCACCTTTTCCCCCCAAAGAAAGAAAACAATTACTATTCAGCCTGTGGATCAAAAAGAAAGTAGTTACTCAGTCAGACATTCCCCAATCAGACATTGTACCTGTTCCTCTGGTCTTCCATAGAGCTGGCTGTAGAGGGACAGAACCTCCCTGACTAGGAGCTCCAACTCTTCCATGCTGAAGGCAGGGGGCCTGTCACCTGCTTTGCTGGCATCCTGACTCCCAGAGGTCAGAAACAGCAGCAAAACACAAGGCGGTCCGGTTGGCAGCAGTGTCAGGAGACAAGTGAGTATTTTCACATATGCTGTGTACAAGTACGCAATGGATGCGATCTATGACGGACACGGACACAGCGATTGGCTTCTGTGCGTAGCCTCACATATGTAAGCCTGTGGCAGGGCCTGTTGTGGCACGTTTCACCTACTACAGGGTCAACTTCCGCCGACTGCTGTCAGTTAGCCATGTCCTGACGGCAAGGTCAGTCATCTGCCATTTTTGATGGTGAAGCTGTGTATTTTCAATAGGTAAGTGAGTTGCAGTACTCTAAATGGAAGCTGGTGTTCATTCATATGTCAGATATTGACAACACATCTTTTTGACAATATATAACACAATAAAAGTAAACTGTGACTGTGTGTGACATTGATAGTGCAGCAGGGGAAGTACACCTCCATTGACGGTATTTAGAATTTCTTTTTTGTTGTTGTTGTTGTTAGAAATGGGGTTTCTGGTTGGCTATGGTATGCACCTAAGACAGTCCAAACCCATCCACTCTAGTCAGGGCAAGGGAGTTATAAGTCCAAGATAACCCCTGCTCACCCCCTTGGTAGCTTGGCACAAGCAGTCAGGCCTATCCCAGAGGCAATGTGTAAACCGTTTGCACAACACACACAACACACGTGGTGCACTATCCCCACCACAAAGAAAACACAACACCAAGTTATATAAAAATAAACTGTATTGTACACAACATAATTATTAGATCAAACACAACATGTCTTGCTACCCAAGACGTTGTCAGAACGTTACATAATAGTTACCCTGTAGAAACCAGCAGTAGTCTAACATAACACACAGGTTACTTATTATTCTGCAATATAAGCAGTAGTCAGAAATCACATTACTAAAGACACGCTCTTCTTATAGAAATATCATAAATGCCCATATCAGGAACATTATAACAACATATGGCAAGTCATGAAAACATATCAGCATAGAATGTCCATAAAAGGAACATTAGCAAACATGTATGGCACATCTTCAGAGAAGCAGGAAAACATAACAATCCACAATGTCAATACCAGGAACATTAGAAACATATATGGTCCATAAAGAGTACCTGTATTTCTGTGTGCCAGGCACCTACAGTGCCACAAAGATAAAAAAAATGGGGCTCCCGGTGCTCCTCAACGCCACACGGGGGCCTTTTGGTAATCTGGGGGGGCAACACTCACCCCCTCCTGCTTTTATATCGGGCCCGTCCTGGGGCCCAGGATCTCAGAGGGAGGGCCAAAGCCAGCACCAACTATTTGGGGACAAAGACGGGGGGAACCTTGTGGTGCTTCCACCCCGCCCACAGTCTCTGTGAATGTAATGAGGGCTCCAATGGAGGGGAGGCTCCAATGATGCATCCTTCGCCCTTGCCCATCTCCAGCTCAACTGAGGGGCCCAGTGGTGCGGGGAGCCTCTGATGAGGCTTCCTTTCCCACCCAGCTTCAAAAAGGAGACAGCCCGCCCGGGCTGCAGCAGAGGGCAGACACCAGAGCGAGTGCTGCTTGTGCCCCAGGGATGCTCCTTGGAGCGTGCTCGGGCCTGGAGGCATGGTAGGAGCGTCCTCACTCCTTTCTTCACTTTAATGATGCCCCGGGGGTCCCAGGGGCAGCGCGTCTCCTGCGCGCTTCAAAATTGATGACTCCTGGGTCCCAGCAATGCGCTTTTCAGTGCCTGGGGGTGATGTAATAAGGAAAAATGCATCCAAAAGGATGAGAGGGTCCAAGCGGGATAGCTTCCTGTGTGAGATGCCTTTATTCTGAGCTGTGGGAGCTTAAACCGGAGGACATGGACCCAGATCCTCCCTTGGTAAACAACACTACTGTGACTGGTAGGTTCCCACACTTAAAGTATAATGTTAATAGTAGGATTTCAAATAGGGAAAGAACAGGCTAAGTCTCTTTAGTCCCAATCAGTGCACTTTAATCAGTAAAACGGTGATATGTTCCCATATTTAGGTTTGAGAATTCAGCATAGATTCAGCTTGCAGATTGGCGCATTTAAGATTTGAGGGAGAAATTATATGTTCCAAAGAATAAGTTAAAAGTTCAAATGAAGTTGCTGCCAAAATTCAGTAGAGTATCAGCCAACACGTGTTTCGCCCCGTATTGCGAATACACCAGGGCTTTCTCAAGGCTGTAAAAGAATATGATGGTATGAGACTCAAAAAGGAACTCTGAGGCAAGTGAGAGTGACACCCAGAAAATGAATACCCTAAGTGCATAAAGAGTAAGCATGCACCATATTTGTTGTGCTCCTATTAAAGAGAAAGAAGAAGAGGAAAAAGAGTGAACAACAGATGTATGTGTCCCACTCCATGAGAGAGTATAAACACCCTCATATTGTGTATACAGAGAGCCTGCAAAGTCTTAACTATGTCCTCAAGAGAACAAAAAAATATAAGGGAAGACACATAGAGGAAAAATTAACATCTTCAAAGCCCACTAATATAAATCCGTGTTGTTAAGAAATACAGACAACCATCCCGAGGGGTGGTTGAAGAAAGCATAAGTAAGAAAAGGACTATATCAGATGTTATGCTGGCACTCAAAAGTGAGGTGTAAATAATCCATTGTTATCACAAAAGCTGTGATAGATTAGAGAAGAAAAGATAAAAACAATACAACACATGTGACTTGACCAAAAGTCAGTTACATACCAAGGTGAAATAAGAGCAGAATTTCTTCGGCACAAATGCCACAGTGGGTATAACAGTGCTGTACATAGAAATACATATCATATGCTAAGTGAAAAAATCCAAAAGGCAGCCTACTATCCAAATGGCAACAAATGAATGCTTAATGAAAAGATACATCGAAATGTTCAATATATTCCCCATACAATTATATACAACGAGAGAACCATCCCCACGTCTAATGGGCAATGTAATAGGTAAAAAGAATCAGTAATATAATCAAGTGAAAATTTGCCCCAGTTGTTTAGGTGGAACAGAGAATGAGATATATCAAATAGTAAGAAATACGGACGATATCTGATAGTACTGGGAAGTGAAAAAAACTCTTAAGGGCCCCCTTTGAATATAGACGAAATGTAAAATGTGCAAGGCTCAAATTCTAACCTGGTTCGGAAAACGAGCAACAGTTCAATTGCTATTCTCAACAACATAATTGATAGTTATGAGTCAGACATCATTCAAAGAAAAAATCGCAAATTTAGAAGAGACCACCGGGATTACCAACAAGGGAGAGTCTATACATTTAGTAAAAAATATGACAATATTCAAGAATCAAATATTCTACCTGATATACAGAGCTGCCCCGAAACTATTCCATCCTCCGAAATAGAATCCTCTGAAGAATCTGACAGGGACCCACCCACTAGACCACTAACTGCAATTCTTACTACCATTACAACCTTACCAGTCATGCCTATGCTACCCCTCATATATCAGACAATTCCCCCTACACATAAGGCAGGGTATTTCCAATGCAATCCTATGAGAAGGCAGCACTCACAGCAGTGAGAAACCAAAAAGGCTGTTTGTCACTACCAGGACAGGCCATGCTACCAGGCACATGTTTTGCCTTCTACATACATAGCACCCTGGACCATAAGGCTACCTAGGGCCTACCTTAGGCCTCACTTACATGTAGTAAAAGGGGAGTTCTGGTTATGTTTGTAGGCAACTATGCCTATCCTACAACAAGTCGCAACTGACCTCCCAACCCTTCCAGGTCACTAGCACCACCTCACCAAAAACCCAAATAGTAAAAGGTGATTTGTGGCAGCCTTTAGGCATGGACTCCAGAGTAAGACATCTCAGGGAGTGTCGTGGTTAAACGGAGATTACCCCTTTCTCACAGATACATCATGTCCCATCCAAACACAGGCAATAACGAAGTTGCAGTAAAGTTTCAATGGTTTTTATTTAACACAACTGCAATCTGCGATATGTTGCATGGGCTGCAATGATTAGGATAATGAACAGTGCAAGAAACATAATTGTAAAGACAAAGTCATTATTACAAAGACCCCCACCCTCTTGCGATAGCATGAAAAAACATAAGGTGTGTAATATGTCCTTATACCCTAATATGATAGGCCTAACCTTCTACCTAAAGGAGAGCTGGGTTTGTTAAACCTAGTCTGCCAATGCCATGTGCATGAGAGGACCTTGGAATGAGGTCTCTATCTCAGACTCCGCAGGGACCCGAAGACCGGGTCAGCGTCAAGACGACGTACAGCATCGATATCAGCGATGGTGGCGATGCCCTCTGGTCAGAATCCCTCTGATAATCTGTCTAAAGTGTGATGTATTTATACAGATCTACTTGAACCCCTGACATAGGTGTGTACCCAAACAATAGAGAACAGACATGCTTGGGGCGGCAATTAATATAAACAATTCCCTCGAATGTATAGAGTGGGAAAGTCCCTAAGTGTGAACACCTACTGTTTGTTTGTCTTTGTCACTTGATCTTGACGCCTTAACGCGGTGGCACTCATAATGCAAAGCATAAGAAGTGGCCTAACTATAAACAAGGCAGCCATCTTAGAAGAATTAAATGGGCTAAGACAGAACAAGCTAAGTAGGTTAAAAGTCACTATGTGACGGGGCATGAGTCTGCAAGCCGAAGGCTAAGCTAACTCCTATTATCCCATTAAAACAAACTAGGTTTCACTACAATACTTTTGATGTGTGTTTGACATGCAAGTATGGTGTGACCATTTCATCCTATTTTTATTTGTTTATCCATACAGACATCTGAATCCAGTCATGATTAGGAGATGTCAATCGCAAGTGTTCAGACCATTTACAGACCTTGCCACAACAGATGAACGTGATGTCATCAAACAGTTTAGGTTAAATAAACAACCTATCCTGGATTTGTGTCAGCATCTGCAACATGATTTCCTGCCTCACAATATGAATCCTACAGCAATTACACCTATACTGAAAATCATAGCAGTTCTACATTTTCTGGCCACAGGATCTTTCCAGTTGACTGTATCAGTAACTGGAAGCATGTCATAACCAACGTTCAACGGTGCCCTACAACAGAAGTCCTTTCTGCATTGCTGAGACACACCAACAGGTACATCCAGTTCCCATTCAAACAGGATTTTGCCACTGTGAAGGAAAAATGTTATGCTTTGGGGGGCCTGCCACATGTGGCTGGAGCTATAGATGGAAAACAATGTGCCTTTGTGCCACCACATGCAAGGGAACAGGTCTACCATAATCGTAAGAGCTTCAATTCTATCAAATTGCAAGTTGTCTGCTTAGCCAATTGTACTAAACAATAGCACCATACCCCTGCAAATGTCACAATGTGGACCAGAGAAGGCCTGGCTTGTTGGTAAGTACAAAAAGACATGAGGATAATTTGCTTTAAACCGTGTTTAAGAAAGCAACGTGGCATGATGAGATATTGATCTCATGATATATTGCTTTCATGTAGGAGAGTCACCGTATCATAACAGAGCCTGGTTGTTAGCCCGCTTGAGGAATCCAACAACACCAAGGGAAGTCTGCTTCAATGATGCCCAGGGAAGGATACGGAGGCCAGTGAAGCGGGCTTTTAGGCTCCTGAAGGCAACAGACACACGCCTGGACAAGACCAGTGGCTGACACCCCAGAGTCCTCACATGGCTGGCCCACAGATTCCCTCCCACGATCTCTATCCCCACTTCCTTGTGACCTTGGCAAATTGTGCCTGTCCTACTGGGTCCTTTCAAAGGATGAGGCTGTACGACTGGTGGAACAATCCCTGCCAGTACTGGGGGAAAAGTGAGATGATGCTTTTGTAAGGTGGTGGTATCTTTGGCACACAGGAAGTGGAGGTGTCCTGCTGCTATGTTGGTGTTTCAGCTGGGGTGGGAGGTGTAGGTGTGGGCTGAATTTGAGGTACTGTAGTGTCTAGCCAGACAGACCAGATGAGCCAGCTGGCTCTAGTTCAACCAGCCTTGCAGAAGTGGAGTCATCACTAACGTCCTGATCCATGTCTGGAGTGGAGGTGTCTTGGTTGGCAGCTGATGCTAAGGGTTGGTCTTGAAACAAATGCAGAGAATATGTAATTATTTTCAAGTTTGTGCATCCTTTGTGCCTTTGCTTACAAACGGGGCAACCTAAAAAAGAGAAAACCAAGTAATGGTATGTGTTAGGCCTGGCATTCTTGCTCACCCCTGTCTTTTTTTGTCTCTGCTTCCCATGTTTTGACTGTGTGCCGGACTTTGTTTTTTTTCAGTTTTTGGTACTCTGGGCACTTTACCACTGATGACCAGTGCTAAAGTACAGGTGTTCCTATGTAAAGAGTAGGTGTAATTGGCTTTTCCATGATTGGCATATTTGATTTACTAGTAAGTCCCTATTAAAGTGCCCTAGAGGTGTCCAGGGCCTGTAAATCAAATGCTAGTAGTGGGCCTGGAGCACTGGTTATGCCACCCACATGAGTAGCCCTGTAAACATGTCTCAGACCTGCCTTTGCAGTGTCTGTGTGTGCAGTTTTAAACTGCCAATTCGACATGGCGAGCATACACACTTGCCAGGCCCAAACCTTTCCTTTTTATACATGTAAGGCGCCATTAAGGTAGGCCATAGGTAGCTCCATGGCCAGGGTGCAGTGGATGTTAAAGGTGGGGCATGTACTGATGTTTTTTACATGTCCTAACAATGAATACTGCCAAATTAGGTTTTCTCTGTTGCAAGGCCTAACTCTCTCATAGGTTAACATGGGGGCTCCCTTTAAACATTCTTAAAATGCGGTTTCTCTCTGAGACCAAATAGAAATGTGGAGTTTGGGGTCTCTGAACTCAGAACTTAAAAAAACATCTGTTTTTTAAATTAGTTTTTAGATTGTTAGTTTGAAAATGTCACTTTTATAAAGTATGCATTTTCTTGCTTTCAGCATTCTGTGACTCTGCCTGTTTGTGGATTTCCTGTCTGCGTCAGACTGACAGTTGTGCTGTTTGTGAATCTCCTCTAGACAGTGACACAAAGGGGGCTGGTGTGTAGCCTGAATATCCTGATGAGCCATCTGAGCTAGGGTGGAGGGAGGAGTGGTCACTTACACCTGAATTGGCTCTGCCCGCCCTCACACAATCCAGTCTCCAATCCCATGGTGTGTGTCTGGGGCATTGCTTGGGCAAGGCAGGACCTTGTGAACAACATAAACTTTCCTTTGACGTTTGCCTACTTCAAAGGCAGAAAGGGGTATAAGTAGTGGACCCAAAACCCCAGACTTCTAGATCACTTCTGTAACCAAGAGGAACCTCTGCCAAGGAAAAGAGCTGAAGAGCTGAGGAGAAGTGCTGCCCCTGCCTGTGCTTGTTGGGGTAACCTGCAGTTGCTGCTTCTGCCAGTAAAAGGTGGCAAAGACTGGACTTGTTTGTGCATTCCTGTTTGAAGAAGCATCTCCAAGGGCTTGAACTGAGCTTGCCTCCTGTTTTTAAGTCTCAGGGCCATCAAAGACTTCCTCTGCCTGGACTCTCTGCTGAGACACCTGCGCTGCCAAGTGGTGCCCTTTCCAGTCCCGGGCCCTTAAAAGGTGAAGTTGGTAGAACAAGAGCTGAAATCCACACACAGAACACCATGTGGGGAAATGTTTGAAGCACCATCTGCAACACGGCTGATAAATGACACCCCACCCACTTTGCAGCTGAAATCGACACTCCACCTGCAGCACGGCTAGGAGATCGACACATTGCTGCTGGAGAAACAATGCAACGCCCGTTTGCAGCTTCTGATAACAATGCAAACCTCACGCAGCGTGGTTTTCTAACAGTGTGTGACCGGATTTCTCATGCATCATTACTGGGCGTCTAAGTCATCATGAACCTGCGCGGTTCCGAGGTGCCCTGTCCAGAAATAAATGCATCGCTCTCTTGCGGGAAAGGACAACAACACATCACCAACCTGACCGGAGAAGAAACAACACATGGCTTCACTTGCAAGCAAGGAATCAACACATCGCTGACTTTTCCAACTCACGCTTGCCCGTGCAGCTTTGTTTTTGATGCAAACCAGGTACTTTGTGTAAAATCAATGTTTCCATTGTTTTCTATGGAGTAAGACTCTTATTCTTTTGAAAATTCACATCTTGACTTGTGTATGTTGTATTTTTGTAGTTTTGGTCTTGTTTGATTAGATAAATATTACCTATTTTTCTAAACTGGTGTGGTATCTATTTTGTAGTGTTTTCACTGTATTACTCTGTCGCGTAAGCTCTAATTATTCTAATGAGACTACTGGATTTGAGCGGCAGAATCACCTGCGGTGTGGGAGACTGAGTCTTAACCCACTACAGGTGACACCTGTCACCCTAATCCAGGTTTTGCTCCAGCTAACTAGCAGTCCCTCATCGCTATCCAAGAGCAGGGATGATTGGGCAGCCGAGCGCATGACACAATTGACTTCTCAAGGAAATTGTGGTTGCTCGGGTCTCATCCGTTTTCTCTCAGTTACATTAGTCGCACAGATACAATGACAGACAGAGGCAGTGTATGTTTCAATAAGGTTTTAATGAAGTGACTGCATCTTAGATAACAAAGCATGTACTGCAATAACCAGGATGATACAGCATGACAATTAGAATTGTGACAAGGCGAGTGAAGCATAGAAATAACGCTACCATATTGTCACTAGAGTTAATAGACTAATTCCTACCTAGACTATAATAGAGCACAGCATGTTAAGTTCTAAAGCTGCCCTTCAGGTTCCTCTGGGAAGACATCCCCTGTACCTGTGCAAAGGCCTGAAGTCTGCATGAGCAGCTGTACCGAAGCGTTCAGCAATCAGCATACAGTCGTGGTTCTCTGCCTGGAATCTTCCTCTAACTTGTAAGGGACAGGGAAGTGTTTATATAATAAAACAGTTGACGTTCTGGGAAAATGTCCCTACGTAAGGATGTGTGTTTTTCTATGAATACCAGAGACAAAGCTTTTACCACGTTCACCGGCAACCTATCTTATTGCAGCCTTGAAAGAAGCACAGAGTGAACAAGAATCTCTTGTTTGAGGACATGGTGCTAGCCTAAGCAAGAACAGCTAGATAGAAAGAAATAAAACAAGACCGCAAAAGTGGCTATTGTTAAAATAATAAACGAAGCTGAATAAAATATATCTAGGTTAAAGTGCACAGCGGCAGGCTTAGTATGCTTAAACAAGATGCATGGAGCTATAACTAAAATGGCTACACTACTCTGTGTGTTGGTATGAATACTTTACACAGTAATTCTGAGATAAGTCTGACTGCTTGTGCCCAGCTATCAAGGGGGTGAACAGGGGTTATCTAAGAGTGTATCACCATTGCCCTGACTAGAGTGAGGTTCCATGCTTGGACAGAGTGCAAAGTGACTCCCAACCAGAGACCCCATCTCTAACAGTATGATTAGCCATGTGTGTGCTTTTTATATTTGTACACAAACAGGCTGATTTACACAGAGGCACACTCCATTGATGATGTTGTACAGATGTCCAATTAGGAAAAACTTTGTTTTTGAAGTATACACTGCTAGTACCATACATTCAAGTCAACACAGTAGTGAGTATATCAAAGTACTAGACCATTCCAAGGCCTAGCTGGCTTAAAACATTGTACAATCTGAGGTTCAACTTAATGTTACAACTGTTTTTTTTGTCATCATATGGACAGTGTGAGGTAAGTTGTGTGTGAATACTACTTCTTTTCAGCATGCCACATCACAGTGTAGTATATGTGGAATTCAATAGACTATGAAATAGGTGAGCATTTCCTAAAATTCACTGTAGACGTGAGAAGGAATTCTCATGGTTGAGGGACACTACAAGTGACATTTTCATCCATTGCATGACAAGGTGACTTTTACATGCACCTTTTTTTAGATGTGTACACAAATGGAAAAGGAAGGTGAAGCAATGTTTCCTTGCACAACTGTCTTGCAGGTACCACAACATAGTAGTTATAGTCAACTGTTGACACCATACACAATCGTTAAGTGATTTGCATATATCTTTTTCAATGATTACAGTGGAGATGAACACACATTTTTTACATGAAACACACATATGGGTATGATGTTAATCAGTGTGATAACCTACTTACAGGCTATATAACTTCATGTGCACATGGAAGGAGGTATATGCCTGTTTTCTGTGGGAACAACAACGTACATTGATATAAAGCAATGGACTTAGCAAAGTCAAGGAATTAGCTATGGGAGGCAACAAACAATATGACTTGACACGTTGCACACTGTGACAATAGGGAGAAGCAACCATGCTGCTAGTAACTGGTATGACACAAGATATTTTGTGCAGTCAATTTTAGATACATATCAGTTTTGATAAGGGTGTAGATCCATTCTAAAAGTTGACCTTAGGGGCAGGACTCCATTTGTGATTAGTGAGACATTGCTAGGTTCAACTTACCAGTCCCCACTCCACCAGGGTTTCCTGTCAGGACTTCAAGATGTAGGGTCTGTAAGACCTTCTCCTCCCAGGGAAATAGTTGTAATGGGGGCCTGGGAGAACCACCACCAGTCCTCTGGGCCTCCAGGTGAAGCTTGGAGGCCAAGGAACACACCGTCCTCCACAGATCTTTCTACCTTTCTCCTCCTGTATGCGCAGGTTGTAAGGCACAGCATTCACTCTGTTACATATCCTGGACCACATTTGCCTTTTCTGCAAGATTGTTGTATTTTGGACTTGGGCTCGGTAGGAGGGTGCCACCTTTCTGGCATAGTTACCTCTACTTTTTGCCTGATCAGTGTGTTTGGACTGTAGTTCACTTGGATCCTGCTAACCAGGACTCCAATGACAGTGCTCTCTCCCCAAAATGTAGTTGTTGGTTACCATTTACACCTACAATTTACATACTGCTGCACCCATGTATGTCCCTAGTATATGGTACCTAGGTGCCCAGAACATTGGTACACCAGGGGATCCCCTATAGGCTGCAGCATGTATTATGCCACCCATAGAAGCCCATGCACACTGTGACTGCAGGCCTGCCATTGTAGCTTGCGTGAAAGGGTGCATGCACCCTTTCACTGCCAAACCTAGCCACTGTACTTAGACCTTATAAGCCACCCCTCTGGTAGGCGTTCAGCCCAAGGGCAAGGTACATGTCTCTAAGTGTGAGAGTACCCCTGCAAGAGCAGGGTACCCCCACAGACCTTATGCCATTTCCTGGACTCTGTGAGTGCAGGGAACCCATCTTAAGGTATGTAGTGAACACTGGTAAACACAAGTGGTCCAACTACATAATGGCTACTCTTAACATAAGCATGTTTGTAATCAAACATGATGAAATCATGCAACTACACCGATTCCAGTATTAGGTGCATGATCCCATGTACTCTGGGGTTTCCTAGTGGATCCCCCAGTCCTGGCTGTGTTCTATAGCCATTTAAGTGATGTTTCTGGCCATGTTACTTTAGCACCTAGACCTGCTTCTTGTGTCCTTTAGCCTAGTAACATTTTATTCTGCTTGATTTTATTATTTCAGAATTGGCCACTCTTGTGGTTGTGTTTTATTTTCTTTATCTAGTTGTTCTTTTGCCTAGTAAAGCATTACATTTCTTAGCACAATATTCTTTTCACTCTGTGATTTCCTCAAGGCTGCAGCAAGATAGGATTGTCGGCACAAGTGGTACACTGTGTCTCTAACGTTCACTGAAACACATGTATCCTTATGTAGGGCAGTCAATGGCAACACTAATACATTTCATTACTACACACATGCTAACATACCTGCACAATACACAGCTTATACATATTTAGAGATACCTCTAACCTTTCAAGACCATAATAACTGGCTTTATGGTGCCCTACCCCACACAATACTACATGTTAGGTTAGGCCCTCTGAGGAATGATGGCCCTACCTGGCCTTTCTTGGCCACATATACACCACATCCTAATACAGCCACCTTGGCGGTGGCTGAGGGTCACCACTTGTATATTGAGCTTAACAGCGATATATAGACTACCAGTAAAGTTTGTAATGCAAACCTAAAGTACTAAACCAGCACTATCTGCCCCAGTGCGACCAGATGCAGTCACACCAGACATTAATCCTGCAACTGTACATTCAATCATGCGTAAGGTATCCGCCAAACAAGAAGAAATTCCATTTTGGTTAGCTCAAAAAATAAATGCACTGGAAGCAGTATTTCCCCATATGGGACCACAGGATAAACATAGAATTGTTACTATGTGCTTGCCATTTTGGATGGTTGTCACAGTAAATAACTGCAATACTTGGGGCACGGTATTTGCCACAATATATACTACAGCACATGGTACATTAATACTTGCCAACCTTCCGGAAGTGTTAAAACAAATTCAAGATGAATACGGGGCTGTCCCAGCCCTGGATTTGGGGATGCAATTAATGGGTAATTTTGCCACTGTATCTTCAATAATATTAGGCAATCTTAAAGGGGAAGCAGTTGCACTAGCAGTGCGCATGTGGCTGCGTGACGTTTCTGTAAAGGATCAAGAAGGCGAGCTGCGAAAGATTATCGCTGACACTTACTCAAGATAGTCTGAGAGCCAGACCTATTAAACAACAATTTCAGAGAAAAGTCAATAAGGAGTCTATCAAGAAGGAACCTGAAGGTTACAAAAAATGCTGGGATAAACAAAAACAAACACCCCCAAAAAAGGGGGAGAATCCATGCATTCGGCGACACCTCAAAATCACTATAATCTTAGAAATAGAGATAATATAAAACGCTCCATAGATATCAATGTACTGATACATGCCAATCTCATTCCTCACCAGATAAACGCAGTGAGAGAGGTGGACAGTCAGAACAGCGAACTGAGTACATAAAACAGAGAAAGGAGTCACAGTGCTCGTCAGAAGTTTCTGTGAAGAAAGAAGAGGAATTTCCCCAACAAAAACCTCAATTCAAAAGAAAAAAGTGGCAGCGATTTCTATACGTAATGCCACTCAGGATGGGAGCTTTACTGAAGAACAGGAAATGGGCACTCGCCCTGCTAGACAGCGCATCAGAGGTCACAATAGTTCGCCAGAACCTCCAAGAGCATCTGGAGGTGAAAGCAACGAATTACTTTTTACAAGTAGAGACTGCGAACATGTGCGTCTCCACACCTGATAGGGTGTATAAACTAAAAATACCACTAAAAGGAGACATCAAGTGCACGATAGATGCTATCTTTTGGGATTACGTAACTATCATTTATGTTATTTTACTGACTGAAAAAGATTGGCCACCAGAATTTGGCCGTAATCTCCCATATAGGGAAGAGGTAATTGAACCCTCTTTTTCACACTTTGTTCCCAGAGAGCTCAGGGAGGCTTACCCTATTGGTTGGCAAAGGTTCAGGCACCTGCATTATATCGCAACCATGTAGGGTGGGATAAAGATTCCCCCACCATATAATACAATTAGATCGCAACTCCAATACCCAATAAAGCATGAAGCTAGACGCCCGTGAGGGAAAATCTCACACAGCTAGGGTACCAGGGGGTAATTGAAACCCTGTGTCTCAACAATGAACAACCTATTGTTCCCCGTAGCTAAACTAGACCATTTATATAGAATAGTCTTAGACTACAGACATTTAAATAGTCACACACACACATTTGCCTTTCAAAATGCACACAGCACTGCACTTATCAACAATATTTCCGATTTTTTTTTCTGCTAAAATATTATACCTAAATGTAAGGATTTAACAAGTTTTAGCATTTTAGGCTCACAGAAAATATGTTGCTGACTCCCACAAGGGTATAAAAACATTTCAGGATTGTTTTAGCTCTTGTTACTTCAATTTTACATGACATTTACCCTGAGGCATTGTCCTAAGTAGGCGATATCTCCCTTACGTATGATGATTTTGTTCAACATATAAAATGGGTGGGCAACTTTGTTGAAGGATTTGCTGAATTAGGCTATAAATTAAATTTTTAAAAAACAATAATATCCTTCCTTAATGTCCTATTTACCGGATACAAACTATCAAATTAAGGCAAGAGCCTATGCCCCAGTTTTTAGAAAAATGCGCACAATTGCAACCACCAAACACTATCACAAAACTCCAGTAATTGTTGTTTTTTTAAAAACTTTGGCAGAACATACATTCCAGATTATGCACAATGCATTAACTTAATACATCCTAACTTTTCAAGCAAATATTGGACAGTCGAAAACACACACATTTTCAGAGCATTGTAAAAAGACATGCTTGCAGCTAAAGACTTACAACCAAGAGACAATAAAACACATTTGGTCATTAGAGTAACTGCTGGTGCCATTGGCTTTACATATGGTGGGTGGTTATTGTGGCCAGCGGACACAAGAGGCTGTCCTGCACATTTTGTAAACTCCACAGGGGTTTTTAGAACAAATAGACCAGACCCTCACTATGCATTATCGGAACATTTGAGTATAGTAACAACATGCAGTGAAGAGAAAATAATGCCAACAATGGTTACAAGGTTCCTCACTGGATGCTGATGAAGAACAACTCGGTCTCCTGTCTAACAAAATAGATTTGCAGGATTTCCTGTCAGGCCCCAGAAGACAACGTAAAAAGTGCATCTTATAAGCAGTCTACAATGATATTTGTAAACTTTCTCAACAAGAAACTGCTGCCCGGTTAAGGCAAATAGATCAGGAAAACTTACAGAAAGCTTTGACCGTTGTAGATAATAGGATTAACACCTGGTCCAACTGCACATACACATGGACATTGTACAAAGTGACATGCCATTTTTACAACATGGACAAAGTCAGCTAAGGTCTATTTTGCAGTTGGGTTGGACACTACAAACACTGAAATCTGGTCATATTCTCTGGCAACATGTCAGCGCGAGGGATATATTTTCTGCATTTAATTCGATGCAACAGCAACAAATAATGGCTAAGAATGAATTGACTTATGTTATCTTAAACATCGAGAAATTAAAAAAGTCCTCTTTTACTGTGGCTGAAATGCCATTTGCTGAATGGTTAATACACTAGGTTAATAATCTGCCTATTTCAACACTGCAATTCACGTCCTGCTTGAAACACATTCCAATAGGCAAATATGAAATGCTAGGAGATAGTTACATTCATGAGATGTGGGAGCTTCCCTTTTTGCACAAATGTTTCAGTGGTATGAAAGAGGTCTCTCTTAGTGGCAATGAATGCAGGACTTCAGTGAGTCATTCAATGGTCTGTAGGCAGCTGTTCGTGCACGAGATGTGTAATGCTTCAGCAGCGAGTTTAGTTTGCTATCTGAAGGGAGTTCCAGTCCCCTTGATTAGACCTGTATTCCAGGTGCTCTCTAATGGAATCTATGTGCTCCTGAACAGTGAAAGCTGTTGTGGGATGCAAGCTGGAATTGCTTACGTCATTTCGGTTTACCACATTGTCACCTGTTGCGGGAATGTTCTTTTTTCCCCTGCGCAACAGACGAAAGTAGCATGTTGCTACTTCAAATGTGAATTTTTACAAGTTGAGCAGATTAAAGGCTTTATTTTAAAAAAAAACATGGGGTGCTGACATCTGCACGCGAGACCTATGCGCTTCAAGTGACGGGGTCATCTGCAGAAATACAGTCCCTTTTACATACAAACTTTCTGAGACACTTTGTTGAGCTTGTGGGATGAATTTTTAACGCTTCTAGTGCTACTGGGATCAAATATTTTTTTGAGGCTGTAGGTTCTTATTTTGGTCACACCTTTGTCTCTATTTTTGGGTTGATACCTTCAGCCATACAGTTGATATTTTCGAATATTTTTGCGCGATTTACAATTACTTTAGCCTTAATAGGTGGCATCTTGCTGATGCTGTTTTTTATTCCCTATCGCTGTCTCAATGCACAAAGTAGGCCTGAAAGCACTTTCACTGGTGCAGCTGTGTAGTGAACACATGATAAAGTATTTCGGAGCACCACTACTAGAAGAACTGGAGTGCAACTGGTCTCTGTCATTCAGACCGGTTTTGTATTCTGTGCAGCCCATGTTTCGATGCCTCTGGTGCCTTTTCAAATGTTCACTTAAAGTTTATCTTTCTACAAGGCGTTTACTTTCATTGGACGATCTCGGAGGGCTCACTACCCGACATGCGCGTTGATGGTGCGTTTGCTATGGGAAGCTGTCTATGAGTTTCCCTTCATGGATCATGCAGCTCTTGACTCAACATCGGGCACAACACAGAATGCTGCTGCCTCAGCTGGAGCTCAGTCTTTGGAACATGAGTGCTCTTTGCTTTTCCTTGGCATCTAAATGGCCACATTAAAACCTGCAGAAGTGGAACATTTTCTTGCTTCAATTGTCCTGGCTGTAACTGGAGAGTTTAAAAACAACATTGACTTTTGAATTTGGTTTTATGGGTGCCACTGCTAAACCTTTAAATTGACAGCCGCTTTTAATATTTCCTTTAATATTCCACATGCTTAAGTGTGTTTTAACTTGTCACAATTGATGTATATACATATATATATATATATACATATATATATATGTATGTATGTTTTGAAGCATGCATTGTTAGTTGTTTTATTTAGGGACTAGGCCTATTAACACTTCTGAACCAACAGGGGGAGGGTGTTGTATAGCCATTTTAGTTATGTCTCTGGGCATGTTATTTTAGCAACTAGGTCTGCTGCTTGTGTACTTTAGCCTAGAAAAATGTTATTCTGCTTGATTTTATTGTTTCAGTATTGGTGACACTCGTTATGGTGTTTTATTTTCTTTATCTAGTTGTTCTTCCACCTAGGAAAGCATTACATTTCTTAGCACAGTATTCTTTTTCACTTTGTGCTTTCCTCAAGGCTGCAGCAAGGTAGGATTGTCAGCACAAGTGTTACACTGCATCCCCAATGTTCACTGAAAAGCATGTATCCCTACATAGGGACATTTTTCAGAACATCAGCTGTTTTATTATAAAGCATTTTCCCTGTCCCATGCACATTAGAGGGAGGTTCCAGGCAGATGACCACAACTGCATGCTGATTGATTTTGTTACAGCTGCTTGCTGAGACCACCGATTTCTTGGCCCGCATGGGGATGGTGTCTCTATAGACAACAGGCTTCCTTGCTACTGTCATATTCAGGTATGGGGGATGCTGTCTTCCCAGGGGGGAATCCTGAAGGGCAGATTAGGGCTTCTCCTGCTGTGCTCTAACATAGCTTAGGTAGAAATCGCATATAGTGTTTGTAGTGACAGTATGATGGGACTTTCCCTATGTTTCACTTTCATAGTCACCGTTTTGCCTCCAGTATGTTTCATCATTCTCATTATTGCATTTCATGCCATTTTATCTAGGACACAGTTGACTCAATATATCTTATTGAACCATTTTTGCCTCCGCATTTGCATTTGTGAGACTAATGTAACTGAGAGAAAAGGACAACATCTGATCCACTGCAATTTCCCTGACAAGTCATTATGGCGGTCATTCTGACCGCGGCGGGCGGCGGTCGCCGCCCGCCATGCGGTCACCGCCAGAAGACCGTACCATGGTCAAAAGACCACGGCGGTCATTCTGACTTTCCCGCTGGGCTGGCGGGTGACCGCCAAAAGGCCGCCCGCCCGCCCAGCGGGAAAGCACCAGCAACGATGAAGCCGGCTCCGAATGGAGCCGGCGGAGTTGCTGGTGTGCGACGGGTGCAGTTGCACCCGTCGCGATTTTCAGTGTCTGCCAAGCAGACACTGAAAATCTTAATGGGGCCCTGTTAGGGGGCCCCTGCAGTGCCCATGCCAGTGGCATGGGCACTGCAGGGGCCCCCAGGGGCCCCACGACACCCGTTCCCGCCATCCTGTTTCTGGCGGTTTCCGCCGTGGAGGATTCCCTGGGCCAGCGGGAAACCGGCGGGAAACCGCCCCTTTCCTTTTTCTGACCGCGGCTTTACCTCCGCGGTCAGAATGGCCCCAGAAGCACCGCCAGCCTGTTGGCGGTGCTTCCGCGGTCGTTGGCCCTGGCGGTCCATGACCGCCAGGGTCAGAATGACCCCCTATGTCATGCTCCTGGTTGCCACAAATCTTCCCTGCTCTTGGGAGGAGATGAGGCGCTGCTGCTGGCCAAAAATGGATTAGGCTGACAGTTGTCACATGGTGTGGGATTGGACTCAGTTCCCCACATTTCAGATGCTGCTGCTGCCCGAACCCAGCTGCCTCATTAGGATAATGACAGCCAGCACAACACTTGTGCAGCCTTATAGGGGCCAGCTGCCAGCCTGGGCTGCTGCTGACCTAAGACACTGTTCTGCCCTCCTGCAGATGAGCCAGAACAGGAGCAGAACAAATAATTTCCTGCAAGGGAGAGGTGTGTTTTAGGTGTCTTAGCGCTGGGGAGGAGTGGCCTCTAAGTGCCACCAGACTGCATAATCCGGTTTGCACCAGTTCAGAACCCCTGGACAAATGACAGGGGAGTGACCCTAGGAAGGTGCACAGAGCTCTGCCAGGTGGCCACTTGATTCTGCCATGTTGAAAATAAGATGGGCATCTGGTTGGTTAGACCAGGCTGGGGATGTCCCTGACCCCTTCTGATAAGTAGTGCTGCTGAGAGTGATAACTATCTTTTAGTGGTATTTAAGGGTTCTCTCACTAGTGGCTCCTTAGATTCATCAAGGAAGACTCTACAAGAAACTCTCTACAAGACATCTTCTGCCCCTGGCCTCTGGAACCGCTCCTGGTCTTTGCCTGGAACTGAACAAGTCTGCTTCAGGTGGGAAGGCTCTAACTTTAACATTGTTTCTCTGGATCCTGCAAGAATTCTGCAACATCCAAGAATGTGCATCCTTCAGAGTTACAAGGAAGCAAGAAGGAATCTCCCTTTGAGTGGAGGGGTCACTCCCCTGCAACCGCAGGCGCCTCAAGGCATTGACGACTGGTTTTTAGGGTTTGCTATTTCTGGACAACAATACATCCTGCTTCACGCATGGTGAGAGTGTTGCCTCCTCTGGGTCCTGCTTGTCTTCTTTCCAAGTTGGGAGACTGTAGATCCTTGTTCCTGCCACTGGACTGGCACCTCCATGCGCAGCGACTGTTGCCTTTTCAAAAGCTTGTTGACTCTTCCTCTGGGACATCTTTTGCCTACAGGTAGCCCTGGTCCCCAGCACTCTGCAAACCAAAGATCATCTTCTGTCCTGCAACTCCAGCGACATGGGACTTCTGTTTTGCTGGTCTGGTAAGGCCTCCATGTGACTCACTGTGTCCGGCACCTGTGGATCACTTGTAGGAGAAGCATTGACTTCTGTTGGCCTTCCTGTGTGCTGAGGACTAGCTCTGACTCCACCTCCTGGGTAGAGTCTCGTGGACTTTGCTGGTCCCCAAATCTTTGCACACTTCTTTTCTGCTTCTATTTGCACTTTCCAGTGCTTGTTGGTGACCTAGCTGCCACCTGCACCACCTGGGCACCTCCTGGGTGCTAGGCTCTGTCCCTTTCCTTTGCAGGTCCTCCACATCCAGAATCCATTCCTAGGTTCCACTGGCCTGGTCCAAGGGTTGTGACAACAGCTGAACAATCGAGCCATCCTAAGTCTTCTGCGGGAGTCCCTTCTCCACTCTGCATCTGAGCCCCTGGTATAGGTACTCCTGTCTTCAATATATCCTGGGGTAGGGACACTCTCCATCCACCCTCTTGCCTGCTGGTTCCCTTGTAATCCACTTGAAGGGTCGTAAATTCCAAAAGCTCCAACCACTGGTTTCTGTGCTAACCTATGGGACAACTGGGTGGGTAACTGACTTACTCTTCGTTGCTGGGGTCACCTACTGTACCTACCTCTTGTGTTTCTAACTGGCCCCAGCCCCTAGCTAAGCACCACACTTACCTTGGTTGGAGTCCAACTTTCACATTCCACTTATTAAGTGTATAGTTTCACCCTCCCTTAGGGCCCTCTATATTGCTATGCTATTTTTTCTGGTTATTGTATCTGTATAATTGTATATAATATCTTCAAAGAGAGATATACCAAATTCAGTTTAGAAATAGCGCTGTAATAAAGTATCCTTTATTTTTGCAACAATTGTATGGTTCTTTCTTGTAATTAAGTTATCGCCTGACAACTGTGGTATTGCAAGTGCTTTACATTCCTCATGAATTAGCTTTAGCTGCTTGCCTCAACTACCCCTAGACAGCTTCTGCTATCTGGACACCTATTCATTATTACTAAGGGTTTCCTGGACTTAGGGTGCCACATCATAGGTATACTCCATGAAGTGAGCCAACCTACCCCAAACAATTGTGCTCTACCCTAATAATTTCATCCATCATGACAGACAACTCTCCCTCTGAAAAATGTAAATTTCTCCTCCCTGCCATTGTGAAAATCAAAAGGAATGGGACTGTGAGCAGCTAGGGGTGGTGACAAACAGAAAAATATGGAGAGGAAAAACACAGAGGGAGAGGAACACAAACTGTGAAAAATACCAGCATCCTTCTTCTGTCTGTCCACTTGAAAATGTTGTTCTTCAGTGGAATGGCAAAGGATCATAGTCTGAACTTGAGTGTGTTTTATAGTGTGTTTTGCAGGTGTTCACAGTCATCTAGTATGCAACAGGTGTGGACTATTAGCGGCCAGCCAATGAGCACAACCATGGTCCAATGCTGGACTAGTTCTGTGATAGACTCCCACCATCTTGGGACCGCTGCTGCTACACCCCCAGCACAGCTTTGTTATCTAAATAGGCTCTGCTGGACCCTTCTGTCAAGTCGATGACAGCGGGCTGATCTTCATCACTGGAGACCGCTACGTCGGCTACAGGATGCAGGTGTGTGACGGAGTGCACTCCGTCGGCACGGACGACGGCTGAGCCGCCATAGATCTAAATAGCTTCAGGGAGTACTTGGGCCCACTGCCGTCATGGCTTGGTCATAAGACAGTCAAGACCTAAATCAGGCCCTTAGTTATATGCAGAGAAACATTTTGACCTGGTGAATTGGATTTTCTATTTAGGATTTTCAAAAACTTCAAGTTTATTTTATTGCTCACGAGGTCTCTTGCAAAAAGTCATGATAATACTTCAGCTCAAGTGAGTATAAATAATTGGTGCACAGGCACCATATTCCCCAATAGAGGCACGGGGCAAGGTTGTCCTTAATACCCTATTGTGTTTGCTTTATTCATTGAACCTTTAGTCCAATGTATCCGTTTCCACAAGGGAATTCTTCCCCCTTGAAAAATGTTATGCTGATTAGTTTGCTTTTTTGTAATCACAGATAGTTACAATATTGAGGCTGCATTTCAAGCTATAAGGAGATATACCACAATGGGGGGGCTTTAATATCAACAAATCTAAAATGTAATCACTTTTCGTAACACCACTGCTGATATCCTAGCTCTCAGAATCAGAATCCAAAAAGGTAGTTCGGAGTTTTTTATACAGACTTAATTATGGATCCAGATTGCTTACATTTCATCCTACGTTTAACCAACATTAATTCTTTTTGAAGTTTGGAAATCTCCCCTCTTCTCCATTACTGGTTAAATCTCTCCTCCTTACTAAAATGCATATTTTGCCCCCTTTTCTATTTCTGTTTTTAAATGTTCCCTGTAAAGTAATTGCAGGCTTTTTTAACTAAATTAGACGGTACTCTAACTGTGTTATATGTCGAGGAATAAGACCATTCCTCCCCACCACACTAGCCTAAATCTTTTACAATTATCTAGATCCGAGAGTAGTTTGGCACTCCCTAATCTTAGGTTATACTACAGGGCTACTGCTGCATTACAGATAAGGACATTTTCAATGTCAGCCACCCAATTTGATAATTTTATCATTTTATATATGCTGAAAATATTGCATCAGGAGTTAGCCCAGAGACATAGAGGAAACAAAGGTACTGAAAATGTGAGATATAAGTCCATGCAAGAGCTATGGGCTGATCAATGCCAGCTGTTCTTAAAGTATAAAATTCCCACATTTATGTCCCTGTCTTTCTGCTGGTGTCATCAACAGGTGGTGGAATAGAAAAAGCTGTGAACGTGGAGACGTTCTTAAGGACACCAGAATTAAGCCCAAGGGGACATATACCCAACTGGCCTGCAGTATCAAGCCTTTTATAGCTTTTCATAAAGGCAGATTGTTGCTGTCTTAAATAACCTTTCCTCAATAGAAATAATTCAATCAGTGGTGTTAATCAAGAAACTATCTGCCTGATTTAGATGTCGGAAGAGGGGAATACTCTGTCACAAACTTGACGAATATCTAATCTACCCTTTTACGATCCCATTATTTTCTATGTGGATCATAATATGGCAAACGGGATATCCGTCACATTTGTGATGGAGTATTCCATCCGCCAACATCTAAATCAGGCACTATATGATGTACATAATGACTAAGCTAAAATTTCGGTACAGGAAATTTCGGAAAGATAACACACAAGTTATTTAAGATATGGGTACTAAATGGAGGCGACCGTTCAGGGGTTAATGTTATCAGAAATGTGTGGCTTAGGTATTTAAGGTTTGGGTTTTGTTATGGAGGGGAGCCAAACTTTCACAGAATGGTGATGGATGATTTAAAATACCCCAGGTAGGCTCAATAAAATGTTTCCGACAGCCAGCAACAAGTGATACAGAGGTGATAAATTAGGGGCCAGGAGACATGTATTTTGGTCATGTGAGGCTTTGATTGAATATTGGGAACATATTTTTGCGTAGATTTTGATAACAGTAGAAACAAGGATCAAACTTTCATCCTCTATTACTTTGTTAACTCTTGCTGTCCCTTCCCCTTATAGGACAGGGAGTGTACAGTTTATTTTTTATCAGTGTTTGAGCCGGATCTATTCTTGCAAAACTCTGGAAATCCCCAATCAGTCCTTCTTTAGTTTGAGGCCACAAAGGTGTGCTTTTCTAATATATGGCATTAAGACCCACTAGAAATTCTTTGAACTCCTTGCTGTTGAACGGTGGACTATGGACAGACTTGACAATGTCTGGTATGTCCCACACTGCAAATATGTTATCTAGCTACTAAATGACTGTGATGGGCTGTGAATGACATGTCTTCTACCAGAGGAAACTGGCAATGTTCATAAATGTTGATCATAAAGTGATGTCCATTGACCAGAGGCCCAGGGTGATCAACAGCAATTCTTTACGACGCATGCACAGGGAGATCGGTCGTTGTCATAGGATGCTGGGTCATCTTGGGAGGCAGGCCATTGTATAAATTACACTTCTTTAATTCCCTCTTCACTCTCTTGTCCAAGCGAGGGAACCACTTGCGATCCCCCAATGCCCTCTTGATGGCCCCAATGCCACAATGGCCTTCATTGGTGAGTTTAATAAATTGCTGTCTCAAACTAGCAGATATGACAATAAGAGATCCTTTTAGCACAATCCTGTCTTTCATCTTGGACATTGCAATATTTTTGAAAATCAACATCGTCACTTAAAGGTCGAATACTCTTTCTCCAGGACTGGGCTGTAATGCTATATTTAAGGGCACATCAGCATTGATCGCAGCAATGATCTGTTAATTGGACAGAGCTTCAGGCGTACTAGATTTTAAGATGAAGTTCATGTACTTCTCAGCAGTTTATGATGTTGAACTGTGCCGCTTTAGGTGTACTTGTGAGAAATATTCAGCAGGGTTTTGGTTTTTTTCCAGGCTTGTGCACAATTGAATAGTCGTACTTTTGTTGACGCAATCCCTTACCTCTCTTTGCGAGGGGGCATCTTGGCTTTTGGATTAATGAAAATGGTAATGCCTGGTGGTCAGTGACAATTGTGAAATGCTTTCTATACAGAAACACATGTAAAAGTTCACAGGCCCCTATTACCACCAGACTCTCCTTTTCCATCTGGGAATAAGCACGTTCTGTGTCAGACAAACTTCAAGTGGCATACGCTACAATGTGCCTCTGAGCATTCAGATGTCCACTATGCTGAGCAAGGATCACTCCCATCCCCATGGGGCATCAACAGTGATCTTAGAGTGTGATTAGGATTAAAGTAAGCCATCTCAGTCGCATTTTCAATTGCATGTTTTATGTTTTTGAAACTGTGTTAAAATTAAGAAGGCCATCATAACTGGACATCTTGTTTTGTCAGGACTCACAAAGGAGCACTCATTGTGGCAAAGTCAAAAATTTACCTCAAACAATAGCAATGTCCACGATACCATGGTATCTTGAGGAAGACTGGTGGTTGATAGTGCTTGCCCTTTGTCAGGATCAGGATACCTGCCTCCATCAGAAAATACATGTTCAAAGAACTTGAACTTTGTTTTAAGAAATTCTCACTTTTCAGCATTTAAGCTGAGGCCTAAATCTGTAAGTAATTGACACATTTGTTTGAGGGATTTATCATGCTCCTTCCATGTTACTCCAAATACCAGTATGTCAGCACTGTAGTTGAAGGCATGTGTCATAGGTTGAATAATTCTACATATAACATCTTGGAATATGTCTGCAGCAGAAGACACTCCAAGGCTCAATCTTTTGTATCTACATAAACCAAGATGAGTTGAAAAAGTGTAATGTACCTGCAATTATCTTCCAGTTCAAGCTAATGGTAGCCCTTGTTCAGGTTAAGACAGGAAAAAACTTTGGCTCCATTCAACTGCATGATCATACCTGCAATGTGCAGAGCAAGATGTCTCTCTCTCTCTCTCTCTCTTTCTCTCTCTCAATTGCTTTGTTGGCTTGGCAGATATCCACACAGATAAGCACTGCAACTCCACTGTCCTTTTTTGGCAGTACCATGATGGGCAACAGCCCGGTATGGGACCAGTAGAGTGCTCAACAATGTCATGTTTTGGCAAAGCTTCTATGTCCCTCACAACCGCTTCTTGTAGGTAAAATGCTATCCTGCCGTGCCACTGTGCCTGAAATCTTCATTAATGTGAAGTTGTACTTTCACATTTTTGAGACTTCCTACACCATGAAACAGTGACGAGAATTGACTCACAATTTCAGGTTGTGTATTTAGGCTGTAATTGATGGATATCAGCCCTATGTCAACAGCAGTTGTAAAGCAGAGTAGGCATGCTCTAGATGGAGAAACTTGAAGAACGTCAATAAGGGCCTGCACAAACATCTTCTTATGCCACAAGGTCTCTATGAAAGATCTTTGACTTCACAGTGGTTTTGAAGCAGCCCATGTGTACACCTTTATACTATGTGCTTTGAGTTGTGGAACAGGCAATAGACTGTGAAACTATTCAACTGGTATGATGGTGATCGATGCACCACTATTGATTACAAAAGTTACCAGGCAACCATTGACTAACAGTTTGATTTTGGGGCAATGTCAATATGAGTTGTTTTGTTTTCACAGCTCACTTGTTTCTGCCCTTCTTTCATTTTCTATGCAAGTGGCAAGGGCCACTTGTGCATGTCTTCCCTTTTATCTATGATCATTGCACTTTCACCCACTTTCCTTTCGCTCAACTATGACATTAAAGAACTCTTCAGGATTAACTTGATGATGATTTACTTCATTTAGTTTTGACCTGTCCTAGTTGGGGTCCTTTTTTGTCTTTGTGAGATTGGTGAGATTGCTTCTGGAACATTCTGGTGTTTATCTTCTCCACCTGCTGTGACACACTTTTTTCCTCGCTTTACAAATGGTCTAGAAGTAGTTCTCCTTCCCGCATCCTTTACACATTTGTCCAATGGCTCGGCATTTATTTTTGTGTGAAAATGAAAATCTGCTTCTGAACCACAGGCCCTCATTACAACCCTGGCAGTCAGTGATAAAGTGGCTGTAATACCGCCAAGAGGCTGGCGGTAACTGCTGCCAAATTATGATCATGGCGGAAAGATCTCCAAAAGATAGCCAATGTACCACACTGACCGCCGGGGGTGGAAACAACAAGCACCAAGACAGTAGCCGCCTACAGCCAGGCGGAAGTCAAAGTTCCACCCACCATATTATAACTACACAATCTGCCACCTTGTCCTGGGTGGTACCAATGCCATCAAAAGCCTGGGGGAAACACTGCACAGAATGGAAAGGACTCACCATTGGAGACACAGGGAAGAACCACGCCACAGAACTGCAAGTGTTCCCGATGATATTCTACGTTCTGCTCCACCAGGAACACCAACGCTGGCGAAGAAGACGAGTGTGAGTACAGCCGCCTAGCACACAGGGGAGGGGGGAGAGGAAAATGAGAGTGACACACACACGCACCATACACACCCCAGACACACACACCATACACACAACTAGCTGCCCAAGGAAACAAGTTAATCGGCTGAATGATGCAAGGGCAACAGGAATTACTAAAATGATTGTAATAAGATCAACACGGTATACATAATAATTTTGCCAATGCTACAGATATGTACAAATGTACAAAAAAGGGACACTTCCCAGTCCTCAGTTCGCGTGGGCCACATGACCACAGGGCAAAGTCCAAGGCCTCACTTGTTACTTGCATCAATACGGGAAGAACACTGCAGGGGCATCAGTTGGCAAATAGTCAGGCATCTCAGGTGGAGTGGGAGGCACCTCAGCCGAATGCGTAAACAAGACCACTGGTCCTGGAGGGGAAAACATGCCCTGTGCTTTGGCCTGGGGAGTGATAGGCCACAGTCTATCGAGTGGGTGTCTTCCCCACTGGTTCTGGAGGGGGCAACATGCCCTGTGCTTTGTCCTGGGGAGTGACAGGCCACAGTCTCTCAAGTGGGTGTCTTCCCCACTGGTTCTGGAGGGGGCAACATGCCCTGTGCTTGGTCCTGGGGAGCAATAGGCCAAAGTCTCTTGAGTGGGTGTCTTCCCCACTGGTTCTGGAGGGGGCAATATGTCCTGTGCTTGGTCCTGGGGAGTGATAGGCCACAGTCTCTCGAGTGGGTGTCTTCCCCACTGGATCTGGAGGAGGCAACATGCCCTGTGCTTGGTCCTGGGGATTGATAGTCCACAGTCTCTCGAGTGGGTGTCTTCCCAACTGGTTCTGGAGGGGACAGGCCGCACAGCAGCCCATGGAGGCAGGATCACATTGCATCCACCCGCGGTGACGGCTGCACTGTGGTTGTGGTAGTGGGAGGCTTCTGCTCATCCCCTGCACCCTCCTATGGCTGCACTGTGGTGGTGGTGGTAGTGGGAGGCTCCTGCACTGCCCCTGCACCCTCCAATGGCTGCACTGTGGTTGTGGTGGGAGTGGGATGCTCCTGCACAGCCCCTGTACCCTCCGATGGCTGCACTGTGGTGGTGGTGGTGGAAGTGGAAGGCTCCTGCACAGCCCCTGCACCTTGCGATGTCTGCACAACCACGGTTGGTGGTGGGGGCTCTGTGACAGCTGCTGCTGCAGGCTCCCTCCTCTTCTAGCCTGCTGGTACAGGCTCCTTCCCCTTTCGGACTGCAGGTGCAGGCTCCTTTCCCTTCTTGCCTTCTGGTGCAGGCTCCTTCCCCCTTCCACTGGCTGGTGAAGGCTCCTTCCCCTTCAGTATTTGTGGCCTGGAATCCTTTCCACCACGAGTAGGTGTGGATGGAACTGGGCCTGTGGACTGTGTGGCTGAGGTGCTTGGCTGGGTTCCTGATACCCTGGCCATACGTGCAGGACAGGGGGTAAGGGGTAGGGAAGTGGTCAATGGTGGAAAGGAAAAGCTTTTTAGGGACATTGGGGCGGGAAGAGGGAGAAGCAATGGGAGTGGAGGATGAGGATGAGAGGATGAGGGAATGGTTGTTGGATGTGTCTGTCTGCTGGATTTGGGTGCAGGTGCATGGGCTGTATGCTTTTGTGAGTTGGATGGCTGTTGGGTGTCTGAGTGCTTGCGTTTGTGTACTTTTGGAGGGGGGATACAGTGGGAGAGGACACAGGGGACGTGTGCATGGATGTTGTGGAGGTGTCTGCAGAGTGGGGTGTGTGTTCTGGTTGGTGTGGTGATGATGCAGGTAGTAGATGTAGATGTAGTGCATGCAGGTGTGAGTGTGGACATAACTAGGTGGGAAGTGGAGGAGGAGAAAGAGGTAACAGCAGCACATGCAGTGTAGGTCCTCTCCTATGGAAGGTCAGGTAACAAGTGAGGAATCAGATAGAAAATGGCGGTCACGTCTGTGGCGGTGCATACTGTCACCGCCGGTGTAGATCACAATTGGCCACTGCACCCCATAGGGCCCAATTTTAACCAATGAGGAATTGCCCTGAAGTTCCCGACCACCTCCTGCCACGGCGCACACCGTCAGCTGAATTAACTCACTTCCACCTGTCCCTCCACACAGGACAGGCAGATGCCATTTTAGGGGGGGGCAGCCCTATTGAATAATGCTGCGTCACATGACAAATAGGCACATACTGGACAAATCACACTGACCGATTACATGTTTACAGAATGCAAACTAGTGTTGTGGTTCCATTGTTCAGTTTGTGATAGCCTCCTCACTCTTTTGTCCCATAGATTCCCACCACTGCGGATGAATAGGAGATGGAGACATACCCCAGTGTACAGACCCCTGGTGGACTAGGCTACACTGGAGGACAGGCACATAATACTCACCTATAGACTGGACAGGGCCACAATCACAGAGCTGTGTGCTCAATTGGAACCTGACCTGATATCTGCTATCCGTCAGCCCACTGGGATGCCCCCTCTTGTACAAGTGCTATCTGTATTCCATTTCTTGGAAACTGGTTCTTTCCAAGTGATAGTGGGCTTGGCAGCAGGAATGTCGCAGCCAATGTTCTCAATAGTGCTGAAGAGTTTTGTCTACTCTGATAAAACACATGTGCAGCTACATTGCTTTCCTCCAGGTTGAGGATTTTGCCACAGTGAAGGCCGGGTTTTATGCAATGGGACATATCCCCAATATAATTGGGGCAATAGATGGAACACATATTGCATTTGACCCCCCCCCCAGCCCAAAAGAACAGGTGTTCAGGAACTGTAAGAGTTTCCACTCCATGAGTGTGCAGATGGTGTGCTTGGCGGACCAGTACATCTCCTACGCCAATGCTAAGTATCCTGGGTCGGTGCATGATGCCTTTGTCCTAAGGAATAGCAGCATCCCACATGTGATGGGCCAACTACAGAGGCACAGGGTGTAGCTAATAGGTGAGCCCTGGTTCCCACCCAGTAGATGTTGGTGTATGCCTATGCTGTTGGCCATATAGGATAGTGTGTGGCTAAATGTTGTCCCTCAATATTTGCAAGTGACTCTGGTTACCCAAACCTATGATGGCTGCTGACCCCTGTGAGGAATGCCAGGACAAGAGCAGAAGAACGTTATAATGAGGCACATGGGTGAACCAGAAGGATAATTGGGAGAACATTTGGCCTCCTGAAGCCAGGTTCCAGTGCCCCCATCTAACAGGTGGATCACTATGCTACTCACCCAAGAAGGTCTGCCAGATAGTAGTGGCATGCAGCATGTTGCACACCCTGTCCCTCAGACAACATTTACCTTTTCTGCAGGATGAGAAGACTAGAGATGCCCCCGTGGCAGCAGCAGACCCTGTGGACAGTGAGGATGAGGAGGCAGAGGATGAGGATGAGGACAAAAGAACATCTGTGATCCGTCAATACTTCCAATGACACAGGTAAGACAGTGTAACTTTATAGTTCAATGATTTGGTTGTAATCTGTGTGGCAATGGCATGCTGATATTTCCCACTTCTATGCCCACTTACTGTTCCCTCTGGCAATTCATTTTGCAGATGTTGGTGACTTGACAAATACTCCTGGTGTGATCACTACAGCCAACTCCAGGTCATTAAGCTATGCTCATTCTATGTACAGTTCATTTGCAATGTTTGTACCTGTTTAAAAAAATACATATTTGATATACACAGCATACTCCAAATAGATTTTTTTCAAAGGGTGTTTATTGAAGTGCTAACATATAGGGGGAAAGTGCAATGGGATGGGGTGATGATGGAGGAAAGTCCAGGTTATTGTTCCAGTCTGTTTGTAGCACAGGTGCATTGTCCAAGGGGACATAGGAAGGGGGCAATGGCAGTTCAAGGTGGACAGGGTGACTAAGTGGGACACAAGAGGGACAATCAGGAGGGTCTTATTTCCTGGCAGGGGTCTTGGCATGTGTCTCTGGCTTCCGTCTGGATCGCAGGGAACGTTTGTGGGGTGGTTCACCTTCTGCAGGAGGAGGGGTGCTGGTGGCCTGTGAGTCCTGTGGCGGGGCCTCCTGGCCACTAGCGGCAGCGGAAGTGGATGGCTGTTCAGATGTCTGGCTAGTGGCAGGGACCCGCTGGTGTGAGACTGCCTCCCTCGTAATGTTGGCCATGTCTGCCAGCACCCCTGCTATGGAGAACAGGGTATTGTTGATAGCCTTCAAGTCCTCCCTGATCCCCTGGTACTGTCCCTCCTGCAGCCACCTGTTCTCCTGTCCGTTGTCCAGGATCTGGCCCTTCGTGTCCTGGGAATGTTGGTAGGCTCCCAGGATCTCAGAGAGTGCCTCCTGGAGATTTGGTTCCCTGGGCCTGTCCTCCCCCTAGCGCACAGCAATCCTCCCCGATTCCCTGTTGGCCTGTGCCTCTGTCCCTTGAACCGTGTGCCCACTGCCACTGACCCCAGGTCCCTGATTGTCTTGTGTGCGAGGTGTGGCCTGGGTTCCCTGTACAGGTGGACGCATTGCTGATTGATGTGTCCTGGGGACAGAGGTGTGGGTATGCTGGGTGGGTGCTGTGGTGGTGTTTCCTGATGGGAGAGGCTCTGTGGTGGTGTGCCCCGGCCCCAGGAAGGCAGAACAAAGAATTTCCTCTGAGAGAGGGTGTTATACCCTCTCCCTTTGGAAATAGGTGTTAAGGTTTGGGAGGAGTAGCCTCCCCCAGCCTCTGGAAATGCCTTGAAGGGCACAGATGGTGCCCTCCTTGCATAAGCCAGTCTACTCCGGTTTAGGGAACCCCCAGTCCCTGCTCTGGTGCGAAACTGGACAAAGGAACGGGGAGTGGCCACTCCCCTGTCCATCACCACCCCAGGGGTGGTGCCCAGAGCTCCTCCAGTGTGTCCCAGACCTCTGCCATCTTGAATCCAGAGGTGCAAGGGCACAATGGAGGCCTCTGAATGGCCAGTGCCAGCAGGTGACATCAGAGACCCCTCCTGATAGCTGCTTACCTCACTAGGTGACCAATCCTCCTCTGAGGGCTATTTAGGGCCTCTCCAGTGGGCTTTTCCTCAGATAACGACTTGTAAGAATTCACCAGAGTTCCTCTGTACTTCTCTCTTCGACTTCTGCCAAGGATCGACCGCTGACTGCTCCAGGACACCTGCAAAACTGCAACAAAGTAGCAAGAAGACCACCAGCAACATTGTAGCGCCTAATCCTGCTGGCTTTCTCAACTGTTTCCTGGTAGTGCCTGTTTGGGGGCTGCCTGCCTTCATCCTGCACTGGAAGCCATGAAGAAATCTCCAGTGGATTGACAGAATCTTCCTCCTGCTCCAGCAGGCACCAAACTTCAGTATCACCAGTACTCTGGGAGCCCTCTCACCGTGACGAACATGGTCCCTGGAACACAGGTGCTGGATCCAAGTGACCCAGACTGTCCAGTGGTCCAACTGTCAAAATTTAGAGGAGGTAAGTCCTTGCATCTCCTCTCCAGACATTAATCCTGTGCACTGTGTGAACTGCAGCTGCTAGGGCTTCTAGGCACTTTTGCAAGGAATCCTTTGAGCACAGCCTAGCCCAGGTCCCCAGCACTCCGTCCTGCACTGCTCAACTCCCTGAGTTGACCTCCGGCTTCGTGGGACCCTCTTTTGTAGTGTTGAGATGACTGCTGTGTTCAGTCTTCTTGAACCCATGTTCAAGGACTTCTGCTGGTGCTACCTTCTTGTGCATGGGCTTTATGTGTTGCTGAGGGCCCCCTCTGTCCCCTCTCCCAAGTGGTGACATCCTGGTCCTTCCTGTGCCTGGGTAGCACCCTTTTTCTTCAACCATGACCTTTGCAGCTAGCAAGGCTTGTTTGCAGTATTTCTCCAAAGAAACAACTCTGCAACCTCCAGCACTCTGTGGGACATCTTCTGCAAAAAGGATAAGTTCTTAGCCCCTTTTGTTGTTGCAGAATCCTCAGCTTCTTCCATCTGGAGGCAGCCTTTTTGCCCCTTCATCCAGGGTTTAGTGGGCTCCTTCCCCCCCCCCCCCGGACACTTTCACGACTCTTGGACTTGGTCCCTTTTTCTTTGAAAGTCCTCAGGTCCAGGAATCCATCTTCAGTGCTTTGCAGTCTGTTGTGGTCTTTGCAGAATCCTCTATCACGAGTTTAGTGTGTTTCTGGGGAAATAGTAGTACTTTACTCCTACTTTTCAGGGTCTTGGGGTGGAGTAACTTGGACACCCTTAGTGGTTTCTTACACTCCCAGCAACCCTCTACACACTACACTAGCCTAGGGGTCCATTCGTGGTTCGCATTCCACTTTCTTAGTATATGGTCTGTATTGTATTCTACAGTATTTGCACTACTTTCTGACTGTCTTACTTACCTGATTTCGGTTTGTGTGTATATTGTGTATATTTTACTTACCTCCTAAGGGAGTATATCCTCTGAGATATTTTTGGCACATTGTCACTAAAATAAAGTACCTTTATTTTTAATAACTCTGAGTATTGTGTTTCTTCTGATATAGTACCTATATGAGATAAGTAGTATAGTAGGAGCTTTGCATGTCTCCTAGTTCAGCCTAAGCTGCTCTGCTATAGCTACCTCTATAAGCCAAGCCAGCCTCTTACACACATCAAATAAGTAAGTACAAGATTAAGATCCCACTGAAGCATGATAAATGGAGTGGGAGGAAATAAGTGGGTGAGCCCTTTTAAGAACCTACACACGATAGGAGATTTAAAGAGTGAGGGTTGATCAGGTAGCCTAAGAAAGGCGGAAATGGCAGACAAATACCCTTTAAGGGTGCCCAAAGCAGAGCCCTGCCGGGCTAAAGAAAGAATGAACAGAAGAACCTCTGACAGAGGGGCAGAAAGGAGATAAACAGATTTGTTGGTACACCATGCCACAAATTTATTCCAACGACAGGCGTTTACAGTTTTAGTCGATGGACGCCTGGCTGCCAAGATAATATTGCAGACTTCAGGTGGAAGGGCAAATTTAAATTGTTCCAGCCTTTTGGATTCCCTATCAGGGGGTACGGAAGGGAACGCACCTGAAAAAGAGGAAGCATGGATAACAAGACTCTCAGGCGTGGGGTGTTGGGATAGGAATTTTGGGTCGTTCGGTGCGGGCGAGTGATAGTTCTGTTCACAGGAGCCTCTGTGTTGGGTTTGGACCATGCACCCAAAAGGACTTTGGTGAGGGCCTCATTGAATAGGAGAAGGGGTTCTGAAGTAGAAGCCCCAGGCTGAAGCACCTCCATCAGGAGATTAGACCTGACATCCACAGTAGGTAGCTCAAGGCCGAGGACCTCAGCTGCCCTACTGACCACCATACTGTAAGTAGCTCCCTCCGCTGTAGCCACGGTAGAAAGAGACAGCATGCCAGCGTCGGGAGATGCCCAAATCCTGTGCCCAGTCCATAGCAGGGTCATCCTTGTATTCATAAGGGTCCAGGGACCCCTCCAATTCCTCCCCATATTCGTACCCATAGGAAAAAGGTCAGAATCCGACCTCGAGCGAATAGGCCCCACCAAAGCCGATGGTGGCATTGGCTGACAATGCTCTGACTCCGAGTTGTTGGGGATAAGAATTGGGTCGACGTCGATGGTGGACACTAACGAGATCGAGAGCGTCGATAATCGACCCGCCGCCGGGGAAGGTATCGAAGGTGCGACCGGCGTTGGTGTGGATCCGCTCATGGGTCTGGAGGCGACCTCGTAGCTGGGGCTGAAGCCACCGATGTGGAACCTGAAGGCCCCTCAGCCGAACCCCTTGGGCCCGAAGGCACCGTATCAGGGCGGCCCGTCCAAATATGAGGAGCATGGCCTCGTAAAACTCCTTTATTTGGGCTGGGGCCCCTTCGGCTCCGGCAAACTCTGGGAAGCGCGGAGTCGACCCAAACGCAGGCTCTGAGGAGGGAGGCCTAGTGCGTGGACACTCGCCTCGTGTCGTGTCGGCCAAACAACGGGGTGAAGTCGGAGAGCAATGGGACTTCTTCTTCTTACCTTGACCCGAGGATTTCAAAGAAGACGAGTGGTGATGACTCCGTGACCGATCTCGATACCTTCATCTCAAGCGAGACCGGGACCTACGCGGAGTTGAGTGCCGGGCCGCCATTAGCTTTAGGGACCACTCCCTCAAAGCTTTCGGGTGCATGGCCCGACACTCGGAGCAGGACTTTGGGTCGTGGTCGTGCTCGAGGCACCACAGGCAAATGCCATGAGGATCCGTCAACAACATCGTCCGATGGCAGTCCTCACAAGGCTTGAACCCGATCTTCGGGGACATCTCAACACACCAAAGTCGTATCACAAAAACTTCGACAAAACTGTTGAATTCAGCCAAAAAATAGCCAGGTTAGCTCTCTCCGGATCAGCGCATGGCACAGAAAGAAAAGAACTGACATCACTGCGTGAGGGCGGCATCTATGTACTACTCCTGACGTCATCACGGCCACCACATACACCGCCTGCAGAGTCGACGACGCCACCTACCGACGTGCCAGGGTAATGCTCAAAGAAAAATCTCTGGATCCATTCTGACGCCTGGGGGAAAATTCTAAGGAAAGGAACCTGCAACTAGAAGTCTCTATCATATATTCTTTTTATTGACAATATTGAATGGTGGCAGAAGTTTCAGGAAAACAGCTGCCATGTACTTCACCTTTCTTTCTTCTGGAATTGAGAGTAAATACTGTTCAGGCAACGTTCATTGTATAAATGAATTTGCACTTCTGGAAGTACCAGCTCTATTCCAAGCTTGGTTTGCCGGACTGACCCAGTGGCTGTATTGCACCACTTTTGAAGGTGAGTGCATTTTCTGTTTCTGCCATGCTCTGTTTTTTGCTTTTATTCAAGTTACTTCTTTGTGCTATTTTGACAGCTTTCTCTTTCTGGCCCACCTCATGACTTTGATAATGGTAGGCCGTGAGTTTAAGCTGTCATCCTTGAGGGGATATTCAGGATGTCATGGATGCTACTTGCTACTTTGCATGTATTGGCTTCTCCATCAGGTCTCAACCGGCGTGTCTGTTTCTTCAGATGTGACCGTTGTCTTACTGGTGACTATATATTTATTTCTCGTACCTAGATGTCGCTGCCTTTTAAGTTGTTACTGCTTTTAGCGTTTTCTTTGTGAGACTGATGGCTCTTTGTTGGGGAGCTGCGCCTTCTTTTTTTTCTTTAGCCTTGCAAGCAAGTCTTGGCAGGCTTTTCCAATTATGCTCCCTTGTTGGGCCTTCAACTTCTCCATAAGGCCTCATACAGACTGGAGTGGCACTTTCACTCCACATGCGCCAAATGCAGGATTCTTCATTTCAGCTTGGGCACATGTGGCACGCAAATGCACTTGCTATTTCTTGCAAACTCTCAGGGAGAACACTTCTGTTTCTTCGTGGAATGTATCCCACCTTCATCGTCAGTTGTCACATCTTCCCTAGCCCAGCAGTATGAACAACAACAAGCATCTACACTCATCAGCGACCCCATGTAACTAGCAATATCCCAATAACTGTCAAGGCTACACCATGACACTTCCCAGATGTATTTTGTAATTTCCTTCATAGGTCCACCCCTAGGCACAGGTTCCTAATACATACAGTTCAAAGGCACTACAGATCCCTCATCTACACACAGGATTAAGAAATGATGCCTGTGTATAACTCAATGAAGGGGATGGGAAATGCTGGTCAGTTTTTCTTTTCTCTACAGAGGAGAAAGATCTAAAAAGAATCTAATGGGAGTGCCACCAAAACAGGGGGGTGTCACATGAAGTGGGGATGTTGCATCTTCAGGGGACGATGATACCCAGTGGGTAGAGCATTCATCACAGAGTATTAACAGAAGGACAGTCAAAATAGATTTGTTATATTATGAGGTTATGGTTTTCATGGCGGAGTCATGAGTTATGGCTAGTGAAGCACTTCTGGGGGGTTAGATTTCCATTGGAACCATAAGGATTTTTTTAACTGTGGTTTTTTTAGTAAATTACTTCACACATGTATATATATCGGTCATCCTTGGGTAGTGATGGTTAGGATCATGTTTTCATAGGAAATGCCTTTTTGTGTTCCCAATAACTTTGACACCATTTAACAAATCTCCACAAAACTTTCTGAATTTGTTTTTAGCTAGTTTGTCCATGGAAAGATTTTGGATAATCTGTCATCTGGAGCCCCAAAAAAAGGAGGTCCCAAATAAATTTTCCCCATCTCTTTTTCCATTAGTACTTTAGACACAGGTACAGCCCAAACCACTGAACGGATTTACACCAAATTAGGTAGAAAGCTAGATCATGGTCCAGAAAGAGAGCTTTTTGGTGCAAATCTATTCAGTAGTTCTGGAGAAATTAAGGTTTAAAAAATTGCATATATCATGCTGCAGAGGTTTCACGGGGCAGACAGATCTCATGCTAAGATCTGATTGGCTGCAACCACGTCAACCAAGAAGTCGTGTCAGCCATTTTAGAATTTAAGACTCATTCCTGAGTCCTAAGAAAAAAGCAAATAAAAGTCACCCCCAGTCAACATTTTTTTTAAAAAGGTTGCTGAGAATTTGCTGGTGATCCATGAATCTGCAGCACAAAACAAATTGGGGGCTCTGTGTTCGTTATTTTAAAACACCCTGAGTGGGCCAGGACCAAGGGGGTGACACATGTTTTTTTGGGGGTAGGGGTTGGATGGCACCCCTTCCAGAGCTTCGGAGAGGCCCCAGGGACCCCACCCCCAGGACACTACAAGGGAGGGGCCATGAGGCCCCCTTCACCAAGCCCAATAAGGCCTTGAGGACCCTATCCCTTAGGGCCTAAATGCTTTAAAAAGTGGAGGGGACCGCTCAGCCCCCCTCCACAGTCCTTAAAATGCCACGAGGACCCCATCTTACGGCGCAGAGTAATTAGTGATGGGAAGGGGGTGAAAACCCACTCCCCATGCCTAATTCGGCCCAGGGGACCGTTCAACTGATAAGCATTAGTGGCAATCCCTCTCCTCAGTGACTGGATTCATTTAGGGAGACTGGGTGAGTTTTGGCCTCATTCAGAGTTAGGCAGACAGGAAACTCCATCATAAAGGTGAGAGATGGTAAGCACTGATGGACATGAATTCTTCAACTGCTAAGCATTAGTGGCAATCCCTGTCCTCAGTGAATAGATTTATTGAGGGAGACTAGATTCATTTTGGCCTCATTTAGAGTGTGGCAGACAGGGTACTCTATCATAAATTGAAAGGTGGTAGTTCTATTAGGTTTCTGTTGGTTGAGCTCCTGTTGATTCCATTGACAGACAGCTTCCTTCACTAGCCCAGGAGAGTAGGGGCCAGTGAAAAAATGGTGTTAAACCTCCTGCCTTATTTAGGGTGGATTATATAAATTCCTTTTTTTTCTGTCACCGCCAGGAAAAACCTGGTGGTGAAGGATAGAAAAAAACAAAAATGAACTCCACACCCTGGAAGAAAACTCCCAAGATGTGGGGGTCATTGGTTTAGGTTTTATTTTTCAACAATAAACTCCCTCTTTGGGAGTTTGTTTTAGGAATACAAAGTAATGTTAAAAGTTTTTGGGATGGGCTACACAACTGATGGTGGCTGTCCACTAAGGGCCAGATGTAGCAAAATTGTGCAAGTCGCAAATGGCCCGAATCGCAATTTGCGACCCCGCAAAATCGGAAATGGGATGCAAAAATCCCATTTCCGAATCGCAAATTGCGACGTGAGCCATTACCGACTCGCAAAATTTGCGACCCCATTGTGCGACCCGCAAATAGGGAGACGCAATTTGCGAGTCGCAAACCATATGAAAAAGCCACTCGCAAATTGCGACTAGTCGCAAAAAGCCCATTTTTCACACCCAAATTACCACTAACTCAGAGCAGGTGGTAACCATAACCAAAGTATAAAAGGAGACCCAGAAGGCATCTGGGTTACTCAAAATGGCTGAAATATATGTGATAGCAAGGAGGAGGAGAGTCTACGCCGCACAGCAGAGGAGGAGGAGGAGCCAGAGACAGGAGAGGATATATAGAACCAGGCAGACACTTTTCCAACAAACTGAGGAGGAGATTTATGATAAATACAGACTCAGCAGTGCAGCAATATTAGAATTAATTGATCTACTCAATCCGCAGCTTCAACGACGGACTGTGCGCGGCAGCGCCATCACCACACATGTGCAAGTGCTATGCTCACTGCACCTCTTGGCCCTCGGGTAGCTATCAGGGGGTCATTGCTGTGGCAGGTGGGGTATCCCAAAGTGCACTCTAAAGATTCTTCAGATCATTCCTAGATGCCATACTCACACACATGTCCAGATACATATACATACCCAGGAATGAGGCAGAAATCAACAGCACCAAGTTGGAATTCTACAGAATTGCCAACTTCCCACATGTAATAGGGTGTGTGGACGGGACACATATACAAATCTGCCCTCCTGCAAATCTGGAATATCTGTTCCGCAACCGGAAGTGTACCCACTCACTGAACATCCAGGTGGTATGTGACGCCCATTATGTCATCACTGACATGGTAGCCGAATTTCCAGGGAGTACACATTACTCTTACATTTTCAGGCACAGTGGGATACACCAATGCCTAGAACGCGGGGAGTTTGGAGACGGATATCTGTTAGGTATTGCTGCAGACACCCTGAAGCCATACACACAGGTCAATGAAGAAACCATCCATGCCCTGCTAACATTGTCAAATTTTGCCACACAGATGACAGTGCATATGCGCTACGACCATGGATACTTACCCCGTACCTAACACCCAGCAATAAGAATGAAAGGCGATATAACAGTGCACATAGGAGGACCAGAAATGTCATAGAGAGGACCTTTGGTCTATTGAAGGCAAGGTTCCGATGCCTCCACAGAAGTGGAGGTGTGCTCCAGTATGCCCCAATAACAGCTTTCAAGATAGTAGGCGCATGCGCTATACTGCACAACATTGCCACCATACGTGGGCTACATCTCACCCCTGAAGACTCAGATTCGGAGGATGACGAGCAAGAGCTACCACATCGCCAGCCTGGGGATAGAAGCATTGCAAATCAAGGCAGACAGAGATGGGACCACATTGCAAACCAATACTTTGGAAGGTACGTGGTAACTGTCAACACACACACTAATGTCACACACAAAGAGCCCAGTTGTGAAGTGGATCAAACAATACTTTTTAATAAGTGAACCTAATAACAAAATAACTGAACTGTTATTAAGGGGCTGCAAATGTCCACCCTCAATGAGGACACATTAACTCCATGTGCCTCATGTGTCCTGCAGTACTTGGGCCTAACACCTCCTCCTGGTACACCCAGCATGGCTTGTGCTAGGTGGGTCAGCAGACCCCTGACGTGCACTGCCACTCTGCAAGACACATGTGTCTGTGGCAGATGCGCTGCTGATGGTGGACCCCTCCTCACTGTCCTGAGCTGTCTCAGCCGTGCCCCTAGCCACCTGTCTGGCCTCCAGCATGTCCACAGCGTGGCTAATGTGACCCAGTCCCCAAGCCACATCCCCTGCAAAGTGGCCCAAGTCCACCTGAAAGCTCACAGTACGTTGTGACAGCCCTGTGGTGTTCACTGCGAGACGGACAATGGATGCAGCCATGCGGTCCAATCTCTGTACCAGTTGGCGCTCACAGCGCCTTGCACTCTGTCTCTCTGACACCAGTTCCGTTACCAGTTGCCGTATGGATAGTGCAAGGTCACTGACATTGTCATTCAAATGTGTGAACTGTGTGTTCACTTCTGCCAGCCCATTTGTAAAATTGTGCTCCATCCTTTGCATTGCCCCAGAAATTATTCTCAACTGCCTTGTTTGCAGGCGCTGACCAGATACGAGGGATGCCTCAGCTGCAGACATGGATGCGTCACCTATATCCTCCTGGGACACTGCTTGGACATGGAGTCTGCGTCTGTGACGCGGTGGTGCTTCAGGGTCTTGCTGTCAGAGTCACCAGATCCTTGGGGTCTGTGCACGTTCCCAACACGTCCACCACTGAACAGCTCCAAGACTCTGATAGATAAGTCACAGAGACTGAGAGAGTCCAAGAGGGGAAGAGTGGATTAGGAAGGGAACAGCTGGGAAGGAGACCTGTAGTAAGAAAAAGGTTAGAACACACAATATGAAAATTATATCTCCTGAAATCAATACTAGACTATGATTCTAAGCCTAGTCACTCTGAAAACATGAACAATCTAACAGTTAAGTTTAAAATGACTAAGTTTCAAGATGGCCGGATACCTGTAGGGGAATCAAGATGAATTAAATGAAAACTTTCTTATTCAAGTACATTCCTTTATATGAGAATCAGAAAAAACATTCTGACTAAATTTTAAACCAGTCATATAAATCCTGTTTTGAAAATGTATACCAGGACCATACAATAGTGCATTTAGAAACTCTGGCCTTCTGTGTACTCTTAAAATGTTTCAACACAAATTGCGCATATTGCAGATATATATATATATATATATATATAGTAAACACCTTAAAAGGATTGTGCACCATGAATAACACAATATGGATTCAGGAAAGAAATCACATAACTTGTCAACTCCAATATTACATAATAAATATCTTAGAATAGTAACATACAATAAACAACATGAATTAAACTCAAGGAGAGAATCGTGCGTCTTGCCAATTCGAGTGTTACCATGTAAAATACCAAGAAATGGTAGCACGCAATGAATATCAAAGTCAAATCAAGATCAAGGTACAATGAAACGAATCGCGCTTCTTTTGCCGATTCTTAAGCCATCATGTAAAATGTCAAGAAATGGTAGCGCGCAATGAACAACAAAGTTCAATGCTCATGAAACGAGTTGTGCATCTTGCCAATTCGTAAAACATCATGTAAATGTCAAGAAATAGTAGCGCAATGGACAACAATGTTTAAACACCATAAAACGAATCGCTCGTCTTGCCGATTCTTAAGCCACCATGTAAATGTCAAGAAATGGTAGTGCGCAATGAATAACAAAGTGAAACCTTTATGAAATAAATTGCGCATCTTGCCTATTTGTAAACTACCATATAAATGTCAAGAAATGGAAGCGCACAAGTAATCTGTTACTTATTTAAGAATTTAAACCGAAAATATGAAAGTTCTAAATAACGGTGTCGGGACAGTCCAACCACCGTCTTACCGCCTGGAACAATGATCACCAATGAAGGATTAGGGCAGAAGACTGGAAGATCCAAATAGGCCGCCGGGACAGGAGCTCAGGAAGAAGCTGCTGCTCTGCACCGGGACCTCTGAATAGTGAGCACTGGGAGTTGGGTTGGCTCTCTTTTATAGAGTCTTGGCCCAGCCCAGAACCACACCCAGGCATGTTGCAGGGAAAGTCTCTGGAAGGCCCTGGAAAGGGGCCACACCCTAACACACTCTGAAAACCTGCAGCAATACATTGAAAAGGAACAGTATTTGTAAGCATATTAAAAATGCGTTTTCAGGATTGAACTCTGCAATGCAAAAGGTTAAACCACAACATATCAGCACAATGCATAAATTACTTTGTTTTGAGAGTGCTGGGTTTTTGCATTTTTGTCGCCAATAGAGCGCGTATTGCTCTGGTGTTGACACTTGCTGTCTCACACTGTGGCTGGGACCAGCTGCTGTGTCTTTTTCCTCCATGTCCACTTCTTCAGCTGGAGGGAACTGTGGTGGTGTGGTGCTGGGCCCTGTTGTGGCTGCTGCAGCCTCCTGCCCTGCCTGTGGCCTACTTTCTTCACCCTCGACGGTGCGGCTGGTGGGGGTGTCTTGTGGGAGACCTGTGAGACATGGGGAACACACTGTCAGTATCTAACATCTGTTGTATGCCTCCTAATTAACAGTTGCCTATAAGCTGACTACTGTACTACATTGCCCATAATGCACCATTCTGGTGGTTGCTAGTCTGGAATGGAGCTAGTTTGGTTGTGCATGCTGTTGTGTACCGGGTGAGTGCGGGTATGGCATTTATAGGTGTAAATGCATGTTTCATGGTACTCACTTTTTGATGTCCCTGGCGCTGACGTGTCCAGTACTCCCATTTCTGACACTGCCTCAGGCTCCAGGGTCTGTTCAACCAGTTCTTCCATGGCTGTGGGTGGTGGATGGGCCTCCTCCTGTGCCCCTCATCTCCCTGAGGCGCTCTGCCACCCTCTCCTTTGTCCTGGAGCGCAGGTCGTACCACAGTATTTTGATTTCCTCTATGTTTCTGTGGCTCACCCCTATGGCATTGACCCTCTCCTGGATGTCTTGCCAGATTCTCCTCTTTTCAGTGTCTGGGACACTCAGGACAGCCTTCCAAACAGCTGGTCATGGTGCTGGCAGCATTCCTCTGTCAGCACCTCAAGTTCCTTTTTAGAGAATTTTAATTTTCTCTTCCTGCCTGCACTGCCTGAGTCTTCCATTGTTGCTGCTGTTCCTCCAGGTAGTTGCTCAGCAGTTAGAAAAGGGTGTGGTCCTCCCTCCTCCCAGGTGTATTTGGTGTCTTCCTGGCTCTGATGTCATCAGCAAGAGCCAGGAAGTGTTTTTCAAACTGTTTTGCTGCACCTGCATGTAATTTGCGGCACAGTCGCAATTTGCGATACCCACTCGCAATTTGCGAGTTCGTTTTTAGCGAGGTCGCAAAAAGCGACCTCGCTAACAGCGGACTCGCAATCTGCGTTGCAACTTCATTTGCGAGTCGCAAAATGATGTCGCTTTTTTTTGTTGGATCCCATTTTGCGAGTCGGAAATTGCGAGTTGCAATGACTCGCAATTTCCGACTCGCTAATTTTTTGCTTCCTACATCTGGCCCTAAATGTTTTGACCTTAAAGGGACCCACCATGATGGCAGTATCACTGAAGGTGTAGAGATGACCACTGGACTGACAGTCATATCTTAATCTGGCAGACTGTAGTCCATCAGGATGGCAGATATAAGGTCTTCTGTCGCTTTGACTGATGGTGCATGTAGAATTGTTCCTTGGTTTAATTCTCATATATAGGGACACAGGTCTGGAAGTATTGCTTTTTTACTCTGACACATGCTGATAACCACTGAATTATTTATTATCCATCAAGGGATTTTGGCTTACTAATAATTTGCGGTATGTGTCTGTAGGGAGGTGATGTGATGCATTTATAATGCAGTATGGGATGGTATTGGCTATAATGCCTGGAGTTCTGTGTTGGATAATATATATTAATAATATATTATTTTCTGTGAAAGTATGATGTGTTGTTATTTGGGGTGATGAAAAGTGGTGCCTGGCTGTGTAATGTTGTGTTATTATTTGTGTACTGTGGTAGAGGCTGGTGTGATGTGGCAGTGAGTTGTGAGATGTGGTGAAGTATGTAGAGTTGCCCTGATTTGTGTTATATCGTGTGATACTATGTGGTGTTACATGGTGTATCATGGGTGGTGTTGTATGATGTGTTTTAAGATGTAAACAGAATGTGCTATGTTGAGATGTGATGTATACAATCATAGCATGTTATGCTAAGGCATAGTATGTAACACTTACAGCCCTTACAAATTCCCTGAAAACATTTTTGTTTTACTTGGCTTTATTGTTTTATTGTGAGGATATTGTGTTTCAGAAACCCTCTGTTAGTGGTGTGGTCTTCAGTGCCAAAAGGACAGTTTATGGTACACTTTACAAGAAATAAATTCATAAAAAAATTCAAATGCATCGTGTGGGATATTATGATGCAGTGCAGTCTTTAAAGTGTAATTTAATGCACAGTGCTACAGAGCATTAAAGTGTGATATCATTTGACAGGGTGTGAATACTGAGCTGTGTTTGTACATGCATTGTTTACATTTATTATAGATATGAAAAAAACATAAAATATTTGAATCAAGATTTGTTAACCTTCTGACTTTTTTTTAGATAGGACTGGGGCACTTCTCATAGTAAAGGATCAATAGTGAACAAGAGAACATGAAAGTCTAGGAAGAAGAAAGAGTAGCAGAGTGAAGAATAACTGTGGATTATATATACAACACAAAAAAAGCAAAAGCAATACTTGAGCACAATTGAACATCGGAAGTAGGGAGTTGAATTAAAATTGAAGAAACAAAGGCAGTCAGAAAAGTTGAACAAGGAAAGATGTGCACATAATAAGGGAGATAAAACACACATTTTAGATACTCTGAATGGTGCAATGAAATATTTAGGAAGACATAGAGGGAGCATTAGTGAATACGACATGAAAAAAGGAAGTAATTGAACCAGACATTTCAAAGAAGACAAAGATGTAAGTGAATGTTTCTCTCTGTATATTAGAGGTGTTACTGATAGACTTTAGGGACAGAAGAAGTTAGAAGAAAGTAAAGTGAAAAATCAAACTGAAATCAAAGATTGCAGCCTGAAGCAGAGAAAGAAAATTGTGCTGTTGGAAAGAAGATGGGAGGAGGGAGAGAAACATGATGAAAGTGGGAAAACACTTCTGGTTTGGGAGATGAGATTTCAGAAAGTGAGTGGAACGTCAGACCTCACGAGCTGAGAAGCAGGCCAAAACCTGAGCATGGAGTTCACTAGAGAAAAAAAGGAAAGTGGAAATTGAGACCTAACTCCAGTGCCCTGAGGAATATCAAAGTGAATAGAAATTAGTGCAGCCGTAGATCCATTTCAGGACAAAGAGAAAGTGTGATCAGATAAGTATATACGGAAACCAATGATACCTACAGGGCTAAAAACTGCTAAAAAAGCTAGTAATATGAGAAGAAAAGAGAACATCTTGCGAGTCGTCTGCAGAAGACAGGCATGACATACAAGAAAGCAGTTTAGTAGAAAAACTGGGAGAAAAGCAGGACAAAAGGGGATGTAGAGAATACAGAGAAATGATTAGTCACCCAAAAAACAGTATGTTGTTGAATTTTTCATACGTAAAACAGAGAGGGAATGAGAAGAAAATAGAGATATCAATAGAATGAAGAGAGGGTGTTTCAAGAACATAGACATCAATTGACAATTTATAGAAGGCAGAGGAGATACCAGATGGGAATAAAGCATTAAATAGTATGGTGAGATAAGGGCAAAGATGGGGAAAATTCTTGACCAGAGAGGATGGTACTGCATCAATCAGAGAAGTTTTGATACAAATAGGAGTACAGAGCTCATCTTCAGTGATCAGATAAAAAGAGTCAATCCATACCAAGAATAGAGATAAAGAACACAATTTGTGCTCCTATTCAACATAAATGAGATAAACAAACTGTGTTTTTGTGTGTGTGTGTGTTGGTGGAGTATCTCTCTGCATCCATACTTTTGGTGTGGTGGTCTATGGTGTCTTCAAGAGGTGTTGGGTGGTATGGTGTCTTGTATTGTAGTATAATGTATTGCTAAGTTTGTGAAATCAAAAGAAAGACTTGGGGGGTAGGGGAATTGTTTATTCTGATGCACAACCTGGAATAACCTACTTAAAAACCTGAGAGGCCAATCTATTGTGTGTAGCTTAAGAAAACAGCTCTAATCTTAGTTATTCACCTGCCCAAAATAATTCAATGTATACAGAAAGCCTCAGTTGGTATTGTTCCGACTTAGTGTCGTAGTTATGAAGGTCAAGACGCCATTGTGTGCTAACAAACAAACAAATCAATTTAAATTTCAAATGGAATTCTGTTAATTGGTAATGTATTATAGTAAAGCTTTGTGTACGGTGGAACTGGATGGTGTGATATGGTGTGGAGTGGTGTTATGCAGTGATGTGTGGATTAACATAGTGTAGTATAGGGTGGTATGGTGTGGCTTTATATAGTCTGGTGTGGGGAGGGATGTTTTGGTTTTGTAAAATGCTGTCCACTGTGATATGGTGATAGGTAACGTTGAGTACTATGTTATAACTTAACACATTAGGATATATTGTGCATTCAATTGGCACAATGTTAAACACCAAGTGCCCCTCTTAGGAGTTAAAATCCTAGCAATGATTTCCTTAGTATTACAGTACTCTTTCAAATAAGGGGCTTTTGCAAATGAGTCACACCTGTTTAGTCTACCAGAATGTTTTTGCTTTTGATCACCCAGTTTTTGGACATTTACTGTAAGTAAGTCTCACGACCCTCGATTTAGTCCTGACAATTTCATGGTAATTGTACAGAACCTGTTTACTACTGGTGTCCATCTTTTAAGATAAGGGCACTGTGACTCCTTTTAAGATAAGGTCACTGTGGTACAGCTAGAGTAAGGGGCACCAGGCTAGTTATACATGAACACATGTGCACACATCTGTGTGCACATGTGCAGATGGCACGTGAGACTACCATTGTACGCAGATTAATGACTGCACACAGGTAACATATCTGTGTCAGTTTTAAACCTCAAATTGGAACTGTCAAAATAAACCTTTTTGAGAGGCCTGAACCTTCCTTTTACATATTGATGTCTCCCATGAGTAGGTCTTGCAACCCATAGAGGCAGGGGGCATGATATATAAAAGTAGGACATGTAGAATGTTAATGGTAAATATTTCCGTACAGTAAAATATCCCCAAAAGCCATTTTCACTGTACCAAGGCTGGCACTTTCCGAAGTGAAACACTGGGCTACATGGTTACATTTATTAAATGCTAAATTCAGATTGATAGCAGCAAGAGAAATCATTCAATAATTCATTTAAATAGTCATTTAAAATCCAACTTAATAGTCAAGCCAAATATTAATTTACTATTTTGGAAATCTCAGTTTTAGAAAGTTGTAATTTTCCTGCATAATATCAAAAAGCCTTTGTTCCAGAGTTTAGCGTCATATGACTGTTAATGGCTTCCCTGTAGGGAGATGGGTATTGCTCATACAGCATAGTAGACAAAGGGCCCTGAAGAACCATTTATTAAAGGCAACAAATACTTTCAGAGAGGCATTATAAGCAGCAGTCAACGGGCAATCGGGTGTGGTTAGACCTCCCTAACAGGAAAAGTTTCTAATCCTGATTTGAAAGCATGTTCTGAGTTGGTTTCTCTCAATAAAGAGCTCCACAGTTTTGATGCCAAAAAGCAAAGGAATGGCCCCCAGATTTTTCCTTACAAATTCTCAGGATATATAACCAGCCTTGATTTGAAGAATGAAACCTCTTCTGTAAGTAAATAGGCCTCTTTTTGCCAGTGAGGCAAAAGTAATCAGCATGATCTTAAATGTAATCCTTTGATAAATTGAAAGCCAATGCAACTTCTTCAGATTCCCTTGCACTGATTGCCTCTTAGGACAGTGCAGGGTCAGGCAAGCAGCAGCATTTTGAACCAGCTGTAACTTGTTTAATAGCCCAGCCAGAAGCCCTGAATAAAGCACATTTGCGGAATCTAGGCTAGAGGTTACAAGGGCATGAACAACAACTTTCCAGTATGGCCAGGTAGAAATATCAGCATCTTTTTTTAGTGACTTGAGAATCGCAAAACATGTGGCTATAATTGTTCTTACTTGTGGTCCAAAAGAAAAATCCCTGTCAAATGTGATACCTAGGTTTCCTGCTTCTAAATTAGGAGAAGGAGATTCTCCAGGGTTTTTAAGCTGCAGGTTTCTGAGATCCAAGGAGGTAGAGGAGCCAAAGATCAGAAGTTCAGATTCGTCTGAATTAAGTTTGAGACAATTCCACTGCATCCAACATGCTACTGCTGACAGGCAGCCATGGAATTTCTCTACCATCGAGGTTTTTATCTGCTGAAATGCCAGCATCAATTGAGTATCATCTGCATAGGAGACTAAGTTAAAACCTCATCGTGCCACTTCTCTTGCCTGAGGAACCATATAGATGTTAAATAAACTGGAGCTTAACGCAGAGCCCTGTGGGACACCATGTCTCAGTTCCTTGAAACTTCATATGAATGGAACAACATAAACTGTCCACTTCCTCTCAGAATAGAAAATATTTAAACCAAAGCTTAGCTGTATCTACTATTACTGTCTCGTCCAGCTTCTCCAATATCAAAAGTGGTCAAGAGACTCAGGAGATTAACCATTGCTTGTTTTTCGATGTCTAGGTTAGTTTTGATAAACTTGGTTATCTCAAGAAGAACAACTTTTGTGCTGGAACCTTGTTGAAATCCATACTGTGTGTGATGAAAATCCCTCTCCTATCTAATAATTAGGCAAACTGTTTATTTACTAGCTGCTCCAACATTTTCCACAGAGCTGAAAGAATGGAGATGGGCCTGAAGTTACTCAAACACTAAGATCCCGATTTCAGAGGGCCTAGAGCCTCTTTGCACCACATTACCATAATTTATTTACGTTAACGTGGGCTAACGAGGCCAAAATCTCCATGCCAGCTTTACAACACATGCATTGTGCCACTTTGTAACCCTGTGTGCCACATTATGCCTACACCAGGCATAATGTATGCAACGGGGATGTTCCCCAGTTAGATGTCCAGAAAAAATGCTGCAAAGAATTCTAAAAGATTTTTTGCACCATTTTTCGTGGCATTTTGAACATCTGCACAGAGCAGACGTTAAAAGAACGCACACCGTTATTTATAATGGGCCTAAATGTGCTTTGCGGGATTAGCATCCAAATGTTTGACTCTAATCCTGCAAAGTGCCAAACTAGCTTCATAAATGTTGACGCTAGTTTCCCAACTACCACCAAGCTGCACCGTACATTAAATTTGGTCTTAGGGGGTCACTAAGGGTCTGTATTGCTAGCACTAAAGCTTTTTTCCAGATGGAATGAACTGTATCTAATTTTAGGCAAGAGTTAAAGAAGGCATTGATATGTTTGTTTAATAGTGAAACCACATTTAGGAGTACTAGGTGGACACGGGTCTAATAGGGAATCTGAAATAGCAGTAAGAATAGCCAGTTCTGAATCGGCAAGGGAGATTTCCCCGAAAACTAGTAGTTCTACTTCCACTTTCTTTGGCAACTCACGAGAACAGAGGATAATGACTCCACTGTCCTTGACCAGATTGGAATTGATACTCTCCACTTTAACCTTTGAATGATTAGAGAGATTGTACCACAGAACTTGGGGAGCCATATTATGTTATTTACTTGCATCAGGAGTGAGAAACCTTACTATCTGAAAGATAAGCAGAATTCTCAGCTATGTCGGTTTGCTTAACAAAGGATTCAGCCTGAGCCTTCTTGATATTTTTCCAGAAACCTCTAAGGGCTACTTTATATTTTGCCATATCCACAGGATCAACATTCTTCCCCCATTTCCTTTCAATGTGTTTATATTGATGTTTTTCTGCTTGTAAGTCTGGTGAGAAACAAGGAATATTTTTGCTTTGCTGGTCTCTTTTTAAATGTGGCCACTGGTTGAAAGCCTTCAATGGAGAGAAATTAAGGGGAACCAACATATATAAGAGTCGGTGAAGTTAGTTGGTTTTAATTAGTTTGTCAGATTAGTCTCAGAAATGTTGTGCCTAGACCACGTTTCAATAACTGAATTGAGGCAAGAGAAAGAATATAATTGGTGATTAGTGTAAAGGGAACTAGAAAATTGTCTCACTAGGTCACTGGGTAACATTTCTCTATGACAAGAGAAGGAAAATTGGAGGAGATAAGATCTAACATATTCCCTTTTTTTCTGGTAGGACATATCATTATTTGCAGGAAATTCAAATCAACCATCACCTTAGCCAGGGAGTCACTCCATTACATTTGGAGTCATCCATGTACACATTGAAGTCATCCAAAATTGTTAATTCACAAACTGAATACATAGCGGGGTTACTATCTTAGTAAGCATCTCCCCAAATTTAGACTGAGGGTAAAAGATTAAGGCACCAGAAAGGGAGAAGTTATCAGATAAGCTGAGAGCGTAGATCAGACCCTCATCCTGTTCCAGCCCCTTCAGCCTCTTTGGGATAGAGGAAAACCTAGAGCGATAAATCACCACCACCCCACATCAGGTTTGATTTTCCTAATCCAGATGTAAGGTGGAATATCCTTCAGCTATTGCTAGGACAATATCGGGTCCAAAGAGTTACTCAGTCAGGTTTCGATGACAAACATTACATCCCAATTGTTATTTTTCAGCAGGCTCTAGGTGTTGAATTTATGTTTAAGTAGTGACCAAACATTATTTATGCAGGCCCTCACCTGGCATCCATTATAATGCCATTCCATGTTCTGTGCTATATCCTCCAATACCCCCATTCTGGTCAGTTGTTGTTTGGCCTGCCTATTGATCAGTACTATATTGAGCTAGCAGGCTTCATAGGAAAGCATTTTAGGTTCTTCTCAGACTTTGAAAGACATGCTACCACATTTATCACTCTGCAAAAATAGTAATGCATCTCTGTTGTAAAATATCCTCACCTTGCATTCGGAGGGGAACTGAGCAGAGTGGTTGGCACATACAGGTGCCGACGGGCCTGCCTTTGGTGTGCAATTGGAGTTTCGGGATCGCTGCAACCATTAAATGGGCAAGGGGGTGGGGAGTTACACACCCTGGTTGTGTGGATGGAGTTACCTTTCCTGGACAGTTTAGCATGTGGGTGTGCATTATAACCTGCCATGGGTGGATGCAGCTGATCCCCGTGTTTGCCCTCTTGATTGTGCTGCTAGCCAACTTTGCTCCAAACCCAACTGGAGCAGGGGGAATAACTCCACAACTGGTTTAGAGTGACCCAGCTGTTCATTTCCACAGCCACACCTATGAGGGGGCACAGAAGTTCTACACCGGGAAAGAAGGGTTCTGCCATATTGGATTGCCTCAAAATGCTGTGCAGGAGTGATGGCACCAGAGTAGAGAGATGATATGGAATCTTAGGATTGGCCAGAGGTGCCTGCATTCTAGAACATTCCAACCACACTTATAAACACCTGAACAAGGGAGAGACAGTGAGCAAGACTCTATACCTGGTTGGTGACGACACCAGAATCATGGACGGTTGGAAGTATGAGGATACATGAGGCCCTTGGTAGACTAACAAGCTTGTTTACAGCTGACCCCAGGACTAGATGGGTCTCTCCAGGGCCAGTGGCACTGGCCCCTCATCCCTCCTGAGAACCTGTTGGAAAACATCTGGACCCCACTCTGACCCTAGGTGCCCTGCAGGATGGCCTGGATGCCATGGTGTTTGAGATGGGCAGCCAGAGGAGGAGGCTAGTGCAGGAAGTCAGTAAAACCAGCTCCCTGCTAAGTTTGCCCCTTAGCGACCTGCTGAAAATGCTGTGGGTTGCTAGAGCTTGCTAGCAGTAGCAAAATGAGCAAACATTAAGAAAATCTGACAAATGAAGCCTGATTTATGCACTTGTGGAGATTGCCTATTTAAACTTGCCAACACAGGTAGACGAGCACATGGCGCCCTGCCACATCGTCCCAAAATTAAGTGCTCAGGGTCTGCGTAACTTATCTTTTTGGCGAAAATGGCAGGTGTGGAGCCCCTCTCTCTGAGCCAATCTTCAGCCCTAAGCACTCCATCGCCAGCCCTGACCCAATCTAAAAGTCCAGGTAGATCCCATCCATCCGGGACAGAAAAGAAAGGTACCCTAAGCACCACTGCACTGCATTGGGCTTTGGAGGACGCCAGAGCCCTGGGAGAGATGTGGGCTGCCTCCTCTGACCCTTGTGCCCATGTCTGGAGGGGGCAGAGGACCCACAGCTACTGGACCCACCCACTCTCGCCATGGCGTGGAGAAACAAATGGTGCTTTCCCTACTCACAGGAACGCAGATGGGAAAGGACAATGGCAGCAACAGATCAACAGCATGAGGGTGGGCTCTGAACCCTGTGCCTGCAAAAAAATTAAAAGAAAGGGTATAGGTGTAATGGGTGGGCCCAGGGCACATAAAAATACATGCAGCACAAGGTGGCATTAAACAAAAGAAAATATGTTGCCCAGTGCTGCGTCATAGAGAAGATTCCTTTTCTAAGATAGTCACCCATCTGCAAAGGAGCACCTTATAATATCCCTCTGGCCGACTAAGTTGAATATTTTCCTGGCTTTGTCCTGCCAAAAATGGGCATGGGCACCACCAGTGTTTGTAAAAAACTATTAGGGGGTGAAGCAGTGCAGAAGCCCCACTGCTTAACTTGAACAAACTTACAGTATGTATCCTGGGTCACCAAATTCAGGACTCAGGGAGAGGTTTTCGAACCTTTCAAGCACTCCTTGAGCTGCAGTGTTAGACCTGTCCGTCTTAGGGTAGTCTTCCCCCAGATATTTTGCCATTGCCTCTGTTACTATAGCAGAATTTGTTTTTGTTGTCTCTAGGACTTTAAAACTGCTAACTAGTGCTAAAATGCTTGTTCTATCTCCTATAAACATGGCAAAATTGGCTTATACCAGATTGTCATGTTTAATTTACTTATAAGTCCCTTGTAGGGTGGTATGCTATAATACCCAGAAACTGTAAATTAAATGATATCAGTGGGCCTGCAGCACTTATTGTGCACACACTAAAGTAGCCCTTTAAAATGTGCCCCAGGCCCACCACTGCACCCTGAATTCAGTTTTAAACTACCAATGTGACTTGGCAATATAACCCCTTGCCAAGCCTTGGACTGCCCTTTTATTACATATGTCACTCCTAAGGAAGGCCCTATGTAGCCTATTGGATACAGTGCATTGTAATTAAAAGGGTGGGCATGTACTTCTAAGTGTTACATGTCCTGGAAGTGAAAACTTTGTTTTTTACTGCTGTGAAGCCTACCTCTCCCATAGGATAATACTGGGTTTCTTCACTATATTTAATATGTGCTAACTTTTGATTGGGAATACGTAAGCATTTCATGTTTGGTGTCTTAGAATTTGTAATTAAAAAGCCTCTTTAATGGTAAAGTCAAATTTTAAGTTACTATTGTGAAAATGCCACTTTTAGAAATTTTGAATTTTCTTGCCCTAACTAATTGGTACCTGCAGCCTGTTCACGTGAATAGGTGTAGTTAGCAGTTGGACTTTGTTTATTCCTCTCAGACATCCACACAATAAAAGGACTAGGTGTGCCTGAATGGGCCATTAACTGGTAGGATGGGGGGCCGAACTAGGCACAGCCCCACTTGCAACTGTATTGGCTGTGCTCTGCTCTCACACAATGCACTTGTCACCCCTGCATTGGTCATGCAGCCAACCTGGATTCAGGGTGGAGGAGTCAGGAAACTACAAGCACCCAAAGGGATTTCTCTAGAAACTTCTCCTACTTCAAAGAAGGCACCACATATAAAAAGTGGACCCTCAGACCCACTCTTCAGTTCACGTTCTGGACCTGCAGAAGGACTCTCAGAGGACTTCCTGTTGCTGTGGCCTTCTGTGTATTTCACAAACCTACTTTGCTGGAAGGACTGCATTGCTGCCTGGAGCCTGCCTTGAACCTTCAGAGGCTTGCCTTGCTGCTTGAGCTCTGCTTTATCACCTGACCCCAGGACTACCAGAGACTTTAATGGCCAAATTGCTGGGCTCCTGATCAGAGACTCAGGAACATACACGGCTGCAACCATCTTACGCCCACACCTGGACCCAGCGTAAGCAGGTTCTAACATCCCAAGTAGTGCCCCTCCAATCCTGGACCCTCAGCGGTGGTGCTAAAGGTAGCCAGACACAAAACCTTTTGGCTAAAAACTGTTCTAAGGACCGAGAGAAGACTGGGACCAACCTGCTCGTCTATCCACCCAAGTTGCATCACCGGTCAGCCTGACTTTGCAGCAGCTCCTGCTGCATTCTTCACAGCAGCAAATCCTGTTTAGCAGCACCTGCACAAAGGGTTATCCCACCTCAAAGCACTCTCGTCTGCTGCAGCCTCCAGCCTCATCCCCTGGAGGTTCCAACTTCCAAACAAAGAAATCGTGGTCCTGCGGCTCCCAGATGATGATGCCCCCTCCATAGCCACTGCATTGAGAACCCTTGACAAAGCTTTCTTTGAAATGGCTTCCACTTATATGGTGATGTTGCATCTGATATAGGTAGGGGTATTGTGGTTATGGGGGCATGATCCCATAGGGCTCAAATGTAATTTGAGAATGTTACCAAAGGTATTTTCATCTTCCTGAGTGTATGAAAGTACCATCTTTCTTGGCATGTTACTCTCATTTTCACCTGTATGTCAGTATGGTTTTGCCTGTCTCACTGGGATCCTGCTGGTCAGGACCCCAATGCTCATAGTTTATGGTCTAATGTGTGTGTCTGTATAGTGCTTGGCTGTGTCACTGAGGCCCTGCTAATCAGAACCTCAGTACTTATGCTCTGTCTGCTTTTAAATGTGTCACTATGAGCTAGTGACTTCATTTACCAATTTCAATTGCCACACTGGACCCCCCTCTAAGTCCCAAGTATATGGTACCTAGGTACCCAGGGCATTGGGGTTGCAGGAGATTCTTATGGGCTGAAGCATTTTTTTTGCCACCCATAAGGAGCTCAGAAAAACCCTTCCACAGACCTGCCATTGCAGCCTGTATGAAACAGTGCACACACTATTTCACAGCAATTTTCACTGCACTTAAGTAACTTATAAGTCACCCATATGTCTAACCTTAAGTTGCTGAAGGTTAGGTGCAAAGTTACTGAGTCTGGGGGAACCCTTGCACTAGCAAAGGTGCCCCCACATAGTTCAGGGCCATTTTCAGGGACTTTGTGAGTGCGGGGATGCCATTACATGCATGCACTACATATAGGTCAAGACCTATATGTAGCTTCACAATGGTAACTCGGAATATGGCCATGTAAGTTGTCTAAGATCATGGAATTGTGCCCCCACTCCAAATCTGGTATTGGGGAGCCAATTCCATGCATCCTGGGGGCTCCAGAATGGACCACCAATACTGCCAAACCAGCTCTCTGAGGCTTGCACTGCAGTTACAGCTGCTGCCACCTCACAGACAGGGTTTTGCCCTCCTGGGGTCTGAGCAACTCAGTGCCAGGAAGGCAGAACAAAGCATTTCCTCTGAGAGCAGGGTGTTACACCCTCTCCCTTTGGAAATAGGTGTTACAGGCTGGGGAGGGGTACCCTCCCCCAGCCTCTGGAAATGCTTTGAAGGGCACAGATGGTGCCCTCCTTGCATAAGCCAGTCTACACTGGTTCAGGGACCCTTTGTCCCCTGCTCTGGTGCAAAACTGGACAAGGGAAAGAGGAGGGACCACTCCCCTGCCCATCACCACCCTAGGGGTGGTGAGCAGAGCTCCTCTAGTGTGTTCCAGACTTCAGCCATCTTGCTTTGCATGGTGTGGGGGCACTCTAGAGGGCTCTGAGTGGCCAGTGCCAGCAGGTGATGTCAGAGACCCCACCTGATAGGTCCTTTCCTGATAAGGTTTCCAATCCCCCTTTTTGGGCTATTTAGGGTCTCTCCTGTGGGTTCTCTTCAGATTATGCTTGCAAGTTTCCAGCAGGAATCCTCTGCAACTACTACTTCATCCTCTGATTCCAAATCAACCACAGCCTGCTCCAGGAACCTCTGTAACAGCAATAAAGTATCCACAAGCAATACTTTTCTTCTGCAACTTCAGCTCCAGCCAGCAACTGCAACAGTTTCCACAGTGTGCATACTCTGGGGACTCCCTGTCTTCACCCTGCACCAGAAGGACCAATGAAATCTTCAGAGAGGTGACGGAGTCACTCCCCTGCCCACGCAGGCACATTCCAAGTCGAGGACCGGTATTCCTGGGCTCCTCTCACTGCTCCTAGAAACACAGAGGGTAGATTTCATCGACATAGACTGTCCTGAGGTCCTGCTGACGCAATTTGGAAGAGGTAAGGCCTTGCCTTCCCTGAGAGCGACAGTATCCCTGTGCACCACGTCTTCTTCACCTCCTGAGGCCTCTGTGTACTATTTGCAAAGTTCCTTCATGCACAACCTGGCCCAGGTCCCCAGCACTCTATCCTGCAACGCTCAACTCGTTGAGTTGACCTACGGCGGCGTGGGACCCTTCTTTGTAGTGCTGCACCAACCGTGTTTTGCACCTCCTTTGTCCCCATGTCCTGGGACTCCCGTGGGTGCTGCCTGGCATCCTGAGGGCTCTCTAAAGTGCTGAGTGCCCCCTCTTCCTCCTCACACAGAGTTGAGGCCCCTAGGTCCATCCTGGGTCCAGCCAGTGCCATTTTGATGCAAAACGCACATCTGTTGTAACCAAGGCTTGTTTGCGACTTCCAACACAAAATCACATCTGCAGCCATCTTCGCGTCATGGGACATCTTTTGCATTATGCAGGAACCCGCTGGCATCTTCCTAGGGAGCATTCCTGCAGTCTTCGTCCAACCGGGGACTCTTCTTTTGCACCCTGTTCTGGGTTGGCAGGGGCTCCTGTCCTTCCTGGAATTCTTTTGACTTCTGGACTTGGTCCCCTTCTTTTGCAGGTCTTCAGGTCCAGGAATCCAGCAGTTGTTGATTGCAGACTTGGTTGGTTATTGCAATAATTCCAATCACGAGGTGTAGTGTGTCTTAAGGAAACTTGCAGTACTTTACTCCTGCTTTTTTGGGCGCTGGGGTGGGGTAATGTACTTAACTTTACTGTATTCTTACTCTCCCAGCGATGCTGCACACACTACACTTGTCTAGGGGGGAATTTGTGATTTGCATTCCACTTTCTTTGTATATGGTTTGTGTTGCCCCTGGACTTATTTTCTCCCATTTCATTCTATAGCATTTCCGATTGTTTGCACTATCCTATGTCTAATTACCTACCTTATTTTGGTGTCTAGTGTATATATTGTGTATAATACTAACCTCCAGAAGGAGTACTGTCTCTAAGATATTTTTGGTACTGTGTCACCCAAATAAATACCTTTATTCTTGGTAACACTGAGTATTGTCTTTACTTGTGTATAAGTACTGTGTACACTATAAGTGGTATTGCATGAGCTTTGCATGTCTCCTAGTTCAGCCTAAGCAGCGCTGCTATAGCTACCTTTATCAGCCCAAGCTGCTAGAACACTACTACTTCACTAATAAGGGATAACTGGACCTGGTATAAAGTGTCAGTACCCAAGGTACCCACTACAAACCAGGCCAGCCTCCTACACTGAGGTATATATTTGTAAATTAATGTATAGTATTTAGTAGTGTGTGTAGTAAGTTTACCATTATTTTTTCAAAGAAAAAGCACTGACTGGACACACATTTAATGAGTATTGTTGCATGCCAGCAGATGGAGATTACTAGCCTACACCATTTCCCCTGTGTAGGCCCTGGACTGATCTACTTCGCTACTCTGAGAGTGTGCTGGAATGTGGTACTTGGTTCCCAGTGAAGAGATAACTGTGAACCTATTACTTGAGGAAGACTCACATCCCGAAAAACTAATAACCCAATTTCTTATAGCCTATCATTTAAATCTGGGCTCTGCTTCCATTTAGGTGTACAAAGCTTTCTCAGCTTGTCATGCCCACTAATGATAATTTCTCCCTTGAATACAGGGGTGGTCAAGTACTTAGCTGGAGAATGAAGGGCAGTGGCAAATATGAGCATAGTGGGCCAAGCACTGCCATTATGATGTACTTGCAACTCTATAGAGCATCTGGCAGGAATTATGCCTCACAGGAGCATCCGGGCCATGGTGAATCCACAGGGATTCCCTGGAACCTGGGGGTTCTAAAGACACTAATAAACCCAAGGAGCACCTTCCCTAGGGAACCACACTCCCCCTTGAAAAAGGGTATCCAGTAGGTTACCAGTATGTTTCAATGTCCATGTATGTGTGACTGGAGCAGTTTGCCAATTCCCTCTGCATTCCCTATTACCTACAGAGCATGTGGGGCAAGCCAGTGGAAAATCTGTGGGAATTCTTTTCATATCAAAAGGAACAGACAGAGGGCTACAGCAAACTATGAGCTGTGAGTCCACATGTCACTATGTCATCATCAGACTGACCCACCAGGTCATGACACAATTGGGGCATTTGCTACCACCCAATGCTGTCATGGGTTGTCCTCTTTCTTACTTTGTCACTGCCTTGATATTGGAATCCCGCTGGTGGGTGCCTGGGTCATTGAGGAGGGTGGTCGTCTACTAACGTTTAAATAAGGGCCTAGGCCTCATTACCCACTACCTAAATCTATGTCTATGTGTCCATACTAGTAGTTCATTGGTGCTGTCTGAATATTTAGCATGCTTAATGATGTTTGTGTAGTGCACAATCCCCATTGTAAGGTAAGGGGTGGAGTGACGTAATGGATGCTGTGGCACACTTTGATATTTGTGTGGTTTTGTATGATCTGATATTTTGCGGTGTAGCAGGGTGTGCATGGTTGTAGACAGTAGGATGTTGTATGACACCATGAGGTATAGAGAAATATGGTATGATGAAATGTGTAAGAAATTGGGTTATTAGTAGAGGGGGTGAGAAACCAACTCAAATAATATTCACAGTCCTTGTCACAGTGAATTACAAAAGTCAATAAATAAACCTGTGCCTAACCCTCTGGTAGCTTGGCACAAATAAGTCAGGCTTAACTCAGAGTCAATGTGTAAAATGTTTATGCAGCACTTAAACAGGAATAAAGAGAAATCGCAACACAAGGAAAATCTAAGACCAATTTAGAAAAATAGAGAATATTTTTAATCTATACAACAACACCAAATTTACACAAATCAGGCTTCAAGTTACTACTGCAAATGAGTTGTGTTGCATTTGGATTCGGGGCTCCATAGGGAGCTCCCATCATACTCTGCGGCCAAATCACTGACGGCTGCGGAGGGTGTTTGTGCTGGACCGTGCTGCAGTAAGCAGCGTTTTTGGCTTCTTCCCCATGAAAGGAGACAGTGTCCTTCCCTCACCATAATGTAGAACCTGAATAGGGTGGAGCCTGCAGAATCAGCCTTTAACCGGTTCTGTGCCGAGGACGTAATGGTTACGTCCTGCGGCACAGTGCTGCTGTGCCCAGGACGTAACCATTACGTCCTGGGCACCCAGCCCAGAGGGAGCGCTAGCGATCCATCTGTGGGGTTCCCTCCCACCACCCAAGTCAGGGATGGAAGGGGAATCCCTTCCCCGTCCACATCCGACCCCCCCCACCCCCCCTGTGACGTCAGCGCGCTGATTGTCACAATGCCTCCTCCTTCGCGCTGGAAGCTCAGCTTCACGTGGAGGAGGCAGAGAGGCTTCAAAGGGAAGGAAATGTATTTCCTTCCCTTTGAAGTCTCTCTCTGCATTTTGGCAGCCGGATAGTAAAGCAATCCGGTTGTCAAAACGCCCACTAGACACCAGGGATGTCTTTTTGAAACATGGAAACTGGCATAAGGGAGCGACCCCTTGGGCAAGGGTCACTCCCGGGGGGGGCATTTTTTTGAAGGCCTTTTCTGCCCCCCCCGGGGGCAGAAACCTCTAGGCACCAGGGATAATTTGTTTTTTGTTTTTTCTTTTTTTTTAGTTTTTTTTTTTTGAGGTGGGGAGCGACCCCTTAGGTAAGGGTCGCTCCCCTAGGGGGCAAATTATATTTAGGCAATTTCTGCCCCCCTTGGGGGCAGATTGGCCTATTTTTATGAGGCCAATCTGCCCCCAAGGGAGTTTTTTTTTTGTTTGTTTTTCACATAAGGGGAGCGACCCCTTAGGGGTCGTTCCTCTGGGGGGCAAATTTATTTTAGGCCATTTCTGCACCCCATGGGGGCAGATCAGCCTATTTTAATTAGCAGAAACCACTAGGCACTGGGGATTTTTTTGTTTGTTTTACAGATGGGGAGCGTCCCCTTAGGCAAGGGTCGCTCCCCTGGAGGGGCAAATTGTATTTAGGCCATTTCTGCCCACTTTGGGGGCAGATCGGCCGATTTTAGGTCAATCTGCCCCCAAGGGGGCAGAAACCACTAGGCACCAGGGATCTTTTTTTTGCGCCGTCACCAAGGGGAGCGACCTTGTAGGCAAGGGTCGCTCCCCAGGGGAGGTGGGGGGGGCAAATTTATTTTAGGCCATTTCTGCCCCCCCGGGGGCAGATCGGCCTATTGTTATTAGGCCAATCTGCCCCCAGGGGGGCAGAAACCTCTAGGCGCCAGGGCAATTTTAATTTTTTTTGTTTGTTTGTTTTTTTAGAGATGGGGAGCGACCCCTTAGGCAAGGGTCGCTCCCCTGGAGGGGCAAATTGTATTTAGGCCATTTCTGCCCGCTTTAGGGGCAGAACGGCCGATTTTAGGTCAATCTGCCCCCAAGGGGGGCAGAAACCACTAGGCACAAGGGATCTTTTTTTTTGCGCTGTCACGCAATGGGAGCAACCTTGTAGGCAAGGGTCGCTCCCAGGGGGGTTGGGGGGGCAAATTTATTTTAGGCCATTTCTGCCCCCCGGGGGGCAATTTTTTTTGTGTGTTTTTTGGGGGGTTTGTTTGTTTTTTTAGAGATGGGGAGCGACCCAATAGGCAGGGTTGCTCCCCTGGGGGGCAAATTGTATTTAGACCATTTCTGCCCCCCTTGGGGGCAGATTGGCCGATTTTAGGTCAATCTGCCCCCAAGGGGGCAGAAACCAATAGGCACCGGGGATCTTTTTTTTGCGCCGTCACGCAAGGGGAGTGACCTTGTAGGCAAGGGTCGCTCCCGGGGGGGGTCTGGGGACAAATTTATTTTAGGCCATTTCTGCCCCCCGGGGGCAGATCGGCCTATTGTTATTAGGCTGATCTGCCCCCAGGGGGGGCTGAAACCTCTTAGTCGCCAGGGCAAATATTTTATTTTTTTATTTTTTTGTTTGTTTGTTTTTTTAGAGATGGGGAGCGACCCGTTAGGCAAGGGTCGTTCCCTGGATGGGCAAATTGTATTTAGGCCATTTCTGCCCGCTTTGGGGGCAGATTGGCCGATTTTAGGTCAATCTGCCCCCAAGGGGGGCAGAAACCACTAGGCACCAGGGATCTTTTTTTTTGCGCCGTCACGCAAGGGGAGTGACCTTGTAGGCAAGGGTCGCTCCATAGGGGGTGGGAGGGCAAATTTATTTTGGGCCATTTCTGCCCCCCCGGGGGCTGATTGGCCTATTGTTATTAGGCCGATCTGCCCCCAGGGGGTGCAAAAAACTCTAGGCACCAGGGCAATTTTTTGTGTGTGTTTTTTTTTTGTTTTTTTAGAGATGGGGAGCGACCCATTAGGCAGGGTTGCTCCCCTGGGGGGCAAATTGTATTTAGACCATTTCTGCTCCCCTTGGGGGCAGATTGGCCGATTTTAGGTCAATCTGCCCCCAAGGGGGCAGAAACCACTAGGCACCGGGGATTTGTTTTTTGGCGCCAATGTCACGCAGGGGGAGCGACCGCGTAGGCAAGGGTGGCTCCCGGGGTGGGCTAGAGGGGCAAATTTATTTTTAGGCCATTTCTGCCCCCCGGGGGCAGATCGGCCTATTGTTATTAGGCCGATCTGCCCCCGGGGGGGCCAGAAACCCCTAGGCGCCAGGGCAAATGTTTTTTGTGTGTTTTTTTTTTCGTTTGTTTGTTTTTTTAGAGATGGGGAGCGACCCATTAGGCAAGGGTCGCTCCCCTGGGGGGCAAATTGTATTTAGACCATTTCTGACCCCTTGGGGGCAGATTGGTCGATTTTAGGTCAATCTGCCCCCAAGGGGTCAGAAACCACTAGGCACCGGGGATTTTTTTTTTTGGCGCCAATGTCACGCAGGGGGAGCGACCCCGTAGGCAAGGGTCGCTCCCGGGGAGGGGGGTTGAGGGGGTGGGAGACAATTTATTTTAGGCCATTTCTGCCCCTCCTCGGGCTGGCTGAGCTAGAGGCCAAAATCCACCGGTAGGCACTGTTTTCTATGAAAAAAGGTGATGTGTCCACGTTGTGTTTTGGGCCATTTCCTGTCGCGGGCGCTAGGCCTACCCACACAAGGTGAGGTATCATTTTTATCGGGAGACTTGGGGGAACGCTGGGTGGAAGGACATTTGTGGCTCCTCTCAGATTCCAGAACTTTCTGTCACCGAAATGTGAGGAAAACGTGTTTTTTTAGCCAAATTTTGAGGTTTGCAAAGGATTCTGGGTAACAGAACCTGGTCAGAGCCCCACAAGTCACCCCATCTTGGATTCCCCTGGGCTTCTAGTTTTCAAAAATGCGCTGGTTTGCTAGGTTTCCCCAGGTGCCGGCTGAGCTAGAGGCCAAAATCCACAGGTAGGCACTTTTTTCTATGAAAAAATTTGATGTGTCCACGTTTTGTTTTGGGCCATTTCCTGTTGCGGGCGCTAGACCTACCCACACAAGTGAGATATCATTTTTATCGGGAGACTTGAGGGAACGCTGGGTGGAAGGAAATTTGTGGCTCCTCTCAGATTCCAGAACTTTCTGTCACCGAAATGTGAGGAAAACGTGTTTTTGTAGCCACATTTTGAGGTTTGCAAAGGATTCTGGGTAACAGAACCTGGTCAGAGCCCCACAAGTCACCCCATCTTGGATTTCCCTAGGTCTCTAGTTTTCAAAAATGCACAGGTTTGGTAGGTTTCCCTAGGTGCCGGCTGAGCTAGAGGCCAAAATCTACAGGTAGGCACTTTGCAAAAAACACCACTGTTTTCTTTCAAAAAATGTGATGTGTCCACGTTGTGTTTTGGGGCGTTTACTGTCACCGGCGCTAGGCCTACCCACACAAGTTAGGTATCATTTTTATCGGGAGACTTAGGGGAACGCTGGGAGGAAGGGAATTTGTGGCTCCTCTCAGATTCCAGAACTTTCTGTCACCGAAATGTGAGGAAAATGTGTTTTTGTAGCCACATTTTGAGGTTTGCAAAGGATTCTGGGTAACAGAACCTGGTCAGAGCCCCACAAGTCACCCCATCTTGGATTTTCCTTGGTCTCTAGTTTTAAAAAATGCACAGGTTTGGTAGGTTTCCCTAGGTGCCGGCTGAGCTAGAGGCCAAAATCTACAGGTAGGCACTTTACAAAAAACACCTCTGTTTTCTTTCAAAAAATGTGATGTGTCCACGTTGCGTTTTGGGGCATTTCCTGTCGCAGGCGCTAGGCCTACCCACAAAAGTGAGGTGTCATTTTTATCGGGAGACTTGGAGGAACGCTGGGTGGAAGGAAATTTGTGGCTCCTCTCTGATTCCAGAACTTTCTGTCACCAAAATGTGAGGAAAATGTGTTTTTTTAGCCAGATTTTGAGGTTTGCAAAGGACTCTGGGTAACAGAACCTGGTCAGAGCCCCACAAGTCACCCCATCATGGAGTCCCCTAGGTCTCTAGTTTTCAAAAATGCACAGGTTTGGTAGGTTTCCCTAAGTGCCGGCTTAGCTAGAGGCCAAAATCTATAGGTAGGCACTTTGCAAAAACACCTCTGTTTTCTTTAAAAAAATGTGATGTGTCCACGTTGCGTTTTGGGGCGTTTCCTGTCGCGGGCGCTAGGCCTACCCACACAAGTGAGGTATCATTTTTATCGGGAGACTTGGGGAACATAGATTAGCAAAACAAGTGTTATTGCCCCTTGTCTTTCTCTACATTTTTTCCTTCCACATATAAGAGAGTGTGTAAAAAAGACATCTATTTGAGAAATGCCCTGTAATTCACATGCTAGTATGGTCACCCCAAAATTCAGAGATGTGCAAAAAACCACTGCTCCTCAACACCTTATCTTGTGCCCTTTTTGGAAATACAAAGGTTTTCTTGATAGCTATTTTTCACTCTTTGTATTTCAGCAAATGAATTGCTGTATACCCGGTATAGAATGAAAACGTACTGCAGGGTGCAGCTCATTTATTGGCTCTGGGTACCTAGGGTTCTTGATGAACCTACAAGCCCTATATATCTCCGAAACCAGAGGAGTCCAGCAGACGTAACAGTATATTGCTTTCGAAAATCTGACATTGCAGGAAAAAGTTACAGAGTAAAACGTAGAGAAAAATTGATGTTTTTTTCACCTCAATTTCAATATTTTTCTTTTTCAGTTGTTATTTTCTGTAGGAAATCCTTGTAGGATCTACACAAATTACCCCTTGCTGAATTCAGAATTTTGTCTACTTTACAGAAATGTTGCGGTTTCTGGGATCCAGCATTGGTTTCATGCCCATTTCTGTCACTGACTGGAAGGAGGCTGAAAGCACAAAAAATCATACAAATGGGGTATGTCCCAGTAAAATGCCACAATTGTGTTGAAAATTTGGGTTTTCTGATTCAAGTTTGCCTGTTCCTGAAAGCTGGGAAGCTGGTGATCTTAGCACCGCAACCCCTTTGTTGATGCCTTTTTCAGGGAAAAAACCACAAGCCTTCTTCTGCAGCCCCTTTTTCCCATATTCTTTTTTAAAAAACTAAATTTTCACTGTATTTTGGCTAATTTCTTGGCCTCCTTCTGGGGAACCCACAAAGTCTGGGTACCTCTAGAATCCCTAGGAGGTTGGAAAAAAAGGATGCAAATTTGGCGTGGGTAGCTTATGTGAACAAAAAGTTATGAGGGCCTAAGCGCCAACTGCGCCAAATAGCCCAAAAAAGACTCGGCACAGGAGGGGGAAAAGGCCTGGCAGCGAAGGGGTTAACAGCTATGGGCTCTAGCTAACTCCAGCGGATTTATGGCAGCAATCAAGAAATTTCCCTTCCTCCCTCTCACTCTCTCCTTGCAAGACACCTCATCAGCAGCACCAGTGGCAGGCTAGCACAGACCACCCCAGGCATGTAAAGCCATGCCCTCAACTATCAGGATTGGTGCCGAGGACAAGACGAATGACTCCGGAAGCTGGGTGAGTGGATGCACCCCCCCCGCATCTATACGATTTTAATGTAGATACTGGTCAACAGTGGGTGAGGGGATATGCTCCCTCAATTCCGCAGCACTTTAAGGAGGGTAGACTGTTAACTTTAAGACTTTAATAACAGGCAGAGGCGAGAGCGAAAGTGAGAGGGCAGGGAGTAAAGGAGGGCACAGAGAATTGGATAAAGACTGCTGGTGCAGCAAGGATTATCAGCAGACTTTTTGGAGCATGACCCAGTGATAAGCAAAAAGCATCTCTCTGGGTGGGGGTGACATTTGGTTTGTCACAAAAGCCACCTGTGTAGTCACGGGTGTGACTTGTGACCCTCAAAGAGAGTCCCTGGTAGGATATTGAACCATGATGAAGTGGATAACGTGTTTAAGGTGCGCACATCCATTAAATCAGCATGTCATTTGAAACAATATCATACCTCTCATGACAAGGAATCAGGGTCTGGTTCCGCAGGGCCTGGAGTACATCTTATTGACATTAAAAGATTAATAGGCACTTCCACCAGCCTGATGAAGGAGTGTGATCCGTGGGTATTTCATGGCTGTAACCCTGATGGTGCAAAAGTATCTGCAAACTCTGTGGGGGAAACTGTAATGATCCAAATACTATACCTGCGCTTGTTGACAACTGCAGAATAGAGGAAATGGGGGGATATATGTTAATAGCTCTCTCAAAGCAACGCGACACCAAACATACCCCCTGTTTGCGCTCGCTGGCTTCAAGGACTCTATAAAGAGGTCGGCTTCTGCTAAGGATCAGACTATACGCAACTCAATACCTTGTGTATGGAATTCATTGTTAGATCTTTGACCTGAGGTGAATGTTCATTCTCCTTTCATGCTCGCACCAATTTTGCTATCACCTTCACTGCCGAAAGGCCAGCAGACAATGCACAAAGTGTTGGCATCTGCCCCACTACCCCACGATCAAGGGGATCCCTCACCTGGCTCACAAGAGAGTCAGGCAAACCATAGGTGCACTTCTTCATCTAATCCTGAGGAAATCAAATCAATGAAAGTTTCACAACAGGTGGCGAATAAAAAAACTGAACAGTTAACTTTGATTAATAACAACATACAATAACTTACCACATCCCTTACTGAAGATGAACAGTGCATATCGGACTTAGAAGACAATAGCCCCCATCTGGACCCCTCAGAGGTTAAGTTCAAAGCAGTGCTGACTGACTTACTGATAAGGACTGACAATGCTGAAAACGGATTGCACCACTCAAATCTCAGGTTCACGGGGTACCTGAAGGCCCCAAAAAGGGGCAGACACCTCCTGACTTAATTTCAGACCTCATACTCAAATATGCCTACCTGGAAGCAGCAGCTCAAAAGATGGATCTCACTAACATGCAGGCACACAGAGTAGCCATGCCTCAGTCACCTACTGCCAAATATCCACAGACAATACTGGTAAACTTCAGAGATTATCATATCAGATCCCCTCTAGAGCAATCAATACCAAACTGTTTCAAATTCCTTGGGATTTCTCCTTTAAAACATTTTCTGACATTTCTGCTCTTTTAGTCCAACGGTGACAGTAATTCAAGGATCTGATTAAAGATTTTCAAAACGCGAGCGCTCCAGCAAGCATCATACAACAAGCAAAACTTAAAGTACTCTTAAGAGGACAGTCGCATTTTTTCCATTATGTGGGGAAAGCAAGAGACTTTTTGTATTCAATCCAGCAGCAGCAGGGGAAGTGAGATGGAAGGGCGGAGGGGGAGGCCATAATCTCTGGTAATTCAGAGTTTAACACACTGAACTTTTTTTCCTTTTTTTTCCTTTTATTTTTCTGGAGGACGCCCTTGGTGTCCCTAGGCGGTATTTAGTGCCATAACGAGGCACTATATCAAGGGAAGGGAGTTGGGGGGGAGACAGTGGGTAGGTGGGAGAAGGCACAGGGTAGGAAGTGGGAAGCTGTGGTTCTCCTGTTTGGGAAGGAACCTATGACGGGTTGGGTTCCAAGTCCGTCAAGGGGGTCAGGAGTAGGGTGGTTGATTTGTCAGGGTTGGTGGTGGAAGTGGGTCACAGGGAGGTGTGAAATAAGAAATGCCAGCCTTCTAATACAAGGAGAAGTTGGCCACCCAATGCCTGGTATGGCTTTTAGACAACTGAGAATTATTTCATGTAATGTCAGCGTTCTCAAACATTGGGTTAGTGCAAAGATAATGCTTGCCTGGCTCAAGTATTTGTGGGCAAATATAATCTTTTTGCAAGAGAAGCATTTAAAAGATAAGACCACCACATTTCGAGACCCAGGGTTTGTACAATACAGCTTTTTTGAATCTGCCAATGCTGCGATTAAAGGGGTAGCTATTCTGATAGGCAAAGAACTATAATGTGAGATAGTAAAAGTTCAAAGGTATCCCAGAACTAGGTAGCTTTGGGTGAAAGTTAGGATCAACTGCACAGTCTATAATTTGATCACTTTCGTTGGCTCTATTGAAGATTATCCACAGGCCCTTGATGAGCTATTCAATTTTGAAAAGCAATAATCTGGTCCTTGGATTATTGGGGGATTTTAGTCTTTTACCAAATGTTGCGCTGGGCACTTCCAGCTTGCTCTAGTTGATCCTTGGTGGAGTGATCACCCCTTTGAGAGACTTTACACGTGCCGCTCACGAAGGTTTCAGTCATCTTTGGGTACTGATTTTTTTCTTGCTACTTATTCACTCCAAATGGCTCATTCAGAAATAATAGCTAATCTGTTTCCGATCAATCTGCTGTCATGGTTGATTTGTATGTGGCAGACCATCACACAACCAATAAAATTGTTTATAAAAAAAATATATTGTTACATTGTCTGCGGGTTGGAGGACTTTGAAGGCATTTTTCAGAGGAGAGGTGATAGCATTTCAGGCAGAAGTTCGAAAGCTAAAGTCCATCTTCTTCAAAGGGCACTGATCCTCACGATAGCAGCATATCTAAAAAAACCTCAACAAGGGCAACTAAGGGCATGGTAGTTTTAGCTGAACAAACTCTTCATGAGCATTTTTTTTCGAAGGGAATTTTAAATCACAATGCAATAATGCAAAAAAGATATGAGGAACACATAGGAAGATACTTAGCATGGTCAGTTTAACATAGAAGCTAAGCAAGACATTGATTAGGGATTGGCTCCAGTCTATAGAAGATTTAACAGGGTGTCGAATGGACAGTAATCAATAGCAGCTATACAACTATTTGAGTCAGAAAGCACTGCACACTGCAAATTTAAAGAGGATTGATATTTTTAGCAAATGTATGCTTTATTATACGCCTGCTAAAATAAAAAAAAAAATCCTGTTGTTTCAGATGCAATCAGGCAATTGGGGATTGGCTACACAAGATATTCATGTGTAGGTGCCTCAAGAATTTTGGATTGGGATATTTGCCGAACTTAGCTTAAGATCTGAATATAATATTATTCCTAACTCGTATGGGGCACTGTTTGGCATCATGGTCACTCCTTTCGAGATTTCGATAGCACAGCATCAATTGATGTTTACTGCAGCGTTAGTGGCCAGATCATTAATCCTGGTTAAATGGAAATGAAGTAAAATCCCTTTGGTTTCTCAATGGGTTTTGAAGATGGAAAAGATCAGAGCCTGAGAAACCATATATGCCAAGAGAAGAGAGGTTTTAATAGCCCTTATAAATAAAATCTGGAATTTTGGGGAGGTGAGGAGCAAGGAGTTAATTGAAGAGTGTTTTAATGTCAATTAATTATTATATGTCATCCAAGGAGGAATTAATGATTTGTATAGGGTGCTACAGTGATAATGGTTATGTTATTAATTGGTATTGCTTTTGGCTCGTCAACCTTGGATAAATGAAATTATTTTTTTAAATGGCACAAATCCAATAAGTAGAGCTGGAGTTATGAGTTTTTAAAGGTTAAGGTGAAAATAGCACCAAAAGTTGTGACTCGCCAATCAGAGGTATCGGAATGAGCATGATTGGGAAGTCAAAATTTCATGTCTTTAAGTGATGTAGCGCTGGTCGGGTATGGGACAAGGTGCAGCCGATTGGATGTTGTACCTATTGTCCTTGGTGTTGGGGGCTCACGGTGGTGGGATGCAAAGCTCTGTGTCGTGCTGCGTCAGGTCCACTGAGTCACCACTCAGGTGTGCGGTGCTGCAATGTGAGACTCTGCATCACTGTGCGCCAGATTTGGTGGAGCTGCCAATAGGGAGCTGGGAACTGATGCAATGTGAGACCCTGCTTTGCCATGTGCCATTCTGTTTTGGATCCAGTGAAGCCATTAATCAGGGGCTGCACAGTGTTGCACTGTGAGGCTCTGCATCATTCTGTGATGTGCTGGGTTGGATCGGGTGAAACCTTCAGTTGAGCAGGGAGGAGAACACTTTGACTCCAGCCAGGAGTCTAGGGCCTTGAGGACAGCACTTTCGGTTTCTGGACTCAATCACAAAGACAACAGAGGGAACAAGTCAGGTCTAGTTGGGTCTGGTCAGCGTCAGCTGGAAAACAGGAAATACCTCTGGAAGTTTGCTGTGTCCCTGCAGCTCAAACAGAAGTTCAGCAAATGGACCCTTGGAGTCACCACAAGCAGGACCAGCCTTCCTTCTTCAGATAGCAGGACAGTGCTTCTTCTGAGTCATCTAAAATCTCAAATCTCTGAGTGTTCTAATTTCAAGTTCTGCAGGTATCTCACGCCTCCATATAATCCTAAAACTGGTTCTGGTCAGTTCTCACCTTTACCCTGGGTATGATTCCAGTTAGAGTAGTGAAACAAAAGGCAGGCAGGCCGAGGTATGAGCTGCATTCGCCAGTAACAGCATAGGCATCTGGAATGTAATCTGGGCAGTGGCATGGCTCCACCACATCCATCCTGTCACCTGCATCTCCCCATACCCAGGTCTTTTGTAAACTGTACGAATGGAATACACATCACACCACAGGAAAGTCATTAACAGTCATGTAACTCTGAAACCTGGAACCTGGCAGAAAGGCACATTTAGGCCCTCATTATGACCCTGGCGGTGAGTGATAAAGTGGCAGTAATACCGCCAACAGGCTGGTGGTAATTACTGCCAAATTATGACCCTGGCGGTGATAACGCCCATAGACTGCCAATGCACCACACCAACCGCCAGGGCGGACACAACACTCACCACGGCGATAGCCGGCAACAGCCAGGTGGAAGACAAAGTACAGCCCACCATATTATGACACAGAAATCTGCCACGTTTTCCGGGGCGGTACCAACGCCATCAAAAGCCTGATGGAAACACATTACTGAAGAGAAAAGACTCACCATTGGAGACACAGGGAAGAACAACGCTGTCATGGAACCCCAAACTGCAAGTTTTCCAGATGATCTTGTACGTTATGCTCCATCTGGAACACCAACGCCGACGAAGACGACGACGGTGAGTACAGCCACCTAACACACAAGGGAGGGAGGGAGGAAATCGAGAGTGACACACACACGCACGACACACACACACCATACACACGTCCAGCTGCACACGAAAAATAATTTGCACCTGATACACAGCAGAATAATGCAAGTACAACAGGCATGCACAAAAGTGAATGTATTAATATCAACAGCTAATAAATTATCGAATTGTCCGTGAAACTGATATGTACACATGTACACAAAGGGTTACTGCCCAGCCCAATGTTCAAAGGATCTGCATGGCCAGAGGGCACAGTCCAAGGCCCAACTCGAATCCTGACTTCATCCGGATAGAACTCTGCAGGTGCATCAGTTTGCAAGTGGGCAGCCACCTCAGGGGGATGGGGTGGGCACCTCAGCCCGAGTTGGGAACAAGCCCACTGGTTCTGGAGAGGACTCCATGCCCAATACTCTGTCCTGGGGAGTGCAAGGCCACAATCTCTGGACTGGGTGACTTTCCCACTGGTTCTGGAGGGGGCTCCATGCCAATTACTCTGTCCTGGGGACTGCAAGGCCACAGTCTCTCAGGTGGGTGACTTTCCCACTGGTTCTGGAGGGGGCTCCATGCCCATTACTCTGTCCTGGCGAGTGCAAGGCCACAGTCTCTCAGGTGGGTGACTTTCCCACTGGTGGTTCTGGAGGGAGCCCCTCCTACAGCAGCTCCTGGAGGCTGGCCTACATGGCTTCCGCTGGTGGTAATGTTTACAGTGTTGTGGCAGATGGAGGTGCCTCCTGGTCAACCTCTGCAGGTGGTGATGTTTGCTGTGTTGTGGCAGATGGAGGTGCCTCCTGGGCAGCACCTGCAGGCGCTGATGGCTGCAATGAGGTGGCAGATGGAGGAGCCTCCTGGGCTGCCTCTGCAGGTGGTGATGGCTGCACTTCCTCAGCTGGCGGGGGATTGGGAGTGACCTCTGGTGGTGGTGGAGGTATCACCCTGACAGCCTCTGCTGGAGTAGAGGGCTTCGTCCTCTCCATGACATGGGGCGTGGATTCCTTACCCTTCCTGGCAGGAGTCAAGGGCTTCTTCCCCTTCTTGCCTGGAGGTGCAGGCTCCTTCCCCTTCTTGCCTGGAGGTGCAGGCTCCTTCCCCTTCTTGCCCTGAGGTGCAGGCTCGTTCCCCTCCTTGCCTGGAGGTGCAGACTCCTTCCCCTTCTTGCCTGAAGGTGCAGGCTCCTTCCCCTTCTTGTCTGGAGGTGTGGTATCCTTCCCACCATGACTAGGTGGTGCCACCACTATTCCCCTGGACTGTTTCGCTGAGGTGCTGGGCTGGGTCATTGGGACCCTGCCCTTATGGGCAGGACAGGGGAGGGAAGAGGTCAAGTTGGGCAAAGAAAAGCTTCTTAGTGGGGCGGGAGGAGGGAGGCGTGATGAAGTGGCGGTTGAGGGAGTAGTTGTGGGAGATGTATGTCTGCTGGATTTAGGTACAGGTGCATGAGCTGTATGCTGATGTGAGATGGATGGCTGTTGGGTGTGTGAGGGCTTGCGTTTGTGTCTTTTAGGAGGGGGACAGACAAGGTGGGACAGGACACAGGGGATGCGTGCATGGATGTTGTAGAGGTGTCTCCTAGTGAGGTGTGTGTGCGGGTGGATGTGGTGATGCTGGTAGTGGATGTTGATGTAGTGCATGCAGGTGTGAGTGTGGACGTGACTGGGAGGGAGGTAGAGGAGGAGGGTGAGGCACTGGATGCAGTGTAGGTTGTCATGTCTGCACTGTCTGGTGTTTGCATGAGAGCTTGTGGAATGAAGTGTGGTGCTTGTGTTTGCCTGTGACACTCTTGGGTGTTGTCTTGTGTGCATACTCGTTTGTATGTGTGCCTGGGATGGGTTGGGGTTGAGAAGAGTGGGACTGGGAAGTGGTAGTTGGAGGGGGGACGGTAGAAAAAGAGACAAAGACTGCCATCAGAGAGGAGGCTAGAGCCTCAATCGATCTGTGTTGGGCCGCCAATCCACTGTGAATGCCCTCCAGGAATGCATTGCATTGCTGCATATGGAATGCCAGCCCCTGGATGGCATTCACAATGGTTGATTGCCCTACAGAGATGGATCTCAGGAGGTCAATTGCCTCCTCACTCAGGGCAGCAGGGCTCATTGGGGCAGGGCCTGAGGTGCCTGGTGCGAATGAGATACCCACCCTCCTGGGTGAGTGGGCACGGGCAACTCGCTGAGGGGCTCTTGGGAGGGTGGTGCTGGTACGGGGTGGCAGCTGTACCTGCAGCTTGGGTGGTCACAGAGGTGTCTGCCACCACCAGTGAGCTTCCATCGGAGGAGGTATTTGAGTCTGTGTTGTCACCTCCTGTCTCTGCCGTGGCACACCATAATCCATTCTTTTGATGGGCATGACCTGCAGAGGCAAAACAGACAGGAGAACACCATTAAACAAACAGTCCAGCCTGTCACACATATGGCCCACAATACCCATTTCCATCACCATTAGCACACACATAGCACGGCGCACAGCATGTACATCATCACAAGACAATTCCCCACCCTCGCATTACACAATGCTTGTACACACATCTCCATGCATCCTTCCCAATTGCTTTGTGCCCAAAGTGTACTCATCTGTTGGTCTAGAGGCCCATACAGCAGTCTGTACTGGGATAGAACCCCATCCACCAGTCGCTCAAACTCCTCAGAAGTGAAGGCAGGGGCCCTTTTCCCAGTCACACAGGCCATGGTAGGTTCAAGACACAGGTCACAGCAGCACACGCAGTGTAGGTGTTCTCCTGTTGAACGTCATATCAACATAAACTATGTAACAGATTAGATTGGCACATACCTCACCATTTTCCAATGTCCCATTACATAAGTGCACCAAGAAGACTGAAGTTGTGGTTCCATTGTTCCAACTGTGACAGCCTCCTCACCCTTGTGTCCCTTAGATACCTACTGCTGCAGATGAATAGAAGGTAAAGACATACCCCTGTGTACAGACCCCTTGTGGACTTGGCTACACTGGAGGACAGGCACATTATACTCACCTATAGACTGGACAAGGCCACAATCACAGAGCTGTGTGCCCAATTGGAGCCAGACCTGATCTCATCCAGCCGTCATCCAACTGGGATCCCCGTCTTGTGAGCGTGCTATCAGTGCTCTATTTCTTGGCAATTGGTTCTTTCAAAATGACAGTGGGCTTGGCAGCAGGATTGTCACAGCCAATGTTCTCAATAGTGCTGGCAAGAGTGTTTTCTGCCCTGGTAAAACACATAGGGGGTCATTACGACCCTGGCGGTCGTAACCGTGAACCATATTACGACCGCGGCGGTAGCGCCGCGGTCGCACCGCCGGGGCCGGCGGTTTCCCGCCTTTTTAGCCCCGGCGGTGATAATCCTGCTGCCCTGGGGATTATGACTCCCCTACCGCCGGCCTGTTTCTGGCGGTTTGCACCGCCAGGAAGAGGCTGGCGGTAAGGGGAGTCCTGGGGCCCCTGGGAGCCCCTGCACTGCCCATGCCACTGGATAGCAGACAGTGAAAAGCGCGACGGGTGCTACTGAACCCGTCGCACGGCCGCAACACCGCCGGCTCCTATTTTGCGGCCGCATCCCCGCTGGGCCGGCGGGCGTAAACTAGGTCTGCGCCCGCCATCCCAGCGGGATGTTGTAATGGGGTCCGCGGGAGTGCGGCCGCATTGGCGGTCGCATGGCAGTTACCGCTTGGCGGGTGGCGGTAGCCACCCGCCAAGCTTGTAATGACCCCCATAGTGTTTTACCAGGGCAGGTGGAAGAATTGGGCGCTGTGAAGGCCGGGTTCTATGGAATGGGACATATCCGCAATAATATTGGGCTAATTGATGGTACACATATTGCGTTTGTCCCCCCCACGCCAGAATGAACAGGTTTTCAGGAATCATAAGAGTTTCAACTCACTAAATGTGCAGACGGTGTGCCTGTCAGACCAGTACATCTCCCACGTCAATGCTAAGTATCCTGGGTCGGTGCATGATGTCTTTGTTCTGAGGAATAGCACCATTCCAAATGTGATGGCCCAACTACAGAGGCACAGGGTGTGGCTAATAGGTGAGCCTTGGTACCCACCCACTGTATGTTAGTGTATGCCTTCTGGTGTTAACCCCATAGGATTCTATGATGCTGAATGTGCTCCCTCAGTACTTGCAGGTGACTCTGGCTACCCAAACCTATCATAGCTGCTAACCCCTGTGAGGAGTGTCAGGACAGGGGCTGAGGAACAGTATAATGGGTAAACCAGACGGGTCATCGAGAGGACCTTCGGACTCCTGAAGGCCAGGTTCAGGTGCCTCTATCTGACAGGTGGATCCCTGTGCTACTCACTCGAGAAGGTCTGCCAGATAGTAGTTGCATGCTGCATGTTGCACAACCTGGCACTCAGGCGCCATGTACCTTTTATGCAGGAGGAGAAGATGTCCCTGTGGCAGCACTAGACCCTGATGACAGTGAAGATGAAGAGGCTTAGGATGAGGACAACAGAACATCAGTTATCCGTCAGTACTTCCAATGACACACAGGTGAGACAGTGCAACTGCACATTCCTATTACTATTGGTGTATTCTGTGTGGCTGTAGCATGAAGGCATTAACTTCCTTTGCATCTCAACTTACTGTCACCTATGGTTTGTCATTTTACAGATGTTGGTGATATAACAACCATGCACTGATGTGCTGACTACAGCCAGTTACAGGTCATTATATCTATACTCTCACAGTGTACAGTTTATTTGCACTAGATGTGACTGTTTCCAGAAATACTCATTTTCAATCCATAAAATACTAGTAGTCAAGTTGTGTTCAAGGGTGTTTATTCTAGTGCTAAGTAACTGAGTGGAAAGTGCAATGGAATGGGGTGATGATGGAGGAAAGTCCAGGGTGCTGTTCTAGTCGGTTTGTAGCACAGGTGAACACAGCAGTTCAAACTGGACAAGGTGACTGAGTGGGACACAAGGGGGACAATCAGGAGAGTCTCATTTCCTGGCTGGGGTCTTGGCAAGTGTCTCTGGCTTATGTCTGGGTCGCAGGGAATGTTTGCTGGGTGGTTTAGCTTCTGCAGGGGGAGAGGTGCTGGTGGCCTGTGGGTCCTCTGGCAGGGCCTCCTGCCCACAAGCTGTAGCGAAAGTAGAGGGCTGGTCAATGGACTGGCTAGTGGTAGGGCCCTGCTGGTGTGTTGTTGCCTCCCTCATGATGTTGGCCATGTCTTCCAGCACCCCTGATATGGAGATCAGGGTGGGTCAATGGCCTGCAAGTCCTCCCTGATCCCTTGATACTGTCCCTCCTGCAGTCACTTTTTCTCCTGCACTTTGTCAAGGATCTGGCCCATCGTGTCCTGGGAATGCTGGTAGGCATACAGGATCTCGGAGAGTGTCTCCTGGAGAGTCGGTTCCCTGGTCCTGTCCTCCCCCTGTTGCACAGCAGGCCTCCCAGTGTCCCTGTTGGCCTGTGCCTCTGTCCCCTGAATGGTGTGCCCACTGCCAATAACCCCAGGTCCCTGATTGTCTTCGGTATGAAGTGTGGCCTGTGGTCCCCGTACAGGTGGGCACACTGCTGATTGATGTGTCCTGGGGCCAGAGGTGTGGGTGCCCTGGGTGGGTGCTGTGGTGTTGGATACTGAAGGGGGAGGCTCTGTGGTGGACTGGGAGTGTGCTAGGGTGACTGGCTGTGCAGAGGTCCCTGATGGGCCAGGTAGGTCATCCAGATCCAGAAGTCCAGAGTTACTGTCATCACTGGGGCATCTTCTGTTGGGGGACTGGATAGTCATGACACCTCCTCTCCGCTGACATTGGCTGGGGTACCTGTGGGGAAGTAAATTATGTATTATGCTTCATGTGTGTGACGTATTGTAGAGCCCTGGCTTCCCCTTTATCGTTGGTGTTGCCCTGCCACCTTTTGCTTGTGTATGTATTGTGGGATTGTTAGTTACCCTATGCTGTGCATGCTTTGGTGATGGGTGTCCATGCAGGGTTGGGAGGACTGTCCATGCATTGGTATAGGATGCAAAGCTTGGCAATGTGGCTCTTCATATGTATAGGTGCAGTGTGTGGGATGAAGTGGAGTGATGGGAGTGAGGGTGAGGGTGTAAGATGGCATGCAGGTATGGGAGGTGATAAGTGGTAATTGTTGACTTACCAGTGTCCAGTCCTCCGGGTCCTCTAGTGAGTCCCTCAGGATGCAGTATTGACAGGACTTGCTCCTCCCATGCTGTGAGTTGTGGGGGAGGGGGTCCACCGCCAGTCCTCTGTAGGGCGGGCTGGTGCTTTGCTGCAATGGAACGTACCTTCCCCCGTAGGTCCTTCCACCGCTTCCTGATGTCGCCCCTTGTTCTTGGATGCTGTTCCTCGGCATTCGTCCTGTCCACGATTCTCTGCCATAGCTCTATCTTCCTTGCAATGGCTATCTGCTGTACCTGTACTCCAAACAGCTGTGGCTCTACCCTCACAATTTCCTCCACCATGATCCGTAACTCCTCATCGGTGAAACGGGGGTGCCTTTGTGGGGACATGTGTGTTGTGTGGTGTGTGTTGGTGAGAGTGTGTTGAGTAATGTGGTGGGGTGTGTGATGTGGGGTGCATGAGGCTTGTATGGGTGTAAGTGGTGTTTGTCTAGTTGTCGCAGTGGTCTTGGTGTCAGTCTTTTGGCAATGATTTGTATTCATAAAGGGTTGTGGGAAATGTGGGTGTGTATTTTATAGTGGTGTGGCTGTAGTGTGTATATGAATATCAGATCTGTGTTTTTCGTATTGGTGAATGTAGTGTTGTTTTGTATGTGGGTGTCCATTCTGAGTGCGACGGTATGTACCGCCAATGGTTTACCACCGTTGAATGTCCACCGTGGTGATTCATGGGTCATAATGTGATGGGTGTTGTTTTGTTGGCGTGACGGTATGGGTGTTGGTACCACCACTTGAGGACTGACCTTTGGGCTGGCGGATTTGTGTATGTGGCTGTATTCTTTCGGATTGGTGTGTGTGTGTCATAATATGGCGAACGGATATTCGCCGCCGCTGCGGTATGTTGCCGGCCGTCACAGCGGCGATAAGCGACATTTACTGCCAGTGTCTTAATGAGGGCCTTAGTTTGGGGAGACACATGCCAACTTTCTAAACATGGCATTTTCAAAGTAGTAATTTAAAATATGACTTTACAATTAAAGATGATTTTAAATTACAACAAAAATGAGTTGAATAAATATTTTGCTAGCTAATCCCAAAATAAATTTACCACTTATTAAACGTAATAAGGCAAACCCGTGTTAGTTTATGGGTAGCTAGCCTTGCTATGGTGAAAAACAACTTTGGGAGTTTACTCTGCCAGGATATAAAAAAACTTAGGTACACATGTCCTACCTTTTAAATATCATGTACCCCGTTCATGAGTCTTTAGCACCTACCTTAGGGATGACTTCTAAATACTAAAAAAGAAGGTTTAGGTTTGGCAAAAGCCTTATTTTGCCAGGTCGAAATGGCAGTGTTAAAACTGCACACAGGCCGCACTCACAGGAATTTTGGTAGGTGGCACAATGAGTGCTGTGGCCCACTAGTAGCATTTAACCAATAGGATGTGCACTTCACCACACCTTTGTGCACAAAATCTAACCTTAGAGGCTTTTTCTTTTTTGTAAGTGTGCTGCAGAACGCAGCTTCAATTGAGAAGGCATACCATTGTGATGTATCACCAGATTTACCAGTGTTGGTAAATCTGAGAATGAGCCAAAATGCATGGGTGGATGCATGTAAATATTCATGCTCCACCTATGAAAACGCCTTCACGGCACAGAGTAACAAAACACAGCAATCATTGGTAAATATTCCCCATAGTGATTCTTTCAATTTCCTCAGAAGAAAGGTTGTCATCACCTTTAGTATGTGTATTATTTCAAATGTTTTTGCCCCCCTAGATGTACATTTTTTTAAATTAGCCTATTCAATAGCTACTGATTTCATTATTTTTTTCTAAAGTATGAGAACTATTTGGAACACCGGTAAAGCAGAGAGCACGACCATGCAGTAAAACAGTCAAAAAGCATATGTGACCATCCAAAAGTTTATTTTAGTTATTAAGTCATTTTTTCATGTCAATGAAGTGATTCTCAGAGTTCTGATATTGAGATGAGTTTGGCACATCACAGTGGATATTGGTTACACATTCAGGAAGACTATTGAAGAGAGGTGTAAAAATTGTTAATATTTTACAAATAATAATGTATTTGTTTAGTTGCATACAATATGAAACAAACTCAGCTAAATCTGATTATGTACATCCAAGCTAAAAATGGTACACAAGAAAGCTATTTGTTGGGCTGTTAAGACAGAATTAAAATAGACAAGAGGGCAGATCTATCATTCTTTCATGCAGCGCAACACAGCAAGCCACCTTGCTGTGCTGCACTGTTTGAAATGGAAAGGGCAGAAACAATCCATATTTACCATTATACAGCGCAATCCTATCCAAAGGACAGAAACAATCCATATTTACCATTATACAGCACAATCCGATACTTTACTAATGCTGGGACACTTTTGGCTGCTTAGCACTAATGCAGGCAACCTTGGGTGCCAACATTGTAGGCAGGATTGTTTTTGTGTAGGGCGAAACACCATCCTGCACAAAAAACAATACTGGGGGGCATTTTCCTCTTTTTATGTGTGCTTCAAAATGAAGTACACATAGGACGTGGAAAAGACAAGAAGAATTGAAAATATTTGTCCTCATTACACCTTACCTGAGGAGGCATAGCATTTGAATGCATACCCAGGCCTACTACTATTGGTAAATCTAGGAATGCACCAAAACCCATTAGTGGATGTGTGGCAACACCCACACTCTACCCATGGAATGCCCTCCTGCCTTGCTTTACTCTAGATTTAGCAAGACATGCAGGGCCATGCATGACTTGATAAATCTCACTTAGGTCTTGGTCGCCCTTGTGCCCTTTGCATGGTGCAAGGGCAACACAAAACCTTGATAAATATGGGCCTCAATCTCTTTCTTGTAATAAGGCAGTAGCACTATGGATTCCACTTTTTTGTGCGAAGGATGCTAAGCAATTATTCAATAAGAGAAGGCCTTGGACAAAGATTTAAAGGAGTAAAGAGTGAGGTGTCAGCAAACCACGGGTTTCATTCCCAATGTCTTCAAACGAGCAGTGGTGCAGGAAGCATAGGGAGTCAGGGACGTGCTAACAAAGCAAACTGCAAATTAAATTGGCTTCCATGGCATCCTATCAACACCTTTCATTTCAAGCAGTGACCCATCCTTTATCAGAAATTTACAGTTATGCTTCAGTGAATGTTTGTAAATAGCTGAACCTTAGGCTTCCACAACTGCTAAATATTAATGAAGATTTGTTACAGTAAATGGATATAACTTATTAAATAAACACTCCTTTCAGGCTGCACGGCAGAGTTTGAGGCTGACAATTTACATTCTGAGTTACTCCTTTTGATTTCCATTACATCCCGATTTGTTATTTTGCAGGTTATGTGTTTCAAATTTAAGTTAAATAGCACAAATTAGCACTTTGGCACCTTTATTTGAATTTACTACATTAGAGGCGCCCTACTGATGAAAACTGGAGCCTTACAATCATGGTGAAGAGCGAATCAACCATTTAATTTTTCATCTAAAACACTCTTGCTTCTCAAAAAAACAAAAATATCCTGCTATTGGACATTCTTTCCTCAATGCTTAGTGAAACTTTAGAACTCCGTGTGGTATCTTGATGTATAGATGTAGCTGGCAAGATGTTTAAATGCCTTAATCATGCTCAGCTGATAGTTATTGTGGACTGTAGTTGAATTCAGCAGGGGCCAACTCTGCTTTTCATTCTAAGGTCGATAAAGAGCTTACCATTAAACTGGGCGATAGTAAAAATGTTATCTCCTCATCCTCTTCCTCGTCCCAGTCCTTACAAAGTGGGGTAGTGAGGTTTACCTCTTGTATCCCCTTTCTTCACAATCTTCCAAGCTGTTTTTCCTTTTTACTGAAAAACTCAAGCCCCTCCCATAAATTCCTCACTATGCCATAGCACTTCCTTTTTCTGTGTCTCCATTTCTAATCTCTGTGCATTAGGTGTTGCAGTAAATGTTTCATTTTATTCTTGTAATTGATTTAAGGCCCTTGCTTGCGGATACCCTCACGACGTAAGGACTGGGACGAGGAAAGTAACGAGGAAAGTAATGAGGAGGTAAAGCTCGGATTACTTACCAGTAATCTTCATTACTCAAATTACCTCTTCTTCGACCCAGTATTTTGACCCCCTTCCCTTCCTAATTTCTGGCCTACTTATCTAGATGGTCATAATCGCTGCTTGGGTATGGTTCAGGAAGTGCTGAGAGAAAAGTTGCAGCCACCATTTTGTGTACTGGGACTCGGTCCCAGGGTGGAAGGGGAAATAAAAGTTTAAAGTGATAAAAGGGATCAGGGTAGAGGGACCCTGACCCCATGAGACTGATGTAGGGGTGGATTTTTAAAGGTTTTTTCAATTCTATCTCCTAACTCTAACCTCCATGTAACCCTTGGTTTTTTTGTGAATTTCACGGTTTTCTTTTCTATAAATCGTACTACAACTTTACCCATTAGTTCAATTTAGCAATATACATTTTCACAAGTTTATAAATACATTTTATTGATACATTTATGAATACGATACATTTTAAAACTAACAATTAACAGATGTAGGTAAGGTACCAAGTAATCTTTCTAAAATGCAATACAACACATTTTCCTCTTTTAAAAAAAAATCATAATATAAATCTGCGGATCCGCTGTGCATTTGTAAGGGGAGCCTACATGAGAATTCCATGGTTACTAGTTCCTGTGACTAAACTGTGGTGGATCCAAGGATTCATCACAGGATTTAAAAAAATATATATACATATCATATACAAGTCCCTCAAGTTTTAAAAATGACATCAGAGAAACCATATCCATACATTAATATTTGGAAGCCTATCTTTGTTTTACAACATACATATTTATTTTATGAGTTCCACGAATCCAAAGATCGATTGCGAGGGTACCTCGGATTCACTGTGATGCCAGGAGCACACCACAACCTGAACTTCTCATTGGATACAGTAGGTCCCCACCCATGCACATTGCAAACCACATTTAAAAAATGTTATTCCGCTTTCACATCTCTTTAGAGACCACTAAAAGCCAGAGCTGCATTGCTTTTTTTGCATTCCTGCAAAACAACATACTTTTAAAGGCAACATGTCTTCTTCAGAAAATAGAAGAGAACACCACGATGAAGAGGAAGAACACTTGCCATCTTCCAAGAAGCAGTCTGAAGTGTAGAGGCATGTTACCATACCATCAGGAGAGAAAAAGGTTGTGGCTAAAACCTGTTGTGTGGAACAGGAAAACAGTATTCCCATGGCACTTTGTCCATCTGGAAACATCTTAAGACCATTCACTCATGCACATATGAAAGGATGATGAGAGAGAAGAGAGGAGGTGGAGAATCATTGGCAGCTGGACCATCTGTGGTACCATCAGCATCTGACCAGATGATTACTATCCCTGGTGTCTCACACAAACTATTGAAGCTGGTCACTCATAGTGCGAAGTGTCATATGCCAGTGGTACTGAATACATCTTCTGTTGCTGACTACATGGATTCTATCAACAACTGCGCCTGTTATTTTTTTCCCATTGTTCCACTTTCTTTTGTTCATAGAGACTGAAGTTAGTTGCTTCCTCCAAGTTGCCTTCCTTTACCCCTTTTACTACCCTGATTATGTTTGTTCCAAAAGAAAAAGCCAAACAAATATAAAACCTTTCTTGAAAAAATCCATCCAAAAATAAAATGGCTCTTTTTAGAACCTCTTCACTTGATCATTGAGCTTGTTTCATGATTTTGTGCAATTGTGTGTTTAAGTGTTTGTTAGTTATTCAATGTTTACATGTATCATACCCTGCATAAGTGAAATCAAAGTGGTACATCTGACTAATTCAAAATTCACCGAAGGGAATAAAGCTTTTAAGTATTAAAGGAGGCACTAGCAAATGTTTTGCAATGTCATCTAGAATACTAAAATGGAAATGGATGTGTAAGTGGCTGTATGGGTGTATCAGGAGACATGTGAGTGGCTCTATAGGTGTATCAGTGCTTGTTTAAGTGGCTCTCTGGGTATGTGAGTAGCTGTATGGGTCTATGAGTGGGTGCGCAAGTGCCTGTGTGGATATGTGAATGAGTGCGTGAGTACCTATATGAGTATATGAGGCTATATGAGAAGGTGTTTGCATGTGTAAATGGGGTGTGTGAGTGACTGTATGAGAGAGTGAGTGGGTGTGTGAGTGGCTGTGTGAGTATCTGTGTGTATGTATGTGTGAGTGTAAGTCTGGTTGTATGGGTGTGTGAGTGGGCATCTGAGTGACTGTGTGGGTGTGTGAGTATCTGTATGCGTGCATGAGTCTATGTGAGTAGGTGTTTGCATGTGTAAATGGGTATGTGAGTGATTATGTGAACATGTGAGTGGCTGTGTCAGTACACGAGTGAATGACTTTATGTGTGTGTTAGGAGGGATGTGAATGTCTTTGTGGGTGTGCAAGTGGGTATGTGAGTGGATGTGTGACTGTGAGTGGGTATTACAGTCACTCTATGGTTGAGTGTGAGGGTGTGTGAATGGGTGTGTGGTTGTGTGAGGTAATGTGTGAGTACCTGTATGGGTGTGTTTTTAAGTGAGTGTGTGGGTGTATGAGTAGAGTGTTTCTATGGGTGTGCAAGTAGGTATCTGAATGACTGGGTGATTATATTAGAAGTGAGCATCTGTATAGATGTGTGAGTAAGTATGTGAGCGGCTGCATGGGACTGTAAGTGGGTGTCTAACTGTGTAAGTGGGTGTACTTTTTTTATTGTAGTACGGAACACTGTCACAATGTAATATAATACAACAACACTGGAAGAACTAATTTGCAAACCACATTACTCCAATAGATTATGCCATTCATCTGCCATTCATCAGTATAAAAAAGAAAAAACAAATTTGAATTAGTAATGAAATTTCTAAAATTATAAATTAACCTTAGAAATGTTAACAATGCATAACTTCATAATAGCAATAAATCACTACACATTTCCCATGATCTAGTGCTATGTTGTAATAAAAATAAGCATTTCATTTTCCCTTCTTTTACTGTTCTCAGATTTTATATTTATACAACATGAATGATGTACTGTATAAAAAAATCATACTTGAACAGTAAGGAAAAAACAAACTCATAGGGGGTTATTCTAACTTTGGAGGAGGTGTTAATCCGTCCCAAAAGTGACGGAAAAGTGACGGATTTACCACCAGCCGTATTACGAGTCCATTATATCCTATGGAACTCGTAATACGGCTGGTGGTATATCCGTCACTTTACCGTCACTTTTGGGACGGATTAACACTCCTCCAAAGTTAGAATAACCCCCATAGTCTATATAAAAACCCAGATCGGCACAGTATGACACTGCAAATAAGCACCACTCCATATTGTACTTACTACCATTTTTAAATGATCATTTTATCTGTACTTGCACTTCTAATCCAAACAAACATGCTGAAAATAAGAACTTCATCATTACAAGTACTACTAGCTATATAAGGCATACCAGCATAGGTAAAGCCTTATAAACATATCATCCTTGGTCACATGATGTCATAAATCCTGATAATGCATCTACAATTACTAGAATATTCCACTTTTACAACTGTGACTTTTCTTAGAATGTTGTTTCCAAAAACAAAGGAAAAGAACTTGGTAACTTCCATGGCAATCTTTGTCTGAATTTAAAGTTGCTATAATTACATTTGGACCACCCACTTCTACTTTTTAGATAGACAGTTTAATGTCCAGATCTAATACTAACTCCTTCATGAAAAGCAATAGTAGTGTATGTTTTGCCAGAAATAGATTTTTGTCCTACTTTAAAGTTAGTATTCTCAGTACTTAATTTACTACCATCTGCTTTACATTGTTATAGCGTTAAAATGACATAATTCTCAGTTCTTGCTACACGTAAAGTTGACAGAACATCTGTTCATTTGGACATCCATTATTTTGTGCAAGTTTCTCACTAATCTCTCAAAAGTCACACTTTTGGAATCTGGCAGTGTCAAATAAATAAAATGCACTGAATCTATTTGTGCAGTTGATGTGTTTGAGCAATCTTCACATTCATGGTGCCAATCATTAACAGACATGAGGTATCTTGTCTTCTTCTCAAACAGCAAGCATCACCATTAAAAACTCCTGTCCATCCTCTTGAGTATTTTGAGTAAACTGTACAGATCCACTATAAATACCTACAATGTCTTGAATTACTGATGCAGAATGTATTTACGTTCCCTCAGTACACAGACGGTTGAATAAACTACACAGTGCAGAACACAATATCTTCTGTTATTTCTCTTGAATTGCATCTACAATATGTGGTAATGCAAACAAAACGTTCACCACAACATTAGGAGTTCACACCAGTGGGGCTTGACAATTGATAACCTACAATATCGCCATCATTTTCATTTTTTTCCTTAAAAACTTCCTTCTTCTCTTTCATTTCCTTCTTTGCAACACCATCACTACACTGCTTTGAAACTATACTTTCTGCTTTCGACAGGTAGAGTGTTTCTTATAAACTGATACTGCCCTAAATGAGGAGCATAAAGACTGCATTCTTTAACACAACTTGTCTGTTTTTACTCTTTTCTCATCAAAATCACCAAGATACAAACCAGACAATGTCCCAACTTGAGACAAAGCTACATATGACATGCCATAATTAAACACTGTACTACAAGTAGCAATAAATGATGCAGCTAAACTTAAATCCTGTGACTTGTGAATGGTAACAGCATAAGCTAGAGAGATTGGAAACTGTTTCTGTTGAACATATAAATTCCCTGACAAAAACATGCAGTAGATTGTCCAATTTGCTTTGTGTTGTCAATGTGATCAAATTTAATCACAAGGTATTCCACCTCATTCTTATTAGTAAATGTAATCAACAACGTTACCCATAGCATAACCAAACCTTCTTCAACATTTAGATTTTGGTACAAAATCACTCTACAGTTTTTGAATAAACAAATATTTCTCAAATCCTGCAATTCGTGAAACAGATGTTTCTACTGAATCCAGTTTTGCATGTAACTTTTTATTTAGCAATATAGTGATACCCTAGTGTTCCATTTTATCTATTGCCTTCAATTGCACATTTTTTTTCTCAAATTCCAGCAATTCATTGTTGAAAGATGCACACACTTTCAATGTAGGCACTGGCACTCAAAATGCTTACATCCTTGTATAAAACTACATATGAGTTCTGCTGCTGTCTTCATTGCTGGATAATGTAATTCAAGAAGGTGACTATCTAGAACACACCTTCCCTCTTTTGAAAGAACACCTACTCTAATGTCTTCCAAAATATTACCATGTTCAATGTCAGGCGCTTGTCACGTATTTCCAATTAATTATTTGTAAGTGAAATTTAACCAAATATTCACTACTGGGATATTTATCCCAATATCCAAAGCTTCACAAAGAATTTCTAATTTCATCATTGAGCAGCATTTTGAACATAGGCTGACCCTTCACAGGTGTAAGTTGTAATAGAACTCCAAAAACAATCAAACATTTTCCTCTAAATAGGACATCATTATCCGTTCTCAGAACCTCTTGAGTTTTCAAATGTGCAAATGCAAGCATGAGCCCATGTTAGCCTCATCAATGATTTAAAGTTTCAACTTTTATAAAAGTCTTGGAACTTCATGATAAGCTTCACTGGATAACTTTGGGTATTCCAATTTGATTTCATGTTCCACAGGCAGCATCAAAAGTCAATGTAAAGTAATACCTTTAATATTGTGTGCAGTTAATCCAGTAGGTGCTGCAAACCACACATGATAAATTACAGTCTGTAGTCTTCTGTAGATAATAACGTTTATTAGGAAATATTCACCAATACCAGCTTGGTAGCTGACATACAATGGTATAGGGTTAAATGTTGAGTAGGAACAATCTTGTCATGAAGCAATCAAGCTCACCTGTGGCTTTCATTCCATATATATTTCCATTTGCACATCATTTAGCTGTCTAACTCAATCTGCCAAAACAATTGTTTCCTTGGTCCATTGCAGTCTCATCTCATTCACTGCAATGGCAAACTAATTTTCAATAATTTGCCATCCAAGTGGGTCCTGACTAAGAGGACCTGAATTTTGGGTGCTTTGTTAACTCTCCTTATCTGCCTCAGCAGCAATTGTATCTTCCTGTTCAATTTCATCATTCATTATTTTCAAGTAATTTGGAAATAGTGAGCACTCAATGCCTCCTTTTGCAGCATTGAAAGAGCATAGCAGTCAAAATCTCCTAGTAATTCTGTTTCAGAACACCAAGGTTTAAACAGTTTCAAAAGTGCCAAATAGAAACATTCTCTTTTTTCAGCAGTCTGGCAACTCAGTTGCTATTTTGCACCAAACACCTATTGGTGCCAACTACTTCAAATTTACCTTCATCTATATTTTCGGTCACATTGTTTCTATATGTGTAGTACTGGAGCACTTCACAGAGACAAACATTTTTATGATGTATTTGGATAGTAAGTGTCTAACATGTTTGCTTTTACAATGTGTACACTACCTGACTCTAATCCGGCAAGACATTGAATTTCTGGAAAAGATTTCCAAACTCTGTTTTGAGTTGATACTAAGCCTAGACTCACCCAAACAATTCCTTTTGAACTGGAATATAAACTAGCAGAACTCAACCAATCACAGTACTAACATTTCTCTGTGCAAAAGCATCTTCAAACTGAAGCAGTACAATTTTCTTTTTATAGACTTTTCAGCAGAAATCTCTTCTCACACATTTGTCATCTCTGTCTTCCCATATTTTGACATGGATAAGGTAACATTGTAAAAAACAGCTATAGAGTTGTCAGCCAATTGAATATCTGTACTGGCATTCCATATTTTCAAAATGACAGGCTTGTCATCATTAATATAGTTCTAAGCCTCTGTCCTCCTGAGGTTGTAGATTTTTTTTGGTAATTTATGAATAAGTGTATGTCTCACTGCAGGCATAAAACTGTTCATTTTTCCTTTTGAAATACCAGGTCTTGGAAATACAATATAACATTTTGTGTAAAAGTTTTCTTTTGCTCTGCATTTGCGCCAACAGTACTTTCTAAATCTATGGGATTGGAAACACAGTACTTGCTGCGTTAGGCTTTTTTCCTCGGTGACTGTTGGAAAGCTACATTTAATATACTTTTCTATGAAAGAAATTACAGACCCATATGTGTCTGTTCCAAATATAGGTGCCTCCTTTACCCACAACAGCACATGAATATGAGGAGTACCTCTTGCTCAGTTCCCTTTTTGCCAAAAGAAATCAGTATCTTATCCAGGAGGTGAATGTTTTTGTTGTAGATGAAAGAAAACAGAGTTTGGCAATACTGGTCAAAGTATCTGCAAACATTAGCAGGATCGACAGAGCAAAATTCTTGTGGTGTCTTCAATTCGAGGCCTTTTATGTTAGTGTTTGCTTCTCTCAAAAACACATGTAAATCATCCCACGCATATCTGCATATCTCAGTGTTACAAACCAGGTTGGTGCACCTAAATTACACAACATACAGGTGAGATCACCATGACAACAATACCAATAGTCATTGGTCCCACATTGGCATGCCATCAAATTTATCAAATTGCATTTGAGGTTTCCATGTTTTCTATGAATTCTTTCAACAAAGTATTTTGCAGACATATTTCGTACATTAACTTCTGTTTTAGGAATATGGTTAAGAGCATATGGTAGTCCAGACAAATCACTTTCAAATAAGAGATGGAATATTTATGAAATACTTTATCGAAATCTAGAGTTCGCTGAATAAAATCTTGTAGACCTATTCTCAGTTGCAGGTATTTGCACAGGGCGGTCATCATACCATCCACCTACTCCAGTTGGAAATAGTTGAGGGAAACAACAAGGTTTTAAACTTGCTCTCCCACACACTCATTAGAGCTTCATTAGCTTGTTTCATCTGATACAGTTCAATAGCATCCCCCATAACTGCTTTTGAATGCAGTGGATGGATACTGTAGTCCTCATATATTTCGTCAGATTTACTTCTGCCCACTTTTTCAAACTGTCCACTTGAAGGCAAAAAAATGTCCTCCATGAAACTTCTATATGCAACAACATATACATCTTTATAGTACACTTTATTCTCTTTATGAAACAATGTAGCATTCTACACCTTATTTACATCCACTAGTTCCTGGCAGATTTTTTAGTTTTTTTGGGGCACCCTATTCACTAGATTAACAAGCGGTTTGTCTTCTACACACACATTTTCAATACTGCATTTCAAATCTAAAGATACATACACACACAACTTTACCTTTAAGCCCTTTATGAAGCTCTGTGGGTGGTAGTTTCCCAGTCTTGAGTTCTATTACTTGAAAAGGGTGTATAGATTATATGAGTATTCCTTCATGAACATTTGGATGTCAGAGTTCTTCTGGTATTCCAACCACCTCTACCTTATTGTTTATTGATCTTGCAGGCATTTTATTGTCCTCTAATTGTCATAGCAATACTTGCACATCATCTGGTGTCTTTAATCAAAATATTTCTCCCGTAATTAATACACTGCAAATTCAACCAATTTTCTCTGTTTCCTTCTTCAGTTTTCCAGGACACATAAACATTTTAAATTTGGCATTTGTAGTGGGTACGTCGACAACAAATACAAACATAGGGCCTGATTTAGATCTTAGCAGATGGGGTTACTCTGTCACAAATGTGATGGATATCCTGTTTGCTGTATTACGATTTCATTATATGTGGAATACAGAAGAACTGTAAAGTTTGTTACAGAGTAACCCGTCTGCCAAGATCTAAATCAGGCCCATAGTTTGGTTTCTCTGTAGCAACTCCATCACTCTTTGTTATTTCTCATCTAAAGTTATCAGTACTAATATCTGTGTTTTGTTTCTCTATAACTGACCATGAAAATACCTTATTTTTCTCCAGACTACACTTCAGGACCAAAGAAACATAAATGAATATCTTCACAAACATTTTCAGCCTCTGATATTGTACCAACCAAAAGTGGTGTGTTAATTTCTCCTAAAGACAATGCAAGACTGTTTACAAAGTAAAGTCTTCTAACTAAAGTTCACATTTTTGAATGATAAACAGCCAACATTCTAAAATGATGAAAATTACTTCTGCACACTTTCCCGGACAGAAATGCCAGTGAGTGTCCTTGTAGAATAATTCCTGACTTTTGATAGATCTAATGCTTGCAACATTGCAATTTTCTGCTTCACACTTCTATCTGGATATTGATGTAGAAAATCTTGTAATGTATCAGTTGATTCCTGGTAAACACTACAAATACTACTACAGTTCCATTTATACACAGGGGCAAGTATTACACCTTCCTTGTACCTCTTCACTTAGCTCTTCCTCTTCATTTCTAGGAACCATCTCCTCTTTTGCAGTGGGAGTACTATGTTATATCCCTTAGCATCAGCCAGTTGCTTGAACTGCATGCATTCTGCTGTAAGTAACTTTCTTCATTAAAGAAAGCCTCAGTACTAGATGTATGCTTCATTCTCCTTTGAAAATTAGTAAGGTTTTGTTAGCTTATTTTCTTCATAGGCAACACTGTTTTAGCCAGTGTCACATTCTGTTTAGTATCAAAATTAATAATTTGCACTTTAGGGCAAATGTTTTATCAACCACACTCACAACATATTTTCTTTCAGTTCTGCCTTTCTCCTCCTATACTGCTCCGAGTTTCATACCAAATTCTGTATTAACTTACTTCTAAACATTCTCAATAATGTATCTTTAAATTCTTTCAGTCTCCTTGTCAAAGTATGCATTTTCTTGTAAGATTTTTCACTTTCAATGTGATTTACTAATTCTCCTTTGTGAGTTGATTTTAAACTTTGCTTTTTATTTAAAGGTTTTGCACATGTTACATTTTCATACTGTTTTAAGAAGCTCCTTAGTTATCTTACCAGCAGCCCTTTTCCAGCATGTTCTCTCCATCAAGACATGTTTTACTCTCACTTTTATGAAGATAGATTTTTCTTTTGTCTATTTCTCCTCTCTGCCTTTCTCGGCATTGTAAATCATCCTCTTTCAACACAAGTAGATATCTGATAAGCGAATATAGAATACATTCAAATTTACATTGTATTCTATTAGATTACATACTATAAGCAAGGAAGTAGCAAGTAATTATGTCAGAGTGTAACAGGTTGTGTAAGTGTCTGAGTATATGAGTGACAGTACAGATGGATGACAGGGTGTGTGAGTGGTTGAGTGGATATGTGAGCAGTGTATGTGTCACTGAATGTGTAAGTAGCTATGTGGGTATGTGAGTGACTGTGGTAGTGACTGTATGGGTGTTTAAATGGGTATGTAAATTGTTCTATGGATTGGTAACAGGCTATGTTAGTGAGGGTTTGGGTGTGCAAATGTGTGTAAAACTGCCTTTTGTTAGTGGTGCATACATAACTGCTGTGTGGATGTGTGAGTGGATGTGGAATTGCTCCGTCACTCTCTGACTGGGTGTTTGAGTGGCTGTTTGGTTTTGTAAATAGGTATGCAAATGGCTATGTTGGTGGGTGACTGGATGTATAACTGAGTGTATGGGTGTGCAAGTGTGTGTGTACCTAACTGTCTGAGTGCTGAGTATATGAATGGCTGTATAGATGTGTGAGTGGGTGTGAAAGTGCCTGCCTGGGTGTGTGAATGACAATGCAAGTGGATATATAGGTGAGTAAACGGATGTGTGAATGCTTTTATTGGTGTGTTTCTGAGAGTGTCAGTCACTGTCTGGCTATATGAGTGGTAGGTATATAAGTACTTTTGTGGGAGTGTAACTGGGTGTGTAAGTGCCTGCCTGACTGTGTGAGTGGGTGCCAATTGCATACTATTAAATTGCATACTATTAGCAAGCACCCACATCTAATTTCAAACACATTCATTCATACTGGCCTAATAAAATAACGTTATTTTTAGTATAGCAATTTCTCTTTCTCCTTTGCTGCTCACTATGTTTTTACTTAATTGTCCTCATCTAACCTCCCTTCTATTTTGCCTTTTTACTGTTGTGTCTACAAATTACACATTTTCTTTCGACTTGTGTGTGCTTACAATTTTTTTTCACATATTTGTTTATAGTTCACCCTAATTCACATACCTGCAAAATCTCTTTGCTGTTCTCCAACTTTTCGGTTAATATCACTTAATATCTCTTTTCAGTGCAAATCACAAGTTAGAAATATGGCAATGCTTTACCACTCTCATCACAGAAGTACCAATAATGGCTGTCCTTTCCACTGTGCTTTGACACGTTCTCCTGTACGTAGCAAATCCCACACTTCCTTTCACCTTTTAAGTTTGTTATACCATTTCAAAATAATCATTGTTTTTGTAAACCTCTCGTTTGTAAAGAAGCCCAATTTGGTAGTTTTTTTGGGTGGATACGCTGCAGGGCTTAGCATGACCCCCTCTGTAAATATGAGGCTGATCCACAAATCAAAAGGGAAGTCCTTACAAGCATTTAACAATCTGTCAATGTTTTTACACCAGTCTGCTTTTGGGTTTCACACTGCAGTGTCTTCCGTTTCCTCCCCCCACACTGTTTTTGCTCCATTTCCATAGCAACCAAGTTTCCAACAGTCTCTAGTTACCAGTAGATCAAAAGTTCTCAACAGTTTCTCTGAACAGAATACTAGCTTTATATTAATTGTAGCAGGTGTGGTTGGCAACATAACTTTTTTTATTTTTCCAAAGCCAATCACAGAGTTAGTTACTTTTTTTTTTCTTAAAATCACTACCTATGTTTAGTTCCCTGCCCATCTCCACTATCCAATCAAATATGTTCTTTTATATTTTAGGTGTGGTCCTCCATTTTAGCTGCGGTCCTCCATTTTAGCTGCTTTACATCTTCAAAACTGCCTCATTCTGCTGCAGCATTTTCCTGTGTGCCACTCCTGCCTGTCTCCAAAATGGTCAGACTCTGGATTTCAGGAAACAGATATGTGTTTTGGACCAGAGAGAGTGCTAGGAAGAGTGGCATTTACAGGGACTGAGGTTCACCTAATGTAGACATTACTTAGGGTGGCCAGAGAAGCTTAAACTGACATAAATTGCTGCCTTTGGTTGAAAGCATTGTGAATTGCCAACATCCATACCTCATGATTGTGCATTGTAGTGTCAGTGACCTAGGCACAATAGGGATGGAAATCCTAATGAAGGATACCTTTGATAAATTAATAACATTTTTCCTATATACTGCCTTGGTGTTCTTCAACATTTGCCAGACAGAAGTGGCAGTGGTCAACCGAATTCTGTCCACAGACAGAGAAATCCAGGAAACATGGCACAAAAAACTATTCTGCTTTCCTTCTAGGCCACATTATGGGCTCGATATACATAACAGCCTTTGCTTTGATATAGATGAAATATACTGAAAAGAAGGAGTCTGTTTTACAGACTGAGACAAGACTGCATCTTGTTCTATGTGTAATTATCATCTACACATTATAAACACAAAGGATCTTTTCAGAGCCAACCCTTTGCCCAAACACTGCTTTGTTTTGCTTTCAAACCTTTTTTTCATAATTTCTCACTCAGATCCATGGGTCCATGGAGGATCACCAACCAAAAGCACACACTCAACACAAAACAACAAAACATTTTGGATCCACAATGGATCCGCTGAGCCTTTCCCAACCAAAAGCACTCATTCAAAACAACAACATATTTAATACAGTGGGCATGTGAGTGGCTGTATGGGTGTGTAAGAGAGTGTCTGTATGAGTGGGAGTGTGACTGGCTGTGTGGGTCTGTGAATTGTTGTGTGAGTGGATATGTGGGTCTGTGAGTGGCAGTATGGGTATGTAAGAGGTTGTGTAAGTGGCAGTGGGGACTGTGAGTTTGGTGTGTGAATGGGTTTGTGGGTGTGTGACTGTGTGTGTGTGTGAATGGGTGTATGAGTGGCTGTGAGGCCTGTGAGTTGGTGTGTGGGTATCTGTCTCATTGTGTGTGAGAGAGTGTATGAATGTCTGGGTGTGTGAGTGTGTGCGAGTAGCTGTGTGGGTTTGTCAATGGGTTTGTGAGTGGTTTTGTGGGTCTGTGGCTGGGTGAGTGTGGGTTAATGGGTGTGTGAGTGGGTGTTTGAGTGGTTTAGTGAGTTTATGACTGAGTGTGTGAAAAGGTGTGTGAGTGGGTGCATCAGTGACTGTGTGAGTCTATGAGTGAGTGTGTGAGTGGTTTTGTGGGTCTGTGAGTCAGTGTCTGGGGGTGAGTGTGTGAATGGGTGTGTGGGTGAGTGGGTGTGTGAGTGGCTGTGTGAGTCTTTGAATGGGTTTGTGAGAGGGTGCATGGATCTGTGAGTGGGTGCATGAGTGGTTGTGTGAGTGCCTGTGTACGCCTGTTATTTGGTACATGAGTGGTTTTGTAAATCTATGACTGGGTGCGCGAATGAGTGTATGAGTGTGTGTATGAGTGTGTAAATGGGCGTGTGAGTGTGTGTGTGTATGAGTGGGTGTGTGTGAATGGGTGTGTGAGTGAGGGTGTCACTGGCTTCGTGGTTGTGTGAGTGAATGTCTGAGTAGTTTTGTGGGTCTGTGTCTGGGTGCGTGAATCAATCAATAAATCAGTAGTTGTAAAGCATGGCTACTCACCCATGAGGGTCTCAAGGTACTGGGGGAGAGGGGAGGAGCCTCATCCAAAGAGCCATGTCTTGAGGTTCTTCCTGAAGATGGTGAGTGACAGGCTTTGTCTGAGGTGCAGGGGGATGTTGTTCCAGCTCTGTGCTGCAATGTAGGTGAAGGATCGTCCTCTGGCGGTGGTTTTGCAGATGCAAGGGATGGTGGCCAGGGCCATCTGGGTGGAGCATAGTGACCTGGCGGGGGTGTGGAAGGAGACGCAGTGGTTCAGGTAGGCTGGTCCTGCGTTGTGTATTGCTTTGTACATGTGAGTGAGAAGCTTGAAGGTGATTCGCTTCTCAACCGCTAGTCAGTGGAGGGCCCTCAGGTGTTGGGAGATGTGTTCTCGCTGAGCGAGGTCCAGAATGAGTCTGGTGGTGGCGTCCTTGATGAGGTGTAGTTTTTGATGTTCCTAGTTGAGGTGACGGCGTAGAGGGCGTTTCCATAGTCAAACTTGCTAGTGACTAAGGTGTGGGTGACTGTCCGGCGACAGTCTGCTGGGATCCATCTGAAGATCTTCTGAAGTTTGTGGAGTGTGTGCCAGCAGGAGGAGTGGCTGTATGTGTGTGTGAGTGGTTGTGTAAATGCGTGAGTGGCTGTATGGGTGTTTGAGTGGTTGTGTAAAAGTGTGAATGGGCGTGTGAGTGGCTGTGTGAGGGTCAGTGTGCTGGTGTGAGTGGATTTGTGAGTGGCTGTGTGGGTTTGTGAGTGGGTGTGTAGGTCTATGAGTGGGTATGAGAGTGGCTGTATGGATGTGTGAGTGGTTGTGTGAGTGGCTGTGTGGGACTGTAAGTGGGTGTATGAGTGGTTGTGTAGGTCTGTGAATGGGTGTATGTGTGAATAGGTGTGTGAGTGGGTGTGTGAGTGTGCAAATTAGTATGTGAGTGGGTGTGTGAGTCTGTGAATGGGTGAGTGGATGGGTGTGTCAGTGGCTATGTGTGACTGTGAGTGGGTGGGTGTGTGAGTGAGTGGCTGTCTGAGTGTGTCAGTCTGTGAGTGGGTGTGTGAGTTGTTGTATGGGTCTATGAGTGGGTGTATGATTGGCTGAAGGGTCTGTGTTAGGATGTGTGAGTGGTTGTATGGGTGTGTGAGTGGTTGTGTGGCTGTGTAAATTGGTATGGGAGTGGCTGTGTGGGTCTGTGAGAGGGTGTGGTAGTGGTTTTGTGGGTCTGTGAGCAGGTGTGCAAGCGGTTTGTGGGTCTGTGAATGGGTGTGTGAGTGGTTGTATGGGTCTGTGAGTGGGTTGTTATATCCGTGTGTGAGTAGGTGTGTGAGCAGTTGTGTGGGTGTATGAGGGCATGTGTGAGTGAGCGTGTGGGTCTGTGAATGGGTATGTGAGTGTGTGTGTGAGTGGGTGTGTTTGTGAATGGGTGTCGGAGTAGGTGTGTTGGTGTGTAAATGGGTGTGTGAGGGTCTGTGTTCATTTCTGACTGGGTGAGTGAGTGATTTTGTGAGTGGGTATTCGAGCGGTTTTGTGGGTCTATGAGTGGCAGTAGCTGTGTCAGTGGGTGTGTGAGTGTGTGTGGGGTCTGGGAGTGGCTGTTTATGTGTGTAAATAAGTGTGCGTGAGTGGGCCTGTGAATTGGTGTATTTTTTTTTTTATTTTGATTGGGGACTGCATCTGTGGATCAGTTGAGGATTCACGGAGGGTCTGCGCTAAGCACCACAGAGCTACCAGCTCCACAAAATAAATGTTCTGGGCAATTTCTTACCCATGAGGGGTCCCTATGAGACCCTTCCATAACTCCTGTGGGGTCAGGATGCCTCTATCCTGACCCCTTATATCCTATGTTATTTTACCCCCCTTAGTAATCATGTCCTGAATCACAAAACGGTGGCTGCAATGTTCCTGCCACGCTGTGGCCAGCCAATCATGGCACTGCTGTTGCTGCGTGGATTCAATCAATCAATCAATCAATCACAATATTTATAGAGCGCACTACGTACCCGTTAGGGTTTCAAGGTGCTGAGGGGGGGGGCTGCTGCTACTGGTCGAAGAGCCAGGTCTTGAGGAGTCTCCTGAAGGTGAGAAGGTCCTGGGTCTGTCGCAGGGGGGTCGGGAGGGTGTTCCAGGTCTTGGCGGCGAGGTAGGAGAAGGATCTGCCGCTGGAGGTCTTGCGTTGGAAGCGGGGGACGATGGCGAGGGCGAGGTTGGCGGAGCGGAGTTGACGGGAGGGGGCGTAGAAGTTGAGTCTGTTGTTCAGGTAGGCTGGTCCGGCGTTGTAGAGTGCCTTGTGAGCATGGGTGAGGAGCTTGAAGGTGATCCTCTTGTCCACGGGGAGCCAGTAGAGGTATTTCAGGTGGTGGGAGATGTGGCATCGGCGGGGTACATCGAGGACCAGTCAGGCGGAGGCGTTTTGGATGCGTTGGAGTCGTCGGATGTCTTTCGCTGGGATGCCTGTGTATAGGGCATTGCCGTAGTCTAGTCTACTGCTGACGAGGGCCTGGGTCACCGTTTTTCTGGTTTCCGTCGGGATCCATTTGTAGATTCTACGGAGTATGCGGAGGGTGTTGTAGCAGGAGGAAACTGCACTGATCCGCTTGGACATGGTGAGAGGGTGGAGTCGAGGACGAAACCCCGGTTGCGTGCGTGGTTGGCTGGCGTTGGAGGGGGTCCCAGCGCGGTGGGCCACCAGTAGTAGTCCCAGGCCGAGGGGGTGCGTCCGAGGATGAGGACCTCCGTCTTGTCAGAGTTCAACTTCAGGCGGCTATTTCTCATCCATTCGGCGATGGACTTCAGTCCCTCGTGGAGGCTGGCTTTGGCGGTGTGAGGGTCATTGGTGAGGGAGAGGATGAGCTGGGTGTCGTCGGCGTAGGAGAGAATGTTGAGGTTGTGCTGACGGGCCAGTTGTGCGAGGGGGGCCATGTAGACGTTGAACAGCGTCGGGCTTAGAGAGGAGCCTTGGGGTACGCCACAGAAGTTGTTGGTGGCTTCGGAGCGGAAGGGTGGAAGTCGGACTCACTGGGTTCTGCCGGAGAGAAAGGAGGAGATCCAGTGGAGGGCTTTTTCTTGTATTCTGGCTTCGTGGAGGCGTGTTAGTAGGGTGCGGTGGCAAACCGTGTCGAAGGCTGTGGAGAGGTCCAGGAGGATGAGGGCTGAAGTTTCGCCGTCGTCCATTTGCTGTCTGATGTCAGCTGTGGTGGCGAGGAGAGCAGTCTCAGTGCTGTGGTTGTGTCTGAAACCGGACTGGGAGGGGTCCAGGATGGAGTTGTCCTCGAGGTGGTGGGTGAGCTGAGCGTTGACGATCTTCTCGATGACCTTTGCCGGGAAGGGGAGGAGGGAGATCGGGCGGAAGTTTTTGAGGTCGTTGGGGTCTGCCTTGGGTTTCTTGAGGAGGGCGTGGATTTCGGCGTGCTTCCAGCTGTCCGGGAAAGTCGCGGTTTTGAAGGATAAGTTGATGACCTTTCGAAGTTGGGGGGCAATGGTAAAGTTGGCTTTGTTGTAGACGTGGTGGGGGCATGGGTCTGAAGGGGATCCTGAGTGGATGGAGTTCATGATCTTGCAGGTTTCAACGTTGTCTTACGTGGGTTCAGGCGGTGAGGCAGTTGGCGCAGGTGGGGTTGTCGGGGGTGGGGTCTGACGGCGGCGTGGTGTTGAGGCTGTCGTGGATGTCGGCGATCTTCTGATAGAAGAAGGTGGACAGGGCGTCGCAGAGGTCTTGGGATGGTGGGATGTCGTTGACATTGGCGCTGGGGTTGGAGAGCTCTTTACGATGCAGAAGAGTTCTTTGCTGTTGTGTGCATTGTTGTTCAGGCGTTCTGTGAAGTGGGAGCGTTTGGCGAGTTGGATTAGCTGATGGTGCTTGCGGTGGCCTCTTTGTGGGCTGCCAGGCTGTTGGGTGTGTGTTCGAGGAGCCATTTCTTCTTTAGTTTCTGGCAGGTGCGTTTGGAGGTGAGGAGATCGTCAGTGAACCAGGCGGCTTTTTTCTTTCCTTGGTTGTCGGTGGGCCTCTTGAGTGGTGCGAGGGTGTTGGTGCAGTCGTTGATCCACTGTCATAGGTTGAGAGCGTCGGTGTCTGGGTCGGTGGAGTCGGTGGGCGGGTTCTGGGCGAGGGTGCTGGTCAGTTGGTCTTCGGTGACTTTGCTCCAGCGGCGGTGGGGTGGTAATTGGGTGCGGTGGTGTTCGATGTGCTTCTTGAATGTGAAGTGGATGCAGTGGTGGTCGGTCCAGTGGAGTTCGGTGGTGTGGCTGAAGGTGACGTGGTTGCTTGCGGATCGAGCGTGTGGCCGGCGATGTGGGTGGGTGTGTTGACCAGTTGTCTGAGGCCGAGGTTGGAGAGGTTGGCGATCAGGGATGTGGTGTTGGCGTCGTTGTTGTTCTCCAAGCGGAATTGAGGTCTCCAAGGAGGATGTAGTCCATAGAGTTGAGTGCGTGGGTGCTCATGAGGTCGGCGATGGAGTCGCTGAAGGGTGCTCGTGGTCCTGGTGGTCCGTAGATGAGCATTCCCCTGAGGGTGGTGTTGGGGTCAGTGTGGATCCGGAAGTGTAGGTGTTCGGCGGTCTTGAGAGTGTCGTCCGTGTGGGTGTGGATTTTGAGGGTGGATTTGTGGACGATGGCTATTCCTCCTCCGATTCCGTTGGGGCGATCTCTTCTGGTGATCTTGTAGCCGTCCGGGATGGCTATGGCGATGTCAGGTGCTGAGGAGTCGTTCCACCAGGTTTCGGTCAGGAAGGCTACGTCAGGGGCGGTGGTGTCGAGCAGGTCCCAGAGCTCGATGGCGTGCTTGCGTGCGGAGCGTGTGTTGAGGAGTATGCAGTGGAGGTGGTTTGTTGCGGTTGTGGCAGGTTTCCTTGTTCCGTCGCAGGTGAAGTTGCAGGCGAGGCAGGAGAAGGGTCCCTTGGCGTTCTTTGGAAATGACTGGAAGAATGTTGTGTAGCGGCCGGGGTTGAGGGCGCTGAGTTGGTTGGCCGAGTAGCGACAGATTTGCGGATCTAGCACGGTGAAGCACGGTGAATCCATGGTAGATCCACTTTTATAGATACACATACATCTTTTTTCTTCAATAACTCCAAACCTATTGAACAGAGTTGCATCAAATTACACAAAGAGTTCTTTCTGGATCTAGATCTAGCTCCCTGCCAAATTTTGTGTAATTCCATTCCATTTCAGGCTGTATTGTTGTCTAAAATCCACATGGGAAATTGCATGGGGAAAACATGTTTTGGAACACCCCTTTTTTCTCAGCCACTGCTTGGCAGATCACCCCAAAATTTTCCAGACTGCAGCTGAAGTGAGTGGCAAATTAATTTTGAAAATTTTGTGAAGATTCCTCAAGCTACAGCAAAGTTATTACCAAAACAAAAAATGTTTTTCCTATGGAAACTAGGTCCTAACTATAACTAACTACTTGCAACCACCAGTAGGATACATATTTTATATCTTACATAATATATATATATTCACTGGAAAAAAAAAACGTTACAGGCATATTATAGTTAGGTTCCGAATTTACTCACACAAAACCATAGAAATTCAACAGTTACAGTAAAAGTTATTTCAAGTAACTATAACTTGCACCCTAAGGTAACTATAAATCACACCCCTACCATGCATAGCTTTTTCTTCAATAATGTGACTGCTAATGTTTCATTTATATCTTTAATAATGATGACGTTATAGAAGTTTGCATGAGTGCTGTAATATCTGGGGTATTTAGCAGTGCATGGCGAGGCCCTTCAGCCAATGCCTGATAACCACCCAATCCCATGCCTCACACAGCCTTCCACCATGCGCAGTGGGTGTGGGCCGCAGGGTCTGGCCTGTAACCAACCCCGCTAACCACCCAACCCTGCACCATGCACAGCAGAATGGTCTGTCTCTCTCTGGGTGTGAGAGGGTGCCTCTGGGTGTGGGATTGGGTGCGTGAGGATCTGAGTGGTTCTCTGAGCGGATGTGTGATGGTCTGAGTGGGTCTGTGAGTGGGTGTGTCTGTGTCTCAGAGAGTCTCTAAGTTCGTGTGTGAGGGTCTGAGTGGGTCTGTGAGTGGGTGCATGAGTGTCTGAGTGGGTCTGTGAGTGGGTGCATGAGTGTCTGAGTAGGCCTGTGAGTGGGTGCGTGAGGGTCTGAGTGGGGCTGTGAGTGGGACAATGACAGTCTGAGTGGGTTTGTGAGTGGGTGTGTCAGTGTCTGAGTCGGTCGGTGAGTGGGTGCATGAGTGTCTGAGTGGGTCTTTGAGTGGGTGTGAGTGCTACATTGAGTAAATGAATTAGTGTATGAATGACTGTGAATGCTTTTTTGTTGTCACTGATATTTGCAAATTCTTTATGACTTTATCATGCGGGGTGAAAAAGATTTTCCCTTTAATTTCACAAAAACTACAGAACGGATTTACACCAAATATGCAAAAGCATAATATCCTTTACCTACCTTTCTGCCAAATTTGGTGTAATTGCATCCAGTGGTTCGGCTGTAGTTGTGTTAAAAAATCCTCTGGGAATTAACATGGGAAATGCATGTGCTTTGACCCCCCTTTTTCTACGCCCCCTCTTGACGCATCACCCAGAAACTTTCTGTGCGTACCAAGACTCACAGGGCCACTTTATTTGGAAAATTTCATAGAAATTCATCAAACAGTGCCAAAGATATAGGAAAGTTAAAAAAAAATGTTTCTATGGAAACATGGCCCTAACTATAGCTAATATGTATACACATATTACCTGCTGGTGGTTACCAGTAGGTAGCTAAAGTTTGTGCCATGATTGCATTGAAAAAGCGCATATATATACATATATATATATATATATATATATATATCTATATATATATATATATATATATATATATATTCACATTTTTTTAAAATTTCCACCAAGCGACAAAAAGTCAAACGCAGCACTCCAAGGATACAGTCCTCTATTTAATGCTTCACAGAGCGAAAACAACCATCACCGACGCCTTTCAATCTACATGGTCTTGATCATGGTTAGTGAGTGCATTATCTATTTCCGATATATATAGTTTCCCACCCAACGCCTTTATGTAGCATTGTGGGATATGTAGTCCAAACATACAAAGTGAAAAATGTCAACATAAAGACCCAAATGTATCACTTTTAACAACTAGAACATCACAATATAACTTGTCTTGTTGGTGTCAAAAACGGTCATAAATTATTTATACATTCCTTGTATTACCAAAACAATTACGTCATTGCTTTTACTTACAGAGCCATGGTATTACCAATATTATATCCCCATACAACTGATATTATATCCCCATCAACTGATATACATTTTTTAACTTTGACACTAACACACCTTCAATTCTGGAATGTTGTTTAATGACAGAGCATAGGGATTATTATTTGGTATAGTACCCATGCTTCATTAATACCATGCCGTATATCTAGAGAGCCCATATGTTTTCCACCATCCCTTCAAACTCGATTCCACTTAACTGAATCCGAATCCTGCTATCTCACAAATGGCAATACTGTTCTTCATCCCCATTAATCCCATATGGAATCTTTGTTTTGAGTCTTATGATGAATTTTAATTCCAACCATCTCAGATGCAACACCCCATATCTCCCTCTTTCATATTTTCTTACTGCGGCTATACCAAAGTATCTCATATGTAGCCAATCAGCCTCCTTGTGGCACTTTAAATGTTTTGTCATGACATAATTCAGATCTCCATTTTGTACTGCCCTAATATGTTCTAATATTCGCATTTCTAAGGGACAGATTGTATTCCCCACAGATCTTAACTCACAGAGACACTCAATTACGTAAACAACAAATGTCACATCACATGTTATTTTGTACCTAATGTGGATCGATCTTCCTTGAAAGTCCATGGTTTCTCACTTGTTGCAGCTGATCCGACATGCCTTGGATTTGTTACTACATTTGAAACCCTTATTCTATGCTGTCAGCCAGTTGGATGTTTGTGAGAGTTCAAAATGGCTCTTCACCAATTGATCCTTCGGAAACTGTACCTTCCTGTAGGTCACGTTTGGTTATGCTCCTACTATTTGTCCAATATCAGGGTCATTCTTGATAATATGCCAATGTTTGTTTAAAATATTCAGGACCTGATGGTTCTCTGCACTGTATATCAAAATTAATCTGATTGTTTCTTGTTCCTCCTCTTCCATACAGTTGGTTTTATTCACAAGAGTCTGAGCATGTGTTAAAGATCTAACTCTCCTTACCCCTTGTTTCACATCTCAAACCTTATATTCTGTCCTCAAGAATCGTTGTTCAGTGTCTTTAAACTTATTATCCATGTCATTAATGTCAGAACAGTTTATTTTTATTCTGACAAATTCATCATAGGGAATGCATTTCATAAGCAATTTCGGACTCGTGCCCTAAGGTAACTATAACTTGTGCCTTTGCCATGCAGTTTTTTCATGCAAAATTTTACTGCAAATATTACATTGATATTAACAATGATGTTATCAAAGAAGTCATGAGTGCTGTAATTTGTGGGGTACTTAGCAGTACATGGCGAAAGCGCAAGTTATAGTTACCTTAGGGCACAAGTTCTAGTTACTTAAGATAACTCTAACTATAACAGGTGAATTTCTATGGTTTTGTACATTTACAAATGTTACCCTAACTATAACGTCCCTGTGACCTTAGGTTTTGTAAGTGGATTTCTATATTTTTTTAAAAACCTCTTTCCTAACTATAACGTTCCTCCTGTAACCTTTCGTTTTTTCAGTCAATTTCTGTGGTTTCATTAACGTAAAGTAACTTGCATTACTATACGTTAATTTAACCACCACCGTGCACCGCCTTCGGCCATGAATGGGGTTGGCTTGCTGTGCAGTCAATCCCTATAACCAACCAACCCCACGCTGCGCACAGCCTTTTCTTTGGCTGTACACATTGGCGGTTGTCCACAGGGCCTGACCTGCGGCCAGTCCCTGTGGCCAACCCTTATGACCACCCAACCCTGCACTGCACACAGCCTTCTGCTGTGCATAGGTGGGGTTGGCCATTGGGCCTTTCCTGCAGCCAGTCCCTGCGGTTTACCCCTCTAACCACCTAACCCCCTGCTACACACGGCCTGCGGCAATGAGCAGCGGGGTTGGCCAAAGTGAATGGCCTGTGGCCATTCCCTTCAGCCAACCCCTATAAATGGGTGTGTGAGAGTGTGATTGGGTCTGCACAAATGTGCTTGAGTGTATAACTGCAAATTGGTGCGTCGGTCTGTGACTTCAGCTGTGAATGGGTGGGTGAGGGTCTGACTGTGTCTCCGAAGGTGTGTGTCAGTGGGTCTGTGAATGGGTTCTTGAGGGTGTCACTTGGTCTGTGATTGGGTGCATGATAATTAAAGTGGGTCTGTGAATTAGGTGCATCAGGGTAGGGGTGGATCTACAAATGGGTACGCGAGGGTGTGACTGCCTCTACAAATAGGTGCATCAGGGTTTGAGCAGATACGTGAATGGATGCGTCAGGGTCTGAGCAAATCTGCGAATGGGTGTGTGAGGGAGTCAATGAGTATGTGAATTGGTGAGTGTTATTCTGAATGCATCTGAGAATGGGTGCACAAGGGTGTGACTGAGTCGGTGAATAGGTGTATGAGTTTTTGAGTTCATCTATAAATAAATGAATTACACTATTAATAGCTCTGTCAATAGTTTTTTTTATTGTCACCAACATTCACAGATTCATCCTGACGTTACACGGAGAGGCCCATGCTGTGCATCATGGTGCACTCACAAATATCACGCATCTATAAAAAAATTCATTTTAAGGTCATATCTTGCACCCCAAACTGTCATACATCTCAGCCCAGGGGTCAGGGTACCTCCATCCTAACCCCTTACATCAACTTTCACTACACTAATCAGCCCCAGGGACCGTCACCCGTAATATAAAATGGCAGCCGCAACTTTCTACTCAGGTTGCGGCCAGCCAGTCACAGAATTCCTCTTGTCGCGTGCATTTGCGAATATGCTGCGATCGCCACAAAAACATCCTGAAAAGTTTGCGACTTCAGATATCTAAATTTCTTTTCCCTTTTATATCTCCTAAACTACTGAACGGATTTACACCAAAAGCATAATCAGCATACCAAAAGCAGCTTTCTGCCACATTTGGTGTAATTCTGTCCAGTGGTTCAGGCTGTAGTCGTGTTCAAAGGTCCTATGCGATTAACATGGGAAACTCAACTTTTTTGACCCCTGCTTTTTCTCGCCCTTCGCTTGAGGGATCACCCCAAAACCTGCTGTGTACTGGTACACTTTTTTTGGAAACGTTCCTATAGATTTGCCAAACAGTGCCAAAGATATAGGCAAATAAAAAATGCTTTTTCTATGGAAACATGGTCCGAACTATAACTACCTAGTGGTAATATATATATATATATATATATATATATATATATATATATATATATATATATATATATATATATATATATATATATATATATATATTTTTTTTTTTTTTCATTCCATGGCAATGAACATAAATATGAAAATATGAAGCAATAGTTATCTTAGAACAACTGTACTAATAAATGCACATTGAAACATGTTTTACTACACTTCAAAGGTTAAATTCCAGTTTATTATTACAATATCATGACATTCCTTTGAGAAAATCATTGTATGCTGCCTCACAGGGTGCATGTTGCAAATAGTAAAAAAATTGGAACAACTTTCCTAATAATCATGAGGCCTCTTGAGTGTGAATTTACATAACTGCACGTTTTTACTCCCTATCCTGGCTTTGGTTATTTTTGCAAAAAATACACTTGAAAAATGCAATGGCATAAAACACATAAGCAGATAATAATCTTTATTTTACCATTATTCAGTTTCAGTTCAGTGTTATCTATTCAGCCATTTTGGAAATGCAGGTTTAAAGAAGTGCTTGTGGTGGTCATGAAAGGGTTAAAAATATATTGATATCTAGATTCCTTGTCCCCCAGGAGTCCTGCTGAACTATGAGTTTAAAAATAGGGGCCTATGATTTTTCTCCTGTAGGCCTTTTCAGGACTGTAGGAAGAGTACTGTGCTAATAATACCAAGCAATCTAATTGGCTGGCCACAACGTGGAGAAAAATGTTGAGGCTGTCATTACAGGACACAAGAATGTTGTCCCAGTGTACTGACTTCATTTTAAGAAAACTTAAGGGACAGGCTACGGACACTCTTACCCTTTGTTTTTCATGGAAGGGCCCCGTAGTTAATGCCACACTGTGACCTTCCAAAGGCCATAAGTAGCTGGGATCAGATGGCTGTGGGGAGGTAGACACCTTTGGGCAGTTGGGCACCTGTATGAGTTGGGAGAAGGACTGTCCAGAGACCAGTCCCTGTGGCTGCTACACAAAGCTGTTGTCAGCAGGGGTGTTGACTGCCTATGATAAAAAAAAACTGAAGTTCACTGAAAAAACAAACGTTAAAGTGATGTTAAACTTCAGTATGGCGATAAGATGTTACCTTAATTTTAAAAAATCTCAGAAATTTACTAACACAAATGTTAACGTAACTTTATAGTTAGACATGGTACTGAGACCTTATCTTACATTATAGAAACTTCAAATCTTCACTGGCAACTCCAAAGGTTAAAGTGAGTTTCCAGTTAGATATCCAAATAACCAAAAAACTAGTGTTTAAAACTTTACCAGTTATAGTTTACTGATCTAAGCTCCCCATTCATGCATACATGGCCCTCTATAACATCAGACCAGTGTATCTCAACCACCGCCTGACCTTTGACATGCCCACCGACACCTCTGCTCCACCCAAATAGCCCTCACCACACCATAAGGGCATGCAAGAACTCAGCTGAAGGAAGATCCTACTCTTGCCTCGCCGCAAAGACCTGGAACACTCTCCCGCAACGCCTCAGGCGATCACCCTCACTACCTCAATTGAAGAAGGGCCTTAAGACATGGCTCCTTGACTGAACTCCTACTACCCAACAGGGCCTTGAGACCCTCACGGGTGATTAGCCACACTCTACAAGAACCTGATTGAATGATTGACTGAGTGTTCATGTTAGGTGAGCATTCACTGTCGAGGTTGCACTTTCGCTATCTTTGAGGTTTGAGGCTTTATGACATTTGAAGACCTATGAGGGAGTAAAGTGGTGTGGAATGAGCAATTGGGCCTGAAGGGGCCATGTTCCTGACGTGCAGACCGGCTTCACAGTCCAAGAACATATCATGTGTGTTCAAACAAATGTAAAATTATTTAATTTGCGTTATAAAGCACAATACTTACATTTCTAGACAACAGCACCATTTGATTGATTTCTCACAAGTGATCTTTTATGTAATTAATGGCAGTGATACAGTACCTGTTCAGATTTCACATTTACTTCATCTTGCATTGATAAACGTATTTGCTTTTTCCAGCTCCTATGTTTTTGTATTTTTTTCCATGCATCGTATGGCTTTGGATAGTGCACACTTTCAACTGTGTCGTCTTCTGGCTTATGAGTGAGAGCCATAGAGAGGAGAATGAAAGGAGTGAGAGTTAGTCACAGTGCCTATCATTGGATCAAAAAGGTGTCCAGACAACGTGCACATCTAATCTGTGGCCTCTGTGATGGTCACATATGTGCCAATTGTAAATATAGGAAAATGTGTTAAGGTAAGCAGCAGTAGAAACTTGGACACAGTAAAGAAAAAGAAAATGCAGGTCCACAAGGTGAATGGGCAGGTTCCAAGCATGTGTGATGAAGTGGAAGTGAGGAGAGAGTGAAAAGCTGGTATTGAAGAGAAAAGAGGTGATATCTGAGGTATACAAATGAAGAATATCAAAAAGATGTGGAGAGAAAAGGGAAAGTGGTGTACAGGGAAGCATGGGAATGACTGAGACACACTGAAGACCATAGCCTCCTCCACAGACATTAGTAATGCTTAATTCACAGTATCAAGCTTTTAGAGTTAAATCATTTCCAGCTCCAGTAATTCACAACATAATCATTGGTGTTACTGATTTATTTTTTTACATTGCTGATAAACATTGGCAGAGTCCATATGTCTGGCTTCTTTAAGGCTTAGGGCCATTGTTGTCTTATATGTTTGGATACAAGAAAACTTACAGAGCTTCCACATATTGGTAAGGTGAAGCACGGGATTTTAGTTAATATATTTTAAGCTATGGTCTAAATTATATGATCCATGTTGTTTGAAAGGGATCCTTAGTTAGTCTTCTTCGGCCATGCCTGTTCTTAGAGACCTCACATCTTTTTCATCCCACTTGAAACCAGAGCTGTCGTTAGCATAGTGATGCCTAGTGTGCCAGTCTGTTTTGGCGGCACCCCCAGGACCTCCTTCTCCACAAATTCCTTAACTACCACCCTCCAACAGTGTCCCTCTTCTCTCCATAGAACCTCTCTGACATGCATTTCATTTTTTTTTAATAGTTACTCACAGTTCACTCACTCTGTTCTGTGATCTGCATGGTACATGTACTTTGCAGAAAGCACATTAGCCCCTTGTGCTAGTTTATAATGAGTGAAAACTGCCACTAAACAACAGTCCTCTCTCTCACCAAAGTTATCATGACATTTTTATTTGTTCCTGAAAACTGTTTCAACACACAAGGAACTCTGCAGTATGTGCTTTTAAACTCATACGTTATTCTTAAATACAATACCCCTCCAGGTCAGCACTTAAAACACTTCCTGTTAGTGCCCCCCCCCCCAAAGTCTGCTTATTGTACAGTGCAAGTGCACTGAAGACGTACTTTCTGTAGGAGAATTGAAAGGTATGTAATTGGTGGCACACAATTACAAGGTAAGTAGAATGGTTGTTGTCTCTTGGTCGCAAATAAGGAAGTGAGGCAGATGGTTGCAAGCGTATCCATGGTAATCCACTCCAACTCAAATATTTCTCATCACAAATTTGCCTACTTTGTTGAATCATGTTGGTCTGGACCCCTTTTATGGACAAATTATTAATGTATTGGTGTGTACCAGAGCAGGGAGGTACAGCTCACACATCCACTCGGTTCAGTGTCCTCTCCAGAGACTTTGTTCAGAACAGACTGCAGGGCTTACTGGGTCTCAAACTACACTTGGAAACAATGTGCCACACCTGGGAAGCTTGGGTAGAATGCGTTGTTTTATTTTAAAAAGAGGTTGCAGCACTCGGGTTTTCAGGTTTGACAACAGCTTCCCAGTGCAGCAGTCGAGTCATGGAAATTGTTGTGCATAAGGGTACTTCCTGTCCCTCTCTCTCCCCGCTCACCTCAGACTTCACTGAGCACCTGCAAGAAAGCACAGTACCTGTCCTACTGCACTAAAGTGGTGAAATGTCAAACTCCTGCACGACAAGTTTCCACACAAACAGTTTTTCTCATCTGCTCAAATTACCAGTGAGTGCTTAAGGACTTTCATAACCTTATATTGATTTTATCTGGGAATCGGTTTTCAGTTGTGCGCCTTCACTATGAGGCATTGAGTTGTTGGTGAGTGCTGAAAAAGCATTTGTAGTGTTGTCCCCCTGGAAGTACCGCACTCTGACTAACTAGTCTATCTATCCATACCAGGCTTTTCAAAGATATCTGTTTGAAAAAGGGGAATTCTCATTTTCCTTATTGTATGTTTTGAAGGTCCCAGAATGTGACAATGACACTGCTGCCCTCTTTCTCGTTCTGCAATACTGGTGTTGCAAATTTGTAAGCTGAGACCTTGGTAGGTGATCGAGAAAATAGGTGTATCTGCTTCAATTAAATAGGAATGTCCCAACTCCTTCCATACCTGTCTCTCGAGAAGCACAATTTATGTCTGAGGGAACATACCAGTCTCACCCTTCAAAAAAGTGCTTGTGTCATCCTGTTGCTTCCTTTTAGAACATGGACACAGGAGTGAAATACCGTCAGGTGTGCAGGTCCCGAGCTGTGTGATGTTACAGCTCACTGTCTTTGTCTAACCCTCTCTTTCCTTGTCCTCTTTCACTCTCAACTTTGTCCCAGGTTTCCGCACCCTCACTTCATTCTCTCCAACTTTTCTTTCTCCTTCCTATCTTGGTTTTCTTTCTGTTGCTCGGATCTCTCTTTTCCCTTTTCCCTTGCTGACTTTCTCACAGCTTTGGAACCTGTCCCTTCCTGTTTCCTTTTTTCTCCTCGTGTGCCCTTATAGAGGTGCAGAACTCTAAGGTAACTTTCTGCACACTGATTACTACAGTTAATTAATACAATTGCACAGTGTTGTCTACCATTTGTCTGACCTCTCACCATTGATATCTGATCTTTATTATTCAATTTAAACTTACCTCTCTGTAGTAATCCTTGCCTTTTCCTAGGTACGAAGCATACATAGATTAAATTCAACCATCGTTGGCAAGGTCCTTGTTTATGAAGCTGGAGTCCTTAAAATCAATATGCATACAGCAGAGTGGAAAAAGGGCTCCGATATAGGGGACTTATGTGAACTGTGCACTAATTGTGCTGTTGAAAATATCAAAGATATTCTATTTTTCTGTCCAATTTATGCAAAACCTAGACATAAATGGATTAGGGCTACTGTTTCTTACCTTGGATTTCTGCACTTTTCAACCAGCACTTAGATTATTTTTACCCGATACTTCACATTTTATTTTCTTTAGCCTAAACATATTTTGCACACTGTACGTTTAATTAGACAGATGAAAGGTACACAGTTTTTATTCTTTTTAGCATATGTTGTGGGTCACTCAACTGACGTTTTATTTAAAGTATCTGTATTACTTTTTGTTATTTACATATTAGTTAATATTGTGAACGCACTTTCTGTCGTCATTTATTGTATGTTATTTGTGCTGTATACAGCCAGATGCACCATCACTGATCGATTATCAAAAGCATATGTTTGGCAACGAGGGGGTACCCTCTATAATATTACATCTACAGCTTTTATCTGTAGATTATTAAGCATATTCGGACAACATAGCGGACTGATTTTTTAGGTTTTTCTCATTGGGCCATGCTTTGACACAAATCATTTGATGAGTTTCTCTATCTTTTCTTGACCCCCCCATGTTATAATTCACTTTGTGTGATATTCTATGTTTTTATGTTAGCTTTCTAAGGTTTTTAACTGAAATAAAGTATTGACGATATTGAGTGAAGCCACAAGTATTCAAATCTGCCAATTTCAGCTAACACCCAGATCTCAACAAAGAATGCATTAGTCCGTGGGGATACCTTACCTGGTCCTGATTATGATTATATATGCAGGCACATTTTTAATTCTAGTAGTTTGCATTTTACCTAACAACCTCTCCCCCATATTCATGTGATACCTATTTATCGTATGGTCGTGGTCAGCATATTGGATATGTATGTGTAATGTAATTACCCATAATCAGGATATTGCACTTGATGAGGAGTTCCACAATTACATAGAGGAGTGTACACCTGCGGTAGCTTCAAATATCTTCATTATATACTTTATCTCTTTACATAGCAGCTTGCTTAATATAGTGCTCATGATTCAATGCAGCTGAGGTAGCACATGTGCTTTTTGTTACCCAGATGAGTGGTTCTAATTAAAATGACCTCTGAAGGATGTGAGGCTGAGGAGATTCACTGTTATTCAAACCTCTAACTGCTAGCTCTGCAGCAGGCACTAACGTCAATGAGCTATCATGCCAGCAAGTACTTCCCTTCCAGAGACTTCTCCTTTTGAAGGAAGCTAAGCAGCAGCATCAAAATAGCCCTGTTAGTCAGCCTCTTGATTTCCATTCATCAAACTACTACTTGACCCTCACAATTGACTTCTGATCAGTCATGCAGCATCAGCATGGCAGCCAGTTAACATGCTTGCAACTGATAGACACAAGTACTTTACCGGTGACGTGTAATTTTATCAAGAATAAATTAATATTTTAAACCTCAGAAAATGCAATTCCCCCTCGCCTGAGATAAGCAAGTAAATGTGTGCTGAGCATTATATGCCCATTTATCTTCCCGTTATATACCACTTATTTCATATTGACCAGCATATTTTATTTTCATTGTTGAACACTATTGAAAACATTTTTAAACCATGCTGCATTATCTCAGCCGCCTTGTATCTGAACATACTGATATTAACAATGTATGTGGAACTATTTGCCAATGGATCTGAATGAAGTATGTTTGATTACAGAGTGTTTCATTTGTATCTGTTAGAGATTTTGAGTCTCTTTGGCTGGTGCAGCCAACCAAAAGTAAGATGTGTCACTTCCTGTAACGGCACTAGGTCAAAGGGCTATGCCATGTTACTTCATGTGACATTATCAGGACCCAAAGGTAACATGATGTCACTTCATGTGATTTCATAGTCTCAAAGGTCTTGTCATGCCACCTCCTCTGAATTTATCGGGGAAGGGTCAAATGGCATGTGATGTCACTGCTTATGTTCGCCTAGTCAAAAAGGAGAACACAGTCACACAGTAAAGTTGGCCAATGGCTGAATTGGGGTGGCCAAATACCTTGCTGCAAGTTGTAGTGAGTGGTGAAAAATGTGAATGCCACAACAACAGAACAATGGATGAAGAGGGATAGCTGAAAGTCCCTTTAAAAAGTGTATTATATGTATATATATCTATAATAAAATCAAAAGGTTTTGGGTAACACTACACCTAAAAATGCATGCAGTGTCAAAGGGGAAAAGATGTAAGTGGCTACAGAAACATAGAGACCAGGGGAGTCATTAACCCCTCACTTAAGCAGCTTGAGGCGGGGAGGGGGTTACTGGACAGTTCAGAGTAACATGAAAGATTTAAGATGTTCACTTTGGTCTCCTAAAATCTCATAAAGATGATCGATTGCAGTGGAAGAAAGGGAGGTAAGGAGTGCTGGAGAGCTGGTGAGAGTAATAAGATGGATGAATGCAGAGATCGATGAATGGAGAGAGGGATAGGCCATGGATGTAAGGAGACATGGATGATGGTGGACGGATTGAGAGAATAACGAACAGATGAAGATAAAAGATACTGATTGATGGAAAGAAGGAAGGTAAAATGAATGGGTGACAGATTGAGGAAAAGTAAAGGAATGAAAGAGAAAAGGAAGGATGTATATAAAATGAAAGATGGAGAAAAGAATGAATGGATAGAAAAGGCAGAAAGATAGATATAAGGATGGAAGATTCAAGGTAAAGGAAGAGACCGAGGGCTAAAAGCAAGATTGGAAAAGGCAGAAAGAAGGCTGGACAAAGGAAGGACAAAGTACTGTAGAAAGTATGAAGAAAAGGTAAGAAAGAAATGTATTTGTAATGCTATTCCCTTGGTGTACACATACATAGTAGAAGGGACCGAATAAATTTCTTGTTTAAAATATCTGCCTATTTCATCTGAAACATTGATGGCTTTCATGACATGAGTTTAGAGTGGTATTTTCCAAAAGGTTAATTGTTATACACAAACTTTCATTTAATTTGGAAGGCAGAGTCTGTGAGAAGCCAGCCTCTTAGTGCAAAAGACGTCTGAGGAGTCAGATGCCCGATGTGGCACAGGAACTATGTGGGTCCATTTGCAGACATGATAGAGAGGATGGAAAAGTACAACCTCTGCAGAGGACATGAGGTGTTTGTGAAATCACAGGTCTGTAAATGGCCATCTCCATGAGAGGTCAAAGTATTTGAAGTTCTTGCTCCTTAGAAAATACATAAGGGAGAGGCAGGCTCCCTGACAAAAGCAAGGTTTGTGAATGCCTACCCACAAAAATTAACCAGGCTCTGTGAGGGGTCAACTCTGACAGGCCCCTGGGTCTGGGGCAGGGAAAGGGACAACTCACTGCAAGGGCACTTTATTTGTTAAAGGGCTTAGCAAACACCCTCCGATTAATCCTTACCCACCCTCCTTGACAGGCTCTGTATACACACAGATAGCCATTTCTAAACGCCTCACTAGGCCTCTCTGACTCACTGGTCAGTCCCATCCCTGCCTGATTCTCAGCAGCCAATCTGGTTCTAGGCATTAAAGGTGACCACAAGACCAATTACATCATCCTTGGATATCTGCAGCCCATCTTCCAAGATCCCCACAACAATAGATCTCTCTTGCCTAACCTTTGGACCCCACCTGCCCCTTTATAAGACTCGACTCAAAAGCACTTTCGAAACATATTGTTTCATTTTACAGGCAAGTAAAACACAAAAACTTCCAAAGAGGAATATAAATAAATATATGCAGTGGACATACATTTCACACCACCTGGTGCCACTACCCTCCATAAGTGATGCTTGACTCAATGCCACACCTTCCTTTATATGCATATGGAGCACTCTCTGACTCCCAGAATGTGCTCCCCCTAATGCCCTTTTCCCTATCCACAATAAGTAACCCCACTTCACCACCTGAGCTATTTCCCCACTTTACAGATTTTCAGGAACCATATTGTGATGAAGACAACAGTATTGATGGGGCTTTATCCTGGCCCTTCCCTTCTCTTTCCATAACCGAGATGCACCTGTGTTTTTTTTTTTACAAACTACCTGGGACGCCTGTCCTTTTAAAGCCTCTACAGGGATACAGGAGGTGGAGGGGTGTGGTATCATGTGTGATACTGATCTACCTCCTGATAAATGGTGGCCTGAAATAGAAGGCGGGACTAACCCGTAAATGACGAGTACCGGCGAGTATGGGAGAGAGAAGCACCAGAGGAATACATCCAGGGAAATAGACCCAGAACAATGCTCACCTGGGCAGAACGACTCGAGAAGCCGCAGCCTTCCGTCTGAGATCTCCAGGGATCAGGACAAGAGTTTACCCCCCAGCTACTGCCCTGGAAGCCTTCCAGAATTTGAAGAACGCTTTTACTGCAGCTCCGATGCTATTGTCTCCTGGGTTTAGTGAACCCTTTATTCTACAAACTGACATTTCTGATGTTGGCATTGGTGCTGTTCTGTCCCATTTGTATACTGAGGGGAAAGAAAGAGCCCTTCTCTTCATCAGTAGAAAACCATTCACTCGTGAAAAGGTGTACCCCACCATAGAAAAGAGTGTCTGGCTCTGAAATGAAGTATTGAGAAACTGCGTTAATATCTGGAGGGCAGGTCATTTGTATTATATACTGATCATGCACCTCTCATATTGCTTCAGCACAACAAGGGGAAAAATGACAGGGTCCTAAGGTGGTTTTTGTGTTTGCAGCCCTTCAGGTTTGAGGTCCACCATAGGAAGGGTAGGAAACAGGAAAGCACTGACTCTCTTGTTTTCCTCTAATCCCTGATTGGGAAAATCCTGGTGAGGGGTGTGTGATGAGGACAACAGTATTAATGGGGCTTTACCCTGGCCCTTCTCTTCTCTTTCCGTACCCCAAGATGCACCTGTGCTTTTTTTTTATGGACTACCTGGGAAGTTTGTCCCTCTAAAGCCTCTACAGGGATATAGGAGGTGGAGGGGCGTGGTATCATGTGTGACTCTGATCAGCCCCCTGATGAATGGTGGGCTGAAATAGGAGGTGGGACTAACCCAGAAAGCAAGAAGTACCGACGAGTGTGGGAAAGAGAAGCACCAGAGCAAGACCACTGGGAAAATAGACCCAGAACAATGCTAACTGGGGGAGGACAACTAAAGAAGCCACAACCTTCCGTTTGAGATCTCCAGGGACCTGGACAAGAGTTGACGGAGTAAGCTAGGAGGCCACTGTTTCCTCATATTGCCCTGCAACGTTCACAGAGGAGTGTGGCTAGCCCAGGGGCACACCAAGCACAGTGATCCGGTCCAGTCGATCCTAGAGGGAAGAGGAAAACAAAGACGAATGTGATGAAACAAAAGCCAAAGGGGGAAAATGGAAGACGTACAGAGAATAATAAGGAGACCTATAAGCAAATAACTAAGGCGTGCAATACATTTTGTTATCCGTGTACTGAGCCATTTGCCAGACCATGTGACACATATATGTGTGAAAATACAGTCCTGGGGGTGCACTGTAGGTTGTTATACAAGGTTGTGGACGTAGAGTGTGCAGTTAGGTGTGTAAGGATTGGTGGGAAGCAGAGAGTATTTCTAAATCTGTTGAAGGCATGTGTCAGTTTAGGGTGGAAATGGAATGTAAACAATTGACACTGGCCAGTAGGGTCAAAAGGTCAGTCAGGAGCACTTGCATAGCAAGGACTGAAGTACCGGTGGTGCCATGGGCCCAAGTGCTAGCAGGGGAAATGGCCCTATTGACTACTGTTGGGTTAGTAAAATACAGCAATAATCAGGGTTTGATGGGCCCTTCGGTCCACTGGGTCCTGGTGCGACTGTGCTTGCTCCACCATTGATAGCTACTTCCCTGGTAGCAAGGGTCCCATAGGTCATTATGAGAGGAAGGAGAATTGGTCTGTCATCTCAGGATTTGGTGATAAGTAATAGCTATAATTCACATCCTCTGAGCCCAGTGCCACTACATCTGCTGCACTATTGATAGCTATGGCCCCTGGCAGCGCTATTTGCAGGGAGGTGGGTGGCACACACGCAAGACTGCATGCTGACTCCCTTAATTCCACCATGCAGTAACATCAACGTGACTTTTGAGGTAGGCAGGGTGTATTCACATTTTCTTTGTGATTGGCGGTGTTTGGCCTGCACGGATCACCTGTCCAGTGCTGTTAATCAGAATTAACTGCACACCTACTGCTGTTTTTTTTTTAACACCTCTTCCACAGCAGAAATGCCTCTGACTGCCTTGTCTATCAATTCAATGTTTAGGTTGCTTTTTTGAGTTCCTTTGCTGCATGTCAGCATGACCTATGGAGTCCCACATACCATGAAATATGTGGGGAGTCCCTGCACCAGGATGTCTGCAAAGGCCTCTGTTGCGCCTCCTGAACATAACGTAAAATAACATACCAGAATCTTTTTTTTTTAATAAAGAAAAATACCCTCGCCCGAATTGACAGGCTCTGTTCTTGCTCCAAGGAGGTTAATTTACAGCCACATGTAATGTCCACTTTAGACATGTTTGCTACCGAATGTCAATAATGAATGAGTCTCTTTTAAGCTTCAAATCATGAGTTTAAGTATTTGTGTATTACCTTTTAATACGACTGTGAGTAGATGAGTACAAAGTGATGTTTCTTATGAGTGAGTTTGCAAGGTCAGAATGACAAATAGAGCATTCTGGGAGTGTCAGAAGGGCTGATCTGAGAGTTTGTGACCTAGAATTTTGGCTGTTTGTGGCCCTGTTTTATGGTTTGGTGGGTCGGGTTTTGGTGTTAATGTCCCTGATATTATTGCAAACATTGCCAGCAACAAGCACAAATGCATAGTCTCTCATACCGTGCAAAATACCCATACAGTATCTCAATACTGCCCCAATTTGTAAATGTGGTCCACTTCTTTAGCGATCCAGTTCGCTAATGGAGGACACTTTTATTTTGAAGCCGAGACTATTTTTGGCCCAGTTCACTCACCCCTGTGAGGGTGTAGTGTTAATTCATATTCTGCTTTGCCTTTATGTAGTGAAAACTTGGCAGACTGTCTGGGCCAGGTCTGGTCACTGGCAGCCCCAGTTTTGCAGGTTTATGGAAGGCAGGCACCCTAGCCTCCTAGTCCCATGTAAGAATCTTCAATCTGTAAAATAGTGCACAAAAGGAGAAATCAGCCCTTGAAAAATAGAGGAAAAAGGATTCTGCTGCTTGAATCTTAGACTGCCGACATAGTTCTGTTTTAAACAAAGGAATCACAATCCGTAAAAATTTCCAATTAATAAAGCATTAAGAGCTCTACTAGGACAAGCAGGCCCTGGAATCTGAGTAAATAAATAGTTTGCTAAACCTCGTTCCTCAATATCAGCATCCAGGTCAAGAGATAGCCAGCACATGGACATATGAATTCTCAACATGATTCTCCTGCTCCATTCTGACACTCTCATCATGTAGAATGTAGCCCATTGTCCGGATAGCAAGCTTAGTATTAACATTTTGTAGTATATTTTGTATGCCCACCGACACCCGTGTGTGCCAAAACACCAAAATATATCTGTTGTAGTGCAAGGGTGGCTATGAGTCAAGGGGTGCATTTTTGAGACTGAGGGCCAGATGTAGCAAAGGTCTTTACCCATTCTGTGTCTATGGGAAAAAGTGTTTGTACATATGGCCCTTAATTCCATAATTACCTCCTCTAAATTAGGTCCTTTTAAAATATGTAACGTAACCGGACACTGAGCTGTTCTTACTGTGTCGTATGAGTTTTAAAACCTTTAACACTTTCTGGAGTCAGTCTTAGCTTCTCGCTATTGCTGCTTTTGGTGAGACAAGTTTACAAAATTAATAAGTCTGTTAGGCAAATTAAATGAAATAGTGCTCACCGAAAGATCAATGGTAAACAAAGGTATCAGTCACAGGTACTGCCCCAGGGCCCAAATAAAAGATCTCCCAATCTACTTCTGTCTTTTTCTCCCTATATGCAAGTATTGGGGGAACCTTGATCAAAGCTCAATAATGGTAGTAAGTGTAATAAAAAAAAAAAAACCTTAACAGGTCCATAAAAAGGGCACAAATTTACGAGGCGGGAGCAGATATCATCCCAGACATTTTGGGGGTCATTCCAACCCTGGCGGTCGGTGTTAAAGCGACGGCCAACCCGCAAACAGGCAGGCGGCCCAAAAAATGGAATTCCGACCTAGGCGGGAACCGCCAACACAGCCCGCCACTTTACCACTTCGACCGCCACGGCGGTACAGACAAGCAGCGCGGCGGTCACCGCCAACAGACAGGCGGCAGACAATGTACCGCCCACCCTATCACAACTCACCAATCCGCCACCTTTTCCGGGGCGGGAGCCCCACCGATAAAAACACGGCGGAAACAGACTTCGAACGGGAAAACGCTCACCTCCATACACCCCACGAGGAATCTGGACAGCATGGAACCCGAAATACACATCCTACCAGCTATTGTCTACCTGCTCCTCTACCAGGAGCACGAACGCCGTCGCAGTAGACAACGGGGAGTACTGCACCTACGACACAGGGGAGGGGGGAGGCAAAAAATTACGGGGACACACATACGCCACACACCGACCCCCACCCTCACCCACTACAACACACACATCAATGCAGAGCAACAAGTCAGAGTGACACCCCCCAACCCCACGGAAGTATGCAAAGACAAAATTAAATGATCATTAAAAATGAAGTATAATATAGCATAATTGAAGTTAAGTGAAATATGAAAATATAAATAAAATATATTACATCATGAACAATATATACATAGGTCAAAAGTCCGGCCCATATTGGCTATCATCCATTGTTCGTGGGCCAATGGGCCTAAACACATGGGCAAAGCCCACACACGAGACCCGATTCCATTGGAGAGAACACTGCAGGGGCATCAGATAGTAAAACGACAGGCACCTCAGGGGGAAGGGAAGGGGGGCACCTCAGCCAGTTCAGTCCACAACGCCAGATCCACAAGGGGCCTCCATGCCCACTGTACCATCCTGGGGAGTGCAAAGCCACAGTCTCACAAGTCTCTACAGTGGGTGGGTTGCCCACTGTACCATCCTGTGGAGTGCAAAGCCACAGTCCATCAAGTGGATTACAGACTCCACTGGTTCTGGAGGAGGCATGGTGCCCAGAGTGCTTCGTGAAGCCCTGGCCGACACAGATCCGGCCCTGCCAATGGGCCAGCGGTGCTTGAGATGAAGGGCCCAGCGGAGCGGTGCTTGACAGGAAGGGCCCAGCGGAGTGGTGCTTGACAGGAAGGGCCCAGCGGAGCGGTGCTTGAGATGAAGGGCCCAGCGGAGCGGTGCTTGACAGGAAGGGCCCAGCGGAGCGGTGCTTGAGATGAAGGGCCCAGCGGAGCAGTGCTTGACAGGAAGGGCCCAGCGGAGCGGTGCTTGACAGGAAGGGCCCAGCGGAGCGGTGCTTGAGATGAAGGGCCCAGCGGAGCGGTGCTTGAGATGAAGGGCCCATCAGAGCGGTGCTTGACAGGAAGGGCCCAGCGGAGCGGTGCTTGAGATGAAGGGCCCCGCGGAGCGGTGCTTGACAGGAAGGGCCCAGCGGAGCGGTGCTTGACAGGAAGGGCCCAGCGGAGCGGTGCTTGCCACAGCGGGGCCCAGCGGAGCGGTGCTTGCCACAGCGGTGCCCAGTTCGGCGGTGCCTGCCACGGTGGGGCCCTGTTCAGCGGTGCTTGTCACGGCGGGGCCCTGTTCAGCAGTGCTTGTCACGGCGGGGCCCTGTTCAGCGGTGCTTGCCACGGCGCGGCCCTGTTCAGCGGTGCTTGTCACGGCGGGGCCCTGTTCAGCGGTGTCTGTCACGGCCAGGCCCTGTTCAGCGGTGCCTGTCACGCCGGGGCCCTGTTCAGCAGTGCTTGACATGTGTTCCCAGGGAACCAGATCGGGACAATATTTTCCGCTCAGTTGCCATCCGACCTTTCGCTTGCGGGGCCCTCCTGTGCTGGAGTCCTGGGCCCGTGGGTGTACTCCTTCACACCCGAAATGGGGCTGGTGGGGCCCTCCTGGGCAGCTCGCCTGCTGCCGGAAATGTCTGCCCTGCTGCCCTTGCCCTCCTTCGCCAAATCTCTGGGGCCCTTGCCTCCCTTTGTGGACGTGCCAGGTGACGGTGCCAGGGTATTGCCTTTGGGGGCTGCCATCTCTGGCCTCTCGCGCAGGCCCTTCCCTTTTTTAGTTTTTTTCCCAGGGGGTGGGCTGGCTGTCCTCTTGCTGCTGGCCGATGTTGCTGCCCTAGAAGCTGGTGGACTCCAATAGCCCTGGACTATGATCCTTGTAGGTGCAGGGCTTGTGGTGGCTGAGGTGCTGTTTGGACTCTTACGAGATGGAGGGGGTGGGTCAGGTGATGCAAAGAGGTTAATTTTGGAGAGGAAAAACTTTTTAGGGGCAGTGGGAAGGGTAGGTGCAGTGGGTATGGGAGTGGAGGAAGAGGATGTGGTTGTAGGAGAGTCAAGTGTGGTGTCTTTGGGTGCAGGTGCTTGTGACGGAGGCTGTCGTGAGGTGGATGGCTGTTGGGTGGGTGGCTGCCTGCGTTTGTGTGGTTTGGAAGAGGGGGTGACAGACACACTGGGAGAGGACACAGGGGACGTGTAAATGGCAGTGGGGGTGGTGACTGCACGTGTGCGGAGTGTTCTGGTGGGTGTGCTGGTGATGGACGTACTGGCTGATGGTGGTGTGCATGCAGGTGTGAGTGGAGACGTCACAGGGAGGGAGGAGGGAGACGAGGAGGAGGGGGACACAGAGGAGGCAGTGGCTGTTGGCATGTCTTCATGTGGATGTTGCATGTGTGAATGCTTGTGTGATCTGTGGTGCTTATGTCTGGATGAGCTGCCCTTGGGTGTTGATGTGTGTGCAGGCTGGTCTGTAGGTGTGGCTGGGATAGGCAGAGGAACAGGGGAGTGGGACTGGGATGAGGAAATTGGAGGGGGGAGGCAGGAGACAGGGACAATGGCTGCCGTCAGTGCTAAGGCCAGAGCGTTGAACGATCGCTGATGGGCAGCCTGACCCGAATGAATGCCCTCCAGGTATGCATTGCTCCGGTGCACCTCCCGTTCTACACCCTGGATGGCATTCAAAAGGGTAGACTGCCCAACAATGAGCGTCTGGAGGAGGTCAATGATCTCCTCACTGAGGGCAGCAGGGGTAACTGGGGCAGGGCCTGAGGTGCCTGGGGCGAAGGAGATGCCCGCCTTCCTGGCCGGGCGGGCACGGGGCGAACGCTGAGGGGCTGCTTGGAGGGCGGAGCTGGTGCGCGGGGTGGCGGCTGTACCTGTTGTAGCGGTGGGCACGGATGTTGCCGCCACCACAAGGGAGCTCCCTTCTGAGGACGTGTCTGTGTCGCTGACGTCTCCACGGGTCCCCGTTGTGGAGCTCCCCTCACCCTCCGTCTCACTGGTGAACTCGGAGTCGGTTGCATGGCCCTCCGGGGCCATGTGAGATGCAGCTCCCTCGTGCTCCGATGCCACTTCTCCTCCGCCTGATGATGCTAATGCACACATGAGCAGGAAGACCACAAAAAAGGGGGGGGGAGAAAAAATGACATGTTGAGTGCATGCATTGGCGACACCGTTGGCGGAGAGGACAGACACAGAAGCCCCCTGCACTACGCCGCGCAGTCGGTGTACACTACTCAATTATTGTGACTTGGCCTACAAGCCTATGGACGACAACTGCACACATAGGTGACCCAGGGCCATGGATAGCTGGACTTAGCACCCTACAGAGGTGGGGGGCGGGGGCACAGGGCCATGCCTTACGGAGGGGACCAGCCTACAGAAGTCGCCCTGGCCTAGAGATACCCACAGCCCTCCTCCCCCACCCAGACACCTCCACTGTGCGCTAACATAGCAGAATGTGCTGGTACTCACCCCCTTGTGTATGCTGTGATGTCCTCACGCGCCCATCCAAATCGGGGTAGGCCACCGCCAGGATCCGGGACATCAGGGGGGTCAATTGACGGGAGCCACCCTCCTACGTTGGGAGGCCATCCCCAGCAGAGCCTCTGCGGTCTTCCTGCTCCCGCGGCGGATGTCCTCCCACCTCTTGCGGCAGTGGGTGCCCCGTCTGTTGTGGACCCCCAGGGTCCGGACGTCCTTGGCGATGGCACGCCAAATGTCGATTTTCTGATGGGCGCTGACCTATGTGACATGGACAGGGTGGGGAAAAAAGAAATCAGAATTTTCTGCATGGTCGATGTGAGTGGCCCCCCCTCCCCAACCTTGCCATATGACACATGCTCTCATCTGTCGTGCGATGCATGCCTCATTCGCTCCCCTCCCCACCATCTTTCATCCACCCCACTCAACACAGGCATTGCCCACAAAGCATGGTCCCAGTGTACTTACCTGTTGGTCTGGAGGACCGTAGAGTAGCGCATACTGGGGGAGGACCCCATCCACAAGTTTCTCCAATTCCTCAGATGTGAAGGCAGGGGCCCTTTCCCCAGTCGCAGCAGCCATCATATCTTCCAGACTGAGGTCACAGCAGCACTTGCAGTATAGGTCCTCTCCTGTGGATGATCAGGTCTCGAGTGATTAAGCAGATAGAAGATGGCGGTCATGCCCGCAGCAGGGGGGAACCGCGGCGGTGCGTACCGCACCCGCCGGCGCACATCGTCATTAGCTCCTGAGACCCATAGGGTTCAATGTTAACCAATGCTGCTTTGCGCCGCGGTCTTCAACCGCCTACCGCCACGGTGTGCCACGACAGCGCATTGACCTCACATCCCATTGTCACACTTCACAGGTCAGGCAGCCGCCATTTCAAGGGCCCACATGGCTTAATTTGTACTGCGTCACACAGGCCTAGGCCTTGCATTGCCACTCATACAAGCCATTCAATGCATAGCTATTCGTGTTCTGTGCCAGCTGTGGTTACGTACCTGTGGGTTGCTTGACTCTGTGCTCCATGTTGTCCTTCCTAGGCACCGTCCGCTGGGACCTGCGAGGAGATGGAGGAATGTTCCCGTGTACAGACCGCTGGTGGACCTGTCGACAATGGAAGAAAGACATGTCATACTGACATACAGATTTGACCGAGCCACTATACAGGAACTGTGTGCCCAGCTGGAGCCAGACCTGATGTCCCCCATTCGCCAACCCACAGGGATTCCCCCTCTGGTGCAGGTTCTGTCAGTACTCCATTTTTTGGCAAGTGGATCATTCCAAACAACAGTGGCCATATCATCAGGGATGTCTCAGCCTATGTTTTCTAAGGTTTTGTCCAGAGTGTTGTCTGCCCTGATGAAATACATGCAGAGATACATTGTTTTCCCTGAGGTGGGCGAATTGGCTACAATGAAGGGTGATTTCTATGCCCTTGGCCATATCCCCAACATCATTGGTGCCATTGATGGGACCCATGTGGCTTTGGTTCCCCCCAGTGAAAGTGAGCAGGTGTACAGGAACAGAAAAAGTTATCATTCGATGAATGTCCAGGTGGTCTGTTTGGCTGACCAGTACATCTCCCATGTTAATGCAAAGTTCCCTGGGTCAGTGCATGACGCGTACATCATGCGAAATAGCAGCATCCCTTACGTGATGGAACAGCTACGGAGACACCGTGTGTGGCTAATTGGTGACTCTGGTTACCCCAACCTGTCGTGGCTACTGACCCCAGTGAGGAATCCCAGGACAAGGGCAGAGGAACGGTACAATGAGACCCATGGGCGTACTAGGAGGGTGATCGAGCGGACCTTCGGCCTCCTGAAGGCCAGGTTTAGGTGCCTGCATATGACAGGTGGATCCCTAATGTACTCACCAAAGAAGGTGTGCCATATCATCGTGGCCTGCTGTATGCTTCACAACCTGGCTTTGCGACGCCAGGTGCCTTTCCTGCAGGAGGATGGTCCAGATGGTGGTGTTGTAGCAGCTGTGGAGCCTGTGGAGAGTGAAGAGGAGGAAGACGACGGGGACGACACAGACAACAGGGACACAGTGATACAACAGTATTTTCAGTAACACACAGGTACGAATCAACCCCGCCATTTTACATTTACTTTAAGTCTCCTGCCTCTCTACTGTCTGTGTTTCCCCCCAGTTCCTGTTAACTGAGTTGTGACTTTCCCTTCCGTTTTCAGAGCTGTGGGCCCCACTGCGTGACCTCTGCTTTGTTTGCCCTACAGCTGTGTGACAGTGGTATGTTGTCATCACAATGTAACTGAACATTTTGGCACCGTTATGTCTCATACATTTGATCAAAATACAAGCAGACTCCAGATTTTTTAAGTGCTAAATTTAGGGACATGATTGTAAAACGGTGATCGGTGATGGTGGAGTAATGTCCATGGCAGAGTCCAGTTTTCAGTCTCACAGGTGCATTGTCCATATGCCTGTGGAAGGATGGAGCAGGGGCAGTTTAAGTTTGGACAGGGTGACAATGTGGGACAGTGGGATGACATCAGGGGGTATTGTTTGCTGGCGGGGGTCTTGGCATCCTACTCTGTCTTCTTGTGAGATCTCAGGTACCGCTTGCGGGGTGGTTCTTCTTCTGCAGGAGGTGGGGTTCTGGTGGCCTGTCGTTATGTGGGGGCCTCCTGTCCACTAGCGCCGGCGGTGGTGGTAGGCTGTTCCTGGTCCAGGCTAGTGACAGGGGCCCTTTGTGGTGCCACATGGTCCCGCAATGTGTTGTCTATCTGGTTAAGGGCCACGACGATGGTCCCCATTGCGGAACTAATGTTTCTCAGTTCCTCTCTGAACCCCATGTACTGTTCCTCCTGCAGTACCTGGATCTCCTGGAAACTGGCCAGTACCGTCGCCATCGTCTCCTGGGAGCGGTGATATGCTCCCATGATGGAGGAGAGGGCCTCTTGGAGAGTCGGTTCCCTGGGCCTGTCCCCCCCCTGTCGCACAGCAGCCCTCCCAGTTCCCCTGTTTCCCTGGGCCTCTGTCCCCTGGACCGTGTGCCCACTACCACTACCCCCAGGTCCCTGTTGTTGTTGGGGTGGTGGGTCAACCTGGGTGCCCTGTAGTGGTGGACACACCACTGATTGACGTGTCCTGGAGACAGAGGCATGGGCCCGCTGGGTGGGAGCTGTGCTGGTGTTCCCAGAGGGGGTTAGGTCTGCTGTAGCCTGTGGTTGTCTGTGGGGAACCGACTGTCCCGAGGTCCCCGATGGGCCGGGCTGGTCATCTGGGTCCAGGGAGACAGAGCTGCTGTCATCACTGGGGGCCTCTTCTGGGGGTGGGATGGACATCTCTGGACCCTCCTGGGCGGTGTGGTGGCGTTCGGGTCCTGCAGGGGTATAAGAGTATGGTTATTGTTTCTGTGTGTGCCATTTCGTGTAATGGGTGGGTGGCCGTGTACCCCAGTGCTGGCATTCCCTTGTGGGGGCTTTTGTGATGGTGGCTTGTGGGGGAGATGGGTATGTGCAGTGGGCATGCTTTGGTGATGGGTGTCCATGCTTTGGGGAGGCATGCAGGGCTAGGTTTTGGGATGGGTGGGTTGTGATGGTGAGCCATTTGCAAGGAGTTGGTGTGATGGGGGTGGGGGTGGGGGTGAGGGTGGGGGTATGATTTGGCATGCAGGTGGGGTGGGGGGAATGAAGTAGTGAAGATTTTACTTACCAGAGTCCATTCCTCCGCCTACTCCTGCGAGGCCCTCAGGATGCAGGATGTGCAAGACTTCCTCCTCCCATGCTGTGAATTCTGGGGGAGTAGGTGGGGGTCCGCCGCCAGTCCGCTGTACCGCGATGTTGTGCCTTGATACCATGGAACGCACCTTCCCCCGTAGGTCGTTCCACTGCTTCCTGATGTCGTCCCGATTGCGTGGATGCTGTCCCACAGCGTTGACCCTGTCCACTATTCTGCTCCATAGCTGGGGCTCTACACGAACTATTTCCTCCACCATGACCCTGAGTTCGGCGTCAGAGAACCTGGGGTGTCTTTGGGGTGCCATGGGGTGGTGTGGATGAGGTGAGGGGTGGTGTATGTGTTGTAGAGTGTGGTGAGTGTGGTGGTGTATGGTGTTTTGTGTGTGGAAATTGTGTGGGTGATGTTGTGATTTGCCTCTGTGTGATGGTCTACTCTATGCTGTGCTGTCTCTCTCTGTCCTTCAGTCGCAATTGTGGTTGTAAGGGTTTGTGGGTGATGTGGGTGTGTGTTTTATATTTAATTGGGTGTGTGGGAGTGGTGTGTGTATGTGTCTCAGGTGTGTGTATTTTGAATTGTCCAATGTGGTAGTGTTTTGTAAAGGTGTGTGTATTTTGACTGCGGCGGTGTGTACCGCCAATGGAATACCGCAGTTGAAAGACCGCTGCGGGGATTTGTGGGTCGGAATGGCATGGGCGTATTTCTGTTGGCGTGACGGTGGAGGTTTGGTCATCGCCAGTTTTGCGCTGGCCGTTGCTGTGGCGGACTTTTGTTGTTGTCGGGTTTTTGGCGGTTTGCCAGTTGCGGGTCAGAATGACTGTGGCGGTTTACCGCGACCGCGGCGGTGTTATGGCGGTCTTCTGACCGGCGGTAAGCGCCTTTTACCGCCGAGGTCAGAATGACCACCTTTTTCTTTTCCACCCACTTTTTGCTGAACTTATCTTTGCTGGCTTTAGGATTCAACTTTACCACTGCTAACCAATGCTAAAGTGCAGGTGCTCTGTACTCTAAACATGTTGACATTGGCTTATCCACAGCTGCTCTATTTAATTTACTTGTAAGTCCCTAGTAATGTGCACTACATGTGCCCAGGTCCTGTAAATTAAATGCTACTGGTGGGCTCGCAGAACTGATTGTGCCACCCACTACAGTAGCCCTTCAAACATGTCTCAGGCTTGCCACTGCAGAGCATGTGTATGCTGTTTTAACCTGCTGTGTCAACCTGGCAAGTTATCCCATTTGCCAGGCCCAAACCTTCCTTTTTTAGTACATGTAAGTCACCCCTAAGGTAAGCTCTAACTAACCCCAAGGGCAGGGTGCAGTGTATTTAAAAAGTGGGACATGTACCTTTAAGCTTTTCATGTCCTGGTAGTGAAAAACTATTTAACTCATCTCTCAGTACTGCACAGCCTATCTCTCCCACAGGTTAACATTGGGATTACCTTGAAAAAGCCTTTAAGTGTAATTTCAAATTGGGACAAGATAGAAAGTTGGGGTTTGGTGTCTCTGGACTCACAATTTAAAATCACAAAATGGTGAAGTTGTAAGTCTGAAAATGCCACTTTTAGAAACTTGGCATTTTCTTACTTTAACCATTCTATGCATCTGTCGGCCTCTGAATACACATCTGGGGTGGGCGAAACTGGGCTTTCTGCATTCCCTCTAGACAGTTACGCACAAAGGGAACTGGGGTGTGACATTTACAGGCTTATGACCCATCACCAGGTTGATAGGCTTTCCTGGGCTAGTGGGAGGGATGAGCTGACACTTGCCCCTGCATACGACTGTGCCTGTCCCCACAGAAAGGGCTGCATAACCCCCTGTAGAGTGTCTGTAGCAAAGGAAGGAAGGGCAGGGACCTTGTGTGCTTCAAAGGCCTCTCTTTGATGTCTTCCCCACTTCAAATCCTTAACTTGGTATAAGTACTGGACCCCAAACCCCATCAAATCAGTACACTTCTGGATATGTGGGAATTCTGCTATGAATAAGGACTGCTGTGGTGCCAGGAGGGACTGCCACTCTGCTGAAATGCTTTGCTATGTTGGGCTGCTACCTGCTGCCTCTTGCCTGGGAGTGAGAAGAGCTTATCTCTCTACATCCTCTGAAGAAGCAAGTGACTCCAAGGGCTTGCTGGCTTGCCTCCTGTTCGGAAGTCTCGGGGCATCAAAGACTTCCTCCAACTATACTTTAACTGCTGCACCATGCCAACTGTGAGTCTTGTCAAGACGTGCCAATCCAGTCCCACACCTTGGAAGGGGACTCAGCAGCTGTTTTTCTGCCAAAATCGATCCATCAATGCTGTTGCACCATTCAGACCGCTGTATCCTCCCTCGATGCTGACGCATCGCCACTGTCACTGAGGTTGAGGACTTTGCATCGCTGGCTGCACAGCTTTGAATCGGCACATCACCACCAGCCCCTGCGTATCACCTTCACTGCATGGCTTGATGACGACGCATCACCTTCATCGCAAGAAGTTTGACTCCACACCTCGAGGACATCACATTGCCAGCTGTGCGGCTCGACAACAACGCATCACCCGGAGTGAGTAGATCAGAACCTCAACGTTGATGTGACCCTCTATTCAAGGTACTTTTCAATAGGCCCTGTGTGAGCCCTGTAGGCAACCTGCCCTGCATCACGGTCGGCCTGAGTTTTGGATTTACCCTGGTCTAGTGTGACCTCAAGTAACTAGCACTATTAACTTCCAAGCACTACATTGCAGTTTATTCTTTAAAAGTTCATATCTTGACTTCTACTTATTGGATTTTTGACACTTTTGTCTTGTTTTACTCAGATACATATTCTTTATTTTTCATAACTGGTGAGGAGTCTTTGTGTGGTGTTTTCACTTAGTTACTGTAATTTAAGTGTTGTACACATACTTTAGGCATTGCCTCTTAATTTGATCCTGACCGATATGTGCCAAGATACCAGACGGTGATAACAGGTTACCTTATGGTGTGTAGCTGACTTACCCTGAATAGAATTGTGGTCCCGACCTGGACAGGGTGCATATTTCTGCCAACCAGAGACCCAATTTCTAACACCCTGGAACTAGGGGCTTTGAAATCTAAGCCCAGCATACTCATTTACAGAAATATGGTGGGAATAATGACCTTATAATACATCTGGACTGTGACATTTCCCTGGAAAGGGTAGTTTCCTGGCCTTGCCATCAGAATCCTTTCCATCCCAGTTGTGGTCTAGTTAGCAACCGTGGAACTAAGAGACATGTTTTTTAATTCCTGCCTTTCCATTCGGCCATATTCTATTCTTAGGAAATTACTTTTCAAAGTCATTCTTCTGCTCTCAAGTAGACAAGTAGAGCACTGCCACACAGAAATTCAGCAAAACATACTACAGAGATGTATAAAGACACAGTGGTTGTGGTTTCACAAATGTTGTTCCGAATGTTTTCAAAACATTGCTTATAGTGACCGAAAAGTATAAAGTTAGCTATAAAAGCACTACTTCTTTACTGAACAGAGTCTTTTGATTGTACAACACCTTTTCTCAGGAATACATCCAAGTAGGATGTCCTGAATGGAAGAAAACTTATTGCAGGACCATTTTTAAAATAAGCTTCTAGTGCTTACACTGAACATACAAGCAACATAGTGTGGCATTATTATAGTGATAAAGGGCTATTCAGTGGCAAGCCTGTGCTCTGCAGGCAACAATCTAAGCAAAGTAGTGGCAACTGCTAGGCCAGATTGAAATATTTCTGTATTTTGAAGACCATGGGCCAAGCTAGGCTGAAGTGATCCGTGCGTAGGGAGGGAGCACAGATGCTGAGTAAAGACATTGAGTTTGTTTCACAACCAACTGCATTTTGTAGTATGTAACATAGTACTAGAGTAGTGCTACTCATATACTAAAACATTCAGTTCATAAACCTACAGACATGCCAGTGTATTTTTTAGCAGTAACTGTGGGAGGACCAAGCTAAGCGGCAAGGGTTTAGGAAAATGTGAATTTGGGATGAAGGAGGAACATGCTAATACAATAATACAGAAAACACTCACAAAAGAGTAAGAACATTGCTATGCACAAACTACACTTCTAGATTTACTACAGCCTTAAAGGTTTAAAAAAAGGTGCAAATATACTCCAACCCAGCCTTAAAGTAAGTCAAGCATCACACATGTCCAACCACTGGTATTGCAACATACTTCCATAGAAATCAATGGAGGCACAACATTCCAGTAATACCCAAAGGAACAAATGTTAAGCAAATGTATTTGTTTGTTAGTTGGCCATTTAAAATGTATAAATATATGCAGAAAAGTAGTTTTATTGACTTATACATTTTTCAAATATTTACAGAGTACTGCAGTACTCTTGCAAAAGTATATGTAAAGTACTGTGGTCCTTACTGAAAATAAATGTAATAAAAAATCATGCACTAGAAAATATAATTTGACATAACATAGGGTGCCTCCTAAATCACCCTTTTTTCTTTCAAATAAACATGTTTAAATTTGTTTGTCAAAAAAGTTTTTAGGTTTGAAAGCAAAAGAGGGTTTCCATAGGTGATAAAATGGACACCATCAGAACAACACTGTAGTGCATTGGGATATTTTATATTCAAATGAAAAATGGAAGACATATCATGAACGCGAAGGAGTGCTACAACTGCCTTATTGACATGTCTTTCAGTCTTTTCAAGTTTAGCAGCATTTAGAGTAGACCACTTACACTTTTGTCTCAGACAAACGTTTGAGAAGACAAAATGTGTCTTCGGAAACAAAGACATAAGGATGGAAATGTTCATCTCAATTTCCAGTCTAAATCCAGTTAACTGTTTTATTTTATTGCCTCCCCAGTGGATAACCATAAAGTGGGAACAGTCACATTTACTAACAGAAGAGTAACAGAGAAGTAACTAATTCAATCTCAAACCACTTTAAACAATCCATGTTATTTCTACTCCTTTCAAACGGAAATCATTTTCATTTCTTGGCATGCTCTCTGGCCCAAAAAATGAAACTATGCCCAATAAGCCAAACTCGAACCATCGTGCACATACATTGACATGCAAGAATGACAGAGGCAGTCAAACAGAAATATACAGAGTTATATTATTGGCCAGTAGAAAAGTACATAAAATCAACAACTTAATTTTGCAAGGACAATGATTGGCTTAAATACAATTTGGGCTACTAGTGTAGCACAATTCTTCCAAAAAACAAAATGAGGTAAGAAAATAAACTAGTCTGATGCAATGAAGTTTCACAAGTATTAGAAAGACATTTGAAATGCCCATTTGTGGTTGTAGAACAATGAAAATCAATAGAAAACTAAATAAGAAATTAAATTAAGAAGTAAGGCATTATGTGATTGGTTATTAACACAAAGTGGGCTATAAATACAGCCCTGCACTGCTAAATAATGCCAAAACCATAGAGACTTTGCTGAATGTTGGGAAGCAATACAGCTGTATTTCCTCATCCAAGACATTACAGAGAGATTGAAATTTAAACCTCATCACCTCCATCTCTATACACATCACTCCACTCTATACTGTATACCACTCCACTCTAAGACACTGAATGACATGCCACTCCACTCTATTGTACGACGTGCTATTCCACTCTAAGCCCCTCCACTCTACAATACTCTGCTCCATTCTATGCCCCTCCACTCTATGCCACTCCACTCATTGAATGACAGTTGACAACACTCCATTCCACTCTATGACACGCCACTCCATTGTACCGCATACCAATGCACTCTATGATGCCCCACTCCTTTTTACCACAATCCATGACACTGCAAATTATGCCACACTTCTTTACTCTATGGTTCCCTATGCCACTTTACAACACACCACTTCACTATACGATATGCCACTCTACCCCACTCCACTCTAGTACACTCTACAACATGCCACTCTATGTCACAACACTGAAGTCTACTGTACAACACTCCACTCTAGGACACATCACTCCACTCTAGGCCACTCTATGATACTATATTCAACTCTGCACTAGTCCACTCTATGATACTGCCCTCCAAGGCACTCAGCACTACAATACTCCACTCTATGACACTCCATTCTACAAAACTCCACTCCACTGTATGCCACTCCACTCTACAACAGTGTACTCCACTCTAAATTCAATCAGATATCACTGTAGTAGTTAAATATAAACTCACCATCTAGTATGACGTCACCACATGGCACATATTTAACATACCCTGCTCTTACCTTTAATCTCTGTATTAATTACGCTCTTGTATTCTTGAAAGACGTTTGTTTCTTTTTTTATCATTTTTTTCTGTAATTTTTCTTTTTTTCAAATGTCAAATGTCTTAACAGAAAACAGGAGGACAACAAAGGACATAAACAAACTAAAGCTGTTGGGGATGGCACTGGGGAGCTATGACAAGTTCCCAGTGTATGGGGAGATCTCTGTCTCCCCAGCAAACATGATATGGCACAGGTGACAGCATGTGGATGTTCTGCCACACTGCTCTGCGAATAGTCTATTCTGTCTCAGGAGATTTACTGGCACTGCAGTACCAGGAGCAGGTGTTGTTGCAAGAACAGATGCAGTGGGTGGCGGTGGAGCTTCTGACAACATACAAGAGGTTTAAGGTGTTGCAGTAAGAGAAGAAGTGTCTGTTGCCGATATTCCTGCTGTGGCCACTTCAAACTCCTTTTGATGCTTTCTTTCGGCCAGTGCCATCTTGGTTGAATGGATTGACTGCAGGTGTTTCCTCATTCCCATTGTACCAAATGAGTACTGTGTGATGTTCCCAAGGGAAATTACCACTTGCTCCACTTCCTGTTACTCCTCTAGCATCCTCTGATTCATTTCTTCTTCATCCTTTTCCAAAACAACAATACATTCTTTAGAGCCATTGCACAAGAACAAAAATCGAAGCTTGCTTCTGAAAAGAAGATTTTATCCTGTTGGATATACCACAAGTTTTCCCTTCGAAAATCTCAGTTGAAATGAGGTAAACAGGGTATACACTTTGTTTTTCCTACAATGGACAGTGCTCTGCTTAACAAAAATGTTAGACCTGGCAGCCTTAGGGTGGTCACCCTCAACGTTTTGCCTGCCTCCCTCGACTTTTTGACACTGTTTATGATGGTTTTAGGACTCTGCGCGCTTTACCACTGCTAACCAGTGCTAAAGTGCATATGCTCTCTCCCCTAAAACAAGGTGACATTGACTCATACCCAATTGGCTTATGTAATTTACTTATAAGCCCCTAGTAAAAGTGCACTACATGTGCCTAGGGCCTCTAGGATAAATGCTACTAGTGGGCCTGCAGCACTGATGTGCCACCCACATAAGTAGCCCCCTAACCATGTCTCGGGTCTGCCATTGCAAGGACTGTGTGTGCAGTTTCAATGCCAATTCAACTTGGCATTTAAAATTACTTGCCAAGACTTTTCTGCATATAAGTCACCCATAAGGTAGGCCCTAAGTAACCCATAGGGCAGGGTCCTATGTAGGGAAAAGGCAGGACAGGTACCTGTGTAGTTAAGTGTCCTGGTGGTGTAACACTCCTAAATTTGTTTTACACTGCTGTGAGCCCTGCTCCTTTCATAGGCTAACATTAGGACTATCCTTATATACTGTTTGAGTGGTAGTTTCTGATCTGAAAGGAGTAACAAGGTCATATTTAGTATGGCCAGAATGGTAATACAAAATCCTGCTGACTGATGAAGTTGGATTCAATACTACTATTTTAGAAATGCCACTTTCAGAAAGTGAGCATTTCTCTGCACTTAAATCCTTCTGTGCCTTACAATCCACATCTGGCTGGGTCAGTTGACAGCTCCCTTGTGCATTTCACTCAGACAACTCCAAACACAGGATGCTCAGTCACACCTGCACACATCTGCATACTGAATGGGTCTTCCTGGGCTGGGAGGGTGGAGGGCCTGACACTTGAATGTCAAAGGACCGTGGCCTGCCCTCACACAGTGGACTGCCAAACCCCCTACTGGGACCCTGGCAGACAGGATGGAATTGAAAGGGGGACCTTGTGCACTTCTAAGCCATACTTTGAAGTCTCCCCCACTTCAAAGGCACATTGGGGTACTTAACCAGGGCCTCTCACCCTACCATCGCAGACACTTCTGGACACTTCAAGATACTCCTTGGGAGTCAGACAATCTGCCCCAGAACCTGCCTGGCTGCCCAAAGGACTCACCTGGACTGCTTTTCTGAGAAGGACTGCTGCCTTGCTGTTGCCCTGCTACCTTGCTGTCCTCTGGATCTGCTAAGAAGTGCTCTCCTCTGCCTTGGATTGAGCTTGCCTTCTGTTTTCTGAAGTCTCAGGGCCAAAAAGACTTAGGGCCTGATTACAACTTTGGAGGAAGGTGTTAATCCGTCCCAAAAGTGACGGATATACCACCAGCCATATTACGAGTCCATTATATCCTATGGAACTCCAAAGTTGTAATCAGGCCCCTAATCTCTGCAAAGAACTGCTTGTGTGGCGAAATATCACTGCACACCAGACTGGAAGCCCGGCTCCCTGAGTGGAGATCGGCGCGGCAACAGTATTGCGACTGGAACTTTGACGCACAACCCAGTGGATTGACGCATTGCCGAGCTGGAACGACGCAGCCTGACTTCCTGCGAAGAGGAATCGACACAGCGCCTGCCGTGCGACAGAAATTTCCCTGCATCACCCACCAGATCGATGCAGCTCCTGTGACTTCATCACACATGCCCAGGATTTCTCAGCATCATCCCCGGGGCATCCAAATACCCTGCAACCCGAAGAGGATCCAAGTCCACACACCGGAAATCAACGCAAGGCCCTTGCTGCGTGGAAAATATCGATGCATCGTCTGTGTGCGCCCGGAGAAACCAACGCACACCTCCCAGTGTTCCACGCATCTCCTCCTCTGCGGTCCCTTGTGTGTAGATGCAAACCAGGTACTTTGTGCTTGCAAGAGACACTTATTGCTTTTAAGAACTTAAGACTCTTTTTTATAATTTTCTAAAGTGATATTTCAATGTGTACTTATCAAATCTTGATCATTTTGACCTGCATTTAATCAGATAAATATTCTATATTTTTCTAAACCTGTGTGGTGAATTTTTGTGGTGTTTATACATGATTTATTGCACAAATACTTTACATATTGCCTTCTAAGTTAAGCCTGACTGCCCAACCAGAGGGTGGGCACCGGATAATTGAATTGTGTGTGACTTACCCTGACTAGAGTGAGGATCCTTGCTTGGACAGGGGGTAACCTGACTGCCAACCAAAGACCCCATTTCTAACAAAAAACGTAATAAATTACTGTATATGGTTAAAACAACTTTTAAAAAACATACAAACTCAATTAAAAAATAATGTTAAAAGGTTACAGTTAAGAAAACTTAGTTTATGATTTTTATAGAAAAACAACTTATTCTACACAAACCATAAAAATTAAAAAGTTAAAGTTATAAAGTTATAATTATAACTTAAAGTTATCATTTCTGTCCTGCACTAAAATTACTATAACTCGCACATCTCCATACAGAGTCTTGTGAACACGCTAGCCAGACTAAATTAACTATAACTGGCAACTTTCCTAGCTAGACTAAATTAGCTATAACAGGCGCCTTCCCCATGGACTGTTTATACCTACCATATTGCATCACTTTTTGAATGTTTAGTCATAGCATTCATAAGAACACCCCTGCCATCTGAAATGAAATCATTTAAAAGAAAAGAGGGCAAGGTACGGGGCCAAATTATAGTTAATTTAGTCTAGCTAGTGAGTTGACAATACTTTGTATGGAGATACCCAACAGATAACTCAATTCCAACTAATGAGCTTTTCTCTTGCTTGGCTTCGAAAGACTAAAGGGCAGGACATTTGGCATCATACACCAGGTCATTGCAAGTAACTGAACAAACCACCCAAATGCAGGACGAACTCAAAGAAAACCGAACTGTTAGCCACACCACCCATTCTGCTTCAGATAGGTGGGCACACAAATTGATTTGAAATCAATTGGACTGTAGTCTTCCTTGGCCACCACTTGGAGAACTCTAAGAGCCTATTCAGAGTACAGCAATAGATTCTAATAATCCGATTGTTGAATATGAGAAACTTTATGACAGGCCGAAGGGATTGACTTCTTGGGGTCTGATGAATATGACTGTCTATCATTTAGTGGAATTCAGTGACAGAAGTGTTTACTTTCCCCGTCATTGAGGTCTCTAACATTAGAAATATTCTGCGATGCGAAGTCTATCTTAAAGGGAACGACATAGGTGCCTATCAATGCTTGCTATTATGATCAGAGGCCGCAAATCTAACTGAATTCTCTGTAATTTGTTTGTTCTGGACAAAAGGCATCTTTTTTCCGTTCACAGCAACTGACTGAAAAGCCTGTTCCACTATGACTTGCAACATTATTTGTGGCCTGACTGAGGCATCGGTGCAGCTATCACTAAAAAACTGCTAACTATGAATACTAGGCCACATTGGGTTTCCATTATATTTACGAAAACAGACACTATTTTAATAAAAATATATATTGAAAACTGATAATAAATTAACTTGTGTTCAACACATTTGAAAGTTACATTTGTATGGTTTTTAAAATGTGCAGCCATTTGGTATCTTAAGATACAGGTTCTGTGTTAATAACTATCTCTAGTACGTTCTTATACCATGTTACATTTCGAGCACCTTTGCAAAAAGAGACATATATATGTATCCACTAGTTTTATATTACTCAAAATATTCCGTTGCCACGCTACCTGTTACTGCTTCTTAAAGATACATTGTTACAACCAGGGCCACTGAAATCGTGTGATTCCGTATTATGATGATAAATTTGCAGTATTTGTCGTATGATCCTTCATCTTCTGCACTATTTCTACCATAAAAATGTGTTCATCCCTGAAATTGTTCATTTTAGAACAATTATACAGGTTAGTACACAGCAGCAGACTCTTCGCGAAGGTGCTTACTAGACTTCCCTGATTCCTATATTCAGGTATTACAATGAGCAGTACATTTGTCTTTTCTGCATGGTGAACACACATCTTTTACCTTTTTCTGAAACCTATTCTTTCTGGTATTAGCATTTTGTGACTGTGGCAGTGCTATTCAGTGCAACTATGTGCGCATTTTGATCCTAAAGTTGTATTGATAAAAGTGGTTCCACCCAAGGGATCTGTTTAACTTCCCTTTAAGGCCATACAAAATGGTGCAGAAAATGCACTTATGGCATGAGAGTTAAAATGTCATAAATGGGCTGCAATGGGACCTTAAAACAACTGCAAATAAATGTCTACCTGTAGCATCTCTGTGCTTTGTCTGGGCTACACCTTAAAGATACATCAGTGACACACGGCAAGGAAAACTTCCTTTACAATGTATAGGTAGTCTATTTCTGCATATTCTTAACTCCCACCCCGTAAAGATTACTTTGTAAGCCCACAGGACAGGGTGCTAATATTCATCAACAAGGCACACTACACATAGGGGTTAATATGGTAAAAAAAAAAAAAAAAGCTATTTTCACTGTGTTGGTTGTGCTGGATTTCCTTGAATATACTTAGGTGTAATTCAAATATGCCTTTTTTCACAGCAGTTCTTTCTCTGGGAAAAGTCTAGGGAAATAGTTCAAAGTTGTTTCATACCTAATTTCAAAATTTGCTTTATTAGTGAAATCAGATTTATTTTATAATTTAGTGGAAAGTAGCTTTATAAAAATGTACTTTAGGCTGCCTTCACCAGAAATGAATTATAAACCAGTTCTGCTACATTTTACACCTGCAAAGCTAGAATGCAAACCCTTGGCTGGGAGAGGGTATACCCCTGCTTCAGAAGACAGTGGCCTGCCTCTGAGCACAGCAGGACCAGATGGTGTTAAATGCTGACCAGTTGCAGAGATTATTTATTTGGACATGGAAATGAACACTTGATAGAAGAAACCTTAGCATTATCTCTTTTGACTTGGCGATTACAGGGGAACCTTCTAATATTAATTTCTAGGACCCTCCTAGGCAGCAAATATCAACTCACAGTACGGTAAAGAAGCAGTTTAGACCTTGTCAGGTGGGAGGAGAATACATCTAAATTGGGGCTGAGGAGCTGATGTTGGTGGCAAAAGGGTTACTCCATATGGGAACAGGGGGACATGAATCATTTTATATTAAGACAAATAGGAATTGCTGTAAGAGGAGGTGAAGAGACTGCAAGAAAATAGTTACGATTGAGTGGCCAAATTTCTCCAATCGTTGACTAGTACCCAGGGTACATGTGGTACCAAAGCCATCACCTCCTCAGAACATTCCTGGAACTCTGAAGGCTTCCCTTGAAGGCGACAGCTCTGTTTAGACCCCCCAGTATTTCATGATTTTGTGAATCGCAATTTTGCTGAAAAACCTGATGATTCCCACATTGCCCGCAATTTTTAATAGACATGCCAAAAAGACAAAAGAAAGGGTCACTGTGTGGTGCTTGTTCCACTGTTAGCCTTCATTGTGTGTGAAAGCTCCTAGGCCATATTAGAGCAAGAAAAGAAAACAAACACCAGAGGGAGTCTCATTGTTTTTGGAGAATGGAGCAGTACACTTGTACTGCTCCACTCTATTTGGCCTTTGATTTACCCCCAAAACGGCCACAGAGTAGCACAGCAGGTATCATCACAGAGCTGACAGAGATGACACGGCCAAACGTGCACCCCCTGCCCCACTGCTGGCTGCACCTATATTTCAAGAAAATGATGACAGGGGGAGACTGAGAACTTGAAGCTATTCAATTTTTTAACCCTATCTCAGTAACTGACCAGGATAATACTATGCAAACAACCAGCATTTGTTTCATGCATACCAAACAGCCCCTATTTAGGTGGGAATATACCTTTTTTTCACCCAAAATAGCTTTATTTTAATGCTTTGTTCTTAAGTCTTGGAGTCATGAGATTGGAGCATGGGTGAAGGTAGAATGCTGTTGTGACTAGGAGATTATGAATCATAGCTTTTTCCTGCAGATTGTCTTTTTATTAGGACATAGTTATTAACTGTCACTAAAATAAGGTACCGCAAAAATGCAATCTTGTGCCGCACAATGTTCATTTTTATGCAGCAAAATTTCCTGTTCCCAGTCGCAATATTCTGGGGGGTCTGTCTGTTGGAAGAAAGAAGGCTCTTGACTTGTACCTGAAAACGAAAACTAACACCAAGACCCAAGACTGCCTCGTGCTGGCACCCAGGGATTGGAACTGCTCTCCAAGGGTCATGTGATTGGACTCCTGTTTGCTGCTTTATGGACATGAAAAGCAGAAGGGCAGCAAGAGGGCCCAGCACACTGTAGAGGAGTGGACCTTGCAGCAAACTTGGCTGGAGTGAGACAAGGTGCCCTAGAGCCTGCTCTGAGGAGTTGTCATATGACAAAGTAGTCAGAGGAATTTTCCAGCATTTGAGGCTATTTTCCTATCTCCGGAAGACCAGGGCAAGTGCTGAGGGTTGTCAGGGAGGTTGTACCAAAGGCAAGCATAAAACCCAGGATCATCCTGAAGCTTTTTGGTGTGTTGAAACCTTTTTCAGTGGCACCTCACTGGCTACACCTCTCAGTCAAATGGAGCATTTTAAGAAACATAAAGGTTAAAAAGTCTGAAGAAAAATATTTTGACCAGAAAGGCCGCCTTGGTGTATCCAACCTCCACTCCATCGCAGTCAGTCTGAGATTGCACTTGGGTCCTAGTCAGCCGCAAACTGTTGTTGTTCAGTAGAGATTTATTTTCTCCAGGCTCTTTTTGCCTTAACACCTAAAAAACGTATCTCCAGTCCCCCTATTCCTAATGTAATATTCTCTGGTGTCTTTGTGCTTATTAAATTTACTTTATTTTTCTGAATTAGTTCGGGAATTTCACAGTGTGTGTCCTTTACATTAAAAGTGATGGCACTGCTTGAACTTAACTTGAACTTCTCTGGGGGCTGTTTGCTAATTGTGACATCACTACCACCGGTTGAGCAGAGGTTCTCCCAGAACAATACCAGAAGGTATTAAAGTGTGTTCAAATGTGACGTAACACAGTCACAAATATCTCATGAATCAGACTGCATAAATTGCCTTTTCTTGGAGCATAATTTGGCAACCCTGCAAATAATTTGGGACCCCATTTCCCTATGATTACAGTGGTTCTGGTTATAACCAGTATAGGAGTAACTGGACTAGACTTGGTGCATTCTGTGTAAATATATATTATACTCTACCTCACTGTACAGCGTTATAAATTCCTAAATATATTTTATTCTCTTTCCAGGTGAGAATTTCAACAAGTCCGAAACACCATGTCAAGGGATCAGGAACATGACAGTGACTATCATAGGTGGCCTACCTGCAGCAAGTGTTTATGCAACAATTAGTACATTTCCATGGCACAGAACAAAAGACTGTGCCAGGCCCTGGATCTTATTATATATCTAAGTTTTGATTGTTGGTATGGATGCGGGATTGCCTTCTGCTTACTACCCTTTGACTGAGATGGTGAATCAGAGACTAGAAAATACTATTTGATAAACGCAAAAGAGTTTACCATCTCTAATTAGCAGAACCCAACAACAGTAATGCAATCCAATCTACAGTTGCCTTGTCTTCTTACTCTCACATTCCAATGGATGCCCAAGCATAGAGGGCCAATGAAGGATTAGAAAATATACTTGCTTTTTCCTATAAGATGAAGACAACTGGGTTTGCTTTCTCTAATTGACTGAATACAGCTATTATAATGCTACCCAGAAATCTACATATTATTCCACACTCTATTGTATTCAGGCCTATCATTAGAAAGATTCCAAGAATTTACGAGCATGTTGCTTGAAAAAGCCATCAATCCACCTGCTCACTTGGTTTACAAAACAGGTACCATGCAGCTAACACCAGATACCTACAGTTTCACTGAAAAAGAAAGTTATAACCTCCCCTCATAGGTCTGTTCAAGGTTGCCCAGAGCTTAATTCCCATGGCGGTGAAGCCGGAACTGTATTCACCTCTACACATCCTTCCTGTTCCACTCAGCCTTGTTAATCTGGCGATGACACTCACATGGGTAAATGCTTCTCCAGCACATGTATCCATACTTTCAAAACTTGATTTTAAGATATAAGCTATTTTGTGTTAATTTATGAGCAGAGAGAGCCTCGAATATTTTTTGTATTGAAGACGTTTGACGCAGATGCAAGATTTTGGGAGCAGTCAACTACGGTCTCTACCTTTCTACTGGTGAGATCCTTTCATCATTGTTATTCCAGTGAACTGTGGGTGGGGGTATTCTCAGACCAGGTGAGAGATACTACCTGCATGAGGACACAAGGCAATAGATAATATCAGCAGAGTTTAAGCCAAGTTTCATTAATATCATGTCTGAGACAACAGTATTATACAGTTGCTACCACTTCCTGACTTGGATGGATCATGGTAGCTGATCTCTAATCACCAAGATAACCAGTGTACTGTGCACTCAGGTGCACTCGCGTGAGGTGGCCATCTTAGTACGGATGGTGCACATTGGCCAAATTTGGGGGCATATTTATATTTGTTTTGCGCCGAATTTGCATCATATTTTGATGCAAATTCGGTGCAAAACTAACCCCATATTTATACTTTGGCGCTAGACCCATCTAACGCCAAAGTTATGGAGCTAAAGTCATTTTTTTGACATGGAAACCTACCTTCTGTCAATGAGATGCAAGGTAAGCGTTCCCATGCAAAAAATTACTCTATGGCCTTAGCACCATATTTAATCCCCTGTGCTAAAATCACGCACAGGGGGGAGGAGGGGTCAAATAATGGTGCAAAGTTTGCTTTGCACCATTATTTGACACCTGGGTCAGGGCAGGCATTAGGAGCACCATGGAATAAGCTCACAAGTGCCCTCCCCAGACTCCAGGGACACCCCCTCCCACACCAGAGGGACAGGGGAGGATGGGGGCTCCATCCATGGTAAGTATAGGTAAGTACAGGTAAGTATTTAATTTTATCTTTTAAAGTGCCTTTGGGGGCCCTGAAATCCCCCCCCTACAGACACTGGTCCCCTGTGCTGGCCATTGAGGTGGTGGGCATAACTCATGTCTTTTCTAAGACAGGAATCATGTGGTATGGATGGTTTTGTGTCAGAAAATGATGCTAGGCTTGTTAGAGTAATTGTTATTTTACTCTAACCTGCCTAACGTCATTTTTTGGTGCAAACCCCCCATCTCTCATACCGCCACCCCCACCCAGTTAACGTCATTTTTGGGGTTAGTGCAGTGTTGCACCAAAAAGTATAAATATGCCCCTTAGCATCTATGTTCTGAAGCATATTACTTATTTAGGGAAAACGTTTGTATCCCAAACTGTTGACTTTGTGTTTAGAGGGTCGAATACTAGAACACCAAAAGTACCTTCCATATTCGTTATTCCAGAAAAAATGCTTGAGTGGGAAACTGGGGAAAAAAGAGCCGTGTACCTTTTCATGTCTGCCAGAGACAGGCACACCAGGTAGACAACTGAATAAACAACCGTGCGTGTTGGTGTTTGAACAGCGGACTGGAGAGCCTAGCAGTATTGTTCCTTTTAGTTGAAGTAACCTCTAAAATTGGTAGACATAGTAAGAATCTACTACCAATTGTAGGATTAAAAACTGACCCGTAAAGACGATCCTATGACAACTGATATTAAGTGGGCTGTGCAGGTTTATGGTCGACTGATTTATCTAGCCTCAGTGAGTTCAAACTCTGGTGTGTGGCCTGGACAGCTTTGGCAAGGGCCCTACTTTGAGTTACATAATTCATTTCCTCTTTGCAAGGGTTTGTAAATAGCCTCATGAAAGCAGATGCCATTGGTTTAGACTGGATACACTTCGAGCCTCATTACGAGTTCCTGGAAACCGGAAGGAGGTCAGTAACAGAATAACTACGAAAACACCACGGACCTGTTATGTAACCTCAGAGGTTTTTACTGCTGAAACAGAATGAGGAAATACGGGTACACTGATATTTACGGGGCAGTAGTGGTGTATAGTATGTATGAATATTATTAGCATGACGTTCCCTACAAGTTTATTTCTCATCTCCTCTGAGTAAATTCCACCATATTTTTCATATCCTTGGACTGAAGCTATCCAAAACTATCTTCCACACTGCGCTTCAGTGCTCCGTGCAATCAAGTTGGGGGAAGGGGTTCTCATTCAGTAGCTGTGAATGTTAAATGTTGGTCCCTTTAGGGACTTGGTAGCAATGCCATGCAATAAGCCTCAATATTAAGCATAATATCTCCTCTAGTATCTCAGTTCTCTCATTCACAATAGCATTGGTTATTATTGGATTCCACGTGGAGCAGCTTAAGGCTAACTGAAGCTTATGACACAGGAAAGATCATACACACTAGTTTACATTTTGAAATACGCCTTTTATTTCAAGAATCAAAACGTGCACTTAAAAGGATTTTAAGAATGCTTTCTGGGCAAGACACACGTCATATTAAGTGCAGCGGATTGACTTCTCCCCTATCACCAGCTCACGTGTAAGTGTCCAGTTGCCAAAGGCAATCATTTATCCATCTGGAACCCGGAGATGCCGACATAACGACGGCCCTTTAAACTTCCATTATCATTCCAAACGAAAAACAGATCAAAACAGGGTAATAAACATTTCTTATGTGTCCCTAGAAGTCGAAAATACACCGCCATTTAAGCATTGTAGTATGTTGCGAAAAATTCTGATTTTTGCAAAATGAATCCCAAATACATTCAGAATGATTTCAAATTGTCCCAAATGCACCCTTCCCTACGCAGGTGTTTTGAGACAGAACATCAATAACACAACTGCGAAATGAAAAACAGTTTTTGAAAGAATAAAGTCAAATACATTCAGAGGCAGTGCAGAACTGCTATTGAAGAGATGCTGATAGCAGGGACCAAGAGACATGTAAAGATAAGGCAGCAGAAATATTATTTTATTTTTGAGTGTACAAGACACTGTCTTGGTCACTTGATTTCCACTGCACATGTGGTTTTACGATGAGCTTGCAGTCGTCCTAAATGCACTGAAATTTAAGACTGTAGTGCAGGGCATAGCATTCACCAATACACACAAAGAAACACAGTTTTTGCAATTTTGAAGCCCCATACCTACTAAAGGACTGAAACATTTAGAGGTGACAGAGGTGCCAAGGTAAAAAATCATGTTAAATTTAAAGGTGTGCTGGTTCTTATGACACAAAGCAAAGGGATAAAAATACAATATGCATAAATAAGCATCAGCATCATTTGAAGTCTAGAAGCTCTCACAGATTAGTATCAATAAATATCACAAGCTAAGTGAATCATATAAGATACGTCAAGGAATCAAATTTGTTGAGTTTTAGAATTGTGTTGTCCCGTTACATTTTGCGCTGCTGAATGTAAAATATGTCTCTATTGGACTATCAAGTATGTCTCTATTAAACTTTCAGAGAACGTAGAATGCTGTGTGTTAGACTTGGCATCCTTGGCGTGGTCCCCCCTAACTTTTTGCCTCCGTTTCCCAGGTTGTTGATGTGTGCTGGACTTTGTTTTTGCTGTATTTGATACTCTGGCCACTTTACCACTGATAACCAGTGCTTTTCAAGGTTGGCATATTTGATTTACTAGTAAATCCATGCCCAGGGCCAGTAAATCAAATGCTACTAGTAGGCCTGCAGCACTGGTTGTGCCACCCACACAAGTAGCCCTGTAAATACGCTTCAGACCTGCCTTTGCAGTGTCTGTGTGTGCAGTTTTAAGCTTCCAAATTCGACTTGACAAGTGTACCCACTTGCCAGGCCTAAACCATCCCTTTTTCTACATGTAAGTTATCCCTAAGGTGGGCCTGAGGCAGCCCCAAGGGCAGGGTGCAGTGTATGTTTAAGGTGGGACATATACTAGTGTGTTTTATATGTCCTAACAGTGAAATATTGCCAAATTCGTTTTTTAATGTTGCAAGGCCTATCTCTCTCATAGGTTGACATGGGGGGCTGCCTTTAAATATTATTATAGTGCAGATTCCCTTTGGGAGCAGATAGAAATATGGAAATCTGAACTCACAATTTAAAATGCATATTTTAGTAAAGGTTGTTTTTAGATTGTGTGTTTGAAAATGCAATTTTAAGAAAGCAGATATTTTCTTGCCTAAACCATTCTGTGACTCTGCCTGTTTGTGGATTCCCTGTGTGAGTCAGTTTGACAGTTGGGCTGTTTGCACCTCTCCTCTATATAGTGACTCAAAGGAGGCTGGGGTGTAGCCTGCATACCCTGATGAACCATCTGGGCTGGAGGGAAAGGGAGGAATGGTCACTTACACCTGAATGGGATGTGCCTGCCCTCACACAATGCAGTCTCCAACCCCCCCAGTGTGTGTCTGGGGCCTGGCCTGGGCATGGCTGGATCTTACAAACAAGAGAGATTTTTCTTTGAAGTGTGCCTACTTCAAAGGCAGTAAGGGGTATAAGCAGTATGCCCAAAATCCCTAAAAATTAGATCACATCTAGATTCAAGAGGAACCTCCGCCAAGGAGAAGAGCTGATGAGAAGTGCTGCCCCTGTCTGTGACTGTGCTTTGCTGGGCTATCCTGCTGATTATGCTTCTGCCTGTGAAAGGGGACAAAGACTGGACTTTGTGGTATACCCCTGCTTGAGAAGAATTTCCAAGGGTTGGACTGAGCTTGCCCCTTGTTCTGAAGTCTCAGGGCCATCAAAGACTTCCTCAGCCAGCACCTAGACTCTCTGCTGAGACTCCTGCCTGCCCAAATGGTTCCCTATCCAGTCCCTGGGCCCTTGAGAGGTGAAGCTGGCAGCTAAGAACTGAACGCTGTGTGGGGAAATTTACAATGCACCTTCCACGACGCAGCTGATAAACGACGCGCCGCGGGCTTCGCAGCTGAAATCGATGTTCCACCTGCATCGTAGCTGGGAGATCAACGCTTGAGGCTTGAGAAACTACATGCACCACCCGCTTACGGAGGCTGATAACGACGCAAACCCCACGCAGCATGGTTTTCTAACACCGTGCAAGCAGATTTTCAATGCATCATCCCCGGGCATCCAAGTCAACCTGACTCTGTGCAGATCCAAGGTGCCCGTACAGAAATCTATGCATCTCTCTCTTGCAAGGGAGAAAAACTACGCATCATGACCCGACTGGAGAAGGAAACGATGCACAGCCTCACTTCTGAGTAAGGAATCAACTCAGCGCTCCAAAGCAAGGACCTGAAGCCTCTTCGTGACACCTCTGCTCCTTCACCCCACAGCACTGGAACCAACGCCACCTCGGATCTAACGACACTGCAATCCCCGACTCCGTGCACCGGCTTATTTTCACATTTCACTAAGGTACTGTACCTGGGGGTCTGCGTGACTCTGTGGCCGTGCCATTGGCATCAGATTGTTGGGAATGACTCCTTCACAAGGCCATGATATCACCACATCAAAGTATTTATGTTTGTCAGTGCTGTTTTTGGGTTTAAATTATAAAAATTCATAACTTGACTTGTGTATGTTGGATTTTTGTCGTTTTAGTCTTGTTTTTTGCAGCCAAGACAGAGATTTAGGTCCAAGAAACCAGAGGAAATTATGTTGGAGTTTGAAGGAGAAGTGAGGGAGAACTGGTGGTTCCTCGGATATCCCACCAAAGAACGCTTCTCCATCACAGCTTGATCACAAACCATAGCCCGGGCAAATGCCGAATTGAGAGTCGGGAAGGACGGACAAGAGGTGAAAGGGAGGAGGGGAGACCAATAAGAAATAACACAGAAGGAAACAATGAAAAATAATTTTTTATCCATTTTTGGCTGCTTTCTAGTAATGTACAGACTGTTTTGAAGGGAAGAACTTAGCAGAAAATAACCAGGGAACAACGTAAAGGAATTGACAGCACATTAACAGCACAAATCACTGCAATGCCATACTCTAGGGAGGTGTTCCATGAGTGTTCCTACGCAATTCCTATGGTTTTTAATGCATTCCCAGATTTACCAGGACTGGTAAAGCCTGTGAATGTGTTAAAATCCTACGCCTCAACAGGTGAGGTGCAACAAAGAGTATACCTTTATTCCTTATTTTTCCTCTTTCTTCGTGCACACATGAAAAGGGGATAAAAGCCTCTCAGGATTGTTTTAGTGCAGGAAGGTGCCAATTCCTGCACACAATCAACCCAGCATGCAACACAGGCATGGGACAAGGGTGCCTGCTTTAAGGGCAACAGGCAGGCTGAATACAACACATTTCTGCCCTTTCCCTGTGACACAGGTCGCTGCCCTGTGCCTCAAAGCCCATAAATCTGGGGCTTAATGTCCACAAGTGGATAGGGTTGACATACTTTGCACCATGTTAGTTTGGTCTTGAAGCCTTTCTAGTGTCTCTAAACCCTTCCTTCTTTAAAAAAACATAAGATAAAATCAGTGGTCAAACAGTATAAAAACTACATTTTGACCATTGATTAGGAGAGATCTTGCTGCCAGAATAATTGCCAGAGGTGACACCAGATTGTCAAGCCAGCCACTCCCAGTTGAAGAGTTGATTCTAGAAGCCATGCAAAAGGCGTCCTTCACCAAGAAAACATATTTATGCTTTGTTGGCAGAACTCTGATAAAGGTTAAACTAAATCAGCTATTCAAATGTATGATGTGTAATCCATTCTGAGGAGAAACTGTAAAATCCAAAAGGCATGTTTGCTACCTAATGCTTTAGCTAATATTTGGGATATTGCTCAGACATAGATTTTGGGTGTTATGATGTCAGAAACCTGTTAGAAATGTTTCCCTTATTTTCACTGACTATCACATCTATCTGCTTTCATTTTTGTATTCTGCGCAGTTAACATATTTTATGCACTAGGCTCAGAATTTTAAAATAAATATTTCAAAGTGCATGCCCTTATTTGTTATAGTTGAGTGTATTATTCATAAACAAAAAACTGTTTGGATTGCCACTGTCCCCCTGAACTCATCAAGATAGGCTAATAGTGACCTGAAAACATGGCCTGCACAAGACTTAGGGCTGTAGTCCAACCACTTTCTAATTCAATGTTAGTGCATTCAACATAGTTCTTGAAACAGGGGGTTAGAAATTTGACCTCTGCGTTTCTGGGGACCCTTTCCCCAGATTTCATATGAAACTGCAAATATGTATTAGTGTTTACATTATAATACTTGATAATTATATCAAGAACAGTGGCAATCTGGTACACCTTAATGAAGTGTTTATGCCTCATAAAAGCTGTTTCTGGGAAAAGTTTTTATCTAAAGAAAAAACATCCAATAAGGAAAATAGTTATTTACGACAAAGGGATCCCAAGACGAAAACAACAAAGTATCCTTGTGGAAAAACAATATCCTCAGCAAAACCTCTAGCTCATAGCCTGTGGCCCTGGCCCTCCTTTTTTCCTAATTTCAGTTTTGTTGGACTTTTAACATTACTAACCAGTACTAACGTGCTTTTGCCCTCTCCCTAAAACATGGTACAACTGACTTACACATTATTGACCTATTAACTTATGAGTCCCTAGTACATGATACTACATGTACCTAGGGTCTTTAAATTAAATGCTGCTAGTGAGCCTTCAGCACTCAATGTACCAGCCACTTAAGTAGCACTTTAAAAACACGCCTCAGGCCTGCTGTTACAGCCTGTAGTGCAGTTATAAAACTACCAATATGACCTGGCAAAATAGACCTTTTGACACGCCTAAAACTTTCTCTTTAAAATATATAAGCCACCCCTAGTGTAGGACCTAAACAGCCCACAGAACAGGATGCATTGCATTTGAAAAGTAGTACATGAGTTTTATAGTTTTACATGTCTTGGCAGTAAAAAATACCTAAATTCTTTTTTCACGACTGTAAGGCATATCTTTCCCACTGGATAATGTTGGGTAACTTTATTACATTTAACAAGTGCTAACATTTGATTGGGAACTGATAGGGATGTCAAGTATGGACTCAAATGAATTGTAATTTAAAGTCCTCTTTAATAATAAAGTTGGATTTCAAGTCACAGCTCTGAAACTGGCACTTTTAGAAAGCTGGCATTTTCTTGTCCTAACAATTTGGTGCCTGCTGCCTGTGTCCCAGGTCACATAACTGTGAATAGCTCAGCTGTTGACCTTTGTGTATTTCTCCCAGACAGTGAGACAAACAAGGACTAAGGGGGTCATTCTGACCCTGGCGGTCAGTGTTAAAGCGGCGGCCAACCCGCCAACAGGCTGGCGGTCCAAAAAATGGAATTCTGACCCTGGCGGGAACCGCCAACACAGGCCGCCGCTTTAACACTCCGACCGCCACGGCGGCACAAACAAACAGCACGGCGGTCACCGCCAACAGCCAGGGGGCAGACAATGTACCGCCCACCCTATCACGACTCACCAATCCGCCACCTTTTCCGGGGCGGGAGCCCCGCCGATAATAACACGGCGGAAACAGACATTTCCAATGGAAAACACTCACCTCGACACACTCCACGCGGAATCGGGACAGCATGGAACCGGAACTCCACATTCTCCCAGCCATTGCCTTCCTGCTCTTCTTCCAGGATCACGAACGTCGCCGCAGACGACAACGGTGAGTACTGCACCTACGACACAGGGGAGGGGGGAGGAGGAAAGGTTACGGGCACACACATACGCCACACACCCACCCCCACCGAAAAACCTACACACCAATGGAGATTAAAAAGTCAGAGTGACAACCCCAAGCCCCCAAAACAAAAATGCAAAGACAAAAGGCAATGATTGTAAAAATAGAACTATATTATAGCAAAAATTAAGTATAGCGAACTTAGCAATATATAAAGAATTATTACACATCTAGAATTACATATATACAAGTAGCAAAAGTCCGGCACAGTTTTGCAAAGTTCAAATGTCCGTGGGCCAATGTGCAGCAACACATGGGCAAAGCCCACACACAAGTTCGAGTCCATTGGAGAGAACACTGCTGGGGCATCACAAAAATAAAATACTGGCACCTCAGGGGGAAGGGAAGGGTGGGCACCTCAGCCACATGAGTCCACGACGCCAGATCCACGAAGGGCCTCCATGCCCACTGTGCCATCCTGGGGAGTGCAAAGCCACAGTCTCTCAAGTCTAACAAGTGGGTGGATTGCCCACTGTGCCATCCTGGGGGGTGCAAAGCCACAGTCCATCAGGTGCATTACAGAGTCCACTGGTCATGGAGGAGGCATGGTGGGCAGAGTGCCTCGTGAAGCCCTGCCCGACACAGACCCAGGCCTGCCAATGGGCCAGCGGTGCTTGACAGGAGAGCCCAGCAGAGCGGTGCTTGACAGGAGGGCCCAGCGGAGCGGTGCTTGACAGGAGGGCCCAGCGGAGCGGTGCTTGACAGGAGGGCCCAGCGGAGTGGTGCTTGAGATGAGGCCCCAGCGGAGCGGTGCTTGACAGGAGGGCCCAGCGGAGCGGTGCTTGAGATGAGGGCCCAGCGGAGCGGTGCTTGACAGGAGGGCCCAGCGGAACGGTGCTTGAGATGAGGCCCCAGCGGAGCGGTGCTTGACAGGAGGGCCCAGCGGAGCGGTGCTTGAGATGAGGCCCCAGCGGAGCGGTGCTTGACAGGAGGGCCCAGCGGAGCGGTGCTTGAGATGAGGGCCCAGCTGAGCGGTGCTTGACAGGAGGGCCCAGCGGAGCGGTGCTTGAGATGAGGCCCCAGCGGAGCGGTGCTTGACAGGAGGGCCCAGTGGAGCGGTGCCTGTCTTGGCGGGGCCCTGTTCAGCGGTGCCTGTCTTGGCGGGGCCCTGTTCAGCGGTGCTCCTCACGGCGGGCCTCTGTTCAGTGGTGCTTCTCACGGCGGGCCCTGTTCAGCGGTGCTTCTCACGGCGGGGCCCTGTTCAGCGGTGCTTCTCACGGCGGGGCCCTGTTCAGCGGTGCTTGTCACGGCGGGCCCCGTTCAGCGGTGCTTCTCACGGCAGGCCCTGTTCAGCGGTGCTCCTCACGGCGGGGCCCTGTTCAGCGGTGCCTGTCTTGTGTTTCGAGCGAACCACACCTGGCCAATACTTCCCGCTCAGTCAGCATCGGACCTTTCCGTTGCGGGGCCCTCCTGTGATGGAGTCCTGGGGCCCTGGGTCTCCTCCGATACCCCTGGAATGGGGCTGGTGGGGCCCTCATGGCCAGGTCGGCTGCTCCCTGCCTTTTGCGCTTTGCTGCCCTTGCCCTCCTTGGCAGACTCTCCGTGGCCCTTGGCTCCCTTACCCGATGTGGCAGGTGACGGTGCAAGGCTACCCTCCTTGGGGGCAGGCGTATCAGGCCTGTCGCGCCTGCCCTTCAGTTTTTTGCTCCTCTTCCCAGGGTGGGGGGGGCTGGCTGTGTCTTTGCTGCTGGCCGATGTCCCTGCCCAAGGAAAGGGCGGACTCCAAAAACCAGGCACGACGTTCTTGGGAGTTGCTGGGCTGGTGGTGGCTGAGGTGTTTTTGGAACTCTCACGAGATGGAGGGGGTGGGTCAGGTGAGGAAAAGAGGTCCACTTAAGAGAGGAATAGTTTTTTAGGAGCAATGGGAAGGGTAGCTGGAGTGGGTATGGGAGTGGAGGAAGAGGATGTGGTTGTAGGAGAGTCAAGTCTGGTGTCTTTGGGCGCAGGTGCTTGGGCTGGAGGCTGACGTGAGGTGGATGGCTATTGGTTGGGTGCCTGCCTGCGTTTGTGTGGGTTGGAAGCGGGGGTGACAGACACACTGGGAGAGGACACAGGGGACGTGTACATGGCAGTGGGGGTGGTGACTGCACGTGTGCGGACTGGTCTGGAGGGTGTGCTGGTGATGGGTGTACTGGCTGATGGTGGTGTGCATGCAGGTGTGAGTGTAGACATCACAGGGAGGGAGGAGGGAGACGAGGAGGTGGGGGACACAGAGGAAGTAGTGGCTGTTGGCATGTCTGCATCTGTATGTTGCTTGTGTGAATACTTGTGTGTTCTGTGGTGCTTATGTCTGGATGAGCTTCCCTTGGGTGTTGAGGTGTGTGCAGGCTGGTCTGTAGGTGTGGATGGGATAGGCAGAGGAACAGGGGAGTGGGACTGGGTGTAGGGAGTTAGAAGAGGGAGGCTGGAGACAGGGACAATGGCTGCCGTCAGTGCTGAGGCCAGAGCGTTGAACGATCGCTGATGGGCAGCCTGACCCGAATGAAGGCCCTCCAGGTATGCATTGCTTTGATGCACCTCCCTCTCCACACCCTGGATGGCATTCAAAAGGGTAGACTGCCCAACAATGATGGTCCTCAGAAGGTCAATGACCTCCTCACTGAGGGCAGCAGGGGTGACTGGGGCAGGGCCTGAGGTGCCTGGGGCGAAGGAGATGCCCACCTTCCTGGGTGAGCGGGCACGGGGCAAACGCTGAGGGGTTGCTGGGAGGGCAGAGCTGGTGCGCTGGGTGGCGGCTGTACCTGTAGTATCGGTGGGCACGGATGTTGCCGCCACCGCAAGGGAGCTCCCATCCGAGGACGTGTCGGTGTCACTGACGTCTGCACGGGTCCCCGTGGTGGAGCCCCTCTCGCCCTCCGTCTCACTGGTCATGTCGGAGTCCGTTGCATGGCCCTCCGGGGCCATGTGAGATGCAGCTCCCTCTTGCGCCGATGCCACTTCTCCTCCGCCTGATGATGCTAATGCACACATTCACAGAAAAACAAAGAAAATGGGGGGGGGGTGGAGAAATAAAGACAAGTTGAGTGCATGCATTGGGGACACCGTTGGCGGAGAGGACAGACACAGAAGCCCCCTGCACTACGCTGCGCACTTGGGGTACACTACTCATTCACTGGGACATGCCCTACAAGCCTATGGGCGACAACTGCCCACACAGAATACACAGGTGCGTTACTAGGCACCCTACAGAGGTGGGGGGCGGGGGCACAGGACCATACCTCACGGAGGGGCCTAGCCTACAGAAATCGCCCTGGCCTAGGGATACCCACAGCCCTCCTCCCCCACCCAGGGACCTCCACTGCGCGCAAATATAGCTGAATGTGCTGGTACTCACCCCTTTGTGTCTGCTGTGATGTCCTCAAGCGCCCATCTAAATCGGGGTAGGCCACCGCCAGGATCCGGGACATCAGGGGGGTCAAGGTACGACTGGCACCCCTCCTAGGTTGGGAGGCCATCCCCAGCAGAGCCTCGTCGGTCTTCCTGCTCCCGCGGCGGATGTCCTCCCACCTCTTGCGGCAGTGGGTGCCCCGTCTGTTGTGGACCCCCAGGGCCCAGACGTCCTTGGCGATGGCACGCCAAATATCGATCTTCTGATGGGCGCTGACCTATGTGACATGTACAGGGGGGGAAAAGAAACATCATCACTTTTCTGCATGCTCGATGTGAGTGGCCCCCCCTCCCCAAACTTGCCATGTGGCACATGCTCTCATCTGTCGTGCCATGCATTCGTAATTCGCTCCCCTCCCCTCCATCGTACATCCACCCCACTCATCACAGGCATTGCCCACTATGCATTGGCCCCCGTGTACTCACCTGTTGGTCTGGAGGACCGTAGAGTAGCGCATACTGGGGGAGGACCCCGTCCGCGAGCTTCTCCAACTCTTCGGAACTAAAGGCGGGGGCCCTTTCCCCAGTCGCAGCAGCCATTGTCACTTCCAGACCGAGGTCACAGCAGCACTTGCAGTATAGGTCCTCTCCTGTGGATGTTCAGGTCTCGTGTGATTAAGCTGATAGAAAATGGCGGTCACGCCCGCGGCGGTGCGTACCGCGACCGCCGGCACACATCGTCATTGGCTCCTGAAACCCATAGGGTTCAATGTTAACCAATGCTGCTTTGCGCCGCGGTCTTCAACCGCCTACCGCCACGGCGTGCCAAGCCAGCGCAATGACCTCACTTCACATTGTCACACTTCACAGGTCAGGCAGCCGCCATTTCAAGGGCCCACATGGCTTAATTCCTACTGCGTCACACATGGCTAGGCCTTGCATCGACACTCATACAAGCCATTCAACCCAGAGAGATTCGTGTACTGTGCAGGCTGTGGGAACTTACCTGTGGGTTGATTGACTCTGTGCTCCATGTTGTCCTTCCTAGGCACCGTCCGCTGGGACTTGCGAGGAGACGGAGGAATGTTCCCGTGTACAGACCGCTGGTGGACCTGTCGACAATGGAAGAACGACATGTCATACTCACCTACAGACTCAACAGTTCCACAATACAGGAACTGTGTGCCCAGCTGGAGCCAGACCTGATGTCACCCATCCGCCAACCCACAGGGATTCCGCCTCTAGTGCAGGTGCTGTCAGTGCTCCATTTCTTGGCTAGTGGATCATTTCAAACTACAGTGGCCATTTCATCTGGGATGTCTCAGCCTATGTTTTCAAGGGTATTGTCTGCCCTGATGAAATACATGCGGAGCTACATCATTTTCCCTGAGGTGGGTGACTTGCCTACAGTGAAGGGTGATTTCTATGCCCTTGGACACATTCCCAATATCATTGGTGCCATTGATGGTACCCATGTGGCTTTGGTCCCCCCAAAAGACAATGAACAGGTGTACAGGAACCGAAAAAGTTTTCATTCGATGAATGTCCAGGTGGTCTGTTTGGCTGACCAGTACATCTCCCATTTAAATGCCAAGTTCCCAGGGTCAGTGCATGACGCGTACGTCATGCGAAATAGCAGCATCCCTTATGTGATGGAACAGCTACAGAGACAGCGTGTGTGGCTAATTGGTGACTCTGGTTACCCCAACTTGCCTTGGCTATTGACCCCAGTGAGGAATCCCAGGACAAGGGCAGAGGAACGGTACAATGAGGCCCATGGGCGTACTAGGAGGGTGATCGAGCGGACCTTCGGCCTCCTGAAGGCCAGGTTTAGGTGCCTGCATATGACAGGTGGATCCCTAATGTACTCACCAAAGAAGGTGTGTCATATCATCGTGGCCTGCTGCATGCTTCACAACCTGGCTTTGCGACGCCAGGTGCCTTTCCTGCAGGAGGATGGTCCAGATGGTGGTGTTGTGGCCGCTGTGGAGCCTGCGGAGAGTGAAGAGGAGGAAGACGAAGAGGACGACACAGACAACAGGGACAGAGTGATACTGCAGTATTTCCAGTAACACACAGGTAAGAATCTACTCCTGCATTTTATTATATCTGTAACAGTACTGGCTCTCTACTGTCTGACCTTTCACCCCAATGTATGGTAACTTAGTTGTGAATTTGCCTTCCTATTTCAGTGATCTGGTCCCCACGGAGTGCCCTCTGGTTTATTTCCCCATGGACTACCGCTGTGTGACACTGGTATGTTGTCCTCACAATGTAATAGGACATTTTTGGTTGGTTATATCGAATACATTTGGTTTAAAAATATAAATAGCAGACTCCAGATGGTTTTTGTGCAATAATTGTGTTTATTGAAGTGCAAAAATTGTTGTATAGTTCAAAAAGGGTGATGGGTGATGGTGGAGGCATGTCCATGGCAGAGTCCAGACTCTCGTTCGCACAGGTGCATTGTCCATATGCCTGTGGAAGGTGGAGCAGGGGCAGTTCAAAGGGGACAGGGTGAACAAGTGGGACAGTGGGATGACATCCGGGGGGATCCGTGCATGGCGGGGGTCTTGACATCCTACTCTGTCTTCTTCCTAGGTCTCAGGCCTTTCTTGCGGGGTGGTTCATGTTCTGCAGGGGGTGGGGTCCGGGTGGCCCGTTGCTGTTGTGTCGGTGCCTCCTGACCACTAGCGCCGGCGGAGGTGGTGGGCTGTTCTTCCTCCATGCTAGTGGCAGGGGCCCTTTGGGGGGCCACATGGTCCCGCAATGTGGTGACAATCTGGTTGAGTGCCACCACGATTGTACCCATTGCGGAACTGATGCTGCGCAGTTCTTCCCGGAACCCCATGTACTGGCCCTCCTGCATGGCCTGGATCTCCTGGAACCTGGCCAGGACCGTCGCCATCGTCTCTTGGGAGTGGTGGTACGCTCCCATGATGGTGGTGAGGGCCTCTTGGACAGTGGGTTCCCTAGGCCTGTCCTCCCTCTGTCGCACAGCAGCCCTCCCAGTTCCCCTTTGTTCCTGGGCCTCTGTCCCCTGGACGGTGTGCCCACTACCACTGCCCCCAGGTCCCTGTTGTTGTTGGGGTGGTGGGTTGCCCTGGGTGCCCTGTAGTGGTAGACACACCGCTGCTTGACCTGTCCTGGAGACAGAGGCATGGGCCCGCTGGGTGGGTGCTGTGCTGGGGTTTTCCAGAGGGGGGTAGGTCTGCTGTGGCCTGTGGCTGCCTGAGAGGAACCGACTGTCTAGAGGTCCCCGATGGTCCGGGCTGGTCATCAGGTTCTAGGTCGACAGAGCTGCTGTCATCACTGGGGGCCTGTTCTGGGGGTGGGATGGACATTTCTGGACCCTCCGGGCCGGTGTGTTGGCGTTCGGGCCCTGCAGGGGAAAAAGAGTATGGTTATTGCTTCTGTGTGTGCCATGGCGTGCGATTTGTGGGTGCCCTTGTCCCCCAGTGCTGGCATTCCCTTGTGGGAGGAGTTGTGAGGGTGGTTTGGGGGGGGGGATGGGTATGTGCAGTGGTCATGCTTAGGTGATGGGTGTCCATGGTTTGTGTTGGCATTCAGGGGTTGGTGTTGGTTTGGGTGGGTTGTGCTGGTGAGACATTAGCAGGGAGGATATGTGCTGGGGGGTTGGGGGTGAGGGTGGGGGTGTGGGTTGGCATGCTGGTGGTTGGGGGGGTGAAGTAGTTGAGATTAGACTTACCAGAGTCCATTCCTCCGCCTACTCCAGCGAGGCCCTCAGGATGCAGGATGTTCAAGACCTCTTGCTCCCATGCTGTGAATTCGGGGGGAGTGGGTGGGGGTCCGCCGCCAGTCTTCTGCACAGCGATGTTGTGTCTTGACACCATCGTCCTCACCTTCCCCCGTAGGTCGTTCCAGCGCTTTCGGATGTCTTCCCGATTTCTGGGATGCTGTCCCACAGCGTTGACCCTGTTGACAATCCTTTGCCATAGCTCCGCCTTCCTGGCTATTGTGGTGTGCTGCCCCTGTGTGCCGAAGAGCTGGGGCTCTACCCTAATTATTTCCTCCACCATGACCCTGAGTTCTTGGTCCGAGAACCTGGGGTGTCTTTGGGGTGCCATGGGGTGGTGTGGATGAGGTGTGGGGTGGTGTTTGTGGTGATGAGTGTAGTGGTGTGTGGTGTTTTGTGCATAGATGTAGTGTGGGGGATGATGTTGGGTTCCTGTGTGTGTTGTGGTTTGCGTTCCCTGTGCTCTCTCTCTGTGTATTGCGCCTTGTCTCTGAATTTCGATTTGTGGGGGTTTGTGGGTGATGTGGGTGTGTGTTTTATATCGTATTGATTGTGTGGGAGTGGTGTTTGTATGTGTATCAGGTGTGTGTATTTGTATTTGTCCAATGTGGCAGTGTTTTGTAGATGTGTGTGTATTTTGAGTGCAGCGGTGTGTACCGCCAATGGGATACCGCAGTTGAAAGACCGCCGAGTGGATTCGTGGGTCGGAATGGCATGGGCGTATTTCTGTTGGCGTGACGGTGGAGGTTTGGTCATCTCCAATTTATCGCTGACCGCTGATGTGGCGGCCTGCAGTCGAGGTCGGGTTTTTGGCGGTTTGGCAGTTGTGGGTCAGAATGACCCTGGCGGTTTACCGCGGCCGCGGCGGTGTTCTGGCGGTCTTCTGACCGGCGGTAACTGCCTTTTACCGCCAGGGTCAGAATGACCCCCTAAGTGCTGTCAGGGTGGGCCATCCTGCCAGGATGGTTGAGGCCACTTTCATTTCAAAGGGCTGCCTTCAATACACATACAAACGAAACGGAGATCAATCATTGGTCACCCTAGACTATTTAGAGACTTAGAAGGGAAAGGGAAGTACTTTTCACAGCCGAATGTGGGGATAGCCTGGATATCACCCCCACTTTAAAGGCTGGCATTAGGTATAACTATCAGGCTTCCTGAATAATTTCCTTATACTCCAGAGTACTCCCCTAGTGCATGGAGCCCGCATTGTCCTCCAGATGGCCGCCTTGCTGCTACCAGATGACTCTCCTGCTGTTTAAGGCCGGCCTTCCTTCCCAGAGTACTGACCTGCTGCCTGAGGCCTGTATTGCTGCAATCTCTTGAACCCAGGACTACCAGAGTGACTCAAAGGGCTATTCGGCCGGCCTCCTGTGTGACCTTCAGGAATATAACAAGCTCCAGAGAGCTTGAGCTAGTCACCTGGCCTCTGTTGGAGTGAATCTTAACCTGCTAAGGGGTGTCCCCTTGGAAGTGGTGTTAGAGGTGCTGCTTTTGCCTAACCCTAAAAGATGTGACTTAGAAAAATAATTCTACAAAAATTGCTTGAAGAACAGACTGAAGACTGGGACATACTTGCCAGCTGACCCACCCACATTGCATCGCTGGTCGTCTGACTTTGCAGCATCTCTCTACAGCAACAAATCCTGTCCAGGGAAACCTCCAAGCAATAGTACCCAACCTCGTGGAGCCTTTGTCAGCTATAGCTTGCAGCTTCATCCAACTGGAGGTTTTAGACTTCCAAAAAGTTATTTAAATCTAAAGGTAAAAATATTCACCAGGTTCAACAGCCACAGTCGATGACCTCTTTAGCCTGGAAGTCCACCTTTTCCAACTCTTACCTTTTTCAGGCCATATTTGAGGGTTCACTAGGACTTTGTCCAGCAGATTCCTGATGACGCCTTCTGGGAAACAGCCTGCTGCATGGCCCCATTGAACCTACTGCTGGACATTTCCTCAAAATTACTTATAAGTTTGAAGGTACACCAAGGCCGGTCCCAATCCAACACATGTTTTAAAAACCACACTCCACGGCAGTTCATCTTAACTTTTGACTTTGCCCAGTCTTGTGCGACCAGATACCAACATTCACAATTTGATTTTTTAGGTGCTAGGTTTCACTAATAGTTGTGTGTTAATTTATTTATTGAAACTTTTTCTGTTTGTATAGATTGGTGTGGGATTTTTGTTGTGGTGTGTTTCGACTTTATTACTGTTTGCTGCATGAATACTTAACACAATTCCTCTAAGTTAAGCCTGACTGCTTTTGTACAAAGGTGCCAAAGGGATAAGCACAGGTTAATTTAGTGTTTTTGTGGTACTCCCTGACAAGGGTTGTGGCTGTTGCTTGAGCAGGGTTTTCACCCCACTCAATTAAAAAAACAGATTTCTTACATAAAGCTACTGGACGCTTGGTAGCAATTCTGAAGCTCACCATGGTTCGTAGGAACATAAATGCATTCCTTCTGGAAACTTTGAGGAGTAACATCCTCACCTGGGGTGGTATCTTTAGTACTGTGGGATCCAAAACGACCACCACAATGATGCATTGCAAGATGAGATTTTCTAAATTTGTGGTACTTTTTCTGGTTTCAGTTTCTCACATATGCTAGTTTGGAGACATCAATCCTCATACTCAACATAATCCTTCTAACTTTCTTTTTTTTTTAATGAACTTTAACAGGTTTTTGAGTAACCACATAGAGAGGGCATCATATCACTTTGATAATATGCACATTGCATCCTGCAAAGAAAAAAGACAGCATCTTACAAATAAATATACTTAAACGTGAAAGGCGTAAGTGTCAGAATAGTGTTAAGAAGTCCAGCCCTCACAGGCAAGTGTATAAAAAACATCATATCTATAATAGAGGAAGTATTGGAGCACATTGATTGTTTCGCAAGATCAACCCAGATGTCCGATATGAAGATACAGAATAAGAAATGAAAAAACTAATTAGATTATCCAATAAAGTCTACGTCTCCAGAAACCCATATAGAATAAATGAACCCCGCCTCCCTCTGTCTGCTTCTCTATAAGCTATCCTTATATACTAGATAAAGGAGCATGTGGTTTATACAGGAGATATTTGTAACCCCTGGCGGGGAGTCCAGAGTGGTTTTAACCCCTCCCAGTTCCTCCTCCAGGTTAAGTATTACAGCACTTTTGTAGATGCAGAAAGCAAGCCTAGCAGTACTAGATGTATTTCCATTTGTATATCCCACTCTGAAGCTCTATTTAGGCTGTGAAGAATCATATGTCAGTAAAAAGATTGGGACTGGCATGTCCAAACCATATGTAGGAAGTCCGCCGGCTGGGTGTTGCAGCGTGGGCAGCCCGCCATCTGGGACTCATAGATTGAGTTCAATGTTTGTGGTTTGAGGTATGTCTGATGGACAGAGTTGCACTGTAAGAATTTGGGCAATAAGGGCTGCTCCATAAGCATCTCCCATATAGTTTGTACATAATCCTCCTAACTTACTCAATAAAGGAAATTTCTAGCAAAAATTATAGGTATACAAAATGCTAATATGATAATTCCCTTTCACAGTGCCCCCCCTCTTTATTCTTCTTGTTAAGATTTAGGTTTATTGGGATGTAGTCTGTGAAATGCCTGAATTAGTTGAGGAGCATTAATATTTTCTGTTGGGTCCAATGACCTTTCTTCAGCACCATATCTCTTTCAATTATGTAAGAACTGCAATCATTTCTGAACATATTAGGAGTCAAGAGTAGATTGAACTTTATATTCAATTTCAGACCCTTGAATTATAGGAGGAGCATGTGACTTATTCAGGTACCCAATTTAACTAGCTTGACCAAAGATACTTGAAATACAGGATGGATTATAATGGCCTCTGGAGAGAATACTTATGCAAAAACTGGACTAATCACCTTCCTTCCAGAGAAAGAACAAATGAATCCCGGATGAAATGTTCACTTTCCATGAAGTCTAATGTGTTTGGTGGACAAACAGACTTATTCCCTCACTTTATAATGACTTTTCCTTTTCTTCTTATCAGCTGCTCCTTACATTTGTTCTTGATGAACTGTAGCTTGTTCTTTATTTTTTTCTGGTGTGGTGTGTATCAGTGAGATTCTCTCTTCAATAGATGTCACATGAGTTTTTTAATTTATAATATATGTTAGGAAGAGTGGAAGAAAAACTTGTTGACCAAAAAGAGGAGAAACTCCAGTGGAAGAATCAAGTGTATTCCTGTGGCAGAATTCTTGCAACTATAAATGTTTTATCCCAGAGTATCGATTTTGAATAAAACACCTTAAATATGTCTCAGGCTCCTGATTAAATCTTTCAGTCTATCCATCATATTGCGGATGATAGGCAGAGGATAATCAAATATCCAAATTCAATTTCTTGCAAAAACCTTTCCTGTCTTTAGACAGAAAATTAACTCCTCAATCAAAAACAATTACTGTGGCTGATCTGTGAAGCTTGATTTTCTCAAAAAGATCAGTTTCTTTAAACCATTGAAATTCTGCTTTATTTATTAGTACCTATTCTATGGACAAAATTTCCAAGTAGTTGTGTATTTTTGCAAAATCCTTTATTTATGTTTTAATCAAAAGTATAGAGCCAACATATGTTTTGGGGGGCAACCCTTTTTTAAGGTTGCAAATAATTTAAAGAATCTTGGCCACATACTACAGAAATAAAATACTGCTTTACTTGGCAGACAGATTTGCTTTGTGTTAAACCTGATAGCCTTTGGTGTGTTCTGCCCCAAAGGCTTTGAATTCTCCCCTCCTGTTTAATGACATCTGTTTTTGCTTGCTTTAGAATTCTGTGCACTTTACCACTGCTAACCAGGGCTAAAGTGCTTGTGCTTACTCCTTTACACTTGGTAAAATTAGCTTACACCCAATTTGCACCTTTAGTTTACTTATAAGTTCCTTGTTAAGTAGTATTTTCTGTACCAAGGGCCTGTAAATTAAAGTGAGCATGCAGTGCTTTTTGTGCCACTCACTTATGTAGCAGGTTTAAACTGCCAATTCCACCTGGTAAAATAAACCTTTTTCCCAAACCTAAACCTCTCTTTTTAATATATATTCGTGGCATAACCATTTGGTGCCTGCATGATTGTGCATAGTTAGAAGTTTGTCTTTGTCTAACCCACCAAGACTGTGAGCCAAAGGAGGCTAGGTATTGGCAGGATGGGCCACCTTGCCAATTTGTGTGAGGGGAACTGTTCCCTGTCCCATGTACATTTCAGGGCTGCTTTCCATAGACTCACAGAGGAAGTTGATACCAGACTTTTGTTACCCTAGACCACTTGGAGCAGTGGAATGAAGGACATTTCCAGAACCAGATGGGTGGATAGACTACCCTTTCTCCCAATTTGAAGGCTGGCAACAGAAATAAATATGGAATCCTCAGACCAACTCTTCAGTACTCTCCTGGACCTGCAGAGAACTCCCATAAAGACTGCCCCACTGCTTGAAGCTTGCTTTGTACATCAGAGGACTGTCCTGTGGCTACCAGAGGATTGCCCTACTGCTTGAAGCCTACCTTGTACCATCAGACTTGAGGTCTGTTTTCCTGGCTAGAATAACAATCTCCAGAGCCCTTGTACCCTACAGCTGGCCTGTGCTAAAGTGAGCTCGGACCCCCCAGGTTGTGTCCATCAAGTCCTGGACCCTTAGAAGTGGTGCTAAACATACATCTCCAGCCAGCCAAACCTGACATTTTCAGTGAAAAAGTAGCCTGAGATGCAACAGAAGCCTCGGACCTACTTGCTCGCCGATCCACCCGATGTGCATCACAGATTGGCTTCACTTTATGGTAGCACCCACTATGTTTTTCTGTGAAGCAGCAAATCATTCTCAGTGTGACCTCTCAGACTGGGTATCTGGCCCTGAGCAGTCCTTGTTGACTTCAGTCTGTAGCTTCTTCCAGCTGGACAAAGTCACAGTCCAAATGTAGAAATCCTCATCACAACTTTATCCAGCAGCTCCCCAATGATTACATCTCCTCCTTGGACACCGCCATTGCGTTGCTCTGCTGAACTTTACCTTTGCAGGAACCTTTCTTCAGAATCTCTTCTAACTCAAAAGTTATGCCGATTTCGGGCTCAATCCACCACCTGTATCCAAACTGAGCTCCATCGCCATCAGCTTTAAGTTTTGACTTTGCCTTGGTTTCACGTGACCAGATACCAGTGGCTGTCGCTTTGATTTAAGCAGTATTTCTTTTACTTAAAACTTTACAAAGCCATAACTCAGGTTCTGCTGATTTGATTTTGTGTGTGTTATTTGTTTATTACATTTTCTCTATTTTTCTAAATTGGTGTCAGATTTTTCTTGAGTTGTATTTTCACATTAATGTCTGTGTGCTGCATAAATACTTAACACACTGCCTCCTAGTTAAGCCTGATTACTTTTGTGCCAAGTTACCAGAGGGTTAAGCACAGGTTAATGTAGTGACTTTTTGGGGTTCACCCAAACAAGAATTGTGGTTGTTGCCGGAGAAGGGTCTTCACCTCTCCTCAATTAAATAAAACAATTTCCTGCACCTTGTCAGAAATAAAAGGAGATCTAGTTTTGTGGGAATCACCAATTACATCAATTGTATTATACCCTTGATTTGTAGGTAAACCCACAATGAAATCTAAACTGAGAACATGCAATGGATAACAAGGCATTCCTGAATTTTAGAGTAATCACTCTCATAATGTGCTTAAACAACTCATGTAGAAATACAGTTTTTAAAACATTACTCAAGGTTTCCCCACCAAATATGTTACTAAACTAAATGTAGTGTCTTTTTGTTTCCTGAATGTTCTACCAGAGGAGATTTCTGTGTTTCTATCAGCACTTGCTCTCTAATTGGCTTAGTCGGAGATATAGTTTTCTTGGAAATCAACGTAACCTTTTTTTTTTAACTCTTAGTATTGTAAGTTGAAATCATGACAAACTTGGCTGTTGGAAGTATGGGTTCATCACATTGGACTTTTGAAGGATTATCAATCTCTAAAGTGCTGGATAATGCATCTGCTTTCTCATTTAACTCCTTTGGACAAAATGATATGTAACTGTATTCATAGAGTAGGAGTCATCATCTCATCTGCCTGGCCTTAACAGTCTTTTGCTGGATGTAGAAACAATAAATTGTGAAAATCCATTAAAACTTTTACTGGTACTTTGTATAGTTACATTATGTATTATTTAACTTCTTGAAAAAATAATAAACTGGATTGACACTTTTGTGAATGTTGATGTGACAACACTGCTCCTGCCATTAACTGTGATGCATTAACTTCTACCAAAAATGCAGATTTGTGTCTGGATGTCTAAGGGCCATAGCCACTGTAAGTTATACCTTTTATTCCTGGCTAAACCTCTTCTGCCTAGGAATTCCAGTAAATCTGTATTCCCTTTCTCTTGAGCAACAATTTGGGAAACAACATGAATAAATCATTGATATAGATTGGCAAATTCCATAAAGCTTTCCATATCTTTCAATTGTTGAAGTGCAGACCATTTGAAGACGGCTTGGATCTTCTTTTTATTTAATTCCTTCAGTTGATACTATGAATCCAGGGATTCTATGATGGCTACACCGAAAATACACTTCTCAGACGTAGCATATAGTCCACATCTTTATATGAAGAATAAGGTCTTGAACAAATTAGTCAATTAACTCTCCTAAAATATTGTTATTAAAAACTGCTATTGGGGCATTACACTAACAAAAAGGCAAGTACTCAAACAGGCCAAATTTGGTTCTGAGTGTGATCTTTAACTCATTCTATTTATGCATGCAGATAAGCTCCTCTTTAGTAATTTCCTTGTAAAGATTCAAACATCCTTAAGAGTTATCTAATCAGTATGAATTTGTAAATTGTCAGCATTCTTAGGGAAAAAGGGAAGGTGATACCAGAGACTGTCAGGGCCTAATGAGGCCATTAATTAGATATGTGTATATATAGGTTTTCAAATGGTTTGTGTCCTGATCTGTAATTGAGTATATGTGATTGCACAGTAGCTTAATGTCAATGTAATAGTTGTATGGTGTGTCTGCTGGCAATGTTCCGGCCTCCCTCTTACAGAAAATGGAAAGAAAGTGATGCTGTTCAGGTGGGATTTCTTGTTTTAGATATAAATCCTACTAGTCTATGGGAGTAGCCATGTGCAAATGAGTACCTAATGCAAACTTTCTGTAATCCTTCATTTTCTGAACTGCACATTTCCTGACAAACCACAAAGGTGAACCTAACTGAACAGTACCCTGTACTCAGTTGATGAATGAATTGTGTTTGCATAGACAAAGTATCTCCAAAAATAACTAGAATCATGGAATATTAATCACATCAAACATAATAGTCTCTTTATGTCCTTGAGAATAGATCAAAAGCATTTGTATGGTAGTATGATTTATTTGCCCAGCTCTGTCCTGCTCATGGCTTTCTTTCTTTACTAAGTTAAAACCTGCTAATTTAAAACTTAGTTTCTCAACCAAACCACAATCCACAAGATTCCCAGTAGCTCCAGAATCTGTAACTGCTAATAAATGGGGTCTGTCATATACGGATATGTCCAAATACATGTCAGCCATTCCTGGGTCTTGTGTATTCACAATTTCTTGTGTAGGGCCTGCAACAACTTGAGTGTTCAACAGATTGCCCTCTACTACATTTGAGATACGTTGTTTCTTTTTTGTGTTTCTTAGAACACTGACTCACAAAATGCTTAGCTGACCCTCAGAATAGTCACAAATTCTTTACTCTCCTAACCTTCTCAGCTTCCTTAGTGAGAGGCAGATTAATTAATTCTGCTTATATAGGTTCTGAGGATTCAAATGTGGTCTGCTCATTCAGATTATTTCTTACATTCTTCCTCTAGTCTCCCCTCCTTTTCTTTTCTCAACTTATCTCAGTCTGCAGATGGGCTAGTTTAAGGACTAAGGGCCTGAATTAGAGTTTGGCAGATGGGTTATTCCATCACAAACGTGACCAATATTCCATCTGCCGTATTACAATCTCCATAGGCTATTTTAGGATTGTAATACAGAACACGGAATATCCGTCACATTTGTGGCAGAGTAACACCCTCAGCCAAACTCTGAATCAGGCCCTAAGTCTATTAATTCCTCTGTGCCCTTGGAATATTCAAGGATGTCCTCAGATAATTTTTCTCTTGGCCAACCTGTCTCAAACACCAACAAATGAAACTGGATAACGTAACTTAAAGACCTCTCTTCTTTTGTTTTTAAATTTAACCTTTTGTCGTCTGCGACTTGAGTTAAAATGATGTTGTGTGGTTATTTTAGTGCTTTGCATGGGCACATTTACTTTAGCTGCAGGCCTGTGCTCTTTTGCCTAGTTCATTTTATTTATTCCTTTTTATTATTTTAGCAAGGCTTCATTTTAGAAGAGATCTTTTATTATGTTTATCAGTTGTCCTTCCACACAGTATTTGTTATTAGTGCTTCTGCATGACATTTCATCCTGTGCTCAGCCTGAGGTTGTAGAATGCTGTACATGATAATTTACTGAGTATTGCCTGTCCATGAGGATTATGTCTACCTTACACAGAAAAGACGCATTATCATGTTAGGGCAGTCCTCAGAACAAAACGCTTTGTTATAAAGAAAAAAAAACACGCTGCCACAAACTAAATTGGAGGGGACTGAATACTTTTAGGGCAAAAAGATGAACAGGCCCTGCAGTTGCAGCCACAACAGAGCCAGTTGCCCTGTCTAGCCCAGAAATTCAAACAGTGTTAATAAGGTTTGTTGGGCGCATATAAATACAAATCATCCAAAGTACAAACACTTAACCTCTATTATTTTCTGTATGTTTTGCTGCTATAAACTGCTATCATTGAATTATACAATCATTTCTTCTAGTGTAGCATCCCCAAATGTATCTAGTGTAGATTCATGAGGGACAGCTTACAATGGTTGGAACCTAAATTCATCAAGTACTTTTTTAGACCAATTGAAGAGGATGGAACTCACAGAAACTATTCAAAACAGAGAACGCAGAAATCTACAAGCTCAATCAAACTAAGAGGGAACAGAGGTGGACCAAAACGCTCCAGGAGAAGAAATGGCATCCGGGGTCAAAACCCGATCACAAGAATTAAAAAAAGTAACTACCCAGTTGGGAGAGTTGTCTGAAACAGTTTCCAATACCGAGCCAGTTCAAATTGAAAGAAACTTAGTAGCTAATCTTTCAGATAGACCACACATGAAATTGACGTTTTGAACAAAGGATTATCCTTTGCTCCATCCAGAGATGTAGACAAATTTGGATTCAAATTGGATTCATACAACTTTACGAGGATCCTTAAATTGAAAAACCAAAATCTCGAATAGACGTTCGCTCCACTTTGAATATTTCTCACTTGACCAGTCAGGATTTAATGATACACAAGTACCAATGAGTATATCAGAAACCACTATACCTGACATTGAGAACCTAATACAGGAAATTGGGATTGAGGAAAATATCATACAAGAAAGCAGTCTGTCTAATATATTCTGTTTTGTTCCGACTTTGCCCAAAAACAATGTTGTTGTGTTTTTTGATTTAGTGTTACACGAAATTGATAGTATGCCATATGATGCCAAAAAGAATAGCCTGACAGTAAATGAGAAAAAAGCAGATGTTGAGAAATTATGTCAATATAAATATTCCACAGGCAGATAATGGGGACAATGTGGTCGTATTGAACTTAAAGGCTATGAAGATGAGGTCATGAAACAGTTGTCAGTGAGTCCAGACTATGTAAAATGTAAAGGAATCAGATCCAAGATGATTTAATTAACATACTTTGTTGAAAAAATGGTACAGCCTGGGTTTGGAAGAATTACAGTATTTGGACAACAAAAATGCAGAGATACCAACCATTTATTTGATATCCAAATTGTACAAAGGTGGTATGATTCCACCCAGACATCCCATAATATCTGGCATAGGATCAGTGACCAAAAGGATGTTGGAATATGTTGATGTTTTTTGGTTCTGTTAGTGACTAATTTGGCATTATACTTGAGAGACACAAAAGATTCGATACTGAAACTTCAGGGAGTACTTTTGGAAAGAGACCTTTTGTTGATTACTATGGACGTCAAACGTCTGTTCACAAGTATCAGACATCAGGATGGTCTTAAAGCAGTGGAGTACTATTTGCCAGCAAATCAGCTAGTTACTTCAGTCATGTGAAAATGATTATGGAAATTGTTGAATTTGTTCTTACAAATAATTACCTTTTGTATCAGGATGAATTTTACCACCAGGTATGGGGCACAGCGATGGGTGCTAGATTTGCTTCCTTTTTCGCCACCTTATTTATAGGGTAATATAAGAGATCATGTCTGGAATGAGGTTTACAGACGTGTTCTAATGTAGATTTGGTATAATAATGATGTTTTTATGGTATGCGGTGGTACCCAGGAAGAATTACTGACTTACCACTAGTAGTTGAACTCAAATGAAGTTATGTTCAGTTGTCCTTGGAATATCATTACATTTTTAGATATAGAAGTGTACATGGAGAATCAAACTCTCAACACTAGATCATTGAGGAAAAAGACAACAAGCAATAGTATCTCACACTTTAATTCAGGGCATCCATTTAATCAGAAGAAGAATGGGGGAACTACTTAGGCATTAAAGACATTGTTCTAACGAAGAAGATTATCATTCAGAAAAGTGTGGAACATTTAGAAGACTTTCTGTGAGACAGTATCCTCTTAAGGTTCTATTGGATTCTGCCAAACGGCTCAGAAAGTTTAGAGGGATACACTTTTGAAACCCTTCAGCAAAAAGCAGAAGGTGATGCCACAAAGGTGAGATCAGAAAGTAGGGTTTATTAGCAGATTATGGGGGTGATTCTCACCCTGGCGGGCGGCGGAGGCCGCCCGCCAGAGTTCCCCCCTCCAAAATACCGCTCCGCAGTCGGAAGACCGCTGAGGGTATTTTGGGTTTTGCACTGGGCTGGCGGGCGACCGCCAAAAGGCCGCCCGCCAGCCCAGTGCAAAACATCCTTCCCACGAGGACGCCGGCTCCGAATGGAGCCGGCGGAGTGGGAAGGTGCGACGGGTGCAGTGGCACCCGTCGCAAATTTCACTGTCTGCAATGCAGACAGTGAAATTCTTTGTGGGGCCCTCTTACGGGGGCCCCTGCAGTGCCCATGCCATTGGCATGGGCACTGCAGGGGCCCCCAGGGGCCCCACGACAACCCATACCGCCATCCTGTTCAGGATGGCGGTATGGGCTGTCAGAATCCCCATGGCGGCGCAGCGAGCTGCGCCCCCATGGAGGATTTAATTGGGCAGCGGAAAACCGGCGGGAGACCGCCGGTTTTCCCTTTCTGACCGCGGCCAAACCGCCGCGGTCAGAATGCCCAGCGGGGCACCGCCAGCCTGTTGGCGGTGCTCCCGCCAACCCTGGCCCCGGCGGTCCATGACCGCCGGGGTCAGAATGACCCCCTATGTGTTGAAAATAGCAAAATATTTGGTATATTAAAGAAACATTGGTTGATTCTACTGACAGATAATGACCTTCTTGGCGTCTTAGATTCAAAACCGTTGGTTATGTTTAGAAAGGCCCAGACTTTAAAGAATCTACTGAGCCATAGATTTGCACCTAAGGAAACTAGTACTTGGCTATCAAAGAAACTTTCTGGCAATTACAAATGTAATAATTGTGTAGTTTGGCAGTGTATTTCAGACAAGACTAAAACTTTTATGGGACATGACATTCATGTCTCCTTTTCAATCAAATCTTTTATTAATTGCAATACTTCCTTTTGTGTATATTTGTTGATACATAAGAGTGGAAAAATATACATAGGATCCTTTAATCGCCCTCTGAAGGAGAGTGTCAAAGAACATATTTACTCCCTCAAAAGAATATAAGGAAAATTACCACTGAGCAAACATTTTGCTGAATTTCATTTTAATGCTAATGTGTCAAGAGTTAGAGTCAAAGGGTTTGAACGGCATTTTGCTGAATATAGAGGAGGGGATTGGATCCTTAGACTGCAACAATTGAAACTTGGTGGATATGTACTCTGTGTACAGTAGACTTAGGTCTCAATCATGATAGTGAACTGTATACCACACTACAAGATTATTTTAGTTTTACATATGGCTTGGAATTAGAGGTAGTGCCATCTATGGAATTTACAAATTTCACATAGGGACCTAATATGGTTGTTTGTCATACAGATCATAGGACTCAGTTAGCCATTGTCTCATAAGCACTACAGTATTAGACAGTCTTTATATATTTTAGTAGAAATACTATTTTTCTGAAGAGTTTAGATATTTTTTATCAGGACTTTGATATAGTTTCTTGCAGGAGGGACAAAGTGTTGGTAAGCGTACATTTTGTGTGGGGCTGTCTCACAGAATTGGCAGGATTGGAGCAGATATACCTAAAAAGGTAGTTATTTTGGACTAGCTAAACAATTGCATTAGTATGTGTCAGTGTTTAGAGCCATGGTAGCTCAAAGTACCAGGTGCTTGTTTTATTGCTTCATTGGATGTTGGTTTATAATGGAACAATGCTTTTTTATTAGTCTTTTGTATCTGGTGAACAAATATATAATTTCCCACTATTTAATGTTTACCTATTCTTTACAGCTGTTTTTATTTATAGTCAATAACAGACACGAACTGTGGGTGTACAGGGCTTGTGAATAGATAAAGAATATCAGAGCTACTAGTGGATTACCTCTACTCCAGTTGATTGTGTTTTAAGAGAAAATCACAGTAGCTCATGGCAGTTTACCCCAGAGTTGTACATTTTTGTCGAGTCCGATTGCCCGGGATGGTTACTTAAACATGTTCCTAAGTAGTTGGGATAGGGATTTTGACATCCCACCATAGAATATAATTTGTGGGTTTACATTTAGACTGTAGTTTTGTTACTAGTGGGATGGATTTTCCAGGGTGTTCTACTTGACAATAAAAGACTGTAGCTCCAGTCCAGAATTTGAGGAATGCCTGTGGTGGAATACACATATCAGGTGTTTTGCATTATCACTCTGTGTGCCTATATTTTGAATGGACCAGGTCACACTAGGCTGACTGATATGGACATTCTGCTTGAGATGACTTAAACACATTAGTCTACTTATATATATGTATCCTTAGCTAGTGGATAACAGCAATGTACTTTGTTTTCAGATATAGATTTTCGGGCGAGTTAGTGAGAGCTAGAACCATCCACACAAATCATCATATCTAATATGTACTACAAAATAAAAGTTTATTGTGAAAGCTCTTTGGCAAAGCACCCGACACTCTAGAATCATTAGGTGAGTGATCTTTGTTTGATACTAGAATTTAGATAGTGTCTGTAGGTTGCAATACTTTGTGTTATATATACTTGATAAGAGTACCAAGGAACATTGTGTTTACAAGGATATTCATAATGCTTGGGATCATATGCAATATGAGCTTGAAAGACACTAATGAGCTCAGCTATGTATATGGTTCTATGTATACAGCATTAGTTCCAAATGTGGGGACTTTTGGACAAGAATATGTGCCATTCAATCTTTGGGCAAAGCGGCGGTAATACATCTTTTTCATGTTCAAGGATATATTTCAATTATTACTTCAATTGTTGGCGTATATTGTTATTATGTGTGAGCTTAATTGGATGGTTTTCATTCTGAATATATAATTAGTCTGTTATTCTCAATTAAGCCCTTAAGAAGTGGCTGGACTTGCAGGGAAACATATGTTGGTTGGAACTGTCGCGTGGGCTCTCATTATCCTAAATGAGACTACTGGATTTCTAGGCAGCAGGATCGATAACGGTGTGGGGGACTGAGTCTGACCCACGTGTAAGGAACTCTGTCACCCTAAATCCGGTTGTTGCTCCGGCTAACTAGCAGTGCCTCATTTCTCCCACGGGGAAGAAATGATTGGGCAGCCTAGCGCATGACATCTTTGGAACTTCTCAGGGAAGTCGTGGTCACTCAGATCCAAACCAACTCTCTCATTCACTATATGGTCTCATATACCAATGACAAAGACAGTATAAGTTTTATATAATGTTTTAATAAAACGACTGTATTTTAGATATTAAGGCGTGAGCCGCAATAACCAGAACAATACAACATAGTAGGATTGATATAGTAACCAGGAGAGTAAAACATAGAAATAAAGCTATCATAATTCCTAACCGTTTCTACTCTCCCTCTGCTTGTTCTATTTAGAGCACAGCATGTTAAGCTTTCAGCTTGCCTTTCTGTATCACTAGGGAGACGGACACACTCATACCTGAGCAAAGGCCTGTGATCTGGTTCAGCATCTGCAACGAGGCAGTCAGCGTCTAGTTGTGGTTCCCTGGTCGGAATCTCCCTCTTAATGTATTGGGACAAGGAAGTGATTTTATAACTAACATGTCATCGTGATCACAAAATGTTCCTGCGCAGGAATGGCAAGTCGAGACTCCTACCACGTCTATCGGCAATGTACCAGACTGTATCCTTGACTAAAGCACAGAGTGAATATGTTATGAAGAACTCCAGTGCTGAAGTAGGCAAAACAGTGTGATATGAATAAAAAACAACACCGTAGAACTGGCTATTCTGTAAAATAACAGTACGAAGCCTAATAGAAAGCATTTAGAGTAAAGTGCACAGAGGCTCTAAGCTGTTAGCAAATGAATAAAATATATTTAGGGCAAAGTGCACAGAGGCCTAAGGCCTGAAGCTAATGCGCAAAATATACGTGAAACTGACCACACTACAGAACCATGATAATTTATTAAATCAAAATAGATAACATTGAAGTATTTTGTGTGTTTAGCTGTGTAAATTTGGCAGCAACATGTTCTAAAGATTCCTTTTGAACAGTGATAGTATATTTAACATGAAGTTATGACATTAATTACTCATTGAGTGCATCTATTCCAATCAGAGTACAATGTATTTAAGAATTGATTGTATAATTTAATGATAGCAGCTTGCAGCTACAAAACATACAAAAAAAAAAGGCGAATACTAAGGGAGTGATTACGACATTGGCAGATGGGATACTCCATCACAAAAGTGACAGATATCTCACCCACTGTTTTACAAGTTTCATAGGCTATAATGGCACTTGTACTACGATGAACAGGATATACAGAGTAGCCCATCACCCAAGGTCATAATCAGGCCCTAAGTCTTTGAACTTTGAATGATTTGTATTTATATGCACCCAACAAATCCTATTAGGTAATTTAGAGGGGACATTCCAGCCAGCCATCTTACGCTGTACCATGCCGTTGCAGCTGTGTCGAACTTGGTCTTGTCGCTCCATCCACTTAGAAGGACAGCCAGCAGACCAACAGGCATCTCCTGCTTCTTATTCAAGTATAGCAGCAAGGCTTCCTTGCAGTTGCCAGTAAGGGCAGATAACGGCTAACACTGTTATCGTTCTCATGTAGATTTTAGTAATGCAGGTAGGGATTTTATATTCATTAGTGTGACAGAACATTGGGACTTTTTATCTGTTTCACTTTCCTGATCACAATAGTAATTGTGTTGTATTTCATCTTCCTAATATTTGCAATTCATGCCTTTTTACATAGAACACAGTTGCTTCAATAAATACATTGAACCAAATCCTGCTTCTGTATGTCTTTGCATGTTTCAGATTTGTGTAACTGAGAAAAAAGGATAAGAACTGTTCAATCACAACTTTCCTGAGAAGTCCGAGAGTGTCATGCATCAGGCTGCCACAAATCACCTTTTCTTTTGGGTTCTGATGAGGTGCGAGGTGCTAGCTAGCAAAAAGGGTTAGGCCGACATCCACCAGATGAGATGGGATGGGATCAACTTGGTCCCCCACACGCGGTTGTGCTGCTGCACAAAACCACCAGTCTCGTCCCCATGGTGAGAGTCCTACGAGGCACCACCAAGGTTGGTTTGGCACCAACTTTACGGATCTCCCAAGTATCTCTGTTTTAATTGCTAAAGGCAACCTAATTACCTTATACTGTATTGTCCATGGAATTATGGAAATATACACCTCAGCTAAATAGGCAGTACCTATTTTAGGCTGTAGGTTGTTCAAGCTTGAACCTTAAAAAAGGATTTCCCCACATCAGTGGTTTCTAACTCTGAACTGAACATTTTCAAACATAGTGGAATCTCAATGCATAGCAATTGCAGTAAACATGAGACAACCTCTCACACAACATTTACTAATTGATGGGCTCACCGCTGAGGAAGGGGAAGTTATGTTCATGAGTGAGGCAAACATAGCAAACAGAACTGATATATTCTATTCTTGGTCATTTTTCCAGCAGCAGATCGGAACACACACACACACATTACTAAACTACACTGTAGCACATAATCAAATCATTAACATTTATAAAGCGCGCTACTCACCCGTGCGGGTCTCAAGGCGCTAGGTGGAAGGGGTTACTGCTGCTCGAAGAGCCAGGTCTTGAGTAGTCTCCGGAATGCGGAGTGGTCTTGGGTGGTCCTGAGGATGGTGGGGAGGGTGCTCCAAGTCTTGGCCGCCAGGTAGGAGAAGGACCTCCCACCCGCCGTGGAGCGGCGGATGCGAGGGACGGCGGCGAGAGCGAGGCTGGTGGAGCGGAGAAGACGGGTGGGAGCGTAGAAGCTGAGGCGACGGTTGAGGTATTCTGGTCCCTTGTTGTGGAGGGCTTTGTGTGCGTGGGTGAGGAGACGGAAGGTGATTCTTTTGCTGACGGGAAGCCAGTGCAGGTGTCTCAGGTGTGCGGAGATGTGGCTGTTGCGGGGTATGTTGAGGATGAGACGGGCGGAGGCGTTTTGAATTCGTTGCAGACGTTTCTGGAGTTTAGCGGTGGTTCCAGCGTAAAGGGTGTTGCCGTAGTCCAGGCGGCTCGTGACGAGGGCGTGGGTCACGGTCTTTCTGGTGTCGGCGGGGATCCAACGGAAGATCTTTCGGAGCATGCGGAGGGTGAGGAAGCAGGAGGATGATACGGCGTTGACTTGTTTGGTCATGGTGAGAAGTGGGTCCAAGATGAAGCCGAGGTTGCGTGCGTGGTCTGAGGGGGTCGGTGCGGTGCCAAGGGCCGTGGGCCACCAGGAGTCGTCCCAGGCGGTCGGGGTGTTACCGAGGATGAGGACTTCCGGTTTGTCTGTGTTCAGTTTCAGACGGCTGAGTTTCATCCAATCTGCGACGTCTTTCATTCCATCTTGCAGGTTGGTCTGGTGGGGTCCTTGGTGAGGGAAAGTATCAGTTGAGTGTCGTCGGCGTAGGAGGTGATGATGATGCTGTGTTTGCGTACGATGTCGGCGAGGGGGCTCATGTAGACATTGAAGAGTGTCGGGCTGAGCGAGGAGCCTTGTGGGACGCCGCAAATGATCTCGGTGGGGTCTGAGTGAAAAGGAGGGAGGTAGACTCTTTGGGAGCGGTTGGAGAGGAAGGAGGCGATCCAGTCCAGGGCCTGGCCTTGGATCCCGGTGGAGCGGAGGTGGGTTATTAGGGTGCGGTGACAGACGGTGTCGAAGGCAGCCGAGAGGTCGAGGAGGATGAGGGCGACTGTTTCTCCGTTGTCCATCAGGGTTCTGATGTCGTCTGTGACTGAGATGAGGGCGGTTTCTGTGCTGTGGTTGGCTCGGAATCTGGACTGAGAGGGGTCGAGAAGGTTGTTGTCTTCAAGGAAGTTGGTAAGCTGCTTGTTGACGGTCTTCTCTATGACTTTGGAAGGGAAAGGGAGGAGCGAGATGGGGCGGAAGTTCTTCAGGTCGCTTGGGTCAGCCGTAGGTTTCTTCAGTAGGGCGTTGACTTCAGCGTGTTTCCAGCTCTCGGGGAAGGTAGCAGACGAGAACGAGGTGTTGATGATGGTCTGGAGGTGCGGGCGATGATGTCGTCGGCTTTATTGAAGATGAAGTGTGGGCAGGGGTCCGAGGGGGCACCGGAGTGGATGGAGTTCATGGTGGCTTTGGTCTCTTCTGTGTTGATGTGGGTCCAGGCGTTGAGGGTGATAGCTGGGGTTGTGGGTTCTGTGGTGGTCGGCTGGGTCTGGTGTCCGAAGCTGTCGTGTAGGTCGGTAATCTTACGGTGGAAGAAGGTGGCGAGGGAGTTGCAAAGGTCTTGTGAGGGCGTGATGGCGTTGGCGTTGGAGAGCTCTTTTACGATGTTGAAGAGTTCTCTGCTGTTGTGGCTGTTTTTGTCCAGTCTGTCTGTGAAGAAATTCCTTTTGGCGGCGCGGATCAGGTGATGGTGTTCGCGGGTAGCGTTCTTGAGGGCAGTCATGTTGTCTGCGGTGTGATCCTTACGCCAGGCTTTCTCGAGGGTGCGACAACTTTTCTTTGATTCCTTAAGGGTGTCAGAGAACCAGAGAGGTTTTTTGGTGTTGGACTGTCTTGGAAGGCGTCTGAGGGGAGCGAGGTTGTCTGCGCAGTTGGTGATCCAGTTCGTGAGGCTGAGGGCTGCGTCGTTGGGGTCGGCGGAGAAGGTGGGTTGGTTGTCGATGAGAGTGGAGAGAAGCTGTTCTTCAAGGATTTTGTTCCACTGGCGACGTGGGATGGGTTGTGTGCGGAGGTGGCGAGTTACGCATCTGAAGGTGAAGTGGACACATCTGTGGTCGGTCCAGTGTAGAGCGGAGGCGTGGCTGAAGGATACGTGTTTGCTGGCGGAGAAGATGGGGTCGAGCGTGTGTCCGGCGATGTGGGTGGGGGTGTTCAGCAGTTGCTTGAGGCCGAGGTTGGCGAGGTTGTCGAGCAGGGCGGTGGTGTTGGGGTCGTTGTTCTGTTCCAGATGGAAGTTGAGGTCGCCGAGGAGGATGTAGTCCGCTGAGGCGAGGGCGTGCGGGGAGATGAAGTCAGTGATGGAGTCGCTGAAGAGGGCGCGCGGTCCGGGGGGACGGTAGATGAGGGATCCTCTGAGGGTGGTCCTGGGGTCTGTGCGGATGTGGAAGTGCAGGTGTTCGGCGGCGAGTGCACCTGCACAATACCATATTCGTATTTAGAAATACCACTATCTGTTCAATAACACTAAAATTTGCTTGATGGTGCGCTACCACATGTTCCACAAAACGTTAGACTATTTCCTTTGAGTAAATAACCAGAATTAGCAACATATACACCACACCCTAATTTAGCAAAATTACAAGTAGTGGACTTATGCCGCTTATATAATAATTTAGTAGAACTATACCCTTAATACAATTTGTAATACAGACCTTAAACACCGCCCCAGCAAGAGCTTCTCCAGTGCAACCACACATAGCTGCACCAGGAATTAATCCTGTGACTGTGCATTCAATAATGGGTAAGGTACCCACCAAGTGAGAAGATATTCTGTTTTGGTTAGCACAAAAAATAAGCATTTTGGAAGTAGTTTTTCCATACGGGACCCCAAGACAAACACATAATTCTCACAATGTGCTTGCTATTTGGGATGGTTCCCTCAGTGGGCAACTGTGACACATGGGGTGCAGTATTTACTGCGCTGTACATGACCGCACACAGTACATCAACACTTGCAAATCTTTCGGAAGTGTTAAAGCAGATTCAAGACGGGGCTGCCCCAGCCCTGGACTTGTAGGATTCAATTAATGGGTAATTTTGCCACAGTGTCCTCAATAATATTAAGTCATCTTAAAGGGGAAGCAGTACCACTGACAGTCCGCCAGTGGCTCCAGGACGTTCCTGCACAGGAGCATGAATATGAGCTGCCAAAAATGATCACAGAGACCTATACTAGTGAAGGTCAGGACAGCCTCCCAGCTGAACAGGTAACCCACAATTACAGGGTAAATCCAATAAGGATTCTACCAAACAAGCACAAGAGGGTTCGAAAAAAACGCTGGGATAAACAAAATAAAGACAATCAAAAACTAAGAGGAGAATCTCCGAGATCCTAGAACTCTGAGAAATGTTACAGAATACTGATACTCAACAATCTCATTTCTTTCGGGACTCAGGAGACAAATGCAGTGAGAGAGCAGGACAGTCAGAACACTGAAACGAGTAAGAGAAACCAAGGAAAGATACACAATGCTCATCTGAAGTTTCAATGAAAAAGGAAGAGAAACCTCCACAACAAAAGCTCTAATTTAAAAAAGAAAAAATAACAGCCATTTTAGTGCAAAATGCCACACATATTGAGAACTTTGCTGTAGAACAGTGCATGGACATTGACTCTGATAGACAGCGCATCAGAGGTCACAATAGTTCACCAGAATCTGCAAGAGCAGGATTGTAATGACCCCCATAGATCGCACATATAAGTTATATTTTGGAGAAGATTGACAGTTATAATATCCTTCTGGTATAAAAAGATTGGCCACCTGAATTTGTCCATAACCTCCCACAAGAGGAAGATGTAATTTTGCCACCTTCCTCTGTCCTAGTTTCAGATGTACTAAAAGAAGCATGAGCATTGGCACAGGCTCCAGCACTGTACAGCCACCACATAGTGTGGGATGGAGATTCTCCCAACCATGTTATACCAATTAGGTCAACATCACAGGCTCAAACACAATACTTCATTAAACATGAGGCTAAAGCACAAGAGAGATAAATACTCCCCCAACTAGAGTACCAGGGAGTGACAGAACCCTGTGTATCACCAATGAATAACCCCTTGTTTTCCATGGCTAAGCCAGACCATTTGTACAGAATAGTCTTAGATTAAAGACACCTTAACAGTCACAGACGAACATTTGCAATACAGAATGCGCATAGCACAGCACTTATTAACAATTCAGTGCACAAAAAATACAGAACAATATTTGATATCTTAGTGCCTGAAAGTTCGGATATGAGAGCTGTCATTGCACTTGCCGACTCCCTCAAGGGTATCCAGGATTGTTCTCAGACCATGTAACGAACGAGTTACTTACCTTCGGTAACGACTTTTCTGGTGGATACATTAGCTACCTGTGGATTCCTCACCTGATGAATACTCCCATGGCGCCAGCATTTGACGGAAATCTTCTTACTAGTCTCTGCACGTCGACGAGGACGTCACTCTAGCCCACGCGACGCCGTCTGACGTCATACAGGCAATAAGAAGTCCTCGCCGACGTGCCGATGACAGTACCAACATTTTTTACGTGCATGAGAAGAATAATAATAACCCAATGCAATGAAAGAGCAAAGCAACATCTCTTAATATTGTAAATCACACAACATTGCAATAAAATAGCTGTAGATTTAATATAACCTCTTTTTTTTTTTTTTTTTTTTTTAAACAAATAAATATATTTATACATACGAATCATGTATATACCCAATATATATATAGATTTATATATAAATATACACATATATACAAATATCATACATGCAAAATGTATTGCAACTTTGAAGACCAAAAGGAGCACACTCAAGGATTGCTTGGAGAGACCAAAAATGCAACGGGGAGGCGGGTGGGACCGTGAGGAATCCACAGGTAGCTAATGTATCCACCAGAAAAGTCGTTACCGAAGGTAAGTAACTCGTTCTTCTGATGGATACAACTACCTGTGGATTCCTCACCTGATGAATAGAGTCCCAAAGCAGTACCACGCCCGGCGGTGGGTGCCTAAATGGTCAAACCAAGAAATCCTGCAGCACTGACCGTGCAAAATGACCGTCCCTTCTGACCTCAGAGTCCAAACAGTAATGTTTCACAAAAGTGTGAAGGGACGACCAAGTTGCGGCCTTGCAGATGTCAACCACAGGAACACCCCTGGCCAAGGCCGAAGAGGCTGACTTAGCTCTGGTGGAGTGAGCTCTAATGCCCTCAGGCGGATCCTTCTTTGCTAAAGAGTAACAGATTTTAATGCAAAGAACAACCCACCTGGAGAGTGTTCTCTTGTGGACTGCCTTTCCTCTCCTCTTGCCCACGTATCCGACAAACAGCTGATCCTCCAGCCTGATATCCTTCATTCTGTCGATATAGAAGCTCAACGCCCTTTTTGGGTCCAGGCGATGTAGTCTTTCTTCCTCCTTTGAAGGATGAGGCGGAGGATAAAACGTGGACAAAGTGATTGTCTGAGCCAAATGGAAGGGTGAAACAACCTTCGGAAGGAAAGCAGCCTTGGTCCTCAACACCACCTTATCCCCATAAAACGTTATATAAGGGGGTTTAACCGATAAGGCCTGCAACTCACTCACTCTCCTTGCAGATGTTATAGCTACCAGGAATACTGTTTTAATAACCAAATACCTTAAGGGGCAAGAATGCATAGGCTCAAAAGGGGACCCCATAAGGAAAGTCAGGACCAAGGACAAATCCCATTGAGGCATAACGAATGGTTTTGGAGGATATTGATTCAGAAGACCTTTCAAGAATCTGAGAACAATAGGGGATTTAAATAACGATGGTTGGTCTGGAAGACAAATGAAGGCTGACAAGGCCGACAAATAACCCTTAATGGTAGCTACTGCACAACCTTTCTGCGCTAGAGACAGTGCAAAAGACAAAACATGTGACAGATGAGCATGTAAGGGATCAATCTGTCTCTCTCCACACCACATAACAAATTTAGACCACCTATTAGCGTAGATAGATTTAGTGGAGTGTCGCCTGGCCGCTAAGATAACATCCACTACATCAGGCGGGAGAGAGAAGGAACTCAGGTTGCCCCGTTCAATCTCCAAGCATGTAGGTGCAGACTCTGGAGGTTGGGGTGTAAAACCTGCCCCTGCGACTGCGAGAGGAGGTCTGCCCTGAGAGGGAGACGGAGCGGAGGGCACAGTGAGAGTTGGAGAAGGTCGGAGTACCATACCCTCCTTGGCCAATCCGGAGCTATTAAGATGACTTGGGCCCGGTCTTGGCGAATTTTCCTCAACACTCGAGGAATCAAGGGTATGGGGGGAAACGCGTAAAGCAACTGGTCGCACCAGGTTATCTGAAACGCGTCCCCCAACACTCCCTGCATCGGATACTGGAGGCTGCAGAATAACGGGCAATGCGCGTTCTCCCGAGTGGCAAACAGATCTATCCGAGGAAACCCCCACATCTGGAAGATTAAACAGACTTGATCTGGATGGAGACGCCACTCGTGGTCTGCCGAGAATTGGCGACTGAGACTGTCCGCACGTACATTCAAGACCCCGGCCAGATGATTTGCCACCAAGCAAATCTGATGGTCCTTTGCCCAGGACCATAGCCGAAGAGCTTCTCTGCAGAGAAGGTACGACCCTACTCCTCCCTGTTTGTTTATGTACCACATCGTGGTAGTATTGTCCGTCAGGACCTGTACCGACTGACCACGAAGGGATGGGAGGAAGGCCTTGAGAGCCAAACGTACAGCCCGTAACTCCAACAGATTGATATGAAACACCTGTTCCTCTGGAGACCAAAGCCCTTTGATCTCCAGATCCCCCAGATGAGCTCCCCATCCTAGGGTGGAGGCATCCGTTATTACCGTGGCCACTGGTGGCGACTGCGCGAACGGCTTCCCCTGTGAAAGATTGTTGCCCGCAATCCACCACTTCAATTCCACAGCAGCATCTCTGGAGATCTTGACAGTACCTTCTAAATCTCCCTTGTGTTGAGACCACTGCCTTCGGAGGCACCACTGAAGAGCCCTTATGTGCCAGCGAGCATGCGTGACCAACAGAATGCAGGAGGCGAACAGACCGAGCAGACGAAGGACCTTGAGGACTGGAACTACCGCTCCATTTCGAAACATTGGAACCAATTCCTGAATATCTTGAATCCGCTGAGGCGGAGGAAAGGCTCGACTCAATGTTGCATCCAGTACTGCCCCTATGAACAGGAGGCGCTGAGAGGGCTCCAGGTGAGATTTGGGCACGTTCACCGAAAAGCCCAGGTCGAACAACAACTGGGTTGTTGACTGCAGATGATGCGACACAAGCTCCGGGGACTTGGCTTTGATCAACCAGTCGTCCAAGTAAGGGAATACTGCTATCCCCCTCCTTCTGAGCTCCGCCGCAACCACTGACATCACCTTTGTGAAGACTCGAGGTGCTGAAGTAAGACCAAACGGGAGGACCGCAAACTGATAGTGCTGCGACCCTACCACAAACCGGAGATACTTCCTGTGCGACTTGAGTATCGGGATATGAAAGTAAGCATCCTGCAAGTCGACAGACACCATCCAATCTTCCTTGTTCAACGCCAAAAGCACCTGTGCTAGGGTCAGCATCTTGAACTTTTCCTGTTTGAGGAACCAATTCAAGATCCTCAGATCCAGGATTGGTCTCAACTGACCATCCTTTTTGGGAATCAGGAAGTATCTTGAGTAACAACCTCGACCCTTTTCCTGCTCTGGGACCAACTCTACCGCGCCCTTTGAAAGGAGGACTTGAACCTCCTGTTCTAGCAACAGGAGGTGTTCTTCTGAACAATAAGATGGGCGGGGCGGGATGAGGGGCGGGAACTCCCGAAAGGGAAGGGCGTAGCCTTTTCCCACAATGCCGAGAACCCAAGTGTCCGTTGTGATAGACTTCCACTTGTGGAGAAAACGCTGTAATCTTCCCCCTACAGGAGAGGAGTGAGTGGGAAACGGTGGAAGCCTAAGGCTGCTTCCCCTGCTGCACCCCTCCAGAGGACGAGGAAGAGGCAGAGTGCTGTTGAGAGGCTCCTCTGGTACGGACCCCACCCCTCCCCCTCCCTCTAAATGACCTATAGGGGAGGGAAGAGGCGGGTTGCTGGAACCTCCCCCGAAAGGAAGAGGAATAAGAGCCACGCCCAAATCCCCGAAACCTCCTGAAAATTCTAGAAGAGGCAGAGGAAGAAGGAGCTTGCAGTCCTAACGATTTGGCTGTGGCTCTGCTCTCCTTAAATCGTTCCAAGGCTGAATCTGCCTTGGCTCCAAACAGTCTGTCCCCATCAAACGGGAGGTCCAGCAGGGTCGACTGCACATCCGCAGAGAACCCTGAGTTTCGGAGCCAGGCCTGTCTTCTTGCCACCACAGCCGTGCCCATCGCCCTGGCCACCGAGTCGGTCGTGTCCAGCCCAGACTGGATAATCTGGGTCGCGGCAGCCTGGGCGTCCGAGACCACATCCAAAAGACCCTGGGGAAGCTCCGTGAATGAAGACGAAATATCATCCATCAGCGCATGGATGTACCTCCCCAGAATGCACGTGGCGTTGGTGGCCTTCAACGCCAAACTGCATGACGAAAATATTTTCTTGGACTGCGCATCCAGTTTCTTGGAGTCTCTGTCTCCAGGCACCGTCGGGAAGGAACCAGGCGCTGACTTTGAGGAACAGGAGGCTTGCACCACCAAGCTCTCCGGCGTAGGGTGTCTAGAGAGAAAGCCAGGGTCAGATGGTGCAGCTCGATACCTCCTGGCCACAGCCCTATGAACGGCCGAGGAAGACACCGGCTTCTTCCACACCTCCAACACCGGATCCAGCAAAGCCTCATTAAATGGCAAGAGAGGCTCAGCTGCAGCAGAGGCCGGATGCAATACCTCTGTCAGCAAATTCTGCTTTGCCTCTGCCACCGGCAAAGGCAGGTCCAAAAAGCTCGCTGCCTTCCTCACCACAGCATGAAAGGAAGCAGCCTCCTCCGTATATTCCCCTGGAGATGAAAGGTCCCACTCAGGGGAAGTGTCCAGCCCACTGGCTGTATCCAGACCATGCAGTCCGTCTCCAGAGTCCTCAATCTCTCCCTCCTCTAGGACTCGCTGGTACTCTTGCTCTTCTAAAAGACGGAGAGCACGCCTCCTCGAATGAAGTCTCTCCTCGATACGCGGAGTCGACATGGCCTCCGCCGACGTCGAAGAACGGCGCCGATCTCCAGAAGCATCTGACGCCGCGTCCGGCGCCACAGGCAGCTTCGGCGCCGAGGCAGGAGCCGATGGACCAACCGGAGTCACAGGGCCAAATCCTGACTTCGACGGAGGGGCAACCTCCGGGGCCGAAACATCCGAAGCCACCGGAGCGGCCACCGACGCCGGCACCGGCGCCGAGCCCACATTCCCAAAAGGGAGAAAGGGCATAAAGGGTGCCGGCCGAAGAGGCGCAGGATCACCCAACGAAAAGGCCAAGGGCCCCGAAGGACCAGCCGGAGCAGCTCCTGGAGCCATCTGCTGAAAGATGGTATACATCGCATTAAGAAACGCGGTACTATCGGCTCCAGGAGTGGGAAAAGCCGGATACTGGGGTGCCTGGATCGAGGGCGACCCCGACGCCGGCCTCGACGTCTGCGACGCCGGAGAAAACACAAGAGGCTGCACCACCTCAATCACTGACGCCTGACCAGGTGAAGTCGGTGACGCCGGAGAGGGCAACGGCGTCGATGGATGCGGCGTGACCGTGGGGCTGACCTCCCAAGTCCTCCGACGCCGAGCCGAAGGTGACCTCGAACGAGACTCCTTGCTGGAGTGGCGTCGTGAGTCTCTACGGCGCCGGGAGTCTCGATGACGCCGGTGAGACCTTGGCGAAGAAGACTTCTTATGATGTTTCTCCTTCTTCTTTGACTTTGCCATGAATAACTTGGCCTCGCGCTCTTTGAGGGCCTTCGGATTCATGTGTTGACATGAATCGCAAGTCGAGACGTCGTGGTCGGAGCTCAAACACCATAGACAGTCGGAGTGAGGATCTGTAACTGACATCTTGCCCCCACACTCTCGACAGGGCTTGAAACCCGACTTCCTCTGAGACATTGTTACCGCAGAGAAGACTACGCAGCAGACAATACACTGTAACCACGAAGGTAACAGTAACTCCCTCGAAGATAACCGTTTCGAATGCACGGAAAAAAGGGAACTGTCATCGGCACGTCGGCGAGGACTTCTTATTGCCTGTATGACGTCAGACGGCGTCGCGTGGGCTAGAGTGACGTCCTCGTCGACGTGCAGAGACTAGTAAGAAGATTTCCGTCAAATGCTGGCGCCATGGGAGTATTCATCAGGTGAGGAATCCACAGGTAGTTGTATCCATCAGAAATCAATATTACATTATATTGATCCCATGGCGTTGTCCTGTGTAGATGATATCTACGTTATAGATGGCAATCTCAGAACACACCTAAAATGGGTGGACTGCGTTATTGTGGGATTTGCTGAATTGGGCTACAAATTTTATTTCAAGAAAACTAAAATTGCTTTTCTCAGTGTCCTATTTTGGATACAAGTTATCGGATGAAGGAAAGAGTCTGGCACCCCACTTTCTTGAAAAGTGCGCACAGTTACAAACTCTTAATACTCTCAAGAGCTACAGTCATTGCTGGGCTTTTTCAACTTTGTCAGAACTTACATTCCATATTATGCATAAAATCACTTTATGAATTATTATGTCCAGATTTTTTAGGCAGACATTGGACACCTGAACATACATTTATTCTTAGAACATTGCAGAAGGACATGCTTGAATCTAAACACTTAGACACATGTGACAACAAAACAAACTTGGTCATCAGGGTAATGCCTGATGGCATCGGGTTCACTTATTTAACATTCAATAAGGGTGACACCATAGCAATAGCTTACAAATCACATTTGTACTCCACCCCTAAACAGCGTTTTGCTCCCACTGAAAAAATTCTGACTTCTGTCCAGATGATTGTTATAAAAAAAGAGTTCTGTAGCCTAGGGGGAAACACATTATTGCTGTTACCCCAATACCAGCCCTTGAGGCTGTTACAAAAGCTATTCTTCAGAATGCAAAAGCATTACATCCACATTGGATCAAATGCGCAACGTCTCTGACGGCCACTGATGTTGATTATGTTTTTGATCCAAAACTTTAGACCCAAGAATTCCTTCAATATGAATTTGAATACCCAATGCCTATAAACGTGTTGACTCTTAAACAAAATTGGATCATCATTTACACTGATGGTTCAGTTCAACCAGCTGTAAGTACCAAACACCAATAAACAGCTGCTTGCGCAGCTGTAAGCGGGATAATGAGGGATGGTAAATTCCCCCCTCAAAATACCTACACGCACACCAAGGGGACTACACTGCACAACATGCAGAGCTAAAGCTCTAATTTGGGCACTAGAACACACAAATTCTGAACTTTCTACTATGATTGTGTGTGATTCATACTCTTGTGTCCGGTCCTTCAATTAATACTTGTACTATTGGTGCCACAATGGGCTCAGAGATTCAAAAGGGAACACCATCAAACACAAATTTTTATGGGGTAAGGTAGCAGATCTTAAAGACAAGCTACCAAAGGCCCATGTAGTTCATACATTAGGTCACCAACTTGTTGGAGTACATGTTGTAGGAAACACTTTGACCAATGAGGCAGCCATATCAGCAGTAGCCACGGCTTCTGTTGCTGTGATTACTTGTTCCCATACGAGAATGGATGATAAAACACTGGCTGCCGTAAAGGTTTCAGCTGACAGCAAGACCTTACAAAAGGCCTATCCTGCCAAATATTCCTAACACTTATGTGCCCAAAACATTCCATTTACAAAAATACCAAGGGTGGGTGATCATGTGATCCCCAACCAAGATCAAAGACTAGATCTCATAAAAGCAGCACATGAGGGAGTTAATTCTTTCCATGCTGGTGTGGCGGCTATTTCCTCATTTCAAAAACACTATTGGTGGCTAGTTCTACACAAACAGACCAAACAGTACATGCCCTTTGTTGTGAAATCTGTCAACATTTTTCTTGGTTTCTAACAAACCACTTTAATGTGTGTAACTGGACCATTGTGGTCCCCTACAACATGATGGTGCATACAAATACATCTTAGTCGCTGTTGACTCATGTTTCACACTCCTATGGGTAAAGCCACAATAATCGACTGACACTCAAACTGTTATTAAAGATTTGCAAGTCTTCATCAGGACATATGCTGTTGCAGCATTCCACTCAGACCAGGGCCCTGCTTTTACCTCAAGGGCATTCAGGGACACCATGGTGACATTGGATGTTCAACTGCATTTCTCATCTCCCTATCATCCCAAGAGAAACATGGAGAGTAAAATACAAGACTTAAAGCAATCCTTAACATCGAGAGTATTAGGTACCGGTCATAGTTGGCTGCACCAGCTGTATGGAGTTCAGAGAGCTTTAACTAATCTGCCCAGAAGGTCCTTGGGAGGATGTACTCCATAGGAGGTCCTATTTGGGATATCTATGTATGTCCCAGATCTTGATGGCTCTGGTGCAGTTGTGGCAGAAACACCTTTTGACATAAATGAACGTGTCACTGTCTTGCAGAAACTACAATAGTTCTGTGATGAAGACTCATCTTCACATGCCACGATCTTGGGAAAGAGGGATTTTCCACCAACATCCACCAGCTGGATTACTAAAGTTGGGGATCTAGTGCATGAAACAATTACTGTAAAGAAGGAATTCGGCCTACCATATAGCGCACCAGTTACAGTCGTGGGGTACACGGTACCAGAACTGTCATTCTACCACCACTGTCTGGTTCTAAAGAAAACCATTTAGTTTCAGTTGACAATGTCAAGCTACACCATATGGCCAGACCTTCAAATATTGACCATTAGGACCCCAGGGTAATTCCCTTACCCCTCTCACTGTCAATCAGGATGTAGCTCTTCAAATATTGAACAACAATATTGAACAATATTGGGAGGATGGAAAATTAACTTTTGTTGGCTCCTATCAAAACACCTAAAACAAGAAATGTCCAAAAGGCTGATTTATACTATTTAAATTCAACGAACGGATAGAAGCATTTACTATGAAACACCAAGGGATGTATCTGCAAGTTCTCTTTCACCTATACCCGCCCCGATATTTGCACAAACTGCTTCTGGTAATTGTACCAACAAGCACTGATTTTCAAATTCGCCATCCTCTTCTGCAGCACCTGTATCAAAACTCATAAGCTTTTCAACTGTCTTAAAAAACAATTATCTGATTCCTTCATCGTGGTATCGGTGGATATTTCTTACTTTGCTAGCCTTCCTTCTTTGATTTTGTCATAATTTTCTTTTTGCTGATACAACGTCACTATCTTCCTGAACGCTCTCCTGTTGAACTGGTAGATGAGGTTTTAAAACCTTACCTGTCTTTACATAAGGTCCGAAGAGACTTGTCCCTAGTGAACATTTCAGCTATTAAGATTCCAGATGAGATTCTTTGGGATAAAATACAGTTCGATATCTTCGGTACTACAGAAATTATTCACATTCCATATGTATACAAAGTATCTTTGAAGGATATTAAAACACAAGGGGATGTTTCTAATGACTGGGATGGAAAAACAGTTGATTCTATGCTTTTGCAGCTTGAATATTTTACTGTGTTTGAAAGTGACGCTGTCTATATAACAACTGCAAATTATGGGTAAATGTTTTGATACCATCATTATGGGCATTATTTTTTGCACAAAGCCAGCACCTGAGAACTGATTATAATTACAGATAATGTGAACATTGTCCGACTCCGTCAATGGGAAGTTCCAAAACATATGTCAAAAAAATATTGTATTTTACTGGGCATTATGCTAAAAATGCTGAGCCATATTATCTTAAATTGCCATCTTCAAAATTGTGTTAACTGACACAAAATAGATTTATTTAGATTCCTTTGTTTCCCAATTGGTTACAGAAGGCTATGAATATTGGATGAAGTCGATTGACTTAAAAAGTGTGTGGGGAACTAGAGATTGGCAAATACAGGGGTGGGAAACTTTATTTAGAGCTTGCCTTATTCCATTGCTTATGATATTTCTCCACGAGACTGAACAACAAACGAGTTGTTTAGGCATGGCAAAAACGAAGGAATTGAATGTATGCAATATTTCCTCACTAGCAAAATTTGACTAATGGCAAAATATTTTAAATGTCACAGAAGAACAGCTCAATGGGTGGGTCCACAACAACACCTTTAATTCAACACTTCCAGATCCCTAAGGGTGGTTATTGTGGCCAGTGGACACAAATGGTTGTCAAGAATGTTTTGTAAACTACACACAGGGTTTTAGAGTGAGTAGATCTGGCCCTCTTTACATCAGCACACAACACTCTGGTATCATCATCACATATAGCGTGGGTAAACTATGTCAACAATGTTAAAAACTTCAACACTAACAGTTAAAGAACACCTTAGTCTCCTGTCAGAAGATATAGACTTACAGGACTTCTTGTTAGGTCCCAAGAAACCATGCTCAAAGCGTTTCTTATATGCACTATATAATAAAACTTAGAAGCTTTCCCAAAAGGAAGCCACTGCCTGATTAAGGCAAATAAGTCAGAATGCTCTAACCGCATTTACACACTAAATAACAACACTGTGCAATTGACAGAAACAATATGTCATTTTTACATCATTGACAAAGTCAACTTGGGTCCATTATGTAGTTAGGTTGGTCATTACAAGTTCTTAAAAGTAGCCCTGTGCCCTGCCAACATTTTAACTCCAAGGAGTTATTTTCCACATTTAATTTGACATGAGAGCAACAGATAATGGCTAAGAAAGAAGCAATCTACATCATGCTTAACACTGAGAAGTTAGAAAAGCTGCCTTTTACTGTGGTGGTAACTTTATCAGCAGTGTGGTTTATATACAGAGTAATTAATCTGCCCATTTCAACATTTCCATTTACCTCATAATTGAATGTGAAATCTACTAAATTAACAATATGTGGTGCTTGTGGGCGTGGTGGTTGTGGTATTTGTGGCTGTAGTGTCAGTAGTGTTAATTTAGAAAATATATAATTTTTGCAAAAAATGTATATTTTACAAATCAGATAGAAATTATTTGTGCAATATGTGTAAAGGTAAAATACAACTATTTTTTTTTATATGAGAGAAATTTAAAGTGCAGAAAATTTTTCTTTATTACGAACCTTTCTGCAAATTATTTTTCTGCACTTTAATTTTTTGGCATTTAAATAAAAAAAAATATGTTTCTGTTATACATGTAATGGCACTTCATGTAGGGAAAGGTATGTTCTGTGCTGCAACTACATACGACACAGGCTCTCAGTCACCTATGAAAATATAACTCATCCATACGCACATATTTCCATACATCTCCAATGACTGCACTCTCACTGACACACATGGCAGCTCCTATAACGCTGCCTTTAGTCATAGTATTGGGTATAAACCATACTATCTGGCTCTATGGACATGAGGATTAAAGTCAACAAAGCTGGATATGGGGGTGTCTGGTAGCATGGCACAAGTCATTTGGCCTTCAGTAACTCAAGATGAGATTTCACTGATCAAGTGTAGCTTGCACTACAGAAAATGTTGGAGACCCATTTCCAAGATAATGTTACTCACCTGGATTTGTTAAATAAGGATGTGAGAAGGCACGAGGGTACTCAACATGTTACTATAATTGTTAAGTTTTATGTAAGAAAAATTAACAAGGAAATATGCTGTACCAACTTTTGTTCAGAATGCTTGTGATTGTTTTCTTAAAATTGTGTCACATCAAAACAATCAAACAAAAAACCACAAATTTGTTGTTTTTTTCTTTATTTTTTTGTATCCACACAGGTCAATGCCCATCAGAAGAAAACTACTTTGAAGGACTTCACGAAGAAGGCATGGACCCTGGGGTTCTACAAGCAGTGCAGCATCCATTGCCGGAAGCAATGGGAGTATCTACAAGCTGGACCAAAAAGTCAGCTGAAGTCCAGCTTGGCTAGTCCTCCAAAAATGGGATGCATGTGTGCCACACCCTGGCCCCCATAATGGCCCATCGGTGAGTTGGTATGATAGACAAACAATAGTCAGCATGTGAGACAAAATTACTAGAAACAAGATAAAAAATTCAACTTTTTTTTTTTTTTAGTAAAACCATATTACAAATATGTTTTACGGAAAATTTCAATTTCATTTATGATAACAGTGACAGATTGGTATGATTTCTTACTCCTTAACAAACGTGCATGTCAGCCAGTCGGTTTTTCAAGAAATGAATTTAATAGGCATACATTTTCTTAACAAAACAGATAGGAATGTGTACGCATTGGTGACAGAGTAATACATATTCAAAAACAAGACTTTTATGTTCTTTGTCATGCCCAGATGATAAATCAATAATGAACAAAAAGAGAAAAGTTAAAGGGACTTTTGCAGATGGACAATTTTCAAAGGTTTTATATCTATCTATATATATATATATATCTATATCTATATATATATATATATATATATATATATATATATATATATATATATATATATATATATATATATAGATATATATATATATATAGGTTTTTGTGAAATACATTCACTATTCACAACAAACAATCCGAACCATTCAGAGGTCTTAAACAATTCCTGGATAAAACTGAAAATGGTTAAGAGACATGATCAAAAATTATATGGGAGAAATGATGGGCAATTACAATAACCAAATGAGTTCTGAAGAGGTTCCCTATATGCTTGAGATAATGGAAAAGTAAACCGAAGTGTGAAAGCCTTGAAGTAGGTGAAGTATGAAAATTTAGAAAATGTTTTGTGAAAATACCTCATGATCAGTTTTATTTACACAGATACAATAAAGCTATTGTATATGTCTTTTCTGCATCTTCAAGAGCAGGCATAGGATATTTTGGCCACATCAGCAAGGAAGAAACTAGCCACTGAGACCTCATACATCGATGGACATATTGGCATGGAGGGTGAGGGGACTGGAACGGAGGCCACCAGCTCTTCATCATCTTCGGAGGCCTCCACAAGTGACCTGTCCCTAGTGGTGATAGCCCTACAGGAACTATACCATCCACACCCTTGTCCGCCACCCAGAAACCCATGTCCACCCTCCCTCTTTCTTCCCCTCAGTAGGCCAAACTCAACAACTTAAAAGGGCTGGGGCTACTGACCGCATACAAGGCATCTCTGTAGGCCAGACTGCGATCGTGAATGGCATCCAGGGCCTTAGTTGCCAAAAGTAACAAGTGATTGCACTTCTAGATGCCATTCATAGTTCAATGTCTGGCTTGCAGAGATTGCTTGCTAAAATAGCCTCTGCACTAACCGCATTCCTCCAACCAACCCAACCTTATGCCCCAACCCAGGTCACTTCCTCATTCCAAAGTATCAGAAGCACACTCACTTCTTTACAGGCACCCACTCCAACAGACACAAGCAGCACACACACACAAACACACCAAGAAATACAAACACCCAAACAACATACACAATACTGACACTACACCCACAAATACCACAACAACTACCACACTCAAAAGCACCACAAACATCATACCTACAACCATCAGTGCACCTACAACCTTCAGTACACCCACAAGCACAACTACCACTACACCCACCACCACACCTACCACTAGACCCACAAGAACCACAAACATGTCAACAGCACACTCATCCAAACAAACACACACAAAAGCACACCTACATGCAAAACAACATGCACCAAAACCAAATGCACAACCCTGAACACCAAACATCCGCTAAACCACACACAAACCTCAGTAGGCACCAGGCACAAATGCAGCTGCAAAACAAACACCACACCACATGCACCACAACCACACCAATTAGCTCAACAGCACACTCATCCAAACAAACTCAAACAAAAGCACACACACAACACCACAACCAAATCCAAATGCACATACTCACCTGGACACCAAACACCTGCCAAAAACCACACACCCAAATATATATGACATACACCAGACCCACATGCAACACAGACATAAACATACATCAACCACTACAGCTCCCTCTACCTCACAAACCCAGTCCTCTCCCACCCGAATTGATGTTGTACGTGTCCCCAACCTCTGCAAAACCAAAACCAACCCTCCCAAGAAGGATCCTTGAGGTGCCTGCTCTGTAGCTACTAGGTGCCCCTTCCTAAGAAGGTTACCCAATGGCAGTCTATTTAGGAGGCACGTTCTGGACAATAAACCCACAGGCCGATGTGGTGCATCATGGTTGTCCTACATTTATATTTTTGTTTCAATAAGACATTGAGAGAAGTATCTCATGTGTTAATAATTTTTTATTATTTATACAAAGTTTGTCCTGACAATATTATTCATTTATAAGTCCTTTATTAGTAACAATATTAATCATGAAAATGTGGGATACATAAACTTACTGACATTTATGACTGTAAACACAAAAACTTATTTACATAACATATTTGTACAGCGCAAACATTAGTGAATAATTTGTAATGGACAGAGGAATTTTGGTGCAAGCATCAATCGTGATAATGGACACTTAAACCAAAATTAATAATCTTCTGTTTTTTAAGTGTTAATACAGGTGTGTTTATTTTAAATTGATAAGTGATCAAAATAAACCCATATGCATTACACATACAAAAAAGTTTGAGTAACTTAAAATGTAATCATACACAGAAAATGCGCTATACAAGGGGCAATGTGACATTAATACATGTATAGGATGTTTTAAGTTTGATTTTACTAACTTTGATTTTACATTTATTGTAAACAAACATTTTGCCTTGTCTAATGCAATTTCTACATGTTATTACATTTATATTCTTCCAGTAATATGTAATGCATATGTATATAATTTGATTCATGTAAAATGATTAAACACACATGTATGGACACATTTTGAAATTAGCATTAATGTGGCTCTTTGTGTAGATGTTCATCAGCATCAAGGCAGCTTGCAATAAAGCAGGGGCGTTTCTTTGAATCTCTTAAACAGCCACATTGAACAAGTTACTTACCTTCGGTAACTAATTATCAGGTGTAGACTATCTAGCTGCAGATTCCTTACCTTAGAATTCCTTGGTGTCAGCATGGAATCCGGACTTTTTCTGCTGAGCAGTACCCTGTGCGCACCTTTGGGTGGTGTTGTTCAGATACGTGTGCGTAGTCCGGCTCTGCGTGGCGTCGTCAGCATCGTTGGAGCCATCTGTGACGTCACGGTCTTTTATAAAGGCACCAACCAGGCACGCGTATGTCAGTTCTTTTCCAGAACTTCCCACGGCCGAAGCGAAACAACTTTTTTTTTTGTTTTCTTTTTTTTCTTTTTGATTGTCTGAGAAAAAAGATATGCCCGGGAGAAAGGGTAAAAATCTGAAAAAACATAATATATATTTGCAGAGCGGAGAGGCCTGGGTGGGTCTTCAGCTAGATAGAGCCTCTACCAGATAATTAGTTACCGAAGGTAAGTAACTTTTTCATCTGATAGAGACTTCTAGCTGCAGATTCCTTACCTTAGAATAGATACCCAAGTTATAACTCTTGGTGGTGGGTTGCGAAGATATACGTCACACAAGGAAGTCCTGCAGGACTGAGCGAGCAAAATACCCCCTCATCTAACCTGGCTATCCGGCAGTAGTGTCTTGCAAACGTGTGCAAGGAAGCCCACGTTTCCACCTGGCGGATGTCTAGTACTGGCACGCCTCAGGCTAACGCCGTGGTAGCAGCTTTCCCTCTGGTAGAGTGAGCTCTCAAGCCTACAGGAGGCTCCTTCTTAGTCAAAGCGTAGCAAATTTTAATGCAGAGAACAACCCAGAGTGAAATGGTTAATTTCTGGACTGCCCGCCCCTTCTTTGCATCAACGTACCCCACAAAGAGTTGGTCATCCACCAGGAACTCTTTTGTGCTGTAAAGGTAGAATGATAAAGTTATTTTTGGGTCCAGTCGATGGAGACGCTCCTCTTCTTTAGAGGGTGTGCGATGCAGCAAAGAAGGTGGGCAGGGTGATATTTTGACCCAAATGGAAAGGGGTTACCACCTTTGGGAGGAAAAAGGCACGAGTTCTGAGGACAATCTTATCAGGATATATCGTGAGATGCGGCAGCTTCGATGATAAAGCCTGCAGCTCACTCACTCTCCTCGCAGATGTAATCACCACTAAGAAGGTTGTTTTGATAGTGAGCAGCCAGAGAGGACAATTATGTAAAGACTCAAAAGGAGCCCACATTAGAAAAGTAAGCACTAGATTAAGGTCTCACTGGGGCATAACAAAAGGCGTAGGTGGAAACATTTGTACAAGCCCTTTTAAGAATCTCTGTACAATAGGAGACTTAAACAAAGACGTTTGATCAGGCAAACGAAGAATAGCAGATAAGGTGGAAAGATAGCCCTTAAGAGTCCCTAAGGAGGAAACCTGTTGGGCGAGTGACAGAATGAACAGAAGGATATTAGAAAGAGAAGAAGAAAGAGGCTCAATAGACCTCTCCATACAATATGATACAAAACGTTTCCAACGGCAGGCGTAAACCGTCTTAGTAGAGGGACGCCTGGCTGCCAGAATGACATCGCAGACCTCTGGAGGGAGGTCATAAACCATCAACTGTCGATGCTCAATCTCCATGCATGAAGCAGCAGAGTTGACAGGTTCGGGTGGAGAACCTTCCCTTGCTGCTGCGATAGAGGTAACCTGATTGGAGGACTGATGCTCATTTTGGATACCAGACTCTTCGTGCGCAATCCGGAGCCACTAGGATTACTTGGGCCCGGTCATTCTTGATTTTCTTGAGAACTCTGGACAGAAGTGGTATGGGAGGAAAGGTGTACAAGAAACCTGAGCGCCACTTGCGATGAAAAGCGTAGCCTAGCGATAGCCACCTTGGAAACTCCAACTCGCAATACTGCTGACATTGTTCTCTTCGGAGGCGAACGGATCTAACCATGGCTCTCCCCACTGCTGAAATAGTCCTTGCGCCACCTCTGAATGGAGACACCATTCGTGATCCGCTAAGCATTGCCGGCTGAGTTTGTCTGCTCTGGTGTTCAGAGAGCCTGCCAGGTGTTGAACCACCAGGGTTATGCCCGGATGTTCCAGCCATGTCCAGAGAAATAGAGCCTCTTGACAAAGGGTCCATGAGCCCACACCGCCATACTTCTTGCAGTACCACATTGCAGTAGTGTTGTTCGTGAACACCTGCACCACCTTCCCTTTCACAACAGGAAGAAATGCCTTTAATGCTAGCCAGATCGCCCGAAGCTCAAACAAGTTGATATGGAGTCCGGATTCCCCCGGAGGCCAGAGGCCCCTGATTTCCACCTCTCCCAGATGGCCGCCCCATTCCAGAAGTGACGCATCTGTCACTACTGTAAAATATGGTTGGGGAAGGGAGAGGAGTGTGCCCTTGACCCAATCACAGTTCACTAACCACCACTGCAGATCCTTTGCAGTTCCCTCCAAGATCTGAACCATGTCGGTAAGATTTCCCTGATGCTATGCCCATTGGAACTTCAGGTCCCACTGCAGAGCCCGCATATGCCGTCTGGTATTATTGACCAATACGATGCAGGAAGCTATGAGTCCCAACAGCCTCAGAGTCTGTCTCACCGAAATCCAGGATAGAGGCCGAAACATCGGTATCATAACCTGAATATCATGGACTCGCTGCTCGAGAGGATAGGCCTGATACTGCACTAAGTCAAGAACAGCTCCGATGAAAATGAGCTTCTGAGAGGGAGTCAGGTGTGACTTTGGTGCATTTATAGTGAACCCCAGTGAGTGCAAGAAGTTCGCCATCGTCTGGAGGTGGGTGACAAGAGCCTGGGGCATTGGAGCCTTCAACAGCCAGTCGTCCAGGTAGGGGAAGACTGAAATCCCTAACCTGCGCAGATGAGCTGCCACTACCAACATCACTTTCGTGAACACCGGGGGGCACTGGTGAGACCGAAAGGGAGCATGGTAAATTGAAAGTGCTTGTGGCCCACCTTGAACTGCAAGTAATGCCTGTGTGCGGGCAGGATGGAGATGTGAAAATACGCATCCTGCAAGTCCAACGTTACCATCCAGTCTCCTTGGTCTAGGGCAGACAAGACCTGAGCAGGAGTGAGCATCTTCAATTTCTCCTTTTTGAGGAAGAGATTGATGTCCCTTAAATCCAGGATAGGGTGAAGGCCCTTGTTCTTTTTGGTAATCAGAAAGTAGCAGGAATAACAACCACTGCCTACTTCTGACATCGGGACCCTTTGTATGGCTCCCTTGGCCAAGAGAGCCGTAACTTCCTCGCAGAGCAAGACCAAATGATCCACCATCAGCCGTTCTTTTACCGGAGGGATAGTGAGGGAAAGACAGGAATGGGAAGGAATAGCCCTTCTGTATGATCTGCAAGACCCATTTGTATGATGTGATGGACTGCCAGTGAGGGAGATGAAATTGAATCCTCCCTCCAACTGGACCGACATGGTCTTGCAGAACCATACTAGGAGGGCTTGGGCTGTGCGGAACAGGGGGGCTGTGTGGTGGCCGACCTCTGGGTCTGACGGTACCACAACCTCGTCCTCGCACGGGATGCTGTGAAACCGCAGGACGGTGGCTAACTTGTGGCTGACGTGGCACTGCACCCCTTCCGAAGCCTCGAAAGAGACAAAAGACAGGCTACTGACGAGCCAGTGCTGAAAGGCCCAAGGATCTGGCCATAGCTCAAGAATCCTTGAACCTCTGAAGCGCAGAGTCTACCTTCTCACCAAAAAGGCGAGAGCCATCAAAGGTTATATCCATCAAACTAGACTGGACATCTCCTGAAAAGCCAGTAGAATGTAGCCAGGTGTGGCGACAGAGGGCTAGTGTCGAAGAAATTGCCCTGTCCAGCGAGTCAGTTGTGTCCAAGCCACACCTGATAGTAAACTTGGCTGCATCTCTCCCATCCTTGACAGCTTAGGTGAGTGTCCCATATGCCCTCCGGGACCTGGGGCACCATCTGTGCCACCATATCCCATAAAGTATGGGAAAATGGCCAAACAGGCAAGAGGTGTTTACCGACCTCAATGCCAGGCAGTAGGAAGAAAACAACTTCTTTCAAGTAGGTCCAGCCTCTTGGATTCCCTATCCGGAGGGGCGGAAGGGAAGGCACCACAGGAAGTGGAGGCTTGGACCACCAAGTTCTCCGGGGTGGGGTGTTGGGTGAGGAAACTAGGGTAATTTGGAGCAGGTCTATGGTGGCAGCCGATTGTCCTATTCACAGGAGCCCCTGTGCTGGGTTTGGACCATGTTCCCTTAAGAACATCCGTGAGGGCCTCATTGATGGGTAACATCGGCTCCGATGTAGCAACCCCCGGCTGAAGTACCTCCGTCAGGAGATCAGTCGTGACTGGCACCATAGGCAAGTCTAGGTCCAAGACCTCAGCTGCCCTATGCACCACCATGGCATAAGGTGCACCCTCCTCTGTAGCCACAGCGGGAGGAGAGAGCATGCCAGCATCTAGAGAGGTATCCAGTCCACTGGCTTCCTCTAGATCCCCATACCAGTCCTGTTTGTGCTCCAATCCATATTCTAAAAGGTCCTTAGACCCCTCCCACTCCTCTCCTGTGCCTGGCTGTTCTGAATAAGCCTCAGGCACTGATTTGGGCCTAATCGGCATCGTCGAAGTAGGAATCGACATTGTCTGAAGCCGTTCCTGCTCCGGATCATACGGAATGAAGATGGGGTTACCACCACCAGAGGGTGCCGATGGTGGAGGGAGCTTCCACATTGGGCCTTGCACCAGAGGAGGTCGACTTTGAGAAACCAGCACCGGTCCGGATCTGCTATTGGATCCTGAGGTCCCCAACAGCGCCAAGCTGAAGCCGGCAACGTCGAATCCGATGGGGCCCCTGCTGACCCTGTGGGGCCTGAAGACCCACCCGAGGGTGCAGCCCACTCAAAAACAAGGAGCTTAGCCTTGTAATTTTTTTTTATTTGAGCGGGGGTTGCTCTGGTCCCCAGAAAAGGGGGAAGACAAGGAGTCGGCCCTGGCGACAGCTCTGCAGAACCATGCTCGGAACTTCAATGTTCCCCAGACGCCTCATTGGTCGACGGGCATGGCAAAGTCAAGGTCCGCTTGGACTTCTTCTTCTTCTTCTTGTGCCTCTTACTTGAATGCCCCAAAGACCTTGAATGCAAGGAAGATAATTGGGGCTCCTGGAGCGGTGACACGACCTCCTCCTAGAGCGGGACCGCGTCCTCCTGGGAGTCACGCTAACCCAAGACGGCTATCGTGCTGCTAAAAGCTTGAGAGATCTCTCTCTCAAGGCCTTCAGAGCCATGGCCTGACAGTCGGAACACGACTTCGAATCGTGGTCCTTTTCAAGGCACCAGAGGCACACCTTGTGTGGATCCGTAAGCGACATGGTGCAATGAAAAGCACTGCATGGTTTGAATCCCGTCTTTCTCGAAGACATTGTTCAGACAATCAAAAAGCTTTAAAAAAAAGTTGAAAAAAGGGTAGCTCTTCCAGATCTGCGCTCAACTGATGGGGACGGAAAAGAACTGGCGTACGCGCGCCGGGGTGGTGCCTATCTAGAAGCCGTGACATCACAGGCGGCTCCAACGACGCCACACGGAGCCGGAGGACGCATGCGGATCCGAACAACGCTACCCGACGGCACACGCAGGGTACTGCTCAGCAGAAAAATTCTGGATTCTAATCTAACGCCAGGGAATTCTAAGGTAAGGAATCTGCAGTTAGAAGTCTCTATCAGATATACACATATGCATTCCACATTATTAAAATATTGCTTGTAAGTGTGAACTAAAAAAGGATGAATCCACAGCTGCAGTGAATCCTAGTTTGTTTTATTGGGATACAGGAGTTAGCTTAGCCTTTGGCTTGCAGATCCGTGCCCACGTCACCTAGTGACTTTTACCCTACTTAGCTTGCTCTCTTTTAGCACATTTATTTAATTAAATCTTTTAAGATGGCTGCCTTGTTTTTAGTTAGGCCCATGTTTTAGTTTTGCGTTATCAGTGCCACTGCGCTAAGGCATCAATATCAAGCGACAAAGATAAACAAACTGTAGGTGTTCACATTAGGTACTTTCCCTCTTCACGCTTTTGAGGGAATTGTTTATATAAATTACCGTCCCAAGCATGTCTTTGTTATCTATTGTTTGGGAACAGACCTACGTCAGGTGCCCAAGCAGATCTGTATAAATACTCCTCACTTAAACAGATAGTCAGAGGGATTCCGACCAGATACCATCGCTGCTATCGATGCTGCACTTTGCCTTGACGCTGACCCAGTCTTCGTGTCCCTACGGAGTCTGAGTCAGAGACCTCATTCCAAGGTAACGAGGGTTGGGGGCTCTTCTCATAGACATGGCGATGGACAGGACATTGGCAGATTAGGTCTTTTAGGTTACAGGATAGGCTCATTATGCTAGGATATTAGGACACATCTCATACTTTATGTCATTACATGTTATTGCAAGATGGTCGGGATCTTTGTATTAATGACTCTTGTATTTACCATTCTGTTTCTTGCACTGTTCATTATTATCCTAATCATTGCAGCCCATGCAACTTATCGCAGATTGCAGTTTTCCTAAATAAAACCTATTGAAACTTTACTGCATCTTCTTCAATGCCTGTGTTTAATTGAGACATTGTGTTTATGTGAGAAAGGGGTAATCTCCGTTTAACCACGACACTCCCTGAGATGTCACACTCTTGAGTCCATGTGTAAAGGCTGCCACAAATCACCTTTTACTGTTTGGGTTTTTGGTGAGGTGCTGCTTGTGAGCCAGGAGGGTTGGGACAACATTTGCAGCTTGTTGTAGTACTGGCATAGTCGCCTACAAGCATAAGTACTGGCATCCTTAAACTAGCAGTCTTGCCGAGAGCAAGAGTGAAACTAGGACAGAGCTAATGTAAACAGACAATTCAAAAGGTAAGAGGTAAAAATGATAGTTACCTTTGATTCAGGGTTGATTTGTTTTGTGGTCAAGTTGCAGCAGCAAAGGTAGTACTTGGGCAATTAGGTTCATGGCAGAAAAGGAAGTGAGAAAAGAGAAAAATGTAAGAATCAACCTTATATCACTTCCAATCCCCCAAATCAGGTGTGGAGGTTTACCTGCCACAGTTAAGTCAGCAGAAAGGCTAATCATGACTGGCCCGGCGGAAATAATGGCTGTACTCCCTCATACTTGTTTCCACCACAAACTGGAAAAAGGTTGAAAGCAGAAAAATAGTAAAAAGAGGCGTCCTCCCAGTAAAATGCCAAAAATGTGGTAAAAAAATGTGTTTTTCTGAATCAATTTATACCTGTTCGTGGTAGCTGGGAAGATGGGGATTTTAGCACCTCAAACCTTTGGTTGATGCCATTTGCAGGAAGAAACCAGACACTTTCTTCTGCAGCACTTGTTTTACCATATTTCCTAGAAAAAAAAAAAAATGCTATATTTTGGCTAATTTCTCAGTCCCCTCAAGGAAACCCCGCAAACACTGGGGACCTTTAGATTCCCCATAACGTTGGAAAAATGGACACACATTTGGTGTGGAAAGCTTATGTGGACAAAGGGTTATGGAGACCTAAGTGCGAACTACTCCAAATAGCCAAAAGGCTTAGCACTGAGCAAAAGGGCTAGCAGCAAAAAGGTTAACAATGCAATTGTGACCAATCTACACCGCTCTTTTATTTCTGTTGCAATCATCAAACCATCAATGTATTGCACCAGTACCAAGTCACAATACAGTTTAAAGACTCAAAGGGCCTCATTACGAGTTTGGCGGTCAGATGGTAAGACCGCCGCAATGGTAGCTGCCAAAAGACCGCCATGTTGGCAGTCATCTGACTGCCCTATTAAGAGGTAGGCAGCTCAGATCGCCAATAAACAGTAAAGATTCCGAAACCGCCAGGACACTGGCAGACATAAAAAAGGCAGTCAGACCACCAACACGGCCAGTCTGACAAAAATGAAAAAAAAAAAACATATGCTTTGCTACGCAGAAAAAGGATATCACCCATGTCAATAGTCAGACAAAATAAGAGGCTGTCAGCAGTCAAATAACAACAAACAGTGCATAACATCTTTGAGCATGGTGTATGGTATTGAAATATCAGTGTCTCATGTTGTACGAAGTAAGAATTGGTAGCAGCTGTCATTGAAATTTCTGGGGATCAATTTAAGGATCATGTTAAAGCAGTGTGTGCATCTCACACAACATCACTAAAGGGAAAACTTAAACATAACTTAAGTATCACTTACAGCAACTCTGTGTTCCACTTCTCCCACAGGTAACCTTGCCATTGTCACCATGAAATGGATAGCAGACTGCCACAAACCCTCTGGATGAAGGCCTCAGTGAGGACAACACCCATGGATGTTTTGACACTGACATCGAAGCTGGTCCATAAGGGACACTTGGTTAGTCAACAGCTGTCAGCCTCACCCTACCCACATTGACTCCTTTCAGCCCTGTTGCATCTACATCATAGGCAACCATTTGACCCCAAACCTGTGTCTCAAGGACTGTTTTTTCTAGTGTGTGCCCCACAGTACCGGTGGATGAGTATCCTCTTGTCATCCCTAACAATGATGGACCAGCCACCACTGAGAGTGGGCATACTGTGCCAGGGGCACAGGCACTTGGGGTAGGGTGCATGGGAGGGATGGTGTGGGCCACAGGATTGGGGTTCAAAGGGACAATACTGACTAGGAAACCATCTCCTAAGTCTTGAGAGCCTACCAAAGTTCCCACGGTACGATGGGCCAGGTACTCACCATGATGGGGGAAATCCAACAGCAACAGAAGGATAACCAGCAGGAAGCCATGCAGCAGTGGCAGACACAAAATGCCATCCTGGCTTCCATTGCTGGGGTGCTGATGGACATCAACACTACTCTGTGTAGGTCTGCCACACAACATCAGGTCCCTTTCAATGGTAATGAGTCTTCAGGCCCTTCAACATCTGCGGCTGCTATTGGAATGGAGGACCTGCCAGGGAAAAGACATGGCTCAGACACCACACCCTCTGTAGCAGAGGAAACCAATGTGGACGTCTACGTAGGCATCCTGGAGGAGCAGATGCCAAGACCAAACCCACTGCCAGAAAGTGAGCCTCTCCCAATTGTTTATCCTTGTGTGCCACAGGTGCACTCTGATGACTGTTCTGAAACCTAACTCCATTTTATAAGTACCCATGCCCCTCCCCTCCAAGAAGTCTACCACTCCGAGAGAACCCAACCCCCCCTGAGCGTGGACCTATCCTCCGAAGCCCAATTCCCAAAGGCCCCCCTTCACAGCTTAGGACCAGCCACCCGATAATCCCTTAGATGCCTGCCTGCCCCCTTAATGCCCCTGCCTGTGGAGGTTACATGGCAGTCAGAAGTCAAGTTCGGGGCACACAGATGTGCACTGTGTGTATGTTGCACATTTTGAAATTGGATTTGGCCTATGGCCTTGGACATTGCAATTTTATTTCAATTTTTTTATAAATAATTGGACCAACCAGTTGTTGGTTTTGACGCTACATATTTGTCTTGCATTTCTTTTCTTAGAGCAGATTTGGGAATGGCTGACATTGTTTGTGTGTGAGTATTTGTGTGTAACTGGTGCTTGTGCTACCTGTTTTGTCTGGGCAGCATGCGAGGTTGTGTGCAGTACGTTTCTCCCCCTGTGATGGGTGTGTGTTGTGTGACTGGCATGTGTATGTTGGGGACATGGTGTTGGCATGGTATTGAGTGGTGTTTGTGTTAACATGTTTGTTGCCGTGTTATGTGGCTTTGACATTGTGCGTGTTTGGTGCATGGTATATCAGATACATTGTGCTGTGTCTTTGTTGTGCATGTTGATTGCTGTGTTGTATGATGGTGCAAATGTGGGTGTTCATTCCCTGTTGGTGGTATGTTGTGTTGTATGTGTTATTTGTCACTGGGTACTGTCTGTTGTGGGTGCTTGCCAATACATTGATGGTGTTGCAGTTGTGGTGTTGTGACATGGTTCTGGTGTTGTGTGTTATTGTATGTGACTGGGACAGTGCTGTGTTTGAGAGCTGGTGTGTTTTTGACGTGTGCGTGTGTGATGGCCATAGCGTATGTACAGTGTATGTGCGGATGTGTATGTGGCTGTCTGTGAGTGTGCATGTCAGTGTCAGGTTACGTGTGTGTGCCACTCTCGGCCCCTGTTCCCGATGGTATGTTGTGTGAGCGTACAAACTTTGTCAATATACAACAGTGACAGGTAAGTGTGTGTACTTACGGTTGCTGCTGCCATCTTTGGTGTTTGAGTAGGAGCAATGGGATGACGTGTAGTTCAGGTTCCATGGCGGCTTCGGACGAGTATGGCTTTCTAAAGGTGAGCATCTCCTCTCTTGCAGTTCGTTTCCGACTGGGTTTCCGAGGTAATGCGATCGCGGCGAAAACCTTGGTGGTGTGCCACCTTGTCATCTGTCCGGTGCAAACATGGTCTCCGCCAGCCTGCAGGTAGCTACCGTCGTCGGTGGCGACCAGGCTGTGGAGGCGGTGCCAGCAGTGCTTTGGCTGTATTCTTTTGGGAATACTGCCATGGTAATAATTTGTCAGTCTTCTCCGCCAGCCTGTTGGCGGTACGACCACCAGCGCCAACATGGCTCTCCTAAGACCCCTGAAGTTTTAATCAGGCCCTAAATTATTTGAGTATTTAAAAAAACAATGAGGCACTCTCCTGTTTGTGGTATCCAAACAGGAACCAAAGAATCCTATTTTGGAATTTGTAAGTAACACAAAACATTTTATTCTCATGAAGAATAATAGAGATAAGCAGAGCATAGCACTGATGTTCCAGCCCTGTTTAGAAGCACAGGCCCTCTTGATAAAGGGTCCACGATCCCACACCACCGTGCTTGCTGTAGTACCACATTGCTGTGATGTTGTCCATGAACATTTGCACTATCTTCCCTTTGGCAACAGGAAGAAATGCCTCCAATGCTAGCCGGATTGCCGGGAGTTCCAGTAAGTTGATGTGGAGACCAGATTCTGCCGGAGACCAGATACCTCTGATCTCCACCTCTCCTAGTTGGCCGTCTCATCCCAAAACTGATATATCTGTCACTACTGTGAAATCAGGTAGGGGAAGGGAGAGAAGTCTGCCTCTGACCCAATTGTAGTTCTTAACCACCACTGCAGTTCTTTGATAGTTCCCTCCGAGATCTGAACTGTGTTGGAGAGATTTCCCTGATTCAGAGCCCACTGGAACCTCAGGTCACACTACAGAGCCCTCATATACCATCTGGCATGCTTTACTAAAAGGATGCAGGAGGCCGTGAGGCCCAGCAGCCTCAGAGTCTGTCTCACCAAAATCCAGGATAGAGGCTGAAACATCGAAATCATAACATGAATATCCTGGACTTTCTGCTTGGGAGAATAGGCCCGAGACTGCACAGTGTCCAGAACTGCTCCGATAAAAGGGAGCATCTGAGAGGGAGTGAGGTGTGGCTTTGGCACGTTTATAGTTAACCCCAGTGAATGCAGGAGGTTTGCTGTAGTCTGAAGGTGGTAGACAACAGCCTGAGGCGAAGGAGCTATTAACAGCCAGTCATCAAGTTACGTGAAGACGGAAACCCCTAACCTGCGCAGATGAGTTGCGACCACCGCCATCGCCTTGGTGAACACCCGAGGGGCACTGGTAAGGCCAAAGGGGAGCACTGTAAACTGAAAGTGCTCGTGGCCCACCTTGAATCACAAGTAATGCCTGTGGGCAGGCAGGATGCAGAAATGCAAGCCTAACGCTACCATCCACTCTTGTTGGGCTAAGGCAGACAAGACCTGAGCTAGAGTAAGCATTTTTAATTTCTCCTTTTTGAGGAAGAGATTGATGTCCCATGTAGGAAAATGACCCTTTTTGCATGGTTATCCCCTCACTTTTTGCCTGATATTGATGCTGACCTGACTGAGATTCTGCTGGGATCCTGCTAACCAGGGTAGGTCGCTTTCCCCCGCCGCTGCAGCTCCACCTGCCCAGGCTCCTGCCACCTCCCAGCAAAACCAGCAAAACTGTAAGTACTCCCCCCCGCCCAGCCCCTCGTTACTCACCTCTGTTCTCTGAACTTCTGTCTTCTGCTCTGTCCTCCAACTTTTTCTTCGTACCTCTGATGTCCTCTTTCTGTCCATCTCCCTTCGCATTCTGCTCCTCCTTCTGGTAGCCATCTTCCTCCGGTTCTGCTCTTCTCCTGTGTCCTTCTCTTCCTACTCACCGCACTTTCCTCGTGTTCTGCTCTTCCTCTGTGTCCCGCTCCTCTTCCTCACCGCATTTTCTTCCTGCTCTGCTCTTCCTCTGTGTTCTTCTCTTCTCCTCTTCCTCACCGCATTTATTTCCTGCTCTGCTCTTCCTCTGTGTTCTTCTCTTCTCTTCTCCTCTTCCTCACCGCGTTTTCCTCGTGCTCTGCTCTTCCTCTGTGTTCTTCTCTTCTGTTCTCTTCTTCCTCACTGCGTTTTTCCTCGTGCTCTGCTCTTCCTCTGTGCTCTTCTCTTCTGTTCTCTTCTTACTCACCACATTTTCTTCCTGCTCTGCTCTTCTTCTGTACTCTTCTCCTCCTCTGCACCCCATCCTGCATGTTCTTTTCTTCTTCTGTGTTCTTCTCTTCTTCTGCACACCATCCTGCGTGTTCTTTTCTTCTTGTGTTCTTCTCTTCTTCTGCACCCCATCCTGCGTGTTCCTTTCTTCTTCTGTGTTCTTCTGTTCTTCTCTTCTTCTGCACACCATCCTGCATGTTCTTTTCTTCTTCTGTGTTCTTCTGTGTTCTCCTCTTCTTCTGCACACCATCCTGCGTGTTCTTTTCTTCTTCTGTGTTCTTCTGTGTTCTTCTCTTCTTCTGCACACCATCCTGCGTGTTCTTTTCTTCTTCTGTGTTCTTCTCTTCTTCTGCACAGCATCCTGCGTGTTCTTTTCTTCTTCTGTGTTCTTCTCTTCTTCTTCTGTACTCTTCTCTCCTCTTCTGTGGTCTTCTCTTCTTTTTCTGTACTCTTCTCTCTTCTTCTGTGGTCTTCTTTTTTTCTTCCGTACTCTTCTCTCCTCTTCTTCTGGGTTCTTCTCTTCTTCTTCTGTACTCTTCTCTCCTCTTCTTCTGGGTTCTTCTCTTCTTTTCTTCTGACTCCTCTCCTCCTCTGTAATCCATCTCCTACTTTCCCTATCTTCTTTCCCTTCATCTGACCCCCCCACCCCCTGCTTTCCCGCCGCCACCACCCGCTCGGCCCCGCCCCCCGCTCCCATTTGTCGCCCCTCCTCCCGCCTCCCGCCCCCAGCCGACCCCTCCTCCCTCTTATGGCGGCCACTGCGTGGCGCGCCAAAGGCAAGCCCGTCTGCGCCTGGACCGCGCCCAGCGCCACGACCCCTGGCCCCCAGCATTCCCAAACCCCGCAGCACCGCTACGACCCCACCTCCCTCCACACACTCAACCTGGGACGCTCCAGAACCTGCTTCCAAGCCAACCCGAAACGCACCCATGGACCCTTCACATGCCTTACCTGCAAACACACATTCCACCGCGACTGCTCCCCGCCCGAAAGCCCACGCGCCAATAACCATCTCAAATGCATCCTCATCAACGCACTCTCCGTCCACAAGCATGCCATTGAACTATGGGACCTCCTGGACTCCACCGCACCGGACGTCGCCTTCATCACTGAGACCTGGATGAATACCTCCTCGGCCCCCGACATCGCCATAGCCATCCCCGACGGCTACAAGATCACCAGGAGAGACCGCACCAACCAAGTCGGAGGAGGAATCGCCATCGTATTCAAGGACTCCATCAACGTCACCACTTCCACCGAAGACACCCCCCTGGCCGCTGAACACATGCACTTCCAGATCCACACTGACCCCAGGACAACCCTCAGAGGAACTCTCATCTACAGACCGCCTGGACCACGCGCCCTCTTCAGCGAATCCATCACTGACTTCATCTCCCCGCACGCCCTAGCCTCGCCGGACTACATCCTCCTCGGAGACCTCAACTTCCACCTGGAGCAGAACAACGACCCCAACACCACCACCCTGCTCGACAACCTCGACAACCTCTGTCTCAAGCAACTGATGAACACCCCCACCCACATCGCCGGACACCCGCTCGACCCCATCTTCTCCGCCAGCAACCACGTATCCTTCAGCCACTCATCGGTAATACACTGGACCGACCACAGATGTGTCCACTTCACCTTCAGACGCAAGACTCTCCACCTCCGCACACAACCCACCTACTCCACCGACCCCAACAACGCAGCCCTCAGCCTCACTCATTGGATCACCAACTGCGCGGACAACCTCGCACCCCTCAGACGCCTCCCAAGACAGACCAACACCAGGAAACCTCAATGGTTCACCGACACCCTCAAGGAATCCAAAAAAAACTGCCGTACCCTCGAGAAAGCCTGGCGCAAAGACCACACCGTAGAAAACATGTCTGCCCTCAAAAACGCCACCCGCGAACATCATCAGCTGATCCGCGCCACCAAAAGAACTTCCTTCACAGACAGACTGGACAAGAACACTCACAACAGCAAAGAACTCTTCAACATCGTCAAAGAGCTCTCCAATCCTAACGCCAACTCCAACTCCATCACGCCCTCATAAGATCTCTGCAATTCCCTCGCTACCTTCTTCCATCGAAAGATCACTGACCTTCACGACAGCTTTGGTCATCAGTTCCAGCCAACCACCACAGAACCTACTACCCCAGCCATCACCCTCAACGCCTGGACTCACATCAGCGTGGAGGAGACCAAAGCTACCATGAACACCATCCACTCCAGTGCCCCTTAGACCCCTGCCCACACTTCATCTTCAACAAAGCCGACAACATCATCGCTCCGCATCTCCAGACCATCATCAACAGCTCGTTTGCTTCTGCCGCATTCCCCGAGAGCTGGAAACACGCGGAAGTGAACGCCCTCCTGAAGAAACCTACGGCGGACCCCAGCGACCTGAAGAACTTCCGCCCCATCTCGCTCCTCTCCTTCGCTGCCAAAGTCATCGAGAAGACCGTCAACAAGCAACTGACCAATTTCCTTGAAGACAACAACCTACTCAAAACCTCCCAGTCCGGATTCCGAGCCAACCACATCACAGAAACCGCCCTCATCGCAGTCAGAGATGACATCAGAACTCTGATGAACAACGGAGAAACAGTCGCCCTCATCCTCCTCGACCTCTCAGCGGCATTCGACACCGTCTGCCACCGAACCCTAATATCCCGCCTCCGCTCCACCGGTATCCAAGGACAGGCCCTGGACTGGATCACTTCTTTCCTCTCTAACCGCTCCCAAAGAGTCTACCTGCCTCCGTTCCGCTCATACCCCACCAAGATCATATGCGGCGTCCCACAAGGCTCCTCGCTCAGCCCGACTCTCTTCAATGTCTACATGAGCCCCCTCGCCGACATCGTACGCAAACACAACATCAACATCACCTCCTACGCCAACGACACTCAGCTGATACTTTCCCTCACCAAGGACCCCACCAACTCCAAGATCAACCTGCAAGATGGAATGAAAGACGTCGCAGAATGGATGAAACTCAGCCGTCTGAAACTGAACTCGGACAAAACGGAAGTCCTCATCCTCGGAAACACCCCGTCCGCTTGGGACAACTCTTGGTGGCCCACGGCCCTTGGCACCGCACCAACCCCCTCAGACCACGCACGCAACCTCTGATTCATCCTGGACCCACTTCTCACCATGACCAAACAAGTCAACGCCGTATCATCTTCCTGCTTCCTCACTCTCCGCATGCTCCGAAAGATCTTCCGCTGGATCCCCACCGACACCAGAAAAACTGTGACCCACGCCCTCGTCACAAGCCGCCTGGACTACAGAAACACCCTATACGCAGGAACCACCACAAAACTCCAAAAACGTCTTCAGCGAATACAAAACGCCTCCGCCCGCCTCATCCTCGACATACACTGCAACAGCCACATCTCCACCCACCTGAGACACCTGCACTGGCTTCCCGTCTACAAAAGGATCACCTTCCGGCTCCTCACCCACGCACACAGAGCCCTCCACAACAAGGGACCCGAATACCTCAACCGTCGCCTCAGTTTCTACACACCCACCCGTCAACTTCGCTCCGTCAACCTCGCACTCGCCGCCGTCCCTCGCATCCGCCGCACTACGGCAGGTGGGAAATCCTTCTCCTACCTTGCGGCCAAGACATGTAACTCCCTACCCGCCAATCTCAGGACCACCCAGGACCACCACGCATTCCGGAGGCAGCTCAAAACCTGGCTCTTCGAGCAGCAGTAAACCCCCCTTCCCCTAGCGCCTTGAGACCCTCACGGGTGAGTAGTGCACTTTATAAATGTTTTGATTGATTGATTGATTGATTGATTGAACCAGTCCCCAGCACCAGTGTTCTTTCTAAAAAACTGTAACATTGTTCCCACAATTGGCACACTCCTGGCACACAGTTAAGTCCCTTGTAAAAGGTAACATGGTACGAGAAAGAAGATATTGCAAGAACCAGAAGAGATGCAAAACACCAACGATGGATTCCTGGACCTGAAGACCGGTGGAAGAAGGAGACACAGTCCAAGAAGCACAGAAGAGACCAGGGAGAACTAGAGCTCCTACTAACCTGGATGAAGGTGCAAAAGAAGAACCACGGGTGAAAAACAACTGTTAATACTGCACCCAAGAAGATAGATGCGGGTTCCTGGTTGGTGCAGATGATGTCCCACACTGGACTGATGATTGCAGTCTAGTTTGTGGTGCTGGATTCTGCCAACAAGCCTTGGCACATGCAAAGCTCACGGTTACTGGAAAATGGCGCTGCCTGGGACCAGGAGGGACCTGGTGGACAATACCAAGGAGTGGGAGTCAGAGGGGGCTCTCAGCAACTCAGAGAGCCCACCGAAGACCAGGCAGCGTGCACAGGAGTCCCACAGCACGGGAACAAAGAAGGTGCAAAAGGAGTCCCATGCAGCAGTACAACAAAGGGTCCCATACCGGAGAACCACGCAGGAAGCTGTGCATCACAGGAAAGAGTGCTGGGGGCTGGAGCTGCATGGTGCACGAATAGCTTTGTGGAAGGATGCCAACAAGCCTTGGCAACTGCAAAACATGCGGTGCAAGGGGGTATTGTCTCGCATGGGGAGGCAAGATCTTACCTCCATCAAAGTTGGACAGTTGGACTTGAGGACCGTTGGGACCACTTCACTTCACCACCCGTGATGTTGAATCCACCCACTTCGTTAAGAGAGGGGACCCATGCCATCGGTCATACCTGCGGAAGGGTGCCTGCTGAAGCAAGTGTGACTCCTTCACTTCAAGGAAGATTCCTTTGTTCTTCTGGTGCAGGTTGAAGACAGGCTGTCCTCGGAGGATGCACAACCTGGAAACAGTTGCAGTTGCAGTTGCTGGCAGGAGCTGAAGATACAATGTTGCAGAAGTAATCTTTGCTTCTTCGTTGCAGTTTGTAGAGTTCCTGGAGCGTCCAGACGCAGTTTCTTTGGCAAGAAGGTGAAGTGAAGGATGCAGAGGATTCCTGCTGGAGTCTTGCAATCTGAATCTGAAGAACCACCCAAGAGAGAGACCCTAAATAGTCCTGGACTGGTCAGCTAAATAGGTGAGCACTTATCAGGGTAGGGCTATGACCTCACCTGCTGGCACTGGCCACTCAGATGCTCCCAGAATGCCCTGCCAACTTGGAATCAAAGATGACAAGTACCAGGGACCCTCTGGAGGACTCCTGATTACCACCCATGGGGTGGTGATGGACAGGGAAGTGGTCATTCCCCTTTCCTTTGTCCAGTTGCGCGCCAGAGAAGAGACTGGGAGTCCCTGGGCAAAGGAGAAGTTCCTGGCACCTTCTGTTGTTGCAGAATCTTCAGCTTCTTCCACCCAGAGGCAGCCATTTTGCACCTTCATCCGGGGTTTAGTGGGCTCCTGCCCCCCCCCGACACTTTCGTGACTCTTGGACTTGGTCCCCTTCCTTTACAGGCCCTCAGGTCCAGGAATCCGTCTTCAGTGCTCTGCAGTCTGTTGTGGTCTTTGCAGAATCTCCTATCACGACTTTAGTGTGTTTCTGGGGACGTAGGATCACTTTACTCCTACTTTTCAAGGTCTTAGGGTGGGGTATCTTGGACACCCTTAGTGTTTTCTTACACTCCCAGCGACCCTCTACACACTACACTAGGCCAGGGGTCCCTAAGTGGATCGCATTCCACTTTCTTAGTATATAGTTTGTGTTGCCCCTAGGCCTAGTGCATCCTATTGTATTCTACAGTGTTTGCACTACTTTTCTAACTGTTTACTTACCTGATTTTGGTTTGTGTGTATATTTTGTGTATTTTACTTACCTCCTAAGGAAGTATATCCCCTGAGATATTTTTCGCACATTGTCACTAAAATAAAGTACCTTTGTTTTTAGTAACTCTGAGTATTGTGTTTCTTGTGATATAGTGCTATATGATATAAGTGGTATAGTAGGAGCTTTGCACATCTCCTAGTTCAGCCTAAGCTGCTCTGCTATAGCTACCCCTATCAGCCTAAGCTGCTAGAACACTATTAATCTACTAATAAGGGATAACTGGACCTGGCACAAGGTGTAAGTACCATCAGGTACCCACTATAAGCAAGGCCAGCCTCCTACACCATATACTAGAGACTTATAAGGGGGCACCAGTATGTCGATTGTGGGTAAAATACTCGATTACCAGTATCCTACAACCAATCTTTAAGGGAGAGATCATAACTACTGGGGTCATGATTAGCAGGATCCCAGTAGACACAGTCAAACACAATGACAAATAGGCCAAAAGTGGGGGTAACCATGCTAGAAAGAGGCCACTTTCCTACACCCCAGCAGAGAAGACGGAAGACACCAACTGACTTGACCCTAGCCCTACAGGCCTATCTCGAGCTTCTGAAGCCCTGCAACCAAAAGTGATGCATCCTGCACCTCTTAACAGGCTCAAGAGGACTGCCTGCACCCCAGAGAACCAAGATCTCCCGTGGACAGTGGCCCTTTCCAGAAAGAAACACCAGCAAAGGACTCCAGAACCGCCACGGATCCGTGAGTCCTGCCCACTCTGCACCCGACGGCCACGGCCCTTGTCCAGGTGGCACACCCGACTGGAGCTGGTCCCAAGGCGATTCTGACCTAGTGTCCACCATGGGTTAACCCCTCCTGTCCAATACGACAATGCCTACAGCCTGAACCTGGAGGACCCCCCTGCCCGCAGCAGAACCAGATGAAGATTCCTGATGCCAAAGGGTACCCCTGGCCTTTGGGAATCCAACCTTCAGTGCAGCAATGTCCAGCAGGTGGCCCTCCTCCTTGTCCAGCCTGTGGGTCTCCAGAACCAACCCCATGAACTTCGATGCAGCAGCTTTGTGACCCAAAAGGAAAGCAATTGGAGCCAGATGCTGTGTTTTCACCTGGCTGTTCCTGCACTGCTGAGGCTGTGTGTTTTTGTGCTGACTTGTGGCCCACCCGGTACTCCTCTAAACCCCCAGGTCTGCCCTCCGAGGATGCAGGTACATACCCGCAAACAGGCCTGATTCCAAGTGCTCCCAGTCTCCTTAGGACCCCATGTTAAATCAACCTCAAATGTGACCTCAGCACCTGGCCAGCCCAGTGTTGCTGTTGGTGGGTGTTTGGGGTTAACTTGAACCCCAACATGTGGACATCCTAAGGCCCAGAGACTGGAACTGTAAGTTTTGTACTTACCTTGAAACTGTGCTAACTTTTCTTCGCCCCTAGAACTGTTGCTATTTATTCAAAAACCGTTTAACTTGACAAATTAAAAAAAAAGTAGTACTGATACATATGTTGGTTACTTACTTGCAAATGTACTTACCTGCAACTTGAATCTTGTGGTTCTAGAAATAAAGGAACTAAATATATTTTTGCTATATAAAAACCATTGCCCTGGAGTTAGTCATTGAGTGTGTGCTTCCTTTACTGCCTGTGTGTACAACAAATGCTTTGCCGTACCCTCTGATAAGCCTAACTGTTCGAACACACTACCACAAGAGAGCATTAATATTATCTATGTTAGCCTCTGTCAAGTTCCTGGGGAACCCCTGGACTCTGTGCATACTATATCTCATTTTATACAGAGCCAGCTTCCTACATTGGTGGCTCAGCCGTGGGGTCTATGACTTTACATTTGCTGGACTACTCAGCCAACACCTGATCACACGACTAAGGGCCAGATGTAGGTAGGTTTCATATTGCGACTTGCAATTTGCGAGTCATAGCGACTCGCAAATTGCAACTCGCAATATGAAATGCAGAAAGGTGTCTCAGACACCTTCTGCGACTTGCTATGGGGTCGCAAAGATCCACCTCATGAATATTTATTTATAGTTTGCGACCCCATAGCGAGTCTAGGCACTCACAGGGATGGTGGCTAAAGCAGTTTTTCTTTTTCTTTTTGCAGCCCGTTTTCCTTAAAGGAAAACGAGCTGCAAAACGAAAAAATACCCAAACCATTTAGTTTTGGGTTTTCAGAGTAGGCAGTGGTCCATAAATAATATTTTTTTTTGCATTCACAAAGGGGACCCCTTCCCTTTTGCGAATGAGTTACCATCCACTTCAAGTGGATGGTAACTGCGAGTTGGTTTGCGACCGCTTTCGCGGTCACAAAGCAACTCTACATCGCGATGCGGTCGCAAATAGGAAGGGAACACCCCTTCCTATTTGCGAGTCGGAATCACATTTTGCGAGTTGGTACCGACTCGCAAAATGTGATCCTGCATCGCCTTTTGCGCCTCGCAAACAGAGTTTTTCGCCGTTTGAGAGTCGCAAAAGGCTTACTACATCTGGCCCCAAATTCCAAAATTGCCTTTAGAAGCTGATTATTGAATTTGGCAGAGTTTCCTACATTTTTAAAAGTCCTGCTAGAGCCTTTGCTAAGTATCCTTTAGCCTTTCTTTTTTAGAGTTAAAGTTATTTCAGTTTAGGGGTTAGTAACTAAAAGTAGTTTTTAGTTCCTAAAAATAATCCCCGACTTTAGTAACATAAAAAACAGTTAAGAGGAAATGGTTGTGGAGCTCAACTTCATCTCTTACCTCCATCTGGGGATGGGAGAGTTAAGGTCCCTCTGCAGTCTGAAAACAATTAAAACAGCATCCAACTCTACCAAGGTCAAGCTCCAGGAGCTCTCGGCAAAGCATACAAGGGACCCCCCTGATGAGGAGGAAAATCTCCCTTCAGATAGGGAAGAGGTTAGAGATAAGGAGGATGAACTTCCCTCTCCTCACATAACTAAGGAGATCAGGGCCCCAAGGCCCCTATCTCAAAGGATAGTGCTCACAGGAACTGGATCTTCCACAGGGAAGTCAAGTTCCTCTGGGAGCATTGAGGGTAGCCTCAATGAAAATGACCTTCTTTTAGCAAGGATGGCCAAAAGATTAGATTTGGAGCAACAGCTCCTAGCTATAGAGAGTAAGAGAGCAGAATTGGGCTTAGAACCCATTAATGGTGGCAGCAACTTAAATAGGGTCATGGAGCTTTCTGATATTCTAAAAATCCCAACATGGATTGTCTATAAATATGAAGAAGGTGATGACATCAACCAGTGTTTCACAGCTGTTGAGAGTGCTTGTGCAACCAGAAAACTAAACAAATCTCATTGGGAAGCTCTCCTTTGGGAACTGTTTACTGGTAAGTGTACAGATAGGCTCCTCACACTCAACTGTTGCAGATGCTAAATCCTATTACCACATGAAGGCTACCTTGATTGAAGGCTTTGGATTCACCACTGAGGAGTATAGAATTAGGTTCAGGGGGGCTCACAAAACCTCGAGGCAGTCCTAGGTTGATTTTGTAGACTACTCAGTGGAAACACTAGATGGTTGGATAAGTGGCAGTGGAGTGCATGACTATGATGGACTTTATAATCTGTTTATGAAAGAACATATTTTAAGTAACTGCTTCAATGACAAGTTGCACCAGTATCTGTAGACCTAGGTTCAATTTCTCCCCAAGAAATGGGAAAGAAGGAACACCACTGGGTCAAGACAAGGATGACCAAGACTTCCACTGGGGGTGACTAAAAGAAAGGGGTTACAAAGCCTCTCCAGGGGAAGGGATGTGAGACACCTAAGGACAAAAACAAAGAGTCTTCACAAGCTGCACAGGAGGGTGGGCCCCAAGCCTCTTCACAGTCCCCCAAGACTGGGGGACAGCTTCTGAACAGCAAAAGAAACAAAACCTCTCTTCTCAGGAAAAAGTCTTATCCTCTGAGGGAACTTAGGCCATGGACCTGGACCATTACCAGCAAGAGCTCTTAGGCCCAGGGTGACCCTCAAGGGAACAGCTGTGCCAGAGACAAAGGATTTGTCCCAGTCTTGAAGGACTGAGGCAGCAAGCAGCTGCCCAGGAAAAGGGAGATGGTGGTGGTTCCCACAGGGTCTATTTGGAAGATGGGCTCCTTTACACTGAGGCCAGAGACCCCAAACCTGGCGCAACCAGAAGAGTGGTAGTTCCTCAGCAGATTAGGGAGTTTATCTTAACTTTGGCACATGACATCCCCCTAGCTGGGCATCTGGGACATACAAAAACATGGAATAGGCTTGTCAGGCATTTTTACTGGCCCAATATGTCCCAGAAGGTGAAGACGTTTTGTAAATCCTGTGTCACCTACTGAGGCAGTGGTAAGGCAAGTAGCGACCCAAAGGCCCCCCTCATTCCACTTCCTGTGGTGGGGCTCCCTTTGAAGGGGTTGGTGGACACTGTGGGTCCACTTGAGCCACCCACAGCCTCAGGAAATTGATACATACTGGTAGTAGTGGATCATGCTACCAGATATCCTGAAGCATTTCCCCCTTAGGTCTACTACAGCTCCTGCAGTAGCTAAGGTCCTGATTTGTACCTTTACCAGAGTAGGGTTTCCTAAGGAGTTGGTTTCAGACAGAGGTTCAAACTTCATGTCAGCTTATCTAAAACACATGTGGAATGATTGTGGGGCGACATAAGTTCACCACACCATACCATCCACAGACCAATGGGCTTGTTGAAAGATTCAACAAAAGATTGAAGGGCATGATCATGGGGCTCCCTGAAAAAGGAGATGGGATGTTGTCCTGTAATGCTTGTTTTTCGCTTACAGAGAGGTGCCTGAGAAAGGAATAGGGTTTTCCTTCTTTGAACTTCTGTTTGGCCACCTTGTAAGGGGGTCACTTGCACTTGTAAAAGAAGGCTGGGTGAGAGACCTCTATGAGCCTAAGCAAGATGTGATGGACTATGTGCTTGGCCCCTGCTCAAGAATGGCTAAGAACATGAAAAAGACATCCAAAAACCTTGTGGCCAGAAACAGTGGTATGACAAAAAGGCTGCACTGGTAGAATTCAAACCAGAGCAGAAGGTATGGGTTCAGGAGCCTGTGGCTCCCAGGGCAGTTCAGGACAGATGAAGTAGCCCTTGCCCTATCCTGGAGAAAAAGAGTGAGGTCACCTACTTGGTAGACCTGGGCACCAGCAGGACACCAAAAATGGTGATCCATGTAAACCACCCAAAACTCGATTATGAAAGGGCAGATGTAACCATGCTGATGGTTACAGATGAGGAGCAGGAAGCAGAGAGTGAACCTCTCCCTGACCTCCCCTCAAATGACCCTAAAGATGGGTTAGTTGATGGAGCTGTCTACTCCGACACCCTCACTGCAAAACAGCAAGCTGACCGCAGGCAAGTCCTACAGCAGTGTACTGAGCTCTTCTCTTTGACCCCCTGGACAGACTCGTATGTGTACCCATGATGTGGACACAGGAGACAGTTTACCTGTCAAAACAAAACTCTATAGACAGGGTGACAAAGACAAAGAAAGCATCAAAGTGGGAGTCTTTGAGATGCTGGATTTATGGATTATTGAGCCCTCTGACAGCCCCAAACCTCATTCCAAAGATGGCAAGACAGAGATGAGTTTTTTTTTGGACAATATCCAAAGGATACCCCTGACTGCTACAGAACCGGACGAAGATTTCCAATTCCAAAAGGTACCCTTGCACCCGCAGCCCCCTGCCCTTGGGGAATCAATCCTTCAGTGCAGCAACGTCCAACAGGCGTCCTTCGTCCTTGTCTAGCCCTTGGTTTTCTGAAACTGACCCCCCGGACTTCCCCTGCAGCATCTTTGTGACCCCCGGGGTACCCCTGTAGAAAAGCATTGGGAGCCCGACGCTGTAGTTGCATCCTGCACCCGGCTTCCCCCCAGAACGGTTTCTGAAAATTGCAGTGTCAACTTTTAAAACAGTTTATTGCTATTTATTCGAAAACTGTTTAACTTGTCAAATTTAAACAAAGTGGTATTGATACTTGTTAGACCTGGGAGCTTTTTGGCCTGTCTCCCCTGTCTTTTTGCCTCCTGACCTCCTGTTTTTTTTTGGTTTACTGGACCCTGTTTTTGCTGGTTAATTGTTTCTGCGCACTTTACCACTGTTGATCAGTGCTAAAGTGCAAGTGCTGCCTATGTAAATTGTACTGTTGATTGGTTTATCCATGATTGGCATATTTGATTTTCTGTTAAGTCCCTAGTAAAACACTGATTGTGCCATCCACATAAGTAGCCCTGTAAACATGGTTTAGATCTGCCACTGCAGTGTCTGTGTGTGCCTTTTAAACTGCCAATTCGACCTGGCAAGTGTACCCAGTTGCCAAGCCCAAACCTTCCCTTTTGGTACATGTAAGGCACCCCTAAGGTAGGCCCTATGTAGCTCCATGGGCAGGGTGCAGTGTATTTAAAAGGTAGGACATGTACTGGTGTGTTCTACATGTCCTAACAGTGAAATACTGCCAAATTCTGGTTTCACTGTTGCAAGGCCTGTCTCTCTCATAGGTTAACCTGGGGGCTGCCTTTAAATAACTTTAAAGAATCCCTTTGAGGGCAGATAGAAATATTTGAGTTTGGGGTCTCTGAAATCACAATTTAAAAATATATCTTTTAGTGAAGTTGGTTTTTAGATGATGAGTTTGAAAATGCCACTTTTAGAAAGTGGGCATGTTCTTGCTTAAACCATTCTGTGACTCTGCCTGTTTGTGGATTCCCTGTCTGGGTCAGTTTGACAGTTGGGCTTTTTACACCTCTCCTCTAGACAGTGACACAAAGGGAGCTGGAGTGTAGCTTGCATATCCTGATAAGCCATCTGAGCTAGAGTGGAGGGAGGAGTGGTTGCTTACACCTAAAAAGACTGTGCCTGCCCTCACACAATGCAGTCTCCAACCCCATGGTGTGTGTCTGGGGCCAGGAATGGACAAGGAAAGATCTTGCAAACACTTGAGACTTTGCTTTGAAGTTTGCCAACTTCAAAAGCAGAAAGGGGTATAAGTATTGGGCCCAAAACCCCAGACTTTTAGAATCTTTTTGGAATCAAGAGGACCCTCTGCCCAGGAGAAGAACTGGAGAGCTGGAGGAAGAGTACTGTCCCTTTGCTGTGTTGCTTTGCTAGACTGGCCTGCAGTTACTGCTTCTGCCTGACAAGAGTAAAAAGGGTGAACTTTGCTGTGTGTCCTACTTGAGAAAGTTCACCAAGGGCTTGGAGTAGAGATTGCCTCCTGTTGGAAGTCTCAGGGACACCAAAGACTGCAGTTTCCTCGACCTGCAGCACTGGGAACTGTGTGTTTTGTGCAGTTCATGAGGAGAAACCACTGCGATGGCGCCACCGATGCCGCTGGCCTGCACCGTGACCTGCCGACGATGCACGGAGCCGCACTTAACACCGCAACCCTGGTTTCACCGACGCTGTCATCAGACGACTTCACCGATTCGCAGCCTGCACCATGGCCTGTGAACACCCCTCGTGAGGTACACGAAGCACCGTCCCATCCTGCACCGCAGCTCCGGTCCACCGATGCCAGCACCATCGACTCCAGTGTTGTCACCAGGCATCCCTGCCTGCACCGTGGCCTATGGACACCGCTCCTGAGGGTCATGAAGCACCGTCCTGTCCCGCACTGCCGGCTTAGGCCTACCGGCAATAGCGCTTCAGCAACGGCAACGACGCTGCATGCCCGTGACCTGGTGACACCGCACGTCGCACCGCCCCGCTTCACACCGCAGACCTGGTCTCAACAATGCCGCTGGACGCCATCACCGAGCCGCTACCTGCACCATGACCTGTGTGTACCGCATGTTGCATCGTCCCACTTCGCGCTGCAGCCCAGTCGTCATCCAAGCCAGCTTTCATGACTTCATCAGCCAGAGTTCGATCTTCAACGCATGTGACTTCAAGGGCCCGATGACTCCTGCACTGACTCCGGGAACCGACACCAGGGACGCTACTCTCCGGATCTTACTGCGAGGATCATGACGCCCTGCAATTCAAAAAGTACTGTTTACGTGTTTTCCCGACACAGAAGCTGGCCCGCGATGCCGCAGCCAGCCTAAACTGTTGGTTTTGTTGATCATGATGCCGTGATAGCCCCAGGTGGAGCTATCGCCTTCAAAGAACTATATTTTTGAATACATCATGCAGAACTCATATATTTATTACTGTATGTTGGATTTTTATAATATTTGGTCTTGTTTTATATAGATAAATATTGGATATTTTTCTAAAACTGGTGTTTTGTCCTTTTGTAGTGTCTTCACTTATTACTGTGTGTTATGTGCAAATGCTTTACACATTGCTTCTGAGATAAGCCTGACTACTCGTGCTAACCTACAAAAGGGGTGAGCAGGGGTTATCTGAGCGGGTATCTCCCTATCCTCACTACAGTGAGGGTCCCTACTTGGACAGGCTTCAAACCAACTGCCAACTAGAGACCTCATTTCTAACAGGAACCTTTTACCCCCACACAATACTGGGACCTGTCTGGGTTACTGTCTTCCTCCTCGTCACTTCATTATTGGGAACCTGAACCACCCTCCATAGGATCACTCTGGTACTAACCTAGAGGCCTACCTCCTTTGCAATCTCCCTGTGGTCATAAAGCTTGAGGTCAACCAGGTGTTGGTATAGCTCTGGAAAATAGTGACTGAACATGTGCTCTCTGTTGGTCAAATTGTACAGCCCCTCACTGGTGTTTCCCTTACTAACCTTCACCCACCTATCCAGTGCCTTACATAAGTAACCCACAAAATCCTTCTAGGACTGGTGAGATGGTTTCTGACTGTCCCTGAACCTCAACCTGAATTCATGTTTCTTGACAAGGGTCTCCTTCACAGGAGATACCTCATTTTGTCCACCTTCTTTGGGGGAAGTGGGATGTCCCTTCCATGACTAGGTATATGCCTTGAGAGGTTACTTCCCGAAGGGATCATGTGCATCTCTAGAACTACTTCATATGCCTCAAACTACCTGTCTATGTCATCACCCACTTCAAAGTCAGACACCAAGTCCCTAGGCGTGTGGATTCTTTTGTCACCACTGGACACTGTAGTGCCGCTGCCACCATTTCTCCTTGCCTTTAACAGCTGTTAGGCCTTTACGTTGAGCTCTTGAAGACTCCGTTCATGAGCCACCAACATTTTGCTTTCTTCAACTTCAAAGGCTGACTCAGCCTCAGTCTTTCTTTGTTCTGCCTCCATAGCCAGTTTCTCATTTGCGAAGGCCCTTTCAGCCTCAGCCTTTCTCTTCTTCCCCAGGGCTCTTTCAGCCTCAGCTTTTCTCTCCTCTTCAGCCAGTTTGGCAAGCTTCAGCCTCAGATCCCTCTCAGCCTGTCCGTCCTTCAACTCCTCAGGAGACAGGGTGTGGAAGGATACACTGCTTCCTCACTGGATCCAGTAGGGGACTTCATCTCTGTGTGCTTCCCCCATCCTCTGAAACCATTGGCAAGTCATTTTTTTCCTTCCCTCACCTTCCCTTCGCAGGGTCATCACCCTCCTGACCTCTGCTTGAATCCCACAACCAGCATGCTCCCTCAAAAGCACACAAGGCTCTCTGAAGGTCAAGCTTAGTGGACCTCCTCCTCACAGCCAGACCTGTCCTTCAACTTTCTTGTAATGTAAAGTGACAGGCAGGTGAAAACCGGTTCCTGCTGGCAAGGTATCACAGGTGCAACAAAAAAAGAGTCTCAAGTCTGAGGATGAGGTAGGAATCACATTAGGAAAAAATGACCAAATGAGAGAAAAAGGAGAAATTAAGAAAAAAGATTTGTAATGGTCTCAGATATAGGATGATAGTGTACACCAAATCACTGCATGAAACTGTACAAGCAAAAGTCCTGGTGCAAGCTCTGATCACTAATGTGAGATATTGGGCCGTTGGAGGACAGGCGTGAAAGTCATGGTCAAGCAGCAACCACAATTCTCGTCAGGGAAAGGCACAAGCAAACCCCAAATTAACGTGTACTCAACTCATTGGCAGCTTGGCACAGAGCGGTCAGGCTTAACTTCTAGGCAATCTATAAAGTATATGGGCAACACTTCAAATGGTAAAACAGTGAAAACACCACATAAAAAGGATCCCATACCAAGTTAGATAAATAGAGCAAAATGTTATATATGAAACAAGACCAAAAATGATAAAGATCGATATGAAATTCTAAAGAACTTAGTGAATATAGTGCCAAAAAGCACAAAGCACCAACTCAGGATATCTGGTCACGCTGGACCAGATCAACGTCACATTTACAGGTTGACTGTGTTGGAGCGCAGGTCGAATGCAGTCCCCAGATCAGTCCTGCTGAAGTTTACCTTCTCAAGTTTGTGGAAGAGTCTTGTTCGCATTGAAGAGGATTGCGAGGGGCAATGAAAGCATTGCAGGAGGCTGTTGGTGAGGCGCGATGTGCAGGTGGGTGTTGTGGATGGCTGGGCTGAGCTTTGCATTGGCCGCCCCCTCCGGGCGGTTGATGCTGCAGTGTAAAGAGATGGGCTAGCTGAGGCACGTGCTGATTTTGTGGGCAAGTGGCACAGGTCCTGGTGCAAAATGGCCCATTTGCTGTTGCGAGAGCCCAAAAGCTTGATTTCAGCACCCGTGAGCCACACCAAGGGTCCACGTCTTGGGAGGAACCACTTGGGGGTAAAAACCTTGCTGCAGCTGGGTCCAGGAGCTGTTTTGGGGGCCTTTTGTGTCTCTGAACCTCAGATCAGGAGGCCATCAGGCTATCCCTTAAAGTCATTCTGAGGTCCTGGGTTCAAGCTGAAGTAGCAGGTCTAGTTATCTTTCCCCTGGAAAGAAGGCAACAGGTCAGCACAACAGGGCAGTAGCTCCTTCAGAGTAACAGACAAGCGGAGTGATATTCCTTTCAGCAACACAGTAGTCCTTCTTCCTGTCAGAGTATCCACAGGTGCAGAAGTGTACTGAAGAATGGGCCTGAAGGTCCTATTTTTAAATCTTGGTGCCCTTTTTTCTGGAAGGTTGGAGAAGCTTCTGAAAAGGTTCTTTGAAGTGCATGGAATTACCTGCCTCCAACCACCCCTGGCTCCAAGATGGCTGCAGTAACAATACAGGGCTGTTATGTCCTTTGTGTGAAGGCAGGTGCTATTCAGTAGTAGATGGGGTTTTGTTCAGCTCTCCTAACCCCATATTCTGCCAGCAGGTTGCCCATAAGGAAACACCTACTCCCTCATAATTGGCATTTTCAAAACTGTAATGAAAAACCTGACCTTACTATTAAAGATTCCTTATCTTAGAATTATCGCCAAGGATCAGACTGGATCCGGACATTTTTCGTGAGCAGTACCTATGTGGGCTGATAGGTGGTACTCTTCCACTCTTTGTGGCGCTCTGGAAATGACATGTAAGGTGCTGATGCCCATTTCTTTATGCGACTTTCCAAGTCAGGAGCAAGGAGCCACGAAGAACACTGACCACTAGTATGGAAAACTAGGGCCCTGTAAAGGAAAAAAAAAAACTCTCCCTAGAAGTCTGTTCATAGAGTGGGAAAGATGAGTGGGTCAGGAAGGAATCTGCACCTAGGCAGAGTCTCTACCAGATAAGGGGGGTCATTCTGACCCTGGCGGCCGGTGACCGCCAGGGTCACCGACCACGGGAGCACCGCCAACAGGCTGGCGGTGCTCCCGAGGGCATTCTGACCGCGGCGGTTCAGCCGCGGTCAGAAAGGGTAAACCGGCGGTCTCCCGCCGGTTTACCGCTGCCCCAATGAATCCTCCATGGCGGCGGAGCGCGCTCCGCCGCCATGGGGATTCAGACACCCCCTACCGCCATCCTGTTCATGGCGGGAAACCCGCCATGAACAGGATGGCGCTAGGGGGTGCCGCGGGGCCCCCGTAAGAGGGCCCCGCAAAGTATTTCAGTGTCTGCTTTGCAGACACTGAAATACGCGACGGGTGCAACTGCACCCGTCGCACCCCTGCAACTACGCCGGCTCAATTCTGAGCCGGCGTCCTCGTTGCAGGGGCATTTCTGCTGGGCCGGCGGGCGCTCTTTTGGAGAGCGCCCGCCGGCCCAGCGGAAATGTCTGAATGGCCGCCGCGGTCTTTTGACCGCGGTGCGGTCATTCGGCGGCGGAACCTTGGCGGTCGGCCTCCGCCGTCCGCCAAGGTCTGAATCAGGCCCAGGGTGTTACAAAGGTAAGTAACTTGTTCATCTGAGAGAATAATGGCAGCAGATTATTTACCTTTGACTAGATACCCAATCCATACCTTCCCAGAGGTGGGTCTGCAAAAACGTAGCATTGTTGGTGTTGTCTGCTCTGGAAGTGACTTGTGTGGCACCTAAATAGCCACCACCCCTGTGCGCTGACGTCAGTTTCCTTTCGCGACTTTCCATGCCAGAAGCATGGAGCCACAAAGAACACTGACCACTGGTGTGGAAAACTAGAGCCCTGAAAAGTAAAAAAAAAAAAAAAAAAAAGTGTCCCTAGAAATCTGATCCCAGAATGGAGAAGATGGGTGTGCCAGTAAGGAATGTGCATTAACAAAGGTAAGTAACTTGCTAATCTGATAGAGACTTCTTCTAACCGCAGATTCCTTACCATAGAATAGATACCTAATAAATACCTCCCCAAAGGACGGTCTGCAAAACTGTTTCACATTAAAAAGTCCTGCAGGTTCAAATGAGAAAAGTTGTAGTAGTGTTTGGTGAATGTGTACCAAGAAGCTGACATTGTCAACCCGGAACTCTTTCATACAGTCAAGGAAGAACAAAAATGTTTTTTTTGGTTCCAGTCTGTGGAGTTGCTTTTCTTTGTTGCAGGAATGTGGCAGAGCATAAAAGGTAAGCAGTGTGATGGACTGGCCTACATGAAAGGGAGTGATGACTTTCAGGAGGAAGGAAGACCATCCAGGTAGATGTTAGTGCCACTAAAAATGCAGTTTTGATGGTAAGGGGCCTGAGAGGACAGTTGTGTAGTGTTTCAGAAGCAGCACACATCAGAAAGGTGAGTGCTAGATTAAGGTCCGACTGAGGCATGACGAAGGTTGAAAACGGAAACATATGTTGAAGACCGTTCAAAAACCTATTCACAACAGGGGATTTGAAGAGGGAAGGCAGACCTGGCAACTGCAGAAAGGCTGAGATGGCAGAAAGATAGCCCTTCGAGGTGCCCAAATCAGAGCCCTGAGAAAAGGAAGCAGAAAGGGGGTTTTCTGCACACCATGCCACAAACTTGCCCAGTGGCACGTGTACACCGTCTTTGCGGATGGACGCCTGGCTGTCAAGATAACAGTGCAGACTTTAGGCAGAAGGTCAAAAGCAGTTAGTTGTCGCTGCTCAATCTTCACACGAGGGAGGAACACTTCTAGGTTTGGGTGGAGAACCCTCCCCTGCTGCTGCAACAGGAGATCCTCCTGAAGAGACAGCTTGATTGGAGGACTGATGGCCATGCTCAATTCCTCGGGATACCAAATTCTGAGCCCAGTCTGGAGCCACAAAGATGACCTGGGCCCGGTTGATCTTCTTGAGAGCTCTGGGCAGGAGTGGTATGGGCAGGAAGCATACAGAAGGCCTAAGCTCCACTCAAGGTGAAAAGCATCTCTGAGCGAGAGCTGTCTTGGAAGCCACAGCTTGAAAAACTACAGACATTGCAAAACCTTGCCAATGGCAAACTGATTTAACCAAGGCTCTCCCCATTGCTGAAAGAGACCTTGCACCCCCTCTGGATGAAGACGCCATTTGTAATCCGCTAGGCATCTTCGGCTGAGTTAATCCGCTCTGGCGTTCAGAAATCCTGCCAGGTGTTAAACCACCAGGGATATGCCCTGATGTTCCAGCCATGTCAAGAGGTGCAGGGCTTCTTGTCAAAGGGTCCACGACCCCACCACAGGAAACTGAGGGTCCCTGGGTGATGGTGGTGGGCTATTGTTTTGTTCGCAGAGCTCTTGTGCAGGGCTTGAACCAGGCTCGGAACAGGAGAACAGGAATTCTGTAAGGACTTCATTAAATGGGAGGAGCACTTTGTGGGGGGTAACTCATTGCTGAAGGACCTTGGTCACGACGTTAGTCTTGACTACCGCTGAGGGCAGGCTTAGGTCCAGGAATTCCACCGCCCTTCGCACCACCATAGCAAAAGAGGCTCCCTCCTCTGTAGCCACGGTAGGATGAGAGACCATGCCATTATCTGGGGAAGTGCCTAGTTTACTGGTGTCTGCCTATTCCTCACACCAGTCCATGTTGGGGTATAGAGCTGGTATTCTTTAGGGTCCAGTGGCCCCTCCAAAATCTCCCCAGGTCCTTACCGACAGGTAAAGAGCTCAGGCTCTGGACTGAATGGTATAGCTTCAGTGGGCACAGTAGTCGGCATTGGGTGATGTCTCTCTGGTTCCATGTTGGGGATGAGAATGGAGTCGCCAGAGGGCTCAGGAAGCATCGACATTGGGACTGGCACCGCACCAGGGATGATCAAGGTTGTATGATCGGCGCTGGTCCAGATCTATAGATGGATCCAAGGGGCCCCGACTGGCACTAGAGGTGGATCTGACAGTAGGGAACCAGTAGGAGCCACTCCTGAACCCGTGGGGCTTGAACGCGCTCCAGTGGGGGACGGGTTGCCCAAATATGAGGTGCACGGCCTCATTAAATTCTCTGAGTTGGGCGGGGGTTGCTCCGGCACTCAGAAGCTCGGGGAAGGAGCAGAGATGGCGCAGGCTCATGGCAGAGCCAGGCCTTGAGTGACAAAGCTCCTCTGTGTCGTCAGATAACTTGATGGATGGGGTGAAGTTGAATAGCTCTTTGACTCCTTACTCTTCTTCTTCTTATGGGACTTACCGGAGGGGGACTACTTCGAAGAAGATTGATGGCTCCTGTACCTTTCTCTTGACCGGGATTGAGACCATCGCAGAATTGCACATTGAGTGGCAAGGATCTTGAGGGGTTGCTCCCTCAAAGCCTTGAAGTGCATGGTGTAGCAATCAATGCAGATCTTGGTATTGTGGTTCCACTCAAGACATCCGAGGCAGGCGAGGTGCGAGTCTGCAACTAACATTTGCCAATCGCAGGCACTGCAGGGCTCGAAACCAACCTTCCTTGTGGACATCCCTGCCACATCAGGAGATAAGTATTGAAAAAACATTTTGACAAAAGTCAAAAAAAGGTCTGTCAAAACATGATTGGGGGTAAGTCTTTCCAGATCTGCGCGGACTGGCATGGAAAGAAAAGAACTGATGCCAGAGTGCTGGGGTAGTGCCTATATAGCCACCGCAAACATCACTTCTGCCACAAACAATGCCACGTGAAGCTGAATGACCCCACTTACTAAAGCTAGAACTGCTCATGAAAAATTTCCAGATTTAGTCTGATGCCTGGGGATAATTCTAAGGTAAGGAATCTGCAGCTAGATGTATCTATCAGATTGAAGGATGTTTTGCTGCATATTTGTTCTCTTGTTTTTCGCCACTTGCTACTACTTTTGTCCATGATTTCTGCTTCTACCAGGGTGCATTTATATATTTCAATCTCCTATTGGTTGGCTTTACATAGCTCTTTTCTCTTCCCAGAAGTCGCAGAGTTTGGTGCCTTCCTTTTCAACTTCTACATAATGTTCAGCTTTAATCAAAAGGTTTATTACTGTCCATGACGTTTTGGACGGGGGGGGGGGTGGAGTTCCCTTCTATTTGTGACCTTCCTAACACCAGACACCTAGCTCATTTACTTCAACGATTTTGCATTAACTTCTCCACAGCAGGTGATCCGGGTTACATCTATCATAGCTGAAGACATCTTTTCCAAATTCAAAGAGCCTAGCACAAGAAGCATGTTAACAGTGGGGGAAACGTAGCAACACTGAATGGTATTTTGGTAGACACAAGTCAATATTTAACTGCCTAGACTCCCTGGGGGCCAGACCGTAGGCTTATTTACAAGCTTCAAATTGTCTGTGATGTGCTTGTTGCATGCTGCAATGTAAATAACCTAGCTAAGTGAGGTGATTTGCGCTCAATGAATGACCAGACAACACTGTGAACGCCAGTATCCTCAACATTAACACAGACTCACTAGATGGAGCAGGAAATCATTTTCAAATGTTCAAAACTTCCTATAGTAACCTATTAACATCTTGAAACGCTGTGCAGCAGCATAACTGGAACATGCTGCCACATACACCCCTCTTTACAGACATGAAAACCAATTAAGATTCAGAAGAAAATGAAGGCAGTGTTCTTTTCTAGCAGCTAGGAAATAATATGTACCCCACACTGTACTGTGCTGCAGCTAGTTCCTCAACCGCTTCCTGTGCAAGAGTCACTGATGATGGAGAGGATGGACTGGTTTGTGCTGCATATTACCTGTGATCCATCTGGCATAGGGACATATCTCTAGCACATCACCTATACCAGGGCGACCAATTACATAGCTTGCTATTGTAAGGTCACTAATCTTGGCACAGAGTCATTAATGAAGTGAGAAGATAGTTCCAGATTAGTGTTCATGGGAGATCCCGCGCCTTGCAGAAATGTCAAAAAGATAATTCTGTGTGCACTTTTGAAGTGCACTGTCCAGAAGTGCTTTTCATAATGCCCGTAAAGGTCATCAATGCTGGGGGTAGGAACCCTTCATGCTGTGACGGATATTCAGTATTGTTGTCTTTGTGATGTCTTGAGACAACCACATTATTTCACTCATCAATAGAAGGCATTGTTGCCTTGATCAATTATGAGATAACATTGTCTTGGGTGGCTACATGAGCTATTATTGCTGCACTTACACCGGAGGAGAAGAAGTCACATTGTGTTGTGCTGTTATTCCATGGACATCATGTCCAGATGCTAACACTATTCTGTGCCTGCTTACAGGTAAGAGATAGGTATAGGTATGCTAATTTGTGGTGATGGTAAGAGGCCAGGATACACTTTACAGTTTAGATGATAAATACAGAGGATTAATTTTTCCATACTGAACTGAAAGGGAGCATTGCACAACACATGTATTGTATTACTTTCTGTTGAGCCGGTCTATATTGCTATGGCATGCTGTTTTGTGAGAGAACGTTACATACTGTGACACACTATACAATTTTGTAGTACTGTACATACAGGGATATTGCTTCCCTGTACCTTGTAAGGACTTGCAACTTTGTCCTTTCACACAATGTGTGACATTTTACATGGCGATAGCCAATATGTTCTGGAATATGTCACCACCCTTACATTGTGACAGCGGAGTAAGGTATGAAGCATTGAGTAAGTGTATCCTGCATGTAGGAAGTGTACTTTTACATGGAGAAATTAGATTGACACATCTCACCACATGGAGGCTTGGTTAAAAATGTTTACATATTGCATGTTACCTGGGACAACTCATCCTCAGGTTTCGCAGTGTCCTCTCACTGAAGTCTGCCCACCACTTCGGAGGCAATTGCAGGTGCCACACTTTGGGTAGCACAAAAAAATCAACTCAGCACAATGCAATGCAGCTTCTTGTCATGCAGCTCTGCACTGTTTTCTAAATACTGGCTTTGGAATCTAAATCCTGGCATACTGCCTCCTTTCCTAGATGAGGGTATTAAAATGCCTCACGATGGAGTGAGGAGGGCCACCATCATAGCGTAGTGTTCTTCATCACGCATGTAACATAACTTTATGCTTTCTAAGGCCATTAAAACACCAATTAACAATAACTGATTTCCTGTGATTGTTGTCACAGTGTGTGTTATATACCCTGTATATTTCCAATATCTTAAGTGAGGCTTCAAACATTAGTGAACATCGCTGTTCCTTTAAGTACTCTGTTAAAATTCTATTTTCAGAAGCAGCACCGCCATATGTACAGTACTCCAACTCCTGGAAGCCTTACTTCTGAAGTACGAACAGCCTTCATAGATATGCCACCTCCACTCATTTCTCATTAAAGGGGATAAAACGCAGTCATGCTAAATGTCACCTCATTAAAACATATATTGATCTTTAGGCATTCTCCACAGCATCAAGGGCGCCTGTAAAGCCAAAGATTGGCTGATCGTCAAAAACAAAACACAGGAAAAAAGAACAAAATAAGGTCATCCATTCCCAACTCCTCGCGCTCCACTTCACAGCATCTAGCTCCCTCTCATGTTAGAGATGCAGCAAATCTGGCTATTCCACTCGGCTTGTTGACAATGCAAACAACAGTTCTTTCGTGGCAAAATGACCAACAGATGAGAAGATGCTGCGTCTTTATAAAGTATGTTCAAAGAAACGCACATGTACAGTGGTGTTTCATAATTTCAAAATCTATATTTAATTGAGTAAATAATCCATAATTCGAAAGCAAATGGAAACGGTTTTAAAATCATGCACAATTCAAATCTTTGATGTCCGGTTACCCTGCATAAATCTTCATGCGAAAGTGTTTGGAATTTCAACGCCCTAGCTAAATCAGTTCGAATGCGTGTGCCTCAGCACGTGCCATGCAACGCAGGCAAGTTTTTTTCATGGGGGCCATCCTTGCTTAACACCATGATAAAAAAATATCCAAGAAACAGTATTTCCCTGCACCGTCGCTACTGAGAATATATGTATGAAAGAAGGTACTGTATGGTGGTCTTTTACAAGCAAGCAAATCCCTGTGGTCTCTAAAATAATTGGTCATAATCGCCAACCACTGCAGTTATAAGACTTTATATGGAGAAAACCTACTCGAGTATTTGCACAGCTACAAAAAAGTAAGCAATGACAGTTTTCCAGGTATCTCAGTTTGACGTTTCATAACAGCCAGCCTTCCTGCCACTAGCTGCATCGCCTTGCGTAAGTAAATCGATTTCAGCCATATCACTTTCTTGTTTTGACAAATGTGTTTGCTTCTTTAAGCAGGGTGTCCATATCTTCCGTGTCTTTCTCCTCAGGACCAGGTTCGTAATCTGAATCTTCGTCCGTGGGTTCGTATTCTTCTTCCTCGTCGTCTATGAAGCTGTCCTCCAGGTCATACACGTTAGGCTCGCCGTCGTCGTCACTTTCATCCTCCATAACGCTTTTCCCTACAAAGGACCAAGAAAGAGAGCAGTTAAAGCATCATTAGCAATACCAGATACGATATTCGCTACAGTACACTGAAACCTGTAATTTAGTATACAGCAATAAAGAATTACAAGATTCTGCTCTAGACACGCATACAGATATTGTATTGTATTGTAATAGTATTTGTATAGCGCTTACTTACTACCCCTGACGAGGCGTCAAAGCACTTTTTGGTGAGCAGCACGCTACTCCGGAACCCAAAAGGAATTAGTGGTGGATTAGTATAGGGAAATATAAGTACAGTTTTTAGTATTATTATCAGTTAATTTGAGCCGCAGATATATGAGTTTGTTAGTTGGATTGACTGGAGCAATGGAGGGGTGGAAGAGGGAAGAATCCAGAAGTGTTAATTGGGAGTTTATGGTAATAGGATTTAGGCTTGGGATGAATAAAGGGGGGATGGAGGAGGGAAGAGTCTGTGGAAAGGGTTAGGGAGATCATAGTGGCAGGGTGAGATAAATGAGGGAGAATGTAGTAGGGTTGTTTGGGAGATCATTGTAGTAAAGTGAGGTTTGGAGGAGTAAGATGTGGAAGAGCTTAGGCAGGATTGTTTAGGAGATGAAAGTAGTAGAATGGATCTGGGATGAGTCAGAGTGGGAATGGAGGATAGATTGATAGAGACATGACATATGGTGATGGGTAGACAAAGTGTGATATAAAATGAGAGCAGGGATTCGTAAGTATCTAATATAACAACTTACCTAGGAGCTATACAATTACCTGTGAACATGTTAAGCATAGAATAACATACACACACACACATATATATATACAGGGAGTGCAGAATTATTAGGCAAGTTGTATTTTTGAGGATTAATTTTATTATTGAACAACAACCATGTTCTCAATGAACCCAAAAAACTCATTAATATCAAAGCTGAATATTTTTGGAAGTAGTTTTTAGTTTGTTTTTAGTTTTAGCTATGTTAGGGGGATATCTGTGTGTGCAGGTGACTATCACTGTGCATAATTATTAGGCAACTTAACAAAAAAAAATATATACCCATTTCAATTATTTATTATTACCAGTGAAACCAATATAACATTTCAACATTCACAAATATACATTTCTGACATTCAAAAACAAAACAAAAAACAAATCAGTGACCAATATAGCCACCTTTCTTTGCAAGGACACTCAAAAGCCTGCCATCCATGGATTCTGTCAGTGTTTTGATCTGTTCACCATCAACATTGCGTGCAGCAGCAACCACAGCCTCCCAGACACTGTTCAGAGAGGTGTACTGTTTTCCCTCCTTGTAAATCTCACATTTGATGATGGACCACAGGTTCTCAATGGGGTTCAGATCAGGTGAACAAGGAGGCCATGTCATTAGATTTCCTTCTTTTATACCCTTTCTTGCCAGCCACGCTGTGGAGTACTTGGACGCGTGTGATGGAGCATTGTCCTGCATGAAAATCATGTTTTTCTTGAAGGATGCAGACTTCTTCCTGTACCACTGCTTGAAGAAGGTGTCTTCCAGGAACTGGCAGTAGGACTGGGAGTTGAGCTTGACTCCATCCTCAACCCGAAAAGGCCCCACAAGCTCATCTTTGATGATACCAGCCCAAACCAGTACTCCACCTCCACCTTGCTGGCGTCTGAGTCGGACTGGAGCTCTCTGCCCTTTACCAATCCAGCCACGGGCCCATCCATCTGGCCCATCAAGACTCACTCTCATTTCATCAGTCCATAAAACCTTAGAAAAATCAGTCTTGAGATATTTCTTGGCCCAGTCTTGACGTTTCTGCTTGTGTGTCTTGTTCAGTGGTGGTCGTCTTTCAGCCTTTCTTACCTTGGCCATGTCTCTGAGTATTGCACACCTTGTGCTTTTGGGCACTCCAGTGATGTTGCAGCTCTGAAATATGGCCAAACTGGTGGCAAGTGGCATCGTGGCAGCTGCACGCTTGACTTTTCTCAGTTCATGGGCAGTTATTTTGCGCCTTGGTTTTTCCACACGCTTCTTGCGACCCTGTTGACTATTTTGAATGAAACGCTTGATTGTTCGATGATCACGCTTCAGAAGCTTTGCAATTTTAAGAGTGCTGCATCCCTCTGCAAGATATCTCACTATTTTTGACTTTTCTGAGCCTGTCAAGTCCTTCTTTTGACCCATTTTGCGAAAGGAAAGGAAGTTGCCTAATAATTATGCACACCTGATATAGGGTGTTGATGTCATTAGACCACACCCCTTCTCATTACAGAGATGCACATCACCTAATATGCTTAATTGGTAGTAGGCTTTCGAGCCTATACAGCTTAGAGTAAGACAACATGCATAAAGAGGATGATGTGGTCAAAATACTCATTTGCCTAATAATTCTGCACTCCCTGTATATATACACACACACACACACATACACACATAAATACACATACATATATGTACATACATATACATATTTAAACCATGAGTAGATATACATTAAACAGGTTTAAAGAGTATGGGGGTTATTACAACTTTGGAGGAGGTGTTAATCCGTCCCAAAAGTGACGGTAAAGTGACGGATATACCACCAGCCGTATTACGAGTCCATTATATCCTATGGAACTCGTAATACGGCTGGTGGTATATCCGTCACATTTGGGACGGATTAACACCTCCTCCAAAGTTGTAATAACCCCCTAAGTGTGTAGTTTATTGTTATGACATAGTGTAGATACATATTTTCTAAAGAACTACATATAACTAGAATATATACATAATCAGATCAAAATATTTATCAACATAGGCATATGCCGTCCATAACTGTTTGAATTTGGTGGTCATGAAGGAAAGCGTCAACTCTTGAGTAGTTTTCTGAAGACAAGATTATTATCTGTGGCTTTTATAGTTGGGGGTAAGAAATTCCATAGTTTGGCTGCTTGAACGAAGAAGGATGTACCACCTACAGTCTTTTTCTTGTATGGTGGCGTTCTAAGGCGGGGTGCCAATCTTAAGAGGAGGTTTCTTTGTTGAATGTATTTCGTTATTTTGTTTCTGATAAAGAGCGGTCCCGTTCCATGTATAGCTTTGTGGGTGATACAAAGCACCTTGAAGGTGCATCTTCTGGCAACGGGTAACCAGAGTAGTGCTCTCAAGGCAGGGGAGATGTGGGCTTGTGGTTTTACATGTAATAGTAGCCTGGCTGCTGAGTTCTGAATACGTTGTAGTTTTTCATAATAGATAGAGATGATCTATGGTAGAGGCCATTGGCATAATCCAGTTTGGATCAAGATAGTAGCTTGCACCTTGCGTGGAAATCTGAGGTGGGGGAAGATGCATCATAGGTTTTCAAGGTGATGAAGCTTGTTCGTGCTAATTTTCCACTTGGGCATTCATTGTTTACTTGGAGTCCATGGTGATTCCAAGGTTTTTAACTTCCTTGGATAATTGAGGAGGTGGTCCGAGATCGTCAGGCCAGGCGCACAGTGGGTCATAATTTTTCCAGTCACCACATATGAGTATTTCTGTTTTTGAGGCATTTAGTTTGAGATGGCTCCAAGTCATCCACTGGTCAACGGCTCTGAGGCAACTGAAGATTAGTGAGTCTTCAATGTTTTTGGGGCATTCTAATTTAAGTAGTATTTGTGTGTCATCTGCATAGTTGTAGCATGTGAGATGAAAATCATTGATCAGTTCTGGTAATGATATCATGTAGATGTTGAAACGCAAAGGTGAGATGATTGGTCCTTTGGGGACCCCTGCTTTTGTGAGGTAGGGTTTGGACGAGAATGGGGGAGAATAGATATTAGTTCTTTTTTTAAGGTAGGATGTAATCCAGTCGAGAGCAGTCCCTTCTATGCACACTATAGAGTGTGTGGAAAGGTGCCAGAAGGACATTTTACCATTAACATTTTATAATAACAATAGCAATCTGTTGGAAATGGCCTTTCTGCAGCATCACCCCCAAATGTTTTACCTTCCTCCTCCTCTTTTACTGACCTTAGGATCATCAGTGCTAAAGTGCATATGCTCTCTCCCTAAAACACTGTGACATTGGCTCATACCCAACTGGCATATTTAATTTACTTGTAAGTCTCTAGCAAAGTGCACTACCTGTAAATTAAATACTATTAGTGGGCCTGCAGTACTGGCTGTGCCACCCACATAAGTAGCCCTTAACCATGTCTGAGGCCTGCCACTGCAAGGCCTGTGTGTGCAGTTTTACTGCCACTTTGACTTGGCATTGAAAAGTAATTGCCAAGCCTTAAACTCCCCTTTTTCTACATAGATGTCACCCATAAGGTAGGCCCTAGGTGGCCCACGGGGCAGGGTGCTATGTAGGTCAAAGGCAAGACATGAACATGTGTGTTCTATATATCCTGGTAGTGTAAGACTCCTAAATTCGTTTTTCATTGCTGTGAAGCCTGCTCGTTTCATAGGATAGCATTAGGGCTACCATAATATACTGTTTGAGTGGCAGATTCTGATATGAAAGGAGTAACCAGGTAATATTTAGTATGGCCAGAATGGTAATAGAAAATCCTGCTTAAATTTAATATTACTATTCCATAAATGCCACTTTTAGAAAGTGAGCATTTCTCTACACTTAAATCCTTCAGTGCCTTCGAATCTACGTCTGGCTAGGTTAGTTGACAGCTCCCTTGTGCATTTCACTCAGACAACCCCAAACACAGGATAATCAGTCACACTTGCACACATCTGCATACTGGATGGGTCTTCTTGGACTGTGAGGGTGGAGGGCCTGACACTTACACGTCAAAGGACAGTGGCCTGCCCTCAGATAATGGACTGCCAAATCCCCTACTGGGAACCTGGCAGACAGGATGGAACTGAAATGGGACCTTGTGCACTTCTTAGCCACTCTTTGAAGTCTCCCCTACTTCAAAGGCACATTTGGGTTTTTAAACAGGGCCTCTGACCCTACCAACATAAACGCTTCTACAGACACTTCTGAAGTTAGACACTTCTGGACAAGATGCCTACTGGGGAAGAAACTCTGAACCAGAACCTGCAACCTGACAAGAGAAGCTGCCTGGCTGCCCATAGGACTCACCTGACTGCTTTGCTGTTGCCTTGCTGCCTTGCTGTCCTCTGGCTCTGCTGAGAAGTGCTCTCCAAGGGCTTGGATTGAGCTTGCCCCCTGTTTTCCTAAGTCTCAGGGCCAAAATGACTTAAACTCTGCAAAGAACCCCTTCTGCGGCGATATTTCGATGCACAGCCTGCCAGATATCCAAGACTTCTCTCTGCCAGCACCTGGACTCTCTGCTGACTCTCCTACCCTGCCAAGTGGTGCCCTAACCTGTCTCTTGGCCCTTGAAAGGTGAAGCTGGTGGAAAAGGACAGAAATCCATGCAAAGACTGCCGTGCAGGGAAATTTTCCAAACACCATCTGCAACGCGGCTGATAAAAGACACGCTGCCGGCCTCGTGGCTAGATCGATGCTCCAGCTGCATCATGGCTGGGAGATCGACGCATCGCTGGGGAAACAATGCGCAACACCCGCTAGCAGCTTCTGCTAACGACGCAAACCGAATGCAGCGCGGTTTCGTGACACTGTGCAACCGGATTTCGAACGCAACATCGCTGGGTGTGAAAAATCAACGCCAAGTCTGCTCAAACCTAAGGTGCCCGTCTGGAAACGGACACATCGCTGGCATTTTTCGATGCACACTTGCCTGTGTAGCTTTATTTTTTACGGTAACCAGGTACTTTGTGTAACAACAGCATTCTCACTGTTTTCAAAGGATTAAGACTCTTATTCTTTTTAAAATTCATATCTTGACTTCTGTATGTTGGATTTTTCTTGTTTTGGTCTTGTATGATTTAGATACATATTACCTATTTTTCTAAACTGGTGTGGTGTCCATTTTGTAGTGTTTTCACTTATCACTGTGTGTGTTGGTACAAATACTTTATACATTGCTTCTGAAGTTAAGCCTGCCTGCTTGTGCCAAGCTACCAAGGGAGCGAGCTGGGGTTAAGTGAGGGTGATTCTCCTTTACCCTGTAGATTGAGTGTCCTTGCTTGGACAGGGGGTAACCTGACTTCCAACCAAAGACCCCATTTCTAATAGCTAGTGTTTACAATAATCAAGGAAGTGAGCCTCAAAGGCTTTCACTGGCCTTGATGTGTAAACTCTTGTCCCCCCGAGGACAAAACCCTTCCCGTCCAGGCTGACAGGCGGGAAAACTAGTTATGCAGGAGGCGTAAAACTCCAAGAAGCTAGCCACTCTGTACAGCCAAGGAAGGGTTCTGCCATCTTGGTAAACCCTGAATTAGTGGGTTCTGGGCAGAAAATAGGAAGTCGCCACCTTAGGGGAGGACTAGCTGCAGGGACCAGTAGCCTATAGGCCACTGTCCCCACACCCTGACACCCCTAAACTAGGATTTAAAGGGCTCCCCTGGTACCAGAAGCTTAGTTCTGATTTTGAATGCAAGAAGAGGCACAGAGAAGATGCTGTCACCAACAACTGGACTTTGGACTCCACCGCAGCGCAAAGATAGGACATTTAAGTGCCCTGAGGAGACCATATACTGGAACTGTGTGTTCAACATGTGCTGGTGGCAAAAGCTTGTTGCTCCCCGCATAAGGGACTCCAGCACACACCAAAAACTGAAGCAGACTCCCCTGAATGGTAGAACCAGTCACCTCTAACTGGCAGAACGAATCGTTGTGGTGAAGAATTGCAACATGTCGGGCCCCTCTTGAATGAGCCCAAAGAAAATGGGTGACCTGCACACAGGAGGTTTAGTGAGACTCACACAAAGTTTTGAGCTGCTACACCACAACCGCTTGCCTCCAGCCAATGAAGTACTCATGGATTACTTCTGCCGCTGCCAAGGCTTGTCGGTCGCAGCCCCTGTAACTGACCCTTTCCCGGACACCACTGACTCCAGGGCAACTCCCAGCAATAGTGATCGACATCGCCAACAACCCCACTGCTGAGATCCTGCATCCTGAAGAAGGTGACTTCGACCAAGTGTCAAAGGATGTTTGGCATGGCCCTCCTTTGACTGACAGCTCCAAGACCACCTCTGCACCCAGAGATGCCGGATGTGGTAGTGAAGCTCCAACTGTGGAATTCAGATCCTGGAACCCCAAAGGCCTCTACTCTCTGAAGGCAGAGTGTAGATCCACCTCCAACTGTGTTTTTGTAAGTGCTGAACTTTGATGGCGCACGGGGATCCTGTCAGCACCAAGGACAGCCAGAGCACCTCTGCAACCATACTCCCTGGCAAGGTAAAGAGATACTGTCTGCTGAGACTTGGTCTTGGGACCCACCCACAGAATTCACTCTACAAGTGACCGATTGCACACTGTGCTTTCCCCAATTGACTTAAAGGGTATCCGTTTGACAGCTTATAGAGCATCTAATTGTGAACGCTTTACAAACCTACAACTCTGGTTGTATGTATGATACAAAGTCCATTTTAGTGTCTAAATTAAGAGACAATTCTGCCTTTTTGTCTAAATTAGTGTTTGATTTTTTTCGAGTCATGTCAATTACTTATCGTCCATATGGGTGTTATGAAATATCTTTACACATGTTAAGTGAAGTAGCCTGACTGCTCTTTGCCACTCTACCAGGACTGAGCTATGGTTTACTGGCATGAACCCGAGGTCCACTGTTGGGTAATATGTTTTTATTAGATGATAAGACCCTCCCAGTCATACCACATAATACTGCCATCTTGCTACAACTAACCACATGTATGACAAAATATATGGCTGCCATGAGCACCACTGTGGCTGGGCTTCAGTTGAAAAAGGAGGTCAGTGGCACATGGAAAGAAAAAGTGCCTTTGCTACGGGGCAAAACCTATTTTTATATATTAATAATTAACCCCTAAAGTGTGTATTACATGTCCACAGAGCCGGATGCTTAATATATATTGCATGCATCAGGGACACAAAATGTAGTTGGAATCCTGACTCCAAATAGCCCAACCGGAAGATAGAGGACTGGGACCACCAGCCTAGACTGGAGAAAGCCCTGGTGTCTAGAATCATACCATAAGGACCTGTCAGTTGCAGGAGTGACCAGGAGAACTTTTCCTGCATACTGCGAAAATTGGGACTTAGGGCCAGATGTAGCATTAACGCAAATTGCGACTTGCAATTTGCGAGTCGGAGCGACTCGCAAATTGCAAGTCGCAATTTGCAATGCAGAATGGTGTCTCAGACACCGTCTGCGAGTCGCTATGGGGTCGCAAAGACCCACCTCATTAATATTAATGAGGTGGGTCGCAAATTGTGGCCCCATAGCGACTATAGGCACTCGCAAACATGGAGGCCTGCTGTAGTCAGCAGACCTCCATGTTTGTGACTGCTTTTAAATAAAGCAGTTTTTTTTTTTTTTAAGTGTAGCCCGTTTTCCTTAAAGGAAAACGAGCTGCACTTAAAAAAAAAAAACGAAACCTTTAGTTTCAGTATTTTTTCAGGGCAGGTAGTGGTCCCTTGGACCACTACCTGCCCTGAAAAAACAGTTTTGGGTCCATTCACAAAGGGGAAGGGGTCCCATGGGGACCCCTTCCCGTTTGCGAGTGGGTTACCATCCACTTCAAGTGGATGGTAACTGCGACTCCATTTGCGACCGCATATGCGGTCGCAAATGGAATTGCATTCCACTGTGAATCGCAAATAGGAAGGGAACACCCCTTCCTATTTGCGATTCGGAAATGCATTTTGCGAGTTGGTCCCGGCTCGCAAAATGCATTTCTGCATGGGAAACACGCATTTGCGAGTCGCAAACGGCAAATTTTGCCGTTTGCGAGTCGCAAAGTGTTTCCTGCATCTGGCCCTTAGAGCCTTATCTAGGCATTGGCAGATAGTGTATCCTTCCCCACCATGGTGTAAGACACACTGAGTTATTTTGATTGTGCTGAGAAGAAACCACCACCATTGCAACTCTCCTCATAGCAATGAAGTTTGCTGAGTGAGCCCATATTTAAAGCGCCTGATCAGCAAACATTTTAAGTTCATATAACATAAGATACCAAAAGTGGGAGTTTGTTTTACTGACAATAAATTAGAAATGGGTTATATTTAACATTTTCTCTTCCTGCCTTATCTATGCCTCACATGGTGGACACAGTCAGGGAATATGGGTGATGCTAAATATAGTGCAGGAAATGTGGGTTTGGTGGGGCAAGAGGATTGCCAATTTGAAGGCATTCCTCCCAATCTGCCTGATGCTAAATAAAGCCCTTAATCATTTTTTCCACCTCCAAACGAACGGGCTATGGTACTGAGGCATGTCCAGTTGGGACACCTAATACACTGAAAGCTGGCTCAGTGGGAACTCACAGCAAAGGTGCCCAGCCTTGTACAACACTGCCTGGCTGCAGCTTCCAGCCTTGTCCCGCTGGTCGATTCTGAGAGTCATAAACCCTACAAAATCCAAAGATAAAGCATGGAGTAGGAGCAGGCAGCAAGTCTCTCCCAGTGGCAAAGTGACCTTGGTGACTATGAAATCCACGTTTGGTGATCACAGCTTTGGGAATTAAACCCAACAGCTTCTGCAGAAATGGAAAGATAACATATTTAACTTCAGATTTAGAGCTTACCCTGCAAAAGAGACTAGGTCAGAATAGGCAACTAACCTTGTGCATCCAAACTCTGTTCTAGCATGTCTGCCAGAAATTATGACCAGGCCTTGGTCAACCATGAACTGAGGTTTTAAACTGATGCTTTAGGTTTTGAAACACTTTTGGACTTTAAACTCTTACTTTTATTGTATTATTTTCTTGAATCTGAAATTATTAATGTTGCTTGAATTGAACACAAAATTAGTTGCTGCTTCTGCCATAGCTATCAGAGGTTGAGCAAAGACTTGTTCTGAGACCTAACAAAGGTGTGTTTATTAAGTTGGTAAGGAATAGATTGAAAGTGGAATGCTCATCCTTCTCTCCCTGATCTTATAGGTGGACACTTCATTGAGAGACCCACATTTATGGCTGTTTAAAAAAAATCTAAAGCCTGGTCAGCTTGTTAAGACAGGCGGTGGGATGTCCTGAGAATGATAATAAAATGGCAACTCAAGCCAAGAGAGATCTGGTCCACAAGAGCCTATAGAGATATTCAACTGGATTTTCACAGTAATAAGCTTTCTCAGCAAAGTCACTGCAGATATGTCATATGAAAGATGCAAAGGACTCTCAGTTAAAATAGCTTAAAAACTGGGGAAATAACATCTACAGAGACTGGATATTAAAGAAATTTGCTCCTGTGTCATCTGTTGGCAACAGCAAAACAATAGGGCCATACAACCAGTTGTTGTTTTACAAAATATCCAGTTGCAGTTTTCTCATGAAGGCAATGTGGTGTTTGCCAGCAACACACACCAACCTTTTTGTGTAAAGCAGTCGCCAGACCTTAGTATCGTAGACATCAGAGCAAAGTTGCTGAAAAGGTTTGATCATTACCAACCCGATGCAGGTTCACACAACAGGAAAAATCTGTAAAAAATCTATATGGAAATTGTGTACTGGGTATTGTTTATGGGACTTGGAATCTTATGTGATAGATTCAGTTAGTTAATTACACTACTAACATTGAATGTCACATCAATAACAAAGTAATTTAATAGTTCCTTTCTCTTGCCCACATCTTCATAATACACCACATCAATACAGCAGGCCTACTTGCATCTTCTATTCATGCACTTGCCCTGTATCCTCTGCATTATTGGGCTGTACAAAGTCTAAAATAAGATATGGTCCAATATATTCACATATGATTCTTTTAAATATGGACACCAAGGAGAAGACCACCTCTTGGCTGGAACATGTATAGCTGGCGCTGGCATTTTCTTACCAGTGGAACATGGAAGATATCACAATGTACAGCAATTGCTTAGAATTGCAAGTCAGTTTCTTTGCAACCCAGCCATTCAAAAATAAATTGGGCACAATGACCCATCCTATTAAGAATGAACAAGCTCCCTGCAATCAAAAACATGAACCACTTGAAAGACAAGATCAAAAATACTTGCCAAGCTAGTCAAACAATTTTAGGAGATTTGTTTTTAAAATCATATGCCACTGAGTACATTCTTGGAATATGCAAAGCAATAGCAGATTGGCATTCCCACAATCTTCTAAATTATTTGAGCTACTTATCCTCAGAGCCCATGAACACTGAGAGGTTTTAATTTAATTGGAGCCTTTTTTGCTCCTTGTACAGCTTTCATCCTAGGTCACGTTTTATCTTTTTAAAATTGTTTTAGTTCAAGCACACCAGAAGGGTATTATTTTAGGTAATTATTATTTGTGTCTGATCAAACCTGCTGTGTAAAGGCTGCTTGATCAGTTGGTCCGGCATCAACTCCCACTAATGAAACACTTTCTCAACTCCAGGTCTTTTAAAACTCCGGTTTGTGACACACTTGACCACACCATGGGTTTAGTTCAGGATTACTACACATACTCTTCGACTGTGAAATCTCTCCCTCCCTTCTCTCTAGCCTTTCTATTTCTCAGCACTCTTTCGCTGCCTAAGCAAAGCATGAAGGCCCATGATCCTTGCTAAGATGCCCTTCTCAACAGGTGTTCCATCCAGATTACAAAATGGAATCCTAGAAAACATTAGGAAGACGTTGGGAGAAAGCAGCATTGCTTTTCTTCTCATTTCGCACACTCCTCGAAATAAAGATTAGAATGTAGGTGCTTTCGTTGCTCAGCCTTTTTCTAGTGAAGAAGCAATAAGCGTTCTTTTCATACCCTTTTCAGTGCTCTTTTTTAGCTCTTATTTGTAGTGTTCCAGAAGACTAATTACTCACTTCAATTTTATTTTGATTTGGATAGCTCTCTATCCTCTTTTGTGGCCATTAATTTAGTAGATCTTTAGGAGTCACCTTTTTTGCATACACTTTATTCACATAATTATTAATCAGTAAGGAATGGAACCTGACAAAAAAAATCTAATTTATACAACTGTATGCAGTCCGTTTTATCCTGGATATCAACAAACCCTTCAAACTTAATGAAGATAAAATGAAAATCTTAGTTATGGCCAGCTCATATTCAGTTTGTTCCTCTGCTTGAAGGCACCCAGTGTTGAATCCTTCTCATACTGGTAACAAAGTTTCAGAGTCCTGTTATTCGTCACATCAAGAAAATTGCTCTTGAAAACCTCCAAGAAGAGTTTACTTTTTCTTTCACCAGAAAAATGCATGGTTAGCTAGGCAGCAATGGTTTTGCATTTAGATTGCTGATAAGTGATTCTCCTCCTACTTCCTAAATACACATCTCGAACCTCTCATCTTGTCAGTCTTTGGTGGCGATTGATTGAGAGAACAATAATCAAGATGGATTTGCTAAGAACTTTGTATATTCGTACCTGATTCCAGGCATACACCCCTCCATGTTTTCTCTGGTCCTCTTCTCTTGTTCCTTTGAAAGTTCCTCTTCTGTGCCAGCCGCTTATAGAAGACTATTATTTCTCATCAACATCACTATTCCCTTGAACAATCTTTCACATGTGCTACGTACCATTGTGAACTACCTATCGGTTTGTAAACAAATCAAGGTAACTGTTTTCAGTAAGCAGCAAATGTCATTTGACTCATACAGATAGCAGTTGTGGGTTTAGTGATAAAACACCCTCTCGTACAAACAGGCTCTCTATATGTTTGAATCAAATAATCAATCAATAAAGTAATTACCAGCTACATATTCCGTCCTTTCTGGATAGACACGTTCTGGCTTAATCAATCTATGTGTGTCTCATCTGAACACCCAGTTACCACAATTCTGCATTTAGAGGCTGAGTCTGGTGGCCTCAGACACAGATTTTTATTTTCTCCAACACTGCCCATTACCATGAACTAAACATTCACTTTAATGATATTTAAAGGCATATCTCAAATCAGAAACTAATATGCCTCCTTGGTGATAACCATGCCCCTTTGTGCATCTCAGATTTGATTTCCAGTCCTAGAAGAGATGCCGGTTCACATTCAGAAACTACTTTCTAATTCTGAATTCCTCTGACAGAGCCAGCTGGGCCAATCCCTTGATCTTTTTGCGTGTTAACATTTTTTTTTTTAGAAATAATGGGGGTCATTCTGACCCTGGCGGTTGGTGCTAATGTGGTGGTAGTACTGCCAACAGGGTGGAGTTACTTACTGCCACATTATAACATTGGCGGGTTGGCTGAAGTCAACCCGTCAATGTACCACTCTGACCCAGTGGCCGCCATTGTGCCACCGGCGGTATCATGAACCTGTCTACTGCCATGGCTTTCGTGCCATTCCTTCCCTGTCACTGATAGGAGGCCCCCAAATCTCTCCCATCACCCCCCACCCTCCGTACATCCATCCCCCCATTCACACACACACTCATCCACACATACATTCACACATGCGTTCATCCATTCATGCACATCAAAACATACACACATTCACATTTCCATATATACACGCACTCACAGAGATTCATACATGCACACACACACATTCATACACGCAGGCAAACACTAAATACACACTCGCATTCACGCACACACTCACATATACATGCACAAACCCCCACACACAACACCCACCACCTCCCCTTCCCTGTTGGAGACCCGACTTACCTGGATCCAGGAGGTCTTTCGGCAGGGGAAGAACACTGCCAGGCCATATTATTTTTCATAATACGGCTGGCGGCAGTCTACTGGCGTGGCGCTGCTGGTGGCAGCATCGCCACCTTACTGCCATTCACCAGTATGGCCACAGCCGGATTTCCGCCCTTCTTGTGACGGAAATCCGGCTGAGGTCATATTATGGCAGACGGATGGTAGCCAAATTGACGGTCTTTTGGCAGCCGTCGTCGCAGTGGTAGGCGGTTTTTACCACCATTGTCATAGTGGGGGCCTATGTCTCTAGTTGGCAGAGGAATTTGGCCTGTCCACGTAAGGACCGCAAACTTAGTCAGGGTAAGTTAGATACACCCCCTAAATTAACCTCTGCTCACCCTCTAGTAATTTGGCAAACAGCAGTCAGGTTTAACTCAAGAGGCTACGTGTAAAGTATTTGTGCAACACTTAAATTACAGTAACACAGTGAAAGACGCCACAAAAGATTCCACATGAGTTTACAAAAATAGAGAATCTTTTTCTGAGTAAAATAAGAACAAAACAACAAAAACCCAATAATTAGAACTCAAGAAATTATTTTTTGAAGAATAAACTGCAATGCAGTGCTTTGAAGTCAATAATGCTGAACGGTTACTTGAGGCTGAGCTAGACCGAGGTAAATCCTAAGTTCAGGCCAATGGCGATTAAGGGCAGGCTGGCTACAGAACTCACACAGAGCATGCTGAAAAAGTATCTCAGATGGAGCAAGCATCAATGTTGGGTCGGTTCCGATTCATGCTGTTGGTTAGATTTGTCAGTGCCGAGCCTTGCAGATGGGTCCCACGTCAGCGTCAAACTCCACTGATATGTATGTAATGCATTGTCATCGAGCTGTGCAGCAAGGTCCTCAGATCAGCGTTGTGTTGTCATCAAACCTTTCAGTTGGGTCCCGCATCGTTGCTGAATCGGCAAAGCGTCAGTATCAGAGGACATGGTGTTGGTTCTGAGCAGTGCAACTGCTGTGAGTCCACTTCTAGTTCCCTGTCTGGGCACAGTATTTGGCTTAGCTTAGGCTTGAGGCCTGTGTCCTTTTACTCAGATAACATGCTCTATATTCATTTATTCATTTGTATTCATTCTAGCACAGCTTGTTTTAGCAGCAATATTTATATTTTGGTAAACAGTCAATATTCTGCGAGAGCGTCACTATCAGTGTTATGGATGACATATTTTTTAATCACATTCTTCTACTCTGGGTTAACAAGAACAGAATGCTATGTACACAGGATAATATATTGTATTGCCGCCATAAGACTGCTGTTAGAATTGGGGTCTCTAGTTGGCAGTCGGTTTGCACCCTGTCCAAGTAGGGACCCTCCCTCAAGTCAGGAAGAGGAGGATACCTGCTCAGATAACCCCTGCTCCCCCCGTTTGGTAGCTTGGCCTGGGCAGTTAGGCTTATCTCAGAAGGAATGTGTGAAGAATTTGCACATAACACACAGTAATCAGTGAAAACACTACAAAGGGACACCACACCAGCTTTAGAAAAATAGCCAATATTCATCTATATAAAACAGCGGGCTGCGGTCCCAAGCGGGACAAAGTGCGGTGCCCACAAGTCATGGTGCAGGAAGTGGCTCAGTGATGGCATCCAGCGTTGTCGCTAAGACCAAGGCTGCGCTATGAAGAAGGGCGGTGTGATGTGCGGTATCATCAGGTCACAGTGCAGGTAACAGCATCGTCGTTGCTGAAGCACGGTCGTCGGTAGGACCAAACCAACGGTGCAGGATAGGACGATGCTTTGCGACCCTCACGAGCGGTGTCCATAGACCACGGTGCAGGCAGGGATGCCTGGTGACGACACTGGAGTCGACGGTGCTGGTGTTAGTGGACCCGGGCTGCGGTGCGGGACGGAACGGTGCTTTGTGTACCTTACGAGAAGTGTCCACAGACCACGGTGCAGGCAGTAGAGCCAGTGTCAGTAGGAGCGTCGTCGTCTGGGATGCCCAGGCTGCGGTATGAGCAGGTGATGCCGGAGTGCGGGGCCCACAGGTCGCTGTGCGATAAGCGCTCCAGGGAAGTCATGCGATGACGGCATTGGTGAGACCAGGTTCACGCGCTAAGCGGGGAAGTGCACGGACTAGGCCAGCGGAGTCGTTCGTGGCGTTTCTATGGTATTTCTTCTTCTAAAACACAGAACACGCAGTTCCCAGTGCTGCAGGTCAAGGAAACTGAAGTCTTTGGTGTCCCTGAGATTTCCAATAGGAGGCAAGCTCTACTCCAAGCCCTTGGAGAAATTTCTCAAGCAGGACACACAGCCAAGTTCACCCTCTGAACTGTTTTCAGGCAGAAGCAGCAACTGCAGGACAGTCCAGCAAAGCAACAAAGTAAAGGGACAGTACTCCTCTTCCATCTCTTCTCCTGTGCAGAGGTTCCTCTTGATTTCAGAAAGATTCTACAAGTCTGCGATTTTAGGTCCAAAACGTATACTCCTTTTTGCCCTTGAGGTTGGCAAACATCAAAGCAAAGTCTCAAGTGTTTGTAAGATCCTTCCTTGTCCAGGCCAGGCCCCAGACACATATCAAGGGGTTGGTGACTGCGCTGTGTGAGGGCAGGCACAGTCCTTTCAGGTGTAAGTGACCACTCATCCCTCCCTTTTAGCTCAGATGGCTCATCAGGATATGCAGGCTACACCCCAGCTCCCTTTGTAACACTGTCTGGGGAAGAGGTGCAAACAGCCTAGCTGTCAAACTGACCCAGACAGGGAATCCATTAACAGGCAGAGTCACACAATGGTTTAAGCAAGAAAATGCCTACTTTCTAAAAGTAGCATTTTCAAACTCACAATCCAAAAACCAACTTCACTAAAACATGTATTTTGAAATTGTGAGTTCAGAGACCCTAAACTCCAAATTTCTATCTGCTCTCAAAGGGAATCTGAGCTTTAAAGTTATTTAAAGGCAGCCCCTATGTTAACCTATGAGAGAGATAAGCCTTGCAAAACTGAAACTCGAATTTGGCAGTATTTCACTGTTAGGACATGTAAAACACACCAGTACATGTCCTACCTTTTAAATACACTGCACGCTGCCCATAGGGCTCCCTAGGGCCTACCCTCAGGGGTGCCTTACATGTATTAAAAGGGAAGGTTTAGGCCTGGCAAGTGGGTACACTTGCCAAGTCGAATTGGCAGTTTAAAACTTCACACACAGACACTGGAGCGGCAGGTCCGAGTCATGTTTACTGGGCTACTAAAGTGGGTGGCACAACCAGTGCTGCAGGCCCACTAGTAGCATTTGATTTACAGGCCCTGGGCACCTCTAGTGCAATGCACTAGGGACTTACCAGTAAATCAAATATGCCAATCATGGATAAACCAATCAGCAATAAAATTTACATAGACAGCACTTGCACTTTAGCACTGATCAGCAGTGGTAAAGACCGCATAGACAAGAAACCAGCAAAAATAGAGTCCAGTATACCATAAAAACAGGAGGTCAGAAGGCAAAAAGACAAGGGAGATATGTCAAAAAAGATGGCAGGTCTAACAACTGCGTAAACCATCCAGCACTTAGGTACATACCTGCATCAGGCTTATTTTGCAAGAACAAAACATGTTCCCTATATAAACATCTTGGTGGACAAAGGGCATCAGAGGGGGTTTCAGTTAGGATTTTCCATCCATACTGCATGTCAGTTTGCAGGTGCCCTCAGCCCCTGTGTCTTTACGGACTCTGATCTGGACACTGGAGGCCTGACTTTGTACCAAGGTAACGAGGGTGGGGTGTGCTTCTCCTGGACACTGCATGGACATATTTGGCTTACACCATTATGCTCTTGCTAGGGGCTAGAGAATATGTTTTAGGTAGGAATTATATATTCATGTTCATTGCAATATGCTTGGGTTGTTCATATTCACATCTGATTTTCACAATCCTGATTTTGTTATTCCACATCATCCTAATAATTGTAAGGCTCGTTCACCACGATTTCCCTGAGGGGTTTTCAGAGTTCCATGCACTAGGCTTCCACAAATCACCTTTGCCATTTGGGTGAGGTGCTGCTGGAGAGCCAGGATGGTTGGGCTGACAGCTGTCAACTGGTGTGGGAGTTACTCATTCGCCTACAAGCAGAGGTGCAGCTGCCCCAAATCCAGCAGTATTGTTGTAATACGAGAGTCCTTATGACACAACGGCTCGCATGCATTGATCCTTGTAGAGAAACAGCTGCATAACCCACTTCTAAGGCCCAGGACTGGATTGGCACCTCAGGAAAGGGAAGGACTCACAGATGGCAGAGTCCCGCAGAAGGGGCAGAGTTTCAGGCATTCTTGGATGTCCCTGAGACTGCAAGAACAGGGGACAAGCCAGCAAGCCCTTGGAGACATCTGAGTTCCAGGATGTAGAGAGCAGAAGTTCCTGTGTCTCTGAGCAGCAATCATCCGCAATCTTATATTCCATATTCACATAGAAAGATGTTCATGGTTACGTAGGTTAACACTGACAACAGGTGTATATAGGAGATAATAACAGTTTTTGATTGCCACTCATCCCAATGTTTGACATCATTATTGAATATGCAACTGCAGAAAATGTTGACAAATATTTACAGTCACCAAAAAAATAAAAAAAAATAGCTATGTTATAGTACCTTTTTACAAGAGGGCCACAGGTATAATTTCCATAACAAGATAGGACCTTATTAACAGTCATGTGTGGGTGTATCCCTATAGATGATAAACAGGGGAGACCCCACTGGCCTACCGTAGACTAAGGGTATCCCTAGGTAGCCTTGGGTCGTTTGGACAGAGGGGAACTTTAGACAATGGAAGGACCAGACAACTGGTATAGTCAAGTATTAGACCTATATCCTTAAAGCTTATGCTTACAAGATGAAACCTAAACCCAGGACTTCTACTCCACCAGTTGGTTTTGACTCAGCCAATCACTTGACCATGCAAGGCCATCTGCATCCTAGCAGGGTGATTTGATCTTCTGCTCAATAGCATATTCCAGAAATGAAAAGGAAAACGCCCACAAATAAGTATCATCTTTTTTCATGTTCATCTCAGAAGCAGGTGAAAGAGTGGAAAGGTAAACGTCCCATACAAGTTGGGACAGAATATCTTCATTGCCTATGTGAGTGCAAAACATTTTTTATTGATAGCTGTCCAGTTCTAGCTAATAAAAACTGATGCTTTCAACTTTCCCATTTAGTTGGGACAGGATGACTAATTCTATGGCAGCAGGCACAATATTCCACCATGAATGGTTAATTAAAGTCTTGCACAATCAGAACTGATTTCTCACAAAGACCTTTCTATAAGAACTGATCAAACTTCTGTTTACAATAGACAGTCTGATTGATTCTGAGGTTCTTTATAGCAAGTCAGTACTGTGAAAGAAGCTACTAGAGAACTGGAGTGCTTTATCAAGTTTCCAATAGTATTACATGAGGTCACAGAATGCCAGCACATTGGTCTGGGTGCTTGGTGTCTCCTGATCCAGGATCATCTATCCTTTAGAGGCTCTGGCTTTCCATCACTCATGTGGTGTCTAGTCTGTCTACCAGTCTTACTGAGGTATTAATTTCCTTATGTTGAGCTTTACTCTTTACAGTACAAGCAGCACCTAAAAGGGGTGGACCAGATGATCAGCCAAAGTGTTACTGAACATCTCTATGTTGTCTACGTAAGCAACAAAAAAGGCATCCACATAGCTTAGGGCACAAGGCACCAATGCCTGGAAAGTGAATGGTGCAATTTGTAATCTGTAAGCAAATATCCGGAAATGATATAAGCCTACTGTGGTGAAAAGTGTTGTCTTCTAGGGTTTAGGGCAATGTGTCTTTTATTAAAAGTCTAATAAAATTGATTTAAAAAGAACAATTTACTTCCTTCTGGCAACAATCGTTCTTGTGGATATTCTTTCAAACTGCACATCCCTCAGCTTATGAATATTTCCCAGACATCAGACTATATATGGAAACGTTTTGAGCAGCACTCCCGCTTGACAGTAGGTTGTGCCATGCAGCTCGACACCATTTCCATTCTGCTCCAGAAGAAGACGAGCAGTGCTGGAGAAAAGCGTCACCAATGTGTGCTGACATGAGCTGCTTTCTAGGCTATCCACGGCCACAGATGCAGACACCATCAGTAGACTAGCCTTACCAGTAACCAGATCTCCAACATGCAAACCTTTTAGGTGTAAAAAAAGAGACCAGTTCAAGCAATGGGGATTGGAGTCTGTGAGGAATCTAGTTAGAGTATTCATCAGAAAGACTGATACAGAAGATAAGTAACTTGTTGTTCTGATAGATACTTCTAAATTCAGATTGCTAACCTTCTGAAGAGATACTTTAAGAGTACCTCCCAAGGTTGGTCTGTGAACTGGCTCAGATCAAAAAGTCACAGAGGGCTGAGCAGGCAAAATGCCCCTCTTGCTAGAATTGACTGTTGAGGCTTTAGTACTTAGTGAACATGTGTACTGATGCCCACGTGGCTGCCTGACAAATGTCCAGGACAGGAACTCCAAGTGCTAACGCAGTGGTAGCAGCTTGGGCCCTGGCGGAATGAGCTCATAAGATTTTTGGTGGCTGCTTTTTAGCCAGTGTGTTGAAGATCTTTATGCAGAGGACAATCTATCAAGAGATAGTCAATTTTTGCACTGTTTTGTCCTTCTTTGCTCCAGAAAACTATACAAAGAGATGATCTCCCACTTGATGATATTTGGTGTGATCAATATAAAAGCTCAGTGCCTTCTTAGTGCCCAAACAATGGAGTCTCTCTTAGTCCTTAGAGGTATGAGGAGGAGCACAGAATGCTGGAAGGGTGGCTGCCTGCCCCACATGAAATGGAGTGACCACTTTCAGTAGAAAATCAGGTCCACAACACCAACTTATCCAGAAAGACCATTGTATGATGCAAGAGCATGCTGGTCACTTGCACACCTAGCCGATGTTTATGGCAAAGATAAAGTCTGCCTTCAATGAGTTCTTCATACTAAATTTCCCCATTATAGTGGGGAACATATTTGTCCTCTTCCTTGTCATTGTCATTGTCCTAAGTCGGCCCTGGGTCGGTGCTAAACTTGACACAGGTTCAAGAGGCACTGGATGGTGCCCAGAGCTCAGACCTGCCAGGAGAAGCCCGGCTAGAGGCCACTGTGGATCCTTGTGGCAAGAATGTGCATCGGAGAACCTAGAAAAATGCTGAAAATGTGCAGAAGGGCCTATAAAGGCCGCAACTTGCGGTAATGTCACCAACAGACCAGGAAATTCAGGGTGCACCAGGACCAGACTTGGAGTCGGCTCCGATGGAGATCAGTAACTAAGCTGGGAGGCATGTTGATGCCCTTGAACCCTCTTTAAAGTGCCAGAGTGGCAGAAAGGGGCAGAATCCCACTTCAACGTAAGCTTTTTCTTGAACTTAACAAAAGACATTGACCACAACGAAGATCTGCCACCAGAACAACTTAGGTAGCGGGAACAGGACCCTCCTTTTGACCTGTCACCTCCTAAGTCTTCTTTGGTTTGGCTACAAAGTTTGGTCTCACTGTCCAGTTTAGCCTTCAGATTCATCTAAGTTCAGTTGTCGCAGGCCCTAGAGTTGCGTTCCGACCCTAGACATCATAAGTATACTTCAAAAAGGTCTATTACAGTATCAGTTTACGACAATCCATACATGGTTTGAACCCTGTCCTATAGGTAACATTTTCCCACACATACTGGTAAATCTTGATAAAATGTGTTGTCAGGCAGACCAAGGAGGAGCCTCAGGTCCACGCCTGAAGGTGCTGAAAGAAAGGAACTGACGTCAGAATGCAAGGTTGGTGCTTATATGTGCTCCACTTGTCACTTTCGGAACACCTACCAGTATGCAGCAGTACTGCTTGTAAAGTTTCTGGATCCAGTATGACACCTGGAGAATATGCACAGGGTAAGGAATCTGTGGATAGAAGTATCAGTCAGAAATAAGGATCCTCTAATTTGTTCACAAGCTTGTCAGCTTGGCGGGCGGGGTGTATACCACTTTACATGACACCATATAGGCCACTCTAGTCACCACAGAACCTGGACCTTGCTGAAGCAAAAGTATCTCTGGGTAGTCCAAAGACACTTTGAGGGCATAATTAAGCCTATGGACGGAATCTCAGTGATATCCACCTTGATGCATTACTGAACCTGACTTCACATTCAAAGTAATTTGTTGTTTTGGACTTTACTGGTAACAATGGGTACTAATGTTGATATAGGGGAGGCACCAAGGTTGCAATCCAAGCATCAGAGAAAAGAATTCCCCTTGCAAGGAATAACACTTCTGTTATTGTTAAGTCAGTTGGTTGGGTGGTGGCTGTTGGAATGGAGCCTTCTTTGTCAGCACTCTAAACATACCTGGCATAGCCTTGCTCTTCTCCAACACCTTCTGTAATTTTATAAGGAATGCTTCAATGTCCACCAAATTGACACAGAGCTTGGGCCTATCAATGTGAAAGACTCCACAATGGGTCGTGAGTAGACCCAGCATCAATAAAATAATTAACATCATTGATAGTATTCAGAGCAATATAGAAACCAGCCTTCTCGTTCAGCATTTTGCTAAATTTGATTATGTGATAGTATAGACCACTCAAAAAGACCCTATGCTAACACCCCTCCTAGAAGAGTTCCTGGGTGGACTGAGGATTGTTAAGAGCTGGCACGTTTTCTTCTAAAAGTCCAAAACGGAGATAACATCTGCTGTAGAAGACCATAGGTTCCCTTCAAATTCTTACTTAAGGAAAAAACATACCAGAAATAGGCACTAAGGAGTAGATCCACTAGGCTAATCTATATTAACATCGGTGGCACTTCTCTGTAAGCAGAAAACAGGCTTAGTAGGAGCATGTTTCACTTCTTCCACTTTGGGTCTTTAGAGCACCCATCAAACTTTTGGGCGTCTTGTTACAAACTGAGTTAAAGGGTGGTCAGGTGCTGGTGTGATGTGGTGAGCTTGTAATTTAACCTGCCCTGTCGTACACAGCTTTCATGTAGGTTGAAGAGAACTTGGTTGCCTAACTACAGAGAACCTCGTTAAGGAATATTAGCAACAGGTACAGGCTACCATTGTGGCAGTTATGATTTACAGTGCCACCATCTTAGATTATCTGGTGACATGGTTCCCAACAAAGGACGCGCAATAGTTTTCTCAAAATCACACACTTTTTCATCAGTAATACTGCTCAGAGGCCAGTGGGTGCTTTAACATGCTGCCTCTGCTATGACTTCAATTTTGAACAATAAGAACATTTTCATCCAGTATTTGCCACAATTGATTTCTAAAACAAAAAAGATAAATTATTTACACATCTGCTGAACATAATTGTTAATGTCAGGCTTGTCTTGCTAAGAAAGAAAGCAGGGACGTATAGAGAGAAATATATGATGGATTCTACTCTCATTACCTGTCTCCCTAGTACATGCAGAAAGAGAAGTTGTGTGCCTTTATCAAGCTATCCTACTATACCTACCTTCATCTTCCCCAAAAAATAGAACTACCTATTAGGTGTACTGATCCTAAGCAGGCAGGGCTACCTCTATTTACTAACAGAAGGGGCCTACCATTTTCAAAGCCTCTAGGCAAATGTATGCTTTATGTGGAAAAGCAGGAGGCGCCTATTTACTGGCTGATTTGGTACAGTTTATGTCCAGTTTATGCCTGACAGCTCTCTGAAAGACCCAGACTTGCGCTGCTATATACCGAATGAAAGGACTACTTGTTTCCAGATAGTTCACTGTCTTTAGTAAGAGTCATTAGCTTTCTTCAATTATCTATGGGAGACTCTGCTGATTGCCTTTACTTTAAATGATGTAGAACCCAGGTGGTCTATTGTAGCTTGTTCTAACATGGACGCTAGCCTTTTTCAGTTATTGTCCCAGGGAGCAATCTGTGGGGAATGGGGGGGCACTCTCAGTGCCTGTACTTAGTCTGTCCTGTGCCCTCACTTTCCAGGAGTCAGTTTGGTCTTGGGATCCTGCTGTACTCCCTGCTAGCTATGGATCCTTTGGTGTTATCCTAGAGGTGCCTCTGTGGTTTCTTGGGAGATCGTTTCTTCTTATGGGATTGGTTGTCATTGAATCTATCTATCTGTACCATCCTTATCAGCCTCACCATTAGTTACTTCTCCACTTTTTAGGTTGTGAGGTGATAGAAAAGGATGTGCACTGTGCTCCCACAGTTACCTGGAAACCTTGGACACACTTTGTTTGAGAATGCCTTTCATCTTCAGTGCCACCAAAGGGTTCGTTGGGTATGTTGTGCTGGTGGAGTTTATTCAGTATTCTGCTAATCTTTATGAGTTTGCCATTGGTGATCTGGGTTTTTTGCAGTTTATATATAGTGTAAACTCAACCCAATGGTATCGTAGCACTTTACAAGAGCACCATTTACATTACACAAGGAGACATTTCCCTTTTTTGTTTAGGGATGGGGACATTATTCGCCCAGGATCACAGGATGTTGACCTGAAGCCAGATTCAATCCTGTTTCCCAGTTCCTAAGTCATCAGCTCTGGCTCTAGTGTCACATCCTCTCGGGTCTACTGTTGTCCTCCCTTTTGTGGCTTTGTACCTGAAGGGATTTGTGGCTCCTGTTTGACTTCTTTTAATACTGTCCCCAAGTGGGAGTTGACCTCTGTTTGTTTTATGTGTCAGGATGGAAACTTAGTCCTCTTCTTCCATCTCTTCCTGGCTGTGTCTTGAATAATGCAAGGGTCTTCAATGCTGGGCCAATGGGCACTGGTCTTCTGTTTGTCACCTTGTTCTGAGATGTTCTTAAGTGTGTACATGCTGTTGAGGGGGAATCATTATTCAGAGACCTGCTCTGCACCTGGCTGAGGCTTATTGGGACAGTTCTGCTTTTCTTCATCTGCTAACCTGGCTCTACTCTCCCATTGGGCTTGAAAGTGAGGATTGGCTTCTGCCTACCCGGTTCATTTTTCTGAGTTCTTTGTCTCCTTGGCCCTTTACTCTAGTTATGTTGGGAGACAGTATGGGGCTTTGAATGCCTTATGTTCCTCTTGTGCTCCCTCTCCCTGCTGGCTTGAGGATTGCCTTTTGTGTGCCTGATTTCTCCTCTTAGGTCCATGTTCTCTGGCCTTTGTTCTGGCTCACATGTTGCTGTGTTTTGGAAGTTTTCCCACCCCGGCTTCCCTTTGTGCACCCTGTTATGCTCCGTTCTTTTGGTCAGGTTCCTTCTTAGGGGCAACTCACCACCATCATTTATTATGCTGAAACAAGGTTTGGTAGTGTTGCCCGGCTTCGCTGTCTTTGTGCTCCTTGCTGGGCAAGGAGAGCCATTATTGCCTTTTGCCTCGCTATACCCTTCTCTTGGGTCCTGTGGTATGTCTTCAGGGTCTGTTGAAATGAGATTTGGTAGTGTTCACCACTGGATTACATTTGTGCTACATGCTGCAATTGGGGATTGCCTGAAACCATTAGAATTCTTCTCCTGAGCCCCAGGTCATTTGGTCCTTTGTCTGGTTTGGTTCTCTGCATTATGTGAATGTGCTCTCATTGCCTTAACTTTGTGCTTCCTTCTAGGCTTGAATTGATTCCACTGGGTTCAGATTTTTCCCCTTTATTGGGAGTGTCAGAGGTTTGGAGCGTTAGCCTTGGATTCCTACTGGATTTGGATGGTCTACTTGGGGTGGCGTTTTGCCTGGTCATCCTTGACCTAATTGGTGGAATGCAGAATTCTCTTCTGTTTGACTGGGTCCTTCTCTTGGGCCTTTTTTCCTTGATCCTCTTTTGTATGGGCGGTTTTGGGAATACTATGTGATTTTGTTCACTCTGCCTTTTGTTTTGCCTCTTTTAAGGGTACCAGTGATTTTGGCATTTTGGACATAGGTGTCAGGAATGCCATCAAGGTAATGGCTGCTTCCAGGGTTACGTAACAAAGCCAGAATGTGCCTGCACAAACCAAAAGGAAATGGGTAAATAAATGGCCTACCAAGAACAGTCTGGTTTGGGGGAATTTTATATGAACTAAGCTATGAATTATTCCCCTAATGTTGCTTTCTTTAACTAATGTGCATCACAGACATTCAAGTATGCAGACTGACACTGTCACTACATTATGAGGCTAAACATTATGAAAGTGGAATTGCCTGCACTCTTGTTACACTACGTGCTACGCTGGCTCGTGAGATTTGTAGATAGAGCTGCCATATTGGAAATATCCAATATAAAGATGTAGCTTACAAACACAAAGGATGTTCTAAAGTATTCAAGAGAACTGCTTGTACAGAATCCCCACTGATTTGTTCTCTATCCTTGGATGTCATTTTTGTTTTTACTTCTTCTTGAACGTCTGCATTTCTGGTAGGAGCACTCTCTCCTACTTGCGTTCCAAGTTGAAATTTTCCAAAACCAGGAAAACAGGACTATTGTTTCGTGTTTCCCTTTATGACTGATGAGATGTAACAAAATGTGAGATGGATCTGGATTTATATTAGGACTTTTCACTCCAGGTGCATATGCTTTGGAGAAAATATCTGACTTGTGATGTGAATGAAGTTAAGGTGTCATATATTCACCTTTTTCTTTTGGTTGATAACAGATGAACAATCATCTTATCTACTGAGAATTAGGCCCTCATTCGGACCTTGGCGGGCGGCGGAGGCTGCCCGCCAAAGTCCCGCCGTCAGGTTACCGTTCCGCAGTCGAAAGACCGCGGCGGTAATTCTAACTTTCCCGCTGGGCTGGCGGGCGGCCGCCTTCAGGCCGCCCGCCAGCCCAGCGGGAAAGAGGCTTCCACGATGAAGCCGGCTCGCAATCGAGCCGGCGGAGTGGAAGCTGTGCGACGGGTGCAGTTGCACCCGTCGCGTATTTCACTGTCTGCGCAGCAGACAGTGAAATACATTTAGGGGCCCTCTTACGGGGGCCCCTGCAGTGCCCATGCCAGTGGCATGGGCACTGCAGGGGCCCCGCGACCCCCCTACCGCCATCCGGTTCCCGGCGGGCGGACCGCCAGGAACTGGATGGCGGTAGGGGGGGTCGGAATCCCCTCGGCGGCGCAGCTAGCTGCGCCGCCTTGGAGGATTCCAATGGGCGGCGGTACACTGGCGGGAGCCCGCCAGTGCTGCCGGTCCAACCGCGGCTTTACCGCCGCGGTCGGAATGCCCATTGGAGCACCGCCGGCCTGTCGGCGGTGCTCCCGCGGTCCTCCAACCCGGCGGTCATGGACCGCCAGGGTTGGAATGACCACCTTAGTGACATCAGAGCAAGCTAAATTGTTTACTTTTTGTATCTGTCAAAACAGAATGAATGCATTCTTCTTTCCTCTGGTAGAGTAGCCGCAGTTACAAAGAAGAGCACTAATCAGCTTTATCTAGTCTGAGCAGCTAGCTGGCTACTGACCAGAAGGCTGCCTCTTAACGGGGACTTTTTTCTCTTCCCAAATTATCTTTCCACTCAGAATTCACTTACCTCTCTGTTCTTTTCGGAAGGGCTGTGGAACCTCGAATATCAGATGGAGTATTCAGTGGATTCTTGGAATTCCTGCAGAGGCGTTTGAGTAGATCCTTAACATTGGGCACCTATCAGTTCGACTTGTCTGTTCGTTGTACGTTACCTGGTAACCCTCTCAGGAGTTCCTTGTCTAGGATCTTTTCACTACTTCTCTTTTGTGGGTTGCTCCTCATATTGCCCGTCAACAGTTTGCTCACTGCTACACTGTGGGTCTTAGGAGTATGGTGCCTCTGATTTCTGTTTGTGGTCGGGCTTCACTCTTGGCTGGTGTGGTTTAGGAAGTGGCTTACTTTGGCCCTTGGTATCTGGCAGGGATTGACTGGCACCTCTTGAGCTTCTGGATGTAGAGATTGCTTCTCGCAGTGTGTTGTGCAATTTCCCTCTGGTGGAATTTGAATTGGTTTTTATTAGATGAAAATGTGCTATATGTTACGTTTGTTGCAATGGCAGCACTATTTTCTACATCAAAGTGAGCATCAAAGTGAGCTTCTGGATGAGGATGTTTCAAATTTTTATGGTGTTATGAATATTTAATCTGATGAGGATTAATTGCTTTTATTGGGTCATAAGAGCAAGTTACTTACCTTCGTTAATACTTTTTCTGGTGGATACAATAGCTACTTGTGGATTCCTCACCTAATGAATTCTCCCCCATGCGTAGCATTTGATGGAAACTTCATTCCAGCTCTGCACGTCGGCCAGTACGTCACAATTGCCCGACTCCACACGGCTCCGCCTGACGTCATTGAGGCAATAAGAGGCCCGTGCCGGCGTGCTGACGTCAGTTTACGCCATTTTTGACGTGCCTTTGAGACGAATAGATAAGCATTGACATTCCAAACATTTCATATTTATATCCAAGAAACCTTTATAGAAAAAGAAAAAGCCAATAATAGTAACAATAACAATGCACATTCGTAAAAGTTCTGCACAATCATGAACAAATAATCAAAACTTACAAATAGAAACGTATACAAATATATATATATATATATATATATATATATATATATATATATAAATGCATAACCTCATAATGCAGAAAGAATGAAATACACATATGCATACCCAAGGATATCTTGGTATGACCAGACAGACAACGGGGAGGCGGGAGGGACCATGAGGAATCCACAGGTAGCTACTGAATCCACCATTAAAAGCGTTACCGAAGGTAAGTAACTTGCTCTTCTGATGGATACAACTACCTCTGGGTTCCACACCTAATAAATAGAGTCCCAAAGCAGTACCACCTCAGAGGAGGGTGTCCATCTGGGCATACCAAGAACTCCTGCAGCACAGACCGCGCAAAATGGCCATCCCTCCTCACCTCTGAATCCAAGCAATAATGCTTTACAAAGGTGTGGAGGGAAGACCAAGTTGCGGCCTTACAAATGTCCGCCACTGGAACACCTCTAGCCAGGGCCAATGTTTCGATTTAGCCCTGGTGGAATGGGCTCTTATCTCCTCAGGAAGATCTTTCTTTGCCAATGAATAACATATCTTAATACAAAGAACGACCCACCTGGATAGCGTTCGTTTGTGGACAGCCTTCCCCTTCCTCTTCCCCATGTATCCGACAAAGAGTTGGTCGTCCAAGCGGAACTCTCTTGTCCTGTCTATGTAAAAGCTGAGAGCCCTCCTTAGGTCCAGTCGATGGAGCCTCTCCTCCTCCTTAGATGGATGCGGAGGAGGGTAGAATGTCGAGAGAGTGATAGACTGTCCCAAATGAAACAGAGTCACTACCTTGGGGAGGAAAGCCGCCCTGGTCCTCAGAACCACTTTGTCCTTATGAAAGGTTGTAAAAGGTGGGTGAACAGAAAGAGCTTGAAGCTCACTCACACGCCTAGAAGACGTGATGGCCGTCAGAAACACAGTCTTTAAAACTAAAAACCTTTAAGTGGCTCAAAAGGGGAGCCCATCAAAAAGGTCAACACCAGATTTAAATCCCACTGGGGCATGATAAACGGAGTGGGCGGAACCCTCTTGGTAAGCCCCTTCAAAAACCTTAACACTAAAGGGGATCTGAACAAAGAGGGTTGATCAGGAAGACATAAGAAGGCCAAAAGAGCAGAGAGATAGCCTTTGACAGTGGCCACATCGCAACCTCGCTTCGCCAACGACAAAGCAAACATTAATATGTCCGACAGATAGGCACTTAAGGGATTAATTTGTCGCTCTCCACACCAATGAACAAATTTAGCTCATCTGCCAGCATAGACAGACTTGGTGGAGTGTCGCCGGGCTGATAAAATAACTTCCACCACATCCGATGGGAGAGAAAAAGCACTCAGGTTTCCCCGTTCAATCTACAGGCATGGTGGTGCAGGCTCTGGAGGTGGGGGTGTAGAACCTGCCCCTGTGACTGCGAGAGGAGGTCTGCCCTATAAGGGAGACGGAGCGGAGGGCACAGCGAGAGTTGGAGTAGGTCCATGTACCACACCCTTCGTGGCCAATCTGGAGCTATTAGTATGACTTGGGCCCGGTCTTGGCCAATCTTCCTCAGAACTCGAGGAATCAAGGGTATGGGGGGAAACGCGTAAAGCAACTGGCCGTCCCAGGGCATCTGAAATGCGTCCCCCAATGCTCCCTGCATCGGATACTGAAGGCTGCAGAACGACGGGCAGTGCGCGTTCTCCAGAGTGGCAAATAGGTCTATCTGGGGAAAACCCCACATCCGAAAGATATAAAGAACCAGATCCAGATGAAGACGCCACTCGTGATCATCTGAGAAGAGCTGACTGAGACTGTCCACACGCACGTTCTGAACCCCGGCCAGATGGTTTGCTATTACGCAAACTCGATGGTCCTGCGCCCAGGACCAGAGCCGCAGAGCCTCTCTGCAGAGAAGGTAAGACCCTACTCCTCCCTGCTTGTTGATGTACCACATCGGGGTCGTGTTGTCCGTCAGGACTTGAACCGACTGACCGCGAAGGGAAGGGAGGAAGGCCTTGAGGGCCAAACGAATCGCCAGCAATTCCAGCAGATTGATATGAAACATATGCTCCACTGGAGACCAACGACCCTTGATCTCCAGGTCCCCCAGATGAGCTCCCCACCCCAAATTGGAGGCATCCGTTATCACTGTGGTCACTGGAGGTGGCAACGAAAACGGCTTTCCTTGAGACAGGTTGCCGATCGCAGCCCACCATTGAAGATCCATCGCAGTGTCTCTGGCGATCCTTATTGACTCCTTGAGATCCCCTTTGTGCTGAAATCCCTGATTGTGGAGGCACCACTAAAGAGCCCTCATTTGCCAGCGTGCATGAGTGACCAACAGAATGCAAGAAGCGAACAAACCGAGCAAACGAAGGACCTTGAGGCCTGGAACAACCGCTCCTTCTTGAAACATTGGAATCAATGCCTGAATGTCCTGAATCCGCAGTGGCGGAGGAAAGGCCCGATTCAATGTAGTGCCCAGTACTGCCCCTATGAACAGGAGGCATTGAGAGGGCTCCAGGTGAGACTTGGGCACATTTACCGAAAAGCCTAGACTGAACAACAACTGGGTTGCCATGTGCAGATGCAGCACAAGCTCCGGAGACTTGGCTTTGATCAACCAATCGTCCAGGTAAGGGAATACTGCTATCCCTTTCCTTCTGAGGTCTGCTGCAACAACCGCCATCACCTTCGTGAAGACCCGAGGTGCGGAAGTAAGACCAAAAGGAAGGACTGCAAACTGGTAGTGTTGCGACCCTCCCACAAAACGGAGATACTTCCTGTGTGACTTGAGAATGGGAATATGGAAATAAGCATCCTGCAAGTCGACAGACACCATCCAATCCTCCTTGTTCAACGCCATAAGTACCAGTGCTAGAGTCAGCATTTTGAACTTCTCATGCTTGAGGAACCAATTCAAAATCTTCAGGTCCAGGATAAGACTCAAACAACCATCCTTTTTGGGGATCAGAAAGTACCTTGAATAACATCCCTGACCCCTCTCCTGCTCGGGAACCAACTCCACTGCACCTTTTGACAATGGGGACAGAACCTCCTGTTCTAGTAACAGGAGATGATCTTCTGAAGAAAAGGAAGGACGGGGAGGGAAGGGGGGAGGAATCTCCCAAAAGGGAAGGGCATAGCCTTTCTTTACCACGCTGATGACCCAGGAATCGGATGTTATCGACTCCCACAAGGGAAGAAAAAGAGACAACCTTCCCCCTACCGGAGACACATGTGACGTGATGGTGAGAGGACTAGGGCTGCTTCCCCTGTTGCATCCCCCCTGAGGAAGAGGAAGGATACTGCTGCTGGGTGGCCCCTCTAGTGCGGACCCTACCCCGCCCCCTAAATGATCTATAAGGGAGGCTTCAAGTCTGTTGGCCTGCCTGCTGCGATCTCCCGCGAAAGGAAGCCCCTTGTCCAAAAACTTGCAGCCGCCTAAAGGACCTAAAAGGGGTCAAAACAGCCTGCAGGCCCAAGGATTTAGCAGTGGCCCTACACTCCTTAAAGCGCTCTAACGCAGAGTCAGCTTTAGTGCCAAATAATTTAGCTCCATCAAAAGGCAAGTCTAAGAGCGTGGCTTGAACATCCAATGAGAACCCAGATGTGCGCAACCAAGCATGACGCCTGGTGGCGATGGAGGTTCCCATGGCTCTAGCAACAGAGTCCGTGGTGTCCAGACCCGACTGTATTACCTACGTTGCAGCTGACTGAGCATCCAAGAGGAGTCCATGCAAGTCTTGGGGCATGTCCGGTAACGTTGCCTTTGCCGCATCCATTATCACGTGAATGTATCTGCCTAGGATACATGTAGCATTAGCTGATTTCAATGCCATGCTGCATTCTTCTTGGATGACTGCTCCATGCGCTTGGACTCCCTGTCAGATGGTACACCAGGGAAGGAGCCAGGAGCAGACTGTGATGAACAGGACGCCTGCACAACCAGACTCTCTGGAGACGGATGTTTCAAAAGAAATTCGGGGTCTCCAGATGCTGACCTATACCGTCTGGCCACCGACCTGCTCACTGCCGACGAAGAAACCAGCTCTTCCACACCTCTCCTATGGGATCTATGAGAGCTTCATTAAATGGCAACAGTGGATCCGCAATGGCCGTGGCAGGATGAAGCACCTCCGTCAGGATATTGGTTTTAACCTGTGCCATAGGAAGGGGGAGTTCCAGGAAATCAGCAGCCTTCCTGATGACAGAATGGAACGTGGCTGCTTCCTCAGTATATTCCCCTGGCGAGGCCAGATCCCACTCCGGGGAAGTATCCAGTCCACTGGCCGTGTCCAACCCCTGAAACTCACTCTGGGCTCCGCAATCTCCCCTTCCTCAAGGAGCTGCCTCTGGTACTCTCTCTCCTCCAACAACCTGAGGGCCTTTCTCCTAGACCGCAATTTGGCCTCCAGTCCCGGCGTGCACATAGAGTGTACCAACGTTGGAGAGTAGTGCAGAGAAGGCATCATCACAGGATCTCTGGACCCTTCCGACGCTGGAGATGGATCCGTTGGCGCCGTGGACACACGACCTGCACCCACTGTCGCCATTCGGCTTTGGGACTCCTCCATCTCAACGGACACCGGCGTTGAAGGCCTCTCTCTTGACGTCAACGGCTGCACCTCCGGGCTAGTGTATCCTGCCGGATAGAATGGCATAAGCGGCATTGGCCTGTACGGAGCCGGAACGCCTAAGTTAAATGCCAAGGGACCAGTGGGGCCATCCGGCACACCACCTCCCGGCGCCATGTTCTGAAAAATAGTAAACATGGCATTAAGAAATGCTGCTGGATCCATCTCCGGAGCCGGGAAGGCAGGATAGTCTTGAGGAGCCAGAGCCAGACTCGAATCCTGAGCACCTGGATGTGCCGGAGAGGCATGATGACTCTGACGCTCCACCATCTCAAAGACCAACGGCGCTGGAGAAGATTGCAGAGTCAACAGTTGAAGAGACACCGTCGGGCTGACCTCCCAGGATTTACGGCGTCGGGGAGACTGAGACCTCGACCGGCTTCCTCTGGATTGACGCCTGGAGTCACGATGACGCCGCTTCTTGTGACTCAACTTCCCAGACGATGACCTATGGTGCCTTCTTTTCTCCTTCTTAGCTTTTGCTAAATACAATTTAGCCTCACGTTCTTTCAAGGCTTTAGGGTTCACTTTTTGGCATGAACCACATTCCTGTACGTCGTGGTCCGAGCTCAGGCACCATAGACAGTCGTTATGCGAGTCAGTAACCAACATCTGACCTCCGCATTCCCTGCAAGGCTTGAACCCTGACTTCTTCGGGCTGACAATTTGTACAAAAACACAAAGTATCCCTCCAAACAGCAAACGATACAGGTAGCTGGAAAAGTAACCGTTATCAACGGCACGTAAAAAAGGGAACTGACGTCAGCGAGGGCCTCTTATTGCCTCAATGACGTCAGGCGGAGCCGTGTGGAGTCGGGCAATTGTGAAGTACTCGCCGACGTGCCGAGCTGGAAAGAAGTTTCAGTTGAATGCTACGCATGGGGGAGAATTCATTAGGTGAGGAATCCACAGGTAGTTGTATCCATCAGAATGTACTGCATCTTATGTTTTTTGCAATAACAACTCTGTCCCATACAACAGAGTGACTGTCTCTACTGTGGGAGGAAACACTTTGGGAGAGGGGAAATCTTTAACAAAATCTATGCCAGTTACACCATTGGGGTGGGACTGGCCATTCGGTCACTAGTATTTTACCAGTTGGATGGAGTCTAGGTGCACAGGAGAGATAGCCATTGCCTAACTATGCTCACGTAGACCAGTTCTACTCACACCCTCCTGCAGTAGGGGGCTGGTTTCTACATTTTTGCCTTGTTTGATTTTTGTTTTCACTTTGGCATTTCCCAGCCCCAGATGATGACATTTCTGCTCACTACCCACATTCCTGGGCTGTCTAACATGAAAGGAGTTCTATCAAACATGTTTGTGAAAATCTGAATAGTATCTGAGAAGTGTTAGTTGCCAAAATATCCACAATGCACGCCAGTTTAGGTCAGGCGGCTTGACAACCAGAGGCATGAATGGGGATGTGTCATTTTTTTAAACATCCTTTAACTTGATGCCCTAAGCCCCCTAATTTTAAATCATGGTATTTCTGGAAAGAATGTTCTAGTTACTCTGGTGCTTTGAAAACATCTAAAGTCGCTGGACATAAAAGCGTCTGAATAAAAAGAAATATATTGTTCTACTAATCCTGATCTTTTCCTTACATCTGCTAACTGTTCCTTCTATCTCTAAATTGTCATTCCAAGTTTGGCAGTATAGTCTAAATCTGAGGTCAATCTTTAACTTTTAATTGAAAAACATTTATGCTTGGTGAATTCTAGTGCGTGACTAATAGTGTTTTTTGTGAATACATTTCAAGCACAATCTACAAAAACATGCTAGACATTACAACGAAAAATTTGATCAGATTGAAGAAACAACAAAGGTATTTAGTACTTAAGATCACCACTGGCTTCAATAAATGTAGTACTGTCTTACCTTTCTTGGTAGCCTTTCGTGCTGGCCTTCCTGATTCACGTTCTGAAAGACCAATACGTTAAGTCATGAAAGTTGTAGGTAAAGTAGTCTGAGGTCATTGAGGCTAACAGTGAATCATTACAGTCTCAATGAGCTACATTGTCAAGACACCCCATGATCTATTGGAATGAATTCCCCAGTTACAAGCACCACCTAGTTTGGATGCTATAGGAAATTATAGGACTATAATGAATATGACAATTTTTTGTGCCTCTTAAAAAATACATTTATAAAATTAATGTGTACATTGTCCAAGCAAAATATTTCAAATCAAATATTTCCACAAACAGACCCCAAACTTGCACTGCATTCACTAATTTGACAAAGAAAAAAGAAATGAATGGAAAATCAATCAGTGGAAAAATTGTCTTACTTTGATAGGTTGGTACTCAAATTGTAGCACACAAACACAAGTTCCACGGGTATTTCCTTCTAGGCAAAAATTTAAAACTACTGTATATAATGTACAAGAACATAAAGCAGACTTGTTAGTGAATGCATTATTTCTTTTAAGGTATAGGTCAATTTACTTTCAAACAATTCTGGTACTGAGGCATCATGAGGTTACAGAGTGTACTGTATGTGTGACACTGTCGCAAACAAAGACACCTCCCATATAGAGAAACTTAAAAAGAAACCCCACCAAAGTTAGTAAAGCTGATATTAATAATACCAATAAAACATATAAAGATGAATCCAATATTTGGGAAAGTTAATCCGAAAAAATCAGGAGCAGAATTTTCATCAAGCTCTCCTGATCAGCCAATCAGAATCTGGAGTTGTTGCACCTCTCAGTTTCTTTAGGATGGACAGAAACTCAAGTTTAACTCGTTGTGTTTGCTATCCTGGTATTGTTTCTGAACAATGAATAAGATAGGGAGGCAGGGTGCACAGTGGGCAAGAAAAAAACAGGCAGAAGGATTTGTGTGCAGGTGGGATAAAGAACCCTTACCAAACCTAAATAACCTAGAAAACCGTGCCGGGCACCCAGAAGGATCATCGGCATGAATACTTAGTTCCTCTCTCCCATCTTACTTGTCGCTGAATGAGTGAGGCCTCAAAGAAAAACAATCCTATTATACATTATATTCAAACATGCTGAAAATACTTTTTGAGCACCACGTCGAAGCCAGCTAAGAAGAGGAAAGAAAGTTTGAACTGAGGGTGGGCAGAATCTGAAAACAAAAAGCGCTGCTACTTTTAAAGTAAAGTTCGGTAGTATGGCTAGGCACTGCATAATGAGCAGTTCAAATCAAAATTAAATATAAATAAAATAAATATTAAAATATAAAATAAAAAAAATAAAAATATATAAATAAAATATAAACAATATGTAAATAAATATATAAATAAATATATAGTATATATTAATAATATATAAATATATTATATATATATATATATATATATATATATATATATTCAATTAAATATAACCAGGGCAACTTGAATTTTGCGACTGTGCCGCTGCTGTGCTATTTGAATAATTATAAATTTGCCACATTTGGCACATAATCCATAATATGGAGATTTTAACAAAAACAAGTTTGTTTCTAACTCTTGTTAGCTAAAATGTTACTAAAAAGCATCAGCATATTTTGACCAGTAAAAAAAAATCTAAATTGTTTTTCTGTTGCATGGTGTTTTGAATGTGTAGAATGGCTGAAATGGGGTATGAATGGTGAGTATGAGAGGGAATGTTTTTATAAGTGAGTAGGAGTGACTCAATAATGTAGGCATTTGAATTTGTATTTATGTATAATTTGTGTTTGTTGGTTACAGCATGTTAGTTGCTGTATATTCTTAATGTAAATAGTGTTAGAGATAAATATATTTAGGGCACAGATGTATTAATATTCTTAAATGAAATTAAGCCAAAAAAGTAAATACATTAATTTATGTAAATGAATTTAAGACATTATTGCCCATTGGGGGATCAGAACCAATAGCATTTATTTGAGCATACAAGAAGTAATACAGGTCACTTGGGACGTTTTACTTTGCTAGTCTGCTTATTCCCCCCAGGTCCCACACCTTTATTCATATTAGGAGGGGGGGACCTTTCTATTCACGTGAGCTACTTTTAAAAACAGCCTTGAAGAAGAAATGTTATTTCACCAAATGAGGCAAACCCAAGTAATCCTTAGACCTGGGTAGTTAAATCAAATATCAGAAAATCTTCAGTCCTCAGGGAGAAGTGTAAGCCTAAACGTCCACAGCACCTTTTAACAGTCTGTTAAAGAATTATTCACAACCAAACATATAATTATTAGATCAATATATATTGCTTTTATTTTGATCATTCTTAACAAAATATATTCCATTTAGGAATCACAAACCTAAGGTGCTCCCAAATTATAACGATGCAGTGAATGATAATAGTGCTAATTAAAGTGAAAAAGTGTTATATAAAATATTTACAATAATGTGGTTAAAAACCAAAACAAAATAGTGAACTTCAAATGGACCCCTTCATTCCAGGTGTCATGAAGTCACGTTATATACTAAACCACATTTAATAGTCAACGTTTCGACTCTATCAAGAACTAATTAGAGGGTCATCTTCAGGGCTAAACATTTTTTGGGTGATGGCACCTAGGTAGAAACAAAATTAAAATTATTTTCAAAATGCTATTAGTATGGTATATTATTCGTACTTTTCACTTGTGAGTCAAAGGACATCACTCACCTATATTTGTAAGGTTTTTTTCTCTTAAATTCCAATGATTTCTTCCAGGCAATAAAATATTTTTAAAAATGTAATGGTATAATAAAATTTATATCCCATCTTAATTTCAAATAGTAAACAATTTTAGTCTGTGTTTGAAAAGAAAAATTACTTATTTATTGGTCTTTTTTGTCATCTAGTGACTAATCATTTGGTATATTAAATTGTCTATATGTATCTCTTACTCACATGATTTTCATAGTGTTGAATAAAAAATCACTTGTCATGGAATTGTCCACTTATGTTGCTGAATCATGGAAGCCCTAGTTTCCTTTTTAAGAGTACTCTGCAACAAAACTGAATATGACTACATATTTAGTTTGCAACTTGTTGTGTATGGTAGGGGCCTGGTGCCCCTACCATACACCCCGATTGTCGTGGCGGAGTGCGGTGGAGCCAGGGATCGGCAGCCCTCCAGGTAGGCCGCAGAAGGAGCAGGAGGCCGGAGGAGCCGGGGCCCGCAGCGGTAGGCGGGTGAGCAGCGGGTTGGCACCCCAACCCCACCTGGCCCGTGAGGATACTGCCGGTGCTCTGCGGTGCACCACTGGTGGACCAGCAATAGGGGGGTGCGGTGGGACATTGGCCCCCTAAAGGTGTTAGGTGGGCGGCGCCGACTTACGACCCTCCGATGGACCAGTGATAACGCCTGAGACCTATGTGCGACATGGTTCGACCCCAGTGACTTGGTGACGGGGGCACTGCCCGGCCCACCTATTTTTTGCGAGGAGACAGTGGGGATCAGAGAGGAGGTGAGGCCTCTGCTGGAGGAGGGGGTCGCTGTGGAGCCTCCAGGTTAAGGGACCCCCTCCGGCATGGTCAGAAATAAAGGGCGCCTCCTGCAGCAGTCGAATAAAATGGACAATTATACGGTGCCACGGCAAACAGGGGGACCCTTTGTGTCGTACAGTGCAGAAGGAGGACACAGGGAAGACCCACGCCCTCCTGTCGAACCCTCGCTGGGTACAATTATGGCTGCCATTCAGTACCCGAGGGGCTCTTTGCACTGACCTAAAGAAAGTCACTGAGAAGGTCTCCACCGCAGAAACGGATATTGCCCTGTTACAGTCTACATCTAAGAGGCTAGATGAACAGGTACGGTTTCTCACCACGGAACACAAGAAAATGGAGGCTCGTCTAGAGGATCAGGAGGGGAGGGCCCAAAGAAACAATATCAGAGTTGTGGGGGTACCAGAGGGAGCTGAGGGTCCAAATGTTGAACTCTTTCTGGAGACCCTGATCACGGACTCGTTACTGTCTAAGAGACTCTCGAAGTTGAGAGGGCCCACAGGGCTCCGGTTCCTTCTCCAAAGCCAGGAGCCCCTCCGCGGACAATCACTGCGCAAATCTTTCACTTTCGGGACAGAGACGCTATCCCGCAGGCCGCCAGATCCCATGGTGATCTACTGTATGAAAATGCTATGGTACATTTTTTCCCAGGCTTTACGCTGAGGGTCCAACAACAGCGTCAAAGCTTTCAGGAGGTCAAAAAAGCTGTGCGGGACCATGAACTCAAATATGTGATGCTCTTCCCGGCAAGGCTGAGGGTCATTGCAGAGGGGAAAACATGGCACTTTGGCTCCCCTGAGGAGGCGTGGGAGTAGCTGGAGAGGTCCAGGTCGGAGGACTGCTTGGAGCACTGTGGTCCTGCGGCGGGACGCGGCTGACTGAGCAAGGCACTCCCCTCCTTGCAATGGCAGGAACAAAAGGGCAGGAGTCAGCAAGAATGTCATCTTAGTGTTTGGTGGCTTTGATCTGGACGAACTTGGGTGTCTACAATGACTGATCGATGATGCCGTGTGGATCAGGCCGGGGTGCGGAAAGCCTGGTGCTCCATTAGTGCTGGCGGGAGGCACAGAATCTGACTGGTACATTGGGGGACTGTTTTGCAAAAAAATTAGTGGTGCTGATGGTGAAAAATAGGTGACCCTAGCACACCCACACAGAAGTTTCAATTGTTTTGGGCGACAGATGCTCTGCAGATTGGGGGGGTGGGCAATTTGAAGCCTGCTAAGCGGGGGTTGCAGGGTGGGGTGAGTTTCTGGTCGGGGTTGCTAAACATCTGTTGTTTTGATTTCTATTGTTTACATGCCATTGTACTGATAGGCGCTGTTAGGCGATGCTGGGAGGAGAGAGGTGAGACTGGGGTACTACCAGGGTGGATGCTTGGGGTTGTGTCCTGGCTGGCATGGGAGGGGTGTACACTTTGCTGGATTGATGGCTTGTACCCTTAGGGTCATGTCATGGAACATGAACGGGCTGGGCAGTAGTATTAAGCGAACTATAGTTCTTCAGTACCTGTGCTGCCATGGGCCTGACCTTGTTTTGTTGCAGGAAACACATCTGAAAGGAAACTACTACAAGGCTTTGGATAGGTTTGGGTACTATTTGGTGACTCATGCAGGATATACAACTGATTCGAGGGGGGTGAGTATCCTTCTCAAGAAATCGGCCGCCTTTATCCTTGCCCGCACTTGGTGGGACACATCGGGGCGCTACGTGGTGGTCTCAGAGGTGTGGGAAGGGCACGTCCTCAACATGTGCTCCATATATGACCCCCGGGTCTGCAGGGATCTACTGTAGCTGATCTTGGGACACTGCTTCTGAGTCTCTGAAGGAAGTTGGCTCTGTATATACTATTTCAAAGTAAGAAATAGTGTGCACAGAGTCCAAGGGTTCCCCTTAGAGGTAAGATAGTGGCAAAAGTAGATAATTCTAATGCTCTATTTTGTGGTAGTGTGGTCGGGCAGTAGGCTTATCAGAGGGTAGTGTTAAGTATTTGTTGTACTCACACAGGCAATAAATGAGGAACACACACTCAAAGACATATTCCAGGCCAATAGGTTTTTATATTGAAAAATATATTTTCTTAGTTTATTTTAAGAATCACAGGTTCAAGATTTACAGGTAATACTTTAAATGTAAGGTACTTCACTTAGATACTTTAGGAACTTTGAATGAAAACAATATCATGTACAGTCTTTGTAAAAATGGCAATAAGCTATTTTCAAAGTGGACACAGTGCAAAAATCAAGTCACTGGGGGAGGTAAGTAAAGGTTAGATTAGGAGGTAAGTAAAACATTTACAAGTCTCAGGCCTGGGGCGTAGGCAGCCCACCGTTGGGGGTTCAGGGCAACCCCAAAGTTACCACACCAGCAGCTCATGGCCGGTCAGGTGCAGAGGTCAAAGAGGTGCCCAAAACACATAGGCGCCTATGGAGAACAGGGGTGCTCCGGTTCCAGTCTGCCAGCAGGTAAGTACCTGCATCCTCGGGGGAAAGACCGGGGGGGGGGGGTTTTGTAGAGCACTGGGGGGGACACAAGCAGGCACACAAAACACACCCTCAGCGGCACAGGGGCGGTCGGGTGCAGTGTGCAAAACAGGCATTGGGTTTTGTATAGGTTTCAATGGAGGGACCCGGGGGTCACTCTAGCAGTGCAGGCAGGCACAGGGGGGAGCTTCTCGGGAAGGCCACCACCTGGGCAAGGCAGAGGGTCAGCTGGGGGTCACTCCTGCGTCCAAGTTCGGTTCCTTCAGGTCCTGGGGGCTGCGGGTTCAGTGTTGGTTCCAGGCGTCGGGTCCCTTGTTACAGGCAGTCGCGGTCAGGAGGAGCCTCTGGATTCTCTCTGCAGGTGTCGCTGTGGGGGCTCAGGGGGGTTGTCTCTGGTTACTCACGGACTCGCAGTCGCCGGGGAGTCCTCCCGGAGGTGTTGGTTGTCTGCAGGTCGAGCCGGGGGCATCGGGTGCAGGGTATAGAGTCTCACGCTTCCGGTGGGAAATGTGAAGTCCTTGGAAGTTGCTTCTTTGTTGCAAAGAAGTAGCTGGTTTTGAACAGGGCCGCTGTTCACTGGAGTTTCTTGGTCCTGTAGTCCAGGGCAGTCCTCTGAGGCTTCAGAGGTCACTGGTCCCTGTCGGATGCGTCGCTGGAGCAGGTTTTCGAAGTTGGAGACAGGCCGGTAGGGCTGGGGCCAAATCAGTTGTCATCTTCCTCCTTCTCTGCAGGCTTGTAGGTCAGCAGTCTTTCTTCTTTCTTCAGGTTGCAGGAATCTGATTTTCTGGGATCTGAGGAGCCCCTAAATACTGAATTTATGGGTGTGTTTAGGTCTGGGAGGGCACTAGCCAATGGCTACTGTCCTTGAGGGTGGCTACACCCTCTTTGTGCCTTCTCCCTGTGGGGAGGGTGACACAACCCTAATCCTAATGTGGGAATCCTCCAAACTCAAGATGGAGGATTTCTCAAGGCAGGGGTCACCTCAGATCAAAACACCTTAGTGGCTGTCCTGACTGGTGGGTGACTCCTCCTTGTTTTTCTCATTATCTCCTCCAGCCTTGCCGCCAGCAGTGGGGGCAGTGGCCGGAGGGGCGGGCATCTCCACTAGCTGGGATGCCCTGGGGTGCTGTAACAAAAGGGGTGAGCCTTTGAGGCTCACCACCAGGTGTTACAGTTCCTGCAAGGGGAGGTGAGAAGCACCTCCACCCAGTACAGGCTTTGTTCCTTGCCACAGAGTGACAAAGGAACTCTCCCCATGTGGCCAGCAACATGTCTGGTGTGTGGAAGGCTGACAGGAACTGGTCAGCCTACACTAGAAGTCGGGTATGTATTCATGGGGCATCAGTGTGCATTTATTGTGCTGAGAAGTTTGATACCAAACTTCCCAGTTTTCAGTGTAGCCAGTATGGAACTATGGAGTTTGTGTTTGACAAACTCCCAGACCATATACTCTTATGGCTACCCTGCACTTACAATGTCTAAGGTTTTGCTTAGACACTGTAGGGGCATAGGGCTCATGCACATATGCCCTCACCTGTGGTATAGTGCACCCTGCCTTAGGGCTGTAAGGCCTGCTAGAGGGGTGACTTACCTATGCCACAGGCAGTGTGAGGTTGGCATGGCACTCTGAGGGGAGTGCCATGTCGACTTAGTCTTTTTCTCCCCACCAGCACACACAAGCTGGGAAGCAGTGTGCATGTGCTGAGTGAGGGGTCCCTAGGGTGGCATAAGACATGCTGCAGCCCTTAGAGACCTTCCCTGGCATCAGAGCCCTTGGTACCAGGGGTACCAGTTACAAGGGACTCACCTGAGTGCCAGGGTTGTGCCAATTGTGGAGACAAAGGTAAAGTTTAGGGAAAGAACACTGGTGCTGGGCCCTGGTTAGCAGGGTCCTAGCACACTTTCATATCATAACTTAGCATCAGCAAAGGCAAAAGGTTAGGGGGTAACCATGCCAAGGAGGCATTTCCTTACAGTCTCCCGTCGGAGTTACTGGTTTTGGGTGGCGATATGAATTTGGTGGCGAACCTGGGTCTTGACAGACTATCACGTGCGGAGGGGCCCGCTGCCCCAACAGCGTTGTGGTCCTTAATGGACTCTTTTGGCCTTGTGGATCTATGGAGGGAGCAGAATCCCAGAATAAGGCAACTCACCCATCACTCTGCTCCTCATAACTGCTTGTCGAGGCTGGACTACCTGTTCACGACAGGGGCTTTTTGGGGTAGGTTCTAGGAGGCAATGCACTACTCTAGAGGGATTTTGGACCATTCCCCCGTAGGGGTCACCTTGATTGGCCAAACCCAATCCTACTCGGTGCCGCATCAGCTTGACCCTTGGTATTTCAGAGACTACTCCTTTGCTGAAACAATTAAAGAAAGGGCGACCCAGTATTTAGAGGAGAATCAGGGATCCGTTGACTCGGCGTGTACATTGTGGGAAGCATTCAAAACAGTACTTGGGGGCCACGCACAGGACATGATTGGTGGTCAAAAAAAGGAACGGAACATGCAAACAGCAAACCTTGAGCAGAGAAAGTGACACTTGAGGCCCGCTTTGCCCCGGGAGGGATGGCGGAGGACGATCTGCAGCACCAACTTTGACCCTAGCACTACGAATTGCGCGCCTTCGCCGTACAACATGCGTAGGCACAGGCATTGGCGACTCAGCATTGGTTATATGATATGGGTGACAAAGCTAATAAACTGTTGGTCTGGCTAAGCGGGACCGCAAGAAATCCTGGGTCTGGGAGGTGAGGTCCACGGAAGGTGTTATGTGTGGGGCCGACGAGTCTATCGCGGAGGCCTTTGCGGCGTACTACGAGGAGGTTTATACCTCTGTGACTCAGATGACTGAGGCGGACTGTGCGGCCCTCTTACGGGATATCCTGCTTCCAAAGCTCTCGGTAAAAGAGAGAATCGTGCTGGATGCCGAGCTGACGGAGGAGGAGGTCTCTGAGGCATTTCCCAGGCTCCAGTCGGGTAAAGCGGCGGGACCTAATGGACTCCCGATGGAGTTGTTCAAGTGTGTGGGGAGAAAGCCCGTCAAATATATGCTGGCCATGTTTCGAGAGTCAGGGGGAGGTGGGGGTATCGCCGCCGGATCAGCAGACAGCAACTACCGCACTGATCCGGAAGAAGGGTAAGCCCCTAGAGAGGTGTACATCCTATAGGCTCATCTCTCTTCTGAACGCAGAGGTCAAGGTCCTGGCAAAGGTCCTCGCAACCAGGCTTCGAGCTCACATCGCCAGGCAGATTCACTCGGATCAGTCAGGCTTTATGCCATCAAGATCCACGCGTCTGAACCTGAAGAGGCTCTATGAGGTTCTGCATATGACGGCACACCAGGACAGTGAGCAGGCAGCGCTGCTGTCCCTTGAAGCTAAAATGGCCTTCAATAGTGTGGACTGGCCCTATATCATGGCGGTCCTTAACAGGTTTGGGGTGGGCCCGTGGTTCTTGGCCCGGATTCAACTGCTATATTGCGATCCAGTGGCTCGGGTGCAGGTCAATGCAACACTCTCCAGGCCCTTTGCTTTACATAGGGACACCCGTCAGGAATGTCCTCTCTTTCCGATGCTCTTCGTGTTGGCACTCGAGCAATTGGTGAAATGGGTCCGGCAGAATCCTTTGATACGGGGCATCGATTCTGTAGATACATGGGAGGACAGTGTCTTTCTGTATGCAGATTATATTTTGCTGTATGTTACCAAGCCCCGATGGGACATTGACAGGATTATGCAGATTCTTCGTATATTCGGGGACCACTCATCTTTTGGATTAACTGGGCCAAGTCGTTGATATTCCCTTTGACTGGGGGTCCCCTCTCCTTGTCCCCAGGGTGCGAAGTTCAGACCTCGTCAGATGGGTTCAAATACTTGGGGATATACGTGACCATGAATCAAGAGATTTCTATATGGGAAAATGTGCAACCAGTGCTCGACAGATTTCGTAGAGATGTGGCCTACTGGAGGACACTGCCTGTCTCCCTGATGGGGAGAGCAGCCCTCTACAAGATGATGACTCTGCCTCGACTCCTATATGTTTCTCAGAACAGCCCCTACGGGATTCTGGTGGAGGTGTTTCGTCATCTGGACCATGACATTAGGCTATCGTTGTGGGACGGCAGCAGTTCCTGTGTAGCGCTGACAAAGCTGAAACTCGGTGTGTACGAGGGCGGGTTGGCTGTTCCGGACCCACTTCGTTACTACTGGGCATCCTATCTGGTGACTGTTGATAAATGGGCCTTCGTGGACAAGGAAGACCCAGCTTTTCAAGTAGGCAGGCAAATAATGGGTAGGGGTGGTTACGAGTGGGCCCTTTACGCCCATTCGAGGGGGCGCGCACTGCCAGGGCACACAGCAACGGTGGTGAAGGCTTGGTGCGACGCAAACCGTTTCCTTGGTAGGAGTACCACCTTAACACCGCAGACACCCTTGTGGAGTAGCGATAGATTGGGTGACCTACAGACTTTGGGTGTGTTCCGCCGGTCGTCTCTATTGGGGATCGAGCATTTGGGGGATGTCTGGAGGGGCCAGGCACTCGCAACTTTTGATGTCCTCCAGCAAGAATATGATATGGCGGGCTCAGAGCGATTCAGATACTTGCAGCTTCGCCACGCTCTGGGCAGCTACGTTTTGGAGCAGGAGCAGTTGCCTGAGGCGGCCCCCTTGTAGAACCGTCTGTTGATGGATCCTCTGGTGGCCAAGGCCATTTCCCTCCCTATTATACAAGTCATTGATGAATAATTCCCCGGACCCGATGACTGCTCTGTGCACAAAATGAGAGGTGGATGTAGGGGCCCTGGACGACGAGGACTGGGGGAAGGCGAAAGGGAGCCCTCGGGCTGTGGCGATTAAAGCGCGATTCAGATTGATCCACTTGCGGATCCTACACCGAGCTTACTACTCTAGAGTGGTGCTGCATAACATGGGCAGAGCGCAAAACTCACAGTGGCTGCGGCGATGCGGGTTGGAGGGTACATTTTATCATATACTATGGTCCTGCCCAGTTATACAAACATATTGGACGGGGATCGCCAGGGTGGCGGCCCGGGTACTGGGAAAGGAGGTCCCGTTGGATCCAAAGCTGCAACTGCTTAATGTGTCTGGGGAGGAACACTGGCCAAAACATCACACACTATGGCTGGCTATCTCTGCAATTGTTGCCAAACGAAACATAGCACGGGCATGGGGCACTGACTCTGCCCAGTATTCTGGGATGGGAGAAGGATATGGACTGGTGCCGCAGCGCTGAAAAAGTAGTCTATGAGAGCAGGGGTTGCACCAAGAAGTAGGAGAAAATATTGGGAGAATGGGGGCTTACAGGCACACAGTGTGACGAGTGGCGGGCTGGGTCCGGGCGACTGGGGGCGTGTGATTGAGGAGCACCTGTAAATTAGACGAGATGGGATGCCCGACTGACATGCCAGAACCAGGAATATAGATGAATACTATGACTGGTTCATATGTATCAGATCGCTGATAGGATTTGTATTATTGTCTGCTATAATGTACAATGGCTGTTTTGCTGTTTAATAAAAAGAACAATAAAAATAAAAAAAAAGAATTGCAAGCAAAACTGTGAAAGCAGCAGGAAGGAACATTTAGAATAACCTACTCAAAGAACTCTAGACATTGAACAGCATTACAGCCACTAAAAACTAACTGAAACCATTATTACTTCAAGTACAAAAATAATACATCTGATCTACATTGAGCAAAACATAAAAGTAATCCATTGAATTCTCCACTAAAGACAGATGGCATGCTACTAAATCTTTCCACCTTAATGGATCTCTACCCTCTGATCTCATGCTCCCCAAACTTCAACAAGAAAATTACTTTAAACGTGAATAAGAGTAATTCGCAACGACTTTCTCTTTTCCCATCATCAGGTCTCAAAACCCTTCTCTCCATGTCTGTGTCTTCTTCCTCTTTTTCTAGCTTTTTCTGCTTCTTTCAGCAGAAAATCCCCATGCGACATGTATTGGACTATTTACAAATCAGAAACGTTTTCTCTTGCTTCCTTAAGATATTAATTATTTTCTGAGACAAATATACACTGCACTTACAAACTAAACCCCCGGCTGTAAAATTATAATAAAAAATACAAATAAGCATAAATAAATATTTTATAAAAGGATGGTACAAATATAACAAACTACACCACCTCAGATTCGTGTATCTTCACGTGGGGGGGAGGGGTTGGGGAGGGCGGAGGGCGGGATTAACTGTGTAAAAACAAAATGGTTATTGGGAGCTTTCTGAAATGTCACACGCACTTTAGAGCCTAGAAAGACCCAATTAAAGTCAGCCCAGGGACCAACTCAGACCTTTTGAACCTACAGCCTAGAAGACTGGTATGCAAGCAAATACATCTTTTTGACACATTTCACCTTTTTAAATTAGATTTTCTGGATTTAGAATTTTTTTTTTTTACTTTTGTGCTGTTTGGGGTAGCCAAGCAGGTATTAACTGCATGGTATTTTCCTTAAAACATAGAAAAAGTTTGGTTTCTTAACTGCCAAATGCTCAAGCTGCTTTAAAGTCAAGCCTGCAGCAAAACGTTGCTACTCACAGTTGATGCAATGAATATGACATTCGCTGTGGAATTTCTAGGTAACATGGCAGGCTGACCCTAGAAAGGGTAAGTGGATCTGAACCTGTTTTAGCAATTTAAATTCGAAATTGAACACATCAGATGTCATTGCACCATATACATGTTATGCCTAACTGCTTCATGCCTGAATTCAAAATGCAAAATGTACAAATGCTTAAAAGTAAAAAAAAGGTAACATGAGTTGAGTAACAGTTACAAGTGATGCTGCTAACATTCTTAACATTTCAGAACGATACAAAAAAATGTATTCCTCTGTATTTTGTGTTTAGTGGTGAGGTAAAATTGTTATGTTATATAATTCAATAAAATAAAAATCACAAGTCATCACAGATTTGTTTTATTGGCTGTAAATATGACTTAGATACGGTTGACATATTTCTGTTTTTTCAGAAGACAGCCGGTTCCGTTAGCATAAATCCTATTCGTGATGTTGAGACTGTTGTGGTCATTAAGTAAATGGGTGCTTTCATCCTAGTCCCAATTCTCCTAGTGGTGCTCCACTGATCAAAGAGTCCTTGAATGAAAACCTTACTGCTCTCCAGCCCAAGCTATCTGTCAAAAGGGTTTGGTACTTATCAAAGCTCTCCATTTACCAAGCCATTCCTGTATGCCCCTGCCCTTTTGTTTTACTAGTGAGATGATATGCAGATGTGCCTATGAAGGGTATGAATCTACTTTTTATCTGCGAGTGGAAAATGGTTGCGTTGGAGAGGAGGTAGCAGAGAGAGTTCAGTTCTGTCATTTAGGGAAATTAGAAAACAAAGCATTATAGACTTAGCTATGTCAAATATAAGCCCCTTGGACACAGGAATTGGATCACAGTGCTGGGAATAGAAGGACGAAATGAGAAATAATTATAACATGATTCGCTTGGACAATTTGCCAGTTCCTGAATTGGCTTAACCATATAAAACTGCTACATCCATTCTCAAGGCAGAGAGATGACTGGATCAATTAAAATGGAAGCTTGTCTGCAGTGTGCTTGGTGAATTCCTAACTGCCTTAGAAGGACAGTGCAAAGAGCACTAAAGTTTAACTCTGAATGTCAGTAATTAGAAGGCTGCTCTGAGTGACAGGGAACCTCGCCTCTTGTTGACTCACAAGACTAAGAAGCTTTAAGTGTACCAGAATAAAGCCCCCTGCAGTGGAACTTTCTCCCCTGCGGATGGGAAGTGTGAACGCTCCATGAGACAAAAAGAGCTGTGCCTACCTTCAGGAAATCCAGTATGATCGGTGGTAAATGGCTTGCTGTGAGCTGCTGCAAGTAGGTAAAATATTTCTTTCTCACCTTGACCTATGGTGTATTGTCCAAGAATTCTCTCGTGGAAGTTTGGGGACTTTTGAATAATTTGTGAAGAATCCCTACAAGCGAAAAATATGGACTGGAAGTTAGAGAACTAGCCTGAATATCTGGACATTTATTATTCAGGGACTTTCTAAACTAGGACGTTTATTGTAAGTTAGAGAAGCTGAGCGTTTAAAATACAATATCTCCTCCAAAACGTAAACCAGGGGCATTGCTTTGATCAATGTCAAAGTGAAGACACTGCTGCCCACTAGTGGGTCTGTTTATTAAGACTCACAGCCAACTTCATATTTTCACTTCCAAACCCTGCCTTTCATTGAAAAACCATCCAAACTCAACAAGTCATTTACCTTTCGGCAATGGCCTTCTTGGTGGTCAATCTATTTAACTGCAGCTTCCTTATCTTTAGATATCTTCAGGCCCCAGGCTGGATCTGGAAGATTTTCCAGCAAAGCCCCAGCGCACCAGGAGGTGGTGCTGTGCAGCAAAACCGTTGAATTTGCTCCACCCCATAAGTGATGATTTGAGCTGCACACAGGAGTCACCCAATTTGCTGGCTTCAGGTTCCAGTTGTTCATACCAGTATGGAAGTCTCTCGTTTGGGATCTTTTTCATATTTTCATATGGAAAGAAGTCCATTATACAGAATGGATGGGAGGGTGGTGAAGGCTCAGCGCTAAGAAAGAGTATCCACCAGAAAGAGCGTTACCGAAGGTAAGTAACTTTTTCTTCTCATGGAGGATAACTCTATCCACAGATTCCTCACCTTTAGAATAGCTACCACAGCAGTACCACCCTACATGGAGGATCTATGCAGTGACTCAGACCAAGAAGTTCTGCAAGACCAAACGGCCAGAATTCCCTTCCCGTAGGACCTGATTGTCAAGGCAGTAGTGCTTCATGAACAAGTGCACTGATGCTTACGCTGCAGCCTGCCAAATATCCAGGAGAGGCACTCCGCTTTAATGTATCTTAATGCAGGGGATTATCCACCTAAACAAAGTCCTTTTCTGCACTGCATTGCCTTTCTTAGCTGATCGTCCACCCAATGGTCTTTGGTATGATGTAAACTGAGGTCTGATGGCAGAAAGGCCTTCAATACTGAGAGAATATCCTACAACTCCAGTAGGCTAGCAAAAAAGGGTGTTTGCTGGACACTAGAGTCCTCTGTCCTCCACCTCTACCAGATGATCCCAGTAGCGATGAATCTATCACCACCATCAACTCTGGGTGGAGGGCCTGCTGCTGGTCCAACTGTGGACAAGTTGCCACCACTGCAGATCTTTTGCAGTCTCCACCTAAACCTGGATGTAGTCCAATAGGTTTCTTGAGTACTAGCCCACTGAGATGTTAGATCCCAATGCAGAGCCCACAGGCTCCTGCATGATCAATAAACAGGGTGAAGGAGGCCAGTATGCCGATAAGCCAAAGACATCCTCACTGAGATGCAGGACCATTTCTAAAACATCAGGATCATAGCACAAATGCCCTAGATTCATTGTGCACCATTTCCAGGATAGCCTGGATCAAAGTGAGACTTTGTGAAAGAGTCCGGTGTGACTTCAGCACACTGACCATAAACCCCAGTGATGTTAGAATGTTTGCCATCGTCTTCTATCGTGTTCTATGAATGACTGTAGTAAGCATGCCTTTAGCAGTCAGCTTTTGAGTTTTGGGAAGACTGGTACCCCTGAATGTATGCTGTACCACCATCACCTTCATGAACACCCAAGGGGCACTAATGAGTCTTAAAGGGAGCATAGAAAACTGAAAGGCCCATGGCCCACCCTGAACTGCAGATAATGCCTGCGGGCCTGCAGGACAGGGATATGGAAATAGATGTCCGGTAAATACAATGTTACTAACCAGACTCCTGATCCATAGTATGTGCAAGCATGACCATCTTGAATTTGTCTTTCCACAAGAATACACTGAGAAGCTGAAGATTCAGAACTAGGAAATAACAGGAGTAAAACCCAGTTCTGATCTCCAAGGCTGGGATACTCTCTATGGCTCCTTTCTCCAAAAGAGTCTAGACTTCCTGCAGCAAAATGGACAAATGGTCTGCTGAAAGCCGCTCTGATGTAGGTGGAAGAGGCAGCAGGACCGAAGGTCTAGCAGGGTGTAGTCCCATCGGAATGTCTGCAGGACCCATCTCTCAGATGTTATTGCCTGCTGCAGGTGGAGAAAATGACTGACCTTACCTTCCACAAGGTGGTCGAATGCCACTAAATGCAAACTAAAGAGGGATGGAGGCTGATGCTGCAGGAGCGAGTGACTGGGCGGTTGTTATCCCTGTGGTCCTGGACTAAGTTTGTTGGATCCCCTATTCCGACCTCTAAAGGACAGGGGAGGGGTGTTTGGAGTGGCAGGCTTTGATGCTTTATTACAGTGATTTGCAAGCTTCTGTTGATTTTACTCAACTTTACTCTCACAATATTTTCTATGTGGTTCATTGATTCTGCATTGTGTTACAATAGAGTTTTATATTATGCAGAATGTAACTCTTCCAGCTCAAATGTTTTACGAACCACTACTAGAACAGAAAGTGTAGCTCTGATCTTTTAAAGAATATTTGGATGCGACTGATGCTCAAAGTACTGCCCAGAAAGAAGGAAGAGTCTTATTATCTTACTATTTAGGGGTGGAGTGTCAGATAGTGCTTGATCAATTACCATAGTATGATCCAACAGATGGTGAGATCCTTATGAGTTTTAAAAGGATGCAGCACTATAGGACAAGTATTTTCCAAAAAAATATGTAGTAATACATAGGTATATTTTTACAAGATCTCCAACAGCTTGTGAAAACAATGGTGCATTCATTCCAGCCTTAAAAATGTTAGCAGAAAATTGTGAGCTTGAGAACTTTACAGCGCATAATTGCCAGGTGTCATTTAAAAAAAAATAATAATAAATAAAAAAATCAAGAGAGTATTGACATATAAGAATCTTTCATTAGATACAGCTAATTAACATAGCAAAATGCATAGAAAATTCTAGTGAGAATGTTTAACAACTTGAACTTTTATTATATAACCCTACAATTTCAAGTGTTGTGATTAACACATTTCTAAACAGAAGTACTGTTGGTAATAACAGCACTTGTAGTAGGTCCACTACGCATTTACTACAGGTAACACAAAAAGTTATTTGCTAAAAAATGTACTTCATCTGCTCTTGTTTCATTTTTTATAAACTGTCATGCATTGGGTCAACAATGCATAATCTGTGGAAAAGTTGTTTTTGGCTCTAGAGTATGTAGGGGAGTGAAAATTAACAATTTAACTAAATTAAAAGAGTATACGTGAAGAAGACTTCAATGTCAATAGTGGAGAACTGGTTTTAGAAGTAAAAATTAGTGAAAGTATAAATAAGGAAAAAACTATTTCTGGTCCTGATATTGATGTACTTATTGCTAAGAAATAAATAAGGCTATTTGTAGATATGGGAGCACACACTAGTATTGTGTCTCAAGAGAAATGTATTCAATTTTGGTCTTATAAAGCATTATTTCCCTCAGAAGTGTTAATGAGTGCCTTTGGAGGTAGTAAAATAGACCTAGTAGGGCATGTTTGGGCGACTATGGATAACTCAGGTGAATCTATTAATGGTAAGGCATGCATGACAAAGAAAGGTATTAATGTTTTAGGATGGCTACATGAAGCTGAATTCAAATTAAGTATTAAACCTGTTTTAGATAGACCAAATATGATTGAGAAGAATAGGATAAATAACAAAGGATATGGTTACAGTGAAGTCTGTTGGGAAGAACAATTTGAAGTATTTCAAGGCAAGTTAGAAATAAATAAAAATGTTCACATACTCTTAAAGTCAGGCAAGGTAGGGCTGACTCTTTATCAAAGCTGCCAGTAGAAGACATGGAGGAACACGGTCAGGAGACAGATATTGAAGAATGTTTGTAGCAAGTGATGGGGATATTAGTGTTTGAGGAGGTCACAATGAATTGACACACGAAACAAGTAAAGATGCTGTCTTAAATGAATTCATTACTTCATTCAAATCTGGTTGACCAAATGAAAATAATTTATTGGCTGATTTACAAAAGTTATGGAAAGTGTCCGATGAACTTGAAGGTGACAAGTTGGTTAGAGGTAGCATGTTGGTGCTGCCTGATTGTTTTCAACATAACATTGTTGGAGTGACTCATGCTAGGTATTTGTATTTGACAATTACAAAAACAAAAAAGATGTGATTTGTGGTCACAAAAATGGATGGTGGAATTCAGGATTTTGTCGAGAGGATGGCAGAAAGCAACTGTTGTTTTTTTGGCACCATACCATTACATACCATCACAAATTAGCTACTTCGTTGTTTTAATTGACTATCTTTCTTGGTGGGTGGAGGTCAAGCATATTAAGAATCGTACAACCCAAGGTGTGATAGAATGATATTGATATGTGAGGGCATACCTAGTGATGTCACGCCGGATAATGGTGTACAATTTATTTAATCGGAGATGCAGTCATTCTTGAGTAAGTGAAGTATCAAGCATATTAGAATTCCTATATATCGCCCATAAAGTAATGGAAAAATAGAATGCTTCAATACATTTTGGTAGAGTGCATCCAGTCTGCCTATAGGAGTAGTATGGATGTAAAAAACGTGTCAAGGATCTTGTGTGGTCATATTGCACTATACCTCATGTTGTTACAGAAACAACGCCATTTGAATTGATGAAAGGGAGAAAAGCGTCAACCGAGTTACAACCTTTTTGAATTATACATCTGTTTTCTAGAGATAAGGACACACATAGTTTGTAGAAGTCTGCTGACGTTAAATACAATGAGGTTAGAATGATGAAACTGACTGTTAGAAAAAGCCAAAAAGTAAGTACATCGGAAGTCTGTGATAAGGTGTGAGTAAGGAATCCTAATTTGATTTAAAAAAAAAAAAAGACTTGCAGACATTAAGAGAATTTCCATGTATGTTACAGAAAAATGTTGTGAAATTGTCATATGGAAGATGCTCGATGTTGCACTTTGCCCTCACTGCAGGTTCATCCCCAAACGTTTTGCACTTTTTGCTTCATTTCTTTTTGTTGGCCTTAGGATTCTGTGCACTTTACCACTGCTAACTAGGGCTAACATGACAGTTCAATTTAACTACCTGGGTCACTAAAGGCGTGCACACTATTGGAAATATATTCGAGGAGGGACGCCTCCTGTCGTACGAGACACTAGCTGACATGTTCGAATTAGGCAGGGGCGAATTTCTAGCGCACAGAGCGCTACAGCAAGTAGTGCGCAATACATGGGTCAACAATAGTAGTGAACCTCACACTTCGACGATACCCCATGAGTTACTGCTGGGGGCTGGTGAGCAATCAGATATCTCCTGGATATACAAGACACTGCAGGATTACCTAGAAGAAGTGCAGACACAAGCCAAGACCAGGTGGGAGGTGTCCCTGATGGCACCTCTACCCACACAGAAGTGGAACACAACTCGGGCAACTACACAAGAGGTATCGCGCAATGTTAGTTTCTGATACACACAACTTAATTACCTACACCAGACATATCTGACTCCAGCCAGGTTGAAACGTATGATTCCACAATCCAATCCAGACTGTCCAAGATGCGGGACGCTGGAGGCGGGCTTCATACACATGACGTGGAGCTGTCCCCCGTTGCTCCGTATATGGCAAGAAGTGACGACACAGACAGCTATCTGGACGGGACTACCCTTGGTCCCTACCGCAGAATCCTGCCTATTAGAGGTATGCCCAAGACGAGGAAAAGACAAACAAAGACATAGATGCACTGACCTTGCGTTTATTTTACTTAAACGTTTAATAGCAATACAATGGAAATCGCCCAGCGCCCCAGACATACGCTGCTGGACGTCAGAGATGCTACACTGGGCTAAGGCAGAAACACAGGTGTTGCACACATTACAAGATGGTGGAATGGAGATCAAGGGGCTAGAAATCTGGGACTCCCTCACAGAACAACTCGAACAAAAAGATGATTCCAGACCCCCTTGAACTGTGGATACATTACCAAAAGTATGTTACCATGTCAAGCACTGCCACTCCTAAGACCCCGATATATTGAGCAACCGATCTCCCCCCATAACTTTATGTGTAATCTCCTGCGTGCACCCACTTCCTTCCTCCCCCGCGACTGGCGACTGAATGCTTACTCCTTCTCCCCCTACAACCCAACCCAACCCTGCCCTGCCCTCTCCTCTCCTCCGTCCCCCTCCAGCTGGATACCCCCTCCTCAACCGGTCTGACACATGTTGAGAGTATTCATGAACAATTTCATTTCCAAATGGCTTACCATTGTTAACTTCCTTTTTGAATGATGTATAAGAGATCTGTTGATGTATCTTGTGGACAGAAGAGATGTACTAGATATAAGAAGATCTGATATTATAATAATTTGCTGATATGTAAACCCCACTGTAAAATAATTGATGAAAATTAATAAACAGATTAAAAAAAACAAAAAAACTAGTGCTAACATGCTTGTGCTCTCTCCCAAAATATGGTTTAATTGGTTTATACCCAATTAATTATGATAAAAGCCTCTTGTAGATTGGTATACTGTTAGACCTGACAGCCTTAGGGTGGACATCCCCCAATGTTTTGCCTGCCTCCCTCCACTTTTCTGACACTATTGTTGCTGGTTTTAGGGCTTGGCGCAATTTACCACTGCTAACCAGTGCTAAAGTGCATATGCTCTCTCCCTTAAACATGGTAACCTTGGTTCCTTCCCAACTGGTATATTTGATTTACTTATAAGTCCCTAGTAAAGTGCACTACATATGCCCAGGGCCTGTAAATTGAATGCTACTAGTGGGCCTGCAGCACTGTCTGTGCCACCCATATAGGTAGCCCATTAACCATGTCTCAGGCCTGTCATTGCAAGGCCTATTTCTGAAGTTTCACTGCCACTTCGACTTGGCATTTAAAAGTACTTGCCAAGCCTTAAACTCCTCTTTTTCTACATAAAGGTCACCCCTATAGTAGACATGAGGTAACCAATAGGATAGGGTGCTATGTAACTAAAAAGGCAGGACATGTACATGTGTGTTTCATATGTCCTGGTATTGGTAAATTCCTACATTCATTTTTCACTACTGTGGTGCCTACTCTTTTCATAGGATAGCATTGGCACTACCCTCACATACTGTTTGAGTGGTAGATTCTGATCAGAAAGGGGTAACCAGGTCATATTTAGTATGGCCAGAATGGTAACAGAAAATTCTGCTTAATAGTGAGGTCAGATTTTATATTCCTATTTTAGAAATGCCTCTTTTACAAAGTGAGCATTTCTCTGCACCTAAAATCCATCTGTGTCTTACAACCTGTCTCCAATCAAGGTCTAGGCTGGGCTGGTTGACAGCTTCGTTGTGCATTTCACCCAGACAACCCCAAACACAGGACACTCAGTCACACCTGCACTCATCTGCATACTGAAGGGTCTTCCGGGGCTGGAAGGGTGGAAGGCCTGACACTTGCGTTTCAAAGACTAGTGGCCTGCCGTCACACAATGGACTTCCAAACCCTCTACTGTGACCCTGGCAGACAGACCTGTACTGAAAGGGGAACTTGTGCACTTCAAAACCACTCTTTGGAGTCTCCCCCACTTCAAAGGCACTTCTGGGTATATATACTGGGTCCCAGACCCCACCAACTCAGACACTTCTGGACCTGAACCTGCACCCTGTGAAGAGAAACTGCCTTTCTGCCCAAAGGACTCATCTGGACTGCTTTGCTGACAAGGAGTGCTGCCCTGCTGGCCTCTGTCTTTGTTGGGAAGTGCTCGCCAAGGGCTTGGATTGAGCTTGCCTCCTGTTTTCTAAAGTCTCAGGAACAAAAAGACTTAATTTCCTCAGGAAACACCTTGTGTGCTTAAAATCGACGCACAGCTTGCTGGAAACGACACAAAGCCTGCCTTGCGACTGAGAAATTGCTGCATATCTGAACCAGAACGACGCAGCCTGACTTCCTGAGTGGAAATTCGACACATCACCTGCCTTGTGACAGAAAATTTGACACACAACCCTACCGGATCAAAGATCAGCCGAACCGGAACAACGCAGCTGATTCCCTGAATGGAAAATCGATGCAGCGCCTGCTGGGCAGCAGAAAATTTGACGCATTGCCCTACCGGATCAACATGGTCTCCCCCATACCTCTTCTGGACCCTGGCGCTCTCCCAACGGTCCGCTTCCTGTGCAAGCTTCCTGGGGTCAGTCAGCTTCCAGGCAATCAGGTGCTGGCATAGCTCTAAAAAACAAAGACTGAAAAAGTGCTCCCAAGCAATTAAGTTGTAAAGCCCCTCATAAGTTGTTACCTTACTGCCCTTCACCCAACCATCCAGTGACCTGCAAAAAGAGTCAGCACATTCTTGCCAAGTTTGGGATTCTTTCTTTTTGTTGGACCTAAACTTGTCCTTATACTGCTCAGGGGTGAGACCATACCTTGTGAGTAGGGTGCCCTTCATGATAGAGTAAGTGAGCCCCTGAGGATCCCATCAGGATGTCAGAGTATCCCTTCCCTTTACCTCAAAGTGCTTCCACAGACCCACCCACCAATGTGCTTCAGGGACCATGTTCATGTGGAGAGCAGACTCATACCACTTAAACCACAAGCACATGTCATCCTCCCTCATATACTACTTAACTAGGTCATAGGGAATGTGCACCTTCCTCTAAGGCTGCACTGTGGTACTGCTGCCACCAGCTCTACTAGACCGGCTCCTCTGATCTAGTTCCCTCAAACTAAGCTCATGAGCCAGGAGCAGCTTCTTCTCTTCTTTGGCCAGCCTTCTCTCCTCCATTTTCATTCTCAACTTCTCTAACACAATCTGGCGAACCCTCTCTGTCCTGAAACTCTTCAGGAGTCCGACCCGTGGATGACACACTGCTACCTGCCCTGGAGACCCTCCCCCCGGCATAACAGGTACGTCCACCACCACATTATGGACACTCTGCACTTCCTCTTCCTCATCCTCCCCCTCTGTGTGCCCCCAGCCTCCTTGGCTGTTACCCAGGCCCACAGTGCCTTTTGCAGCTCCTCCTTCCAGGAAGTTCTCTTAATGGGACAGGCAAGATACTTACTGAACTGCTTTAGTTGAGCAACTGTATAACTCTCCAGCTTCTCCAACTCAAAAACAGCTCCAGCTGGTGCATATCCAGGTTGAGACATGATAGCAAATCAAAAAATTGCAAAGTTCCAAGGCAGAGCAAAGAGTTCCCAATAAGAAGTTCAAAAATCAAAAGTAATGGAAGCAGATGAAGTCCAAAAAGAGAAAAAGCTAAAACAAGCGGTATGTGGTCACTTAATGGTCTGTACTGGAAATAGTAGTATACACTTAATCACTGTATGTCAAGTACAAATACAAGTCCAATCCTCACCGCTGATCACCAATGTTCAAAATGAGGTCTCTGGTTGGCAGTCAGTTTGCACTCTGTCCAAGCAGTGACCCTCTCTCTAGTCAGGGCAAAGGAGAAACACACCTGGTTAACACCCATTCACCCTCTTGGTAGCTTTGCACGAGCAGGAAGGCTTATTCCAGAAGCAATGTCTAAAGTATTTGTCCCAACACACACAGTAATGCAGTGAAACACTACAAAATGACTCAACACCAGGGTAGAAAAATAGCCAATATTTATCTGAACACAACAAGACGAAAACAACAAAAATCCAACATACACATGTCAAGTTATGAATTTTTAAAGATTAAACACAAAAATAGCACTGAGAAACACAAATGTTTCGATTAGATGATATCCCTGCGTCATGACAGAGTCATTCCCAACAATCCGACGCCAATGGTGCCGGTCACAGAGCCACATGGACCTCCAGGTACAATGTGAGAATGAGGAAACCAGTCGGAACATGGAGTGGGGGATCGCAGCGCCACTGAATCTGAGGCGGCGTCGGTTCCGGTACTGCAGAGCAGAGGTGTCACTAAGAGGCATCGGGTCCTTGCTGCAGAGCAGTGGAGGTGAGGTGGCGTTCGTGCGAAATGTTGGATCCATGCACTTCTGGCGGAGTCGATATTTGGCAGTCACGATGTGGTGCGGCCACTTCTACGGAGTCGCAGACTTTAGTGGGTGTGCCACGGCATCGGGCTTGCGGGATCATCGCACTCCAGTGAGGACCACGGCTTCGGTTGCAGGCGGCATCACGGGATTCAGCAGCGGCGTCGGTCCAGAGTCGTCCGAAGTCAGTTCACCTGGTTTTCCTTGGTTTTTCCACCAGCTACTAATTTCAAGGGTCCAGGGACTGGATTAGGCACCCCTTGGCATGGCAAGAGTCTCAGCAGAGAATCCAGGTGCTGGCAGAGGAAGACTTTAATAGCCCTGATACTTCAAAACAGGAGGCAAGCTCAGTTCAATCCCTTGGAGATTCTTCTCAAGTAGGAATGCACAACAAAGTCCAGTCTTTGTCCCGTTTCACAGGCAGATGCAGCAACTGCAGGACAGCCCGACAAAGCACAGTCACAGGCAGAGCAGCACTTCTCCTCAGCTCTTCTCTGTGGCAGAGATTCCTCTTTAATCCAGAAGTGATCTAAAAGTCTGGGGTTTCGGGGTCCACTACTTATAATCCTTTCTGCCTTTGAAGTGGGCAAACTTCAAAGAGAAGTCTCTGTTGTTCACAAGATCCTGCCTTCCCCAGGCTTGGTCTCAGACACACAGCATGGGGTTGGAGACTGCCTTGTGTGAGGGCAGGCACAGCCCATTCAGGTGTAAGTGACCACTTCTCCCTCCACTCCAGCTCAGATGGCTCATAAGGATATGCAGGCTACATCCCAACTCCCTTTGTGTCACTGTCTAGAGGAGATTCACAAACAGCCCAACAGCCAGTCTGACCCAGACAGCGAATCCACACACAGGCAGAGTCACAGAATGGTTAAAGCAAGAAAATGCCTACTTTCTGTGGCATTTTCAAACTAACAATCTAAAAAACAACTTTACTAAAAGATGTATTTTAAATTGTGAGTTCAAAGACCTCAAACACAAAATCTCTATCTGCTCTCAAAGGGAAATTGCACTTTAAGAATATTTAAAGGCAGCCCCCAGATTAACCTCTGAAAGAGATAGGCCTTGCAACAGTGAACACCGAATATGGCAGTAGTTCACAGTTAGAACATGTAAAACACATCACCACATATCCCACCTTTAACATATACTGCACCCTGCCTATGGGGCTACATATGGCCTACCATAGGGGTGCCTTGCAGGTATAAAAAGGGAAGGTTTGGGCCTGGCAAGTGGGTACACTTGCCAGGTTGAATTGGCAGTTTGGAACTGCACACACAGACACTGCAGTGGCAGGTCTGAGCCATGTTTACAGGGCTAACATGTGGGTGGCACAATCAGTGCTACAGGCCCACTTGGTTGCATTAGATTTATAGGCCCTGTGCACCTCTAGTGCATGCACTTTACTAGGGACTTACTAGAAAATCAGATATGCCAATCATGGAAAAGCCAATTACACATTCAATTTCACATGCGGAGCACTTGCACTTTAGCACTGAACTGCTTTGCTGAAGGACTGCTTTCACAGTGAAGAACCATGACCGTGGTCCTGAAAACAACGCAAGCCCCTTGCAGTGTGGAAAACAAATGATGCGTCAGCTGTGGCGCGTCAGAAAATCTGATGCACACCCTATTTTTCCACCCATCTCTTCCTCTGTGGTCTCTGTGCGCGGTATTTTTGACGCAAACCAGGTATTTTGTGTAATCAAGATACAACTGTTGATTTCAAAGATTTAAGACTCTTTTTAGTCTTGCAAAAGTGATATCTCAACTTGTGCTTATTGAATCTTTATCGTTTTGACCTTATTTCAACCAGTTAAATAGCCTAGATTTTTCTAAACCTTTGTGGTGTATTTTTTGTGGTGTTTTCAGTGTGTTACTGTATGATATATTGCACAAATACTTTACACATTGCCTTCTAAGGTAAGCCTGACTGCTCAGTGCCAAGCTACCAGAGGGTGGGCACAGAAAAATTTGGATTATGTGCGACTTACCCTGACTAGGATTGTGGTCCCTACTTGGACAAGGCTATATACCTCTGCTAACTAGAGACTCCTTTTCTAACATACACCATTTATCCAGGGCCTATAAATTAAATGTTACTAGTGAGACAACCTCTTTGCCTATCCATCAATCAGTTTGATATTGCAGCTTCTACCGCTACTTTCTTCTATGCAGCAGCATATCCTTTTCAGCAGTTCTTCAGTAGCATCCAACCTGGTAGAGCTGCCTTCAGCTACAGCCCTCCGCCACGTCCTTCTGGAGATTAATTTTTGTCACTGAGCCTGAATGTATAAATCTTCACCACAGCTTCGAACCAAGGCCATCTGACCACAACACTCGCTCCTTTGACACCTCCTGCAGTCTTGCCCTGCCCAACTGAACATTACCTTCTCAGAACATTTTTATCAGAATTTCTTTTAAGTCCGAAGTCAAGTACTGACAGGGCTCAAATCACCCCTTGTATCCGAACTGGGCTCCACCACAGTCGCCCATATTTTTTTTTACTTTGACCCTGTCTCATGAGACTAGATGTCCACAGTTGGCGCTTTGAACTGTTAGGTGCTAGTTTTTACTAAAAACTTTAAAAAATCATAATACCCGTTCTACTGATTTGATTGCCATTGTTTTAGTGACAAATGATTTATTACAATTTATTATCATTTTCTTAATTGTTTTTTTTTTTTTTTGTGTTGTGTTTTTACTTTATAACTGTTTGTGTGCTGCATAAATATTTTACACATTGCCTTCAAGTTAAGCCCGACTCCTTTTTGTGCCAAATTACACAGGGATAAGCAAAGGTTCATTTAGTACCTCTTTGTGGTTTACCCTGCAAGGGATTGTGGCTGTTATTTGACCATGGTTCATATCCCAGACAACCAAAAACCCAATTTCTCAGATTAGTGTTCAGTGATTTGGATCAGGACTTGTCTTTGTGGAGTGCCATTCTGTGATTTGTGTTACACAAGAATCCCAGAAAAATAATTTGGCATCAGAGTTTAACATTTTATAAATTGCCCTCATATTTTTCCAGATTAGATTTCTGTCTCACATTTTGTGTGGACCTGTGACTCTTGTGTGCGAAGAAGGATTTGGATATTGACACCACTGACAGCAACAGCATGGCTGACCTGAGGAAGTTATGCAGGCAGAAAGAATGAACTCCTAAAGGATTATCCAGAGTTTGACTATCAAATAGCCCTTAGAGCCTGGGAGGAGGTCCACAGAATGCTACTACACAGGAGGAGGAGAAGGAAGACTGAGGAGGACTGCTTTGCAACAGCGCTAGGGCTGGGGAGGGAGGAGCTTCTTTTTCCTTTGCCCCCAGAACCAGCGGAAACTGCAAGACCCATAGGAGTGAGGTCCTCTACTGGCCCAGCACAAGAAGCAGAGCGTGTTCTCTTGCCCTGCCCCCTAAGGACCTGGGGGGACAGGAAACCTGAAGGGGAGTGCTCAGCCAGGACTAGCTGCACAAGCAGCAGGGAAAGAAGCAGAGAGAGCCCTAGACCTACAGCTCTGGAGGAAAATAAACTGTTGTGGGCTCATGAACGGAGTGTAAGAGAGCTAGACAAGCCTCAGAGTCCAACTGAAATGGTGGAAGTGTGGAGAGGTGACATCCCAAATACCACCAGACCTGGTGCCCAATTACGTGATGGGAGATGACATGCGTAGATAATGATTTGCATATGAAGTAGCTCTGAGGGTGCACAAGGTTCCTGGGGCTCAAAGGGGGGCGGTGCATAGAAACACAGGCCCACAGTGGGGCAGGACACACTGCTCACACTGGACATGGGTGACCAGAAAATATATACCCCCAGGAAAGTGATACTTGTTGCCAAATGTGGGTGGACCTCTAAGAGATACTACCAAAGGTGGATTTCTGGTGGATTTCGTGGACTTAGTTTAGAAGGCACTGGATGGTTGGGTGAAGAGTAGTGAAGTAGATATGTTTGAAGAGCTGTACAATTTAGTTGCAAGAGAGCACATGTTTAGTCATTGTTTTCCAGAGCTATGTCAACTCCTGGTTGATCGCAAAGGAGGCAGACCACTGGATGAATACCATAGTATTTGAGAAGGTAAATGGAAGTGATTCTAAGGAGTGTGGTTCAGCTTTTCCCCAACAGAATGGGGGGTACATAGTGACCCAAACAGGTCTCAGTATAGTGTTGGGGAAAGGGTTCCCATACCCCTCCTAAGAATAAGGGTGGGGTTATGGTGGATGGAGGCCAAGGGCACCTCATTGCCAACCCCAGTGCTTAAATTGCTCCCAGTTGGGGCACAAGCAAGGGAACCTGGTCTGCACCAAGAACCCATCCACTGGTGGACGCGCCACAGGAGAGGCCAATATGGCCTTAGGGGGTGGTACCCACCAAGGGCATGTAGTAGAACATGTCCTACTCTCTAGTAATTGGGAGACACACACAGAGAGTAGACAGGTGACCCTTGAGGGTGAGGGTCCTTATCTCCATCAGGTCAAAGTGCATATGAATGGAGTCCCAGTCACTGCTCTGAGGGACACTGGGGACAGCAGGATCATGGTAGTGTAAAGGCTGGTTCCCCAGAGCAGTACACTGGTCAGGTGTGCAAGATAATCCAGGCCCGGGGCAGTTCCTTGTTCATCCAATGGCCCAGGTATCCCTTGAGTGGGGTGGTGAGGAGATGTGAAGGAGGGTCATAGTTAGTCCCCAGATCCCCACAGACTGTCTTCTGGGGAATGAGTTGCCACCAGTGTCAGGGAGTAGATGGGGTGGCCACACAGGGCACCCTGAAAACCAAGACCATTACCAAATGGAGGGTACATCAGTTCAGATGGAGGGGCAAGAGGAGAAAGGGCTCACTCCTGACCCCTGTTCAGGTGCAGGGTACAGAACCTGGGCTGAGTGTCCATTCTCAGGCCACCACCCCTGGACTTGTGGGATGGAGAGTGGAAAAAGGGTGCCTAACACCTGGGTCTCTTGTCCCCCACTCTCGGAAACCTCAGAGGTCAATGACCCATGGATGGCTCGGGGCCTGGCTGTTCACATTAACAGCGGTCAGTGACCCCTGTTGATTGCTGTCCTTATGGGTAGAGTTCTCCTTTGGTTGGGGAGAAAAGTCTGATTCAAGGGGTGGAATGGGCCACATCACTTTGTTGGGCACAGTGGTACTCGCTGCCTACTGGGATGCACCTGTGAGCAAGTTATGGTTAGGTGCTGCACAGTTATGGTACACAGGTGAGAAGAAAGGTTCCCCATAGGTCAGTTCGGTAGTTAAAGAGAGTGTAGACCGAGGGATCCATCTGAATTCAGATGGAAATAAAACTGACCAGTACTTCTGCAGTAGAGGGCCACTGTTCACATTCTATCGCCTAAGCAGGGAAGTTCATCAACACATTGATTAATTTCTCCTGGCTTTAGGATGGATTTGAGACGTGTTGGACCTGGCCCTCTAAGCAGGGTCATCCCCAAACATTTTGCCTTTTACCATCTACATTGAACTGAATTTGTTTTTGTTGGCCTTAAGACTCTGTGCACTCTACCACTGCTAACCATTGCTAAAGTGCTTGTGCTCTCTCCTGAAAACATGGTTTAGTTGGCTTATACCCAATTGGTACATTTAATTTACTTACAAGTTACTTGTAGAGTGGTATCCTATATACCCTGGGCCTATAAATTAAATGCTACTAGTGGGCCTTCTGCCCTTATTGTGTCATCCACTTAAACATGTTCCAGACCTGCCGCCTGAATGCTGTGTTAAACTTCAAATTCGACTTGGCAATATAACCCCCAGACCAAGCCTTTAACCTTCCTTTTATTACATATAAGCCACCCCTAATGTAGGCCTCAGGTAGCTCATAGGACAGGGTGCTGTATAATTATAAGGTTGGACATGTACATGTAATGCTTACATGTCCTAGTAGTGAAAAACTCCTAAATTTGTTTTTATCTACTGAGGCCTATCCCTCCCACGGAATAACTTGGGGATTTCTTATTACATTTAATAAGTTATAATTTCCAATTGGGAGCAGGTAGCTATGTTACAATTTAATGGTAAAGTCTATTTTCTTATTATCATTTTAAAAATGGCACTTTTGGAAAGTTGCCATTTTTCTCCCCATAGCCATTTTGTACCTGTAGCCTGCCGGGAGTCACATGACTGTGTGTAACCGACGGACTTTGTGAATTTCTCCCAGGCAAGTCACATAATAGAGATGTTAGGTGCCTCAATGGGCCATCTGCTGGCAGGATAATGGGGGGTGGGGGTGCCTGAGCCCAGCCTCACTTGCATCTGAATAGGGTGTTCTATGCCTTCACACAAAGATCTTAATGACCCCCGCCCTCCTCCCCCCACACTGGAAACAGCCTGGAGCTAGGGGAGCGGAGTCCAGAAATTCCATGCAATTCAAAGAACCTTTCTAGAAGCTTCCTCCACCTACCAGAGTAAGGGCACAAGGGTATAAAAATAGGACATTCAGACCCACTCTTCAGTACACTTCTAGACCTGTGAATACTCTGCCAGGAAGAAGGACTGCTGTACTGCTGGAAGGACTGCCACTCTGCTAGAAAGCTGCTCTGAAGGACTGCTGCCCTGTTGACCTGCTGCTCTGTTTGCTGCTGCTGGGCTACAAGGACTGAATCTTCAACTGTCCCAGGACCACAAGAGTTACCCACAAGGGCTAGTTTGCTGGCCTTCTGTTCAGAGCCATGGGACGTAAAAGACTTCCTCCATCGTTAACCTGCACCTGGTCCCAGCTTGAGTGAGTCTTGACCCTCCAAGTGGTGCCTTTCCAGTCTTGACCTTTGGAAGTGGTGCTAAAGGTGCCCAGATAGCCAAAATCAAAAACTGGGGAATTTTCAATTAAAAAACTGCTCTGAGAACCAGGAGGAGAATGGGCCCAACCTGCTCGCCTATACACTTGAGATGAATCTCTGGTCTGATTGACTCTGCGGCTTCTCCGGCTACCTTCTTCTCTGCAGCAGTGATTTTTTTTCTGTGGTTCTTCATCAAAGGGCTATACAACTTCATAGAACTGTCTTCACCTACAGCCATCTGCCTCACCCCACTGAAGATTTTCAACTTCCATTTCAGCAACTATGTCCAAATGTAGAAATCTTCATCAAGGCATCAACCCAATGACATCTGACGATGACACTCCCTCTCGGACACCTCCTGCAGCCTTGCCCTACTGAACTTTATCTTCTGAGAACATTTCTCTTAGAAATGTTTCTAACTCCGAAGGTAAGCACTAACCAGGCCCAATCCACTTCTTGTATCTGAACCGCACTCTATCAAGGTTGGCCATATTTTTTCGACTTTGAGCTGGTATTGCGTGACTAGATGCCCATGGTGGGTGCTTTGAACCTTTAGAAGCTAGTTTTTACTAAAAACTGTAAACATTCCTAACTCATCATTTTGGTGTCAAATGATTTATCACAATTAACTCTAGTTTTCTAAATTAGTTTGGGATTTTTCTTGTGTTGCGTTTTCACTTTATTACTGTTTGATAGCTGCATAAACACTTTACACACTGAGTCTAAATTAAGCCTGACTGCTTTTGTGCAATGCTACCCAGGGCTAAGCACAGGTTAAATTTGGGACTTTTTGTGGTTCACCCTGCAAGGGCTTGTGGCTGTTGCTTAACCACGGCTCACACCCCAGTTAACCAAGAAACCAATTTCTCACATTGGAGCACTGATCAAATTACTTTAGATCCCTGTATGGGAGCTAAATTGGTAACCAAAGAAAAATAACAAAATCCATTGTTGAAACATAAGTAATATAATTATAATTGAATATGTAAATTTGTCAACAATAATGACAAAAGCAGGAAGAGTTCACATATATGATGTAAATCAAGAAAGTTTCAAGATGTTGTGTTTTTTCCTACTCAATTGAATATTATGGCACCACTGGTATGTGTGAGCTAACATGATTCTACATTCTACAGGTGGCAATTTTCTCTGCATTGCTTGAACATATTAATGCTTAATAAATTGCATTGCTTGTACATATTAATGCTTAATAAATATATCTGACAATTATTTATATTTTTGGGCTACTTCACTTCCTCTGATGGTACTTCAAATGGGTCTACCTGTATCACAGATAAAAGAACCTGAAGGTTGGCCTGCCCTTGCTTTTGTCACTCTAAACAGTTTGGAGCCAGGACCAGGGAAAGGCGAAGAACTGACCAGAACCAGTTTTGGGGGTAGGCCAGGGAATTCCCACACACAAAAGCAGACCCTAGGTATAAAAGTGGAACCTTCAGAAACTCTCATCAGAACACTCCTTGACCAGTGGAAGATTCAGAATATGGACTTCCCTGCTGCTGAAGGAACTACATTGCAGGCAGAAGAAGGAAGTTTGGACCTACTTCCCTTTATCCCAGGCAACTCAAGAGTGAATCCAAGGGTTCGTTGGCTGATGCCCCGGTGTGAGCTACAGGCATACAACAAGCTTCCAGAGGCATACCTGCAACTACCAGGTCCAACTGAACCTGCCTGAGCCCCGCTGCTTGCCTCTGCGTGAGTGAGTCCTGATAACAAAGCAGTGTCCCCCAGGTCCTGAATACCTCTCTGGCATCAATGCAAACTCATTCTCAAGAAAAGGTAAAAATCCTGACATTGGGCTTCTCGCAACCGCAAAGTGACCTATTCACGTCAAGAGTCGACTGGCTGCGATGACTGCCAATGCGATGCTGCAGTAGGAGCCACTCTTCCAACGACTGGCAACACAAACCAGCAGCAACCGTTCATGTTGATCAACAAATGCAAACCTCTAATGACGATGGACTCTACAAGCTACAGCAACAGTCAGTGATCGCCAACCTGCTCCTTGCAGCCGTCTCCATTGCAAACAGAACTCTCTGGCTGGACTTGGGAAAGTAACTCTTCAGCAGGACTCTGGTCCCTGTAACTGACCCATGCTTCAACACAGTCACCATAAACTTGAGACTCTCTGCCGGGCCCATTCAACCAGATAACCACAAGGTGGTTTGTACTATTTCTACCTAAAACTTTAAAAATGAATATCTCCAGTTTTACTGATTTAATTTTTCTCATTCTGGCATCATGTTATTCATTCAAATGTACTCCATTTGTCTGACTTGGTTTGGGGTTTTTCTTGTATTGTGTTTAGCCTTTATTAATTCTTGTGTGGTGCATGAAAACTTTACAGATTGGCTGCAAGGTAGGCCTGACAAATTTGTACCAAGCTACCAGAGGGTAAAGCACAGGTTAATTGTGTGACCTTTGTGGTTCACCTTGACAGGGATTGAGTTTATTATCTCAATTAATAAACCAACTTGTTAAACACAGCAAACCATTATTCAACCTATCAACTACAGTTGGGGAGCCTGTCTCCTTATCTCACCTTATAAATGATAGCGTAATTTTACAATTTGTTTGTGTGCAAATCACCTTTTTTGTGAAGACAGTGAGAGTAGATGTGTTGAAGATCAATGGATGAAGATTCATGAAGCTATGAACCTGCCAGGTATAATGCTTTTGCTTGGCTGTGTATAGAGAAAGGACCTTGACATATGTAGGATATTGGAGTTTTAGTCACAATCCTTGTTAGAGTGAACCACAAATGTCACTAAATAAACCTGTGCTTAACCCTTTGGTAGTTTGGCACAAAGCAGTCAGGCTTAACTTAGAGGCACAGTGTAAATTAGCTATGCAGTACTCAAACAGTAATAAAGTGAAAACAAAACACAAGACATATCCCGATTTAATTTAGGAAAATAGAGTCAATGTTATAAATAAAATGACACCAAAATAATGTTTAAAAAATCTGTAGAACTCGAGTTATACATTTTTAAAGTTTAAGGTTCAAAATGAAGCCAAAAAGTGCTAAGCTTCAACTGGGTTCATCTGGTTGCTCTTGACTGGGACAAAGTTGAAAGTTAGGGCCGACCGCGATGGAGCACGGGTCGGACATGGGACCTGGTTTGTTCCAATGAAATTTTTTACCTTTGATATGGAAGTCAAAAATCCTCAGATGGGCGAAGCAGTAGTCTGTGGTCCAAGAGGGCTCCATATCGTCGAATAGCCGCTGGATGAGTACTTGGTGAAGCCTCTGACTTTTGGGGAGAAAGCTCAGAGCAGGAGAAACTTGAATTCCACTCCCAGAGGAGGTTCCTCTCTGGACGGACCCAGCAGTTACGCAACTTCGTTGGATTAGCTTGGAGGTTGTTCCTGCTCCCACACTGGTTCTCAGAGCAAACATTTGGCAAAAAAAGTGTCAGGTTTCAGGAAACGTCAGGAGGGGTACACTTTGACACAAGCCAAAGATTCAGTACCTTTGAGGACAGCACTTGGGAGTCAAAATTGACTCCAGCAAAGGCCAGCAGCAGGGTCTGGGCAAGTTCAATTTGAACTGGTCAGGTGGGAATGCAAGAGAATAACTCTTTGAGCTTGCTGTGTCTCTGTAACCCAAAGAGGTCAGGATTATCACACTCGGAGTTGACGTCTTTGTCCTGGGTGCAAGAGGGAGAGCAGGTTCAGTGTTCAAGGCTCTTCTCAGGTCACTAGGTTCTTCCAAAGGCCCAGAAGTGATCAGAGGAGGGTATTGAGGATTCCACATTCACACAGTGCCAATCTGTGGGTAGAGGAAACTCATGGCCACACTCTAAGCAGGGGCAATTTTTTCAGGGGTGACCATATCCACTTTTTGCAACATTACCTGTGTGTTTTACTGTATTATCCCACATTGCCCCTCTGTAACTAAATCCAACCTAGTAAAACCTATCTTGTCCTAGTCAGGGTTCCCAGTTCCCACCTAGAGGTGTGGCTAAGATAATGAGCAATCTGTCCTTTCTGGTGAACCCCAACCGGTTCTGGGGCATCCAACCTCACTCCCCTGCCCCCACTGGGTTTGATCGAACCTGACTAAGTAGACAAAGGGAAACAGGCCTAAATATGAGCTACATCTGATAGTGGAAGGGTAAGCACTCTGTGGAGCTCAGGAAGGAGCTGGTACAACCCCCAGGCTGGATTGTTTTTCCTGTTCTAAATCTCTAGTCTGAAAAGATTGTACTTTCATAAATACTGCTGGAATCAGGGAGTTTAGCATTTATAGAGTGGTAACATCAAAAGCATCAGTTACTGAGTGAGGGTCCCATCAACATTTGGGGTCATCTTAGAAATTATTTTTGTTTCTGCCAGCAAGCCAATCACTCATGTCTCTCTCTAGTAATAAACAAATGTGAGGACATTTCCCCAAGGTTTCGCTATTAGAGTTAGTGCAAAGATCAGTAAGAGAAATATAATAGGAATGACTCAGGTTGTCATCTTGACGTAAAATGAGGTGCAAATTCTGATAAAAAATGTGGTGCAAATCTGTGTCTCTTATAATACTGTCTAAAATTTGATCTCCTACATCAGTGGAGCTCTTACCTAACAGAGAAAGAGACTGAAGATCTGCATGCCTCCAAGAGATATTATTGACTGTGCAAATGTAGTATGTCTACCTATGTGCTCTAACTGCCAAGAGCAATCAAATGCACGAGATGGTGTCAGGGTAGGTGGAGATAGAAGTCTTGGGGGGATTAAACAAACTGGTTGGTACAATTAACAGAATCACCACAAGAACCTCGGCTATAATAGCCATTACTTAGAGTAAAAATACATTTCCATGACACAAGTTTACCAGCAGCTGTAAGCTGTTACAAATGTGTGCAAGTTGGATGTCACTGGATATTCAAAGACTGAATGATAAAACCACCCAGAACTCTAAACCCTACTAAAAACAACTTTTGTTACTTCCCAGGTTTGGTCTCTTCCTTTGGGGAAGGCATTTCTTCAAAGATTTTATTTTATGCTAAGCCTCATGGGGTTTTCTAGACTCTAAACGTAACATGAAAGAACATAAAACCATCTGACAAGCTGCACAATTTATGGAGTAAATTCTGAGCAGAGATATATCCTATATACCTGAAGATGATCTAAGAACTTTTGTACAGGATTTTAAATTGCAAAGGTTGGGGAGGGGAACTGTATTTGACAAGGACTGTCAAAGTGTTTCTTCCCAACTGTAAAGCTATATTTATCTCTGCTGCTAGTTCGGGGATGGGACATGTGTTTTACATCCATCTAACAGACCCAGAATCTATTTCGCTTAGCGGTGAGGGTGATTTTTACATTGTCTAGTTTGCCTATATAGGGATTTTTGTAATGTAAACAACTGGATTAATAATTGGGATAATCAGGGGACCTACAGTCTTGTGACAGCCAGTTGATTTTAAGAGTTGAGGTGGCAAAGTTTTCTTTCCAAAATATTCTTTCTCAGTTGTTTTTTTACACATTGCAACTATTATTTGAAAATCCTTACACCTATTGCACACATAATTCCTTCCTATTTATCAGTTTTTTATTTTTACATTATATTTAAAACGAGTTGGGTTTGCAACAGTTATTTTTGCTGAATGTTTCGTTAGGTCTCATTTTTCAATGTAGTCTTTGTCTGATCCATTTGGCTTGGCCCATATGTGCCATAATACGTAAAAACATACCAAAGTAAGTTGTCAGGCTCACTAAGATGCTCAAATTCACATCTGCTTTTGGCAGCAGATCTTGCATTCACTAAGATAAAATTTAAAAGAAGTGCATATTGAAGTGAATGGGGCTGTCTGCGCAAGAGACACTGGGCATGATGAAAGATCTTCACTACTTAGGCCTCGATTACAAGTTGCATGGTACTGGCAGGGTGCAAACTTCACATGTGGAGTATACATTACTATGGTGTAACACTACACCAGTCCCATGCAATTGTGATTTAAACCCCATGCAATGGGGAATAACGCTGTGGGTCTAGATTATTCAGTTGTAATCCCACACCCAATTCCCAATTCCGAGAGGTTTTTACACATACATATACCACCTGCAGTGAGCAGGTGGTAAATTTATGCCATGACCTGACTGTGGGGTGGAGGAGGAAGGAGTGCAGTGTGTGGTGAAGAAAAGAAGAGCAAACTAAGGGCCAGATGTAGGTAGGTAAAAAATTGCGACTCGCAAATTGCGAGTATTTGCGACTCGCAATTTGCGAGTCGATAACTGCAATGCAGGTAGAAATTGCGAGGACAACTTGCGACTCGCACACGGAGTCGCACCGCAGATAGCGAGTCCACTGTTTGCGAGGTCGCTATTTGCGACCGCGCAAAAAACGGACTCGCAATTTGCGAGTGTGCGTCGCAAATAGCGACTGTGCTGAAAATTGAATGCAGGTGCTGCAGAACACTCTGGAAAACACTTCAGAACACTCAGGAAAACACTTCCTGGCTCATGATGATGACATCACAGCCAGGAAGTTTACAAATACACCTGGGAGGAGGGAGGACCACACCCATTGCAACTTCAGCACAGCTAACAAACAGAGCTCCTGCAACCATGGCTGACAATCCTAGGAAAAGGAAGCTAAAGTTTGCTGAAAAGGAGTTGGAGGTCTGACTGATGAGTGCTGTCAGCACCATGACGAGCTGTTTGGCAGGGCAGCCCTCACCGTGCCAGACACAGTGAAGAAAAGAATTTGGCAGGAGATCCAGGACAAGGTCAACTCCCTGGGGGTCAGCCACCGGAGTGTGGAAGAACTGAAGAAAAGGTGGTATGACCTGCGCTCCCGGACCAAGGAGAGGGTGGCAGAGCGGCTCCGGGAGATGAGAGGCACAGGAGGGGGACCATCGACGGTACCACCACCCACACCCCTGGAGGAAAGGGTAGAAGAGACCCTAGAGCCTGAGGCTGTAAGCGGGATGGGAGATCTGGACACCTCTGAGCCAGGACCATCAACCGGTGAGTACCATGTGACATTCATGTACCCTCATCAATGCCATACCCCCACCCACCTTGTACACAGGGGCATGCACAACCAAGAAAGCTCCATTTCAGAGTAGCAAACACCAGAATGATGCATTATGGGCAATGTAGTCAAGTAGGCAGTTCATAGGCAATAGTTTATTAGGAAGTTGATAACAGATAGTAGACACTGACAGTGTGTTCCCTATGTCCCACAGGTCTCCCACAAGACACTCCCACCAGCCCAAGCAGCCAGGGGCCAATGGTCAGCCAGCACACACAGGAGATAACAGGACCAGCCACCACTGCTACCTGCACCACCAACACCATGCCCTCTCAGGAAACACCTGTTGCAACAGTGGTGTGTGAGCCTGCACCAGGTACGAGCCAGAGTGCCACGGCAGACAATACAGGGCCTCAACCGCTTCGCAGGCGACGTAGAATATCAAAAGCAGAGCGGCAGGCAGAGTCAGGGCATGCCTCCACATCACCAACCGAGGCCCAACTGCTACGGGGTCAGCGCCTGCAAAACCAACAATTAAGGAGGATTAGTGGGGTATTGTGGCGCTTTGAACGCAATCATGCCATCAGTATACAGCAGGTACATTCGGAGTTGCAGGTGATCGGTACCAACACGGGTGACCTTGCACTGTCTATGCGCCAACTAGTGGCAGGACTGCTAACGCAGAGTGACACTGCACGGCGCAGGGACCGCCAGCTGCTGCAACGCCTGGACAGGATGGCCTCCTCTATAGTTAGGCTGGCTGTCAACACAACAGGGCTGTCTAGGTGCACAGTCAGCCTCCAGGTGGACATGGGCCACTTTGCAGGTGATGTGGCATGGGGACTGGGCCGTCTCAGCCATACAATGGACCTCATGGAGGCACGGCAGGTGGCTAGGGGCACAGGCGACACGCCACAGGACAGTGAGGAGGGCTCCACTGTCAGCAGTGTCTCTGCCATTGACAACAGGGTGCTACGTAGTGGAAGCACAAGGCAGGGCACTGCTGACCCCCCTAGTACCAGCCAGGCTGGCCGAGCCCGCCGTAGGGTGTGAGCTCCACACTGTCCTTGGGTTTGGGGTATATGATGTCAATGTGTCCCATGCCAGGTGGACTATTGAAGCCCCTGAACTGTTCCTATTGTACATAGTTTTGTGATTTGCACTTATTAAATCACTTGTTCTTTCCACTTAACACATGGACTCATGGTGTGTTACTATGGTGAGTATGGTAAAAGTTGGCACGTAACTTCCAAAGTATTGGTTTGCAATGTGTTCCCGTCTCAGTCTGCCTTGATTTGCGATGCTCCTATCCCCATGATGGCGATGTGGTTGCTCTTGCTCTTCATCCTCAGAATCTGGGTCTTCAGGGGTGAGAGGTAGCCCACGTCGGGTGGCAATGTTGTGCAGTATAGCGCATGCAACAACTATTTTGAAAGCTGTTATTGGGGTATACTGGAGGGCACCTCCACTTCGGTGGAGGCATCTGAACCTTGATTTCAGCAGTCCAAAGGTACGTTCTATCATGTTCCTGGTCCTCTTATGTGCACTGTTGTATCGCCTCTCGCAATCATTGCTGGGTGTTAAGTACGGAGTTAGTATCCATGGATGTAGTGCATATGCACTGTCACCTGTTTGGCACAAAACGTACAAAGTTAGCAAGGCATGGGTGGTTTGCACATTGACCTGTGTGCATGTCTTCAAGGTGTATTCAGCTCTACCTAGGAGGTATCCGTCTCCAAACTCCCCACGTTCCAGGCGTTGGTGTATCCCACTGTGCCTAAAAATGTAGGAGTCATGAGTACTGTCTGGAAATTTGGCAAACATGTCAGTGATGATATAATGGGCGTCACATACCACCTGAATATTGAGTGAGTGGGTACACTTCCTATTGCGGAACAGATATTCCAGGTTTGCAGGAGGGCATATTTGTATATGTGTCCCATCTACACACCCTATGACATGGGGGGAAGTTGGCAATCCTGTAAAATTCCAACTTGGTGCTGTTAATTTCTGCCTCATTCCTGGGTAGGTATATGTATCGGGACATGTGTGTGAGTAAGGCGTCTAGGAATGCCCTAAAGAACCGTGATTGTGCACTTTGGGATACCCCACCTGCCACAGCAATGACCCCCTGATAGCTACCCGAGGCCAAGAGGTGCAGTGAACATAGCACTTGCACATGCGTAGGGATGGCGCAGCCGCGCACAGTCTGGCGTTTTAGCTGTGGTTTGAGAAAATCTATTAAATCTAGTATAGCTGCGCTGCTAAGTCTATATTTATCATAAATGTCCTCCTCAGTTTGCTGGAAGAGTGTCTGCCTTGTTCTGTATATCTTCTCCTGTCTCTGGCTCCTCCTCCTTCTCTGCTGGGTGGCGTGGGCTCTCCTCCTCACGGCTATCAGGTATATCTCCGCCATCTTGAGTAACCCAGATGCCTTCTAGGTCTCCTTTTATACTTTGGTAATGGTTACCACCTGCTCTGAGTTAGTGGTAAATTGGAAGTGCAAAATGGGCTTTTTGCGACTAGGTGCAATTTTCGAGTTGCTATTGCACATGGTTTGCGACTCGCAAATTGTGACTTCCTATTTGCGGGTCGCAAAATGAGGTCGCAAATTTTGCGATTCGGTAACGGCTCGCATCGCATTTTGCGAGTCGGAAATGGGATGTTTGCATCCCATTTCTGATTTTGCGGGGTCGCAAATTGCGAATCGGGCCATTTGCGACTCGCAAAAGTTTGCTACATCTGGCCCTAAGTTCTGTCAGGGGGGCACTGTATGCTCCATTCTGTCAGAAAAAAGGGGAAATAGGCTCTGCTGCAGCAAAGCATCCTGCATTTGTTTAGGGCAGAATTATACCTTGTAGAATCGGATCTGGTGTTCCAAACTGGAGAAAACAGGGTCCAGGAACACAGCTCCACTCAATTAGGTGGAGCAGAATTCCATATGGTAATTCCACTGTGCCACAGTGCTATTAATGTCACCCGTGCAGCTACAAAGAGTATAGAGAGAACAGGGAATTCAGGCCCATATCTGTTTGGCATTCAACACTGGGTATGCGTTCTTATGGATGTGGAGTATGTTGTGCTGCAGGTCAACTAGAAGAGCATATTGGCAAAGACAGGTTTTCCTTAAACATGATGCCAGCACATCCCTGCATGCATCAGCATGGCACCCATCACTCAGGGCTTTTAAGAAGGAGTCACCCACAACCAGGCAAGGATGTAGGAAGATCATCCTACCTCCAAGCAGATCAAAGGAAGGGGAAAAGGCGAGAAAGTAAAAAAAAAAAAAAATCCCAACAAGAATATTTAGCTAAAATACATGCTCAGGCACCCGCAACCTAGAATTAAATTCAAAGAATATCTCTGTGTGGCTGTCCAAAATGTAGTTGTCATTTAGGGCACATAAACAAAGAACCGCCAATAACAGGGTAACAGGGACAGGGGATGGAGACATAACCACCAATCCCAAGGCAACTTGTAGGGTGGGAAACCTGAAAAGAAATGTGACTTGCAGACAGGCAGCTTAATTTGCTATAAAGACAAAGCTACAGTCTGCAGACTTCTACAAATGGTCATACTGCGAAAGCAGGGGATTGAGCTTGTTAGGTGAACCCCAGTAAGTCCTCATAACCGTGCAGAATTCTAAAATGATATTTCATATCATGCATCATCCTGGCTAAAGTTTGAGAGATGTAATTACGAGCATGGCCTTATTACCTAACGTAGTGATTTTAAAGTGTGAAACGTTCACCTCTTTTTGGTCAAAGTATTGGCAAGTACAAAAGCTTTCTTAAAATGAAGAGGGCCAACGCTCTTCCAGAAGTTTAAAGGATATCACTTGACAAAAACAGTAAAATTAAAAATAAAGTAACAGGAGGGCACTCTTCCCTAAAACTCACAACGAAAATAGGAAATGGTGACAAATTAGGAAGAAAATAAAAACTTTGGAAATACAATTAAAAATTCTGTAAAATAGTTAAAAACAGCTTCTACCCCACGGTATCCGCCATTTTTATACATTTCAGGCGGTACATTATTAATATGACAATATAAACTTTCAACATTATGTTATCAGACAAATAGTTCTGTTTATTTTTACTACAATATTGTTGCCTTCCTTTTATATGTATTATTAACGCACTTAATTGATTTTGTTGATCTATTTAAACATTTGAATACATATGTTCAAACTGAAAAACAAAGAAAAAGACTTACGTGGGGGTTTAGTGTGCTTATATTCTAGCTTGTGTTGTGGATTCTTCCTAAAATATCAAATTATAACGAATGTAAGTTACGTTAAAACAATTGCATGCACTGAAATCAGATTTTATTTTAGAAAATGGCAAAGAACAAAACCTTATTTCTAATTATCTACATCATTCTAGCCGTGAGCACAGACAGAGACACTGAGCCAAGCAGCATGAAATAAAACATACACATTTGGCTGTATGAAATACACCGACAGAATTCAGGTCGGTGTGAAACCTCGCATGTTCCATACTCAGTAGCGTCTTTCAAATAAAGCCCACATTTCGAATAGGGATTTGAATGAGACACTGCCGATGGGCACAGTACAAGCGCATTTGTAATAATGAACTAATTATAGAATACCTCTGTCCGTAGTCTTTATGTGTTTCACCGTGCTAATCCTTTTTTGATGTTTGAGGCATTTCATGCCTAATCCTCCTTAGTTTTTATGCACAAAAGGTATCCAGGCCAAATGTGCATCTCCCCCCTCCCCAGATGTTAGGAATTCTAAATGTACCAAGGGTTTGTGGATTTCCCCTCAAAGGACCCATGAAAACAGCCAAACTATAACAATTTTAAGAAAAATGAGGAAACCATACTGTGGAAGAAAGTATATGTCGCTTTCCAAAAATGTCACCCACAAAAGTTTTGCCTTGGTAACATCACCATCCTTCCAGCTTTCAGGAACAAAGACAGTTTAAAAATAATTATCATCGTGTTTGCATTTTTCAAAGTGGTAGTCCATTTTGTCTTAGTTCTGGTTTCTAGTTATTTGAAGGTTGTGGTAGAAACAGGTATGAAACCCATGGATGAACCAGGAAAGTAATACATTCTGAAAACTATTTGTTTTTAAACAAAATTTGGCAGAGGGCCATTTGTATAGCTTTTTTCATGGTTTCCAAAATAATTCAAATTAAAGAGCATGAAAAAAGTCGAAAAAAATGAAAATAGGTGACAGAGTTTTCTCTGTACTTTTTGCCCTGATGGCAAGTTTACAAAGAGTAGCATACTGTTAAGTTCCCCAGGCCCATCTGGTCACATGCCTATATAGTGTTGGTTCACCAAAAACAACAAGTGACCTACAGCTTATAATTATTTTTTACTGTGTAAAAACTGTGCAATAATTCATATGGTAAAAGCTAATGGATAAAAAATGTATGTTAAGAAAACCTATGTATTTTTTTAATGTGCCCAAAATACTGAGTTCACAAACAGTAGTTATTGGTTATTGGAATTTGTAATAACATATTATCATGTACTTTAGAGTTCATGTCCTAAAATGGGTCCTTTCTTGCACACTGGCTTACATTTCGAATTTGGAAATGGAGTGAAATTCAACTTATAATAACAAATGTTATTCAATTCTGTATTTCCACATTTCCCCCTGCGCAAATAGTACCTCATTTGTGTGGTGGGTTTTCCGCCATGATAGGAAAAAGCCCCAAAACACAATGTGAAGACATCAAATTTAGCCCGTAAAAAACATCACACATATTGGTGAAGTGAGTACCTGGGGTATTCGGCCTCCACTGAGGGAAACTTACAAAGCTGAGTAATTTCTGAAAACTAGATACTAAGGAGAGTCCAGGATAGTATGGCTTGCAAGGATCCCATGATCATTTAATACACTCCTATGGCTAAAATCACAAAATCACACATGTTCCTCACGTTTCTGTGAAAATAAGTTTCAGAATCTAAAGGGATACTCAAAATTCCTACTGCCCAATGTTCCTACACTTCTCCAGATAAAAATGGTACCCCACTTGTGAGGCTGGCCCCATTCATTGTGACACGCTAGGCCCCAAAAAACAACATGGACACCTCATAGGTTCACCATGAGAAATGATCCATTTTGGCCATGTGGGTAACTGTGATATTTTGCACCTAGGCTTGGATGCCAAACATTTATTGATTCTTTTAGTAGGAGTGGGGCATGCATAGTTATACCTTGATAAAAAGAAAGTAACAATAAATACACTCTGGATGGAGGGCCACTTTGGCTTTGCAAAACATGTAGAAGGGAGCAACAAGAGACATTTTTCCCTGTAAGGAATATAAAGAAAAATACTCCACTTGGATAAATTTAAGATACCTTCCAACAGGCCCCATATCAGGTGGGTTAATAGTGACCAGTTGGGTTTTTGTTTTTTTAGCAACAGTTATGCGTACAGGGACTCATACACGCCCATATGCTATGAAAAACATGTAAATACAAAGCTCAGGGAACATACAGGATTTGTAGGTGCTCCAAAAACACGTAATACCCAGAGCCAACAACTGAGTTGCACCTTACAATGATTTTTCATTGTGTACCAACTATAGAGCAATTCATATGGTAAAGTACAACAAATGAAAAATTGGTATGCAGGAAACCTATGTATTTTTGCAAAATGCACATGATATTGAGTATAATGAGTTTACGATCAGCAGTTATTAATAGACCTCTGAATGTATGGTTAACCATACTATTAAGGAATTCACAAGGTATTTTGCAAAAGATCTTCTTTCTTGCACACAGGCTTACATTTTGAAGGCACAAATGCAGAGAAATCCAATTGGTAATAACAAACGTTCTACTATTCTGTGGAACATGACGACCAATAAAAACAGTACCCCGCCTGTGTGGATTGGCCAGCGTCTGTTACCATATGACGCCCATGATCACAGAGCGTGGGTAACAAGGCTGTTTTCAAATAAAAGTGCATTAAAACAATGGTGCTCTGTTTGGACAATAATATTTTGTTAAATACACACACCTATATTTATATACACAATAATATAAGAATACAATATTAAGAAAATGTTGTGCTATATATTACCTGTAGCAGTACTTGAATAATTGCTGTGAGAGAATCACAATCACTTCTTATTACAAGATTCACATACTATGACTCGTTCTCTATTTGCTTCAGGGCAATCCACGGACAAATTCAGAGCTCAAAGCAGAAAAGTGTGCAGGGGGTACTAGCAGTGGTGATGTGAAGACCATTTAATAACTATGACAAGAAGGCATTCAACTGCTCTAGTAACTCCAGTAGATGGTTCAAATCAGACTGGACAAGAAGTACTAGACAAAAACTACTTTGCTTATTGATATCTGATTCAGATTCTTGCAGAAAGTAGCCAGTAATCAGGCAAAGTGCTCACAGTAAGGGTAAACCAAAGGATGATGTGGGCTGAACCACTGCCCAGTGGTGTATGCTACAAAGGGAGGAAGTAAAACTTGAATGACAGGTTAACAGACTAATGGAAAATGACCACTGACCCAAAGCTCCTACATGTAAATATGATTATTTTAAAGAAAAACAGGATAACCCGCAATATTCTTACAATATATATGGCAATTGATATCCTACATATTGCCATTGCAGGGTTCTTGTGGAGTTTACAAACCAACAATTACAAACCACTTGCCCTTTGGCATTGTGGTTAATAATATCAGAATAACTCCTCAATGGAAATATTGGACCACAGTGCACTGTTAACCATTATGTATCCTCTCTCTCTAGATAGTTAACTTTATACATTAGAGTAGGTGACAGGGGCTCTGTAGTTCTGATTAAGTCAGATGTTTTCATTACATTAAATCTGATCTATTATTCCACATCACAAAGTGCATGGTACATAGCAGCAGGAAGCACATCCACTATTTAGTGAAGATCAGGAGACCTTACAGGTACTACTGTTATCCATTTTCTGAAGCTAGTGATAGCAAAGATAGCACAAGAGGAGACTCTGAAGCCTTTCTTTGCTTCTCCAGCAGAAACAAATATGATTTTTACTAGGGAGACAGTGGCACTGGAGAAGCGTCAGAGGTATTCTATTGTTTTGGAGTTTTCAGTCATCCTCCAGGACAGAGAAAACTGAATGCAGGAGGGGTTACCTGCTAAGTGACCAGAAACTAAGCGGGAGGCAGAGCAGTCTCTACCTCTTAAGCCTTGCATGGCTACATGCGTCAAGTTGGCCAAAGGGCCACTGCTAACAGCCAAATGTCGCACACAGTAGGAATTGGCTACCCGCCGTAGGTTGGAGACATCAATGACACACAAACACTCCGAAAAACTAGTTCTGGCAAAGCAATGGATGCACTTTCATACAGAAGTGGTAAAGAAGATACTCCTACAAATTGAGTCAAAGGGAAAATAAAACAAAATTTATGCGAAGCAACTATGCAATACAGACTCTTCCTTGCACCCAGCTATAACAAGCCTCCACTATAACACTTTTTGAACTTTCCTTCTGGTAAAGAGGCTTACTCTATCCAAATTACACAATGGATTAGATTAGGTTTATGTAGGAAAGTACCATCTTGCCTGGCATGTTACCCCCATATTTCACTGTATATATGTGTTTTAGTTGTATGTGTCACTGGGACCCTGCCAGCCAGGACCCCAGTGCTCATAAGTGTGCCCTGTATGTGTTCCCTGTGTGATGACTAACTGTCTCACTGAGGCTCTGCTAACCAGAACCTCAGTGGTTATGCTCTCTCATTTCTTTCCAAATTGTCACTAACAGGCTAGTGACCAATTTCACCAATTTACATTGGCATACTGGAACACCCTTATAATTCCCTAGTATTTTGTACTGAGGTACCCAGGGTATTGGGGTTCCAGGAGATCCCTATGGGCTGCAGCATTTCTTTTGCCACCCATAGGGAGCTCTGACAATTCTTACACAGGCCTGCCACTGCAGCGTGAGTAAAATAACGTCCACGTTATTTCACAGCCATTTACCACTGCACTTAAGTAACTTATAAGTCACCTATATGTCTAACCTTTACCTGGTAAAGGTTGGGTGCTAAGTTACTTAGTGTGTGGGCACCCGGCACTAGCCAAGGTGCCCACACATTGTTCAGGGCAAATTCCCCGGACTTTGTGAGTGCGGGGACACCATTACACGCGTGAACTATACATATGTCACTACATATGTATAGCGTCACAATGGTAACTCCGAACATGTCCATGTAACATGTCTAAGATCATGGAATTGTCACCCCAATGCCATTCTGGCATTGGGGTGACAATTCCATGATCCCCGAGTCTCTAGCACAGACCCGGGTACTGCCAAACTACCTTTCCCGGGGTTTCACTGCAGCTGCTGCCAACCCCTCAGACAGGTTTCTGCCCTCCTGGGGTCCAGCCAGGCTTGGCCCAGGAAGGCAGAACAAAGGACTTCCTCAGAGAGAGGGTGTTACACCCTCTCACTTTGGAAAAAGGTGTCAGGGCTGGGGAGGAGTAGCCTCCCCCAGCCTCTGGAAATGCTTTGATGGGCACAGATGGTGCCCATCTCTGCATAAGCCAGTCTACACCGGTTCAGGGATCCCCCAGCCCTGCTCTGGTGCGAAACTGGACAAAGTAAAGGGGAGTGACCACTCCCCTGACCTGCACCTCCCCTGGGAGGTGCCCAGAGCTCCTCCAGTGTGCTCCAGACCTCTGCCATCTTGGAAACAGAGGTGCTGCTGGCACACTGGACTGCTCTGAGTGGCCAGGGCCAGCAGGTGGCGTCAGAGACTCCTTCTGATAGGCTCTTACCTGTGTTGCTAGCCTATCCTCCTTCCTAGGTAGCCAAACCTCCTTTTCTGGCTATTTAGGGTCTCTGCTTTGGGGAATTCTTTAGATAACGAATGCAAGAGCTCATCAGAGTTCCTCTGGATCTCTCTCTCCACCTTCTGCCAAGGAATCGACCGCTGACTACTCTGGACACCTGCAAAACTGCAACAAAGTAGCAAAGATGACTACTGCAACCTTATATCGCTGATCCAGCCGCCTTCTCGACTGCTTTCCTGGTGGTGCATGCTGTGGTGGTAGTCTGCCTCCTCTCTGCACTAGAAGCTCCGAAGAAATCTCCCGTGGGTCAACGGAATCTTCCCCCTGCAACCGCAGGCACCAAAAGACTGCATCACTGGTCCTCTGGGTCCCCTCTCAGCACAACAAGCGTGGTCCCTGGAATTCAGCAACTCTGTCCAAGTGACTCCCACAGTCCAGTGACACTTCAGTCCAAGTTTGGTGGAGGTAAATCCTTGCCTCCCCACGCTAGACTGCATTGCTGGGTACCGCGTGATTTGCAGCTGCTCCGGCTCCTGTGTACTCTTCCAGGATTTCCTTTGTGCACAGCCAAGCCTGGGTCCCCGACACTCTAACCTGCAGTGCACGACCTCCTGAGTTGTCCTCCGGCGTCGTGGGACCTTCCTTTGTGACTTCAGTTGAGCTCCGGTTCACTCTTCTTCGTAGTGCCTGTTCCGGCACTTCTGCGGGCGCTGCCTGCTTCTGAGTGGGCTCCTTGGCTTGCTGGGCGCCCCCTCTGTCTCCTCACGCAATTGGCGACATCCTGGTCCCTCCTGGGCCACAGCAGCATCCAAAAACCCTAACCGCGACCCTTGCAGCTAGCAAGGCTTGTTTGCGGTCTTTCTGCACGGAAACACCTCTGCAAGCTTCTTCACAACGTGGGACATCCATCCTCCAAAGGGGAAGTTCCTAGTCCTCTTCGTTCTTGCAGAATCCACAGCTTCTACCATCCATTGGCAGCTTCTTTGCATCCTCAGCTGGCATTTCTTGGGCATCTGCCCACTCACGACTTGAGTGTGACTCTTGGACTTGGTCCCCTTGTTCCACAGGTACTCTCGTCTGGAAATCCATTGTTGTTGCATTGCTGGTGTTGGTCTTCTTTTCAGAATTCCCCTATCACAACTTCTGTGCTCACTGGGGAACTTACGTGCACTTTGCACCCACTTTTCAGGGTCTTGGGGTGGGCTATTTTTCTAACCCTTAATGTTTTCTTACAGTCCCAGCGACCCTCTACAAGCTCACATAGGTTTGGGGTCCATACGTTATTCGCATTCCACTTTTGGAGTATATGGTTTGTGTTGGCCCTATACCTATGTGCTCTCATTACAATCTATTGCGACTGTACATTGCTTGCATTGCTTTCTATTGCTATTACTGCATAATTTTGGTATTGTGTACATATATCTTGTGTATATTTGCTATCCTCATACTGAGGGTACTCACTGAGATACTTTTGGCATATTGTCATAAAAATAAAGTACCTTTATTTTTAGTATATCTGTGTATTGTGTTTTCTTATGTTATTGTGCATATGACACCAGTGGTATAGTAGGAGCTTTACACGTCTCCTAGTTCAGCCTAAGCTGCTCTGCTAAGCTACCCTTTTCTATCAGCCTAAGCTGCTAGACACCTCTTCTACACTAATAAGGGATAACTGGACCTGGTGCAGAGTGTAAGTACCCCTTGGTACCACTACAAACCAGGCCAGCCTCCTACATTGGTTGTGCAGCGGTGGGATAAGTACTTGCAACTACTTACCGCTTTGTCATTTTGTACTTTTCATAAGAGAAAAATAACAAAAACAAGTTCAGTGTATGTACACCTAAACAAAACGTTTTGCTTTTCTCCTCTTACTCTATTGCTAAGTGCTGAAAAGTACCTCTAAAACTTTCAAAAAGTTCTTAAAAGTTGAAAAAGTTTTTTTCTGTTTTCCTAAAAAGTTCTGAAACTTTTTCTTTCTTTTTCTGTCCCTTAAACCTTTTTCTATCATGTCTGGTACAGGTCAAACTCTGGATCTGACCAGCACTGCTTATGACCACCTGTGCAGAACCTTCACCAGAGGAGCTGGAAGCAGACACTGCTGAGCTTTTGGGTGGAGGGGGGCCTGCCAGGGAGGAGCTGAGTGTGGCACAGCAGACCTGTCCCACACTAGAGGGTCTAAGACAGCAAGCTGTCAAACAGCAAAATGGGGATGTCAGTGACTCTCACAGAGTTTACTGGGAGGACAACCTCTTGTATACTGAAGCAAGGGATCCAAAACCTGGAGCAGCCAGGAGATTGGTGATTCCCCTGCAATACAGAGAGTTCCTCCTAACTCTAGCTCACGACATTCCCTTGGCTGGACATTTGGGACAAATGAAAACTTGGGACAGGCTTGTCCCCTTGTTTCATTGGCCTAGAATGTCAGAGGACACAAAGGAATTTTGTAAGTCCTGTGAAACCTGTCAAGCCATTGGCAAAACAGGTGGTACTCCAAAGGCTCCCCTTATTCCACTACCTGTGGTTGGGGTCCCCTTTGAAAGGGTAGGGGTTGACATAGTTGGCCCCCTTGACCCTCCTACTGCTACAGGCAATAGATTTATTTTGGTGGTAGTGGACCATGCCACTAGATATCCTGAAGCAATTCCTTTAAGGACCACTACAGCTCCTGCAATGGCAAAGGCCCTCCTGGGAATCTTTTCCAGGGTGGGCTTCCCAAAAGAAGTGGTATCAGACAGGGGTAGCAACTTCATGTCTGCTTACTTAAAGGCCATGTGGAAGGAATGTGGTGTGACATACAAGTTCACCACACCCTATCATCCACAAACAAATGGACTGGTTGAGAGGTTTAATAAAACTCTCAAAGTAATGATAATGGGACTCCCTAAAAAACTCCGGAGGAGATGGGATGTCCTGTTACCTTGCCTCCTTTTTGCTTACAGGGAGGTACCCCAAAAAGGAGCGGGCTTCAGCCCCTTTAAACTCCTATTTGGACACCCTGTAAGAGGTCCTCTAACACTTGTAAAGGAGGGTTGGGAACAACCTTTAAAAGCTCCTAAGCAAGACATAGTGGACTATGTACTTGGCCTAAGATCTAGGATGGCTGAGTACATGAAAAAGGCCAGTAAAAACCTTCAGGCCAGCCAAGAGCTCCAAAAGCAATGGCATGACCAGAAGGCTGTTCTGATTCAGTGCCAACCAGGGCAGAAAGTGTGGGTCTTGGAGCCTGTGGCCTCCAAGAGCACTCCAAGACAAATGGAGTGGACCCCACATTATTGTTGAGAAAAAGGGAGAAGTCACCTACTTGGTTGACTTGGGCACTGCCAGGAGTCCCCTTAGGGTGCTCCATGTCAATCGCCTGAAACCCCACTATGACAGGGCTGATCTCACCCTGCTCATGGCAACAGATGAAGGACAGAAAGAAGAGAGTGACCCTCTCCCTGATCTCTTCTCTTCCACAGAGCAAGATGCTCTAGTGGAAGGTGTAGTTTTGGCAGATTGTCTTACTGCTGAGCAGAAAGATGTAGGAGGCTGGACTGGCTTGTAGTGGGTACCAAAGGGTACTTACACCTTGCACCAGGCCCAGGTATCCCTTATTAGTGTAGAGGGGTGTCTAGCAGCATAGGCTGATAGAAAAGGTAGCTTAGCAGAGCAGCTTAGGCTGAACTAGGAGACGAGTGAAGCTCCTACAGTACCACTAGTGTCATATGCACAATATCATAAGAAAACACAATACACAGATATACTAAAAATAAAGGTACTTTATTTTTATGACAATATGCCAAAAGTATCTCAGTGAGTACCCTCAGTATGAGGATAGCAAATATACACAAGATATATGTACACAATAACAAAATATGCAGTAATAGCAATAGAAAACAGTGCAAACAATGTATAGTCACAATAGAATGCAATGGGGGCACATAGGGATAGGGGCAACACAAACCATATTCTCTAGAAGTGGAATGCGAACCACGAATGGACCCCAAACCTATGTGACCTTGTAGAGGGTCGCTGGGACTGTAAGAAAACAGTGAGGGTTAGAAAAATAGCCCACCCCAAGACCCTGAAAAGTGGGTGCAAAGTGCACCTAAGTTCCCCAAAGAGCACAGAAGTCGTGATAGGGGAATTCTGCAGGAAAGACCAACACCAGCAATGCAACAACGATGGATTTCCAGACGAGAGTACCTGTGGAACAAGGGGACCAAGTCCAAAAGTCACGATCAAGTCGGGAGTGGGCAGATGCCCAGGAGATGCCAGCTGTGGGTGCAAAGAAGCTGCCACCGGATGGTAGAAGCTATGGATTCTGCAAGAACGACAAGGGCTAGAAACTTCCCCTTTGGAGGATGGATGTCCCACGTCGTGAAGAGTCGTGCAGAAGTGTTTTCGTGCAGAAAGACCGCCAACAAGCCTTGCTAGCTGCAAGGGTCGCTGTTAGGGTTTTTGGATGCTGCTGTGGCCCAGGAGGGACCAGGATGTCGCCAATTGCGTGAGGAGACAGAGGGGGCGTCCAGCAAGACAAAGAGCCCACTCAGAAGCAAGCAGCACCCACAGAAGTGCCGGAACAGGCACTACGAAGTGGAGTGAACCGGAGCTCACCCGACGTTGCACAAGAGAGTCCCACGAACCCGGAGGAAAACTCAGGAGGTCGTGCAATGCAGGTTAGAGTGCCGGGGACCCAGGCTTGGCTGTGCACAAAAGAAATCCTCGAAGAGTGCACAGGAGCCGGAGTAGCTGCAAAACACGCGGTTCCCAGCAATGCAGTCTAGCGTGGGGAGGCAAGGACTTACCTCCACCAAACTTGGACTGAAGAGTCACTGGACTGTGGGAGTCACTTGGACAGGGTTGCTGGGTTCAAGGGACCTCGCTTGTCATGCTGAGAGGAGACCCAGAGGACCGGTGATGCAGTTCTTTGGTGCCTGCGGTTGCAGGGGGAAGATTCCATCGACCCACAGGAGATTTCTTCGGAGCTTCTAGTGCAGAGAGGAGGCAGACTACCCCCACAGCATGCACCATCAGGAAAACAGTCGAGAAGGCGGCAGGATCAGCGTTACAAGGTCGCAGTAGTCGTCTTTACTACTTTGTTGCAGTTTTGCAGGCTTCCAGCGCGGTCAGCAGTCGATTCCTTGGCAGAAGGTGAAGAGAGAGATGCAGAGGAACTCTGATGAGCTCTTGCATTCATTATCTAAGGAATTCCCCAAAGCAGAGACCCTAAATAGCTAGAAAAGGAGGTTTGGCTACCCAGGAGAGAGGATAGGCTAGCAACACAGGTAAGAGCCTATCAGGAGTCTCTGACGTTGCCTGCTGGCCCTGGCCACTCAGAGCAGCCCAGTGTGCCAGCAGCACCTCTGTTTCCAAGATGGCAGAGGTCTGGAGCACACTGGAGGAGCTCTGGGCACCTACCAGGGGAGGTGCAGGTCAGGGGAGTGGTCACTCCCCTTTCCTTTGTCCAGTTTCGCGCCAGAGCAGGGCTGGGGGATCCCTGAACTGGTGTAGACTGGCTTATGTAGAGATGGGCACCATCTGTGCCCATCAAAGCATTTCCAGAGGTTGGGGGAGGCTACTTCTCACCAGCCCTGACACCTTTTTCCAAAAGGAGAGGGTGTAACACCCTCTCTCTGAGGAAGTCCTTTGTTCTGCCTTCCTGAGCCAAGCCTGGCTGGACCCCAGGAGGGCAGAAACCTGTCTGAGGGGTTGGTAGCAGCAGCAGCTGCAGTGAAACCCCAGGAAAGGTAGTTTGGCAGTACCCGGGTCTGTGCTAGAGACTCGGGGGATCATGGAATTGTCTCCCCAATGCCAGAATGGCATTGGGGTGACAATTCCATAATCTTAGACATGTTACATGGCCATGTTCAGAGTTACCATTGTGATGCTATACATATGTAGTGACATATGTATAGTGCACGCGTGTATAGTTTTTGGAAAATTACACCAACAGCACAAAAATATTGCAGCCTTGCTCTGTCAGTGAAGTTCAGAAGACAAGTTGTTGACTTCAAGAAGGTTCTATGGAGTACCAAAAAACAATTACAATATAAAATAAACTAAAACCAAAAATCATTTACAGAAATGTGTTGAGAGTAAGTTGGCAACTTTTACAGAAGATGAAATCATTATGGATAAGTAAAATCCTGCACAAAGCAGTTCACATTCTGAATTTGATGATCCTATTTTAATGTTGTTGTCACTTTACACAGGATTGTGTGCTTTGACTATCCTTGTTAGAGTAGGATCCAAGAACCTGACCACCAATCATGCTACCTGTTTTTTCCCCGGTTACTGCAGCGCATTGCTGCGTCCTCACAATTGTAAGCCAAAATATACTCAAAGGTTGTAGCCACTCATTAAGTAGTAGCCTACAAGGACACAATGCATGCGAAAGGGTCTCAAAATTGGAACAACATAATCTACAATCTTTCTGTGTTCAGGCCTGGGTTCCATAACACCCTTAAGTATTTGAAAAAAAAATGCAGGCTACTAAGTTTTGATCAGGTAAATTTAGAAATGTTTATAAATACTTCAGAGCATACGATGTAAAGAGTGAGGTAGTGTGTTTTTATACTGAATTCCTGATTATATGAATCAGGACCATATTGTTTATGTCAACATTTTAACTGTGATTTATGCAGGAATAATTTAATTCACTCCCAGTCCATTCTCAAATTAAAATTTTGTAATGTTTGGAATTCATAAAATGAACATGGAAGTGTTGGATCATTACTATTCACACATAACTCCTTCCAAATTAAACTCCTGCTGGTGTCCAGGTTTGAATATCTTCCAAAGAAGACAGCTTTCATAGCTAGTGCTTGCTGTATAAGAGTGAACTTTAGTTATGGTGAAATCCTTTCTCTGACCATTTCTAGTTGATTTCTCTATTGACAACGTTCTAGTCCACAGACCCAAGATTCCCCGCAACATAGTTCCTCCTTCTTCCCGGCATGATGATAATAAATTGCAAGCTGAGGCCTGAGTCCAGTCATTAATATATATCCCAGATCCGTCTCTCAAAGATGCTGATCACATTCTCGTCTATTTGAATTCAAAGTTAAGCTGGGCCCTTAAATCCTTTTGTTCTTCTTTTGGGAAGTGTGTCCCGCAAATACTAACATATGGTGCACTAACAGGTTGCAATGTCTAAAATGTCAATGGAGATCACTAGAAAGAAGCTGAATCAAAATCAAATGCCCTTCACATTGCATAACCTGCAGTGCTCATGTCAGAGGCTACAAATCAGCATATGAGAGAAGGTAAAAGAATAATCAGTCTTGAATAACTGAATCTTCCACTTTTATCAAGGAACTTTTCCAGTGCCACAAGCAACATGGTAGCTCCCTTATCAGAATTCTATGATAAACTCTTGTCATTCCTCATTGTTAGAAATGGGGTCTCTAGTTGGCAGAAGTATGCACTTTTGTCCAAGTAGGGACCATACTCCTAGTCAGGGTAACTCACTACACAATCCAAATTATCCTGTGCCCACCCTCTGGTAGTTTAGCACTGAGCAGTCAGGCGTAACTTAGAAGGCAAAGTGTAAAATATTTGTGCAACAAGCCGTACAGTAACACAGTGAGAACATCACAAAAATACACCACACAGGTTTAGAAAAATAGATGATATTTATCTGAATAAAATAAGGTCAAATCAACAATAATCCAATAAGCACAAGTTGAAATATCACTTTTCAAAGATTTAAAAGAGTCTCAATCCTTAGAAATCAATAGTTGTTTCTTTGTAAGACACAGTACCTGGGATGCGTCAAGAATAACGACGCACAAGGACCGCAGAGGAGGAGATGCATGAAAAAATAAGGTGTTGCATCGGATTTTCTGGCGCAGATGATGTGTCATTTCTTTCCACATTACAAGGGGCTGAGTCATTTTTCAGGAGCAACGGCTTGGTTCCTCACTGCAATGCAGGGATATTTTGATGCCCAGGGATGATGCGATGAAAATCCTTGACGCAATGGTAGAAGGAGCAGGCACTGAATCAAACTGGTAAGCAATGCGGCAAATTTTCTGTCACACAGCAGGTGAAGCGTCGAACTTCCAGATGTAAAATCGGTGCTGCATTATTCCGGTCGGCGGTACGGCAATTTCTCAGACGCAATGCAGGCTTTGCATTGATTTCTACAGGCACTGTGTCACTTTTCCGACACACAAGGATTTCTTGAAGAGGTGAAGCCTTTGTTTGCCTGGAGACTTCAGAAACAGGAGGCAAGCTCAATCCACGCCCTTGGAGAGCACTTTAGGGGGAAGGCAGAGTCCTTTCAGTAGAATCAGAAGCTCCAGGCAGCAGGGCAACAAATAGGAAAGCAGTCCTTCAGCAATATAGTCTAGGTGAGTCCTTTGGGCAGCCAGGGAGCCTTTCTGACAGAGTCCAGGTACAGGTCCATAAGTGTCTGATTTGGTGGGGTCAGAGACCCAGTTTATATAGCCAAAAATGAGTGATTTTAAGCGCACAAGTTGCCCAGTCCTGTCTGCCAGGTTCTCTCTGGGGGGTTATCAGTCCTTTGTGTGAGGGCACACTACAGGCCTTTGAAATTTAAGTGTGAGCCCCTCCACCCTTCTGGCCCAGGAAGACCCATTCGGTACGCAGATTTGACTGAGTTTCCTGTGTTTGTGGTTGTCTGGGTGGAATGCACAAGGGGAGCTGTCAACCAGCACAGACCAGACATAGATTGGAGACAAGCTGTAAGGCACAGATGGCAGTGAGTGCAGAGAAATGCCCGCTTTCTAAAAGTGACATTTCTAAAATAGTAGGCAAAGGCTGTCATCAACAAAATGGAATCTCTGAGGACTATAATTGCTGCTCCCATCCCACAGTGTCAGCCATCTCCCAAAGAATGTAGTGCTAGCACTCTTTTTAGCTTCTACCAGCTTCTGAATTTGGGAACATCTTGACCTCTTTCAAGGCGTCATCTTCATGTTGAGATATTGTCAAAGCCTAAAACATTAAACATTAATCTCAGCCGGACAGCGCTCAAACCAATCATAACAAATCTTATCAACTGCTTGCTAGTCAGTGAGGTAATGCTCCATTGTATTAAACATGGAATCAATACACCCATACTAACAAAAAATACACAACAGCAGACCCAGATATCCTGACAAATTATTAGACCTATCTTGGACTCTCATGTGCTTTTAAGGTCCTCACCACTACCTGCATTCTAAGTGGCTTCCTGTATGGATTCTCACTGCATATAAGAAATGAAATAATCCTATTAAAGGAAAAGCTATTTTCTTCTAGTGATCAAGGGCACCATGTGCACTGATCACACTTGATCTCTACTGCTTTTGACACTATTGACTAGGAGGAGCTCACTAACAAAATGTTGAACTCAGGAACCACCAGCAGCATTGCACTAGTATGGTTTATCTCATCCTTCCAAAACTAAAAGGAGCAAGTACACGTATTCCCTTCGCTATCAAGAATAGCTGACAAGAGCACTAGTTTTCCACAAAGCTCCACCTTGTCTACCATCCTTTCTACTGTTCAATACCGCAGACTTTGAGCGTTCCCTGTAGAGGCAAACAGAGTTAACTAAAGCTCTTCCCACTGCTGAAAGAGTCCTTGCGCCCCCTTCCGATGGAGACGCCATTAGCGTTCCACTAGACATAGGCGACCATGTTTGTCTGCCCTGCGTTTAGAGAACCTGCCAGGTTTTGAATCATCAGGGTTATGCCCTGCTGTTTCAGCCATGTACAGAGACACAGGGCCTCGTGACAAACGTTCCAGAACCCCGCCCCACCCTGCGAGTTGCAGTACCACATTGTGGGGGTGCTGTCCGAGAACACCTGCACTAAATTCCCCTTGACAGAGATAAGAAATGCTTTCAATGCTAACCAGATTGCAAGGAGCTCCAGCAAGCTGATGTGGAGTTCGGATTCTGCAGGAGACCAGAATCCTCTGATCTTCATTTCCCTCAGATGGCTGCACCATCTCAGAAGGGGTGCATCTGTCACTACTGTGATATATGGTTGGGGAAGGTAGAAAAGTCTGCCCTTGACCCAGTCGTGGTTCGTTAACCACCACTGCAGGTCTTTTGCAGTTTCCTACAAGATCTGGACCATGTTGGAGACATTCCTCTGATGCTGCACCCACTGGAACGTTAGGTAGAGCCTGCATATGCCATCAGGCATGATTCACCAGCAGGATGCAGGAGGCCATGAGGCCCAGCAGCCTCAAAGTCATTCTCACCGAAATCCAGGGCATAGGCTGTAAAATCAGTATCATAGCCTAAATATCCTGAACTCGCTGCTCAAGAGGATAAGCCCAAAACTGCACTGTGTGCAGGACAGCTCTGCTTAAAGGGAGCATCTGAGAAGGAGTCAGTTGTGACTTTGGCACGTTTATAACGAACCGCAGCAAATGAAGGTGGTCAGCCATAGTCTGAATGTAGGAGACAACAGCCTGGGGCAAGCCAGCCTTCAACAGCCAGTTGTCGAGATAAGGGTAGACTGATACCCCTAATCTCTGCAGATGAGCTGCGATCAACGCCATCACCTTGGTAAACACCCTGGAGGCGCTGGTAAGGCCAAAAGGGAGCATGGTGAACTTAAGGTGCTGATGACCTACCTTGAACCACAGGTAACGCCTGTCGGCAGGCAAGATGGGGATGGGAAATTACACATCCTCCAAGTCCAACGCTAACAGACAGTCTCCTTGTTCTAGGACAGACAAGATCTGAGTGAAAGGGAGCATCTTGAATTTCTCCTCTTTTAGAAGGAGATTGATGGTTTGGAAGTCTAGAATAGGGTTAAGCCCTTGTTCTTTTTGGGAATCAGAAAGTAGCGGGAACAATAACCACTGCCTAGTTCTGATATCAGAATCCTCTCTATAGTTCCCTTGGGCAAGAGAGCCGTAACCTCCTCTCAGAGCAAAGACAGATGATTCTTCATCAGCTGTTCTTGTGTTGGCGGTATAGGGGGAGGGGAAGATTAGAAGGGAAGTGAGTAGCCCCTCCGAATGATCTGCAAGGCCCATTTTTCTGATGTAGTAGACCATCCCTGGAGGAGATGAAGTTGGATTTCCCCTACAACTGGGCACCCATGGTCTTCCAGAGCCAGATTAGGAGGACTTGAAAGCTGCAGCTGCCGGGTGCTTGATGGAGGATGACTTCTGGCTACCTGACCCACAGTCGGAATGCATAGCATCCACATCCTCACACAGCTTGGGGCACTTGCACAGGACGGTGACTGCATAGGGTTGGCATGGCGGCACGCCCCTTCTGTAGCAGAGAAAAGGGGGAAAGGCAGAATGGGGTTGAGGGGTCACTGTGAGGCCCAATGACTTGGCCGTAGCCTGCAAGTCCTTAAACGCTCCAGCGCCAAGTCTGTCTTCTCTCTGAAGATATGACACCCGTCGAAGGGCATGTCCATGAGATTGGTCTGGACATCCCCTGAAAAGCCAGATGTTCTCATCCGGGCATGGCTTCTTAAAGCCACTGTTGATGAAACCGCTCTGCCCAGTGAGTCAGTCATGTCCAATTCACACCTGATGGTGAACTCTGCTGCATCTCTCCTGTCTTTCACTGCTTGGGAGAGGACGGCCTGTACCTCCTCCGGAACCTGTGGCAGAACTTGTGCAAACGAATCCCACAGCGTCTAGGCATAAGGGCCCAAAAGGCAGACGGTGTTTACCGGCCGCAATACTAGGCTAGCGAAAGAAAACATTTTGTTTCCCAAGGTATCCAGCCTTTTAAATTCCCAGTCCGGGAGATGGGCAGGGAACACACCATGGGAAGTTGAGGCCTGGACCACAAAGCTCTCAGGGGTGGGGTGTTGGCTGAGGAAAATGGTTCACCTGGGGCGGGGAAATGGACATGGGCAATCGTCCTGTTTACAGGAGCCCAAATGCTGTGCTTGGACCAGGGTCCCAGAAGGACATCTGTAAGTGCTTTGTTAATAAGAAGCAAGGGTTCTGAAGCAGAAGTTTCAGGTTGAAGAACTTCAGTCAAGAGATTAGTCTTGACCGCCACAGAGAGATGTTGGAGGTCAAGGACCTGTGCTTCCCTCTTCACCACCATCACATACTAAGGTCCCTACTCCATAGCCAATGTAGGGGGAGAAGGCGAACAAGTATCTGGAGATATGTACAGTCCACTGGCATCTTCCAGTTCCACACTTCAGTCGAAAGATGTACCTAACTGGCATTCTAAAGGGTCCATTGACCCCTTACATTCTTCTCCCATCCCTGGCTGATCTGACAAATGCTCAGGGAACAACCTAGGACCAATGGGCCCTGTAGGTGCCTGCAGAAGTCCCCCGCCCTTCTCCTCAATCGGGTCTGTGACCTCCGAGAAGCCACAGTAAGTGGTGTTCACAGCTGGGCCGCAAGAAGCTTTAGTGACCGCTCTTTCAAAGCCTTTGGCACCATGGCCTGGCAGTCCTTGCACGACTTAGAGTCGTGGTCATGATCGAGGCACCACAGACAGACCAAATGTGGGATCTGTTACCGACATGAGATGGTGACAGCCACCACATGGCTTTAAACCTGCCTTCTTAAAAGACGTCCTTCGACACACTTGGAAAAATAGGTGACAAAAAGTTGAAAAAACCTGTCAAAAAGTGACAGAGGGGTAGCTATTTTCCAGAAAGAAAAAAACTGACTCCGAGTGGTGCTAATATAGGTGACCTCATTGTCACTTCTGGCACCAATGACTGTGACAACACCTTGCACAACCGAACGAAGTCACCTGATGGGGCGCAGGGGTACTGCTCACACAAAAATCTTCCAAATCCAGTCTGACGGCTGGGAAATTTAAAGGTAAGGAACCTGCAGCTAGAAATCTATCATATAGGATGGATATACCCGACAAAAGAAAAAGTTTTTTAGAGGACAGTGAAAAAAAAGGATAGAGTGTTCTTGATGTAATCAAGAAGATAATGATCTCCTTACTCTATTTGCAGAAAAATAAAATATCATACCTCTTATTGCTTGATATGCAGCGTCTAGTAATAGTTAAAGGTTTGATGTTGCCGAACAGAGAGTCTTACAGAGAGTATATGTCATAAGACGTCTGTTAATAAATGGCAACATCTCACTCATCAGGATCTTCTGAATACAGAGAACTTTAAACTGAATTTCGACTTTGTCAGAAGCGAGTGGAGTTCTGAAGCAGCAGACTAGCACGAGCAGAACCAAGGGCCCTTATAATTAAATGTGCCACACTGTTTTGGATGACCCGTAGCATGTCCTATTAATAACGCAGTCTAAGTGGGAACCAATAACAGCACTAACAACAGTATATGCTTGCAATCTGCCGATAACAGAGGTAGAATCTTTCATAATGTTTTAAGGTACAGAGTGCAAGATACTACAGAAACATTTTGGAGCCGAGAATCATTTTATAATCAGTAGTCACTTTCAGATATATCTACACCTCAGAGGGCCAAAACATATCCAGCCACATATAGCTGCCACTATTAATGATCATAATCCCTGTTGTAGCAGCATTCAGTTTCACTTTGTTACTTCTCATACGCTACCAGATGAATCTCATGGACTGGTGCAAAGTTGCTTGTGATCAAGGGTCGTTATGTAAATGCCATAAAATGTACATATCATCTGCATACATGTAAGCATTGGATTCACTTTTCCGTGAACGTGTTTGCTAATAGGCTAAGATACATATTGAATAGATATAGGAGAGGTTAAAAGGTTGAGGAACTCTGCAATTAAAAGGTAGCACTTGATCCCTAAAGGGTGGTAATTTTACTGATGGTGTCATCAAGTAAAAAATACTGGAACCACATAAGGGCAGAACCCTTAGTGACACGGCCCAATAAGAAGGCATGGTTGACCATGTTTATAAGTTCCGGCAAGTTCTGGGCATATTTCCAGCACCTAACTAAGCCTTACCGATATCCAAAAGTGGTGTTTCGGATTCGGTGTTATGGAAAGCCTAAATCCAGTCTAAAATGGAGTTCAAACAATTATTGTGCTGTAAATGATTCCTCAGACACAGCCACCTGCTTATCCAAAATGTTTTAAGCAAATGGCAGCAATGAGATTGGGTGGAAATTGTTTACATTTGTAAAACCTGTTGAGTTCTTTTCCAACAAAAAGAGGGATGTAGCAGCTCTAAAACAGGAGCGCATCACATCTCACTGTAGGTTGTTAGTGTTTATTGAAGAATTGAGAGGTTAGGTAATAACTTCACAACACGCATGGATCTAGAGGTAAGTCAGACTTAGCAGATGTAATAAAACTGACCAACTCTGCTTCCGACATCAGAGGGAGATTGTCGATTAGTTCGCAGTATGTCTAGAATGATAATCTTAGTGCATAACGCATATTCAGATTGCTCAACTGAGCATTATTTATTACGTTTGATATAGATTTCACAAATTGTCATATTGCCTCTTCAAAGCACTATGTAAAATGTTTGCATTTATCATTAGTAATTGATTACATGTGCTAATACCATGTGTTCTGAAACAGCTCATCGTCTCCCTTTCCCTTGAAATTCGTTTTTCCCCAGAAATACGGTTTTGTATGGAGCAAGGAGGGGCAGTCAGTGTAGCAAAAAAAACAGGTGGACGAGAACAAGCATTGTACTCCGTGAGTCAAATACAGGTTAGAGATCTAGCTGTGTCTCTTAATTTTCTAAAAGGAAAGATCTCTATTCCTATACTCCAGTTAGAATCGTTAAGTACTGACACTCTTCTACTACTTTATGCGATATCTAAAGTTTCAGTCCTGATTGACATATAATTTGGTAGCAAGAAGGAAATGATGGACGGCAAATTAGCCAAGTTCATACTAGGAGCTTTTAAAGATATACAGCAGTCACAGTTGTCCTTACTATCTGGAGAGTAGGATTGCAGCAGGTTGCCCTAGAGCAGGTTGCTTACCATGGACCTGTGTACACATGGCTCGACAGTGACTATGGCCCTTATGGCACACGTCCCGGATGGTGTCTTGTGATGGCTCACACTGCGAGCAGTTCCTGTGTTATAGGACAATAGACAGGTTAAGAAGTTTAGTAGGGAGCACAGCACTGTGGGCTAGGACACGTGTGGTATTTGAAGGTGTAGGCTTACATTTCTGCTGGCTGTGTGGTGCAATAATGACTCCTAAATTCATCTGGTTTTAACGTTCAGCTGATTTTATGCCTACCTTCTCGTAAAGCCCATCAAAGTTGGTGAACTAGAGACCAAAGTTTACATGTCGTGTGAGGCAGGAAGTTGTGTATACACATAAACTCATCTTCATGTCAGGTTTATACTGCCACTGCTAATCCCGTTCCCTCTCTCTAGTTGCATCATGTCATGTAAAAGGAGCTGAGCAGAAGAATATTTTAACTAGTGCAGGCTATGGCTTTACAGCATGAGAGTGAAGATGAGGGAAAAGGAGAGAGAAATTACCTTCCACGCATGCAATGCCCTAGTTCCTGCATTCTTCCTCATCAGTCCAACAGTGAGACAAAAATCCTCACAGTAACTTGATGCACCCTAAAGAGAACAGCAATGCACCGTTCCATCCTAATAATAGCACAGTCTACCTGTTAATGCGAACACTCTTGACATCATCTTCAAGGACTGTGCAATATGCCATGCAATGTAGACATTTCATTATTTATTATGCACAAAAGGGATTGCAGATGGCAAGCTATCACTTAGGCCGAATTTTAAACCGCAAAAGTGACAGGGAAAATGCACAGAAGCACGAATTGCGCGCAAATACATCTAAATCTACTAGAGTATGCCACTGAAAGGACAGGTGTCGAGTGTAATTTAGTCAATGAAAACCTAAGTGATGCAGATTAACATAAACCCACTTGTCAGGAGAATAGGAAAGGTATAAACCTCGAGTCAGACGTGCACATCTGACGGTCTGATTATCCTAAAAGCTCCGTGACTTCCAAAAGGTCAACTTGAGTGACTCTAGAAAGCCCTTGCCACATTTAAATACTGAAAGATCAACAATTTCCATAGTAAACTATGCTAATTGTGACTGCGTGCGTCATCAAGAGTCTTTTTTGTAAATTAGATCATTTTCAACTAAACTAGTTGCCGTCATAAACACAAAGACAGCAATTAAATCGAGGCACGCTTCTGCCATACATCTCAAAGTGAGAACAATGCTTTTTCTAAGAATTTGCCAAATTGTTTTACTTCAGTATACACTATATCCACTGTGTATGTTATTTGCCTTGGTGATCTAAACATCAGTTGAGTATAACCACAAACATTATCAAAATCATTAAATTGTGTTTAAATAGACAGGCACATAAAACCACCACCCAGTACAGTTCAGCCCCTACAAAATATCTCGAAATATTTATCATGCAGCATGTCATTGAAACCGTCATGGGATTATGGGCCTGATTTAGATTTCAGCGGATTTCTTACTTTGGTACAACAGTGATGGATATCCTGTTTGCCAAAATATAGATCCCATAGGAAATAATAGGATTTATATTTTGTATGGCGGGATATCCGTCACCGTTGTGAAGGAGTAACCCGTCTGGCGAAACGTAAATCAGGCCCTATATTTGTAGTTGCACTCCATTATTGAAGCAGCAGCGATGCATTGGTTTCATTGGAGATGCGCAGGTTCGAATGGTGCAACAGCGTCGATGTGGGGATGCCCGTTGAAGCAGCACTTTATACCCACTTCCAAAGGGCCAGGACTAGATTGGCACCACTTGGGAGGGCAAGACTCTCAGTTGGTAGAGTCCAGGTTATGAGTTGGAAGTCTTTTGTGTTCCTAACACTTCAGAAAACAGAAGGCAAGCCATCAAGCCCTTGGAGTCACTCTGGTTCAGGGTTTAAGTGATGTGGGCCCAGTCCTTCTCACCCAGGTAAGGAGGGCAACAGGCATCAGGTCAGCAGGTAAGCAGTTTTTCAAGGGCAGCAATCCAACAGAGTGGCAGTCCTTGTAGCAGCACAGCGGTCCTTTATCCGGGCACAGTATCTTCAGGTCAAGAAATGTAATGTGTAAGGAAATGCCTCCATGGCATGGTTACCCCCCGACTTTTTGCCTTTGCAGATGTCAAGTTATGATCTGAAAGTGTGCTGGGACCCTGCTAACCAGGCCCCAACACCAGTGTTCTTTCCCTAAACTGTACCTTTGTCTCCACAATTGGCACAACCCTGGCACCCACGTAAGTCCCTTGTAACTGGTACCACTGGTACCAAGGGCCCTGATGCCAGGGAAGGTCTCTAAGGGCTGTAGCATGTCTTATGCCACCCTGGGGACCCCTCACTCAGCACACACACACTGCTTGCCAGCTTGTGTGTGCTGGTGGGGAGAAAATGACTAAGTCGACATGGCACGCCGCTCAGAGTGCCATGCCAACCTCACACTGCCTGTGGCATAGGTAAGTCGCCCCTCTAGCAGGCCTTACAGCCCTAAGGCAGGGTACACTATACCACAGGTGAGGGCACATGTGCATGAGCACTATGTCCCTACAGTGTCTAAGCAAAACCTTAGACATTGGAAGTGCAGGGTAGCCATAAGAGTATATGGTCTGGGGGTCTGTCAAACACGAACTCCACAGCACCATAATGGCTACACTGAAAACTGGGAAGTTCGGTATCAAACTTCTCAGCACAATAAATGCACACTGATGCCAGTGTGCACTTTATTGTAAAATACACCCAGAGGGCATCTTAGAGATGCCCCCTGAAAACATACCCGAATTCCAGTGTGGGCTAACTAGTTTTTGCCAGCCTGCCACACACCAGACATGTTGCTGGCCACATGGGGAGAGGGCATTTTTCACTCTGTGGCCAGGAACAAAGCCTGTACTGGGTGGAGGTGTTTCTCACCTCCCCCTGCAGGAACTGTAACACCTGGCGGTGAGCCTCAAAGACTCACCCCCTTTTTTAAAGCACCACAGGGCATCCCAGCTAGTGGAGATGCCCGCCCCTCCGGCCACTGCCCCCACTTTTGGCGGCAAGGCTGGAGGAGATAATGAGAAAAACAAGGAGTCACCCCCGAGTCAGGACAGCCCCTAAGGTGTCCTGAGCTGAGGTGACTCTTACTTTTAGAAATCCTCCATCTTGTAGAAGGAGGATTCCCCCAATAGGATTAGGGATGTGACCCCCTCCCCACAGGGAGGAGGCACAAAGAGGGTGTAGCCACCCTCAAGGACAGTAGCCATTGGCTACTACCCTCCCGGACCTAAACACCCCCCTAAATTCAGTATTTAGGGGCTCCCAGAACCGAGGAAGATAGATTCCTGCAACCTAAAGAAGAAGAAGGACTGCTGACCTGAAGCCCGGCAGTGAAGACGGAGACGACAACTGATTTGGCCCCAGCCCCACCGGCCTGTCTCCCTACTTCGAAGAAAACTGCAACAGCGACGCATCCAACAGGGTGCAGCGACCTCTGAAGCCTCAGAGGACTACATTGCATCTAAAGGACCAAGAAGCTCCAGAGAACAGCAGCCCTGTTCAAGAAACTGCAACTTTCTGCAACAAAGAAGCAACTTTTAATGACCGCACGTTTCCCGCCGGAAGCATGAGACTTTCCACTCTGCACCCGATGCCCCCGGTTCGACCTGCGGAAAACCAACACTACAGGGAGGACTCCCCGGTGACTGCGAGCCCGTGAGTAGCCAGAGTTGACCCCCCCTGAGCTCCCACAGCGATGCCTGCAGAGGAAATCCAGAGGCACCCCCTTACCGCGACTGCCTGTTTCAATGAACCCGACGCCTGGAAACTACACTGCACCCGCAGCCCCCAGGACCTGAAGGAACCGAACTCCAGTGCAGGAGCGACCCACAGGCGACCCTCTGCCTAGCCCAGGTGGTGACTACCCTGAGGAGCCCCCCTGTGCCTGCCTGCATCGTTGAAGAGACCCCCCGGTCTCCCCATTGTTTCCTATTAGAAACCCGACGAATAACTTACTTACCTTCGGTAACGCTTTTTCTGGTGGATACAGTAACAACCTGTGGATTCCTCACCAAAAGAATTCTCCCCTCGCGCCAGCCTCAGTGGAAATTTCTTCTAGCTCTGCACGTCGACGATGACGTCACAATCGCCCGACTCCACGCGACGCCGTATGACGTCATCCAGGCAATAAGAAGCCCTGGTCGACGTGCAGACGTCAGTTCCCTTTTTTCCGTGCCTCCGAGTAACGGTTATTTCTTCGAGGCTCACAGGAAGCTACTGTTTCGAACGATGGTTACAATGTCGCAGCCAAGGAAATCCAGCTTTAAACCATGTAACCAGTGCGGGGGTCGGATGTCGGTTACCGATCCCCATGAGAATTGCCTCTGGTGCCTTAGCTCCGACCATGAGGTCGAGTCATGCGGCTCCTGCCAGCGCATGAACCCTAAGGCACTTAAGGAGAGGGAGGCGAAATTGTTCATGGCTCGGTCCAAGAAAAAGAAGGAGAGGCGTCATCGGAGGGAGTCCTCTTCAAGATCCTCGAGATCTCATCATCACCATGGAGACTCTCTGCGCCGTCACGATTCCCGGCGCCGATCGAGCAAGGGACGGTCCACATCAAGATCGGCTTCTCAGTCAGCTCGGCGCCATCCGACGTGGGAGATTAGCCCGACCGTCACCCCTCTACCTCCTACGACCCCGACGTCACCCGGGTCGGTCTTCGAGGTCGAGCCTCTCCAGAGGCCAGAGGGTTCTCCTAGTCGGGAGTTACCTGGCCCTTCTTCGGCGTCTATGCCGGCGCCGGTGCAACAACAATACCCGGCTTTCCCGACTCCGGGAACGGATCCTGCGGCGTTCTTGAACACCATGTTTAACATTTTTACTTCCATGGCGCCGGGTGGAAGTCAAGCAGGTCCGTCTGGCCCTTTGGCCTTTAATTTGGGCGTTCCGGCGTCTTACAAATCGACACCTTTCACTCCATTTCTGCCTACTGCCGTCGGATTCGCCTCGGATCCGATCCACAATCAAGATTCCTGTGGAGCCGGAGGGTCCGGCGTCGGATGGATCCGAGGTTCGGCGCCGTCGGAGATCTTCGGCGTCGGCTGATGACTTATCGACGCCGGGTCTGGAGTCAAGGCTTCGATCCAGACGTCTGGCTCTGCGGCTATTGGAGGAGGAAGAATATGCAAGGCAGCACCTGGAAGAGGGTGAGGTTTTGGAGCCTTCTGGTGACTTCCAGGGTCAGGATACAGCCAGTGGCATAGATACCTCCTCGGAGTGGGATCTAGCTTCCCCTGGAGAGTTCACAGAGGAAGCAGCATCATTCCACGCAGTTATTCGGAAGGCTGCGGACTTTTCAGACCTTCCCCTTCCAGCTGCAGAAGTCAAGAGAAATCTATTGACGGAGGTTTTGCACCCAGCTACTGTAACTGCTGAGCCTCTTTTGCCCTTTAACGAGGCACCACTGGATCCCATTAAAGACATCTGGAGGAAACCTGTGTCTACCGCAGCTGTCAACAGGGCGGTGGCTCGTCGCTATCGGGCGGCACCAGGTGATCCTGTGTTTCTCTCCAAACACCCGACACCGGAGAGTTTAGTGGTACAGGCCTCTTGTTCGTCCAGGTCCTCTCCTGGCTCGTTTCCCGGAACACCTGCGGACAGGGAATCGAAAAAGATGGACCATACTGCTAAAAAGGCCTTTTCATCTTGTAGTATGGCCTTAAAGTCATCCAACGTGACCTGCATATTGGGACGTTACATCCATGTCCTTATGGAGGAAGCGAAAGGCCACCCGAACTTGTCCCAGGAAATGGTGCAGCTACTAGCTGATGCTCAGGCGGCAGCGACTCAGGTGATCCAGTCGGGATTGGACACTTCAGACTCTGTGGCTAGAGCAATGGGCACGACCATAGTTTCTAGGCAACAATCTTGGCTGCGTTCATCTGGCTTCTCGTCTGACGTGCAGGCGACTCTTCTCGATCTACCCTTCGATGGCGAAAAGCTCTTTGGGACAAAGGCGGATTCTGCTCTGGAGCATTTTAAGGAGAGCAGAGCTACTGCGAGATCCTTGGGGCTTCAGTCTTCTGCCTCATCCTCCTTTAGAGGTTATAGGAGGTTTAAAGGATTTGGACGTGGCTCCTCCTTTCGTGGCAGATTTCAAGGACCACAACAGACTGCATCCACCCTGCCATACAGATCTTTCAGGGGCAGAGTCCGGACAAGAGGAGCCACCCAGCAGCACTCTGCCTCTTCCTTGGGAGGGGTGCAGCAAGGAAAGCAGCCGTAGTCCTCCTCCACTCCCTGTCCACTTGTCTCCGGTAGGGGGGACACTTGCCCATTTTCTTCCGATGTGGGAGGTTATAACATCGGACTCCTGGGTCATCGACATTGTGAAGAAGGGGTACACTCTTACCTTTTGGGAATTCCCTCCTCCCTTCCCTCCCCGCCCATCCTTCTGTTCGGAAGACCATCTTCTCCTATTACAACAGGAAGTGTTGTCCCTTTTGGCAAAAGGCGCTATAGAGTTGGTTTCCGAGCAGGAGAGGGGTCAGGGCTGTTATTCAAGATACTTCCTGATCCCCAAAAAGGATGGTCGGTTGAGACCGATTTTGGACTTGAGGGTTTTGAATTGGTTCCTCAAACAGGAAAAGTTCAAAATGCTGACCCTTTCACAGGTTCTTATGGCGTTGAACGAAGGAGACTGGATGGTGTCGGTCGATTTGCAGGACGCGTATTTTCATATTCCAATCCTCAAATCGCACAGGAAGTATCTCCGGTTTGTTTTGGAATCGCAACATTATCAGTTTGCGGTCCTCCCGTTTGGTCTTACTTCAGCACCTCGAGTCTTCACAAAGGTGATGGTGGTGGTAGCGGCAGAACTCAGAAGAAGGGGGATAGCGGTGTTCCCCTATCTGGACGATTGGTTGATCAAAGCCAACACTCCGGACCTCGTGCGGCGACATCTCCAGTCGTCAACTCAATTGTACGACCTGGGATTTTTCAGTCAATGTACCCAAATCTCACCTGGAGCCCTCTCAACGCCTCCTGTTCATAGGGGCAGTATTGGACACGACATTGAATCGGGCCTTTCCTCCGCCCCAGCGGGTCCAGGACATTCAGGCGTTGATTCCAATGTTTCAAAATGGAACGGTAGTTCCAGTCCTCAAGGTCCTTCGTCTGCTCGGTCTGTTCGCTTCTTGCATACTGTTGGTCACTCATGCTCGCTGGCACATGAGGGCTCTTCAGTGGTGCGTCCGCAGGCAGTGGTTTCAGCACAAAGGGGATCTCGAGGAGTCAATAAAGATCTCCAGAGACACTGCAGTGGATCTTCAATGGTGGGCAGCGGACGAAAACCTGTCACAAGGAAGGCCGTTCTCGCTGCCCCCACCAGTGGCCACAGTAGTAACGGATGCTTCCACTCTATGGTGGGGAGCTCATCTGGAGGACCTGGAGGTCAAAGGCCTTTGGTCTCCGGTAGAACAGAGATTACACATCAATCTGTTGGAATTGCGGGCAGTCTAGCTCTCAAGGCCTTCCTCCCTTCCATTCGCGGTCAGTCAGTCCAGATTCTAACGGACAACACTACCGCGATGTGGTATATAAACAAACAGGGAGGAGTGGGGTCGTATCTTCTCTGCAGAGAAGCTCTTCGACTCTGGTTCTGGCTTCAGGAACACAAATCTGCTTGGCAGCATATCATTTGGCCGGAGTCCTGAACGTGCGTGCGGATGTTCTCAGTCGACGCAGCTCGGTCGACCACGAGTGGCGTCTTCATCCAGATCTGGTTCTGTATATCTTCCGGATGTGGGGATATCCACAAATAGATCTGTTTGCAACTCAAGAGAATGTGCAGTGTCCGCTATTTTGCAGCCTCCAGTATCCGGTGCAAGGAGCTTTGGGGGACGCGTTTCAGATGTTCTGGAAGGGTCAGTTGCTTTACGCGTTTCCCCCCATACCATTGATTCCTCGAGTTCTGAGGAAGATCAGCCAAGACCGAGCTCAAGTCATCTTGATAGCTCTGGATTGGCCAAGAAGGGTGTGGTATTCAGACCTTCTCCAACTCTCTCGGTGCCCGCCGCTCCGTCTCCCTTACAGGGTGGACCTCCTCTCGCAGTCGCAGGGGCAGATTTTACACCCCCACCTCCAGAGCCTGCACCTTCATGCCTGGAGATTGAACTGGGCAATCTGAGTTCCTTTTCTCTCCCACCAGAAGTGGTGGATGTTATTTTATCGGCCAGGCGACACTCCACCAAATCAATCTATGCTAGTCGTTGAGCTAAATTTGCATGCTGGTGTGGAGAGAACAGAATCGATCCCTTAAAAGCTGGTTTATCCGAAATATTGTCATTTGCTCTTTGTCTGGCACAGAAGGGTTGTACGATTGCCACAGTCAAAGCTTATTTGTCTGCGCTATCCGCTTTTCTGTGCCTTCCTGATCGGCCATCCTTCTTTAAATCTCCTATTGTTTTAAGGTTTCTAAAGTGACTCACTAACAAATTTCCACCATCACCATTCGTTATGCCTCAGTAGGACCTTAACTTAGTTTTAGCGTTTCTAATGGGGTCCCCTTTTGAACCGATGCATTCTTGCTCTTTTCGGTTGCTAGTTTTCAAGACTGTTTTCCTGGTGGCCATAACATCTGCCAGAAGGGTTAGTGAGCATCAGGCTCTTAGTGTAGAACCCCCATACCTTTCTTTCTTTAAGGACAAAGTGGTGTTAAGGACCAAGGCGGCTTTCCTACCGAAGGTTGTTACACCCTTTCACCTGGGGCAGTCGATTACTCTCTCTTCCTTTTTTCCTCCACCTCACCCATCCAAGGAGGAAGAGAGGCTCCACCGGCTGGATCCACGAAGAGTGCTGAGCTTCTACGTCGCCAGGACGAGAGAGTTCAGACAAGATGATCAGCTCTTCGTTGGATACGTAGGGAAGAGGAAAGGTAGAGCGGTCCACAAGAGAACGCTATCCAGGTGGGTCATTCTATGCTATTCTATGGCGAAGAAAGAACCACCTGTGGGGCTTCGTGCCCATTCCACCAGGGCTAAAGCAGCTTCATCGGCTTTGGCTTGAGGTGTTCCTGTGGCTGACATCTGCAGGGCAGCGACCTGGGCGTCTCCATACTTTTGTCAAACATTACTGTTTGGATTCTGAGGTTAGGAGGGATGGCCATTTTGCTCGCTCGGTGCTGCAGGATTTCTTGGTTTGACCATTTGGGCACCCACCTCCGGAGGTAGTACTGCTTTGGGACTCTATTCTTTTGGTGAGGAATCCACAGGTAGGTGTATCCATCAGAAGAATAAGTTACTTACCTTCGGTAATGCTTTTTCTGGTGGATACAGTAACTACCTGTGGATTCCTCACGGTCCCACCCGCATCCCTGTTGCCTGTCTGGTCAAACCGAGATATCCTTGGGTGAGCATCCTTGGTCTTGTATATATGTATATAACTGATTCATGTATATAGTTGCGGTAACTGTATATACATTTCCTTTGCAAATTAAGATAGTTCAAAGAAGCTTGTTTGGACTTGGTTTATATATTTATATAAATTCCTATCTTGTATTGAGCATTCATTACTGTTATTTATAATATGTATTTATAATAAATGTTCTATTTTCATTCATTCGAGATGAATATGTACTCTTTAGGGTTAACCTGTTCGCCTCTACGGCACGTAAAAAATGGTGATAACGGACGTCTGCACGTCGACGAGGGCTTCTTATTGCCTGGATGACGTCATATGGCGTTGCGTTGAGTCGGGCGATTGTGACGTCATCGTCGACGTGCAGAGCTAGAAGAAATTTCCGTCGAGGTTGGCGCGAGGGGAGAATTCTTTTGGTGAGGAATCCACAGGTAGGTGTATCCATCAGAAGCCTGTTTGCACTCTGCAGTCTGCCGCCCCTGTGCCACTGAGGGTGTACTTTCTGTGCCTGCTTGTGTCTCCCCCGGTGCCCTACAAAAAAACCCTGGTCTGCCCTCCGAAGACGCGGGTACTTACCTGCTGGCAGACTGGAACCGGGGCACCCCTATTTCCATTGAAGCCTATGTGTTTTGGGCACCACTGTGACCTCTGCACCTGACCGGCCCTGAGCTACTGGTGTGGTAACTTTGGGGTTGCCCTGAACCCCCAACGGTGGGCCACCTTGGACCCAACTTTGAACTCTGTAAGTGGTTTACTTACCTGTGAACTTAACATTTACTTACCTTCCCCAGGAACTGTTGATTTTTGCAGTGTCCACTTTTAAAATAGCTTATTGCCATTTTTGTCAAAACTGTACAAGCTATTGTGATTATTCAAAGTTCCTAGAATACCGGAGTGAAATACCTTTCATTTAAAGTACTGTTTGTAAATCTTGAACCTGTGGTTCTTAAAATAAACTAAGAAAATATATTTTTCTATATAAAAACCTATTGGCCTGGAATTTGCCTTTGAGTGTGTGTTCCTCATTTATTGCCTGTGTGTGTACAACAAATGCTTAACACTACCCTCTGATAAGCCTACTGCTCAACCATACTACCACAAAATAGAGCATTAGAATTATCTCTTTTTGCCACTCTCTTACCTCTAAGGGGAATCCTTGGACTATACAGAGCCAACTTCCTACATAATGGAGTACTGGTGTTTGAGGTCCAGTATTTATACTTTGGTGCTCTGGTTCTGGAAAGTGGAAGATGCTTCTAGACAGTGGCTTTGAAGTGCAGTGAATCCTCCTCTCCTCTCCCCTGCCCTGACTCAAAGCTGGCTGGAGTGACAATACAGGATCGTTAGGCCTACTGTGATGAGACGGGCACAGCCTATTCAAGTGCAAGTGGGGCTATGGTTAGCTTCCAACTCATCAAGTCAGTTAATGACCCATCAAGTCAAACCTAAGCTCTCATTGTGTGTGGCTGTCTAGAAGGAATACACAAAGCCCAGCTGTTGCCTGCTCCAGACAAGTGGTCAGAGACAGGCCAAAAGCACACAGGGCTAAGAGTAGGAAAATGGCAACTTTCTAAAACTGGCATGTTCAGAATTGTAACAATAAATCTTAATTTACCATTGAAGAGTACTTATCATTACAATTCCTATGTACTGAACATGACAGATCTACCTCCTCTCAATCAGGAATTACATCTTATTAAAAGTAATAAAGCATCACCAATGTTATCCAATAAGACGGGTAGGCCTCACAGTAGTGAAACATGAATTTGGAAGTTTTTCACTACCAGGACATGTAAAAGTTTAAAGTACCTCTTAATTACACAACACTCTGCCCTATGAGTTACCTAGGGCATACCTTTGGGTGACATAAGTAAAATTAAAGGGACGTTAAAGGTAGGCAAAGATTTCTAAATACCAAGTCGGCCTGGCAGTGTGACACTGCATTCAGGCTGTAATGGCAGGCCTGGGACATGCTTAAAGGCTACTTAAAAGGGTGGCACAATCAGTGCTGCAGGCCCACTAGGAGCATGTAATTTACAGCTCAGGGCACTTGCAATGCACTTAACTAGTGCCCTATAAGTAAATTAAATATGCCAATTATTATGCCAAACAAACCAGGTTTTAGCGAGAGAGCACAAGCACTTTAGAACAGGCTAGCAGTAATAAAGTGCACAGATTTCAAAGGCTACCAAAAACTAATTCAACAAAAAGTGGGAGGAAAAGGGCAAAACGCTTGTGGGTGACCCTGCGGAGTGGGCCCTTTCCAACACCCATTCTCCACTGCTTTGAACCCCTTTTAAGACCTCCCTTTCTGACTACCCCTGTGAGTTGTAATCTACACAAATTCCTCTTTCACAATCTCTGAATCTTACAACATGAGGTATTGCTGCTTTTTTGCCTGAATTTCAGAACTCGTTGCTGCCTAATCCTGACAGTGCCACACTGGATTATGTAGGGAGGGAGACCATCTTCTAGAATTCTCCACCTACGCTTTAAAATACCTACATAGTAGCAGAAGCTTTGACAAGAGTGGTACAATACAATTGTAAGTGGGAGTGGGACTCAAATAGTACCTATAGTGGCAAAAATAATGCTGATGGAAGTTTACTTGCATTAGACCTAAAATACCCCCATTTGATAGAGAGGTAAGAGATGCAACCAAGTTTTAAAAAATGCAAACTTCCATATCACCAGGGAATTGAACATCCCATTGAGTTATCAAAAGGAAACAAGCTGGGGCATTTCATAACAGAATTATGTTGCCTTAAGTCAGGTGGTTTATATTAACAGCATTACCATGTTGTTGGGTGAATAGTCAATATAGTATGTATCAAGATTCTACATTTAGTGTATGCCTGCAGAGGTGGTTAAAATAGTCAAGGGATCCTGCAACAAATTAGTACCAAATGGACCATGCCAATGATCTGGATCAGATCTACATGGGAGTATAACAAACAAAGTCAAGACTGTCTTTCAATGGCGATGTCCCCGATCACAAAAAAAAACAGGGCACCAAAATCCATGACACTTGAAGTTCTGTAGTGAACACAACACTAAATGTGACCGCAGATGTGGCGCTAGTAAGGTGTCAGGGCATACTTGTTGAGTAAAATGTGGCTTTAGCTCACCTCTACAAGGTTTTCTCACTGATGGGTGCCTGAAACTACTTCAGTACAGCAACACTGGAGCGGGAAGTTACAGGTTGTTGCAGACCCACATAACCACACTCAATGCATAACTGATGTGGCGTCTGTGCTTTTTGGGTTACTTGCAAGCCCCTTAAAAAAGGGTAAGGGGTGCAGTACTAACCCAAACCCAATTGTTTACTTTAGATATATCACACACAAGTTCTGCACTAACAGAAAAGACACTTCATATTTACAAGTGTTTTATTTCAACAGTCTAATTCTGTTGCTTAACACATGTGAAAAAAACACAGAATATTATTAAAACAACACTGATGCATGTCACTAACAATGAGAATGATATGAAGATTTCTAATATAGTCAAAATGTAATTTGCCAAGCTAACAGCCTAAAGGCTATGTCTATGCGATATACTATAAGAGCATAGAGTTATCTAGAGTTACTTAGGACTCAGCGTACTGCATACCTTTTTGCAGCAAGATAGGTGGGAGAAAGTGTTCCCTCTAAAGGAAAACTTCAGCTGAGCTCAGTTAATGTCCTAACAGACTCGGCTCGGTATCAGCTCTCAGTGTAGGACTGAATGCTGCAACAGTACGGCAATCTGTCAGTCTCTGTCAGACAACCTTATCTTATCTTGCATGAGGAAATTTTGAGGAATTTCTGACAAAAACTGTATGCATCAATATGCTACTCTTAAGACATACTAGTACAAACCACTCTGGTTAAAAATACATCAATTCAGAGTTATTTGTTATGTTATTTTCATTATCTGACCTTCAAATATAGATAACAAGGCACTTGTCCCAGACTGATATTGCATTGTCTGATTCATGTGTTTTGTCTAGATAATTTGACACTTTCATAAATTTGTCGAAAGATGAGGACAGATGGCATCTATGTCAAAGGTCGACACAGTCGGTCACCACACACTTCGCACACACCTCCACAACGCTGTAATCCGCCACAAGGCCCTGGACTGGATCACATCCTTCCTCTCCGGCAGAACTCAAAGAGTCTGCATCCCTCCGTTCCTGTAGAAAGCCACCAAGACCATCTGCGGAGCACCACCCTTTTCAACGTCTACATGGCGCCGCTCGCCAACATCGTCCGATCCCACGGCCTTAACATCGTCTCCTACGCGGACGACACACAACTGATCCTCTCACTCAAGAAGGACCCCGCCACCGCCAAGACCAATCTCCACAACGGACTTCACACCATCGCCAGCTGGATGGAGGCAAGCCACCTCAAACTGTCATCCTCGGCTCCGACAGATCAGCATGGGACAACTCCTGGTGGCCTGCCACACTAGGAGCCGCTCCGACTCCCTCCACCCACTCACGCAACCTCAGCTTCATACTGGACTCTTCGCTCACCATGACCCAGCAAGTCAACGCATCTCATCCTCATGTTTCAACATCCTCTGCATGCTTCGCAAGACCTACAGATGGATACCCATCGAAACCAGAAGAACGGTCACCCACGCCCTCATTAGCAACAGACTGGACTACGGCCACGCACTCTACGCGGGAACAACGGCCAAACGCCAGAGGAAACTTCAGCGATTCAGAACACCTCAGCACGCCTCATCCTTAACCTCCCTCACAACAAACACATATCAGCCCACCTCAGAGACCTCCACTGGCTCCCCGTCAACAAAAGGATCTTCAAACTCCTGATCCACGCTCACAAGGCTCTCCACGACGCCAGCCCTGCCTACCTTAACGAGCGTCTCAACTTTCACGTCCCCACCCGCCAGCTCCGCTCTGCCAACCTCGCCACCGTCCCCAGCATCCACCCTACCACAACCAGCAGCAGATCCTTCTCCCACCTCGCCACCAAAAGCTGGAACTCCCTCCCCGTCAACCTACGTCTGACCCACGACCTCTTGACTTTCAGGAAAAGTCTCAAGACCTGGCTATTCCAGCAGTAGCCCCTCCCCCGCGCCTTGAGACCCTATCGGGTGAGTAGCGCGCTTAACAAATGATTGATTGATTGATTGATGCCAATGGTCAGGCCGAAAATTGAGTCTTGGCTTGCTCAACCTGGAGTCTGACCTTGGAGTGTTTACGTCACACTAGAAGTACCTACAGGTTGCAAAAGACTTTGCCATAACTAAAAGATGAACATGTATGTTGGGCATACAAGTCAAGATGCCACTTGAAATGTCATATGTTTAAGACACATGAAACACCTGTATTTAACTGCAGTACAATAATATTTTGCAGTAGTAAATGAAATCAATATGTAGTACTGAATTGTGTAGTAAATCGTGTAGTTTTTAATTCCCAAAGAAATACTGGAGATCATTATCCCTATTATGACCACATTCATACTAAAAGCAACACATTCATAAACATGCCTGAAGCACATGAAAAATACATGAAGTCACCAGGCCTAAGCACTCTCAGGCTGAACAGCATCTTTTCCCAATACAAGTACCATATGCTAAATGGTGAATACCATTTCCAGGCACAAAAATGCTAATATGAGTCAAAATTACTTCTTTCCATTTCTAGACCTAACTACTTTAAAACAGTTGTAGTATATGAAAGGCTTTTGGGCTCAAAGAGTGAGGGAACCTGTCCTAATTAAACAGTTATCTAGAAACTGATAAATAGTGACTGAAATCTTTTTCAGATGGGCAGCCATGACTGCTATGTCTTTTGTAAAGATCCTCAGAGTAGAGGAAAGACGGAGTTGGAACTGAAATGGCGAATTTCTATTGCAAATCTGAGATACTTTCTTTGTGACTTGAATAATGAAAATGTGGAAATAAGCATCCTGGAGAAGCATCCTGGAATACCTTTCAGTCCTTTTTCTGAGAAGTCAAAGGAACATGGTGCAAAGTTAAAATTTTAAAGCTTTCTTCTCTCCCGAACTTGTCCAGGAAGCGAATATCTAAAACTGGATATTATCCATGCCCCTTTTTTGGTGTGAGGAAGTATTGTGAATATTCAATGGCACCTTTCTCTAACTGATCATTAAAATTAATATCAAATATCAAGATGTGGGGCAAGAAGGGATGATTGACAAGTAACAGGTGGGGTCTCCTCAGAAATGGCAGGCTGTTTGACAATTTGTAAAACCCACTGTTTTAAGTTATAACTTTCCATTTGAGAAATAAATATGACACAGACCTTCCACAGATGTTGCACAAACAAGTCTTTGAGACGAATTAGTGAGACTTTGCAGAGACATTATTTTTAGATCATCTTTTAAGCACATTGCACTTTTAGAGGACTCCAATTCCACTTTCCTTTGGAGTCCTGGCGGAACCACTATTTTCTTTCCGTGTGGTCTAGTCTTCCGAGTGTTTTCTCCCTGTAATAGCCACCTGATGTCGCAGATGCACAATGGAAGCATGCCGCGGGTGCACCGCTGGCACACCAAAGGCAAGACCGTCAACACCCATCCTCATCCAGATCACAGCTAGTGCCAGCCATGTTGCCGGTAAGCACTGCCACAGCGCGCCCACTTGCACATATCTTAAGGCCGAATTGTTAGCTCTATACCCTACTTCTCGTGCTTATATTGGTGAGTTTATTGTTGATAGGCCAGGAGTGGGATCTATATGCCCTGGGTGTGGCTTCTCCCTTGAAGCTCTTAAATTGTGCAGTTCCTCCCAAGATAAGGACTGCAGAGTTTGCTACAGGCTGAGCCTGGTGTTTTAGCACTCCCAGCACCAGGTTCTGAGTTTTCAGCCTGCCTTATAAATTTTACTTCCTTACCGAAACATGCCATGGACATCTTCAATCTACTAACAGCGAACCACTGGGACGTGATGTTTCTGACAAAACCTGGCTTAAAGACTGCTCGGTCACAGAGTTGACAAAAATGGAGGCGAGGTGACTATTATACACTACTACCCGGTCACTTGTCTACCACCCTCTGGATATCTCTGCCACCTCTTTACAGCTTCTTATTGATACTCTTGTCCAACGTTCCACTCTTCGTGCCAATTACCTGGTACTGGGCGATTTCAACCTTCATGTTGATTATCTTAATAATAAACCAGCCTAGTAATTTCTGTCCTCTTTGTAAGGTTTCAACCTTGGACAATTGGTTAAGGTCCCTAGACACAAATCAGACCATACTATGGATCTCATTTTAGCTATTCTGGTGGCAATCTTTGTACAGCCTGTTATGAAATTGACTTGGTCTGACCACATTCTGCTTCCTTTTAACGTGGCCTCCAATGCTTCTTGCAGTGCGCAAGGACTGACTAAGACATTGTCTAGACCCTGGCCTAAAATGTCTGACTCCGAACTAATGGAGTCACTACAGTCTGTCCGTCATGGGACAGAGGATTTAGTGTAGGATGTTTGATGCTTTAATAATTGGCTGACTGAGACCATTGACTCTATTGCTCCTCTGAAATCTCACACCTCAAAGAGGTTAATCCTTGGGCACCTTGCTTCTGTGAAGTCCTTAAATCTGATAAAGCATTTTGTAAAAAAGGTTAGGGTAGGAAGTTGGCTCTGTATATACTATCTCAAAGTAAGAGATAGTGTGCACATAGTCCACGGGTTCCCCTTAGAGGTAAGATAGTGGCAAAATTAGATAATTCTAATGCTCTATTTTGTGGTAGTGTGGTCGAGCAGTAGGCTTATCAGAGGGTAGTGTTAAGCATTTGTTGTACACACACAGGCAATAAATGAGGAACACACACTCAAAGACTTAACTCCAGGACAATAGTTTTTATTTAGAAAAATATAATTTCTTAATTTATTTTTGAACCACAAGTTCAGGATTTGAAGTAAATACATAAAATGCAAGGTATTCCACACAGGTAAGTTAGGAACTTTGAATTAGAGCAGTAACATACACTGTTTTAGTTAAAAAGGCAATAAGCTATTTCAAAAGTGGACACAGTGCAAAAATCAACAGTTCCTGGGGGAGGTAAGTAATGGTTAGTTTTTCAGGTAAGTAAGGCACTTACAAGTTCAAGTTCCTGGACATAGGCAGCCCACCGTTGGGGGTTCAAGGCAACCCCAAAGTTACCACACCAGCAGCACAGGGCCAGTCAGGTGCAGAGGTCACAAAGGGGCCCAAAACATATAGGCGCCTATAAAGAACAGGGGTGCTCCAGTTCCAGTCTGCCAGCAGGTAAGTACCTGCGTCTTCGGAGGGCAGACCACCGACTGGGCTAGGCAGAGGGTCGCCTAAGGGTCACTCCTTCACTGGAGTTCGGTTCCTTCTGGTCATGGGGGCTGCGGGTGCAGTGCTTGCTCCAGGCGTCGGGTTCCTTGTTACAGGCAGTCGCGGTCAGGGGGAGCCTTTGCATGCGTCGCTGTGGTGGTCCAGGGGGGTTATTTCGTGTTACTCAAGAGGTCGCCTGGGAGTCCTCCCTGTAATGTTGGTTCTCTGGAGCTCAAGCCGGGGGCATCGGGTGCAGAGTGTGAAGTCTCACGCATCCGGGGGGAAGAGTGAGTTCTTTGAAAGTTGTTAAAAAGTTGCAAAGATGTTGCTGTAGGTGAACAATGCCACTGTTCTCGTGATTTTCTTGGTCCTTCAGATTTCAGGGCAGTCCTCTGAGGCTTCAGAGGTCGCTGGTCCCTGTCGGATGCGTCGCTGTGCAGTTTTCTTTGAGTCAGGAGACAGGCCAGCAGGGCTGGGGCCAAAGCAGTTGTTGTCTCCGTCGTCTCTGCAGGGCTTTCAGGTCAGCAGTCCTTCCTCTTGTTTCAGGAATCTGATTTCCTGGGTTCTGGGGTGCCCCTAAATACTAAATGTAGGGGTGTGTTTAGGTCCGGGGGGCAGTAGCCAATGGCTACTGTCCTGGAGAGTGGCTACACCCTCTTTGTGCCTCCTCCCTGAGGGGAGGGGGGCACATCCCTAATCCTATTGGGGGGATCCTCCAATCTCAAGATGGAGGATTTCTAAAGGCAGGAGTCACCTCAGCTCAGGACACCTTAGGGGCTGTCCTGACTGTTCGGTGACTCTTCCTTGTTTTTCTCACTATCTCCTCCAGCCTTGCTGCCAAAAGTGGGGACAGTGGCCGGAGGGGCGGGCATCTCCACTAGCTGGGATGCCCTGGGGTGCTGTAACAAAAGACATGAGCCTTTGAGGCTCAGTGCCAGGTGTTACAGTTCCTGCAGGAGGAGGTGAGAAGCACTTCCACCCAGTACAGGCTTTGTCCCTGGCCACAGAGTGACAAAGGCATTCTCCCTATGTGGCCAGCACCTCGTCTGGTTGTGGCAGGCTGGCAGAAACTGGTCAGCCTAGCACGACTCGGACTGGTATTCAGGGGGCATCTCTAAGATGCCCTACGGGTATATTGACTGTTCCCAGACTGTTTTTCTCCCATCTTTTACTGCTACTTCAAAACCTTTAGAGCGTGGTGTGCCTCAGGGCTCAGCCCTGAAACCCCCCCCCCCCTCAATATATATCTGGAGCCAGTGGCGAAACTAGTTGAAACTTAGGGAGTGAGAGTCACGTCACACACAGATGACACCCAACTCCTGTTGGCTTTTTAGGAAAATGTTCCTTCAACCCTATGCTCCTTTAAACTCTCTCAAAGCAGTTGTAGACTGGATGAACACAACCTATTTAAAACTTAACTATGATAAAACTGAGATTCTTTTTTTGGCATCAAAACCTCTCCCGATCCCAGCATCTGAAATGGGTGCTCTCCACCCCCATGAGGTCCTAGTAGTAAGAAATTTGGGGGTAAAATTTGACTGTAACCTGACCCTTGAGCCCCAAATCAAGGTATTGTCCTCCACCTGTTTCTTTACCCTTAAGTGAAAGCTCTCTTGTAACTAGCGGGTGATCAACATAACATAAAACAAAGTAAATTAAACAACAAACCATAATCAAGGTCACTGGCATAAAAGAACAAGTTACTTACCTTCGGTAACAAATTATCTGGTACAGACTATCTAGCTGCAGATTCCTTACCTTAGAATTCCCTGGCATCAGGTTTGAATCCGTAATTTTTCTGCTAAGCAGTACCCTGCACGCCGTTGGGAGGCATCGTTCGGATCCGTGTGTGTCGTCCAGCTCCACGTGGCATCCTCAGCATTGTTGGAGCCGTCTATGACGTCACGTTGTGTATATAGATGCCACCTCAGCACGCGTACATTAGTTCTTTTCCCACAACTTTACACACCAGAAGCACAGTCATGGAAGAACCAACAGTTATAGATTTTACCTTTCAATTTGACTGTTTGAAGTAAAAATTCTTACATGCCTTTAAAAAAGGCAAAAATGCCAAAATCATATATATACAAATATATATATATATATATATATATATATATATATATATATATATTTGTATAAAAATATCCGCAGAGCGGGGAGGCTTGGGTGGGTGTAAGGAATCTGCAGCTAGATAAAGTCTCTACCAGATACCTCGTTACCGAAAGTAAGTAACTTGTTCATCTGATAGAGACTTCTAACTTCTAGCTGCAGCTTCCTTACCTTAGAATAGATACCCAAGCTATAACCCATGGCGGTGGGTCTGAAGGAGGTTTTTATACCAGGAAGTCCTGCAAGACAGAATGGGCAAAATGCCCCTCTCTTCTCACCTGGCTATCCAGGCAGTAATGTTTTGCAAACTTGTGCAAGGAAGCCCACGTTGCCGCCTGACAGATGTCCACCACAGGTACACCACGTGCTAACGCAGTGGTAGCAGCTTTCCCCCTAGCAGAGTGAGCTCTCAAGCCCTCAGGAGGCTGCTTCTTTGCCAAAGCATAGCAGATCTTTATACAGAGAATGACCCAGCGCGAAATGGATTGTTTCTCTACTGCCCGACCCTTCTTTGCACCAACGTATCCCACAAAGAGTTGGTCGTCCACCCAGAACTCTTTAGTTTGATCAAGATAGAACGATAACGCTCTTTTTGGGTCCAGCCGATGGAGACGCTCCTCTTCCTTAGAGGAATGCGGTGGTGCAAAGAAGGTGGGCAGGGTGATATTTTGAACCAGATGGAAAGGGGTCACCACCTTGGGGAGGAAAGAGGCACGGGTTCTGTAAACCACTTTTTCAGGAAAGATTGTGAGATATGACGGTTTTGATGACAAAGCCTGCAGCTCACTCACTCTTCTGGCAGATGTAACTGCCACCAAAAAGGCTGTCTTAATAGTGAGCAGCCGAAGAGGACAGTTATGTAAGGGCTCGAAGGGAGCACACATAAGGAAGGTAAGAACCAGATTAAGGTCCCACTGGGGCATTAAAAAAAAAAAGGCACAGGCGGGAACAGATGCACAAGACCTTTCCAAAATCTCTGTACTATAGGTGATTTAAACAAAGATGGTTGATCGGGCAACTGAAGAAAGGCTGATAAGGCTGCAAGATAGCCCTTGAGAGTCCCTAAGGAGGAACCCTGTTGGGCGAGAGATAATATAAACAAAAGGATATTAGACAAAGAAGAAAGAGGATCAATAGACCTCTCTGTACAATATGAAACAAAACGTTTCCAACAGCAGGCGTAGATCGACTTAGTAGAGGGATGCCTGGTTGCCAGAATGACATCACAGACCTCAGGAGGGAGGTCATAAACCATCAACTGTCGCCGCTCAATCTCCACACATTTAGGCGCAGAGTTGACAGGTTTGGGTGGAAAACCTTCCCCTGCTGCTGCGACAGAAGATCCTCCCGATGCTCATTTTGAGAAGCTCTGGATACCAAACTCTCTGTGCCCAATCCTGAGTCACTAGGAATACTTGGTCCCGGTCGTTCTTGATTTTCTTGAGAATTCTGGGCAGAAGTGGTATAGGCGGAAAGGCATACAGGAGGCCTGAACTCCACTCGCAACAAAAAGCATCGCCTAGCGATCGCCCCCTTGGAAACTCCAACGCGCAAAACTGCTGACATTGCGTGTTCTATACGGAGGCAAACAGATCCAACCAAGGCTCTCCCTACTGCTGAAAGAGTCCTAGCGTCACCTCTGGATGGAGACACCATTCGTGATCCTCTAAGCATTTTCGGCTGAGCTCGTCTACCCTGGTGTTCAGAGAACCTGCCAGGTGTTGAGCCACCAGGGTCATGCCCTGCTGTTCCATCTATGTCCAGAGACTTAAAGCCTCTTGACAAAGGGTCCACGACCTCACACCGCCCTGCTTGGTGCAGTACCACATTGCGGTAGTGTTGTCTGTGAAGTGAACACCTGCACCACCTTCCCTTTCACAACAGGAAGAAATGCTTTTAATGCTAGTCGGATCGCCAGAAGCTCCAGCAAGTTGATGTGGAGCCCAGATTTCGCCGTAGACCTGGGATTTCCACCTCTCCCCGATGGCCGCCCCATCCCAGAAGTGACGCATCTGTCACTACTGTTAGATCTGGTTGGGGAAGGGAGAGGAGTCTGTCTTTTACCCAATCGCAGTTCACTAACCACCACTGCAGATCCTTTGCAGTCCCCTCCGAGATCTGAACCACGTCAGTAAGATTTCCCTGATGCTGTGCCCATTGGAACTTCAGGTCCCACTGCAGAGCCCTCATGCGCCATCTGGCATGCTTGACCAATAGGATGCAGGAAGCCATGAGTCCCAACAGCCTCAGAGTCTGTCTCACCGAAATCCAGGATAGAGGCCGAAACATCGGTATCATAACCGGAGTATCCTGGACTCGCTGTTCGGGAGGATAGGCCCGATACTGCACTGTGTCCAGAACAGCTCCGATAAAAGTGAGCTTCTGAGAGGGAGTCCGGTGTGACTTCGGCACATTGATAGTGAACCCCAGCGAATGCAGGATGTTCACCGTAGTCTGGAGATGGGTGACGAGAGCCCTTGGCAGTGGGAGCCTTAAACAGCCAATCGTCGAGGTAGGGGAAGACTGAAATCCCTGACCTGCGCAAATGCACTGCCACCATTGCCATCACCTTCGTGAAAACCCGAGGGGCACTGGTGAGACCCAGAGGGAGCACGGTAAACTGAAAGTGCTCAGGGCTCACCTTGAATCGCAGGTAAAGCCTGTGGGCTGGCAGGATGGGGATATGAAAATACGCGTCCTGCAAGTCCAACTCTACAATCCAGTCTCCTTGATCTAGGGCAGACAAGGCCTGAGCAAGAGTGAGCATCTTGAATTTCTCCTTCTTGAGGAAGAGATTGACGTCCCTTAAATCCAGGATAGGGTGAAGGCCCTTGTTCTTTTTGGGAATCAGAAAGTAGCGGGCATAACAACCACTGCCTGCTTCTGACACTGGGACCCTTTTTATGGCTCACATGGCCAAGAGAGCCATAACTTCCTCGCTGAGCAAAACCAAATGATCCTCCATCAGCCGTTCTTTTGTCGGAGGGATAGAGGGAGGGAAAGACTGGAAAGGGAGGGAATAGCCCTTCTGTATGATCTGCAGAGCCCACTTGTCTGTTGTGATGGAAAGCCAGTCAGGGAGATGAAATTGAATCCTCCCTCCAACTGGACGGACGTGGTCCTTCAGAACCACACTAGGAGGGCTTGGGCGCAGTGGAGGGGGGCTGTGTGGTGGCCGACCTCTGGTCAGACCCTCTGGGTCTGACGGTACCACAACCACGTCCTCTTACTGGATGTTGTGAAGCCTGAGGACGTTGGCTAAACTGTGGCTGGCGTGGTACCACCGCCCTTCCGAAGGCTCGAAAGGGGTGAAAGACAGACTGCTGTTGTGCTGGTGCTAAAAGGCCCAAGGATCTGGCTGTAGCTCGAGAATCCTTGAACCTCTCAAGCGCGGAGTCTGCCTTCTCACCAAAAAGGCGAGAGCCATCAAAAGTAATGTCCACCAAACTTAACTGGACATCCCCCGAAAAGCCAATTGAAAATAGCCAGGCGTGGAGTCGTAGGGCCACTGACGATGCAATCGCTCTGCCTAGCGAGTCGGTTGTGTCCAATCCACACCTGATCGTAAACTTGGCTGCATCTCTCCCATCCTTGACAGCCTCTGTGAGTGTCCCGTACACCCTCCAGGACCTGGGGCAGCACCTATGCCACCGTATCCCATAAAGGACGGGAAAAATGGGCCAATAGGCAAGAGGTGTTTACTGACCTCAAAGCCAGGCTGGTGGAAGAAAACATTTTCTTTCCAAGCTGATCCAGCCTCTTGGATTCCCTATCCGGGGGGGAGCGGAAGGGAAGGCACCACGGCAAGTAGAGGCTTGGACTACCAAGCTCTCCGTGGTGGGGTATTGGGTCCGGAAAGTAGGGTCACTAGGAGCGGGTCTATGGCGGCGGACGAGTCTCCTATTCACAGGAGCCCCTGTGCTGGGTTTGGACCATGTACCCAGAAAGACGTCTGTTAGGGCCTCATTGAAGGGCAACTACAGCTCTGATGTTGTCACCCCCGGTTGAAGCACCTCTGTCAGGAGATTCGTCCAGACTGGCAATGTAGGCAAGTCGAGGTCCAAGACATCAGCTGCCCTACGCACCACAATAGCATAAGAAGCTCCCTCCTCCGCAGCCACATTAGGAGGAGCGAGCATACCAGTATCTGGAAATGTGTCCAGTCCACTGGCCTCCCCTAGGTCATATTCTAAAGGGTCCCCAGACCCCTCCCATTCCTCCCCTGTGCCTGGCTGTTCTGAATAATGCTCAGACAATGATCTGGGCCAAATTGGCGCTGTCGAAGTCGGAGTCGTACGACGTCGCTCCGAATCATCCGGAATGAGGATGGGGCTACCACCTGTGTGCGCCGGTGGTGGAGGAAGTGTCGATGTCAGACCCGGCGCCGGAGGAGGTCGACTGTGAGGGACTGGCGCCGGTCAAGAGCTGGTATCGGATCCTGGGGTCCCCAACGGCGCTGAAGCCGCAGACTTTGAACCCAAAGGGGCCCCTGCTAAACCTGTGGGGCCGAAGACCCACCGAGGGTGCAGCCTGCTCAAAAACGAGACGCATGGCGTCGTAAAACTCTTATTTGAGAGGGGTCGCTCCGGTCCCTTGAAAAGGGGGAAGATGTGGAGTCGAGCCTGGCGACGGCTCCGCGGAACCGCGCTCGGAACGTTTACGTTCCCTTGATGCCTCGTCAGCCGACGGGCATGGCAAAGTCGAAGTCCGCTTGGACTTCTTCTTCTTCTTCTTCTTGTGCCTCTTTCCTGAATGATCAGACGAGCTTGAATGCGAGGAATAGGACTTGGGGCTCCGGGAGCGGTGCCGCGACTTCCTCCTACTGCGGGACCGTGACCTCCTCAGAGTTGCACAGACCGAAGACGGCTGTTGGGCCACAAGAAGCTTGAGGGATCTCTCCCTCAAGGCCTTTGGAGCCATGGCTCAACAGTCGGAGCACGAGGTGGAGTTGTGATGCTTCTCAAGGCACCAAAGGCAAACATGGTGCAGGCCCGTCACCGACATGGTGCGATGGCACTCACCACAAGGTTTGAACCCCGTCTTTCTCAAAGACATGACTTCAAACACTCAAAAGGGTAAAAAAGCCTTGAAGTTCATAGAAGAAAGGGTAGCTCTAATCCGGATCTGCGCCTAACAGGTGCGGAAGGAAAAGAACTGACGTACGCGCGTCGAGGTGGAGTTTATATAGACAACCGTGACATCATAGACGGCTCCAACGACGCTGACGACGCCATGTGGAGCGAGACGACCCACGCGGATCCGAATGACGCCTCCCAACGGCGCACGCAGGGTACTGATCAGCAGAAAAATTCCGGATTCGAAGTTGACACTGGGGAATTCTAAGGTAAGGAATCTGTAGCTAGAAGTCTCTATCAGATACATATTGTAGGAAGTTGGCTCTGTATCTACTATTTCAAAGTAAGAAATAGTGTGCACAGAGTCCAAGGGTTCCCCTCAGAGGTAAGATAGTGGCAAAAAGAGATAATTCTAATGCTCTATTTTGGGGTAGGGTAGTGCTAAGCATTTGTTGTACACACACAAGCAATAAATGAGGAACACACACTCAAAGACTTACTCCAGACCAATAGGTTTTTATATAGAAAAATATATTTTCTTAGTTTATTTTAAGAACCACAGGTTCAAGATTTACAAGTAACACTTCAAATGAAAGGTATTTCACTCAGGTATTCTAGGAACTCTGAATAATCACAATAGCATGTACAGTTTTGACAAAAATGGCAATACGCTATTTAACAGTGGACAGTGCAAAAATCAACAGTTCCTGAGGGAGGTAAGTAATTGTTAAGTTCACAGGTAAGTAAAACACTTACAGGGTTCATAGTTGGGTCCAAGGTAGCCCACCGTTGGGGGTTCAAGGCAACCCCAAAGTTACCACACCAGCAGCTCAGGGCCGGTCAGGTGCAGAGGTCAAAGAGGTGCCCAAAACACATAGGCTTCAATGGAAACAGGGGTGCCCCTGTTTCAGTCGGCCAGCAGGTAAGTACCCGCGTCCTCGGAGGGCAGACCAGGGGGGTTTTGTAGGGCACCGGGGGGTACACAAGCAGGCACAGAAAGTACACCCTCAGCGGTACAGGGGCGGCCAGGTGCAGAGTGCAAACAGGCATCGGGTTTTGAATTGGAATCAATGAGGAGACCCGGGGGTCTCTTCAACGATGCAGGCAGGCACGAGAGGGGCTCCTTGGTATAGTCACCACAAGGGCTAGGCAGATGGTCGTCTGGAGGTCGCTCCTGCACTGGAGTTTGGTTCCTTCAGGTCCTGGGGGCTGCGGGTGCAGTGTTGGTTCCAGGCGTCGGGTGCCTCGGTACAGGCAGTCGCGGTCAGGGGGAGCCTCTGGATTTCCTCTGCAGGCGTCGCTGTGGGGACTCAGGGGGGTCAACTCTGGCTACTCGCTGGCTCGCAGTCGCCGGGGAGTCCTCCCTGTAGTGTTAGTTTTCCGCAGGTCGAGCCAGGGGTGTCAAGTGCAGAGTGGAAAGTCTCACGCTTCCAGCAAGAAACGTGAAGTCTTTAGAGTTGCTTCTTTGTTGTAGAAAGTTGCAATTTGTTGAACAGTGCCGCTGTTCTCAGGAGCTTCTTGGTCCTTTAGATGCAGGGCAGTCCTCTGTTGCTTCAGAGGTCGCTGCTCCCTGTTGGATGCGTCGCTGTTGCAGTTTTTCATCGAAGTAGGGAGACAGGCTGGTGGGGCTGGGGCAAAATCAGTTGTCGTCTCTGTCTTCACTGCCGGGCTTCAGGTCAGCAGTCCTTCTTCTTCTTTAGGTTGCAGGAATCTATCTTCCTCGGTTCTGGGAGCCCCTAAATACTGAATTTAGGGGTGTGTTTAGGTCTGGGAGGGCAGTAGCCAATGGCTACTGTCCTTGAGGGTGGCTACACCCTCTTTGTGCCTCCTCCCTGTGGGGAGGGGTGGCACATCCCTAATCCTATTGGGGGAATCCTCCTTCTACAAGATGGAGGATTTCTAAAAGTAAGAGTCACCTCAGCTCAGGACACCTTAGGGGCTGTCCTGACTCGGGGGTGACTCCTTGTTTTTCTCATTATCTCCTTCAGCCTTGCCGCCAAAAGTGGGGGCAGTGGCCGGAGGGGCGGGCATCTCCACTAGCTGGGATGCCCTGTGGTGCTTTAAAAAAGGGGGTGAGTCTTTGAGGCTCACCGCCAGGTGTTACAGTTCCTGCAGGGGGAGGTGAGAAGCACCTCCACCCAGTACAGGCTTTGTTCCTGGCCACAGAGTGACAAATGCCCTCTCCCCATGTGGCCAGAAACATGTCTGGTGTGTGGTAGGCTGGCAAAAACTAGTTAGCCCACACTGGAATTCGGGTATGTTTTCAGGGGGCATCTCTAAGATGCCCTCTGGGTGTATTTTACAATAAAGTGCACACTGGCATCAGTGTGCATTTATTGTGCTGAGAAGTTTGATACCGAACTTCCCAGTTTTCAGTGTAGGCATTATGGTGCTGTGGAGTTCGTGTTTGACAGACCCTCAGACCATATACTCTTATGGCTACCCTGCACTTACAATGTCTAAGGTTTTGCTTAGACACTGTAGGGACATAGTGCTCATGCACATGTGCCCTCACCTGTGGTATAGTGTACCCTGCCTTAGGGCTGTAAGGCCTGCTAGAGGGGCGACTTACCTATGCCACAGGCAGTGTGAGGTTGGCATGGCACTCTGAGCGGCGTGCCATGTCGACTTAGTCATTTTCTCCCCACCAGCACACACAAGCTGGCAAGCAGTGTGTGTGTGCTGAGTGAGGGGTCCCCAAGGTGGCATAAGACATGCTGCAGCCCTTAGAGACCTTCCCTGGCATCAGGGCCGTTGGTACCAGTGGTACCAGTTACAAGGGACTTACCTGGGTGCCAGGGTTGTGCCAATTGTGGAGACAAAGGTACATGTTAGGGAAAGAACACTGGTGTTGGGGCCTGGGTAGCAGGGTCCCAGCACACTTTCAGATCATAACTTAGCATCAGCAAAGGCAAAAAGTCAGAGGGTAACCATGCCAAGGAGGCATTTCCTTACACATATGATTACATAAAAAAGAGAATATTACCTAAACAAAAATGAGTCCTAAACCAACACTATTAAAACTGAAAGCAGAACCCATTGTGGATCTAAGAATTACAGATTATATGCATGAGCAATTAAGAAGACCAATAGCCCTTAGCCATACTATCAGAAAGTGGGTTATTAAACTGGCATGGGGTACCCCCCATCTTAGAAAATTACATCCTGGTTAGGTCACAACACATTTCTAAGGGAAACTCTGCTTACCCACTGGTATCTGTGGGAGAAGCAGCAGGCAAATCTCCAAAGAAATGCTTATTAGATTAAAACAGTATCGACAATTTTAATGTCAAGAAAACAATATAATATAATTTCCCAACCAACTTAGAAAAATTAGATACATTTAACAAACAAAAAGATTCCAATTAAAAGCCCAAAAGGAAACTAGAGTTAATGATTTATAATGTTTACTGGAAATAGTAAAAAAAAAAAAAACTATTCTGACAGAGCAACAGAACTCTAAAGGTCACTTTAAGTCCATGTGCATCACTTACAAATAGCACCCAGAGGTCAGAGGAGCGACAACAAGTGCCAGAAAAATGTTCTGCCTTGAAAAGGTCGGGATGTAAGGAGCAGTACTCTTCCTCTTTGGTATACTGAAGTGCTTGCAATCTTCTGAGCCTTTTATTCTGGCGGGGCTCTTGTAACTCGCAAAGGGAGAGGAAGGTGTCAGTGCCCCTACTTCTCACTACAACCAAGAACCCCAAAAGTGTCTTGATTATGGGGAAGTAAATACTGATGCGTTCAAAAACATACTTCGCCACTGTGGCTTAATGGCCTACTCAGTGTACTGTAATTCCTTCACCTCCAGCCCTCTCACCCACACACACACGCTTCTCCCACAAAAGGTACAAGTCTTTCTTGACAGAAAGGAGATCACCACAGAGGGCAGACCTCCACCTATACATTGCCAAATTTTAAACATAGTTCATCAAGCATAATGGTTCATCAGGCAAATCTAAATATGAAGAGATTTTAATGAAAATATAACAGTAAATATTTATGTACACCTCATAACAATGAATCACACATTCAACCCCAGAATTGTATGAGTAGCAGCTATGCTGAAATCTTCCATGATCACATGTACGTACAGATTGCACTTGACTGCACAAAGCTTGTGTTTTCAGGTTCAGACAAACTTTATCATCACTATGAGTAAGTTCAGTCCCATAAACTGTGGCTATTGATGTCGGCACTCAAACACAAACAGATGCATAATAATAAATCTTGTACCCAGTGTTGTGCCTGGTTGCCTCACCTGAGTCCATCTTGATGCCACACTAATGTGTGTTTCTCCACAAAAAGGCCCCGCATTAATCACTAACGGGTGAAGATACATCCTTCTGCTGCAGTTAGTTGACAACAATCAATATCCGTGTAAATTGGAGGAATTCATGATAATGGTTGCCCCTAATTTCCTTGCTACAAAATATGGTGCTTTAAATTTTAATATCATAAACTAACAGGGGGGGACTTTTAAGCACGAGTCATATTGTATGCATGAACCCAACCTTGCTGTTATAAAGTATGTCAGTGATTGCTTAGTGGTAGTTCAGCAGCAAGTCCTATGGCCTCTGCTAGCCCTTAGGAAGAATGAGTAGTGCGCCAATCTTGCGGTTTGTGGCTGAGTAGGGGAGTTGAAAGAGCCTCTCGTATATCAATGCCTTTTTATGGATAATATAATGTTCTTTTTAAATGATGCTGTCAAAACAAAAATTAAATTCCCCTCCAGGCCTTCAGTATCAGTATATAAAAATCAATCAAGCCATTTACTCATTGACTAAGTTTGGTCCTTGGGACATATGTTCAATGTCCAGGCTTTAATTAAATTGCTTTCTAAGTAAATGGTTAATGCAGCTTAAAACATGGCACTCTCTTTCAATTAGATCAATTAAAAAAGAAATTACAAAACAATAAGGAACACTTTAAAAACGTGCATTGCGGCTTCATAGTTTTACCTTAAGAATTAATTTTGTGTAACATGTTTATTTGTAATTGTATATTTGTAATTGTAGAGTACGCTTATCACAATTGTACTGGTTAAAACTGCATTTTCAATAACATATCTTCCTCACAAAAGACGAATAAAAACGCATAAAAAGGCTCATTCAGCGAGTTTCGATCCTCTCCACAAAAGGTCAGAACAAGTGTTTAAATAAAATGAACATTTAAAGGATTTCTCCTTGTATGTCTACTGAGTGATGTAAATCCAGCATTTTTTTTTTTTTAGATCGCAGCCTACCAGAAAGCATAGCTGTCTGGTTTGCTAAAGACATCTTGGGGACAGTCAGAAAGTTGACAGAGGAATGCATTCTGTCCATTGCTTGCCATTGGCTTTGTGGTTCCTAGAGCATTTTTTCACTTTCCATTTACTGTTTTTGTTATAGGCTGCCCAGCTTGAGTGCTCCCTTTCGGTAAACTGGACTGTAAATCTTGTACTTATTTCATCATATTTGTTGTGCATTCAAAGACAGAGGTCAAATGTCAGGTGTTGTCTACTGAGGGCACATGTTTACTTTTCTTCCCTTAACTTCGTAGTAAGAGTATTTATGTGACAATGTTGCTGGATACTGGGTGTAGGAAAAAGTTTTCTACCAGCTCATGACAACATTTAAATGAACTGTGCAAGTATTTCAGAATATATCAGAACTAGGAAGACAAATGAAGCATATTTTTTGTTATTTTTGAAGTGTGTTGGAAACAAATACTTTAATATGAACAAAACAAATCACAACACTAGGTGATGCAATTTTCACCCATTTTCGTCTGTGCACTGTATAGTTTTATTAGTAAAACTATATGTCTGCGCAAATGTAATGGCCATTTCAATTGACAATGTGTTGTCTGTAATGACAGTGTGCTACCACACCGTGAATACTCCACTGTATGCCACTCCGCTCTGCGCTGCACCACTGAACTCTACTGCACCATTCCACATCACTACACTACCGCACTCTATACCACTTCAGTCTGATGTACGTCACTCTGAAATACTGCACTCCACGCCGCTGCACTCTATGCCAATACCCAGTACGCCAATGGACTTTACTCTGTAACACTCAACTCTATGCCCCTGCACTCCTCGCCAATCCACTGTGTGCCACTCTAATCTACTCTGCACCACTGCACTTTAAGCCCCTTCACTCTTGACCATTACACTCCATGCAGCTGCACTCTAGCCTGCACCACTCCACTCTGCACCACTCACTCTACTCTAAAAAATCTACTCTATGCCACTGCACATTGCACCACTACTCCATTCTGCACCACTCCACTCTATGCCACTGCACCCTATGCCACTCTACTGTTAACCACTGCACTCTATGCCAATGCACTCTACACAATTGCACTGTCACTGCACCCTACTCTGCATCACTATACTATATGCCACTGCTCTCTATGCCATTCTAATCCACTCTACACCACTGCACTGTGACACTCTACTCCACTCAATGCCAAGGAACTCTACGCCACTCTACTCTACACTACTCAATGCTACTGTATTCTATGCCACTGCACTATACGGGACTATACTCTACTTTGGACCACTCTTTGCTACTCTACTCTGCACCACTCTACGCAACTACACTCTATGCCACTCAACTCTACTCTGCGCCACTGCCTGTTGCATCACTCAACTCTGTGCCACTCCACTCCGCTCTGATCCACTCTGAGCCACTTCACTCTATTATGCACCACTCTAATCTATGCCACTGCACTCCACGCCAATGCACTCTACACCAGTCCACTCTACTACATGCCACGCTATAGGACTCCATACTACTGTCTACAACACCCTACTCCACTCTTTATCATTCCAATCTACGACACTCCACAACACTCTCCTCTATGCAACTAACATTTAGCAATGCCGAACAGCAGCCACATTGGTGTACAAAATGGTTAAAACACATAGGCAAAGCCAATAGCTCTTGCATAGGTGAGACCTACTGGCTTTGCCAATGTTAGTTTAGGTTTTGCCTGCACAATGCTTGCTCTGCACATGCAAAAACTACATTGGATTGGAGCCAACGTCACTCTCTTTTCCCTTCTTCTTAATGGTCAGCAAGTCTGATTTCACTCTGCACCCCTTTCTGCTCAGCTTTGCCCGTCTATGCCCTGGTGTGGAGCTTGGCCCAAGTACAGCTTCTGGTCACTGGCCGGTATCTTTCCAATGATTACTGTTAGACTTGGCATCCTTGGCGTGGTCTCACCTAACTTTTTGCCTCTGTTTATCAGGTTGTTGATGTGTGCTGGACTCTGTTTTTGCTGTTTTTGTTACTCTGGGCACTTTACCACTGCTACCCAGTGCTAAAGTGCAAGTGCTCCTATGTAAAATGTGTGTGCAATTGGATTTCCATGATTGGCATATTCTGATTTACTGGTAAGTCCCTAGAACAGTGCACTAGAGGTGCCCAGGGCCTGTATATCAAATGCTACTAGTGAGTCTGCAGCACTGGTTGTGCCACCCACATTACTAGCCCTGTAAACATGGCTCACACCTGCCACTGCAGTGTCTGTGTGTGCAGTTTTCACCTGCCAGTTCGACTTGGCAAGTGTACCCACTTGCCAGGCCTAAATCTTCCCTTTTCTTGCATGTAAGGCACACCTAAGGTAGGCAATAGGTAGCCCCATGGGTAGGCAGTGTACGTTTAAGGTAGGACATATACTAATGTGTTTTATATGTCCTGACAGTGAAATACTGCCAAATTCGGTTTTCACTGTGCAAGGCCTATCTCTCTCATAGGTTAACATGGGTGCTGCCTTTAAATATTATTAAAGCACAGGTATCCTTTGGGAGTAGATGGACATATGGAGATTGGGGTCTCTAAATTCTCAATTTAAAAATACACCTTTTGGTGAAGTTGGTTTTGAGATTGTGTGTTTGAAAATGCCACTTTTGGAAAGTAGGCATTTTCTTGTTTTACCATTGTGTGACTCTGCCTACTTGTGGATTCCCTGTCTGGGTTAGTTTGACAGTTGGGCTGTTTGTACCTCTCTCTAGACAGTGACACAAAGGGAGCTGGGGTGTAGCCTGCATATCCTGATGAGCCATCTGTGCTAGGAGGAGTGGTCACTTCCACCTGAAAGGGCTGTGCCTGCCCTCACACAATGCAGTCTCCAAACCCGTGGTGTGTGTCTGGGGCCAGGCCTGGGCAAGGCAGGATCTCACAAATAAGAGAGACTTTCCTTTGAAGTAGGCCTACTTCAAAGGCAGAAAAGGGTAAAAGAAGAGCACCCAACCCCCTGAAATTTAGATCACTTCTGGAATCAAGAGGAACTTCTGCCAAGGAGAAGAGCTGAGGAGAAGTGCTGCCCTGCCTGTGACTGTGCTTTGTGGAGCTATCCTGCAGTTGCTGCTTCTGCCTGTGAAAGGGGACAAAGACTGGACTTTGTTGTGCATTCCTGCTTGTGAAGAGTCTCCAAGGGTTTGACCTGAACTTGCCTCCTGTTGTTGAAGTCTCAGGACCATCAAAGACTTCCCCTGCCAGCACCTGGACTCTCTGTTGAGACTCCTGCCCTGCCAAGTGGTGCCCTATCCAGTTCCTGGGCCCTTCAAAGATGAAGCTGGAAGAGAAAGACTGAAAATCCACACACAGACCGTCGTGCAGGGATATTTGTCACGCACCTCCCGTGACGCTGCCAATAAACTACGTGCTGTCGGTTTCACTGCTAAAATCAACACTCTACCTGCATCGCAGCTGGAAGACTGACGCAATGCAGCTGGAGAAACGACGTGCAACACCCGCTATCGGACACTGATAACAACGCATACTCCAAGCAGGGTGGTTTTGGGATACCGTGTTACCAGATTTTCAACGCAACATTGCTGGGTGCGGAAAAACAACGCAAAGCCTGCCTAGACCCGAGGTGCCTTTCCGGATTGACGCATTACTCTCTTGCAAGATAGGAGAAACAACGCACGCCGACCCAACTGGAGGAGGAACGACGCATGGTCTTGCCTGCAAGTGAGAAATCGACGCAGCACTGGCATCTTCCGACGCACACTCAAACGGGCGGTGTTATTTTCACACTACCCAGGTACTTTTGTGTGCTAACAACGTTCTCACTGTTTTCTAAAGGATTTAAGACTTATTCTTTGAAAATTCATAACTTGACTTGTGTATGTTGGATTTTTGTCCTTTGGTCTTGTTTTGTTTAAATAAGTATTACCTATTTTTCTAAACCTGTGTTGTGTCATTTTGTAGTGTTGTCACTGAGCTACCTTGTGTGTTGGTACAAATACTTTACACATTGCTTCTGAAGTTAAGCCTGCCTGTTTGTGCCAAGCTACCAAGGGCGTGAGCGGGCGTTAACTGAGGGTGATTCACCTTTACCCTGACTAGAGTGAGGGTCCTTGCTTGGACAGGGGGGTAACCTGACTGCCAACCAAAGACCCAATTTCTAACAACTACACAGTCTGAAGGTATTTTTTTTGTTTTTGCTATCTAGCACTCCATATGAGTGCATCTGCCGTTGCTTTCAAATTTATTGTTTCAATATGCGTTTACTGAAGGTCTCACACCATACACAACAGCTTCTCACCTCCTGTTTGTCACAAGCGTTATTTACAAAGTGCCTCTAACCTTGTTATTAAGTAAAGGAGAGGAAGTGGTGTAATGGCTAGAGCGGGCAACTTTGAGGTTGGGGAACCGGGTTCAGGTCTCGCCGGGAGGCTTAATTCATTTAATCTCTCCATGTCTATAACTGAATGTGTTCATATGTAATGCAACTGGTGCTGAAGTACAGCGCTCTGATACCCTCGGGTCGAGTTTGTGCTATATAAAACTACAAAAAAGCCTTTAGTGAATATACTGTAATGGGCTGAGGCTTATAAAAGAACCAGTAACAAAAGGATTCAAATATCAGAAACATTTAAAGGAACTCCCACAGCTCTTTTAAATAGTTTTGTTGTATAATCCATTTGCCTGTGCATCAGTTCTCATGTAGGCTATGCCATGTTAGCAAGGGTTTTTCAAATTTACTAAGTTGCTTATGAGGCTGACCCGGAGCATGGCGAGTTCTGTAAGACTCCCAAAGTTTTATAATAATCGATCTGCTTTTAAGGTTCGTGTATAAGGAATATGTGACTTTCAACTGATAAGCTCTGAATCAAGAACAGTTTCCCTCCTCACAATGCTTTCAGAGGCAGCCTGCCACTGTATACCTTGGCAGAGATGTAGCGCTATCTGTAGAAACAGTAGAAACCCATAAGGTTTTCTCTATTTTCTCAAGTGATTGATTTATTGATCAGATACACAGATGCACTGTAGATGTATAACAATAATTTCAGCAAATTTTGAATTTGAGAGAGAGATCCTTAGCCAGTTGGCAGTACAAACTGATACGTCTTCTATGTATTACAAGTCCCAGTGACATTAAACTGCCTTAGGTCACTGGGTGGCCCTTCCATGTGCATTGCATTTTCCTTTATTTTTCGTTGTGCTGAGTACAATTGTCATTGTTGGAGTTTACGGAGGCAAAGCATGCAGGTAGCCCTGCACAGATGCAGTCCAACTGCATGTTGAGAACATAACAGTCTTATCTCTTTTCCCCTCCCCTTCTCGAGCCACATTTCTTTGTTTCCCTCTTTACCCCTCCCTCCACCGTCTTTGCTTCTTTGTCTTTCCCCCTACATCTCTCCATCCCATTCCCTCCTTCTGCTGCTTTCTGGCTTATCTCCTCCCTCTTCCTTTATCTCCTCTTCCTGTAAAGCACAAGAAGCATTGGCAAAGCCAACAGGTTTCACCTACGCAAAATCTGTTGGCTTTGTCAATGTTTTTTTTATATGCTGCAACATGGCTTAAAGTACAAAAATAGAAAAAGAACAATGACATGGCCAGCATTGACTGCATCATTGCGCTTGTTTTTTTAAGCCTATTGCACAGCAGCTCAACTGTGCAACAGTTAAAAAAAATTACAAAGCCATAGACATTGCATAGGCTAAACCTATTGATCTGACAATGCTTGTTAACTTCCAGGCCCAATTCGACCTCTCTGGCATATGCTCCCTCAGTAGCCACCAACCCAGGGGGTACTTTAAGACCATGATGGGATGCGATGGCACAACCATGACACAATGGCCTCATTAAAGCTGTGAGGATAACAAGGTAACAAAAAAGAGGTGTATGGAATGATTGAATTAATCTACGCCACTTACTCACACTACATTCCAGTGCATTATTTTGCTCCCCTCAAGCCAACTTAGATAAGAACCTACCATATGCTAAACAAACTTGATCTGCTCCACTAGGTACAGTCCAGCCTGAACTACTAGGGCAGGTCCCCTTTGAACAGGAGCACAAGAAAATACAGATCATTTTCAGCCTAGTTATGCCACATCAGTAAGACACAGGTTGAGTCCTTGGCACAGTAAGCACAGGCTACGCCTTGGCATACCAAAACCCTTGCATATCAAGCACTTAGGTCATCAACACAGAGGAAAAAGGTGATGGGTGAAATGCTTGAATAAATCTCAGGAATTTGTGATTACTTGGGCCACATTCCAGTCCATTGTTCTTTTGCCTCCATGTCATCTCAGACAGCAACTATCCATATACAAATCAGCTTTGGTACTGGTCTAATAGGAACAGATCAGCCTAACCTGCCAGGCCTGATCCCCTCTGAAAGTGACAGATGCAATCACAAAGAAGTCGATGTCTAGATAGGTTTCTTTAGAGAGGTATAGCTTGATTCCTTTGGCATCATAAGCAAGAGACCCACACATGGGCATACACCTTGCACAAAGCAGGCACTCTAAGGAAAATAAAAAAGTGATGGGTAGATCTCACTACTCTAGGATAAACACTGGGTCTAAACTATATGCTGCAATTAATTTTGGAAGTAGTCAAAGGCGCCCTACTAAAGCTTGCAAACTGGGCCATGGACAACTATTTCTGCACTGGCTCTTCTAGTGTCATCTCACCAAGCTAGGGTTGGGATACTATGTTTACTGTACCTTGTTCTGGCTTAGGTATCATTTAGACAGAGGCTCATATAGCATCAAATACTCTGAATGGTAAAATGTGCAACTCCATTCCATGTTTTCACCCTTCAGACAAAGTTATTAAGCAGGTGCGGCAGATGCATCTGTGCAGACTAGCCTCTGGTCCAAGGTACAGGCAAAGCCCTGCATTTACTTTCTAATTTTCACTGAAGCAGTGAGGCTGATACAGTTTGTGCCCTTACCCTCACAGTGGTGGCTCCTCTCCAGTGGGACAGAGCTTCCTTTGGGAGAGTGTTTGCAGGATGTGATCCCTGTGGCAAATTTGTGCAGCAATCCTCGTTTTCAGCAGCGACAGACAGGGATTCAGATGTTGCGGCCTCCAGGACATGACATCTGCAGTGGTGGGCCTTGGCAGTAGGAGCCTTCAGGAAAATCAGGTCTTCCCGCTTCAGCGGCAATGTGGCTGCACTCTTTCTGATGTCAGTGTCACCAGTCTTCTGAGATGTTGGTGGACTGCAGAGCATCACAGTGATACCCCACCTTCAACAGTCTTAGATCAGCTCACATGGGAACCATGCAGATAGACTGTGAGGTCTCCTTCATTCACAGGCTACTCCTGGCTACACTCTGGGACAGCCAGCTTTCTTCTGGGTGGTCCGCATGCCAGGAACACACCAGAGTTTTCCTGCAGGGCCAAGCACACAAAATCCCTCTCTGAGCAGGCAAGCAGGCTTCTAGGCAATTCAGGCAGACTTTAGTTCTTACTGCAGAATGTGCAGAGCTTAGGTGTGGTCCTTTGTTTTTTTGTGGCATATTGGCTGTGAGGCTAACAACAACCAAGGTTACACAGCAGCTCGTTTGAGCACTCCTTGAAGCAATCCCTTTTTTGGTCAAGAAGAACTTGGGACTTAATAAGTGAAGTGATTTGGTTCCTGTATGTATGTATGTATGTGTGTGTATATATATATATATATATATATATATTTTTTATAGAAAGAGGATGTGGCTCAACTGACTAAATCCTGAGAAGCAATTTGGGTCAGTTCTCGTTTAAATTACATTTCCAGGCTGCTCCACTGACAATCCTTTCTGCTAAGTGATGGTTTTCACTTCCCGGGCAAAGGGACTGGTTCCAAATTAAGAGTATCTGAAACATGGGTACAATTAGGTGTGAAATATCTGTATCTGGCTGTCATCAGCCTTCTTGAAACACTAGTCAGGGACATATAAAATGGCAGGCCTGGCCTATGAATTTACTTAATCTGAACAACAGAAACTACAGTTTCACCTTTGACCCCTACTGTCCATCAAATGGCTGTGCTAAGGAAGAATTAATCATCAGCCCTTTGCTAACAAGATCCTCCCTGAATTTCTAAAGGTAGCTGCCTCAATCCTCCCGCTGTCTTAATCTTTCCTAAGTTAACAATGCAGGCAGTACAGTTCCAATGTGCAGGGAAGTTACATTCACTCTCTATCTTGTGCTATTCTAAACAAGGTGCATCCAAAGTGGATCCCACAGGGCTCAGTACTCAGATTCATACACAACATGAGTGCTACTACCACATATAAGTTACACACTTCATATACACATTTGGCATGTGCACAGAATGTCAAGGTAGGGTTATGAGTTTTTAGATAACAGTGGAGCTTTACATGAGGGGAGCCAGCAGGCTCGCCTCTCCTTGACAAAGAGAAAAGGGTGTGGTCACACTACTACTTCATAAAATATGGTATACTGCCAAATCTGCTTTATGTGGTAAAATTGGGCCATGAACTGAAGCCCAATAGCCACAATAAGGACACAATTTGTACACCCCTCCAAGTCATAGAACAGGTTCTGGGACTCACTTTACCATGCCAGGCCTTGGCTCTCTGCTCATAAGCTAGGTAAATAAAAGAATGAATGCCAGTTTCACTACAGTCAGGTACTCAGGACAGGTGTAGATGCTTATTTACTGTGCAGGGGACATTTCCGTCCAAACATCCATGCACTAATCAGTGAGATGTTAGACTGAAAAGCTGAGAGGGGCAGAGATTTGGTGAGGAATTCCCTCTTGCAAGAAGTCGTGCACAATCAACATTATTCAGTCTTTAAAATGCAGGCAAAAAATATGTAAACATGTCATAGGTAGTATGTAACCTATCAATATGAATTGCAGTGGGCTTGCAAACCATGATCATCCTCATTACGTTATGCATGAATGGCACAGAATGTAAATGTACGCTGTGCCAAGCATAATTGCTAATACTGGAGTACTATGCCCCCAAGAGATCAAGGTGTGAACTTAGATGCCGCCATGGACAGATTCATCTGCATATAACTTCATGCAACCTGTAATTCATCATACGTAATCTATCGACTTGTGCTCAAGTTGCCCAGCGTGTGACTATGAGAAATGTAAGGATCTAACTACAACAGTAGTTCGGCTGAGTCAAGCTGAACAAATATAACCACTGCTTTGGTAATACATTTTTAGGTTTAAATCTAAAAAAAAAAAATATATAGAAATACAGACATACATCACCTACATACAGCAGCCAGTGAGGGTTAATACAATGGCAAGAGCAAATGGAGAAACCAGGGAGGGGGAGGAGAGGGGAAAGTCTTAGGAGAAGCAGGTGTGTCTAGACCAGCTTAATAGGGTGCACAGGGGAATGGAGAGGGGACAGTGAGAGTGGAAGGGAACGGAAAACAGGTCAATGGAACTAACCGCTTTGGAAAGTCAACTGAATTAGATGGCAGGGAGGCTGTAAGAGTTTATGCGTGCACTTTCTCCATCACTCATGTTGAGTCTCTGTGGTTGCGAGTAGAAGTATGCATAGACAGCCGAACTCCGAGAAGGTTCCTGCAAGTAATCAGATGCATGGACCCCATATTTTGTCAAATTGGAGGGGTCTGTGGTCCTCCACTGCTGACAGTTTTTCCATGTCTAGTAATTCCCATAGCTTATGCAGTTGATTGGTGTGCGTTGGTAATGTCTCTGTACCCCACTTGGACAAGATGACTTGCTTAGCCTGAGAGTGCCTGGGTTATTGCTTTGCTGTAGGTGATCACAGAGGGTATGGCAAGGCATTAGGGAGACCTAACAGGCTGTAGCTAGAAAACTTAGTGATGTCATTAATATCGATTAGAACCTCTGTCTAAAAGAGTTGTGGTTTATGGCAGTGCCAGAGAAGGTGAGTTAATGTGACTGGGTGGCCACAATTCCATCAACAATTGTAAGTAGCACCATATTTCCATTTAGCCACCCCTGCTGGAGTGTAGTACCAGGAGTGTGTCAGGTTAAGAAGTGTCTGCAACTCATTTAGCTCAATAGAAACATTTTAGGATCATCTTTTGAGCACCTTTGTGTATTGATGCAGGAATTCTTTTCACTATGACTGAGCTGTAGTACTATGGTCCCTTGATTAAAGTACAAATTTGAAAGAAAATTAACCAACCACTCCACTGTTGATCACGGAAAAAGGAAGACATGCCTTGAGAACCTTTTTGTCTCTTCATCTGAAGGCTGATGTTAAAAACTGGATTTATGGTAGACAGAGGTGTGCACCCTGGCCATGCAGGAACCACTCCGTCCATCATCCTTTTGTGTTGCTAAAGTTACCGTAAGTGGGAAGAGTATGCCCAGACGTGGGTCCCTTGCTCACTGTGCCACTGGATTCAAGCTAGCCTGGCTGATGAAGGGTGATACCCTGAAACCGGTCCCAGGATGCTCGTTTCCGGTCCAGGGAGGACCTGGCCTGGCAGTTCGGGCTGGACTGTTCCCATGGGAAACAGGCTCAAGACTGATTTGCATATGGCTGGGTTTGAACTGGAGTGGCATGATGAGCAGAAGAATGATAGATTAAACCCAGATCTGTGACTGGGGGTGAGTGGTTGAAAAGTTTCACCACTCCGTCCATCATCCTTTTGTGTTGCTAAAGGAACCACAATACTAGTCAGGGTAAGTCGGATACACACTGAAAGTTAACTTGTGCTCATCCCTGGTAGCTTGGTACAGAGCACTCAGGCTTAACTCTAGATGCAAAATGTGAAGTCTTTGTGCAAAGCTTAAAATAGTAGAACTGAAAACACCACATAAAAAGATACCACACTTTGTTAAAAGGATATATCTTCATTTAATAAACATAATGAGACCAAAATGCCAAAGATCCTAAAAGTAGAAGTTGAGATATTAATTTTTAAAGATTAAACTTCGTTATGGTGTCTGAAAGCATAAAGTGCCAATCGGAGTGAAATCCCATTGTTAAGGCCGACAGGTCGGATATAGTCCCAAACAAGTCCTGCTGAAGTTTTATCTTCTCAAGAATTGAGCCAAGAGTCCTGTTTGAGTGGAAGTAGTTCACTGGGAACAAGAAAAGTGTCATTAGTGGTGGTTGGCGTCACGAACGGCAGTACTTACTGGTCAAGGGGACGAACTTGCGGCGGCTCATGCTGATTCTTCATGAAAGTGGCACAGTTCTGGGGCGAGGGGGCCTGTTCGCAGTCCCAAAGTTACGAAAGCTTGATTTTAGGAGCTAAAAAAACAGTTCCAAGGGTCAGGACCTGGGAGGCACCTTTGGTCAAGGAGGCCTGTTATGTCCCTGAAGCTCAAATCAGGAGGCCAACAGACTAGCCCTTTGAGCCACCCTGGAGCCCTGGGAACAAGATGAAGAAGCAGGTCCAGTTCTTCTTCCCCAGGCAGGAGGGCAGCAGGTCAACACAGCAAGGCAGCATCTCCTTCAAGGTATCGGTCCAGCAGAGTAGCAGTCCTTGTGGCAGCACAGCAGTCCTTTTTCAAGGCAGGGTAGGCTATACATGTATTTAACATAGCAACATTTGTTGTTTTCAAGGATTGTTCTTCAGAGTCATATATGATGTGTGTTCAGTTTCAGAAGTCTGTGATAGGCAGTCTTGTTGTAGTGGAATCAGGAAGTGTTTTTAGAGTTGAAAGTGGTGGAGGATGTGGCTAGATTGACAGGTTGCCACTTTGCTGATCACATTCCTCCCACACTCAAAAACACCCAATCCTTCTAAGAGATGTGGAGTCTGTATGGGAAAAGGCATGTAGAAGGAGAGTCGTTTGCACTGCCCTGAGTGTCCTTTTAAACCTGGGCTGTGTGCGCCCACTTGCTTTAGATTGTACCACACACACCTGATTTTTTAGGGAGCAACCGTGAGCATAAAAGGGAACTGCATGGTCAGTATTGTTTCATACTTTTGTTCAGTTTCTTGGTCAGCATTAGTGTGATGTATTTAGTTAGAGCTGTTGTGTTTGTAGTTTTGTATTTACTTATAATTGGTTGGAGTTTTCTTTTGAAAAAATGTGTTGGCTGTGTGCATAGACTGGCGCTTGACTGGCTGTGTGCGTGGACTGGAGCGTGGCTGGCTGTATGTGTGGACTGGCGCTTGGCTGACAGTGTGTGCAGGCTGGTGCTTGTCTGGCAGTTTGTGTGAGCTGGTATTTGGCTGCCGGTGTATGAGTAGTGACGATCTGCTAGTCACTACACACACTACTTGTCAAACGCGGTTCCACACACTTTGACAGCATGTGTAAGGCATGAAGGCGTATGAAAGTGATGGGCCCTTGAATGACGCTGACCTGTTGATGAGTATTGTAATGTGCTGGGCTCCGGCTGAATGGAATATAAAGTGGTTGGTGCCAGGATGCAGCTTTACAGCTCACAAGCTGTGAGTCACTGTTTCAGTTTTTTCACCTTTTAATTATTAACAGTTCATTTTAGTTTTGTGAAATCTCGTTAGTGAAATTTTATATATTGAACCATCACTAATCCTTGTGCAAAACCCAACCAGTATGTCCCAATAAAGAGAGTGAGGAGCGCTTGTATACCTCTCCAAATTACTAACAACAACAAAAAGTAAGCACACTACCAAGTGTCTTACTTCTGTAATGTCCCGAAACTCAAATTATGAAAATCACTGTTTTTAACCTTTGTCCAAGGTTACCACAATTAAAAACATGGCATATTGGTGGGTAACCACAAGACAATGTTATTGCACTTTTCCTCTCAATTCAATTTACGATAAATACCCACTCCATTCTTATCAGGTGTTGAAGCACATCACGGGCACCCTAAGTGTCTTTAGTGGGAACCCCAATGATTAAGCATGCCACCAAATAGGTTGGTGGGTGAGGGGTCTTTCTAACAAAACCAAAGGGTGTTTTTTTCACAATTCGAGTGTTTGGGACATCACAGAAGTAAAAGACTCAGTAGCGTGCTCACTTCTTGTCTAGCGACAATAAACCAACTCTAGATCTATTCGAAAACTAGACATCCAGCAGAGTAAAGGGTGGTGTGCTTCTCATGGAGCCCAGCAGGTTTTCTTACCCACAATGTCCTGCAAACCTCAAAATGTGACTAAAACCACACATGTTCCTTGTATTTCTATGCCATATTCTTCCACAAACAGTAATAAACCACAAATTTCCTACCACCCAGCGTTCTCCTTGGTCTCCCGATAAAAATGATACTTCACTTGTGTGGGTGCCCACAACGGAGTCAACCTAAAATTGTATTTTAAATAAACTGCCCTTTTGGACCCGCTTTGGTTCCCCCCTCCAACTCTACATGTTTTTGGCCCTTTCCTGTCGCAGGCACTTGGCCCACACAGGTGAGGTACCATTTTTATTGGGAGACTGAGGGGAATGCTGAGTGGTAGGAAATTTGTGGCTCCCCTCGGATTCCAGAACTTTCCATCACAGAAACGTGAGGAAGATGTGATTTATTTTTTTAGACAAATTTTGAGGTTTGCAAGGGATTCTGGGTAAAGAAAATGTGCTTAGAGACACACAAGTCACCCCATCCTGGATTCCCTTAGGTGTCTAGTTTTCAAAAATTGACAGCTTTGCTAGTTTTCCCTAGGTGCCAGCTGACCTAGAGCCCAAAATCTACAGCTAGGCACATTGCAAAAAACAGAGGTCACTTTTCAGTGAAAAAATGTGAGTGTCCACGTTGCATTTTGGACCGTTTCCTGTTGCAGGCACTAGGCATACCCACACAAGGGAGGTACCATTTTTATCTTGCGACTTGGCAGAACACAGAATAGCAGAACAAGAGTTATTACCATTTGTCTTTCTCTGCATTTGCACCTTCCAAATGTAAGACAGTGTGTAAGAAAGAAGTAAATTTGAGAAATGCCCTCTAATTCGCTTGCTAGTATGGGCACCCACAAATTCAGAGATGCACAAATAACCAGGCTCCTAAACATTTTGGAGATACATAGTTTTCCTTGATACCCATTTTTCATTCTTTATATCTTATCAAATGAATTGCTGTATACCAGGTACACAATGAAAACCCATTACAAGATGCAGCTCATTTACTGTATCTGTGTACCTTAGGTTCTTGGTGACCTACAAGCCCTATATAGCCCAGCAACCAGACGTTTTCAGCGGATGCAACAGTGCATTTCTCTTGAAAATCTGCCATAGTTAGAAAAAGTTACAGATGAAAATAGACACAAATGGTTGTTTTTTTAAACTCAATTTCAATATTATTTGTTTTATTTCAAGTGTTACTTTCAAGAGGAAAACCTTGAAGGAGCTACACAAATGACCCCTTGTTGAATTCAGAATTCCAACTACTTTTCAGAAATGTAGAGCTGTCCAGGATCCACCATTGGGTTTCAAACCCAGTTCTACCACTGACTGGAAGGAGGTTGAAAGCACAAAAATAGGAAAAATGGGGTATGTCACAGAAAAAAGCCCAAACTGTGCTCACAAATTTGGTTTTCTGATTGAAGTCGGTCAGTTCCTGAAATATGGGAAGGTGGTGATTTTATCATCACAACTGCTTAGTTGATGTCATCTGCAGGAACAAATAGGTGTTTTCTTCTGCGGCACTTTTTTGCCCATTTTTCCCTAACAAAAAAAAAAATTGTTATATTTTGGCAAATGTCTTGGTCCCCTCTAGGGGAACCCACAAAGCCCTGGGGACCTTTCAAAATCCCCAGGATGTTGGAAAAAGGATACAAATTTGGAGTGGCTAGCTTATGTGGACAAAACGTTATGGGGGCCTAAGCGCAAACTACCCCACATGGCCAAGGAAGGATTAGCACAGAGGTGGAAAGGCCTAGTAGCGAAGGGGTTAAAGGTTGCTTTCTAGGAAGTTGCTATTGGGTTATTGAGGGTTGAAGTGAGAAGCTTATATTAAAATGTCTTGTTACTGTTGTGGATGTTTATTATCCACACCAATTTGTGTCCCCTATAAGTGGATGGCTTTACTTGTGAAACAATATGGCATTTTTGTGTCTGATAAATTTATCAGAATCTCTTATTTAACTAGAACCAGACCAGAGTTGATACTAAGTGGATGAGCCCTGCTTAAAAATAGTAACAGGCACAGACAGCTTCTATTAGACTTATAATTTTTAAAATAACATTCCAAATAGTTGTTCAGGGGTTAAACAGGTATCTATTCATTTACTATTCTGATGTGCCCTTTCAAGGCAGATAAATGTCTTATTTTGGACTACCCTTGAAAAGGAAGGCCTAGCTACACTTTTTCCATCCTACTCCAGACATTTCATAAAAGGCAACAGACCACCTTATTCATTGAGAGGTCTTTTTCTGCCTTCTTACAGAAAGAATTCATATTCAGGGTTAGGCAGGAATGGTCACACCAACATTATTAAATAACATTTCAACAAATTGAGATTACGTATATTTACACAAATAACTTCAGGAGGACTCCCCTCACCATCCCAGACTAGATGATGTTATACCCACACTGGAATTTACTCAACTATAGTCAGTAGAAAAATTTCATATAAAAAACAGAACTCAAGGAACCCAGTTAATAAGAGCCTTATTTCTAGTGATGGAACTTAGTCACAGAAAAAAAAACATTATCATTTTCTTTAATATTAGTGTACTAGCACCAAGCACCAAACTGAATGAGCTAAAGAGATTAGTTATCATTCAGTTATTAGAAATGAGCCTCTTAACTCTGTAATCTTCACCAGCTGTTGGTCCATCTCTAACCTTATCTTCCTGCACAACATAGTATAAATAGCTACAAGTTTCTCAGCTTTCTGTCCCTACTCCATATCCAGACCCTCTGCAACAGACAGCCACCCAATTGCACAACTTATCAAGATAATTGAAAAAGGATGGTATGCAACACAATAGGCTTGTTAGAAATGGGGTCTTTGGTTGGCAGTCAGGTTACTCCCTGTCCAATCAAGGACCCTTACTCTAGTCAGGGCAAAGGAGAAACACACCTGGTTAACCCCGCTCACCTCCTTGGTAGCTTGGCACAAGCAGAAAGGCTTAACTCAGAAGCAATGTGTAAAGTATTTGTACCAACACACAAAGTAATACAGCAAAAACACTATGTAATGGACACCACAACAGGTTAGAAAAATAGGTAATATTTATCAAAATCAAACAAGACCTAAATGACAAACATCCAACATACACAAGTCAAGATACGAATTTTCAAAAGAATAAGAGTCTTACTCCATTGAAAACAATGGAAACTTTGTTGTTACACAAAGTACTTGGTTAGCGTAAAAAAATAAACCGGCACGGGTAAGCATGTGTCGGAAAAGTCAGTGATGCGTCGACTCCCTACTCGCAAGTGAGGCCGTGGGTATTTTCTTCTCCAGTCGGGTAGCCGATGTGTTGCTCTTATCCCCCACAAGCGAGTGATGCACTGATTTCCAGACAGGGCACCTTGGATTTGCACAGGTTCACTATGACTTTGACGCCCAGGGATGATGCGTGTGAAATCCGATCGCACAGTGTTAGAAAGCCACACTGTGCGGGGTGTGCAGCAGTTTTAGCAGCCGCACACGGGTGCTGCGTCGTTTCACCAGCTGCGATGCGCCGATCTCCCAGCCGCAATGCAGGTGAAGCGTAAATTTTAGCCATGAAGCCGGCGTCATGTTGTTTATCGGCCACGCTATGGAAGGTGCATTGAAAATTTCCACGCTCGTCTGTGTTTGCGTAGATTTCAGTCCTTTTCCACCAGCTTCACATTTCAAGGGGCCAGTGACCGGATAGGGCATCACTTGGCAGGAGTCTCAGCAGAGAGTACAGGTGCTGGCAGAGGAAGTCTTTGATGGCCCTGAGACTTCAAAACAGGAGGCAAGCTCAGTCCAAGCCCTTGGAGATTCTTCTCAAGCAGGAATGCACAACAAAGTCCAGTCTTTGTCCCCTTTCACAGGCAGAAGCAGCAACTGCAGGATGGCCCAACAAAGCACGGTCACGGACAGGGGCAGCACTTCTACTCAGCTCTTCTCCTTGGCAGAAGTTCCTCTTGGTTCCAGAAGTGATCTTAAAGAAATCTAAAGTCTGGGGTTTTGGGTCCACTACTTATACCCCTTTCTGCCTTTAAAGTAGGAAGACTTCAAAGAAAAGTCTCTGTTGTTCACAAGATCCTGCCTTGCCCAGGCCAGGCCCCAGACACACACCGGGGGGTTGGAGACTGCATTGTGTGAGGCAGGCACAGCCCATTCAGATGTAAGTAGCCACTCCTCCCTCCACTCTAGCTCAGACGGCTCATCAAGATATGCAGGCTACACCCCAACCTCTTATGTGTCACTGTCTAGAGGAGATTCACAAACAGCCCAACTGTCAGTTTGACCCAGACAGGAAATCCACAAACAAGCAGAGTCACAGAATGGTTAAAGCAAGAAAATTCCTACTTTCTAAAAGTGGCATTTCAAACGAACAATCTAAAAACCAACTGCACTAAAAGGTGTATTTTAAAATTGTGAGTTCAGACACCCCAAACTCCACATTTCTATAGGCTCTCAAAGGGAATCTATACTTTAATATTATTTAAAGGCAGTCCCAATGTTAACCTGTGAGAGAGATAGGCCTTGCACAGTGAAAACCGAAATTGGCAGTATTCCACTGCTAGGACATCTAAAACACAGCAGTGCATGTCCCACCTTTAACATACACTGCATCCTGCCCACTGGGCTACCTAGGGCCTACCTTAGGGGTGCCTTACATGTATAAAAAGGGAAGGGTTGGGCCTGGTAAGTGGGTACACTTGCCAAGTTGAATTGGCAATTTGATACTGCACACACAGACACTGCAGTGGCAGGTCTGAGCCAATTTTACAGGGCTACTCAAGTGAGTGTCACAATCAGTGCTACAGGCCCGCTAGTAGCAATGGATTTACAGGCCGTGGGCACCTCTAGTGCACTTTACTAGGGACTTTCTAGTAAATCAAATATGTCAAATATGGAAAAACCAATTACACATACAATTTTGCATAGGGAGCACTTTCACTTTAGCACTGGTCAGCAGTGGAAAAATGGCCAGAGTAACAAAAACAGCAAAAACAGAGTCCATCACACAGCTACCTGGGAAGCAGAGGCAAAAAGTTAGGGGAGACCACACAAAGGATGCCAGGTTTAACAAGACTCTACATGCTAGATGGAAAAATGTAGTTCTCACCCCCCTTTCTCAACAAACATTAGAAGGCCTGATAGGAGAATATCATCTTTCTTCTATAGACAGGGTAAAAAACAGCTTGTACCTGAGCAGCACATAAGTAGCAACAAAACTGTATGGCACCAAAATGTTTCTGAGGAGCCTACGAGCAACATTGCTGAATGCCAGAGGGTTGCCAAATACATGCCGCCTAGTCTTGATTCCACCCATGCTGCTTTCTTCCGCTGTGCTACACATCCTGTTTCTACCTTACTCTTGCAGGTTGTTTATATTGCCGCTCTGCTTCTTCACTAATGTTTTCCTATGTTTCTCTTCCTCCTTAAATGACTGTTTTCTGCCTTTGTCTTTCTCTTTTCTTCTGGGTCAAAGTCTGATGATTAAAAATAATTCCAGATCCTCAAAAAGAGTGCAAAGTACTACATATGGAAACAATATTCTCACCAGTTCTGTTGATCACTTAAACAGTAACAACTATGCCAACAGAGGCTAAGCATTGGAGGTGGGAAAGCAACTGTAAACTTGAGTCTTAGGACTGGCTTGGTTCAGCTCGCAGCCCTCTTTGAACCTTGAGCTCAAAGCGAGCCAAACTTCTATGAAGGGCAACTCAAAAAGAGCTTCCTGAAGCAAACGCACCCTCAACATGCATGTCTAGTAATGAGCCCTCAGGGAGAACATCAAATGATCAGAGTTCAATTAAAGTAAGCGCTGCACAGAAAGACAAACTTTCAGTGCAAATTTGAAAAGGCAATAGAGGCATCGAAACAAGGGCTGCACACATTCCAAAACCGGTCTGAATGACAGAGACAAGTCGTACTTAAGTTCCTCCAGGAGTGGTGCTCCAAAATACTACATCATTCGTTCATGACACAGTTGCGCTGGTGGAAGCAATTTCAGTCCTCCATGTTGTGAAGGGACAGCCGATGGGAATACAAAACAGCAACAGCAAGATGCCACCTGTTATAGCCAAAATAATTGGAAATCCCTCGAAAATACTCCAAAATATCTATTGTATGGCTGAAGGTATTAAGCCAAATATAGAGGAGAAGTGCGAAGGAAACCAGAACCAAAAGCCTTAAAAAAAAGCACAATCCCATTAGTACTGGATGTGTTAAATATTTGTCCGACGAGTTCACCAAAGTGTCTGGAAAAGTTTGTATTTAAAAAGGACTGTATTTCTGCAGATGACCTTGCAACTTGAAGCGCATAGGTCTTGTGCGCAGATGTAAGCACCACATGCTTTTTAAACAATAAGGCTTTTAGTCTGCTCAACTGATCAAAATTCACATTTGAAGTAGCGATGTGAGGCCAAATATCTGCTACTATTGTCTGCTGTGTAGGGTGAAAAAGGAAATCCCCGCAACAGGTGACAATTTGGGAGACCGAAAGAACGTAAGGAATTCCGGCTCACATCCCACAACAGCTCTCACTGTTAAGAAGCCCATAGCTTCCATTAGACAACACCTGGAACACAGGTCTAATCAAGGGAGCTGGATCTCCCTTTCAGATGGCAAGCTAAGTTCGCTGCTGAAGCATTACACTCCCCATGGAAGGACAGCTACTTACAAACCACTGAATTGCTCACTGACATCTTGCATTCACTGCCACTGCGAAAGACCTCTTTCGTGCCATTGAAAAATTTGTGAGAAAAGGGAAGCTCCCACACCTCATGGATTTAACTATCTCCTAGCCTTTCATATCTGCCTACTGGAATGTGTTTCAAGCAGGATGTGAACTGAAGTGTTTAAATAGGTATATTAATAACCCTGTGTATTATCCATTCAGCAGATGGTATTTTAGCCACAGTAAAAGGAAACTTTTATAATTTTGAGATGTTTAGTATAACATACGTCGCTCCGCTTATGTGTTGGCAGGAAACTCAACCAGATTTTAGTGTTTGTAGTGTCCAACCCAATTACATAATGAACTTTAGCTGGCTCAGTCCTTGTTGTAAAAATGACATGTCGCTTTGCACAATGTCTACTGCAGAAGAAACAATGTTCTTTAAAGTGGACATTCGGTCAGACAAGGTGTTAATCCCATAAACTACGACGGCTAATGCTTTCTGTGCATTTTCCTGATCTATTTACCTTAACCGGGCAGCAGCTTCTTGTTGGGAAAGTTTCCAAATGTCATTATATACTGCATAATAAGAAGCACTTTTTAGAGCAGTCTGCTAGGGCCTAACAGGAAATCCTGCAAATCTGTATCGTTAGACAGGAGCCTGAGGTGTTCTTTAACAGCATCTAGAGAGGAACTTTTTAAACATTGCTGGCACAATTTCCCGACACGTTGTTACTATTCCTGAATGTTCTGACGACACATAGCGAGGGTCCGGCCTATTTGTTCTAAAACCCCTTGTGGAGTTTACAAAACATGCATGACAACCATTTGTGTCTACTGGACACAATAAACACCCCCAGGACGTGAAATTGATGTGTTAAATGTTCCATTTTGCACCCATTCATCGAGCTGTTCTTCAGCTCCATTAATGGAATACTGCCATTTGTAAAATTAGCAGGGGCAGGTATACTGGGCGCATTCAAGTCCTTAATTTTTGCTAACCCTAAACAACTTGTCTGTTGTACAGTTTCATTCAAAAATATAATTTGAACAGGTTTAAGTCGTGCTCTGAATAAAGCTTCCTTTCCCATAATTTGCCATTTTTTGTTCCCCATACACTTTTCAAGTCAATCGACTTCAGCCAATATTCATAATCTTCTATAGCTAGCCAGGAAACAAAGGAATCAGAATAAATCAATTTGGTATCAGTTCATAAAATATGTTTATTTTCCATCATTGGCAATTTAAAATAATACAAATGCATTATTTGCATTATGCCCAGAAAAATATGCACATTTTTAACAATATGTTTTGGAAGTCCCCACTGGCGGAGTTGGACAGTGTTCCCTTTGTGTGTAATTAAAAATAGTCTTTGGGGTCCTTGCTCTGTGAATGTAATGATGGCCATAATAATGATAACAGAACATATCTAAATAATTTTCTTTTGATTGATAAACATCTTCACTTTCAAATACAGTAAAATATTCTAATTCAGATAGCACATAATCAACTGCTTTTACATCCTAATCATCAGAAACCACTCCAGGTGTTATTACATAATTCATTGAAAGTTTAAATACATATTGTAGGAAGTTGGCTCTGTATATACTATTTCAAAGTAAGAAATAGTGTGCACAGAGTCCAAGGGTTCCCCTAGAGGTAAGATAATGGCAAAAAGAGATAATTCTAATGCTCCACTTTGTGGTAGTGTGGTCGAGCAGTAGGCTTATCAGAGGGTAGTGTTACGCATTTGTTGTACACACACAGGCAATAAATGAGGAACACACACTCAAAGACTTACTCCAGGCCAATAGGTTTTTATATAGAAAAATATATTTTCTTAGTTTATTTAAAGAACTACAGGTTCAAGATTTACAAGTAATACTTCAAATGAAAGGTATTTCACTCAGGTATTCTAGGAACTTTGAATAATCAAAAATGGCAATAAGCTATTTTCAAAGTGGACACAGCGCAAAAATCAACAGTTCCTGGGGGAGGTAAGTAATTGTTAAGTTCACAGGTAAGTAAAACACTTACAGGGTTCAAAGTTGGGTCCAAGGTAGCCCACCGTTGGGGGTTCAAGGCAACCCCAAAGTTACCACACCAGCAGCTCAGGGCCGGTCAGGTGCAGAGGTCAAAGAGGTGCCCAAAACACATTGGCGGTCATTCTGACCGCGGCGGGCGACGGTCACCGCCCGCCATGCGGTCACCGCCGAATGACCGCCCCGCGGTCAAAAGACCGCGGCGGCCATTCCAACTTTCCTGCTGGGCTGGCGGGCGACCGCCAAAAGGCCGCCCGCCGGCCCAGCAGGAAAGCCCCTGCAACGAGGAAGCCGGCTCCGAATGGAGCCGGCGGAGTTGCAGGGGTGCGACAGGTGCAGTGGCACCCGTTGCGATTTTCACTGTCTGCTAAGCAAACAGTGAAAATCTTTGTGGGGCCCTGTTAGGGGGCCCCTGCACTGCCCATGCCAGTAGCATGGGCAGTGCAGGGGCCCCCAGGGGCCCCACGACACCCGTTCCCGCTAGCCTGGTTCTGGCGGTGAAAACCGCCAGAAACAGGCTGGCGGGAAGGGGGTCGGAATCCCCATGGCGGCGCTGGATTCCCTGGGCCAGGGGAAAACCAGCGGGAAACCGCCGGTTCCCCTTTTCTGACCGCGGCTTTACCGCCGTGGTCAGAATAGCCCAGGAAGCACCGCCAGGGTTGGAATGAGGGCCATAGGCTTCAATGGAAACAGGGGTGCCCCTATTCCAGTCTGCCAGCAGGTAAGTACCTGCGTCCTCGGAGGGCAGACCAGGGGGGTTTTGTAGGGCACCGGGGGACGGGGGGACAAAAGCAGGCATAGAAAGTACACCCTCAGCGGTACAGGGGCGGCCAGGTGCAAAGTGCAAACAGGCGTCAGGTTTTGAAATGGAATCAATGGGGAGACCCGGGGGTCTCTTCATCGATGCAGGCAGGCACAAGGGGGGGGCGGGGCTCCTTGGGGTAGCCACCACAAGGGCTAGGCAGAGGGTCGCCTGGAAGTCGCTCCTGCACTGGAGTTTGGTTCCTTCAGGTCCTGGGGGCTGCGGGTGCAGTGTTAGTTCCAGGCGTTGTGTACCTTGGTACAGGCAGTCGCGGTCAGGGGGAGCCTCTGGATTACCTCTGCAGGTGTCGCTGTGGGGGCCCATGGGGGTCAGCTCTGGCTACGCACAGGCTCGCAGTCGCCGGGGAGTCCTCCCTCAGGTGTTTGTTTTCTGCAGGTCGAGCCGGGAGCGTCGGGTGCAGAGTGTAAAGTCTCACGCTTCCGGCGGGAAACGTGGGGTCTTTAAAGTTGCTTCTTTGCTGTAGAAAGTTGCAGTTTGTTGAACAGGGCCGCTGTTCTCGGGAGCTTCTTGGTCCTTTAGATGCAGGGCAGTCCTCTGAGGCTTCAGAGGTCGCTGCTCCCTGTTGGATGCGTCGCTGTTGCAATTTTCGTCGAAGTAGGGAGGCAGGCTGGTGGGGCTGGGGCCAAATCAGTTGTCGTCTCCGTCTTCACTGCAGGGATTTAGGTCAGCAGTCCTTCTTCTTCTTTAGGTTGCAGGAATCTATCTTCCTCGGTTCTGGGGGCCCCTATATACTGAATTTAGGGGTGTGTTTAGATCTGGGAGGGCAGTAGCCAATGGCTACTGTCCTTGAGGGTGGCTACACCCTCTTTGTGCCTCCTCCCTGTGGGGAGGGGGGCACATCCCTAATCCTATTGGGGGAATCATCCTTCTACAAGATGGAGGATTTCTAAAAGTAAGAGTCACCTCAGCTCAGGACACCTGAGGGGCTGTCCTGACTGGGGAGTGACTCCTCCTTGTTTTTCTCATTATCTCCTCCAGCCTTGCCGCCAAAAGTGGGGGCAGTGGCCGGAGTGGCGGGCATCTCCACTAGCTGGGATGCCCTGTGGCGCTGTAACAAAGGGGGTGAGCCTTTGAGGCTCACCGCCAGGTGTTACAGTTCCTGCAGGGGAAGGTGAGAAGCACCTCCACCTTTGTTCCTGGCCACAGAGTGACAAAGGCACTCTCCCCATGTGGCCAGCAACATGTCTGGTGTGTGGCAGGCTGGCAAAAACTAGTCAGCCCACACTGGAAGTCGGGTATGTTTTCAGGGAGCATCTCTAAGATGCCCTCTGGGTGTATTTTACAATAAAGTGCACACTGGCATCAGTGTGCATTTATTGTACTGAGAAGTTTGATACCAAACTTTCCATTTTTCAGTATAGCCATTATGGTGCTGTGGAGTTCGTGTATGACAGACTCCCAGACCATATACTCTTATGGCTACCCTGTACTTACAATGTCTAAGGTTTTGCTTAGACACTGTAGGGGCATAGTGCTCATGCACATATGCCATCACCTGTGGTATAGTGCACCCTGCCTTAGGGCTCTAAGGCCTGCTAGAGGGGTGACTTACCTATGCCACAGGCAGTGTGAGGTTGGCATGGCACTCTGAGGGGAGTGACATGTCGACTTAGTCATTTTCTCCCCACCAGCACACACAAGCTGTGAAGCAGTGTGTATGTGCTGAGCGAGGGGTCCCTAGGGTGGCATAAGACATGCTGCAGCCCTTAGAGACCTTCCCTGGCATCAAGGCCCTTGGTACCAGGGGTACCAGTTACAAGGGACTTACCTGAGTGCCAGGGTTGTGCCAATTGTGGAGACAAAGGTACAGTTTAGGGAAAGAACACTAGTGCTGGGCCCTGTTTAGGAGGGTCCCAGCACACTTTCAAATCATAACTTAGCAACAGCAAAGGCAAAAAGTCAGGGGGTAACGATGCCAAGGAGGGATTTCCCTTCACATATGAAATTTGGATAACCTCCGTCGTGCTGTATATATCAAAGGGTACTTTATCCCAAACAATCCCTTCAGGAATTGGTATGGTTGAAATGTTCACCAGGGACAAGTCTCTGAGACCTTATGGGAGAAAAAATTTGGTTTTAGGACCTCACTCACCAGTCTTACTGTAGAGCGCTCAGGAAGGTAACGACCATTCATAAGTATGAAAAAGGCAATATCAATACCAATCCAAAGAAGGAAAGCAAGTACCATCAATAGGAGCCACACATAGTTCCATGGAAGAACGAAATAGTTAATTTTGAGCGAATTGATCAGTTTACATGCTCTTGACAGTTCTGTTGCAGAAGAGGCAGATCAGTCGTTGAAGGTGTCTTTGACGTCGGCAAAATATCCAGAACCAGTTTGTGCAAAAACTGGGGCCGTGTTTGGAAGAGGAGCGCTAACAGAAGTCTCCCTTGATGGTTCACAGTTGACTATTGTTAGTGTAAACTTTTAGTAGAATCGCTAAATAGTGTTGACATTACTTGTTGCAGAAGAAGTTAATGGGATTGATGAAAGATCATTTTCCACCCCAAGCTCAGGGAGGTGTCAGCGTTGCTGCTTAAAACCTGAAGAGGGACATCCTGATCAGAAGTGAGAGGGATTCGGGTACTACCCAGGAGTTCTCCAGGTCTGCTGTGCAGGATCGGCCAGATGGTGTAGCTTGGGATTGTCGACAGAGACAGAGCGGTTTTCTATCGAACCAGGCAGCGGTGGTAAAGTGACAGTTCTGATACTGTGTATTCCCAGGACTGGAACCAATGCATGGTAGGAAGGACTGAACTCCTTTTTCACAACAATCTTTTCACGCACAAAATCCCCAACTTTAGGAATCCAACCGGTAGGTGTTATTGGTGCATCCACTATTCCCACGGAGGCATCACTGGCAGACGCATTGTTGTAACGGAACTGTCTGCAAGACAACAACACAATCATTTATGTTAAAAGGAGTATCTGCCACCTCTGTGCCAGAACCATCAAGATCTGGAACATATATTTGTGGTCCAAACAGGCATTCATATGAGGTACGTCCTACCCGGGACGAAAAGTTTCTCTACTTTCTTAACAGAAACCTCTGACGAGCTTTGTGAGCCTTTTCTTGGTTTCACGTACTCAGTTTGCATCTCTCTCACTGCGTTTATAGGGTGAGTTCTGAAAGGAACGACATTGGCGTGCATTAGTATATTGATACCTATCAGGCATTTTTATATTTCTCTATTTCTAAGATTATTATGATTTTGAGGGGTCTCTGAATGCGGAGATTCTCCCCTTTCTTTTTAAGATTTTGTTTATCCCAGTGTTTCTTAGAACCCTAAGGTGCTTGCATGGTAGAATCCTTTTTGGATTTACCCTGTAATTGTGGTTTAATAGGTCTGGCTCCCAGACGATCTCAGCCGATGCTAGAGTAGGTCCCAGCGATAATTATTTGGCAGGTCTTGTTCTTGATCCGGTACAGGAACGTCCTACAGCCGAATGCGCACTGCTAGTACAACTGCTTCCACTTGAAGGTTACTTGAAATAATTTAATACTGTGACAAAATTGCCCATTAATTGAATCCCCAAGTAAAGGGCCGGATACAGCCCCGCAATCAACTTGAATTTGTTTCAACACTTCCGGAAGATTGGCAAGTGTTGGTGTACCATGTGCAGTAGTATAAAGCATGGCAAATACCTTTCCCCAAGTATTGCAGTTATCTATTGTGGGAACCATCCCAAATGGCAAGCACATAGTGAGCATTCTATGTTTATCCTGAGGTCCTGTATGGGGAAAAACTGCTTCTAGCGCATTTATTTTTTGAGCTAACCAAAACAGAATCTTTTCCTATTTGGTGGGTATTTTACCTATGATTGAATGTACAGTTGCAGGGTTAACGCCTAGCGTGACTGCATGTGGTTGTGCTGGGTTAGTATTTAATGTCTGCATTACGAACTGTACAAACAGTCTATATATTGCTTTAAGCTTGATGTACAAGAGGCGAACCTCAGCTACAGCCAAGGTTGCTGCATCAGGGTGCCCTGTATATATGGCCAATAAAGGCCAGGTAGGACCATCATTGCTCAGAGGACCTAACCTAACGTGTAATATTATGTGTGTTAGGGCACCATAAAGCTAGTTATTGTGGTCTTGATAAGATAGAGGTTTCTCTAAGTATGCATAAGTTCTGTATTGTGCTGGTATGTTAGCAAATGTATATTGATGAAATGTATTAGTGTTCCCATCAACTGCTGGAAAGGTGACCCAGGAGTAGAATATTTCTATTCTGTAGGATGGGTGAGCCTCAACTACAAATGTTACAGGAATCCCCCTGGGATGTAAGGCCATTTGCTAGTAAATGAGCAGTGAGAGGAAGTCGCATGAGCAGTGAGAGGAAGTCGCATGGTTACTGCAATTACCACCCATTTTGGGTTCACCAAGGTGGATATACCTGTTCAGAGATAAGGACATCAAACGGGGATTGATCCTTTTAAGGTTCAAGCTTGAACAACCTACAGCATTGGATAGGTACTACCTGCCTACCTGAGGAGGAAATCCTCAATACCACGGACGTCTCCGTATATAGTATTGAGGTGCCTTTAGCACTTAGTGAGACAGAGAGACACTCAGGAGGATCTGAAAATCAGCGCCTGAATGATGGTCGTGCCATGTCATGGGGCTCTCATTATCCTAATGAGGCTGCTGGATTCGGGCGGCAGTATCACCTGAACTGGAGTGCAATCCCACACCAGGTGACAATTGTCTGCCTAATCTGTTTCTTGTCAACTAGCACAGCCTCACCTCCGCCCAAGAGCAGGGATGATCTTGTGGCAAACGGGTGTATGACAAGAATTACTTCTCCAGGAAATCGTAGTGGATCAGATCTTATCCTTTTCCCTCAGTTACATTAGTCTCACATATGCAAAGACATACAGAGGCAGAAGATGGTTCGATAAGATTTACTGAAGCAGCTGCATCTTAGATAAAATGGCATGAATTGCAATAATCAGAATGATGAAACATGTTAGAAGCAAAATGGTGACAAGAAAAGTGAAACACAAGAAAAGTCCACCATACTGTCACTATGCGTAAAATATGTGGGTCCTCCCTAAGCTATGTTAGAGCACAGCATGATAAGCCCTAATCCGCCTTTCAGGATTCCCCCCTTGGGAAGACATCATCCCCCATACCTGAGCAAGGAAGCCTGTTGTCTAGAGAGACACCATCCCCATTTACACTGGGTAACCGGTAGTCTCAGTAAGCAGCTGTAGCAAAGTCAATCAGCATGCAGATGTGATCATCTGGCTGGACTCTCCCTCTAACATGCATGGGACTGAGAGGTGTTTTTATAATAAAACAGCTGATGTTCTGAGAAAATATCCCCATGTAAGGATGTGTATGTTTATGTGAACGTTGGAGACGCAGTGTACCACTTTGTCGGAAACCCTATCTCGCTGCAGCCTTGAGGAAAACACAAAGTGAAAAGAATGTCTTGCTCGAAATGCAATGCTTTCCAAGGCGAAAGAGCAACTAGATAAAGAAAATAAAAGTGCACCACAAATGTGGCCTATGCTAAAATAGTAAAAATGAAGCAGAATAAAATATAACTGGGCTAGAGAGGACAAGCGGCAAGCCTAGTTGTTAAATTAACATGCCTAAAGACATCACTAAAATGGCTACACAACACCCTCCCCTTGCCAGTTCAAAGGTGGTAAAAAGCCTAATAATAAAAATATAAATGCAACTAAAATGCTATTCCTTAAAACACGTATACATAAATGTCAATAATGACAAGTTAAAAGACACTTGAGGATGTAAAAGTTTGGACGGGTCAAATTAAACCGTCAGCAGTGGTGTCAATAAAAAATGTAAACTTTTTTTTTTTTTTATCTCTAATTAAATCCGGGCTAATTGAAGCAAGGAAATGTTCCACTTCGGCAGGTGGTAATGTAATTAAATTGTTGCCAAGGAAAAACAAAAGCACTCCTGTTTCAAAGCCTGAGCTCCAGCTGACGCAGCAGAATTCCGTGTTGTGCCCAATGTTAAGTCAATAGCTGCATGACCAACGAAGGGCAATTCATGGACAGCTTCCCGCAGCAAACGCACCCTCAACACACATTTCAGATAATGAGCCCTCAGCGGGAACATCAACAGATCAGCGTGCAATGAAAGTAAGCGCTGTGTAGAAAGACAAACTGTCAGTGCACATGTGAGAAGGCACCAGAGGCATCGAAACATGGGCTGCACACAATCCAATACCGTTCTGAATAACAGAGACCAGTTGCACTAAAATTCCTTCAGGATTGGTGCCCCGAAATACTGCATCATGCGTTCAAGACACAGTTGCGCTGGTGAAAGCGCTTTCAGTCCTCCTTGTTGTGAAGGGACAGCCACTGAAAATAAAAAATAGCAACAGCAAGATGCCAACTATTATAGCCAAAGCAATCGGAAATCCCCTTAAAATACTTGAAAACATTGAGTGTATGGCTGAAGGTATTAAACATAGAGGAAAAGGTGTGAATGGACCCAGAACCAACAGCCTTAAAGAAATGCGCATTCCCAGTAGTACTAGATAAATAAAATAAAAGAGCACCACGAATGTGGCCTATGCTAAAATAATAAAAATGAAGCAGAATAAAATTTAACTGGGCTAGAGGGCACAAGCGGCATGCCTAATTGTTAAAATAATGTGCCTAAAGAAATCATTAAAATGCCTACACAACACTGCTAGCTGGTCCAAAAGGGTAGGCAGACAGCTTCCAGCCAGTGAGGGACGGACTCCAGCAGTCTTACCCCCCATGGTAAAAGTCTTACACATCCTGCCAGAGATGGCCCACCCTGGCAACACCCAGACTTTCTATTATGTGGCTGTCTAAGAAAATACACAAAGGCCAACTTCCAACTACATCTAGTCATGTGACCCAAGAACAGGCTGCAGGCACCAACTGGTTAGGACAAGAAAATGAAATGACACGTTTCTAAAAGGGGCATTTTCAGAAATATGACTTAAAATCGATCTTTACCACTAAAGAGGGCTTTATATTACATTTCCTCAGACACCAGACTAGACATTCCCACCTGTTCCTAATCAAAAGTTATCACTTATTAACTATAATAATGTAACCCAATGTTATCCTATGGCAGAAGTAGGCATACCAGTAGGGAAAAAACAGAAGTGTCCCTCATTACCAGGATATGTAATAGTTGAAAGTACATGTCCAACTCAGGGATGTGGAATTTATTAAAATATCTACTTGTCCAGTGGACAGGTTGCTTCTCAAATCTACTTGTCCTGTAAAAAGATCTACTTGTCCCTTTGGTGCCATGTAGTGTGGCGACAAATTATGGCAGCAATCTCATTATGTAAGTGCTCTGATAATAGCCTCTCTGATTATGCCAGGGCTACTACCATAGTAGGGCTTGAATAATTGCAGTTTCAATCCCTACTGTAGCAATTTCCTTATTTTGACACCTTTCTGCAGGTCTGCATACTGGGGCTGGAGGAAGCAGTAAGCAATAGTTCTAGGGCTGGAATGCCTTTGAGTCTGCAAAACTACTAACCTGCATGTTTTAAAGATTTTTACCAGCTTCTCTCTAATATTTTCCCATAATAAGAAAGGTTGGACATTTACTCCTGACAATGGCAGAATTAGAACTTCTTCCAGGGTTGGGAAGAAAGTGGCTGGAGGGAAAATGAACTTGCAAATGCTCAATAGATTTTTACATGAGCAAATCTACACATCGTATTTACCCATGCTAAAATACAGTTCACAAATATTTTATAGGGGTACGACATATACCATGGGTGCATTTTTGTGACTTTCTTTAAGAATTTGGGGCCACATGTAGGTAGGTTCAGATTTATGACCTGCAAATTGCGAGTCGCAAATCCGAATGTAGGATGGTGTCCCTGACACCATCTGTGATTCGCAAGGGCTTCGCAAATGCCCACCTCATGAATAATCATGAGGTGGGTCGCAATTTGCGACCCCCTCGCGAATGGCGGCCCTCACAGTGATGGTGGCCTGCTGCAGACAGCAGACCACCATGTCTGTGACTGCTTTTCAATAAAGCATTTTTTTTTTGTATTGAAGCCCGTTTTCCTTAAAGGAAAACGATATGCATAACAAAAATGAAAAATGAAACGTTCTTGTTTCATTTTTTCAGAGCAGGCAGTGGTCTGCAGGACCACTGCCTGCTCTGCAAAAATGTTTACAGTGACATTCACAATGGGGAAGGGGTCCCATGGCGATCCCTTCCCTTTTGCGAAAGTGTTAGCACCCATTTGAAATGGGTGCAAACTGCGATTGGTTTGCGCCCGCGGTCACAAAACAATCCTACATTGCACTGCGAGTCGCAATTAGGAAGGGAATACCCCTTACTAATTGCGAATCGCAAACCCGTTTTGCGATTCGGTAACCAGGTTACCGAATCGCAAAACTGGGTTTGTGCATCGCAATGTACTTTTTGCATGTCGCAAACAGCGAAAGTCGCTGTTTGCGACATGCAAAAAGCTACCTATATGTGGGTCTTGGTCCCTAATTAGGTCTGGTGTTAACAAAGACATTTTATTTTTATTAAACTTCTATTTCTGTCTCTTTCGGCCGGCTTTACTGTGAGTGATCACATTCTGCTCTTCCACAAGGAGCATATTGCCACACAAAGTAGTTTTGTTCAGTGTCAGGAACTACAGTGGCAATCAGTGACGTAACGAAACTGGAGGGTGCCCCTTTGTAAAGAACATGGAGGAGCCCCCTCTCCAGACTCACTCAGGGCAGGTGCTGTGCTGAAGGGGCCCCCTGGAGGGCGGCTGTGGGGCCTTTGTTATGCCGCTGGTGTGCTTTTAGAGTTCAAAACTTTTTGGGCGGGGGGTTTGCCAGTGTTTGTTACAATGTTGAGGGCCTGGTAGCTCCCACAACAATAAAGTGTTACAAAAGCCATGTCAAAACAAGACACGCATTGATGAAACTAAAAGACTTATAAAAATATTTCAGATCAGTTGGCTTTGTCAATGTTTGTTTATTTTCATGCTTCCCATAATCGTGTTGAAAATGGTTACACTGATTTTCCATTAGAAATATTTTTGGGAAATACTAGCATGCATCAACACATTTTACTAAATGACACTTCATTTGCATACTGTATAATCAGAGAGCATTCTGGGAGCATTATACTTAGCCTCATAGCCTAAACTTTTCAAACATGTGTGTACACGTTTTTTTTTTTTTTGTACTGGAACCAACGTTAGTAGTGAAGTGTGACCTTAAAGCATTTATTTACAGCACTCACCCTAATAATGAAGGCTTTCAAATAATGAACCATAAATACAAGTTCGAACAGCATTGTTTTTGGAAACACATTACCTCAAATGCAGAGAGTTCCACTCTCTGTAATCAGGCAACCAAAGGGCTTGGGCCTACTTGTCCCAAGGACAAAGTAAACATAAAAACTTGTTGCCCTTGACCCCAAACAAGATGTCCCGGGCGTCGGGCGATAGGAATTCCACATCCCTGCAACTTTTTAAATACACTGCACCCTGTTCCATGGGTTGTGTACGGCCTATCCTAGGGGTGACATATGTATCAGAAAGGAAAGTTTAGGCCTGGTAAAAGGTTTATTTTGCCAGGTCAAAATGACAGTTTAAAACTGCACACACAGGCTGCAGTGGCAGGCCTGGGATATGTTTTAAAGGTTATGTAGGTGGGTGGCATAACCAGCGCTGCAGGCCCACGAATAGCATTTAATTACCTGGTCCTGAGTACATGTAGCACCACTTTACTGGGGACTTACAAGTAAATAAATGTGCTAACTATGTTTAAGCCAATTTCATCATGTTTAAACGAGAGCACAAGTGCTTTAGCACTGGTTAGCGTTGGTAAAAGTGCACAGAATCCGAAGGCTAACAACAGCAGGTTTAGAAAACAGGAAGGTGAAGGCAAAAGGTTTGGGGATAACCCTGCAGACTGTCTATACTCTGCTTATAATCAAAGTCAATGGCACTTCCCTTCCAGACCAACAAATCGGAAAGCCTAGAATGCAAGATAATTTTTATTGCTTAATTTTGGAGTTAACATTTGAATCGAAGTGACCAACATTTGTGATAATGGTATTAATTTCATAAATGGGATAATATACACAACATATGAGGAAAAGGATCCATGATGTATGTCTTTTTAAGGGGGGCAGAAACCCTCTTTACACCAGGGATAATTTTTCTTTTTTTTGTTTTGTATGTGGGGAGCGACCCCTTAGGCAAGGGTCGCTACCCGGGGGGCCAAATAAATCTTGGGCCATTTCTGACCCCCCCTCCCCAGGGGGGCAGACCGGCCTATTTTTATTAGGCCAATCTGCCCCTAAGGGGGGCAGAAGCCACTAGACACTAGGGATTTTTTTTTATATACTTGCACATAAGGGGAGCGGCCCCTTAGGCAAGGGCCGCTCCCCGTGGGGGGGGGGGGCAAAATGTTTTTATTAGGCCTTTTCAGTGGCCAGATCGGCCTATTATAATTAGGCCGATCTGCCCCCGGGGGGGGGGGGCAGAAACCTCTAGACACCAGGAATATATATATATATATATATATATATATATATATATATATTTGTATGTTTTAATGTGTGGGGAGCGACCCCTTAGGCAAGGGTTGATTCCCTGGGGGGAAAATTGTATTTAGGCCATTTCTGCCACCCTTGGAGGCAGATACCACTAGGCACCAGGGATTTTTTTGTTGCGCCAATTTCACGCAAGGGGAGCGACCCCTCAGACAAGAGTCGCCCCCCTGGGGGAGCGTGTGGAATTTATTTTAGGCCATTTCTGCCCCCCTTGGGGGCAGATCGGCCTATTCCTATTAGGCTGATCTTCCCCCGGGGGGGGGATCAGAAACAACTTAGGAACCAGGGATTGCGGTGTATGTTTTGTTTGGGGGGCAGCCCGTTGGGCAAGGTTCGCTCTTCGTGGGGGCACATTACTGTTGGCCATATCTGCCCCCTTTGGGGGCAGATCGGGCTATTTTGGGAGTCCCACCAGAGACTAGGGCCTACCTACACAAGTGAGGTATCATTTTTACCGGGAGACTGCGTGGAACGTTGGGTGGTAGGAAATTTGTCCTGGTGCAGTTATTCCACACAGAAATGAAATGTGTTTTCATAGCTAGATATGAGGTTTGCTGAGGATTCTGGGTCAGAAAACATTGGGTGATCCATGCAAGTCACACCTCCCTGGACTCCCTCAGGTGTCTAATTTTCAGAAATGTCTGGGTTTGGTAGGTTTACCTAGATGGCTGCTGAGCCCAGGACCCAAAACTCGGGTGCCTCTTCCTCCATCACCCCCTCCCCCCCAGCAAAAAACAGGTAGTTTTGTGTTTGATAATTTTGATGTGTCCAGATAGTGTGATCGGGCATTTCCTTTCACGGGCACTAGGCCTACCCACACAAGTGAGGTACCATTTGTATCGGGAGACTTGGGGGAATGCTGGGTGGAAGGACATTTTTGGCTCCTCTCAGATTCCAGAACTTTCTGTCACCAAAATGTGAAGAAAAAGTGGGTTTGTTTTGCACATTTTGAGGTTTGCAAAGGATTCTGAGTAACAGAACCAGGTGAGATTCCCACAAGACACCACATCTTGGATTCCCCTGGGTGTCTAGTTTGAAAAAATGCGCAGGTTTGGTAGGTTTCCCTAGGTGCCGGCTGAGCTAGAGGCCAAAATCCACAGCTAGGCACTTTGCAAAAAACAGCTGTGTTTTCTTTGGGAAAATGTGATGTGTCCAAGTTGTGTTTTGGGGCATTTCCTGTTACAGGCTCTAGGCCTACCCACACAAGTGAGGTACCATTTTTATCAGGAGACCTGGGGGAACGCTGGGTGGAAGGAAATGCGTGGCTCCTCTCAGATTCCAGAACTTACTGTCACCGAAATGTGAGGAAATTTTTTTTTTTTTACCATATTTTGAGGTTTGCAAAAGATTCTGGGTAACATAACCTGGTGAGAGCCCCACAAGTCAACCCATCTTGGATTCTCCTAGGTGTCTAGTTTTAAAAAATGCACAGGTTTGGTAGGTTTCCCTAGGTACCAGCTGAGCTACAGGCCAAAATCTACAGCTAGGCACTTTGCAAAAAACACCCCAGATTTCAATGTAAAAATGTGATGTGTCCATGTTGCGTTTCCTCTCGTGAGCATTAGACCTACCCACGCAAGTGGGGTACCTTTTTTTATCGGGAGACTGAGGGAAACACAGAATGGCAAAACAAGTGTTATTGCCCCTTGTCTTTCTCTACATTTTTTCCTACCAAATGTAAGTCAGTGTGTAAAAAAGACGCCTATTTGAGAAATGCCATGTAATTCACATGCTAGTATGGGCACCCCGGAATTCAGAGATGTGCAAATAACCACTGCTTTTCAACACCTAATCTTGTGCCCATTTTGGAAATACAAAGGTTTTCTTGATACCTATTTTTCACTCTTTATATTTCAGCAAATGAATTGCTGTATACCTGTTGTAGAATGAAAACCCATTGCAAGGTGCAGCTCCTTTTTTTGGCTCTGGGTACCTAGTGTTCTTGATGAACCTACAAGCCCTATATTTCCCCGCAACCAGAAGATTCCAGCAGAGGTAACAGTTTATTGCTTTCCAAAATCTGACATTGCAGGAAAAAGTTACAGAGTAAAACGTGGAGAAGAATGGCTGTTTTTTTCACCTCAATTTCAATATTTTTTTAGCTGTTATTTTCTGTAAACCTTGTAGGATCTACACAAGTGACCCCTTGCTGAGTTCAGAATTTTGTTTATTTTTCAAAAATGTTTAGCTGTCCGGGATCCAGCATTGGTTTCACACCCATATCTGTCACTAAATGGAAGGAGACTGAAAGCACAAAAAATAGTAAAAATGGGGTATGTCCCAGTAAAATGCCATAATTGTGCTGAAAAATGTGTTTTTCTGATTCAAGTTTGCCTATTCCTGAAAGCTGGGAAGATGGTGATTTTAGCACTTCAAACCCTTTGTTGATGCCATTTTCAGGGAAAAACCACAACCCTTCTTCTGCAGCCCTTTTTTCCCATTTTTTTAAACAAAACTAAATTTGCGCTGCATTTTGGACAATTGTCTTGGTCTCCTCCAGAGAAACCCACAAACTCTGGGTACCCCTAGAATCCCTTGGATGTTGGGAAAAAATTACGCAAATTTGGCATGGATAGCTTATGTGGACAAAACGTTATTAGAACATTGGAATGCTGGGGGCTCCATTGAAAACAATGGAGTGCTGCGGGCTTTTACAGGCCGGTAAAAGCCCGCAGCGCCAACATTCCAATGTTCGCTTTGTTCACTGCAACAGCTGTGAACAAAGCCTCACGGAGCCCGAGGGGATTTAAATCCCCTCAGGCTCCGTGAACATTTTTTTTTTAAATAGAACATTCTGCCCTGTGTGGCAGAATGTTCTAATAGCCTTAGAACCCGCCGTAGCGGGCTCTTCCGGCTATTAAAGTCCCTCTCCCTTGTTAAATGCCCTTGCCTTCGGCTCGGGCATTTAACGTGGGGAGCGGGCCTTTAATAGCCGGTAGAGCCCGCTACGGCGGGTTCTAAGGCTATATGAGGGCCTAAGCGCGAACTGCCCCAAATAGCCAAAAAAAAAAGGCCTGGCAGCGAAGGGGTTAAACAAACTAAACATAAACAAACTAATCTTAAAAATCACCAAACTAATCCAGAAAGGAAATAATGACTTTTTTTGTAGTAAACGACAGTTTGGTATCATGCCTGATTTGTTTTCATAACATTGAGAATACAATTGGAGTTCATGCATGCTTTGGATGTATTACTAAGATGTTAGACTTTGAATGTAACTGCATTAGATTGTTGAAGAATCAAAAGGTTGTTTAAATTATACGTGCTTATTCATCATAAAGAGTTTTCCATGACTATCAGTCCTAGAAAGTTGCTCTCATTGTGTCTCTGACGGTAAACGGTTTTTATTTCTGAATATTTGTGATTAATTTTACTCATTTCAATTTGCATCATACTGTCACATTTGCTGCTCTTGCAGCTGTTCGGTTTTATGTTAAATGTGGTACAACTGCAGCTGTCAGTAATGATTATCTAAAAGTTCTACATAAGATTCATGCACGAATGAAAATTGAGTAACAGAAAACAAACACGGAGTTATTTTTGTCATCAACATTTTGTTGGGAGCCTGAAATAACTTATCATTTGGATAGGAGCACGAAGCAAGCTTTGGAGCGTAATATCTGTGAGATATTAACAGGAGCCTGCAGGTACCTACCCTGTGGACGTTTTGACATTTAGAAAATAACAACTGTAACAAAACTAACAGCTTTGTCTTTTGTACCGTGCTTGCACATGTACACAGAAACACACATCTGCACACTCGTGGAAACATTACCGGCTATTAGCGCCATGATGCCTTATGGCGTATGTGCATACTATAAATACTTTTAACATAACACAAAAGGCACCCATGCATTCAAACCTGCAGACCACCTGACATAATTGAACCCATGAGATTAATGTTATGTTGTGCTGGGTGCTTTCACTGTGCAGTATGTTCCTGCAGGGCATTACTAAAGCACGAGATTTAACAGAAAAGTGGGTAGGAGAGATTATGAGAAAGGGAATGTGTAATGAGCATTGCACATGGAACGATCATTCTCAAAACGAAGTGTAGTCAGTAGCGGACCTTAGGCTTCTGGTTAGCAGCAGGACATAGGAGAGAAATAAATAGGCTACACGAAAGGAAGGAGGAAGCAGGAGGGTTTGTGAAATAAATCTAATGGGGGCCAGTGTGAGTATACAGGAGAGTTAGACTATCAGTACTAGACATGCTAGAGTGAGGCAGAGAGAATCAGGTACCCATGTCCACAAACCAACAACAAGAGGCTGTCCGATCAAACAACATAGAGGCATACATTTAGTCCCACACTACACAGTCATACAGTTCAGTACTGCCCCTACAAACAGGGTGTGTTGAACGGGCTCTAGGTGAGATTTGGGTTTGTTGTTGGAAAAATCCAGGTTGAACAACCACTGAGTCATCAGCTGCAAGTGATGCAACACCAGCTCCAGGGACTTGGCTTTAATGAGCCAATTGTCCAGGTAAGGGAATACAGATACCCCCCAACCTTCTTAGATGAGCTGCAACAACTGTCATCAACTTTGTGAAGACTTGAGCTATGGAAGTAAGACAAAACAGGAGGTCTGCAAACTGATAATGCTGAGACCACACTTTGAAGCAGAGGTACAACCTGTGTGACGGCTAAATAGGAATGTGAAAGTAGGCATCCTGAAAGCTAATTAAAATCATCCAGTCTTTGAGCTACGGTCAGCAACTTTAGCTTTCCCTGCTTGAGAAACCAGTTCAAAATCATGAGGTCTGGGATCGGGCGAAAACAACCGTCTTTCTTGGGAATCAGGAAATAACGTGAATAGCATACCCAACTTCGTTCCTGCTTTGGAACCAACTCCATTGCACCCCTTTGAAGCAAGGATTAGACCTCTTGTTCGAGGAGCTGAAGATGGTCTGTGGAAAGGAAATTTTGCTGGGAAAGAATAGGAGGGGAAACGCTTGAAATGGTAGGGCATCCCCTTTTTCCACAATATTTAAAACCCACTGATCCGATATGGACACCCACCTTTCCACCGGTAGGGCATGGTCTACAATGTGAAAATTAGGGCTGGTTTACTACAATGTTCGCAGGAAAGCCAAGAGAAAGAGGATAAGGAGGAAGATGGGGGAAGAGGAACTGCTCTTTGTCTACCCCTTCCACCACCCTTGTAACTTCTATTGAGAGGGTTGGATGTCTGCTGCTGCTTTTGCTGCTGTCGTCCACAAAAAGAAAAGCTGTTGGTAAAACCCTGGAACCTCTTAAACTGCCTTCAGTCCTTAGGCTGAGACTGAAGTCTCAAAGAATGAGCTGTTGCTTTGCTCTCTTCAAAAAGTTCCATGGCTGAGTCTGCTTCAGCACCAATCAGTCATGCCCCATCAAATGGCAAATCCATCAGGGCATTCTAAATATCCAAAGAGAATCCAGAACCACTCAACCATCCAAGCCTTCTGTTAGTGATCGATGTGCCCATCACGGTAGCCACTGAACCGGCAGTATCCAACCCCAACAGTATAAGCTGATGAGCAGCAGCTTGCCTATCATTCAAAAGTTCAACAAAGTGACCCTGAACATCATCCGGCAGTTTTGGAACCACTGTCTAGGCAGAATCCAACAAAGCATGTATGTAGCGACCGAACAGGAAGGTTGTGTTTGTGGACTTCAGTGCCATGCTGCCTGATGAAAACACCTTCTTAGCCGACTGACCAATCTTTTTGGATTCTGTATCCACTGGTGAAGTAGGAAAATATTGAGGAGTCAACCTTGACGAACATGAAGCTTATACGACCAAACTCTCAAGTGATGTGTGAGAGGACAATAAGAGCAGATTTTTACGGAGCCGGTTTGTACCTCCTAGCTATTTGCCTGAAAACAGCCGGGGATGTCACAGACTTCTGCCAAACATCAGAAACTGGTTCTGTTAAAGCTTCAATGCAAGACAACAAAGGCTCCGATGACAATGCTGAAGAGTGAAGCACCTCAGTCAATAAATTAGACTTAAATTCCACAGAAGGAAGTGGCGAATCCAACATTTGTGCTACCTTTCTGTCAAACTGTATAGAAACAAGTGACTGCCGGCGGTGAAATCCCATTTGGGGACAACAACTCCCATTCTGGGGACATCACCCAAGTTCAGTTGTATCTGACCGTCCTCTGGTTGATTCTTCCTTACAATGAAACATGATAGTTAGATTATATAACCAAAGTAATAGGAGCAATCTGTTTCGGACTACATATATTGTATGATTACATTTCTTAACCTTTGAAACAGGGGATACGCTTAGTATGGTTGTAATTCAACTAACAATGACAATAAGGAGAAAGAGCAAGGATTCTCAACAATACTGATTTTTCTCTAGGATGCGTCAAACGGCCCTCATAAAGTACTCAGCTTCTTTGCAAAACAAACGTTTCTACATAATTATGCATTTCACAATTAGAATGTGCAAGATAAGGGGAAAGCACAGATCCTTGCTGGCCGTAAACAATCTGCGACATCCTGTGCTTTATAAGAATACAGCTGTCAATAGTGCCTGGTGTAATACTAGTGACCATGGCATAGAAAAAAAACAAGCTTTTTATAGGGTCTTACAGAGTGCGTCCTCCATGCCACTAGGCAGACAAGCCCTTGATAGGATATTGAGGTTAAGATGTTTCAGGCCCTGATTCATTAAACTGGTTGTTTTGTGAACTGTGTGGCTTCTGAAGATGGTTCGGATTCAATAAATACATAATAGTGGTTGAGTGCCCATCATGCTGACATTCCCTAAGTAGTCGTGCCATAGCACGTGGACTAATGGATTTCCTTCAGAAATCTCTGAGGCGCCAGCAGGCCATTTGTGAGAATTCCAGTATGTCTTACCTCTTACCCAATAGTATCCAATCTTTAGCAATGCAGCCAAAGTCCAAACAGAAGAGAGGGTAAGAAAATGATGAATTATTAGATGTATTTGCTTAGTAAATACTTTCAATTAAGTAAATTTTCAGGTTCAACACAATGTACACTATGACTACCTAGAAAGACGAAAGAAAATACTGAATGATGCATTGGGGAAGCGTCCAGATTATAAGTGAAATATAATTTGTAACGCACTTAATGGACTCGTGATTTTGACTTGACATTGCGACTTTCTCTTCTTTTGAACAAAAACAGCGCAAACACAAAGGACATTTCTGTCACTTTTTTTGTCCTGTCGACAGCTTATGTCAAAATAATCAGTAATCACATTATTTTGTGGTCTTCCGCACATTTCATTCATCCAATTTCCAAACATAAAGGTGTCAGTAACTCAGAAGCATCTTATGAAATGCACAAGCTAAAACACAGAAGCATTCAACCGCATAGAAATTAGGCCATCTCGGCTAACTTAACGTCATGTAAAATGACATATCCATCTGGGCTAAGCCTAGGCGCTGTGCAGCCCTGTCGTTAGTTATCATACATCATTTCTGCACTATTAACTCCATAAGATGCTTTCTATGTTCTTTGAGCATTATGTATGTTCTAGCAATTAATTAAACAATTAAAATAACTTCATCTCGGAGAGATGCAAGTACAATTAATACACTCGTAGAGCAATACTACAACCAGGCTAATCTAAACTTTATATACATAGATACATTCAATAAAAAAAACAAAGGTTACAGGTAGGTGACATGATCACAAGAACACAGAGCAGTGAGTGAAAGTGGTTTATTCCTATGTCCGACCAGGAGGGAGGCACACAGCAACTGCCATCGGCATGCTCTTCAAAAGAATGTTTGTTCTTGAAAGGATCTCTCCTCGTGAGTGCAGCGCAAGGATCACTTATGAGGACATTACACATACCCCTCCGTCATCATTATTTTTTTATTTTTTTTAAAGATAAGCAAATAAAATACCAGCAGATAAGCATCCCATAAGAATGAACAAGCATAAACTATACATCAATTTACGTAGCAAACTCACTAAACCTTTTCGGCAACCTCATCTTCTTTTTGTCTTGCAGAAAAGGTCTCTTATTTAGCGGGAAAGAAGGTTCAGAAGTAACATCTGCAGTCAACTCATGATCAAAACGCCTAGAGTCAATGCACCCTGGAACTTTCAATACTTTGTTTCTATTCCACATGTTTCCATCACTTAATAACAACAAGTACTCATACACTTTGACAACTTTCAAAGGGTCAGAGAACTTGGACTCACACTTACGGACTTTGCCTCCTTTCAAAACACGAGCCCAATCACCACACCCAAACACATCATCCACACCTTCCCACTTGACTTTCTTCTTTACAACACCCTTAGATACCAGAGCTCTATGCTTCCTTCCCCTCATTGCTTCAAATGGGGATAACCCTGTTACAGAATGTGGGGTCATCTGGTATGACCAAATCAGATCTTTCAATGCCTTACACCAGCTTACCCCACTACTCAAGGCTAGTTGCAAATTGTCTTTCAATGTTCTGTTCCACCTCTCGACCAGACCATTGCTCTGGGGATAATAAACAGACGTTCTAATGTGTTCAATGTCATATCTTTCCAAGAATTCAATCATGACATTAGACCCAAATTGCACCCCATTATCAGACACAATAGTTTCTGGTACTCCTTCAGATTCAAGCAAATCAATCAAAAACTCTACTACATCAGCTGTGACGTTTTCCACAAACTTTACTACAGGCCATCTTGAAAAGTAATCAAGCACAACCAGAGCATACTTAGGTATTTTGCCTAAAACATATAGCGGTCCCACTGTATTAATTGCACCTTTCTTCCAAGGGCCATCTGATTTATCCAAATCAATAGGAGGTTTTTTCACCACTCTCTGGGACTTGTCACTCCACGCAAACAAAACACAATCCCTGATGTGGTGTTCCACATCCCTGTCTACACCGGTCCACCAATATTCTGACCTGATACACCTCTTGTTTGCACTCATGCCCAAATGTCCTTCATGAGCAAGTTTCAACACCCGTCCTCGCAACTCAACAGGAACCACAAATTGTTCCCCTCTCGTCACAAAATCACGTGTGTTAAAACTTGCTCACAAAGGACATTTGGGCATGAGTGCAACCAAGAGGCGTATCAGGTCGGAATACTGGTGGCCCGGTGTAGACAGGGATGTAGAACACCACATCAGGGATTGTGCAGTTTTTTTCCCTTAAATTATATCTGAAATCTGAAAGTTGGCACAAAAACACACAGTAAATGTGTAGCAGGCAGTAACAGACTTGAGGATGTCCAACAAGACACACACGTAAGTGAAAGCTTGAATCAGAGCAGGCAGACCGTGAATTCCTGAATAAGTGCTGGTTGCCTAGCAACTAGGTACACAGCTGAAACCATGCGTATGCGGCTTGGTAAAAGAAACAACAACTCAGAAATACCGGAAACTCCCTGCAGGAAACAAAACCACGCCCCAAGCCGACCTGACCCAGAGGCTCTCCAGCACCTTCCAGATGATGCTGCCAAGACCAACACGGCACAGGTGAAATGCAGGACATGCCGCAACTCTCTCACCGCTGCAGTGAACATACAGGGTCCGGGGTCGCATTACCTCCGGGTCGACAAAGTCAGGATCAGAAGTCTCTTGTCGCCAGTGAAATGATCGCAAGAACACAGAGCAGTGAGTAAACGTGGTCTATTCCTATGTCTGACCGGGAGGGAGGCACACAGCAACTGCTGTCAGCACCGCTCTTCAAAAGAATGTTTGTTCTTGAAAGGATCCCTCCTCGTAAGTGCAGCGCGAGGTGCCCTCACAAGAACATTACAGTAGGTTATGGTTAGATTCAGATTTTGCACAAACAAAACCATAATAAGTTAGAAGTTATAGCTATCTCATGAAAATGTAACTCGTTCCCTAAGGTAACTACAACTCACGACCTCCTCATGCACAGTATTCTCATCAATAATTTTATTGCAAAAGTTGAAGTGATATTATCAATGACGTCATAGAAGATGTCATGACTGATGAAATATGTAGGGAAATTGTGCATGGCTCTGGTGCGAGTGATAGATACCTTATGGCATGAGATATATGTTATTAAAATAAGGATACTTCCACAACAATCAAATGTGTTTCATCACTGGCAAAAAGAATATTAATTTCAATTGGTTTTCCATGTGTAATCTATAGCTTCTTATTTTATTTGCCGACAGTTGCTTCCATGTAACAATAAACTTATGGGAGAAAGGGGGTAACACACAGAACCCTGCTTTGAAAATTAGAACATGTTAGCAACATCAAGCCATACATGGACATTGGTCATGGAGTTACCATAAGAAATGCCTACCTGAAAATACTCTCTTTTTCACACACTTTGCTTCTACGCAGGGCCGGCTTTACCACTGGTGGTCCCAAGTTATAACAATCTTGCTTAGCAATCCCCCCTCACCCCTACTGACCTCCTTCTCTATAAATTCCCTCACTACCACCCTGCAACATTGCCCCTCATCTCTATATAGCTCCTCTGTGACATACATTTCATTTTGGCATAGGCTACTTATAGTTTACTTACACACAGTTCCTGCATGGTACAAAGTCTTTGCAGAAGGCACATTAACTCTCTGTGCTACTTAATGAGGAGTCAAAACAGCCACTAGACAAAACTCCGAACTCTCCAGCAGGAACATTAATCACCAAAGTTATCTTGACATTTTCATTGTTGCCTGAAAACTACTAGACACACAAAGAACTCTGCAGACGGTGGTTTTAAATCCATTAGTTATTTTTAAACACAATGCCCCTTACTGATCACCACCAGGTACAGGTGCACCAATCCGATGGCATTGCCTTAAAGCCAGCCCTGTTTCTACCAATATCAGAAAGCCACTAAAGAAAAAACGCAAAATAAATCACAATATTGATACTCCATTTCTGAGACATTGTTTGAAAATCTCTCAACTAGTTCTACTGACCAACCATTTAAAGTTCCTTCTTGTAAACAGTATGCAATAACTTGTCTTGAATGGTGTGGGAAATTGGGTTGTTGGTTGATGAAGGAGTAAGCCCTTCTCAGACAACAGCAACAATCCTTGTCAAGATGAATCACAAAAAAGTCACTAAATTAACCTGTGCTTATCCACCTTAGAATGGCACAAAAGCAGTCAGGATTAACTTAAAGGCAATGTGTAAAGTATGTATGCAGCACACAAACAGTAACAAAGTGAAAAGACAACACCCCAAGAAAATCTCACACCAGTTTGGAAAAATAGAGTAAAATGTTATACATTATTTGACACCAAAACAACAAAAATACAATCAGTAGAACTAGAGATATGCAATTTAAACGATTTAGGGTAAGTATAATGCCAAAAAGCACGAAATGCCACTCGAGTTATCTTGTTGTGCGAAACCGGGTGAAAGACACACCATTCGGACCAACCGTTATGGAGTGTGGGCCAGATACAGGGACCAAGATAGTCCCACTGAAAAAGTTATCTTCTAAAATCTTGTGCAGACAGTTCAGCTCACTGTGGAGGAGTCCACGCAGGGCTTGTAAAGCATTGTTAGTGGTCGTCGTTGCAGCGTGAAGAGCAGGCTAGGCGTCACTGATGGCTGCAGCTACAGCGTGAAGATCCTGTAAAGCGTCATGGACGGTCCTTGCTGGAGATTCACGCTGGCAGTCATTGTAGGCTGTTAATGCTTTATTGGGAAGTGCAGATCTGTATTTCCAGGTTGCCGCTGGCGTTCACTGTAGCACAAACAGTCAGTTTCACCAGAGCTTCATGTTAACAGTTCCGCGAGTGCAAGGATCCCAGTGCTAATGGGCTCATTTGTTAAGAGAGTAGAACTTTAGGATTTCTTCTATCCTTTAAGAAGGAACTCAACTGATGCCACAACATGGGACCAGGACCTGAGAGGCACCTCTTTGGGAACAGGAACTCACTCCAGCAGAAAACTAGAGGACCCAGGCAGGTCCAGTTGCAGCAGATCAGCTGGGCAATTGCAGAGGGGACTCTGGAGCTTGTTGTGTCCCTGCAGCTCAAAACAGGAGTGTACTTGAATGTAAGTGACTAGAGTTGAACCCTTTTTTTGTCCTCATTGAGACCTAATTGTGTCTATATTTTTAGTGCTTCAGGAGAAGTTTTCTTTTTGTTGGTCCTGATGAAGCGTCATTGGATCCGTTTGGCCCGACGGGCGCGAAACATGTTGACCTGTGTCTAAGAGGCGATGTGATAATTTCCTTGCCCTTACTGATTAATTGAAAGTGGCTGAGCATTATTTCTCACATTATCACTTTCACATTGTTTTTAATTTTGGTCTAATTCCTCTGTTTTTTTCAAAAATTAAATGATTTGGTTGTTGAGGTTTAGAACCAATTTTAATATTTTCTCTCCTGCTTGATGAGTGTCTGCCCTTAGGCACCACCTTAGACATTCTATCTCAGCAGCCTCTATAAAAGATCTCCGGCAAAGAGCCCCCTCTTGGGGAGCCCGTAAGACATTGCAGCACCAGTCTGACGAGGAGCATCCCCTGATGATGAAGCATGAAATCCGAACGGGTGTGTGAGGGCTATTGCTCCTAAACCTGCAGGTTCCCTTTGTTTTCTTTAGGAACAGTGTACTCTTTGGTGTGTTACTGGTATAATGGGAGACAGTACACTGGACCTCTAATCTCCCCGTCCCTCCTTGTTGATATTAACTGCCAACTATACCAGATCAAGTGACATAGGAACAGGCTACATACCAAATGATTAGGTTAAGAAAATGGCAACTTTCCCAAAGTGGTATTTTCAGAAATGTGACTTAAGATCTGACTTTGTCATTAAAGAGGGTTTTAAATGACAATACCTCATACACCAAACATGACATTCCTACCTCTTCCCAATCAAAAGTTAGTACTTATTAAATGTAAGAAGGCAACCCAGTGTTATACGATAGGACGGGTAGGCCTCACAGTGGTGGAAAACACATTTGTACGTTTGTTTACTACCAGGACAGGTAAAACTTAAAAGTACATGTTCACCTTTTTAAATACCACGCACACTGTGCTATGGGCTGCTCAGGGCCTACCCTCAGGGGTGACATATATATTAAAAAGGAAGGTTTAGACCTGACAAAAGGTTTACTTTCCAGGTTGAAATGCCAATTTAAAACAGCACATATAGGCTGCAATGACAGGGCTAAGACAGGGCTACTGATGTGGGTAGCACCATAAGTGCCGCAGGACCATTAGCAGCATTTAATTTACTGGCCTTGGGGATATTGGATACCACTTTACTAAGGACTTACAAGTAAATTAATTATGCCAATTGAGTGTGAGGCAATTTTAGCATATTCAAAGGAGATAGCACAAGCACTGTAGCCCTGGTTAGCAGTGGTCAAGTCCACAGTCTCCAAAATGGGTTCAGTAAACATGAAGGGCAAAGGCAAACAGTTTATGGGTGATGCTGCCACATCCAACAAATGGCATACATGCAGATATGTCAAAAACCAAAAGAAAAGAGTAACAATGTTTCTAGTTTGCCTCCTATGGGAAGTGAGTATAGCTCAAAAATTCCACAATTAGAAGCAATATCATAATTTATGTAATGTTATTTACTAAGAGTGTGACAGGGAGGATGTGATCTCTATGTTTGTTTGTATGGTGATCACAAGTAATACTATGCCATAAAATTATTTCTATGCACTACTGTACAATTAAAGATACTGTAGTGTATAGAGATACTTTTCAACGTTTCCTACTTAAACATTAACTCCAAGAATGTAATGATATCTTTAAATTTATCATACTTAGGGCCTGATTCTAACTTTGGAGGACGGTGTTAAACCGTCCCAAAAGTGGCGGATATACCACCTACCGTATTACGAGTCCATTATATCCTATGGAACTCGTAATACGGTAGGTGGTATATCCGCCACTTTTGGGACGGTTTAACACCGTCCTCCAAAGTTAGAATCAGGCCCTTAATGTCCTTTTGTAAGTGTAAAATAATGAGTAAGGTATATAAGAAGTGTATGTTGGTGGTGGTGGTGGTTATATTTATGCCACTGCCACCACTAGTGAATGTGCTGTTTTTTTATTTTGCGTGTTGTAGACCCTATTTTTCTCATCAACCCTTATAAAAGTTTAACGATTTGTTTCTCAGGGAATGTCATAGATATTTTAATTGAAGCCCCCATCTTCTAGAATAGGAACAAGTTAAAATGTAGTGACACAAGAGAAAATGTGGTGGTGGGAATGTGGTAGAAGATACAGTATAGGGTTATGAGGAGCAGTGTAATGAGGGACAGTGTCATGAGAAGATAGTGTAATGGGGTAGTACAGATAACAGTCAGTGCATTCTACTATAGTATGTATATCAACTCCACCTTAGCCAGGGGCCTTGGTAAAGTTATTTTATATGCAAACACTCCCCCAAGGCCTTTGACAAGGGGTGGGGAAGCTTTTCTTGCCAGTCTCCCAACACAAGGCTCATCAATATGAATGAACCCAGGCAATAATGAATATGAATGGTCCAAGCATTATTAAGCATCAGTGGTCCAACGCAGCAAGAAACATCAATTTCTCAGGAAGCAATGAACCTCAATGGACTCAGTCATTCATGAATTATTAATGAATAGCAATGGTCCAAAGATATAATGAACTTTAATAGCGCCAATATTAATGAGCATCAACAAACCGTGGCATTGGAGAGCTGCTATCATCCTAGGCAATTATAAACAGCAAGTGGCCTCAGCATGATTAACATCAGTGCCCTCTTATAATTAAAATCTGCGACACCAGACAGTAAAGTGCATCAATGGCTACAAGCTATAATAAGACTCAATGGCTGCAGGAGAAATTGGTCATCAATACTCCAAATAGTCATGGGTCTCAGCAGTGTCATCATTACAGAGCATCAATGGCCCCACACAGAATTTAGCCTCATTGCCACATGCAGTAATGAACTACAATAGGCCCAGACAGTAAACAGGATTAATTCTGGCCTAGGCAGCAATGAGTATTAATATTCTACGCAGTAATAAGCCTCAATGGATCAACTAAAGAAACGTAATCAAACAAAACACCTGCAAAGGTTCTCGATCTCTGTCAAACAAATGCAAATGATTCAGGACTGGGGCAGGTGTTGTCATGGTGTTTTCATCCCATTTATGTACAAGCACAGGTAGAATTCCTGACAGCTGGCTCAGTGTTCTGTTCAGAATTTTGATCAAGATAAACTGTCATCTGCTCAGGCCCTGCTTGACCAGCACGGTTTAGAGATTGAAGGTGACTTGCACAAAAGAAAGCTGCTAGAACCTCCTCGTTGGCATGGTTTTGCTGGAGAAGGATGAGTGCTAATAGCTGGCCTTAAGTCCTCTTCACAATTGTGAATATCACACCAGGAGAGAAGTAAGTTTCGTCAGCCCCCCTCCTGTTTAAGAACAAATAGGAAAGGGGCAGATAACAGCCAATAGAAAGATTTGGCTTTTACTCTACAGAATTGCATAGGAATACCGCAGAAATCATGTAGAAACATCATTAAATCATGTAACTACGATCACCAACTATATCAAAGTCTAATAATTTCATTACTGATACCATCAAGATGTTATCTCAAAGACAAGAGTACATTATCATACATCTAATCTCAAGAAAATCCACTTTTAATGCCCTTTGAAAGCTAATAAATCATGTAATCGTACAGCACAAGCCATACATCATTATTAGTAATGAGGGAACAATGCCTTCCTTTCCAGGCTGGGGTGGAAAGAGATGTAAAGATGTTTTTAAACCTTCCCACTTGTCCTCCACTCACTGTTCCTGCTGAGTGTAGGAGCATGGCTGAAGCTGATGACGATTTAATTTTTTATCTTTCCCCTTTTCAGGTCGAGACGTGACAGTTCATGCGCTGAGTCTCGATCTATTGTGTACAGGTTGGGGGTTAACACCCTGCCCATTGGCTTTTTATTTGTTACGATGCTTGACTCATTAAAAAGCTTTGTCTGCAATTGGTTAATGTTCCTTCTTCGTCCCTCCTTACTGTCCTTTGTTTCCTTCCACGGAGCATGCCTAACTTCGCTATCATTCCCCATATGTCTTGAGGACTTTTTGTTTCTTTCTCGTGCACACGTTGTATACTGCTATTCCTTGTTTCTTCTGAGGTTGTGTTACTTTTATTTTTAATGCAACTTCGACCCCTGCTGCGCCCTCCCACCGCGTTCCTGCAGATCCCTCTGTAAACCCCTCCCAATGCCGATCCGACCACCGAAACCTGTTTTTCACCTTTTCTTAATAAGCACTCGGGTTTGCCTGCGCCTTTAAATCGGAGCTGGGATGATTCTGGTGCGTTTGCTGCACCCTCCTTCCCTGCCCTGATGTAAAGAAGGCTTTTAATCTCCCTGTGGCGATCCCTGAGAGCGAGGGCTTCAGTCACCCACTACCCCACCTGGTAGGGATTTATTCAAATCTATAATAATGTGGTTCTCATGGCAAATTTCATATTTAAAAAAATCAAATGGCATGCTTGTAGCCGGAATTGTGTTGTTGTCCCACCCATCACTTCCCCGTTTTGCAGAACAACTTTTATCTCGTGCTTACCAGCGCTAAGCACTCTTCCGAGAATGCGTGTAAACTGCTGGTTAATATTATTTTTACTTGACGCATTTAAGATTTTTCAAGCTATTCCACCTGAAACTCAACAAAAATAGTGAAAAAGCATAGAAATTCCATGAGCGACAGATAAACAATTAAGTTTGACTGATTCACCCAAAATCACGGGATATTGAGTCGACACAGACAGGAACTCTGCTCCTCAGATCCAAAACCAGCAGCTCTGGTCCTTATGCCACATGCTCTTCCTTTTCTGGGGTGCTGCTTTTTATGTTGTGATCTTTTGCTAAAGACAGTGTGACAGTCTACTGATGGTGTGATCCTCAGATGCACGCTGATGTGATGCATGAGAGTGCGGTTAGTTTAGTAATGCCTTGCTGTAGGCCAGCCTGGTTTGTAGTGGGTACCAAAGGTACTTACACCATATACCAGGTCCAGTCATCCCTTATTAGTGACATGTAGTCAGTGTCTAGAGGCCAGGCTGTCTAGGGGTAGCTGTAGCTGAGCAGCCAAGGCTATCTAGGAGACATGCAAAGCTCTTGCAATACCACTGTAGTCACACAGTACTCACACACGTGAAAGAAAATACTCAGTGTTACAAAAATAAAGGTACTTTATTTCTAGTGACACAATGCCAAAAATACCTTAGAGACTATTCTCCTTTAGGAAGTAAGTGATACACATAGTATATACACTAGACTGCAGAAATAGCTGTAAAAACAGTTAGAAAACTGCAAATAGTGAAAATCACAATAGGTTGTGATGGGCCTAGGGGGAACATAAACCATGTACTAAAATAGTGGAATGCGAAAGTCGATTTTCCACCTAGGCAAGTATAGTGTGTAGATGGGCATTGGGAGTGTAAGAAAATACCAAAGGTAAGTAATAGAACCCACCCTATAGCCCAGGAAAGCAGGAGTAAATCACAATAAGTTTCCTAGAACACACAAGAAGTAGTGATCGAAGATTATGCAAGAACCAGGAGAGACTGCAAGACACCAACAATGGATTCCTGGACCTGAAGTCCTGTGGAAGAAGGGGACCAAGTCCAAGAGGCACTGAAGAGTCCAGGGAGAACAGGAGCCCCGGCTAATCCGGATGAAGGTGCAAAGGAATAACCACCGGTGAGAAGACAAAGTCACTTATGCACCCAAGAAAACAGATGCGTGCTCCCATCAATATGGAGTGTCAATTAAGGGCGCTCATCCCAAGTTGCTGCAGGGTAGCCCAACGCCTCCTTCCTGATGTTTATGCTGCCAGACCTGCACCAAATTATTTTCTTGGGGGGGGGGGGGGGGGGGGCTGCACCACCACTACTCGCTGCTCTTCTGCCGGTCCTGGTAGAGGGAGGGAGCGGGGACCGCACACCTCACTCCGATCCACCTCCTCTGCCTGCCAAGGCCGGGCCCCTCCCTGTCACCTCCTCCAGGCCCGGCGAACGCTGGTCACTGTGTTGTTGGGCAGAGGCCGCCTCGCCCCGGACCCGAGCGACCACACCTTGGGGAGCTGCCACCCCCCCACCCTATTCTCCGGGCACGATATCCCCGCTACTCAAAAATGCGGCCGTTGCCGCCCACTTCACTCAGTCTGCAGGCAATGCTGGGACAGGGTGGTGAGAGGTGGGAAACTAAATCTCCCAGTTTGGACCCAGCCATATGCAAATCAGTCTTGACCCTGTTTCCCACGGGAACAGTCCAGCCCGAACTGCAAAGACAGGTCCTCCCTGGACCAAAAACAAGCATCCTAGGACCGGTTTCAGGGTATCACAAAAATGCCAATCATGGATAAACCAATCAACAATACAATTTACACAGAGAGCATTTGCACATCAGCACTGGTAAGAAGTGGTAAAGTGTCCAGAGTCCTAAATTCAACAAAAACTGGTCAGAAAAAATAGGAGGAAGGAGGCAAAAAGATTTCTGACGACCCTGCAAAAAGTCCTGGTCCAATAAGGAGGAATGGTGAAAAGTTTCAAAACAATGGATTCCAGTGGTTACTTTGAAACCTCAGACTCTCTATGTCTTTTTTAAAAAGAGGTTATTTTCATAACCAACCTTATTGATGGTACGAAAATTATTGGTTTGACAATTATAAAAAAAGATTTAGTTTATTTTGTATGAGTCTAAGTGAGTGAAAGAGCGGAAGACTGGGGCCAGACAGCCACAGGCAGCGACCGCTGCTGCATATGGCCTCTGGTCAAGCTCACAGAGGGCTGCCAACAAGGCCTGGTTTGTGGCCTGCTCCTGTGCCCAGCCGACTGCTGGCAGCCAACCCTTACTGCATGAATCCTTTAGATTTACACAGCAGGAGTTGGCTGCAGAGTCCGCCCATTATCTAGGCTCTGTGCCCAAACCTGCCATGGAAGATGTCACTGACTGCGTGTAACCAGAGGCCGTGCACAGCAGGAGTTTGCCATCTATGGTCTCTTGGCATTAAAGTGTGGCCAATGCACAGTTATATTAACTTTTCTTTGCACTTTAAAGACAGGTTTCTAGTGTAGAGTAGGGCAGCATAAGCTTGCATAACTCAATTTAGATAGGGGTACCTCTCATAAGATAAGAACCTAAACATTCTCAATAACAGAATGGCATTACTCTAATCATACAATGAAAAAGCCACATGTATCTCACCTATAACAATCAGTTCCATAAGGACATTCAGGTCTCTCATCATTGTCCTCTTGGCTTTCCTTACTCGTATCATCAAAATCACTGTCTCCCGGGTGACTAAACTGTTGGAAATGGACTGGATTTTTCCTGTGACGTGAGAAAGCCTAATTCATTATGTTGCAATTTAAAAAAAATACTTTTATGAATTAGCCATACACTTTACAATGTTCTACTGAAACATAAAATGGTTACACATCATTGTCAACAACATTGATTACCTTAAAGCGAACTTTGGTGCAGTTACACTTATCATTTGGAAATAATGCTAATATCTATGCCATATTCCTTGGCTATATAAACAGCTACGTTGTGTGAAAAGGATACAGTACTGAGGGAAACAGAAAGTGGAAATTAAACAATCTCTCCACATTTATTTAATAATGTACTAATAAACTCATAATTTCAGACTGAATGTGATATGCTCGCAGACTCTCCCTCACACACACAGAAAGCAGGGTAGCAATGGGAAAAGGTTGTAATACATTCATCAGAAAAGAATAATTTTCAATAGCTCTCAATTTTGATCAGTGCTTTGATATTCAATTAAAAGCGTTACAGATGCAATGGCAACAACTCTAATCACAAAGTATGGGTTACTGAATGAAAACAATGTGGAAAAATCTGGGGTAGTGAGTTGGGGTTTTCAGCAAAGACTGGAGTGGTAAATATAGATGTCTGCTATCACTGACAGATGCTTACTTTTTTAAGACAACATATAAGCATGTTGGGCATTTCTTGAGAAGGTGGATTGCAGAAGATTCATCAATTTCTGTCAATTTCAGATACATTCTAATGAATTATTGGGAGGAACTGTGGGCCTGCTGAATATGGTACGAAAAACACGTTTTCATTCCAAATAAAAGTAAATTAAAATATTGTTTTTAAAGATGTATTGAAGAATTTTTAATCTAACCTACCTACTGTTTTTTTTAGGTGTTCTCTACTACTGCTCCAACTGACAATTCCTTCAATTCATTATTAATAAATATAAATAATAACAAAGGATCTCCCCTTTCATACGCCATAGCTACTTTCTTGCTTAGAAGTGGGGCAGGTTTTGGGCGTGGCTAACAACATAGCCGCTTAACAGTTTCCTGACTGGCTCTGCCGGCTCGTCTCTGAATCCTGCTTTAATCCTTTATTCATCTTGCCATCCGGACACACAAAGCAAGACCAGACAGTCAGGGCCTGCAGCAGAGCGCGATAACATTTATCAGGGCTCCTTGGACTTATTATAGAGCAGATAACATCCCTGTCCCGTGGGCAACGACCACAGGAGCAGCTCCCAGGTTGAAGTTGAGGGCCCAGCGGGAGACAGACAGGTACCGGGGAGACAGCCAAAAAAGGGCAGTGAAAAAGAATGCCTAGCGTGGTAGGGAGACAGTGTGAAGGCCTCTTGCAGTGGGGTAACACCCCTCTTACACAAGCCTATACCCCCAAACCACCCTTCCACTCTTCCCAAGGCTGCATTGATATCCAGTGCCCTCCCCAGGGTGCCAAGGGAAGACTTTAACACTGCAGCGCTGTGGTCTGGAGGCCCTGTCTCCACGGGGAGGGAGCAGCATCATTGGGGAAAGGAATGATCGGACAAGGCTGAGGAACAAGACAAATCAGATGGTGTGAGCGGTTCCCCTCCCTCAGTCCTCCAGTGGGCAATGAGTGAATGCCTGGAGTGTATCAGAGAGAAGAGAGGCCCTCCTGACGCCTGGTGATCCCGCAGGATAAATTAAACGGCCCACCCGCATGCAAGATGGTCTATGAAACTGTGCCTAGAGACACTGGATTCTTTCCTGAGAGTAATAACACGTGGGAGGGGAGACCACAGAACCAACAAACACCTGACCATAAACAGGGACAGCACCCCACTATAGTCTCTAGAAGTGACCGAGGTGTGGATAAGCCCTAAGCATAGTGACACCGAAGGATCACCAACCACAACATCCCCACCAAATACGTGGCAGAATCCTGGACTCCCCATCACTTCTTAATAGGAGGAAACAGACATCAACGGTGTGGTGGCGAGGATTTTCTAAGGGAAATCCTCTACAGTGCGCCACACCCTCCCACCCCTGATATAAGACCCCTGCCTTGAGACCCCCTGCGGCCATCTGCTCCTCCATGCCCAAACAACATGGCCAAAGATAAAGAGTCCAAATAACCAAATCAAAACAAAATGGACCGGTACACCAAGGTGGTGGCATCGCAGGTTGTCCCGGAAGAAGAGCTGACCAATATGCCCACCACTGCGGAATTCTTGCAGGATATACACACGTCAAGTGATACTCTAAAAGGGAGGATTGGGAAGTCAGCTCTAAGGTCACTCTACTTTGACAAGATCAGCGGAACCTGCCAAGCTGAATATCCGAAGTAGAAGATGTTACAACTACCTTATGTTACAACTACCTTCCGAAATAAAGTCACTGACCTGCAAGCGATCCTGAAAGACGTGGCCTGGAGAGCTGACAAAGCTGAAAACTCTGCAAGAAGGAATAACCTGCACTTTACCAGCTTTCTGGAGCAGGTTGAAAACCCCACTGCAATATCCTTACTGGAAAAATGGCTGAGAGACTCTCTCACAGCAGTGCAGTTTTCCTCATGCTTTGTGATAGAGTAAACCCCACAGGAAGTGGCTAGACCCAAAATCCAGAAACCAAGCAGGGGCCGTCACAGTCGTATGACAAACAACAACTGGGGACTCCCTTTTCAAAAAGATGTCACACCTCAAAGTCTGGTCTCCTATAAGACACAGAAGGAGGAACAAGTCAAAGTGAGAAGAAAAATACTCAGGACAAGACCCAGAGAGATATAACAGCTGACCTCTCTGACCATGAACACTCTACAGACTCCCAAAAGGCACACTTCCTCATGACGGAAATAGCCAATCTAGAAGCAGACTCCTTGACCAAAACAGAACCTATGGTGACACTTGGAGGAGTGCTTTTCCTTTTACCTTTTGTCTTTATACTCCACAGGTGTACAGTTAACTAGTTGGCAACCACGTTGAGAGGTCCCAAGAGTTACAGGGCCGGATTTTGATTTGGGGGGAGGGAAGGGAATCAACAATCCTCTCAGACCTACCTGTGATAAACTTGTCATGCTGAAAAAAAGCAATAAGTGTGTGGAGGGGTAAGGGATTGCAGGGCGTGGGAATGGCTGGGTTCAGTTTCTGGGGAAATTAAGTTGTTTGCAAGTGTGGAGCAGAATAGGTATACTCACAGAAGCATTCTCAGAGATCAATATGCTGAGCAAGCACACACCCTCATGTGACACAAATGAGTGGGATAGATCTCTTTCAAGAAGGGAGATGTTCTATAATGTTGTAGAACCGGCCTAGGGAATAACATCCAAAGAGGTGTAGTGCCCTCATACATTTAGAGATTGAAACCTGATGTGATCCTCATACAGGAGACGCACCTGCTAGCTTTTGGGTAGAAGGGCCTACAGGATGCTGGCCCACACAGCATTCACAGCAAATTCCCAAAGGGTCGCGATCCTGGTCAGGAAAACTCTACCATTTAAGGAAAAAAAAACATGGCTAGACCACAATGGGACAAATGTGGCTACCAAGGGAATGTGGGGCAGGAGGGATACAACACTGAACAGCGTATACGCTCCCCCATGACTTCAGAGACAAACACTGGCCAAAATGACAGGGATGCTACTGGAGGCAAATTCCCTTCGACATATAATAGGAGGCGGTTTCAATGACATAGTAAGCCCCCATCTAAATCACACCAGTTCGACTCCGGGGACAAAGGGAGAGACAACAGTGACAGGGTTTGTCGCAACCCTGGTACTGTCAGACTTGTGCTGCCTCTGCCATTCCACTAACCATACCTACTCCTCCTTCTCATGTGCCCACAAAGTCTTCTCCAGAATGGAATATATCTTTGCCCTGGCAGGGGAGGAACAAGAGATAAAGAAGGCGGAATACGTGGCCAGAGGTCTGTTAGACCACTTGCCGTTATGGACTACAATCGGAACACAATCACAAGGGTGGAGACTGGGAGTTAAGGAACAAGACTATAGCCCGCAAAATTAAAGTAGACACAGAGCTCCATTTCAATTAATATAAAAGATTCAGGCCCTCATTCTGACCCTGGCGGTTTGAAACCGCCAGGGCAGAGGGCCGCGGAAGCACCGGCAACAGGCTGGCGGTGCTTCATGGGCAATTCTGACCGCGGCGGTAAAGCCGCGGTCAGAAAAGGGCAACCAGCGGTTTCCCGCCGGTTTACCCCTGACCCAGGGAATCCTCCATGGCGGCGCTGCTTGCAGCACCGCCATGGGGATTCCGACCCCCTTCCCGCCAGCCTGTTCCTGGCGGTTTACACCACCAGGAACAGGATGGCGGGAATGGGTGTCGTGGGGCCCCTGGGGGCCCCTGCACTGCGCCCATGCCACTGGCATGGGCAGTGCAGGGGCCCCCTAACAGGGCCCCATAATGATTTTCAGTGTCTGCTATGCAGAAACTGAAAATCTCGACGGGTGCAACTGCACCCGTCGCACCCCTGCAAATCCGCCGGCTCCATTCGGAGCCTGCTTCCTCTTTGCAGGGGCTTTCCCGCTGGGCCGGCGGGCGCTCTTCTTGAGATTGCCCGCCGGCCCAGCGGGAAAGTTAGAATCACCGCGGCGGTCATTTGACCGCGGTGCGGTGTTTGGGCGGTTTCCGCCGCTCGCCGGGGTCGGAATGACCCCCTCAGTATCCTCAGCCATCACACTGTGAGACGCACATAAAACAGTACTGAGAGACAGAGCAAAAAAATTGCATAGCCCACAAATTGCAGGGTACTGAGCCCATACCTGCTTAAATTATTCTTGGAGGCGAAGGAATACACCAGCCTCCCCCTGGATCTATGGAATACCACAATAGTTGTGATCCAGAAGCCAGGGAAGTCTGCAACAAAATGAATCTCCTATTGCCTGATCTCCCTCCTGAACATCAAAACCAAACTACTGGCCTTGATACTCACCAAGAGATTCCGGACAGTAATTACCACCCTGATTCAATATGACCTATCAGTCTTCATGCCGAAGAGGTCCAACCACGTACAATCTCTGCAGGTTCTATAATTAGAGACAACACAATAAGGAGACGACCCCCATATGTTCCTGTCCCTAGAGAAGGCCTTTGATACTGTTTATTGGCCCTTCCTGAAAACGACCCTAGTGAGATATGGATTTGGTCCTAAATTCTGCACCTGGATTGACTTGCTCTATATAGAGCTGGTAGCGCCGGTTACAGTGAATGGGGAGCAAGTTGTAGAATTCCCAATTGAAAGGTGCACAAGGCAGGGATGCCCGCTGTTCCCCCTGCTGTTCGCCCTGGTGCTGGAAACCTTTGCTTATATAATCCGATCACATCCAAACATCACACCATATAGAGAGAAGGAATAAGTGACAGGAGAAGAACAGATACCACTCTATGCTGACGACATCCTGCTATATACCACATGCAAGAATACAACCCTCCCTGGAGTGTTTTAAGTCTCCGAATAATACGGAGCACACACAAGCTATAGGGTTAACCAGGACAAATCCAGCTTACACCCAGCAGAAGGTCCCTTTCACACACATGCCATCCCAGGGCAGTTGCACATAGACAGAGATATATGGGCCTACACATAACCACAAATACAGAAGACAGCCTGGATTGTACCATTCGACAAGTACTGACGGATTTCCATGGGGTGGTAGAAAGATGGAAAATACTACCCTTGATGCGATTGGGAAGGGCTGCCAAGTACAAAATGATAAAACTACTGAAACTCCTTTATATCCTAAAAAATACTTAAAACAAACTCCTGGAAGAAAGTTTTGTCAAACTAGAAGAAGAAGTTCGGAATTTACCCTGGAAACACATTGCCTCTAAATTTGCCTCATTGCTTTTTGTGCCAAGCTACCCAAGGATAGGCACAGGTTAAATTAGTGACTTTGTGATTCACCCTGCAAGGGAGTGAGGCTGTTGGTTGGCCAGGACTCCCCAGCCAACCAACCACCCAATTTCCCACAGTCTGTCTCTGTAGCAAATCATGCTGTAGACGTTTTTCAGTGGTCTTCGCACTACTGAGCCTTCGTCACTGTTCTTCAGGTTTGAGATGAGCCATTGTTTGACTGCAGAATGCTCGGATTGTTCACTTCCCTTTAGTTACTTCTGTTTTACTGTCCAGACCCATGCCACTTCTGGTGTTACAAAAAGGACTTGGATTTCCAGAGTATTGTCAGTTTGGCATGGTACAGAAGGTAATTGTCCAGATGCAAGGCTGTCAGTTTTTATTTGACCCTTCAAATGACTCATGTAATTGCGTGACCAACCTGATATGGTCGGAAAGATTATGATTTTACCAGACTCATAGGAGAGGTGCCATCATTGCCTAGCTTCTTGAAATATGACACCTGGGGCCAGATGTACCAAGGGGTTTTATCCATTCTGTATCTACGGGAAAATGTGTTCATACATATGGACCCTAGACTTTATAAATTAGGATTTTGGTGATAATTTGCAGTGAGAAGCCCGGGTAGAGGGTGCAAAGTTATGGCTTGATGTGCCATCTCTATCATGAAATGGAGCATGCCGAGAGTTCCTCACCGACACCCATGACCAGAACAACTGGAGGAGGAAGTGGTCCGCCTGGGAACCCTATGATGCCGCAGGAAATCTCAATAAGTATATAGTATTTCGGTGGGACCTACTCTCCTCATCTTCAACTCTGTTCATGAGGGTTTTGTTGGTGGAGGTGTGTGAACCTCTGATGTCAGGTCACACACTGAATCTTCCAGCTCTGCTCTCCAGCTCTCTGCCTCCGTATCCATGTTCACAGTATTCTGCAGGTCCTGTTGCCTTAGGATCACCTCTGATTAAACTTCTCTAATTCGGGCCCTAAGATCTGTCTGGCAGTTTGAATTGCCTGCAGTGCAGCTGCTGTGTTTGAGGTGTGGGGGCCTCTCCTCTTGGACAGTCCCCGGTTCCCCCACTACATCACCTTTGAGATCAGAACCTCTAGTGAGCTTCGCCCTTGTGAATTGATTGATCTTGGCCTGGTGATGACTGGGTGTAGATTCCAACAGGGAAAGCAATCAGGCTAGGCCAGTCCAAATAGCAAAAGGATCTGCAGGAGTATAAGGGTGTGGCCTCCACACGGGCCTGGATCAATGCCCCATGGAACATGGGAACTAAAAGAGCCCACTGAACCAAGCAGTCTGTCAGTGTAATTTAATTCAGGAGCCAGCGTAGAGGACCGGCCAGTTGCAGTTATCACGTCAGATCAGGCTGCCAACTACAGCACGCACCACTCAGGAAGGAGGAGGGTGGAGAGCTGTGGGCAACACTAAACTATGCTAGGTGATTTCAGGTGTAAGGCCACCTCCCATATGCAAGCCATAATCCACAATTATCAACAGTGAAAAAGGAGGGGGAAGAAAAGAAGTGCCCTGATGTGAGAAAGTAGCCTCTTTCTAGCATGGTTACCCCTATTTTTGTCCTGTTTGTCAGTGTGCTTGACTGTGTCACTGGGATCCTGCTAGCCAGGACACCAGTGCTTATGGTTTTTGGCCTGTTTGTCAGTATGTTTGACTGTTTTGTCAGTATGCTTGACTGTGTCACTGGGATCCTGCTAACCAGTACCCCAGTGCTTATGCTATCTCTTTTCCCAAATTTGTCACTGCATACTGGTAACTCAGTATTTCATCCCAAATTGGCATACTTGGGCCCCCTTATAAGTCCCTAGTATATGTTACTTAGGGACACAGTGCATAGGAGTTCCAGGGGATCCCTATGGCCTGCAGCATTACTTTTGCCACCAATAGGGAGCCCATGCAAAGGCTTCTACAGGACTGCCATTGCAGTCTGTGTGAAATGATGCATGCACCATTTCTCAGCCATTTTACACTGCACCAAGTCACTTATAAGTCACCTATATGTCAGGCCTACAAACCTTGATGGCTGGGTGCAAAGTACCCGTGTGTGAGGGCACCCCTGCACTATCAGAGATGCCCCCATGTCATCCAGGACCATTTTCCCAGACATCGTGAGTATGGGGATGCCATTTTACGCGTGCACTGGACATAGGTCAATGTCCCGCTTCACAAAGGTAACTCTGAATATGGCCATGTAAGGTGTATAACACCTGGGAATTGTACCCCAATACTAATTCCAGTATTGGTTTTAAAATTCCATGCACTATGGGGGCTCCACAGTGGAACCCCAGTACTGCCATACCAGCCTTCTGAGGTTTTTCAGGCAGCCCTAGCTGCTGCCACCTGCACCTGACAGACAGGTTTCTGCCCTCCTGTTGCTTGAGCAGCTCGAGCCCAGGAAGGCAGAACAAAGCATTTCCTTTGGGAGAGGGGTGTTACACCCTCTCCCTTTGGAAATAGTTGTTACAGGCATGGGAGGGGTAGCCCCCCAGAGCTTCTGGAAATGCTTTGAAGAGCACAGATGGTGCCCTCCTCGCATAATCCTTTCTACACCGGTTCAGGGACCTCCAGTCCCTGCTCTGGTGCGAAACTTGGCAAAGGAAATGGGAGTGACCACTCCCCTGTCCATCACCACCCCAGGGGTGGTGCCCAGAGCTCCTCCAGAGTGTCCCTGGGTTTTGCCATCTTGGATTCCGAGGTGGTGGGGCACTCTTGGAGCATCTGAGTGGCCAGTGCCAGCGGGTGACGTCAGAGCCCTCCCCTGATAGGAGCTTACCTGTGCAGCTAGCCAATCCCCCTTTCAGGGCTATTTAGGGTCTCTCCTCTGGGTGCTTCCACAGATTCGAATTGCAAGTCTCCAGCAGGAATCCTCTGCATCCTTTACTTCACCTTCTACCAACGTAACTGCATCTGGACCCTCCAGGAACTCTACAAACTGCAACAAAGAAGCAAAGACGACTTCTACAACATTGTATCTTCAGCTCCTGCCAGCAACTGCAAATGTTTCCAGGTCGTACATCCTCTGAGGACAGCCTGTCTTCAGCCTGCACCAGAAGAAGGAAGGAATCTCCCTTCAAGTGAAGGAATCACATCCCTGCTTCAGCAGGCACCCCTCTGCAGCGACGACCGGTGGCGTGGGTCCCCTCTCCTGACGAAGTGCATGGATCCAGCAACACGGGTGGTGGACTGAAGTTGTCCCAACGGTCATAAGGTCCAGCTGTCCAACTTTGGTGGAGGTAAGAGGTTGCCTCCCTACGCAAGACAGTACCCCTGTGCACTGCGTGATTTGCAGCTGCCAAAGCTTGTGTGCTGCCTTCCACAAAGTTCTTTGTGCCCAGCACAACTCCGGCCCCCAGCACCCTTTCCTGCGACGCACAGCTTCCTGAGTGGTTTCCCGCAGCGTGGGATCCCTCTGTGTCGTGCTGTGTGGGCCTCCATTTGCACCTTCTTTGTCCCCGTGCTGTGGGACTCCTGTACGCGCAGCCTGGTCTTCTGAGGGCTCTCTGAGTTGCTGAGAGCCCCCTCTGCCTCCCACCTCCTGGTTAGAGGCCACCAGATCCCTCCTGGTCCTGGGCAGCACCTTTTTCTGCTAACTGCGAGCTTTGCATGTGCCAAGGCTTGTTGGCGGAATCCAGCAACAAAAAACAGACTGCAATCTTCCATGCGGCGTGGAACATCATTTGCACCAACCTGGAACCCACATCTGTCTTCTTGGGTGCAGTACTGACTGTTCTTCTTCACCGGTGGTTCTTCTTTTGCACCTTCATCTGGATTAGCAGGGGCTCCTGCTCTCCCTGGACTCTTCAGTGCTTCTTGGACTTGGTCTCCTTCTTCCACAGGGCTTCAGGTCCAGGAATCCATTGTTGATCTCCTGCAGTCCCTTCTGGTTCTTGCATAATCTTCTATCACAACTTCTTGTGTGTTGTAGGAAACGTACTGTGATATACTCCTGTTTTCCTGGGCTCTGGGGTGGGTTCTATTACTTACCTTTGGTATTTTCTTACACTCCCAGCGCCCCTCTACACATTACACTTGCCTAGGTGGGAAACCGACTTTCGCATTCCACTATTTTAGTATATGGTTTGTGTTCCCCCTAGGACCATTTATAACTATTGTGTTTTTCACTATTTGCACTGTTTTCTAACTGTTTTTACAGCTATTTCTGAATGTAGAGTGTATACTGTGTATATTACTTACCTCCTAAGGGAGGATAGTCTCCAAGGTATTTCTGGCATTGCGTCACTAAAAATAAATTACCTTTATTTTTGTAACACTGAGTATTTTCTTTCATGTGTTCGAGTGAGAGTACTGTGTGACTACAGTGGTATTGCAAGAGCTTTGCATGTCTCCTAGATAAGCCTTGGCTGCTCAGCTACAGCTACCCCTAGACAGCCTGACTTCTAGACACTGACTACATTTCACTAATAAGGAATAACTGGAACTGGTATAAGGTGTAAGTACCCTTGGTACCCACTATAAACCAGGCCAGCCACATCCTATACCTGAGAACTGTTTTAAATGGCCCTTTCTGCAGGGTTCTCCCTGACTTTTTGGCTTCTGACCTTCTGTTTTTGATCCTGTGCCGACTTTCGTTTTTGCTGGCTTTAGGACTCTGGGCACTTTACCACTGCTGACCAGTGCTAAAGTATAGGTACTCTCTGTCTAAATATCATTGGAGTATCCATGATTGGCATATTTGATTTACTAGTAAGTCCCTAGTATAGTGCACCATATGTGACCACAACTTTAGAACACTTCTGGACTGAGGACATTCTGCCAGGAAGAAGAGCAAGATGCTATAGGAGGGAAGGCCACTCTTCCTATTGCTTTGCTGTGCTGGCCGGCTGCTTACTGCTTCTGTCCGTAGAGGGAAAGGATTGGACTTTTCTTTCTGCAGCCTGCTTCCAAAGATTTTCCATGGGCTTAGAGGGAGCTTGCCTCCTGTTAAGAAGTCTAAGGGGCATCAAAGACTTCATCTACCAGCCCCTGGGCACTCATGCTGAGAGTCCTGACTCACCATGTGGTGCCAAATCCAGTTCCTGGAACACTTGGGAGTGAGTTCTGGTGTAACCAAGAAGAAATCAAGTACATCGACTCAATAGTGACTTCAGAACCATCTCTGCTGTCTGACTCCGTACCACTGCCTGCACCAGACCCGTGGTCCCCGCTGAGTGCAACAATCGGGATGGATGCTGCAGGCGCAATGCCACTGCAGCACCTCTGAAGTCCTGCCATAGTGTGAGTCCCAAGTGCTGTGTCACAGAAGTCCATGAAACCAGACTCCAACTCTGCTGCAGTACCTGTGGCCCCATGATGTGTTCACAACACCGCATTGTCAACACCTTCCATCTTGACCTACTGGATTCATCAACCCCGCCAGATTGTAAGGAACAATGCCTTGCCACCAACGCTGCATCACTTCCCCTGCAACTGTGAGTAACCAACGCCTCACCTCCCTGGTAGCAATAATGAACCTACGGTGCACCGCCTCCAGCGACACTCCACCTCCACAACTCCGTGCAATGCCTTTGCTTCCTCGTTTTCCTAAGGCACTGTGCCTGAGGTCCGTGTGACTCCTTGACCGGCCCGCACTCCCTCGAGAGTGGCATCGGACTGTTGGGAACAACTCTGTCAAGATGCTGTGATAGCCCCAGTTGGAGCGTTTGTGTTTCTAAACGCTTTACTGTGAGTTAATCTTTAAAATTTGTATCTTTGCTTGTGTGTTGGATTTTTTGTTAAATATTGGCTATTTTTCTAAACTGGTGTGGAGTAAGTTTGTAGTGTTTTCATTGTGTTACTGTGTGTGTTTGTAAAAATACTTTACACAGTTCCTCTGAGATACGCCTGACTGCTCATGCCAAGCTACCAAGGGGGTGAGCAGGGGTTATCTTAGCTGTGTACCTCCCTTACCCTGACTAGAGTGAGGGTCCCTACTTGGACAGGGTGTAAAGTGACTGCCAACTAAAGACCCCATTTCTAACACTGTTGATCAGCAGTGAGGAAAGGACTTGTATTTGTATTTGACATACAGTAATTGGTGCACACTACTGTTTCAGTGCAGACCATTACACAACCACATACTGATTTTTTTCTTGGATTTGTCCTTTTTTTTTTCCTTTAGGATTTTCCTTGCCTTCAGAAACTTTGCACCTTTGCTAAGCCTTCTCCACAAGCACAGTCACAGTCTGGGGAGCCATTAGCTAGAATGAGGGTCCCTACTTGGACATGGTGCAAACCACTGCCAACTAGAGACCCCATTTCTAACAAAAACCAAAGGAAGAACAGGACCTATATGCTCACCGACCCACCCAAGGTGCACTGCCGCTCGGTCTGACTTCTTGGAAGGTCCCACTACGTTCTTCTCTGCAGCAACAAATCCTGTTCAGCATCTCCTCACAGAAGGGGTAACTGGCCTTGTGACACCCTCGTCCGCTACAGTCTTCAGCCTTGTCCTGCTTCACATTTTCAACTTGGAATGTTGAAATCTTCTCGTCCAGCAGCTCATCATCTCCTCACAGAAGGGGTAACTGGCCTTGTGACACCCTCGTCCGCTACAGTCTTCAGCCTTGTCCTGCTTCACATTTTCAACTTGGAATGTAGAAATCTTCTCGTCCAGCAGCTCATCCAATGATGTTAACGCCCCTCGGTCACCGCCGGCTCCCTTGCCCCGCTGAACCTATATGTTCTCAAACATTTGTTTCTAGAATTTCTTCTAAGTCCAAAGGTAAGAGGTGACTGAGCTCAATCCACGTGTGTAGCTGAATTGTGCTTCATTGTGGTCAGCCATAGCTCTTGAGCAACTAGACGTCTATGGTTGGTGCTTTAAGCTTTTAGGTGTTATTTTTCACTTTAAACTTAAAAATCCATAACTCTGGTTCTACAAATTGGATTTTTGTTGTTTTGGTGTCAAATATTTGATGAAACTTTACTTAGATTTTCTAAATTGGTGTGGGATTTTTCTTGTGTTGATGTTTCACTTTATTACTTTTTTATTAGAGCTGCATAAATACTTTACATATCGCCTCTAAGTTAAACCTGACTGCTTTTGTGCCAAGCACTGGTTAATTTAGTGACTTTGTGTGGTTCATTCTGACAAAGATTATGGCTGCTGCTTATGCAGGGCTCACACCCCTTTAACCAATAACCCAATTTCTCTCAGCTGCCCTGTACAACTTCGTAAGCGAGCTGAACACACCAGTGCTCACAGTACCACCACTGAACACAAGGGGAGTTGCCACCGCCCCATGACACACCAGGGGCCTTAGGAAGGCACTACACTCTTCCACTCCCTTGGCCCAGTCACCAGCTCATCAACTGGCCCAAGTGCCACATCCAGGGTGACTGCTCAGACAAGCACCTGGACAGCCATTAAGCCACACCCTGAAGAAAAACTGTCTCGATCATCAGACTCAAATGGCGTGCATATAAGTAATGTCAAGACTATATCGCACTAACTCAATGTAAATAGTTTTGGAGGGAACATGGATGTCAGGCCGTTCAGAAAGCACATCATAACTAGTGGTTTAAAGAGAGAAGGTTGGTCAGGCAAACAAAAAAGGCAGAAATAGTCACCAAATAATAATAATAATAATAATAATAATAATAATAATAATAATAATAATATCAACCAAGTCCAGGATCTTTTTCAAGATTTTTAAGATTCCGAAACACTTCTCTGTCCAGTGCTGTGATTTGGCTCTTGAAAGGGAACTTCTGGTCAAACCAGAAGGCCAGATTTTTCACCTCAAGCTTGGAGTGGGGTATGGGACCAAAAGCCACTGGCCACCAGGAGGCTGACCAGATATCAGGTTAAATAGTCCCAGGGTTAACACCTCTGTTTTCCTTTTGTTTAATTTTAAACAATTTAACTCCATCCATCCAGCAACCTCCTCCAGACATGCGCTTTATAAAATGGCTGTGTTTGACACACTTGGGAGAGGGAGATGATCAACTGGGTGTTGTCTGCGTAGGTAATTACTGTAAACTCATGCTGTTCGATAATCCTAGCTTAGGGACCATATATGCAAACAAGCATTGGTAAAACAAGCATTTATAAAATCAATTGTGTAACACAGCACATTATGTTTACTTAGAAACATGAAGGTTTAACCAAGAACAGAGATATGATTTAACCCTAATCCCTGGGGATGCTGACAGATAACGCAGGAGGCACCTTGGGGATTCCTGACAATCACAAGGCAGGACAGACTTCACATGCCTCAAGGCGGGATTAACATCAACCTTAATATCACTATTATCTGCACTACCCTCATGGACATGTCATCCTTCAACTTCAAGCTCATTGTCACAGCCAACTTCACCCTAAGTGGCACTCTCATCTACAGAACACATAGACTGTGACCCAACTTCACTGACAACATCACAGGTTAATCACACTGCTCACTAACAACACTTCTAATTACATCCTACTTGGAGACGTGAACTTTCACCTGGAAGCTAAAACCCACCACAACTGAAAAGCATTCATGGAATATATTGGAAGTCTGGGCTTCACCCAAGGAGTAAAGGCACCTAAGCATGTCAACGGAAACCGTCTGAAACCTATTTATACCTCTTTGGCAACATCAGAGTGAAAGACCCAACACCAGTCACCTGGACAGACCACGCCCTCATTAAGTTTAGCATCCTTATCTCAAATGCACCACTATCCAGACCAGCCAGCCAAATCTGGAGCAGCATCACTGACAATAGCCTCCCCAAAGCCACCAGGAATTTCAACAACTATATCATGTCCTGCACCAACTCCCTCGCCCCTTTCAAACACTGCAATACAACAGGATCTAGACCCCAGACAGTTTGGTATGCGGAAGAACTCAGACTGATGACTGATCACTCCCTCGTGGCACCTCTGCAACAATCTCCCTTTATTCTTCACCAACAGAATAACTACCATTTATTGCAACTTTAACTGATAACTAGATCTGACAGACTTTGCCAACCCTCCTTATCTTATCCAAAGAACCAATGATAACCACATGGCTGTCATCATCTGAGTTAAACTGCCTCCACCAAGATATCCATCGACTCAGGGGCCCCATCAGACCCCTGCCCCCACCATGCCTATTCCAGAGGACTGACACCAATGCTCATACTGGGACCTGTGGTCTGTCTAAACCCGGAAGTGAGTCCCAAACAGGTATGGTCTCAGCTTCTTCAGTGGCCAGACCACAGTAAATGCTTCTCTTTCAATAGCACTCCACCTCTGTTCCTGTGTCAATAGCCTTCTGCTAATACAGGCTACTAAGTGGTCTGGGCCCTTCTCATTCACCTGTGCTAGATCCACCCCTATGCTATGCTCTGTCTGCACAATGAACTCCTTGGAATAGTCAGTGACCCCGAGCACGGGTGCCATGCACATGGCTTCCTTTAGAGAGTCAAAGGCTTTCTGACAAGCCTCTGTCCAATTCACCAACCTAGGTTGCTTTTTGGATGTGGCTTCTGTTAAGGGGGCCACAATGGTGCCATACCCCTTAACACACCTACGGTAGTATCCAGTGAGGCCATGAAAGGCTCTCAGTTCTGTTTGGGTTCTAGGTGGTTGCCAGGCCATGACTGTCTCATTCTGAAGAGAAGGGGTTGCACCTTGCCACCACCTACAAGGTGTCGCAAGTACACCACGGAAACCCTGCCCAATCTGGCACTTATTGGCCTTGATTGTCAGGCCTGCCTGTTGCAGGACCTGGAGCATCTCTTGGAGGTGGAGCAGTGGAACTGTAGACGGCAATGTCGTCTAGGCAGGCAGCGTAGAACACATCCTTACCAGCTAGGACCCTGCTAACCAACCGTTCTGATGGTAGCAGGGGCATTTTTCAATCCAAAGGGCATTACTCTGAACTGGTAATGTCCCTCAGGAGTAGAAAAAGCACATCTCTCTTTGGCCCCCTCAGTCAAGGCGATCTGCCAGTACCCTGATGTGAGATCAAAAGGACTGAGGAATTTGGCAGCGCCTAGCCTGTCTACGAGCTCATCAGCTCAGGGGATGGGGTGAGCACCTGTCTTTGTGACAGAATTGAGACCTCGGTAGTCCACGCAGATCCTAAGTTCTGGCTTAGCACCGAGTGCAGCAGCCTTGGGTACCAGCACCATAGGGCTGGACCAGGGACTGCTACACTTCTCAATCACCCCAAGAGCCAGCATATTAGCAACTTTCTCCTTGATGCTGGCCTTCACCCTATCTGACAACCTGTAGATGTTGTTCTTTACAGGGGAACTGTCTCCTGTGTCAATGTCATGGACACAAGTGTGTGAGTCCAAGGGTGAGGGAAAACAGGGAGGAGTACTGCTTCAGTAACTGGTAGCAGTCCCCTCGCTGGTCCAGGGTCAGGGAGTCAGAGAGATTGACACCCTCCATTGACCCATCACCTTCCATCACCTTCCTTGGCAGAGAGGAGGTCAGGGAGAGATTCACTCTCCTCCTCCACACCCTCAACAGTCACATGTTGACCCCAGTCCTCTCAAAACAAGACTTCAGTCGGTTTACATGGAGCATCCTAGGGGACTGGAGGTCCACTGATCTCAAATGGGCCAGCCCAATGATCCTGGAGAGCTCTAAGATCTATTACCCAAACTTTGTCTCCAGGCTGAAACTCCGCCAGGGAGGCCTTCTGGTCGTACCAGCGTTTCATCACTTCTTGACTGGCATTGAGGTTGCTCTTGGTCTTCTTCCAGAAGCGTTGCATCTGGTTGCGGAAGACCAGCATGTAGCTGACCACATCCAGAGGGGGTGCCTTGAGAGCTTTCTCCCACCCCTCTTTCACAATGCTTAAGTGTCCCCCGGAAGGGTACCCACAGAGAAGTTCACAGGGACTGAACCCTACCTCCTTCTGGGGTACCTCTCTGTAAGCAAAGAGAAGGCATGGCAAGAGGACGTCCCACATACGCCTCAGGGAGGCCTGTGAACATGCCTTTCAAGGCCCTTGTTGAATCTCTCCACAAGATCATTAGATTGAAGATGATAGGGTGTGGTGAACTTGTAGGTTCCCCGCACGCATCCCCACATGGACTTCATGTATGCAGACGTGAAGTTTATGCCTCTGTCAGACACAATCTTCTTTGGGAATCCCACATGGGTAAATATCCCCATCAGAGTTCTGGTCACCACCGGTGCAGTCACTGTCCTCAGAGGGATTGCCTCTGGGTAGCAGGTGGCATGATCCATCAAAACCAGGATAAACCTGTTGCCTAAAGCAGTTTTGGGGTCCAATGGACTAATGAGGTCTATGCCCACCATTTGAAAGGGGGTGCCAACAACAGGGAGAGGGGATCAGGGGGGCCTTGAGCCATTTCCCTGTCTTCTCACTGGCTTGGCAGGTGGGACAGGACCAACAAAAAGCATCTGAAGCTGTCTGCATTCGGGCCAATAAAAGTGGGTGACAAGCCTGGCAAAGGTCTTGTATTGCCCTTAATGTCCTGCCAAGGAACATCGTGAGCCAGGCCCAGTAGGAAGGCCCAGTAACACTGGGGGACCATCACCAATATATAAGGTGATCACGAGAGGCTTCACCTGCTGCTTGAGCTGAGGCCTGTTGCACACTCTTTCTGCAGAATTCCTCGCTGGAGGACCCACCATCAACTTGCCAGTCAGCAAGCACAGGCAGGTCACCTAGGGCAGCAATGTCCTCCCCGGTTGGCTCAGGAGCCTGCTCCTCCTCAGGGACCCTGTCAACCACAGCAGGAACTTCTGAACGTCTGGGACCGGTTTCCCCTGCTTCGTGCCCCTCTCCTTGGCAGCTGTCTGGACCATCCTTCCAGGCTCCAGACGCCCTTGACTCCCCTCCAGGACAGCCATGGACATTGTTGTCATGCGGACCAACTCGTGCAATCCCATCATTTCCAAGTGAGACCTTAGTTCTATCTCTCTCCAGGTAGTGTGCTTGAGATCTTTGCCTAACAGACAATCTACAGGCATGGCAGGACTCACAGCTACTTTTAGAGTACCAGAGACCCCCCTCCACTCAAAGTCATGCTGGCTCCTGTGTCAAGCAGAGCCTCCACTGGTTGATGGTGACCCACTGCCAATACTTGGAAGTATTTTTGTAGGCATGTGGGTTCTTAGCACCATCTCTGCATCTCCCAGGGACACTAGGGTTACCTCTATCTGTTCCCCAAAGCTAACTGGGACTACCTCCTCCTCAAGCACTACACTACACTCAAGCACTACACTAGCCAACCAAGGTGTCTGCCCTCCAGTGGGGGGCTGAGCCCTCTTGGGACTCTTGGAGTTGCCCTTAGAGTGATCATACTTGGAGTACTCTGCACATTGGGGTAAAAACCTCCCTGTCGTATGGTCAAGGAACCCTTTCCTTTTGGAATCACACTGGGACTGGTTCCACTATTCCCTTATGAATTATTTTGGGGGCCTTTTGAGAACTTCTTATTTTTAAGTTTTTCTCCCCCCTTTTTCTTCTGGTAGGAACCCTGACCACCTTTGGGGGTGCCCCTCCACCCCCAAATAACTTTTTGGACAATCTGGTGCTAGCCCAGAGGTCCGCCTCCTCAGCAAGCTTCCTGGGATCAGTCAGATTACTGTAAATCAGGTGCTGGCACAACTCTGTAAAGCAAATACTGAGCATTTGCTCTCTCAGGATCAAATTATATAAACCCATATAATCATTTACTTTACTGCCCACACCCATCCACTCAGTGCCCTGCTAGAAGAATCATAAAAGACTATCCAAGTTTGGTCGGAAAGTTTGGTACTGTCCCCGTATTTCTGGTGATACTTTTCAGGGATCAGTCTAAACTTGGCAATTAAAATGGCTTTTATGAGCGGGTATGTGTTGTGGTCCTTCATTTCTAATGTGAGGAGTGTGTCCCTACCAACTGTTGGCACATGTTTCCACAAGCCCACCCCTCAATCGCTCCTCAGGAACCCCATGAGCCCTTAGTGCTACTTCATAGGCATCAAACCATTTGTCAATGTCATCTCTCACCACATGACTTGGCACCACATATTTGGGTATACGAACCATTTTGTCTCCATCAAGTTCTGTATGTATGCTGCCACCATCACTGCTGGACTTGAGATCCAGCTCTTTCAGGCTCCGTTCATGAGCCAGAAGTAGTTTTTTTTCAGCCAAGGGCCTCTCAGCTGCAGCCTCAGCTTGTTTGGCTTCTCTCTCAGCTTGTCTCTCTGCTCTCCTCTCCTCTGCCTCCATGTTTAATCTGGCCAACTGCAGTTGAAACTCTCTCTCCTCCCTCCTTTTCTCTGCGGTCAGGTCGTGACTTGAGACACTGCTCCCTGGTTTAGCAGGTGGCACAGATCAAGGGGTGTCATCCCCTACTGCTGTTGGCAAATCCTCTAGAGAGCAATTGTCTGGCTCTTCCCCCTCAACATTCTCTTGTGAACGGGCTTCTGCCCAGGCCCTCAGCACCTTTTGGTACTCGTTCCTGGAGGCACTCCCATCCCATTGAATGACCCTTCCAGCAGGTTGACAGTGTGTGTGTCCAGCTTACCTAGGTCAAACTCTCCAGCTCCTCCTTGAGACCCAGCCAGAGACATATTGTTGAGGACTAAATTAAAATGTCAAGTAGGAAAAATTGCAGCAAAAAGAGAATAAATCGAAATTGACCTTTAAATGTGGGTAAGTAGTGTACACGTAGCTATTGTATGTCACTGCACAAACACAAGTCCTATCCCACCTCTGCCACCAATGTCAGAAATTGTGTCTCTAGTTGGCAGAGGTATACACCCTCGTCCAAGTAGGGACCATAATCTTAGTGAGGGTAAGCCACATATAATCCAAATTATCCTGTGCCCACCCTCTGGTAGCTTGGCAATGAGCTGTCAGGCTTAAATTAGAAGGCAATGTGTAAAGTACATACATTAACACAGTGAAAACACCATATACACCACACAGGTTTAGAAAGATATATGATATTTATCCGGTTAATTTAAGGTCAAAACAATAAAGATCCAATAAGCACAAGTTGAGATATTACTTCTGCAAGTTAAAAAATTTGTACACCTTAAAAATCAACAGTTGTCTCTTGATTACACAAAGTACCTGGTTTGCGTCAAAATACCATGCACGGAGACCGCAGAGGAGGAGATGTGTGAAAAAATAGATTTTCCGTCAGATTTTCCGAAAAGGCACAGACAATGGGGGTCATTACGACCTCGGCGGTCTTTTTGCAAGACCGCCGAGGGACCGCCGTGTGGAAGACCGCCTGTGCAGGCGGTTTGCCTCTCGTGTATTATGACTGTTGGCTGCTCTCCGTCATTATTCCGACGGAGAGCTGCCAAACGCCATACTTGCAGGCGGCGGGGAAGTGGAGGTTGCTCCACCTCCACCGCCACGCCAACAGAACACAGCCCAGCGAATCAAGTCCTGTGATTCGCCGTGGCGGTGTTCTGTTGGCGGTGTGGTGTCGGCGGAGCTGCCCTCATGGCTCCCGTCCCCTCCCGGAGGATCGACGGACCAGGTAAGTCGATCGTCCGTTAGGGGAGGGGGAGGGGGGGTGTTGTGTGCATGCATGGGGGTGTGCGTCTGAGTATGTAGAGGGGGTGTGTGAGTGCGTGTATGCTTGCGGGGGTGTTGTGTGTATGGGAATGAGTGCGTGTATGGCTGTGGGTATGTCTGTATGGATGGGTGCATGTATGTTTGAATGTGGGTGTGCGTGTCTGACTGTGTGCGTGTGTGTGTTGGTGGTGCCTGCATGCGTGTCGGGTGTGTGTGAGTAATGTTATGTTGGGGGTCGGGGTGGGGAGGGGGGCCCTGCCACCTTTGGGGGGTGGCAGGGGTGGTGGGGGGTGTAGGGGAGGGAGTCGGGGTGGGGGAGACCCCTATCAGTGCCAAGGAAGGAATTCCCTGGCACTGATAGTGCTTACCGCCATGGATTTCATGGTGGTTGAAACCGCTGGAAATCCACGGCGGTAAGCCGGGTCCAAATACCGCCGGCGGTATACTGACGGACGCCGGGCTGGAGACCCAGGTCTCCAGCAGAGCGGTCGTCTCCGCCCTGGCGGGTGGGACGGAGAACCGGCGGATGACCATGGCGGTAACCGCCATGGTCATAATACACCAAGGTAAGACCGCCAGCCTGTTGGCGGTCTTACCGCCGGTTCTCCGCCATCCGCCAGGGTTGTAATGACGCCCAATGTGTGATTTCTTTCCATGCTGCAAGGGGCTTTGCATAGTTTTTTGGTGCGCAGTCTCGATTCCTCACTGCAATGCGGGGATCTTTTTGATGCTAAGAAATCCTGAGCGTGCAGGTAGAAGTCACAGGTGTTGCGTCGATCCGGTATGGTGATGAGTCTAATTTTCTGTTGCACACTAGGCGCTGCGTAGATTTTCCACTGGGGAATCAGCTGCGTCGTTCCGGCTCGTCTGTGCATCGATCCGGTAGCGCTGTGCGTCAAATTTACAATCGCAAATCAGGCGCTGCGTCAAATCTTCACTCGGGATATCAGGCTGCGTCGTTCCGGCTTGGCTGTGCAGCGATTTTTCGGTCGAAAAACAGCTATATGACCTTTCAGGCAGGCTGTGTATCGATTTTCGGCGCACATGGAGTTTCCTGAAGCGATTAAGTCTTTTGGACCCTGAGACTTCAGAAAACAGGAGGCAAGCTCAATCCAAGCCCTTGGAAAGCACTTCAGCAAAGTCAGAGGGCAGCAGGGCAAAAGCAGGGCAGCAGTTCCTTCTAGGCAAAGCAGTCCAGATGGGTCCATTGGGCAACCAGGCAGTTCCTCTTGATAGGTTGCAGGTTCAGGTCCAGAAGTATCTGAGTTGGTGGGGTCAGAGACCCAGTTAATATACCCAAGAATGCCTTTGAAGTGGGGGAGACTTCAAAGAATGTACAAGAAGTGCACAAGTTTCCCTTTCAGTACAGGGCTATCTGCCAAGGTCCGAGTAGGGGGTTTGTCTTTCCATTGTGTGATGGCAGGCCACTAGCCTCTGAAATGTAAGGGTTAGGCTTTCCACCCTTCCAGCCCAAGAAGACCCATTCAGAATACAGATGAGTGCAGGTATGACTGAGTATCCTGTGTTTGTGGTTGTCTGGGTAAAATGCACAAGGAAGCTGTCAACCAGCCCAGCCCAAATGTTGATTGGAGACAGGCTGAAAGGGACAGATGGATTTTAAGTGTAGAAAAATGTTCACTTTCTAAAAGTGGCATTTCTAAAATAGTAGTATAAAATCCAACCTCACGATTCTGGCCATACTAAATATGACCTGGTTACCCCTTTCTGATCAGAATCTACCATTCAAACAGTATAGGAGGGTAGCCTTAATTGTATCCTAGGAAAGGAGCAGGCCTCACAGTAGTGGAAACCGAATTATAAAACACACATGTGCATGTTCTGCCTTTTACTTACATAGCACCCTGTCCTATCGGTTACCCAGGGCCTACCTTAGGGGTGACTTATATGTAGAAAAAGGGGGGGTTTAAGGCTTAGCAAGTACTTTTAAATGCCAAGTTGAAGTGGTAGTGAAACTGCACACACAGGACTTGCAATGGCAGGCCTGAGACATGGTTAAGGGGCTACTTATGTGGGTGGCACAATCAGTGCTGCTGGTCCACTAGTTGCATTCAATTTACTACTAGAAAAGCCCCTATAAGTCCCTAGTATATGGTAGGGCATGTAGGTTTAGGGACTCCAGCATAGGTAGTGCACCCATAGGTGCACAGCTGAGGTGCCCACGGTCATTTTAAAGGCAAGCCTGTCTTGCTGGCTGCTTTTGAATTAAAGTTACATGCAAATTCGATTTGCATGTAACTACCTTATCTGTACATATAAGTCACCCCTAAGGTGTGCCCTAAGTGCCCATAGGGCTGGGTGTAATGCAACTATATGCAGGGACCTTTTAAAAATAGTTTCATAAGTCCTGGTGAGGTAAAACATCCAAATTAGTTTCTCCCTCATTGTAGTGAATGGCCTCCAAAGGCAGGAATGGGAAGATATTATTTTAATTTATAAAGTCCCCTTAAGTGTCAGATACCTCAAGTTTGGTCTCAAGTTTGGTCTCAAATTCATTGTTATAAATGCCACAACTTACAATTGTTGGATTTAATATAACTTGTTCAGGTAAAGAGTTTTAAACTCTACCTGCCAACTTCAGCCCTGCAATACTATCCTCTGATTGGCCAGCCTCTGGCGGCCTGGCCAGGCTGCCTTGATGAGGCGTGAAGTAGCCTGGGCTCAGCACAAAGGAATGTGCCTGGGGGAGGAGAACTTCCCTCAGCAGATGGAGAGGCAGGAATGGGAGAGGGCTGCCAAACTGGTCTTCAAAGGCAGTGAAGGACATTTGGAGCAACCCAGCATCTCCCTCACATCCTGCAAACCCAAACAATTAGGTGCCCCCCTGATTAGATTAGGAGAGGGCAGGAGTAGAACGAGTTACTTACCTTCGGTAACGACTTTTCTGGTGGATACATTAGCTACCTGTGGATTCCTCACCTGATGAATACTCCCATGGCGCCAGCATTCGACGGAAATCTTCTTACTAGTCTCTGCACGTCGACGAGGACGTCACTCTAGCCCACGCGACGCCGTCTGACGTCATACAGGCAATAAGAGGTCCTCGCCGACGTGCCGATGACAGTACCAACATTTTTTACGTGCATGAGAATAATAATAATAATAATAATAACCCAATGTAATGAAAGAGCAAAGCAACATCTCTTAATATTGTAAATCACACAACATTGCAATAAAATAGCTGTAGATTGAATATAACCTTTTTTTTTTTTTTTTTTAAACTAATAAATATATTTATACATACGAATCATGTATATACACAATATATATTGATTTATATATAAATATACACATATATACAAATATTATATATGCAAAATGTATTGTTACTTTGAAGACCAAAAGGAGCACACTCAAGGATTGCTTGGAGAGACCAAAAAGGCAACGGGGAGGCGGGTGGGACCGTGAGGAATCCACAGGTAGCTAATGTATCTACCAGAAAAGTCGTTACCGAAGGTAAGTAACTTGTTCTTCTGATGGATACAACTACCTGTGGATTCCTCACCTGATGAATAGAGTCCCAAAGCAGTACCACGCCCGGCGGTGGGTGCCTAAATGGTCAAACCAAGAAATCCTGCAGCACTGACCGTGCAAAATGACCGTCCCTTCTGACCTCAGAGTCCAAACAGTAATGTTTCACAAAAGTGTGAAGGGACGACCAAGTTGCGGCCTTGCAGATGTCGACCACAGGAACACCCCTGGCCAAGGCCGAAGAGGCCGACTTAGCTCTGGTGGAATGAGCTCTAATGCCCTCAGGCGGATCCTTCTTTGCCAAAGAGTAACAGATTTTAATGCAAAGAACAACCCACCTGGAGAGTGTTCTCTTGTGGACTGCCTTTCCTCTCCTCTTGCCCACGTATCCGACAAACAGCTGATCCTCCAGCCTGATATCCTTCATTCTATCGATATAGAAGCTCAACGCCCTTTTTGGGTCCAGGCGATGTAGTCTTTCTTCCTCCTTTGAAGGATGAGGCGGAGGATAAAACGTGGACAAAGTGATTGTCTGAGCCAAATGAAAGGGTGAAACAACCTTCGGAAGGAAAGCAGCCTTGGTCCTCAACACCACCTTATCCCCATAAAACGTTATATAAGGGGGTTTAACCGATAAGGCCTGCAACTCACTCACTCTCCTTGCAGATGTTATAGCTACCAGGAATACTGTTTTAATAACCAAATACCTTAAGGGGCAAGAATGCATAGGCTCAAAAGGGGACCCCATAAGGAAAGTCAGGACCAAGGACAAATCCCATTGAGGCATAACAAATGGTTTTGGAGGATATTGATTCAGAAGACCTTTCAAGAATCTGAGAACAATAGGGGATTTAAATAACGATGGTTGGTCTGGAAGACAAATGAAGGCTGACAAGGCCGACAAATAACCCTTAATGGTAGCCACTGCACAACCTTTCTGCGCTAGAGACAGTGCAAAAGACAAAACGTGTGACAGATGAGCATGTAAGGGATCAATCTGTCTCTCTCCACACCACATAACAAATTTAGACCACCTATTAGCGTAGATAGATTTAGTGGAGTGTCGCCTGGCCGCTAAGATAACATCCACTACATCAGGCGGGAGAGAGAAGGAACTCAGGTTGCCCCGTTCAATCTCCAAGCATGTAGGTGCAGACTCTGGAGGTTGGGGTGTAAAACCTGCCCCTGCGACTGCGAGAGGAGGTCTGCCCTGAGAGGGAGACAGAGCGGAGGGCACAGTGAGAGTTGGAGAAGGTCGGAGTACCATACCCTCCTTGGCCAATCCGGAACTATTAAGATGACTTGGGCCCGGTCTTGGCGAATTTTCCTCAACACTCGAGGAATCAAGGGTATGGGGGGGAAACGCGTAAAGCAACTGGTCGCACCAGGTTATCTGAAACGCGTCCCCCAACGCTCCCTGCATCGGATACTGGAGGCTGCAGAATAACGGGTAATGCGCGTTCTCCCGAGTGGCAAACAGATCTATCCGAGGAAACCCCCACATCTGGAAGATTAAACAGACTTGATCTGGATGGAGACGCCACTCGTGGTCCGCCGAGAATTGGCGACTGAGACTGTCCGCACGTACATTCAAGACCCCGGCCAGATGATTTGCCACCAAGCAAATCTGATGGTCCTTTGCCCAGGACCATAGCCGAAGAGCTTCTCTGCAGAGAAGGTACGACCCTACTCCTCCCTGTTTGTTTATGTACCACATCGCGGTAGTATTGTCCGTCAGGACCTGTACCGACTCACCACGAAGGGATGGGAGGAAGGCCTTGAGAGCCAGATGTACAGCCCGTAACTCCAACAGATTGATATGAAACACCTGTTCCTCTGGAGACCAAAGCCCTTTGATCTCCAGATCCCCCAGATGAGCTCCCCATCCTAGGGTGGAAGCATCCGTTATGACCGTGGCCACTGGTGGCGACTGCGCGAACGGCTTTCCCTGTGAAAGATTGTTGCCTGCAATCCACCACTTCAATTCCACAGCAGCATCTCTGGAGATCTTGACAGTACCTTCTAAATCTCCCTTGAGCTGAGACCACTGCCTTCGGAGGCACCACTGAAGAGCCCTCATGTGCCAGCGAGCATGCGTGACCAACAGAATGCAGGAGGCGAACAGACCGAGCAGACGAAGGACCTTGAGGACTGGAACTACCGCTCCATTTCGAAACATTGGAACCAATTCCTGAATATCTTGAATCCGCTGAGGCGGAGGAAAGGCTCGACTCAATGTTGTATCCAGTACTGCCCCTATGAACAGGAGGCGCTGAGAGGGCTCCAGGTGAGATTTGGGCACGTTCACCGAAAAGCCCAGGTCGAACAACAACTGGGTTGTTGACTGCATATGATGCGACACATGCTCCGGGGACTTGGCTTTGATCAACCAGTCGTCCAAGTAAGGGAATACTGCTATCCCCTTCCTTCTGAGCTCCGCCGCAACCACTGACATCACCTTTGTGAAGACTCGAGGTGCTGAAGTAAGACCAAACGGGAGGACCGCAAACTGATAGTGCTGCGACCCTACCACAAACCGGAGATACTTCCTGTGCGACTTGAGGATCGGGATATGAAAGTAAGCATCCTGCAAGTCGACAGACACCATCCAATCTTCTTTGTTCAACGCCAAAAGCACCTGTGCTAGGGTCAGCATCTTGAACTTTTCCTGCTTGAGGAACCAATTCAAGATCCTCAGATCCAGGATTGGTCTCAACTGACCATCCTTTTTGGGAATCAGGAAGTATCTTGAGTAACAACCTCAACCCTTTTCCTGCTCTGGGACCAACTCTACCGCGCCCTTTGAAAAGAGGACTCGAACCTCCTGTTCTAGCAACAGGAGGTGTTCTTCTGAACAATAAGATGGGCGGGCGGGATGAGGGGCGGGAACTCCCGAAAGGGAAGGGCGTAGCCTTTCCCCACAATGCCGAGAACCCAAGTGTCCATTGTGATAGACTCCCACTTGTGGAGAAAATGCTGTAATCTTCCCCCTACAGGAGAGGAGTGAGTGGAAAACGGTGGAAGCCTAAGGCTGCTTCCCCTGCTGCACCCCTCCAGAGGACGAGGAAGAGGCAGAGTGCTGTTGAGAGGCTCCTCTGGTACGGGCCCCACCCCTCCCCCTCCCTCTAAATGACCTATAGGGGAGGGAAGAGGCGGGTTGCTGGAACCTCCCCCGAAAGGAAGAGGAAGAATAGCCACGCCCAAATCCCCGAAACCTCCTGAAAAATCTAGAAGAGGCAGAGGAAGAAGGAGCTTGCAGTCCTAACGATTTGGCTGTGGCTCTGCTCTCCTTAAATCGTTCCAAGGCCGAATCTGCCTTGGCTCCAAACAGTCTGTCCCCATCAAACGGGAGGTCCAGCAGGGTCGACTGCACATCCGCAGAAAACCCTGAGTTTCGGAGCCAGGCCTGTCTTCTTGCCACCATAGCCGTGCCTATCGCCCTGGCCACCGAGTCGGTCGTGTCCAGCCCAGACTGGATAATCTGGGTCGCGGCAGCCTGGGCGTCCGAGACCACATCCAAGAGACCCTGGGGGAGCTCCATAAATGAAGATGAAATATCATCCATCAGAGCATGGATGTACCTCCCCAGAATGCACGTTGCGTTGGTGGCCTTCAACGCCAAACTGCATGACGAAAATATTTTCTTGGACTGCGCATCCAGTTTCTTGGAGTCTCTGTCTCCAGGCACCGTCGGGAAGGAACCAGGCGCTGACTTTGAGGAACAGCAGGCTTGCACCACCAAGCTCTCCGGCGTAGGGTGTCTAGAGAGAAAGCCAGGGTCAGATGGTGCAGCTCGATACCTCCTGGCCACAGCCCTATGAACGGCCGAGGAAGACACCGGCTTCTTCCACACCTCCAACACTGGATCCAGCAAAGCCTCATTAAATGGCAAGAGAGGCTCAGCTGCAGCAGAGGCCGGATGCAATACCTCTGTCAGCAAATTCTGCTTTGCCTCTGCCACCGGCAAAGGCAGGTCCAAAAAGCTCGCTGCCTTCCTCACCACAGCATGAAAGGAAGCAGCCTCCTCTGTATATTCCCCTGGAGATGAAAGGTCCCACTCAGGGGAAGTGTCCAGCCCACTGGCTGTATCCAGACCATGTAGTCCGTCTCCAGAGTCCTCAATCTCTCCCTCCTCTAAGACTCGCTGGTACTCCTGCTCTTCTAAAAGACAGAGAGCACGCCTCCTCGAATGAAGTCTCTCCTCGATACGCGGAGTCGACATGGCCTCCGCCGACGTCGAAGAACGGCGCCGATCTCCAGAAGCATCTGACGCCGCGTCCGGCGCCACAGGCAGCTTCGGCGCCGAGGCAGGAGCCGGAGGACGAGGTCTTGGAGCCGATGGACCAACCGGAGTCACAGGGCAAAATCCTGACTTCGACGGAAGGGCAACCTCCGGGGCCGAAACATCCGAAGCCACCGGAGCGGCCACCGACGCCGGCACCGGCGCCGAGCCCACATTCCCAAAAGGGAGAAAGGGCATAAAGGGTGCCGGCCGAAGAGGCGCAGGATCACCCAACGAAAAGGCCAAGGGCCCCGAAGGATCAGCCGGAGCAGCTCCTGGAGCCATCTGCTGAAAGATGGTATACATCGCATTAAGAAACGCGGTACTATCGGCTCCAGGAGTGGGAAAAGCCGGATACTGGGGTGCCTGGATCGAAGGCGACCCCGACGCCGGCCTCGACGTCTGCGACGCCGGAGAAAACCCAAGAGGCTGCACCACCTCAATCACCGACGCCTGACCAGGCGAAGTCGGTGACGCCGGAGATGGCAACGGCGTCGAAGGATGCGGCGTGACCGTGGGGCTGACTTCCCAAGTCTTCCGACGCCGAGCCGAAGGTGACCTCGAACGAGACTCCTTGCTGGAATGGCGTCGTGAGTCTCTACGGCGCCGGGAGTCTCGATGACGCCGGTGAGACCTTGGCGAAGAAGACTTCTTATGATGTTTCTCCTTCTTCTTTGACTTTGCCATGAATAACTTGGCCTCACGCTCTTTGAGGGCCTTCGGATTCATGTGTTGACATGAATCGCAAGTCGAGACGTCGTGGTCGGAGCTCAAACACCATAGACAGTCGGAGTGAGGATCTGTAACTGACATCTTGCCCCCACACTCTCGACAGGGCTTGAAACCCGACTTCCTCTGAGACATTATTACCGCAGAGAAGACTACGCAGCAGACAATACACTGTAACCACGAAGGTAACAGTAGCTCCCTCGAAGATAACCGTTTCGAATGCACGGAAAAAAGGGAACTGTCATCGGCACGTCGGCGAGGACCTCTTATTGCCTGTATGACGTCAGACGGCGTCGCGTGGGCTAGAGTGACGTCCTCGTCGACGTGCAGAGACTAGTAAGAAGATTTCCGTCGAATGCTGGCGCCATGGGAGTATTCATCAGGTGAGGAATCCACAGGTAGTTGTATCCATCAGAAGGGTGTGTTTAAGATTTTTAGTCACACCAGTGGGTGGGCTCAGCCAGATGTAATCTCCAAAAATCACTTCCAGCCATGATGGATTTTTAAGGAATGTTGCTCCCTGGGATTGATTTTTGCCACACTTCCCAGGAAGTGGTCATCACAGGCAGAAGGACCCTGAACCTGATTGGAGAACCAGGACCCCCCTGTTTTTCACCAAGTACCAAGGATAAAACTGGCAGACCTGCACCCACACCTCAGTTCCTACCCGATCCCTGACAGACTCTAACAAGGAAGAACTACAGGAGAAGAAGGACTGCCCTGCTGTACACCTGACCTGCACCTGGATACTGCACTCTGGAGGACTGCACCAGCTGCACACGAGGGTTTCACCACAAGAAGGACTTTGCCTGGCTTCAACTGGTTCAGGAGGGACCCTCTTTGCTACAGGTGAAAAATTGCTAACCAGAGTCCCCTGCACCAACTCCTGAAGAAACTGACCAGCTGACCACTGTCCAGTGGCTTCTTTGGAATTTGTGCCAGGTGCAACCTGGGAGTTGTAGTCTGCACCCTCAAGGAGCATCTCAGAGCTTCTGGAACCTCGGGTGAACCTTAAAAGACCATCTGGGAGAAGATCCAGAAGATTGGAGAACTTTTGGAAAAAAGCTTCATAAAGGGACCAACCGGCAGCTGCAACTTTAGCAGGCTTGCCTCAACCGCGACCCGGCCTGACTTGCAGGTTCGTCATGGTGAAGAAAATCCCAGAAAAAGTGATTAAGTCCAAACACAGAAAGTTGACCAGGACCTCCCAGGCAGTGTATCCGAAGAGAGCTCCCAGGATGTAGGATCAAGATTCAGGTTTGCCCAGGTCAAAGGATTTTTATCTAGAAAAAACGACTACGTCCGAAGGCAAAAATCTCCACCGATGGCTCCCGCGACACATATCCGAGGAATAGTTCCAGGAAGTCGGATTGGACTGGTGACTTGGTCCCACTGAAGAAAATCCTCAAGAAAACGACTAAGTCCGAAGGTAAACTTTTGACCGAGGCCTCCCGCGGGCTGTAGCCGAGCAGGGCTCCTTTGCTGTCAGCCCTAAACTTTGACTTTGCCCCGGTTGAGGTGCAACCAGATTGGCACTTTTAATTTCTATGCGCTAGAAAACAGTAATTCTTGAAAAATTCATATCTCCGGTTCCCCTCATCCAATTTAAATCATTTCAGTGTCATTTTAAAGAGACAAATATAATCTATTTTAATAAATTGGTGTCGGATTTCTATTGCATTTTGTGTTTTACTTATTTACTGTTTTGTGATTTTTAAATGCTTTACACATTTGTCTCCTTAGTTAAGCCTTGTTGTTCGTTGCTAAACTACCAAGGGTTGAGCTGGGTTTAATTTATTGAGACCTAACTGGAACTAAGTGGAGGTTAGTGGCCTATTTCTAAGTGTAGGTACTTACATGCCCTTACCAATAATCCATTTTCCAACAAGGGTCTTACAAGTAAATCAAATATGCCAATTGGGAGTTAACCAATGTTACCATGTTTAAGGGAGACAGCATATGCACTTTAGCACTGGTTAGCAGTGGTAAAGTGTGCAGAGTCCTAAAACCAGCAAAAATAGTGTCAGAAAACTGGAGGGAGCCAGGCAAAAAGTTGGGTGATGATCACCCTAAGGCTGTCAGGTTAACACTATGTAAATGCTTCTACCTCTTTTGAGACATTTCTAAGTGGATGGAAATACCTGCAGAAGAAACTCTCCGTAGATCCTTCAGTGCTTGCCAAATATATAATCTGATCTACCTGCTACCATTCCCAGCCAAGGTCTTAAATAAAATAATCAAGAGATGTCTCACTGAATAGCTCAATGTGAACCAACTCAAGAACGTCAACCAACTCAACATCACCAACTGCCCTCAGCACCACCGCAGATGACAGATGTATGACTCTGGATGGAGGAGACACAGTGGCCTTCCTTCATCCTCCTTGACCTCTCTGAGGTTTTTGATATTCTCCTCCACCCCATCCTCATCCAATGACTATATAACATTGGAATCCAAGGACATGCACTCTGACGTATCCGCTCCTTACTAACTGCAAGGACACAGTCAGTTAGCCTGGCACCATGCCCGTAACTTATCTGCAGAGTTCTGCAAGGATCCTTCCTGAGCCCCACCCTGAATGCATACATGATCCATCTAGCCAGCATCATCCACTCATATAAAATCAACTTCCTCTCCCCCACCAGTGATATGCAGCTCATTTTCTTCATGGACAAGATACCCAATATGAGGATCAAGTTCAAAGTCTGTGTAACTGTAATGGTCAAATGGATAAAGACCAACTGTCTCAAGCTGAACAATGACAAGACTGAAATTGTGATCTAGGGATCACTTCCTTATGGGACCCCACCTGGTGGGCAACAGAGCTAGGGCCTACACTTACCCCCACCACCCATGCCTCAGGATCATCATCAACCTTGACATGACCACTCAAGTCAACGCCTCACTACCTCATGCTTCCATAAGCTGAAGATACTAGGAAGATTTTGAAACCGCTCACAATCAGCACCTGGAAAACAGTCATGAACGACTTGTCACAAGCAAGCTGTATGGCGGAATCAACAAAACAACTCACCGAAAGGCTGCAAACAATTCAGAACTTGGTGGCAAGAATCAATCTTAACCTCCCACGCCGCACTCACGCCACTTCCCACTTGAAGGAGCACAATTGAAGCTCCCCACCCACACACTCAATGCACTACATAACACCAGCTCAGCATACCTCAACAATCACGTGTTTTCATAAACCTTCCAAACACCTCCACTCGTCCAGCCTTCAGAGGTCTGCTACTGGTGCAATAGCCATTCACCAATCTCCTCCGAAATGTACATATAATCTGACAAGCCCCCTTGATGCAGAGCCCACTGAATCTTTAGATCTGACCACACAGCACACATTCTCTATCTGCTGTATTCACCAAGCAGTATGCAGGAGGCCAAGAGGTCAAAAAGTGTCAGAATCACTCCCACAGAGACCCAAGATCATAGCCGGAATGTCCCGGGCTCATTGAACTGGAGGGAAAGCGCGAAACTGCACCGCTTCCAAGACTGCTCTGATGAATGGGAGCTTCTCTGAAGGAGTTAAGTGTGACTTCAGCACGTTGATAAAAATCTGCAGTTGTCTGGAGATAGTCTACGAATGACTGTGGCGAGCCTGCTTTAAACAGCTCTTCAACAATGGAGGGGAAGGCTGGCATTCCCACCTTGCAAAGGTGTGCTTCAGCCACTGCCATCAATTTAGTGAACATCAAGGGGCACTGTAGAAGGGTAACACAGGTAACAGAAAATGCTCTCTATCCACCTTGAACAGCAGGTAGACCTGCAGGACAGGAATGTGAACATGGGCTCTGTGGGTTACGTGCTCCCACATCCAGTCTTCTGAATCCAGGGCAAACAGAACTTGGGCCAATGTGAAAGGAAATTGTTGTTTTTCAGGAAAGCAATTTGTCCTTTTTTCCAGTAAAGAAATTGAGAGGGCAAAGACCAGAGGAATCAGAGGAAGGCCTCAGTCGTTCTTTGGCATTAGGAAATAAATGTAATAACATCCAGTCATATTACTGGTGACTGAACCTCTCTATGGCTCCTTTGTACAAAAGGGCCTTCATCCGCTGCAAAAAAAGACAAATGGTCCTCGACAAGCGCCCTGAGCAGTTCGAATGTGCGGGGGGCCTCAAAAGGATGGTACAGCATAACCTTGTTGGTCTATTTGGAACACCCAACTGTCAGATGTGATGTCTGCCATTGTTGAGGTAATACCTTTTACTGCCTCCTACAGTGTGGACGTTGTGCTCTTCAGGACAAGATAAAGTAGCCTGATGGCAGTACTGGAGAAGACGGGAGACTGAGCAATGCTTTGCCCCTGAGGGCCTAGATGTTGATGGCCAAATCCCAGACCCCAGCCTTGAAAGAATTGGTGGGTCTGCTGCTGTGAATCTTGACCTTGGCATTGTCTCTGCGCCCAGCCCTTATGAACCCTCAAAAGGGGCAAAAACCTTTGGGAATGATGGGGCACTGGCACAGAAAAGTAGAGAGGGTGTGTGAGGCCCTGCTTTCCCTGAAGTTCTCCAGGGCCAAGACTACCTTACCTTGGGTACCATCATATGGCATGTTCAGTAGTGATGCAAGAACATCTCTGGAACAGCCCATGGATCTCATCCACGTGTGGCACTAAAGCACCTCACTTGTATCAACAACCCTGCCTAAGAAGTGAGTGGTGTCCAGCCAAAAGCAGATAATGTACTTTGCAGCATTCTGACCATCTTGGATAATATGTTCTAGGTTGGAACGGAATTCCTCAGGGACTGTTGGCAAGATCTCACTGACCATATCCCACAATGGATGCGAGTATCATCTTAGGTTGCAGCTGTCACCTACTGAGCGGAGAGTGAGGCTGATGAGACAACATCCTTTGTTCAAATACATCCATACATTTTGATTCCTGCATTGTAAGGCATGAGTTTCAGTTGTGCCTACTTGTTGATGTCTGGACTCCCAAGGTTTCAGGCACAGGGTGTTGCATAAGGAAGGAAAGATCACCATGGGTAGGTCTGTGTCACGGCCAACAGGTCTGTTGACTTTTGGACAAGAGCCAAGTAAGGCCCAAGTACCCGTCAATGTGTTGATTAGGGCTTCATTAGAAAAGAGATGAGAAGAAGTAGTTCTGTGTATGTTTGTCTAGGTTGTAAACTTCCGTCAGGACATTAATTTTTACTTCTACAGACGGAAGTTGCAGGTCTAAAATGTCATCAGGCCAGCTGATCACCCGAGTAAAAGGAGCTGATTCCTCTCTAGAGGTGCTAGGGAGGGGTTCAACTAAGTATTCGGGGAAGTGTCTAAATCACTTGTATCCTGAAGGTACAGGAATAAGTTGTCCTTATCATAACAGTGGGTACATCATCTCTGTCAATATACTGACTGTAAGGAAATGCCTCCTTGGCATGGTTACCCCCTTGCTTTTGCTGATGCTAAGTTATGATTTGAAAGTGTGCTGGGACCCTGCTAATCAGGCCCCAGCACCAGTGTTCTTTCCCTAAAGGTTTGTCTCCACAATTGGCACAACCCTGGCACCCAGGTAAGTCCCTTGTAACTATTACAACTGGTACCAAGGGCCCCGATGTCAGGGAAGGTCTCTAAGGGCTGCAGCATGTCTTATGCCACCCTAGGGACCCCTCACTCAGCACATGCACCACACTGCTTCACAGCTTGTGTGTGCTGGTGGGGAGAAAATGACTAAGTCGACATGGCACTCCCCCCTCAGAGTGCCATGCCAACCTCACACTGCCTGTGGCACAGGTAAGTCACCCCTCTAGCAGGCCTTAGAGCCCTACGGCAGGTGCACTATACCACAGGTGAGGGCATATGTGCATGAGCACTATGCCCCTACAGTGACTAAGCAAAACCTTAGACATTGTAAGTGCAGGGTAGCCATAAGAGTATATGGTCGTGGGAGTTTGTCAAACACGAACTCCACAGTTCCATAATGGCTACACTGAAAACTGGGAAGTTTGGTATCAAACTTCTCAGCACAATAAATGCACACTGATGCCAGTGTACAATTTATTGTAAAATACACCTAGAAGGCATCTTAGAGATGCCCCACTGAAAACATACCCGACTTCCAGTGTAGGCTGACCAGTTTCTGCCAGCCTGCCACACACCAGGCATGTTGCTGGCCACATGGGGAGAGTGCCTTTGTCACTCTGTGGCCAGGAACAAAGCCTGTACTGGGTGGAGGTGCTTCTCACCTCCCCCTCCAGAAACTCACCCCTTTTGTTACAGCGCCCCAGGGCATCCCAGCTAGTGGAGATGCCCACCCCTCCGGCCACTGCCCCCACTTTTGGCGGCAAGGCTGGAGGAGATAATGAGAAAAACAAGGAGGAGTCACCCACCAGTCAGGACAGCCCCTAAGGTGTCCTGAGCTGAGGGGACCCCTGAGGGGACCCCTGCCTTGAGAAATCCTCCATCTTGAGTTTGCAGGATTCCCCCAATAGGATTAGGGATGTGCACCCTCCCCAAAAGGAGGAGACACAAAGAGGGTGTAGCCACCCTCAAGAACAGTAGCCGTTGGCTACTGCCCTCCCAGACCTAAACACCCCCCTAAATTCAGTATTTAGGGGCACCCCAGAACCTAGGAAACTAGATTCCTGCAACCTTAACAAGAAGAAGGACTGGTGACCTGAAGCCCTGCAGAGAAGAGGGAGACGACAACTGCTTTGGCCCCAGCCCTACCGGCCTGTCTCCCAACTTTGAAGAAAACTGCAACAGCGACGCATCCAACAGGGACTGCCCTGCACCCAAGGACCAAGAAACTCCCGTGAACAGCGGCTCTGTTCAAAATCCTACAACTTCTTTGCAACAAAGATTCAACCTTAAAGACTTCACGTTCCCCGCCGGAAGCGTGAGACTTTCCACTCTGCACCCGACGCCCTGGCTCGACCTGTAGAAAACCAACACCTCAGGGAGGACTCCCCGGCGACTGCAAGCCTGTGAGTAACCAGAGACGACCCCCCCCTGATCCCCCACAGCGACACCCGCAGAGAGAATCCAGAGGCTCCGCCTGACCGCAACTGCCTGTAACAAGGGACCTGACGCCTGGAACCCGCAGCCCCCAGGACCTGAAGGAACCAAACTCCAGTGCAGGAGCAACCCCCAGGCGACCCTCTGCCTAGCCCAGGTGGTGGCTGCCCCAAGGAGCCCCCCCAGTGCCTGCCTGCATCGTTGAAGTGACCCACCGGGTCCCTCCATTACTTCCTGTCTAAAACCCGATGCCTGCTTGCACACTGCACCCGGCCGCCCCTGTGCGGCTGAGGGTGTACTTTCTGTGCCTTCTTGTGTCCCCCCCTGGCGCCCTACAAAACCCCCCTGAGGACGCGGGTACTTACCTGCTGGCAGACTGGAACCGGGGCACCCCTATTCTCCATTGAAGCCTATGTGGTTTGGGCACCTCTTTGACCTCTGCACCTGACTGGCCCTGAGCTGCTGGTGTGGTAACTTTGGGGTTGCCTTGAACCCCCAACAGTGGGCTACCTTGGGCCCAACTTTGAGACTTGTAAGTGTTTTACTTACCTGCAAACCTAACCTTTACTTACCTCACCCAGGAACTGTTGATTTTTGCACTGTGTCCACTTTGAAAATAGCTTATTGCCATTTTTACAAAGACTGTATATGATATTGCTTTTATTCAAAGTTCCTAAAGTATCTAAGTGAAGTACCTTACATTTAAAGTATTACTTGTAAACCTTGAACCTATGGTTCTTAAAATAAACTAAGAAAATATATTTTTCAAAATAAAAACCTATTGGCCTGGATTAAGTCTTTGAGTGTGTGTTCCTCATTTATTGCCTGTGTGTGTACAACAAATGCTTAACACTACCCTCTGATAATCCTACTGCTCGACCATACTACCACAAAATAGAGCATTAGAATTATCTCTTTTTGCCACTATCTTACCTCTAAGGGGAACCCTTGGACTCTGTGCACACTATATCTTACTTTGAAATAGTATATACAGAGCCAACTTCCTACACTGACTGAGTCTGAAGCAAAAGTGGAGTGTTCTAGGTAAAGGCAGAGTGCTATCTCGTAAGAATGAGGCTGGACCAGCTGCACTAAAGGTTGTGGAGAGAAATACTTTGATCAAGGTCATGTAAAATTTGCTGCTGAATCCAATAAAATAATGGTTTCTTCCTCCAGTGTTCGGGCCAGAGTCGATGTGCAAGGGACCATCAAAGAACATGCAGCCCAATTTGAAGCTGGATTTTATGTTGGTCCCAGAATTTGGGCAGACCCTGCAGCTGAGTCAAAAAGCTCAGACAATGTTGAGGATGGATTGCCAACAGCCGACTGCATGGAGAACTCCTTGGGGCCCAAAGGAGCACCAGAGGGAGCTGGATGGGTGCCAAAGATGGCTTTCTGTGAAGAGCTTTTGCAGGAATGGCCTTGAGAATGGGAATTTATCTTCAACTTCAATCAGGACTGACACTTATGCACCTTTCAGCAGTGTTCGGCAACAGAGAGCCTGGCGTTGTGGTCTCAGATAGCCCTGGAATTCATCCAGGTTGAGTCCCTTCTTGATTCAAAGTGGTGTGAGAAATCTAGACACCAGAGATATACCTGGTGGGGATCTGTCACAGACATCTGCTTGTGACAGTCCCTACAAAGTTTAAACCCTATAATATTCAGGGCAGACATAGGCCCTCATTATGAGTATGGCAGTCTGAAGACCGCCACCCTTGCGGTGGGGATCTTACCACCGCAGTGCCGGCGGTAAAGAACGCCTTATTACGACTTTGGCCAAAGTCAAACCGCCACAACACCACCAGTACGGCCAGGGCAGTCGGACCTGTGGGCAGGCGGCAGCCGTAAGACCACCTGCGGTATTTTCAGTCAGCACACCGCCAGGCTTTCTGTGGCGGTTCCACCGCTACCAAAACCCTGGCGGTAACGCACACGGCAAGAGGAATCTCCACTCCTGTCGCCGGCAAACGCACCCCCACATGTTCACATACCTTCATACACCCTCCCCCTTCATCCGCACTATTGCTCCACCCTTCCCTCATCCACACACTTGCACACGCCCCCCTCATCAGCACACTTGAACACACACACCTTCATCTGCAAGCATCCACACAGACACCCCCACTCACTCACAGACTTGCACACATGCACCCCCACTTGCATGCATCCCAATGCGCACACCTACTCACTCGCACCCTGACACCCCCTTCCCCACCGCAAACATGCAGACACGCACCATCCACACACATGCAGATACACCCCCCAACTGCACACATACATTGACACACCCACTAGCTCATAAACACACTCAGACACCCCCATTCGCACACATACATGCACTCAGACAGATACCTCCACCCCTCTGCATACAAAGACACATGCACCCAACACCCCCCTCCCCTCTGCTTCCATTCAGACACACACCCTCCAGGCACACATACATACACACATGCACACCCATACCGCTAAACGCACACACCACACAACATCCCCCTTTCAGAGGGTCCACCTACCTGCCTCAGCGAGGTGGGTCTCTGCATTTTCCACTGTCAACACCGCACCGGCTTTCAGGTCGTTCTTCTGGCAGCTGCGACTTCATCGGTCTTGTGAAAAGACCATCAAAGTCGTAATGAGGGCCATAGTCCTTTGCACAAAGATTTTTTTTTTTCATAATTCATTAACAAGACGAGGGAAAGTTCAGAGTGCGAGCTCTAGATCCCTCTTCAAAGGCACAGAAAAAAAAAAAAAGATTTCAGCACATAGGGGTAGAGTGTAAATGTGGCTTTCAGTGTGGGTCGAACCCCACGCAGAGCCCCACGTCTCTTGCTATTGGTGTGTGGGAGCAATTCTGAGAAAAATCTAAGGATTCAGTTTGGCACTTGGGGGTATTCACAAAGTGAAGAATCTGTGGTAAGAAGTATTCTTCAGAACAAAACATTTATGAAAATAAACAATTTACATTTGTCAGCTATAATAAAGAAAAATACAAATAGCTTCAGCTTAGTCTGATACAACTAACTGTTCTCTACCTGTAGCACTGTTGTCCATACACACAGGGGATTCGCTTGTTAGAGGTTTGTGTGGACCCTTGTGAAGTATCCTCATTGTACACTGATCCTCCTACTTGACCTGAAGGACTGCAGCTTGCATCCATGTACTGTTCATCAGTGGAGTGTACTGGTGATTGAGGAAGCTCATGATGTGGAGCAGGTCGGCTTTCATCAAGACCTTCTTGTGTCTTACTGTCACTCCTTTGTCTTCTACACATCTGAAAAGGAAGTTGAGGTTTTCGTGTTTGATTATGTTCCAGTAACTCATTTTTTGACTGGCAGATTTCATCTTCTGTGGGGCTTTTAGTACTTTGCAGCTCAGTACTTTTGTTGCTGATCTCCGAATTATCAGTGTCCTTTGAAACATGGAAGGAAGGGGCTTCCTGTAAACAGACATGCAAATATTCAAGTCAACATGTGCATACTTCAATTAACTTTGGGCGGAAAGCCAGAGATGGGACAAATCTTTCTACTCTCATCATCAACATTTCACCACACTGACATTTCCTCCAACACTTTAAGATAAGGTCTGACTGAAGGTGAAACAGTACTTTTAATTCTATTATCTAACAGATGGAGGCACTTTATTTCCTTTGATGTTGGATCAACTTCCATTTCCTTCACCCATTCCTCAACTTTAATTGCACTAGTACTTCAAGTTGCTACAGCATCATGTACTGAAGCTACAGAATCTTCACTTTCTTTAGCAAGGACATTTGGACCATCCATCATACGCAAATCAACTGCAAGCCTTGATAAGCAATTCACTTGACAATTCCTCCAACTCTGGATATGTTCCAGGACATAACAATACTCCTGCATTGTGGCTGCCAACCTAGCTAATCTTGCAGACCCCTTGCCAGCACCACCTGGAAGTAGAATGCTCATTAATAATCTATAATCCGAACATTGCATAAATTTAGTTAATCAGAAGTAGGCATTGAAATACTCTGATCCCCAGGCCGCTGCCAAAGCCTCATGTTCTCTAACAGAGTAGTATAGTTCAGAGTTGGTCAAGGTTCTTAATGCAAAATCTATTGTTCTTTCCTTTTTCCCGTGCACTTGTGAGAAGATCACCTCAATGCCCATAGCACTGGCACCAACTGAAAGAACCTATTTTAATTAGATATCAAAAGTTGTCAATAGACCTGCACTGCAAATGTTATTTTTGATGTCCTCAAAATATTGTTGCTGTTCATTAGTTCACATAAAACTGTGACCTATCTATAGAAATAATCTCAAATGCCTTTTTTTGTCTGCAACCCTTTCAACAAATTTAGAGTAATACTCAATTAGATCTATAAAAGATCTCAACCGGTCCTCTTCTGTGGGTTCGGGCACCAACTTAATTGAACTTAACAAGTTCTCTTTGGGTTTTACTCCTTCTGCAGATATGTTAGAACAAAGATACCTAACTCATTCGGCCAAGTATTTGCACTTATCTTATGTGAATGTAAGTCCTGCCTCCTTATATCTGTTCACCTCTCCAAAGACCAAATTATCCTTAAAATACAGAATACTACTCATCCTTTAAAAATCTCATTCATTAAAAAACATTAGCTGCTGAGCACAGCCGAAACACCATGCATATAAATTAAACTGTTCCTTATATAGTGGTGAAAGCTGTCAAATGTTTCGAGTCCTCATGGAATTTGATTTGATGACATGCATTCTCTTGATCTAACTTCTCAAAATACTTTCTTCACCCTGTAGCAACCATCTGTCTGTTCTACTGGAATAACTACTGGAGAAACCCAGCTTAGCATTTCATTTGGTTCCATCACCCGATAATAATAACATTTCCTCCAACATTTCTTTCACTGCTGCTCGAGCAACTAAAGGAATTCTTCTCTCCTTATGTTGAACTGGCACAGCATCGAGCTTCAACACAATCTTATGAACAGAGCCTATCAAATGGCCAAGAATCATTTTCAAAACTACCAGTGCTTTTTATTATGACAGATAAAAAAATGTCTTCAACAACTGTTACCTGATTCAGCACACGAGGATTGATGACTGTGCTAAAATCATATTGATGCATTCACCGGAAAATGGGTGGGCCATCTTCAGCCACATATAATTTACCATCGATTTTTCGTATCTCAAATTAAATAATGGTTGCATATACCCAACCAAATTAATAGTTTCACCTCAAGTAACAGAACAGTATTCTGCCAATACTCACTATACATGTTTTTTGCAATGACAATGTACATGGCACTCTAATCAATAGCTCCACCACCTAACTATCAATTACAAACTGTACTTATTGTTTGCACTTCCTTCCCTTCTCCTATTGGCCATTCCCAACACTCAAAATTCTATCATAGGGTAATTTTGTGAGATGTTCTTCATTCACTGCTGCAAATCTACTTCTATTTTGCTGTTAACATTCAATTGCAAAATGACCCCTGCAACCACACTTTCTACAATCCTAATTAATCGCAAAACATTTCTTGCAGTGTGCACTATGAAAATTGCTCCCAGACCGGTGACAAGATCTAGTTCTTTGCCCGCCTTTAAACACACTGCTATCGGGTCCAACACAGCACTCACATCTGAACCCCCTCTGACCACATTTGAGAAATCATTAGTAAATGTACCTTCTTTTCCATCTCTTTCAGGCAAAACTTTGATTGCTCCATCACCTTGGCGATGTCAATGGCATCTTTGAGAGAAGGGTTTTTGCTGCCCAAAGTCACCAAATCGGTTCTTCGGTCTCACACAGCCAAACTTGCACTTAACAGATAAATCTCTAAGTCTAGAATGAATCAACTGATTCATTGCCATTTTGAGGTTGGATATAAAACTCATACATAGCCAAAACTAAGTTTACTTCTTTAGCTAATCTAATATCAAGTCTTCTATTTGCCTCTACATACTCACCCTGAATAGGCGTACCATTAAGTTCCTATGCTACTGGTAAATACTTAAACAAATGCTGTTTTTCTTTCCTTAAAGTATTTAATAACAAATATTTTTTTCATGGAAAAAGAAAACTCTGTCTAGCCTGTGCCTCAATATAATTCCCCAAAATAATCATCCAGTATTACCATTCTATAGGTGGTGGGCCTGGTTGTGAAAAATATAAAGAATAACAACAAAGCTATGTGACTCCATGCTACAAGTAAATGTATATTGTAAAATAAATGAACCTGAAAATATGTTTGATGTCTACAGAAATATAATAAGAAAACTACTGCTGCAAATAATAAATATCATAAATAGTACTTATGTGTGCTCATCACTGACAATTACTGAAGAGATGCGAGCTGTTCCATGGCCATAGTGCACACCACTGACATCCATGAAATTTCTTCGTACTCCTTGAATGTTCTCCAAAAGGCGTGTGTATCACTTGATACTCAAACAATACACAGCTGCTCTAAACTTTCTGTGTGCTCACTCTCAGCCAAGTCACATAGAATTCCAATAATTCAAATGCCACCAACAGATACATATGCTCTTATAAACAGGTGTGCGTATCACCAGCAAAGGGCCCAATTCAAAACGGCTCCCAGGTCGATGCACATAGCACTAATAAAGAGCCCAATCCACTACGGCGCTCACATCAATGCAAGAATACGTCACTCTCGCGTGTAGCATGATGCCATGCACCTACGCGTGCAAAACAACTCCCACCAAGATGCTGACATTCTTAACACCGTTCATTAAGTGCCAACAGTGTAGCGCTCATGCACAATGAAAGCAAATATATAGTCACATGTATGATCCACAAATACCGCCGTTTGAGCCCAAAATCTCACCCTAGATTTTACCTGGAATGAAATATCCAAATATGCCACATTTAGCCACTGCAGAAATCTCTGTGGAGTGTTCAGGGGCCATATTCACTGCAGTGCGGTATGGTACTGGGTTCAGGACTACATCAACTGACTGGGTTCTCATTGCCAATTCTTGGAGAAATACAGGAGTTTTCAGGGTACAAAACTGCAATTCAAGAGGAATCAACCCTCATCCAGTCAGCTTCCAACTGCCTAGCCTGGAATGCCAGCGTCTCCAACAGAACACAGAACCCTAACTACATTCTAATTCCTACATCAAGCTCTATATACCGTCCTTGAAAGCAGTGGAAAATAAAACAGAATGTGGGAAGCTTAGAAAGACATGAGAAATAGCCTAGTTCAGCCTAATTTGGTCAATGTAACCGGCCTGCGCTCCATCGCGGTGAGCCCGAACTTGTGACATTGTCACAGTCTGACATGACCAGGTAACCACAGTAGGCGCTTTGTGATTTTAAGCACTAATTTTAGTTTCTGGTTCTGCTGATTGGATATTTGTTGTTTTGATGTCAAATAATTTATTCAATTTTACTCTATGTTTCTAAATTGCTGTCGTAATTTTCTTGTTGTTTTTCCACTATATTATATTTTGAAGTGTTGCATATATACTTTACACATTGCCTCTAAGTTTAGCCTCACTGTTTTTAGGCCAAGCTACCAGAAGGTTAATTTGAGGTTTGTTTGTAGATCACGCTGACAAGAATTGTGGTTGCTACTTCAGTAGGGTTTCACCCTCTCAACCAGTAACCCTATTTTCTACATTTGCCTCGATCCAGATTCCTATGAGCACCACCCTTACTTCAGCAGTTCTGTGTCTCCATGTTCTTACAGTACATCAAATTTCCTCCCACACGGACTCTTCATAGGCACCTGCTGCATACTGCCCCTCTAGATTCGTATAGGCAGGCCTGCTACAACAAATTTAATTCACACACAGGTTTCACAGAGGTACACAGGTGGCACACACACTTCCCTCCAGCTACCTACACAGTGCAGTGAGTCAGCACTGGGTTTAAGATTAAAGTTTTATTTTCTGAGGGAGAGCTCCTAGAGACTGCAAACTGTAGGTGAATCCCAGCAGTGATAAATAAGTCTGTCACTGATGCCTGCTCAGGTGCAGTAGGGAGAGGGGCCTGCCACTGGTCCCCCACTGCAGATCTCTTGTAGCCTTCTCTGAAACCTGTATGGAATCCAACGGTTTCCCTTGGTGCTGGTCCCATTGAGACTTTAGACCCCACTGCATATCCAGCACGTGCCATCTGGCGTGTTCCAAAAGGGGGATGAAGAAGGAGAGAAGGCCGAGAAGCCTCAGAGCAGCTTTAAATGATACAGGACAGAGGCTGAAACATAGCCTGAATGTACTGGACTTGTTGAGCTGGTGGAAAGTCTAAAAAAAAGCATCATATCTATGACCCCTTTGATGAAAAAGACCAGGAAAAGGGTCAAGTATGATTTCAGCAAGTCAATCGAAACCCTCAAAGATGTGAGGAGGTTTGCCATTGTTTAGAAATGTTCTATGGCTGACTGACTGCAGTGAGCTCATCATCAGCAGCCAGTCGCTGAGGTATAGGAAGAATGGTATTCACAAACTTCAAGGATATGCTGCGAAAACCATCATCATTTTCATGTACACCAAGGGGTACTGGTAAAGCAAAAAAAGGACCATGAACATGCTCACGGTCCACCTTGACCACAGGTTTCACCTGTGGGACTGAAGGATGGGGATATAAAAATAGGTGTCCTCGAAATCCTGCGCAACCAACCAGTCACCTAGATCCTGGGACAGCGTGACATCTTGAATTTGTCCTTCATGAGAAGTAAATTGAGAAGGTCAATATCATAAATAGGATGAAGGTCTCTGTTCTTCTTCAGCACTAGGAAATAACGGGAATATGATCCAGCCCCTATTTCTGATGCTAGGACTTTGTCTGTGGCTCCTTTGGCCAAAAGAGCCCAAACATCTTGGTGGCGGATGGACAAATGATTGGCTTCTTGAAGTATGGTCTGTAACTGGACGTGTATGTGGTCAATTGGCCAAGAATGTAAGGTGTATCCAGATTGCACAATTTGCAGCAACCACTGATTGTAAGAAAGTTGGTTGTTTGTTGACTGGGGTGTGAGCCCTGGTCAAGCAGCTACCACAGTCCTTGTCAGGGTAAGGGACAAGCAAACCCCAAATTAACCTGTACTAGGCCACCTGGTAGCTTGGCGGAGAACAGTCAGGCTTAACCTAGTGGCAATGTGTAAAGTATTTGTGCAACACTTCATACAGTAACACAGAGCAAAACACCACAAAAACAGCCGACAAAAGAGAAAAATAGAGTGGTTTTTAATAAATGAAACAAGACCAGAATGCCAAAAATCCAATTTGTAGAACTGGAGATATTGCTTGTTAAAGTTTTTAAAGAAACAGTGCCAAGAGGCATAAAAAGCCAATTGTAGGCATCTGGTCACGCCGGACCAGGACAAAGTCAAAAGATCAGGCCTACTGTAAATGTATTTAGGCCTGCACAGGAACCCAGTTAGGCCCGCTGATCTCCTATAGTCCTGGTTTGCAGAACATTACATGGATTTGCACTGAAGATGTGCTGCACTGCTGAGGTTGTGTCAATTCTGAGATGCGATGAGTGTGAGGTCCTGTTGCGTTGACTGCAAGGATCCCACCGACGGGGCTTGCAATGCAAAGTCCGGTGTTGGGGATGCAACGCGCAATCAGAGCAATGATTCAGTTCCAAAGAACTGCGAGGCTGTGATGTGAAGTCCACTGTTGTCATTGAGGCTAATGTCAGAGAGGGATGCAAGGGCTTGTGCCAAGGATGCATCATGCAGTGGCAGTTCTGAAGGCGATGCAAGATGTGGTAGTGATGTGGGTCTTAGGCCCTATTTCAAAGGTCCAGGACAGGGATGGCACAACTTGGCAGATCAGACTCACAAATGGCAGAGTCCAGGTGTAGATGCAAGATTGTAGGAAGCCTGTTTTGTCCCTCAGGCTTCAGACCAGGAGGCCAGCCAGCTAGACCGTGGAGTTACTCTGGGTTCAAGAGATGCACGTCCAGTCCTTCTCAACCAGACAAGAGGGCAATAGGTCAGCAAAGCAAAACAAAACAGGAGTCCAGCAGAGTGTGGTCCAACAGAGTGGCAGTCCTTCAGCAGCACAGCTGTCATCCTTCCTGGCAGAGTACCACAGGTCCAGAAGTGTTCTGAAGTGATGATGTCTGAGGTCCAATATTTATACCCTGGTGCCCTTATTCTGGAAGGTGGGAGAAGCTTCTAGACAGTGGCTTTGAAGTTCAAGGAATTCCCTGCCTCCATCCCCCTGGCTCCAAGCTGGCTTGACAATGCAGTGTTGCTAGGCCCTTTACGTGGAGACAGGGTGCAGCCTATTCAGATGTAAGTGAGGCTGTGTCCATCTCCTCCCTCCCTGCCAGCCTGCCAGTGATGTCCCATCTAGTCACATCTAAGCTCCCATTGTGTGTGGCTGTCTAAGTGAAATACACTAAGCTCTACTGCCAAATATACAGAGTCATGCAACCAAACAGGCTGCAGGCACCAAATGACTAAGAACAGGCAATGCCAACTTACTAAAAGTGGCATTTTTAGAATTGCATTTCAAAATTCGACTTCACCATGTTAGGATTTCAAATTGTGATCCCAGAGATACCAAACAGGAAATGGTTATCTCGTCCCATTTGGAAATTACAGCTATATAACATAATAATAAAACAACTTCAATGTTATTCTAAGGGAGAGATACGCCTTGGAGTAGTGAAAAATGAATTTAATAGTTTTTCACTATAAGTACATGTAAACATTAAAAGTACATGTCCTGCTTTTTAAATACATTGCACCCTGCTCTCAGGGCTGTCCAGGGCCTTACCTAGGGGTGCTTTATATGCATTACAAAAGGAAGGTTTGGGTCTGGCAAAAGTTTTATTTAGCCAGATTGAAATAGCTGTTTAAAACTGCGCACACAGGCTCTGGAATGGCAGGCCGGGACATGTTTAAGGGCTACTTCAGTGGGTGGTGCAATCAATGCTGTGGGCCCATGAGCAGCATTTCATTTACAGGCCCTGGACACAAGTAGTACCACTTTGCTAGGGACTTAAAAGTAAATTAAATATGCCAATTGGGTATAAGCCAATTGTACCATGTTTTTAAGGAGAGAGTACAAGCACTTTAGCACTGGTTAGAAGTGGTAAAGTGCACAGAGTCCTATTTTACGGAAAGGATTGACAGATTGATAGCTCTTTCTCGATTCTGTGGGTGGTGGTGCATGGCCGTTCTTAGTTGGTGGAGCGATTTGTCTGGTTAATTCCGATAACGAACGAGACTCCTCCATGCTAACTAGTTACGCGACCCCCAGCACAAATTTTTCAAATTAGAAAAATTGAAGAAACAGGAGATGTCTAAATGGTGGGATGGGGCAACCTTAAAACAATATGTAAAACTTCACAGGATACCTAGAGGTCTAAGATCACATATTTTTCCTACCTTTGATGATCTTGATCCAGACTTATTGGACAATTGGGAACAAGAAATAGTGTCAAGTTCTTTTAGACTAATGAATATTCTGATAGAAAACTCGGAGAGGAAAATCACTAAATTACAAACAGAAATTGCTGAATTAGAAACAGATATTAACAAAATGAACATGGAGGAACCAACGGCTAAGAACTATAAAATTCTTAATGAAATTATGGAACTGCATCAAAATGAGATTACACAAAGGAAGGCACGCAAACTTAGGCGAGATGAGTTGGATTACAAAAATGGTAGGATGTTTACATTCTCCCATAAATATGATCATTTATCCAAAAGAAGTGCGTCCCCATTAGGTTCTGATTTAGGCTCCTCATCCTCACTAAATAGTGCTTCTACCAGCAACAGTGATTTAAGTGCTATTTCCAACACTTCTAGACAGGACAGGTCAGCACAACCCTCTTTTCTCAGAGGATAAGGCAGGGACAATGGGAACTAGGCCGACGCAAGATAGACCCAGGAAAATCAGGCGGGGTGGCAGAGGAGGAACACGCAAATACAAGACAAGGAATGCAGACAAGATCATGGAACAGGGGGAAATAGCCAATTCTGATATTGGTTCTATCAATGTAATTAACCTCTCCAACTTGGAGCTTACTTCTCATGACCTTACACTTCTTGGCAAGGGACTAGGGTTCTGTCCAGGAGAATTTGGAGACTTTCAGAATACGAAAATTGATTTTTTCAAATTTATTAGACGTCTAAAACTGAAAAAATATTTTGCGAATCATTCTGATAACAGGGACAACATCATCTCCCTGGATGGTCTCAATGAAGACCAACAGTTGTCCATTAAGGATATTCAAGACACGGCCACTCTATTGTCTATAGCGGACTGCGAACAGGATCCTACCACTATAACTCGAATTTTATCGGATCTAGATATCCCATCTGACTCACTGCCTAGTGGTTTAAAAAGCAAATCAATGTGGACACCAACCCTGAATAGGGATAACTGTATAGAAACCTTTTTCAGAGTGGTCTGGCGTGATTTTAATAAACTAGAATCAAAGAATGACAGTCGCCATTATATTTGGCATCAGAACCTCACCCAAAAGGAAATGACAAACTTAAGACTATTGCGTACCAATGGGGAGATTACCATAAGAGAGGCAGACAAGGGGGGAAATATTGTAGTAATGAACACCTCAGATTATGATCAGGAGATTTATAGGCAACTAGGGGATGTGACTTGTTATGAAAAGATGATATCAGACCCTATCCCCGCACTTACGAATAAAATCAATAAATTTCTACATGACTGTTTTACTCAATCACTTTTAAAAGAAGATGAGTATATGTACCTTCGTATTCACAGACCCAGGAACCCTTGTATATATATACTACCTAAAGTACATAAGAGTCTCACTTCCCCTCCTGGCAGGCCTATTGTTTCAGGCATCGATGGTCCATCTGAGAGACTGTCGGAATATGTTGATATTTTTTTACAGCCTTATGTAGGAAACTTACCTTCCTATATTAAGGATACGAAACATATTCTCAGCATACTCATGGATATAACATGGGAACCAGGGATGATTTTAGTTACACTAGATGTCACCTCCCTTTATACCAGCATTAACCATGAACAAGGAAAGGAGGCACTACGTCTCTTCCTCTATAAAAGACCGGCGAACCTATATGGCCATACCCAAATGCTAATAAAAATGGTAGATCTGATCTTAAACAATAATGTATTTTTATTTAAAAGTGATTGGTATCGCCAAAAGCAAGGTGTAGCTATGGGATCCAAATTCTCACCGGCCTATGCGAATCTCTTTATGGGAATGTTTGAGCAAAATATGATCTGGAGTAAAGAGGGTAGTAAATGGATCTCTGATATACTCTATTGGGGCAGATATATCGATGATTGTTTGATGATCTGGACTGGCGACTCACAAGAACTTGACAACTTCATTAACTATTTAAATAATAATGAGTATAATATTCACTTTACTTCTGAACGAAGTGTGACTAACATTGCCTTTCTTGACGTGGAACTTCTGATTTGCAACAACAAAATAGAAAGTCGTCTTTACAGAAAGAGTACTTCCTGTAACTCTATCCTACACGCAAAGAGCGCACATCCAGTTCATCAAATTAATGCGATACCGTATGGTGAGATGGTTAGGGCGAGGCGCAATTGTAGTCTTGAGGAAGATTTTGGCCTATGTATACAAGATATGAGCATGAGATTCAAAGCACGGGGATACTCCACTAAGGTGATAGACAAAGCTCGGATTAGGGCTTTACGTCTGTCCAGATCAGACACACTGGGTCAAAAATTGAGAACTAAGGATAATGGTATCCGCTGTATTGTGAATTTCACAAAAACGGCTACTTTATTACGTAAATGTATGAACAGACATTGGTCTATTCTAACAGCAGATCCTACTCTGAAAAAAGTGATCCCGGCTACCCCACTGTTTACGTATAGAAGAGGCAGAACCCTTAAAAATTTGCTATGTTCTAATTTTCGCTGTAAACCAACTCAGACTAACTGGCTTACCAGCCGTGGAAAGGGTTTCTTTAAGTGTGGACATTGTGGAATGTGTAGATGGGCCAAGTCAGGCATCTCCACATTCACCAGCTGTACTGGGACGCCATACAACATTAATCACAATATTACATGTGATAGTAATTTTGTCATCTACATGATTATGTGCAATTGTGGCCTATACTATGTAGGCAGTACTATCAGACCACTCAGAGTTAGGGCGGGTGAACATTTCAGAGCTTTGAGACAAGGTGACGAGAGATACCCTATAGTAAACCATATGCGACACTGTCCAAAACAAAAAAACATTGTTGGTTTTGAATTCTTTGGATTTGATCAGGTAAATAGAGACCCCAGAGGTGGCAATAGGGAACTAGCCCTCAGGAGAAAAGAGTGTTATTGGATTTTGAAACTCAGAGCGGTGGAGGAGGGTCTCAATACCAACTTTGAAATGGAATACTATTTGGGAACATAAGAATAATTACTGATATTTATGCATCATCTTTACAATCTACTCTCCTCTCATTCTGACTTACTAAGTTCATTAAGCATATGTTATTCATGAATCTACTGCAAGTGTAGTCTTTTGATTATATTGTGTCTCATCTACATACAAGTCACTGGGTCAAATGCTATGTGAATTGATTATACTGACTGGTACCCAACTCAGAGGGACATATACTCTGTATTTGCGGCATGCATAAATACTCATTTGGAGAGATCAGATACATATATTGTGTTAGAACAGGAATACATAGTAATGCAATGGTAGATCATCATTAACTGTCTCAGGTTTGCTTGTTTGTAATCCAAACCATGGTGTAATTTATATGTTTTAGGTATACTTGACAGTGTGTTGTCTATACATAATATGAGTGGGGCATGAGACGGTCACGTGTACTCTTCCCCTTTCTCCTTTTACACCAAACACTTACGTATAGACCACTGGGTTTTTCGTATTAATCTATTCGGTTGTGCTGTGCGAGGGATACTACTACTTCACCTACATATATCTTGTTAGATGCGGCAATAAACAATTATGGTTACAACCAGATATCTTGGGGGAAGGAGTTCTCCCCATAGGCCATTATCTTGACACGGATGGTGGCGGTATGCAATTTAAGGAATTCCTTACAATTTTTGCTTTATTGCATGACTTAGGCTAATAAGAATTTGGGAGGATACTTATTTATTCGTTATGTTTTTGTTGTATATATCGATTATTAACATACATCAAGCTCGGGGTATATGCAGTTCCAAAATGACGCCCATTACGGGAGATAGTCCTTCTTTTCCTCTCGTGTCCTGTTGAAGGCTGGTCCTTCTCTCCTTTTCTAAGATGGCGCCCATACTCATGGGTTAGTCCATTTTCTATTACTTCACTACCAACGCGCGGAGGTTTTAAATTTCTATCCTCCTCCGTTAGTTCGACGTTCGAGATTAATGTACCGATACAGAGGACGCCGCGGGGGATTTCGACCGCGGTCGTTGCCTTTCTTGATGATGGCTACTTACGTATACGATAGGTGAGATACTGAATTTGGTTATTGGGGACCTGGTGACTTGATGTCTCATTATTACTTTTGGGGATATTTCCTAATCGTGTTGATTTATATTTAGCATGCCTCAATTGCAGCATATAATAATTTTTCTTTCCGATTTCTTTCTTCACTCTGCATACTTAGGAAACGGTTCTTGAATACTTCATTTGCATCCTAATGTTGGATATTATATATATTTTACTCAGGTCAGTCTGGGACCTTTTGGTCACATTTGCTTGTACCCTTATTTGGGGACGTTTTTCTATTTAGACATGTAGGAGACTTAGTGGATTATATAGTGGATCTATGATTATTTTCCACAGACTCTGGACGGTTCTTAATGATACTGGTTATACATGTAGATATAATTTGAGTTAAGGTATGTTTCGATTTATGGGTTTTTCACTGTTTATTATGAAGGGCTCTGGTGGTGTTTCTGTTATCTTACACTGGGCAAGCTATTATTACATTGCGCACTTTGGTGTTGACTGGGTGTCTGGGGTGACTTTTCTTTGGACTTTGGAAACATGCACACTCATATTGTGATCAAACTTTGTACACATGGGTTATTCATATATATATTCCCATTTTGTGCTTTAACTTTATAGGCAATGTTATCATATTTTGTGATAATTTTAATAATTTTATTGTGGTGATGGGACTATATGTTAGTTCCCACCAGATGAATGATCACAAGAAGTCACAAATTACATGTTTTCGTTTTAGGATCTCACAAATTGTCACGATAAGATATACTTTATGGTCTGCTCTTGACGGTTCTGTACACATGTTATGAATTAGTGACTGTTCTCATTTTATTTCAGCCCTGATGAAGTCCGTGAGAGTACTGTTCTCATAGGACGAAACACGTGTTGGCTGTGGCTGTATGTGCTACATGGATACTGACTTCAATACTGTGTTTACTACATGAACATGGATGTCAAAGGACAATTCTGTGGTTACTATGATGAACTTTTTTGTTGAACAATAAATTGAGCTTGAAACTCTCCATGGTATTAATGCCATTATACATTACATATTGATATATTACTTACTTGGAATTATAGATTCATGGGTGCCCTGACAGCTGTGTTTTGCACAGAGTCCTAAGGCCTACAAAAACCAATTCAGCAAAAAGCGAAGGGTGAAGACAAAAGATCTGAGGATGACCATGCAGAAAGGGCCAGGTCCAACACTGAACTTATGTGATGCTATGCCACCATTTTAGAAAATGTTGTATCCTACCTTCCAACATAGTAGCCACTTACTTGGGGGAGGGGAGGTTGATTAAACAATTAAAGAAGTTTTGTGACTCTGGCTGGAGGGGTGGGTGAGTGGCAGTGTGCCAGGAAGCTGGACACGGTCGGCTCTTGACCCTTGACCCCCACTTCAAAAGGCCCAAAGGCCTGGGAGTGGGGAGAAGGTGTTGCTGGGTTAGTGTCTGTCTCTGTGGTGGTATTGGACGTTGCCAGTGTTAAAAACCCCTTTTAAAGCCTCAGAAAAGGTACAACTGGTAGGGATACTGCCACTGGGGTGAAGAGGCAAATAGGATAATGTCACACTACGTTCCTTGAAGTGCTCCAGTGGCAGGACTGCTTGGTCGCCAAAAAGACTAGTCCCACCTAATGGTATGCCCACTGGGGATGTGTGGATATCACCTAAAGAAGCTGTGGATCTTATTCAAGTGAGACATGTAAGCACCACGCTGGTACCAACTGCCCTTCTCAAGCACTCTCTAGTGTTCAGTCCTGATCAGATGGCGTACCTTGGATTATGTGTGCCAGGTGCACTCTCTATGCCTCCAGAATTATCTGCAAGACCTCGCCAACCATGATCCACAATTAATTCAAGTTACATCCCAGGAGACAACTGGTATTGCCTGATCTTAAAGCCAGACTGGCGGGGGAGGATATCTGTTTCCCAAAAGCTAGCTATCTGAAAGTGTATTGGGAAATGAGGTTGGGTTAATTCTGGTGATGACTGGAACACCAAACCTTCTGGTGTAGGACGTTGGGACATAAAGGCCTGAACTCCGGGCACAGGTCTCTGTCTTCTGGTAACCTGCCTATTTACTGGCAGTCAAGAACAGGGTTTAGCCCATGAACCCAGTAATCTATCAGTCAGTGTTTTATTGAATGGTAATAGTGGTTTAAAAGAAGTCTGCCCGCAATGCAGGACTTCAGTGAGGACATTTGTTCCACATACGGTAACTAGAGATCACAAACTACAGTGGCAGGGCAGATAGCCAATGTGAAGGAGGCTGATTCTTCTGTCAAGGGGCTGGGGAGGAGAATTTTGACCTGGTATTTGGGGGTGTTTCCAGTCTACTGGGATCCTGTAGCATCAGACAGAAATTATTATAGATTTGGAAGTTGGGAAATCGGACTCCAGTTCGAGTTTGTGACAGAGAGCCACCTGAGCATTTGTGCGACTTCCAAGAATAAGGGTGGAGGGACACAAGAGAGACATGGTTCTGTGGCTCATGCTCCTTTATTTTTTACTTGGCCTTACCCAAAGACTATTTCCACTATTAAGTGGAAAGACTTTTTGTTATGGGAACAGCCTCAAGAGCGAGAATGGGACTACACCCTCGAATACAGGACTATTTTTTCTTGTTTATCTAATGACATTCTGGGACGAAGAGTTTGGCGTTGCGTCACTGGTTGCCGTCTGATTTATCCTGGGACAGTGCTCACAAGATCTGGAGTTGTGTGATGATCGGAGACTCCTAGAGAGGCTCAGTCACGGACATTTGTTTGAGGCAATATTTATACGATACAAACCCTGTCGTTTTTGGGGGTGACATGCCCACTGAACAATGTAAATAACTTAATTAAAATGTTAATATATCAAAATGAAATTGAGGAAACAACTCTATATCTATGTAGAAAGGCATGGAATGAAAGGAATTGCCGTCACCCTGCAGGGGTGGCGATTATATGTGGCCCTGGAGTCACTTCTAGGAAAGGACAGCATTTAAGCGGAACACCAAGATGCAGCATATCAGTGCACAAGGGAACTGCTGAAAAAAAATCACAAGGTGAGAAATCTGCGATTAGAAGCAACTATCAGAAGTATAATCATATCTTGGTGCAGTTAACATTTGAAATCTTAATCCTTCAATTCTTTTTTGGGATTTTAGACGCCAGTCACCACTTAATAACTAATTTTTTGCAGTTTAAAATCCTTTTGGATCAATTTCTAGAGGCAACCACCTTGGGCAGCTACTACATTTGTATCACATATACACCACTGGGAAGAAACATCTCAGCTAACCCTCACATTATATTGTGTGGGGACAGTTGACCTGCATCACATGAAGTTCGAAAATTATTGGACAGCCATGATTGCAGTATCAAGAAAGAAATAGTTAAGATTTTATTACTTAGCTTTATACCACAAGGCAGAACTAAATTTACAAGAACACTAAACAGATCACTGAAATAAATATAAGTTTTGTATTTGTAGGTGATGCCGAAGGTGTAATACAACTGGTAAATTTGGGGCCTTGTAACAAAAAAGTAGGACATTTACACTGGGATATTATTTTTATGTATCAATTTAGATTTTCTACTCTTAGGAATTCACAAACTCATCAGGAATCGAGAACGAATGCTGACAGGCCAGGTTGTAATCAGATTCTTTAAGAAATATTGTGATTTGCTCATTGGGGATGTAGTCCCTCTGTATTGAGTTCTCCATGGCAGACAACTCTGCACTGAGGAAAGGGATTCCTCTTTGCTAATGCACATGTGTTTTTTTTTTTAACTCAACTGAAAAAATATTATCCAGTTCTCCTACACCCCCACCAAATTTGGGGGCGATCCACTTCCTTTTTCACTCAGGAAAGAGTAATTCTCCCGCCCCTTGGCTAAGATAAAAGGAATGGTTTCTTACCTGTAACTCCAGTTCTCTCGTAGGGGTATTTCCATGATAGTTATAAGCACTGAATAGTTCCGCGCGCCTGCGGGGACCCCGGAGCACTGATGTGAAGTATATTCTTAAGTGCAGATACCAGCCCTTTGAACAAGGTCTGTCAAAACCACTTAAGAATAACACTGTGCAGCCTATGTGAACAGCTACACAGGCCAAATTGTTGAAAAGAAAAAAGCTGTATTGTAAATTCACGTTCAAACACTCATTTATTCTAGAAATGTAATAAAAAATACATTCTCATACTTTATTTACACCTCCCATGAGAATAAAACAATGCAGGGCAGTGTAGCCCATAGGCTGCCATTATACAGAATGTAAATAGAGCTGTGCCTTTAAGAAAGTAAAGTCTTCCTGTATCCCATCATGCACAGCAAAAGGCAGTTGCCTCAGTTCTTTTTGAAGGCTTGTAACCTGACATGAAGGAACAAAACATTAGTTGGAGTACCAACATGGATACAACTATGGCAACTTTTCTTATGTCAACTCCACCAGGGAGGAGGGAGGGTTGCTTATGACTATCATGGAAATACCCCTACGAGAGAACTGGAGTTACAGGTAAGAAACCATTCCTTCTCTCGTAGGGGATTTCCATGTATAGTCATAAGCACTGAATAGACTAGCAAGCCCATCCCCATAACCGCGGCGGAGTAGACAAAATAATACTGAAAAAACATGAATCATGCAAATAAATTCTTAAGCGAGGCCTGTCCAACCTGCACATCTGCCCTAGCGTCTGTATCAAGGCAGTAATGCTGTGTAAAGGTATGGACCGATTTCCAAGTGGCTGCCTTGCATATCTCAAAGGGATATTTCTCATTAAGGCCGCAGTAGCTGCCTTCCCTCTAGTAGAATGGGCTTTTGGCCTGCCACCAAGAGATTTGTTCGCTAACTGATAACACAACAGTATACATGAAACAATCCATCTGGATAATGATTGCTTAGACGTGCCCAACCCTGTTCTAACTGGGCCATAGTTAACAAAGAGCTGCTGTGATTTACGCAAGCATTTTGTCCTGTCCAAGTAAAATTTCAAAACCCTCTTTACATCCAGGGAATGCAGGGTTCTCTCGGCAGGGGTAGTTGGCTTTTGAAAGAAAGTTGGTAATGAAATGGTTTGGTTCACATGAAAGTCGGAAACGACTCTAGGCAAAAATTTTGGATGCGTCCTCATCGCTACTTTCGCAGAATGAAAGACCCTGTAGGGTTCTTGAGCGCAAAGGGCCTGGATTTTGCTGACCCTACGCGCTGATGTGATTGCAACCAGAAAAGCAGTTTTCCACGTGAGATGTTGAAGTGATGCTTTATGTATTGGCTCGAACGGAGGTAGCATCAGACGCGAGAGGACAACATTCAGTTCCCAAGGAGGAGATGGTCTCCTAATGGGAGGGAAGACCTTTTTTAAGCCCTCCAGGAAGTCCTTGATAATTGGGATCCTAAAAAAGGAGGGTTGAGAGGGGCTCTTTCTATATGCCGTTAGAGCCGCCAAGTGCACTTTTATTGATGTCAATTGTAAACCCGATTTTGCCAAACTTAGCAAGTATGGCAGGATAGTTTCCTCTCCGCAGGATATCGGGTCAACGTTGTTGTCCAAACACCACACACAGAATCTTTTCCACTTGCATGCATAAGCTGATCGTGTGGACGGGCGCTTTGCTTCTCTTAGGATTTCCATACTGTCCTGAGGTAGGTTCAAGTGTCCATATTGCACTAACTCAGGAGCCATCCTGCCAAACTCAACGATGAGAGGTTGGGATGAGATATCTGCCCTCGGAACTTCGTGAGAAGGTCCGGACGATGAGGCAGTCTGATGTGTGGCTTGAGTGACCGGTGAAGAAGGTCTGGAAACCACCATTGGCGTGGCCATTCTGGAGCAATTAGAATCATTTTGGATTGAGCATTGGATAGCTTTTGGAGGACTGCCGATATCAGGGGAAGCGGTGGAAAGGCGTAAAGAAATGCTCCTGACCAGTTTATCCACAGGGCATTCCCCAGCGTCCCTGGATGGTAATATCTGGAGGCGAAGCTTTGGCATTTTTTGTTTTCTGGGGTTGCGAATAGGTCTATAGAGGGGGTACCCCATAGTGCGAAAATGGAACGAACGACGTCGTCGTGTAATACCCATTCGTGGTTCTCGTCCATTACGTGGCTGAGAGCATTCGCTTGAACATTCTGCCTGCCCGGCAGGTGAGTTGCCACTAACGACAGGTTCCTGGCTAGAAGCCAATGCCAGATTGTCTGAGCCTCTCTGGATAATATCCTGGACCTGGTGCCTCCTTGTTTGTTTACGTAATACATGGTGGCCACGTTGTCCGTCTGGAGGAGGAGAGTTTCCATTTTCAGAGAAGGTAGGAAGGCCTTGAGCGCAAGATGGACTGCGCGAAGCTCCAGCAGGTTGATATGATAGAGACTCTCTCTCTGTGACCACTTGCCTTGGACTCGAAGATGATCCATGTGCGCTCCCCATCGGAGTAGCGATGCGTCTGTTACGATGGTTTGAGCTGGAGTCTGTTGCTGGAAAGGAATCCCCACCAAAAGATTGTTGGGTGAACACCACCACTTGAGGGATTGTAGGGCGTGGGGGGAAAGAAGGACTCTGCTCTCCCAATCGTCCATCAGTTGGCACCATTGATCCTCCAAGCACTCCTGTAAGGGTCTCATATGGAGGCGAGCATTGGGAACGAGATGGATACAAGACGCCATCGAGCCCAGTAGAGAGGATATTACTCTTGCAGTGGTCTGTGGTGTTCTCTCTAGTTGTTTGCACTTTTGGAGAATCGATAATTGTCGTTCCTCCGAAGGAAACACCTTTCCTTGATTGGTATCTATAATGGCCCCTAAGTAATGCAGTCTCTGAACAGGCGTTGCTGTGGACTTGAGAAGATTGACTTGAAGACCGAGATTCTGGAGCAGCTGTTGAGCCCAGTTGAAATGTTGTTGTGCCTCTAGATAGTTGGAGGCCTTTATGAGCCAATCGTCTAGATAGGGGTAGACAAATATTCGATGCTTCCACAAATGGGCGGCTACCACTGCCATGCATTTGGAAAAGGTTCTCGGTGCTGATTTGAGGCCGAAGGGTAGAACCGCAAATTGGTAATGACTTTTGCCGACGGTGAACCTTAGGAATTTTCAATGTTTCTTGCTCACCGGAATGTGAAAATAAGCGTCGCAAAGGTCTATCGCGCAGAGCCAGTCGCCCTGATGAAGTTGCGGGTAAATTTGGTGTAAGGATAGCATCCTGAATTTCTCTCTGCGAATCTACTTGTTTGCTGTCCTTAGGTCTAGAATGGGACGAAGCTCTTGTTTGTCCTTCTTTGGCACTAGAAAATACCTTGAATAAATCCCTTTCCAGCATTGGTTGATCGGGACGGGCTCTATTGTTCTTTTTTGTAATAGGATTGCTACTTCTAACTAAAGAGCTTCGAGGTGGTGGCTGGCTGGTTTGGGTGGAACAGATGGAGGAGGACTGATGAATCTGAGAGCGTAACCATTTCGCACAATATTCAATACCCAGGCGTCTAATGTGATGCGTAGCCACTCGTCCAGATGATTTGAGATACTTCCCCCTACCGGAGTGGATAACGGAGGAGGGGGAAGCGAAGATTCAGGGCTTAGACGCGGGAGCCTGGCGAGTTGCCTGAGTTTGCAGCGTGGAACGACCCCTTGTCGACTTTCGCTGTGTCGAGAAGGCCCTTTGATGCTGTTGTTGCTGCTGGGGACGTGAGGACATCCAGTGTGGTGTCTGATACCTGTGGGTGAATAGTCTTCGCTGGTAGGGACGGAATACTTTTCGTTGTTCCTTTGGGCGTTCGATGCCTACCGCTTTTAAAGTGTCTAGCTCAGGCTTCATTCTTGACATCTCGTCATCAGCATGAGAGCCGAACAAGGTGGAGCCTGAGAATGGTAAATTCTGAATTCTCTGCTGTGCCTCTGGTTTGAGAGATGTCAATCGCAACCAAGCGTGTCGGCTTAAAGCTACTCCATGAGCGTAGTTATGTGCCGACAGCACCGAAGAATCAGCAGCAGCGCTTATCACCTGGTTGGAAACCATGGCACCCTCACCCACGACCTCCAAGAAATCTTCCCTTTTGTCTTTGGGTAGGTGCTCCGCAAACTGTAGCATAGAGTCCCAAAGAGCACAATCGTATCTTCCTAATAAAGCAGTAGCACTGGCTGCTTTCATTGTGATGGCTGCGGTAGAACATACTTTTCGGCCTGCGGCATCGATCTTTCTACTCTCCTTGTCCGGAGGTGAGGAGGAAGACGGAGATGTAGAGTGTAATTTCTTTGCCGCTACTATAACCACCGAGTTCGGCACTGGGTCCGACCTTAGGAATAGAGGGTCTTGTCCCGGTTGGCGATACTTTTTAATAAGCCTGGAAGGAGCAGATTTCGTTGTGGCCGGTGTCAGAAAAATATCCATTGCCGGTTCAAGAAGACCCGGGACCACTGGAAGTAAAGGTCTTGAGGATGCTCTCTGGTGTAAAGTCGCGAAGATCACCGAGGTCGATGGGGCGGGTACCGCCAGCGGGATATTTAGTTTAGTCGCCCCGCGCACTAGGACCTCTTGGAAGGTATTCACGTCATCTATGGGGGACACCCTCAGGGACGGTGAGTCCGACAGGGTTGGAGAGTAATCCCGTGTAGACGAAGAGGAATGTCTATGAAGTGAATGTGAAGATCTCTGAAGTGACTCATGTCGATGGTGCCGAGAGGAAGACGAACGTCTAGAGGAATGCCTGGAATGTGTTATGGATTCCGCTGGAGTCACCGGAACAGACTCTGAAGGAGGAGCCGGAAGAGGAGCCGTAGGTGTTACCGGTGTCTGCGGCAACGGCGGCTGTTGAGGAGACAGCTGAGGTGAAGCTGGAAGAAGGATGAGTGAGGCCGAGGATTCTGAAGTGGTATAAACCCTTCTAGGCCTCTTTGACTGTCGCCTCGACGTCGACACACTCCTCGATGTCAAAGTACGGTGACAGCGGGTGCCTCTTGGCGTTGATTCCCCCCGTCGCTGAGATCCTCTCGACGATGACCTTCCTCGACGTCGATGTGATGACGGCGACCGTCTTTGACGGCGAGCACTCTCCCTCGACGCTGATCGTCCTCGTCGCGTCGACGGCGACCCGGACCCAGATCTTCCGTCGCGTCGGCGGCGACCCGGACCCAGATCTTCGACGGCGAGCGTCCACGCCGTCTCGACGGCGAAAAGGCTGCCGACGTCGAGCGATGCTTCTTTCTCGACGGTGAACTGGTCCTCGACGGCGAGCAGGTTGGTGCCGTTCCTGGCCTCGACGTCGATGCCCTCGACGTCGTCGGAGACCTATGCAGTTTCTGCGCAGGTCTGGCAGAAGTTGCAGAGGAAACAGGGTGAGCCCTGGGAGAAGACTGACCTTCTCCTCGCTCTGTGGCAGATTGACCACTTCTTCTCCTGTCATCTCTTGCCTGAAGTCGAATTTTCTCCCTATCACGAAGGGTTCTTCTGGAGAAAGTTCTACAGATGTCACAGGAGTCAGGTTTGTGGCTGGATGGAAGGCAAATTATACAGACCTGGTGCGGGTCTGTTTTAGCCTTTTTTCTGCCACAAGAAGGACATTCATCAAAAAGTGAAGGCATTCTAAAATAGAAAAACCTTAAATTTCTGTCAGAATTCGACAGAAAAGGTTATCAAATGTTAACTCAATATTAAAAACGTCGAGTGAAATTGAAATTCAAAAGGTTTTAATTGAATTTCTGTAAAAAAAAGGCTTTGTGAGGTAGAGCTCAATGCTTCAGGGTCCTGTCAGAAGGAGCCGGAAAAAAGAACTGAGGCAACTGCCTTTTGCTGTGCATGATGGGATACAGGAAGACTTTACTTTCTTAAAGGCACAGCTCTATTTACATTCAGTATAATGGCAGCCTATGGGCTACACTGCCCTGCATTGTTTTATTCTCATGGGAGGTGTAAATAAAGTATGAGAATGTATTTTTTATTACATTTCTAGAATAAATGAGTGTTTGAACGTGAATTTACAATACAGCTGTTTTCTTTTCAACAATTTGGCCTGTGTAGCTGTTCACATAGGCTGCACAGTGTTATTCTTAAGTGGTTTTGACAGACCTTGTTCAAAGGGCTGGTATCTGCACTTAAGAATATACTTCACATCAGTGCTCCGGGGTCCCCGCAGGCGCGCGGAACTATTCAGTGCTTATGACTATACATGGAAATCCCCTACGAGAGAAATGACGTTTCCCAGGCTGTAAAGTGGAATGATGGTAGATTGGTAATGGTCACAAAGAACGAGTTACTTACCTTCGGTAACAACTTTTCTGGTGGATACATTAGCTACCTGTGGATTCCTCACCTAATGAATACTCCCATGGCGCCAGCATTCGACGGAAATCTTCTTACTAGTCTCTGCACGTCGACGAGGACGTCACTCTAGCCCACGCGACGCCGTCTGACGTCATACAGGCAATAAGAGGTCCTCGACGACGTGCGGACGTCAGTACCAATCATTTTTTACGTGCATGAGAACAACCAGGCAATGCAATGAAAGAGCAAGGCAACATCCCATTACATTGTAAAAATACACAACATTGCATGAATAACTGTAAATCTTTTATATATATATATATAACTCTCTCTTTTTTAAATATATATACACTTCAAGTATATACACAAAGATATATACATATATATAAATATAATATATACAACATCTATTGCACCCTCAAAGACCAAGAGGAGCGTACTCAAGGATTACTTGGTAAGACCAGAAAGGCAACGGGGAGGCGGGTGGGACCGTGAGGAATCCACAGGTAGCTAATGTATCCACCAGAAAAGTCGTTACCGAAGGTAAGTAACTCGTTCTTCTGATGGATACAACTACCTGTGGATTCCTCACCTAATGAATAGAGTCCCAAAGCAGTACCACACCCGGCAGTGGGTGCCTAAATGGTCAAACCAAGAAATCCTGCAGCACTGACCGTGCAAAATGGCCGTCCCTTCTAACCTCAGAATCCAAACAGTAATGTTTTGCAAAAGTGTGAAGGGACGACCAAGTTGCGGCCTTGCAGATGTCGACCACAGGAACACCTCTGGCCAAGGCCGAAGTGGCCGACTTAGCTCTGGTGGAATGAGCTCTAATGCCCTCAGGAGGATCCTTCTTTGCCAAAGAGTAACAGATTTTAATGCAAAGAACAACCCACCTGGATAGTGTTCTCTTGTGGACTGCCTTTCCTCTCCTCTTGCCCACGTATCCAATAAACAGCTGATCCTCCAGCCTGAAATCCTTTGTTCTATCAATAAAGAAGCTCAACGCTCTCTTTGGGTCCAGACGGTGCAGTCTTTCTTCCTCTTTGGAAGGATGAGGCGGAGGATAGAACGTGGACAAAGTAATTGCCTGAGCCAAATGGAAGGGTGAAACAACCTTCGGGAGGAAAGCAGCCTTGGTCCTCAACACCACCTTATCCCCATAAAAAGTTGTATAAGGGGGCTTTACTGATAAGGCCTGCAACTCACTCACTCTCCTTGCTGATGTTATAGCTATCAGGAAGACTGTTTTTAAAACCAAATACCTTAAGGGGCAAGAATGCATAGGTTCAAAAGGGGACCCCATAAGGAAAGTCAGGACCAAGGACAAATCCCATTGCGGCATAACGAATGGCTTTGGAGGATATTTATTTAGAAGACCTTTCAAGAATCTGATAACAATAGGGGATTTAAATAAAGATGGTTGGTCTGGAAGACATATGAAGGCTGACAAGGCCGATAAATAACCCTTAATGGTAGCCACTGCACAACCTTTCTGCGCTAGAGACAGAGCAAAAGACAAAACGTCCGATAGATGAGCATGCAAAGGATCAATCTGCCTCTCTCCACACCACTCAACAAATTTAGACCATCTATTAGCGTAGATAGATTTAGTGGAGTGTCGCCTGGCCGCTAATATAACATCCACTACCTCAGGTGGGAGAGAGAAGGAACTCAGGTTGCCCCGTTCAATCTCCAGGCATGTAGGTGCAGACTCTGGAGGTTGGGGTGTAGAACCTGCCCCTGCGACTGCGAGAGGAGGTCTGCCCTGAAAGGGAGACGGAGCGGAGGGCACATTGAGAGTTGGAGAAGGTCGGAGTACCATACCCTCCTTGGCCAATCCGGAGCTATTAGGATGACTAGAGCCCGGTCCTGGCGAATCTTCCTCAATACTCGAGGAATCAAGGGTATGGGAGGAAACGCGTAAAGTAACTGGCCGCACCAGGTTATTTGAAACGCGTCCCCCAACGCTCCCTGCATCGGATACTGGAGGCTGCAGAATAAAGGACAATGCGCATTCTCTCGAGTGGCAAACAGATCTACCCGAGGAAACCCCCACCTCTGGAAGATTAAACGGACTTGATCTGGATGGAGACGCCACTCGTGGTCTGCCGAGAAATGGCGACTGAGACTGTCCGCACGCACGTTCAAGACTCCGGCCAGATGGTTTGCTATCAAGCAAATCTGATGCTCCTTTGCCCAGGACCATAGTCGAAGAGCTTCTCTGCAGAGAAGGTACGACCCCACTCCTCCCTGCTTGTTTATGTACCACATCGTGGTAGTATTGTCCGTTAGGACCTGTACCGACTGACCACGAAGGGAAGGGAGGAAGGCCTTGAGAGCCAGACGTACAGCCCGTAACTCTAACAGATTGATGTGAAACATCTGTTCCTCTGGAGACCAAAGACCTTTGATCTCCAGATCCCCCAGATGAGCTCCCCACCCTAGAGTGGAAGCATCCGTTATGACTGTGGCCACTGGTGGCGACTGCTGGAACGGCTTTCCTTGTGAAAGATTGTTGCTTGCAATCCACCACTTCAAATCCACAGCAGCATCTCTGGAGATCTTGACAGTACTCTCTAGATCCCCTTTGTGTTGAAACCACTGCCTTCGGAGGCACCACTGAAGAGCCCTCATGTGCCAGCGAGCATGCGTGACCAACAGAATGCAGGAGGCAAACAGACCGAGCAGACGAAGGACCTTGAGGACTGGAACTACCGCTCCATTTCGAAACATTGGAACCAAATCCTGAATATCTTGAATCCGCTGAGGCGGAGGAAAGGCCCGACCCAATGTTGTATCCAGTACTGCCCCTATGAACAGGAGGCGCTGAGAGGGCTCTAGGTGAGATTTGGGCTCGTTCACCAAAAAACCCAGGTCGAACAACAACTGGGTTGTTGACTGCAGATGATGCGACACAAGCTCCGGGGACTTGGCTTTGATCAACCAGTCGTCCAAGTAAGGGAATACTGCTATCCCCTTCCTTCTGAGTTCTGCCGCAACCACCGACATCACCTTCGTGAAGACTCGAGGTGCTGAAGTAAGACCAAACGGAAGGACCGCAAACTGATAGTGTTGCGATCCCACCACAAACCGGAGATACTTCCTGTGTGACTTGAGTATCGGGATATGAAAGTAAGCATCCTGCAAGTCGACAGACACCATCCAGTCTTCCTTGTTCAACGCCAAAAGCACCTGTGCTAGGGTCAGCATCTTGAACTTTTCCTGCTTGAGGAACCAATTCAAGATCCTCAGGTCCAGAATTGGTCTCAAACGACCATCCTTCTTGGGAATCAGGTAATACCTTGAGTAACATCCTCGACCCCTTTCCTGCTCTGGGACCAACTCCACCGCGCCCTTGGAAAGGAGGGCTTGTACCTCCTGTTCTAGCAACAGGAGGTGTTCTTCTGAACAATAAGAAGGGCGGGGCGGGATGAGGGGCGGGAACTCCCGAAAGGGAAGGGTGTAGCCTTTTCCCACAATACTGAGAACCCAAGTGTCCGTTGTAACAGTCTTCCATTTGGTGAGAAAATGCTGTAATCTTCCCCCTACAGGAGAGGAGTGAGTGGGAAATGGTGGAAGCCTAAGGCTGCTTCCCCTGCTGCACCCCACCAGAGGATGAGGAAGAGGCAGAGTGCTGCTGAGAGGCTCCTCTGGTGCGGACCCTACCTCTCCCCCTAAAAGATCTATAGAGATGGAAAGAGGCAGGTTGCTGATATCTTCCCCGAAAGGAAGAGGAGGAAGAGCCACGCCCAAATCCACGAAACCTCCTGAAAAATCTGGAAGAGGCCGTGGAAGAAGGAGCTTGGAGCCCTAACGACTTAGCCGTGGCCCTGCTTTCCTTAAAACGTTCCAAGGCCGAATCAGCCTTGGCTCCAAACAGTTTGTCCCCATCAAACGGGAGATCCAACAATGTGGACTGTACATCTGCAGAAAAGCCCGAGTTACGGAGCCAGGCCTGTCTCCTTGCCACCACAGTTGTGCCCATTGCCCTGGCTACCGAGTCGGTGGTATCCAGTCCCGTCTGGATAATCTGGGTCGCAGCAGCCTGGGCATTTGAAACAAGATCCAAAAGACCCTGGGGAAGCTCTGTAAACGATGAGGAAATGTCATCCATCAGAGCATGAATATACCTCCCCAGGATACAGGTAGCACTGGTGGCTTTTAACGCCAGACTGCAGGACGAAAAAATCTTCTTGGACTGCGCCTCTAGTTTCTTTGAATCTCTGTCCCCAGGCACCGTCGGGAAAGAACCAGGAGCTGACTTGGATGAACAGGAGGCCTGCACCACCAAGCTCTCCGGCGTAGGGTGCCTAGATAGAAAACCAGGGTCAGTCGGAGCCGCCCGATACCTCCTGGCCACGGCTCTGTGAACTGCTGGGGAAGATGCCGGCCTCTTCCACACCTCTAACACCGGATCCAGCAGAGCGTCATTAAATGGCAACAGAGGCTCCGCCGCAGCTGAGGCCGGATGTAGCACCTCTGTTAAAAGGTTTTGTTTAGCCTCCACCACCGGCAAAGGCAGGTCCAAAAAACTAGCTGCCTTCCGTACCACTGCATGAAAGGAAGCAGCCTCCTCAGTATATTCCCCCGGGGACGAAAGATCCCACTCAGGGGAAGTGTCCAGCCCACTGGCCGACTCCAGTCCACGCAGCCCATCACCCGAGTCCTCTAGCTCTCCTTCCTCCAGGGCTCGTTGGTACTCCTGCTCTTCTAATACACGGAGAGCACGTCTCCTCGAATGAATTCGTTGTTCAATACGCGGAGTCGACAATGCCTCCGCCGAAGTCGAAGATCGGCGCCGATCTTCAGAAGCCACCGACGCCGCGTCCGGCGCCAGAGGTAACTTCGGCGCCGACGAAAGAGCAGCTGAAGCAGATGGACCCACCGGAGTCACAGGCCGAAATCCCAACGTCGACGTCGACGGGATGGAAATCCCCGGGGCCAATCCTTCTGAAGCCACCGGAGCGGCCACCGGCGCCGACACTGGCGCCGAGCCCACGTTCCCAAAAGGGAGAAAGGGCATAAAGGGTGCCGGCCGAAGAGGCGCAGGATCACCCAAAGAAAAGGCCAAAGGCCCAGCCGGAGCACCCCCTGGAGCCATCTGTTGGAAGATGGCATACATCGCATTCAAGAATGCGGAACTATCGGCTCCAGGGGAGGGAAAAGCCGGATACTGAGGTGCCTGTCTCGGAGGCGACCCCGACGCTGGCCTCGACGTCTGCGCCGGAGAAAACACCTGAGGCTCCAATACCTCAATCACCGACGCCTGTCCAGGTGAAGTTGGAGACGCCGGAGAGGGCAACGGCGTCGAAGGATGCGGCGTAACCGTGGGACTGATCTCCCATGTCCTTCGGCGCCGATCCGAAGACCTGGAACGAGTCTCCTTCGAATGACGCCGAGATTCTCTACGGCGCCGGGAGTCTCGATGACGCCGATGTCTTGGAGAAGAAGACTTCTTGTGATGCTTCTCCTTCGATTTTGCCATAAACAGCTTCGCCTCACGTTCCTTGAGGGCCTTTGGATTCATGTGCTGGCATGAATCACAAGTCGAGACGTCGTGGTCGGAGCTCAAACACCAAAGGCAATCGGAATGAGGATCCGTCACCGACATCTTGCCTCCACACTCACGACAAGACTTAAATCCAGACTTTCTCTGCGACATTATTACCACAGCGAAAGACTACGCAGCAAAAATACACTGTAACCACAAAAGTAACAGTTGCTCCCTCGAAGATAACCGTTTCGAATGCACGGAAAAAAGGGAACTGACGTCCGCACGTCGTCGAGGACCTCTTATTGCCTGTATGACGTCAGACGGCGTCGCGTGGGCTAGAGTGACGTCCTCGTCGACGTGCAGAGACTAGTAAGAAGATTTCCGTCGAATGCTGGCGCCATGGGAGTATTCATTAGGTGAGGAATCCACAGGTAGTTGTATCCATCAGAATGTACCAGTTTGTGGGCTTTTACAAAGTTCCAACTCTACCCGTGTCTTTGAACACGCAGGCACCCCTCATCCCTTGTGTGGAATTTATGGGTACGGAGGTCTCCCACTTGTGGCAGAGATATCCAACTCGTCTCCACGAAGCCGGAATACAAGACAAAGCCCTCAACTGGATCTCCTCTTTTCTCTCCGGCAGAACCCAGAGAGTCCGACTCTCACCCTTCCGCTCCGTAGCCACCAACCTCATCTGCGGCATCCCCCGAGGCTCCTCCCTAAGCCCAACGCTGTTCAACGTCTACGTGGCACCCCTCGCACAATTGGCCCGTCAGCACAACCTCAGCATCCTCTCCTACGCCGACGACACCCAGATCATCCTCTCCCTTACTAAAGATCCACACACCGCCAAAGCCAACCTCCACGAGGGACTGAAATCCATCGCCGAATGGATGAGAAACAGCCGCCTGAAATTAAACTCCGATAAGACGGAAGTTCTCATCATCGGACGCTCCCCCTCTGCCTGGGACGACTCCTGGTGGCCCTCCGCACTGGGACCCCCACCTACTCCAGCCAACCATGCACGCAACCTCGGCTTCATCCTCGACTCCGCTTTCACCATATCCAAACAGGTCAACGCAGTCTTCTCCTCCTCCTTCAACACCCTCCGCATGCTCCGTAGAATCTACACTTGGATCCCGACGGAAACCAGAAAAACAGTTACCCAGGCCCTCGTCAGTAGCAGACTTGACTACGGCAACGCACTCTACACAGGCATCCCAGCAAAAGACATCCAACGACTCCAACGCATCCAGAACGCATCCGCCCGCCCGATCCTCAACACAACCCTGCCGATGCCACATCTCCCACCACCTGAAGGACCTCCACTGGCTCCCCGTGGACAAGAGGATCACCTTTAAACTTCTCACCCACGCGCACAAAGCACTACACGACGCCGGACCCGCCTACCTGAACAACAGACTCAACTTCTACGTACCCTCCCGCCAACTCCGCTCTGCCAACCTCTCCCTCGCCATCGTTCCCCGAATTCAACGCAAGACCTCCGGCGGCAGATCCTTCTCCTACCTCGCCGCCAAGACCTGGAACTCACTCCCGACCCCCCTGCGCCAGACCCAGGACCTCCTCACCTTCAGGAGACTCCTCAAGACATGGCTCTTCGACCGATAGCAGCTGCCACCTCCCCCCCCCCCTTAAGCGCATTGAAACCCTAACGGGTACATAGCGCGCTTTATAAATTTAATGATTGATTGATTGATTGATAAAAGGGCGTATGCCAGCCAGGAAACCCTTTGTAAATTCCTAGCAGGCATAACTGAGTTGGATATCATCTTCAGCTTACATTAATGGTCGAATTCACTTCTGTGAAAAGGCTCCTACATGTTAAAAATATCAAAGAGAAATAGACTCATCCTGTACCTTCAGTGCTGCTGCACGGCCCGTCTGCTCAATTTTAATTCTGCTCTTTGTCTGATGCTCCTTCTCACATTCTTCGGTTCTTACGGAATCCTCCGAAGGAGACAGTCGTTTTCTTGCCTCTGGACATTCTTCTGGTGTCTTTTGCTCCATTTTGCATTTTCGCCTTCTAGCAACTTAATAAAATAAATCACATTAAGCAATTAAATAAAAAGGAGACAGTTAATTGCCAATTATACGGAGGCAAATCATGTTCAAATATAATTAAGACAATGATGTTACACTAAAAGAAATCCAGAGCCAGAATCATGTCTTCAAATATTACAAGCTATACATGTTCCTTTTTTGTCACAATACACTTTTTATTTTTAAAGAGTTGTCATAACATTAAAGTACCTGTGTTTCACAACACATCGAATAACTCTCTCCCTTCTCTTCTTCTCTCCCTTTCCTTTCACTTTCCCCTCTATAACACACCCTTTACTATATGCAATACTGAAATAATGCCACAAATAATTGTTGACTATTAAGAATGTTATCTCATCATCTATTTTATATGAATAACATTGATAACTGGACTCAGGTGTACAAATAACATGTAGTGATTTGACTAACTCTTCCTTAAATTAATATAAAAGATTTTAAATTAAAAAAGGACAATTCACTCCCACGAACATGTAATCTCTTAACAGCGCAGCGTTAGTTATGGAGCAGTATCCGGCTCAATATCTTTATTCTCTGAAGAAAGAATTGCTTTTTTGCATGTTAGAACAAGCACTGGTAAAGCCAATAGGCCAGTCAGCTGAGGCTGTGTTACAATATCGAACACACAAGTCACTATCCTTGAATTGTAGATGTAAACCCATTTAGAATTTGGAGGAGTGTGTCTCTGCATTCAGTGAGCTAGCCAAAGGAAATGAAAGAGCTCAAACAGGATCATACGTTTAAAGCTGGTCTGAACAGGGCCCCCCAAAAATAAGTTTGGCCCAGTGCCCTCAAAATCCTTAAGATGTCCCTGTGCCAAATCTTTTTTTTCTACGGGCTCAGCTGCGGCAAACTGCTACCGCGCGGCTCACTGTTCAAGTGTATTTAATGTGCGCTTGGTGCTGAATAAAAGTCTACCTACACGCCATAAAACACTGCTTCTATGAGGGTTCCTCCATCACATACACTCTGCTGGCACAGATATCTGCTGCTTATGAGGCGGGCTCGCACCATCAAGCAATGGCTTGAGCATGATCATAAAATGAATTTAAAATATAAACATTTTTGTAACAGTTACATCAGCGGCGGCTGCAGCAAATCGCGAGGGTGGAGTTGGGGATTGTCGGAGGGGGGAAATTAAAATAAATAAACTGACCTTGGACCGCCCACTCCCACCATTTCCTGCTGCCTAGCTCCTATTCCCTCGATGTGGTGTTCCAGGGTTCACTCTCTGGGGGAAGGATGTGTTTGTGTTACAAGTTCAAACTCGGATGTAGGTGATCAAGCTCTTGATTTCCTATTTACATGATGCAGGATTTCATCTCCTTAAGTATATATGAACAGTTTTAACCAATAAGACCTTTTAGAAAATGTTTCTAGGGGTGCTGTACCAACTAACAGATTTATTGACTGTTATTAATGAAACATTTTTAATCCACTTCTTCTTCATAATGCTATACTATGAAAATGTGTGTGCATTCTGTCCCTAAACATGATAAAAGATGTGGTATTTGGGAGGAGAGCCAACATCAACAGTTGCTGTTTTGCAATTATCTTTAGAAATTATTTGGGAGACACGTCTATGTTAGACTATTTGGCAGATTTAGATACTAACAATTATACTTAATTCTTTTGATTTAATAATGAAAATTTTTGCTTTTTGTAATGATACTATTTTGAATGAACCCACAAGGTTATTACCTTTAGAATATTATCATATGCAGTTTATGAGAGACTCAGGGCCTCATTAAAATGACTCACAATGGCGGTCGGACCGCCGCCAAAGCAGTGGTCCGGCCTCCATATTATGACTATGGCAGAGCTGCCACGGTCCAACCGCCGGCACCATCAGGTTGCCGCCAGCCTAACGGTCTTAGTGGTTGTAATCCGCCAGGGCAGCGCTGCCTGTGAGTCCCCTTTCCATCAGGCTTGCATGGTGGTTGAACCACCATGCAAAGGCTGGTGGAAAGGTGGTGTTGGGGGCCCCATGGGGGCCCCTGCACTGCCCATGCACTTGGCACGGGCAGTGCAGGGGCCCCCATGCTCAGCCCCGTTGTGCTCTTCACTGCCCAAATTATGGGCAGTGAAAAGCACGACGGGTGCTGTCGCCCGACACATCGCAACATTGCCGCCGGCTCGTAAATGTTGTGGTGAGTGTCCTGCTGGGCTGGTGGGCAGAAACAGTATTTACCGTCCGCTGGCCCAGCTGGAACAGTGGAGGGACAGCCGCATAGACGGTCATCATGACGTGGAACTTTGGCGAGCGGCCTCCGACGCCCGCCAAAGTCGTAATGAGCCCCTCAGTCCCATTTCACCTAAAAACCCTTTAATTTCTTAATTAAAGAGCCAACATATATATTAGTTATAAGCCGGGCAAAAGAGGTGGTTTTCCATGTTGGAAAGAAGCTTGATTTTATTGAGTGGGAACACGTGCCCTACCGCCAGGCACTACCTATTGTAAATTTGTTTATAATAGTCATTTTCCCAGCCTTAGAGAAAGAGCCTTGTACTGTGGCATATCATGCTCTGCTTATAACACAGCACCTTCAGGCGTGTCATGGCTGTTAAAACTGCTCATGAGTAGCAGCAAACAGAAGCCGCAAGCCCCGAGAATATGAAGTAAACGTACTGCAGAGTCGAGTAGTAAATGTTTCTTTACAATTCTGACTTCTAATTGTTTTAACCATAATCACCAGGAGAACAGCATTTTTGATCCCTCTGAAACAGCGACTATTACTATTTTTTCCTTAGTTCTTCATTGTCAGTCACTCCAAAAAACACAGAAGTAAAACAAAATAAGTAATTGCAACTAAATATTTGGCTATGTCCTATAATTTATGCAATGGAATATCCCTTTGTGATGTTATGTTTGTAATTGATGGAGATGTATATAAAAATCATGGTAAATTTTGTGAAAACAATTATAGATGATTTTAATGCCAAAAACGAATGTAATTGCAATTGCATTTTATAGCACTTACTACACCCGAAGAGGGGCAAAAGTGCTTTGCGCTGGGTGGCACGTTGCCTGCAACCCAAGGTGAGCAGTTAGGTATGTGATTTGTTTCTATTGGCATTTAGGATTAGTCTTGTGCGCTCAAGAAAAGCATTCCATGCATTCACTGCAGTTTCTTTTTAGTAGATTAAATTAAGCAGTGTTAGGTGTGATCATAGGGTGGGAGGGGGTCTTGAAGATGTTTGGGTGGTTATTAGATGAGCTAGAGGAGGTTAAGTCTTGTTAATTTGAAAACGGTATGGCTTTCAAAAAAGGAGAGCTTGTGATCTTTGAAAGGAGTTGTGCACAAATTGGAAACATAAATTAGGAGACAGTTAGGCAAACAAACTTGCAAGTGACTTACAGATGGTTGTGACCATGGAGAAACTACATGCAGAGAATGCAAATTAAAGAAGAGGGTCATCTGAAGTAAAAAGGAGCGATAACAATCAGAAATATTTAGTAAAATATCAGTTTTTCATGCTGTTTTTTTCTGAATAATGAGGACGCTTTTGAGAAAGCATGCTATTTGAGGATGAAACACTATAAACAGAATAAACATTACTTGAATGTGAAGATGCAGTGCCATATCTGGTACTACTAACAGAGACTAGAATTGAGCGAACAGTCTGTCTGGTGCTAATCTACCTCAAGACCACTGCTTCAGCAAAGACAGCAAATAAAGTCAAGGGTTTAAAGTTTGAAGTAATGGCTGAGTGTAAACAGTGACATCTTAAGCATTTGTGAGGCCCTGAGCAAGGTATATTTCAGGACCCCCTGCTTGGAACAACTCTGAATTTATCACCCCTTTTCAGCTAATTGAAGCCCTCGTGATGATAAATAAAACGTCAGAGTTTTTAGTATCAAAGAAAGGAGATATAGTCTCCTCTCATGTTCCACTGGCACAGAAATCCATGAGGGACAGATACTTGTGATTGACTTCTCTTCCTCACTGCGCCATTGCCTCATTGCACAGTTAAGCTCATGTCCTCAGATCCCACCCCTCAACTTAAACAATAAGCAACATCTAGCCACAGTCACCCATAGGTTGCAAGTCAAAAAAGCACTGAGTGAAACTGAATATATCCAAAAACTCTGGGTCTTGCAGAAGAGAGTGGGTAACAGCTACAGAAAGCAGCAGTGACATGAGCGTAAAGCCCCCTTTGTGAGCTGCCAAGTTGCCTTGTTGCTGGGTCTTGCAAGCCCCTCACCACGCTAGTGGTCTTCAATTCCATCTGATCCACTGTGAGCTGTCAAAGGGTGGCCAGGTAGAAGGTTTAAGGCTCAAAGGTAACTTTAAATTCATGTTCCTAGGAGCCCACCAGGAGTACATCATACATTTTAACACTGCCAGAGCATCGCTAGATATCCTCCTTGTTGAGTGGAGTGTAGCTGGGCAGTGACAGGCAGAGAAGACAGCAACAGTGGGTACAGGAGTCACACACACACACTTACTAAGGCAAGACTGAGCAAGTGATTGAGTGATGAAGGGAGTCAAGTGTGGGCTTAAGCACTGAATGGCAAAACACCACTAAAGAACACTATGTCTCATGCCTTTCGATTGAGTTTTACTGAAGTGGTCAAGCTCATTGCCTTACATTGTAGATGATGATCCACAAACGCCCTCCAAATCTCTAATCCTTTATTTTCCTACTACCAATTTTGCAAATTCAAAACATCTTTGTTTGATTAGTGGACTACTGGAATACAAGACTGCTGAACATTTTCCCAGACGTGGTTTACTTGCTCACCGTGCCACTGACTTCGAACTAGCCTAGCTGATGATTGGTGATACTCTGAAACCAGCCCCAGGATGCTTGTTTCCGGTCCAGGGAGGACCAGGCCTGCCAGTTCTGGCTGGACTGTTCCCATGGGAAGCAGGGTAAAAACTGATTTGCAGATGGTTTGGCCCCAACTGGGTTAGCATGGTGAGCAAAAGAATGATGGATTAAACCCAGATCTGTGACTGGGGCGAGTTTTTGAAAAGTTTTATCACTCCGTCCATCATCCTTATGTGTTGCTAAAGTCACCCTACGTGGCCATGGTATGCCCAGACGTGGGGCTCTTGCTCACTGTGCCATTGGATTCAAGCTAGCCTGGCTGATAAGGGATGATACCCTGAAACCAGTCCTAGGATGCTTGTTTCCGGTCCCGGGAGAACCTGGCCGGGCAGTTCAGGCTGGTTTGTCCCCATAGGGGCAGGGTCAAGACTGATTTGCATATGGCTGGTACAAAACTGGGGTGGCATGGTGAGCAAAAGAACGATGAATTAAACCCAGATCTGTGACTGGAGGTTAGTGTTTGAAACGTTTTAGCACTCCGTCCATCATCCTTTTGTGTTGCTAATGGTGCAAAGACAAGTCTGTTGACCTCCATTCTACCCCTCTTTCCCAGGTTTGTTGTTTATCCTTACTCTTGCCCAGCAGGGCTCTGCTTTGGGCTCTCTCAAAGGTTATTTACCTGCTATTTCTGTGATTTCTGAGGTTGTCTGATCAACCTTTTTTTTTAACTCTCTTATTGTTACTAGGTTCCACAAAGGTGTTACTCATATGTTTTATTCATCCCTATTCATTATGCCCATATAGCATTTGAATTTGGTTCTGACATTCCTGATGTGCTCTCATTTTGAGCCTCTCTACACTTGTCCTCTCAGGCTTCTCACCTTGAAAACAGCCTTTCTTGTGGCCATTACCTCTGCCCAAAGGGCGAGTGAGCTGCAAGCATTGTCATCTAAGCCTCCCTGCCTTTCCATCTATCCTGTCAAAACAGTGCTTTGCACTAGGGCCTCCTTTCTGCCAAAAGTGGTTACGCCCTTTCTTGTATGCCAATCCATCACCTTGCCTACTATTTATCCACCCCTCATCCTTCTAATGATTAGGAGAGTCTCCAGTGCCTGGACCAAAAAAAAAGTGTTGGAATTCTACCTTAATAGTACAAACGAGTTTCAGGTGGATGATGGGCTTAAAGTGCTTGGTAAGCACTCTGGCAAATTTCAAGTATGCACCGGATGATTAGAAGCTGCCAGAATGGTATCATCTGTGACTGTGGTTGCTAGAAGATTGCAATCTTGCCTCTGGGCTGGTCTAGGATGTGAGTTGTATTCAATTGCATCAAGTCCTAATATAGATTGAGGGTTCATGTCAGTCTGCATCAGGACCTCTGACCTACTGCTATAATAGTCCATCTGTGATGCATTCTTCATGATCAAACTTCTTGCAGCTGTATGAGTGGTAATTGGGCTTGGTGCCTGTTGTGAATCAGTACCCTATTATTGTGCATGTGTAATTTACAGGTAGCATCATATTGTAATGTTTCCCTTTTACTTGATGTTTCATTTCCAGCTACTCATGTCAGTTCTCAGTTGTCTCACTGAGGTTTATGTAGTCAGTGCCCATTCTACTATGAAATTCTAAGGTAAGGAATCTACAACTAGATGTCTCTATCAAATGAGCCATTAGGTCTTCGAGCAGAGTCTTCGAAGTGTGTCGTTGTTGCGCAGCAAAGGCAAAATGAAGACCTCTACCTCAGTGGCAAAGCGTTGGTGCAATAGCGTCAATTTTTATAGAAAAAGAGCTGCAAAGTCCCCTTTCAAGGCCCAAGACTGGATGTGCACCTCTTGGCAGGACAGGACTCACAGTTGGCAGAGGCCAGCAGCTACAGGTGAGTTGGGGGAACTGTTTGATGGCCCTGAGACTTCAGAAAAGGATGCAAGTTAGCAAACCCTTGGAGTCACGTGGTTCTTATGAGGATGTAGAGAGTTAAGTCCAGTTCTTCTAACTCCTAGGCAGCAGGCCAACACAGCAAAGCAGTTAAGCAGAGTGGCAGTCTCTCCTGCCAGCACAGCAGTCCTTCCTGGCAGAATGTTCTCAGATCCAGAAGTGTAATGATTTGGTGGGGTTTAAATAATTATACCCAGCTGAGCCTTTGAAGTGGGGGAGACCTCAAAGAGAGGCCTTTGTTGTGCACAAGGTCTCTGTCTTCCTTCTCCGGCTCAAGCACTTTACAGAGGGTATTGCAGCTCCTTGTTTGGGAACCGGCACAGCCATATTCAGGTCTAAGTGTCAGCCCCTCCTTCCCATTTTACCCAGGAAGGCCTAACAGCTTGTTGATGGGCCATCATGATGTAAATGTCACACCCAAGCATGTAATTAGAGATAGGCAGAAGCACAGAATGGTCAAATTAAGGAAATGTCAAATGTCTAAAAGTGGAATTTTCAGACTTTCAATTTAAAATCTGATCTCACTATAATATGTGATTTTAAATTGTGAGTGCAGAGACACCATACTTCAAGTTTCTATCTTGTTCCATTTGTAAATTACACTTAAAAGCTGCTTCAAGGCAGTTCTAATGTTAAATTATGTGAGAGAAAGTCCTTGCAGTAGTGAAAAACAAATCTGATCATTTTTCATACTAGGACGTTAAACTTAAAAGTACATGTCTAACTTTTTAAATACACTGCACCCTGCCCTTATGGCTAACTAGGCCCTACCTTTGGGTTGACATATATTTAACAAAAATTAAGGTTTGGGCTTGGCAAGTGGGTGCACATGCTGCCAGGTCGAAATAGCAGTTTAAAACTGTGCACACAGGCTCTGCAGTGGCAGGCCTGAGACATTTTTAAAGGGCTACTGTAGTGGGTGGCACAATTAGTGCTGCAGGCCCACTAATAGCATTTAATTTACAGGCCCTAGATAGGCATAGTGAACTTTACTAGGGACTTACAAGTAAAGTGAATATGCCAATTGTATACAAGCCAATATCACCATGTTCTAGGTACAGAGAACCTGCACTTTAGCACTGGTTAGAAGTGGTAAAGTGAGCAGAATCCTACAGCCAGCAAAAATGAAGTCAGAAAATCAGGAAGTCAGAAGGCAAAAAGTAAGGGGAAACAACGCCAAGAATGCCAGGTCTAACACCACAGATATGTCATGTCATCAGCACACTTACTACATAAAAGCATGGCCAACATGGGTGAAGCTTCACTTGTATCCTGGTTATCAACCCATGCCACATACTTAATCTTGTGTTGTTCAGAGGAGGTAAAAATGGTGGCACTGAGTTAACTCACCCCATGAGATCTCCATACACAGCAATTTTGGTGCCTAGTGGCCAACCTTCTAATGTTGCTGCTCCATGTCTCAGTAAAACAGACTAACAACTTGACGGGCCCCAAACTATTGCAGGGTTATCAATGATAATATTTGAAATCGGTATACTGAAATGGACTATGGAACAGGACAAAAGGTGATCCACCTTTGAGACACCAAAAGCACAAAGACCTCTGTGACAAAAAAATTGTGACTGGGTAACAACACCGTTGAGTCCTCTGTAGGAATTAGCAGGTTTCCCCTTGAAGGCCAAAAACTAGGCTCATGCCATCAAGCACAAAACCCCACATAAGGAATCGTCCATCAGAGTTTTGAGATGGGATGTTGCTCGTCATCGGAAAAAAAAATGGAAGATAACAATTGGCTATGAACTGTCAGACAACAGGACATCTGTTGTTTACAGAAGACATGGACTCTTAATAAAATCACAATCAATGGCTATGCATCTCACTGTAAACCTACACTGAAAATCAATCAAGGAAGATCAAAAGAAGGACTTGCAATATGAACTTCAACTGTTTAGAATGCGGATATTTTAGCCTCTAGGCTTTACCCTACAATATATCAGGATAAATTACATTATTAATGGTAAAAATATTTTCTATATTTTCAATGTATACAATCTTCTCATGTAAAGGTACAGTCAGCAACAAGGTAGAGTGTATGTTTCTGTGCTATTGTGGCTGAATTAGAGCAGTTAAGATCAAACTTTAGTATAAGCAACTGACCCCCTACAACTGTGTGTATGGTGACTTCCAGATCAGACCTGTAAAGTAAGGAGAGCACTAAGAAAAAAGTAGTTGGGGGTATTCTAGCGAAATCTTAAGACCTAATAACATGAAAGGAAGCATGACTCATGTCCTTAGTTTAAAAGGCTGGCATTTGTTTTCTGAATGGCTGAACACTCTCTGAGGCACATGTAAGTAACACCTTTAGGAATGGAGAGAGAGACACAACAACATGGACTACGTCTTCATTGACGTGGAAGCATGGTCACTTGATAAGGATTGAGAGTGATCATAACCTACATTTTTACTCTATTTTTTGTTGTGGCCGTTCTTAAGATAGAAAAATAATTGAGATTACACAATTCCAAATTTATGATAGTTATTTGAAGGTGCCTCAAAATACATATTGTATTCACATGTAATAATTCTATTAACAAAGTTTTATATATGCATATATAGTGCATAATAGCATATCTGATTTGAAGAAACCCCATATTTATGCATATTTTTCATATGACAAGTTGGCCATAGCAACCTAATTTTCACAGATTTCAGTCTAACTTTACGTTCTCCGTCAGTCCAAGAAACAGGGAGGCTCCTTATTCGCAGGCAGTCAGGCAGCAGTAACTTCATATAATACCATAGGGTTAAAATCTCTTCAAAAGAAAATAGTTGTTAGGTCTAGTGTACATCCACATTCTGTTCGTTTTTGAGGATATATTTTCTGAAATACAGGAAAGAGTATATCTGCATTCTTTGTAGCACATTTGGGGAATATGTACACATGTAACAATTTCCATTATACAATCCTGGGGGTAGTGACATAAAAGTAAAATATGGTTCTGTAATATAGCTGTAGGACAGTGGAGTATTATGCAGTGGTGCTGGGTAACTCTCAAGATTTAATACTCTCACAATACCCCAAACTGGGTCCTTTGGATTCACACTAATAAATCCATAGCTCAGTCCTCGTAGTGTTTGAAAGAGCAGTCACTCTTTACTAGAGGAAAGTACTTCAGAGTACCAACGTGGTGCAGCGTTAAACAAAGGGGTCAGGAGCCAGACTGGACACCAACAAACCTTGGCAGAGGCAAATGCACTGCTTATAAACTTCGACATCCTGAAATCTGGGGGAAGCGCTAGTTGACTGAAACATGCTGGAGGACACAACTACGTTTCCTAGAAGCCATTGGCCATTGGGACTATTTACTTTTGGGGGATTCCTCGGTGGGCTCGATGGCCAGTACCCTCTTGGTTTCAGGAGTGTGGTTTCTACCTGTAGGCTACGGGGGACAAGTACATCTAGCTGAAGGGAGGTTCTAGTGATGCCTTTCAGTTGCAGAGGGGTTCTCCTTCCTTTTGTAACCAGTCTCTGGTCTGCGACAAGTCGTAGTCATTCAGGTTGGCTGCCACAGGTGCAGAGTTTTGTGTCTTTTTTTTACCATAGAGTCCTGGAGATGTAGACATGGGTTTTCCTTTGTCCTTGGTCACAGTTCCGGGATTCTGGTGTCAGGGGTGCCACTTAATTCCTAGATTTAGGGGCTTTATGGATGTGGGGACAAGTGCCAATGGGCTACTAAGCCCTGCGGCTAATTTGTCCCTCAGGTGACCACATCTGGCGGTGTGTGCGCCACCTTTCCTATCCAGAGCTCACTGTTTTGCCACTTTTCAAGATAGCAAAACCCATTCTCTACTGTACAGGCCAGGCACACCACCCTGGAATTGTGGCTAACCTTCTGGAGGTGTACACTGCCTATCTAATTTTCTCACCTGCCCAGTCGCAAATGTGCATGAGGGTGGGGGATGTCTTTGTCCTCCACTGGGGGACAGTCTATTTGAATATCGGATGCGGTGCGCCCTTTGAAGCTCACCGTCTTGATGTGCCACTTCACTAGCCTTTCTGCCAGGAAGGGAGGTGACACCTCCTGCCCAGGCAGGCCTTTGTTTCCTTGCAGGGGGTCAGAATTCTGTCCTGGCAGCAGCAGTTGCAGGCTGGGGCACAGGGAATGATGGGGCAACCAGGTGAGCAACCTCTAAGGTAGCCACCTGCGTGTATGTCACATTAAAGCTGACCTTGGATTCAAGTATGGTTTAATGAGACAAACATGACATACTTCAACTGAGCCAGAATTTGAGTTGGCATTCTCGGGGGTGCCACAAGCCAACCCATGTTATTCTATAGGCCGCTGATCACTTATAGTAGTCTTTATTTGAAAAGGCTACAATAGGGACATATACGCTTGCACATATATATATATCCACATGTTTAATATAATGCACACCGCCTCCTGGGCTTAGGAGGCCTATCTTAGGGTGGCCTGGCATATATTTAAGACAGTGCCTTGACATTGCCACAAATGGTGTATGTGATGTGGAGTGTGAGCAGTTTACACTGCTCCTGCGGTCTCCTATGGTAGACCTGCTGACATCTGTTTGCTTAGGTCACTCGGGTGCCACAATCAGTGCTTCAATCTCTGGGTACCCCTTTAACACCTATGCCCTAGGTCCCATGGTACCATATACTAGGGACTTATAAGAAGGTTAAAGTATTTGCCTATTGGTGTTATCAATTTAACCATATCTGATTTAGGGAGACAGCACTGGCACTGGGACCTGGTTAGCAGACTTCAGTGCACTTTAAGAGTTATAACCAACAGCACTGGGGCAAAAAGTGTGTGGGTGACCATACAAAAAGGGCACTTTCCTACAACAGCGCTCTTAAGTGATTTGTTTTAAGAATTCCTTTTGTTCTCACAAGGGTTTTGCTTATAATCCATAGGAGTGTAAGGGGGTTCCTATTCAGTAGGACTATTTTATTGCTCAAATAGATAAATGTTCATGTCTCTCACTGATGACTGCTTGATATAAGGCAGGACAATTGAAGAGTTTTGTTGAAGAAAAGATTTGTAGGAGCTGACTCTTGGCGCATATATTCTCTGATTAAGTATATACATACATGGCCTCTTATTGGTGGATATTTGTTTTACAAAACGGTGTTATATAATGCTAATTCACTCTTAGTTGTCTCAAATATTTTAATCAGGCCTCATTCAAAGACATTCCGTCATTTCTATATCGTATCTCCTGCCATGGGCAACAAAGAAATAAATGCATAGTTGAAAATTTTAGGTAGGTCAATATATCTCCATAGAATACTAGCTGCTTATAAACACCATGATATAAAAAAAATGTATATACTGGACCACAAATGGAAATAAGCCAGCGATTTAAACCTCACCTCTATGAAATACCAGGGTTCAGTGGCAGCTGGCATCAACAGGGGTGTGGAGGGGAGGGGGTGTGAATTTATTATTATTATTTTTTTTTAAAAGCTTACTTGTGGGGGAGACACGTTTGTCTCCCCTCCGTCCTTGTCCTCTTCCTGTTCCCAGGCTTCCAGCCCATCACAATGCTGCTGTCACCAGCAACAGCAGCATCATGGTTGGTCTGAGCGGCCTGCTTCGCCGCTCAGACTAAGAATGGGAGTCTGGGCATGTTCTCTACTCGGCTGTGCTATACAGCTGGGTAGAGAACACGCAAAGTGCACGTGTATTTTTGGCCGGCCCACACAGCCAGCCAAACAGACGTGCACTTTGTGTGCAAAAAGCCCTCCTCTGGGCCCCTCCCTCCAGCCCAGTCCCGCCCCTTCTCCCAGGAAAAATAAAATGATAATAACATAACTGTTAGAAATGGGGTCTTTGGTTGACAGTCAGGTTACCCCCTGTTCAAGCAAGGACTCTCACTATAGTCAGGGTAAAAGAGAATCACCCTCAGCTAACCCCTGCTTACCCCCTTGGTAGCTTGGCAGAGCAGTAGGCTTAACTTCAGAGCGCTAGGTGTAAAGTATTTGTACCAACACACACAGTAACTCAATGAAAACACTACAAAATGACAACACCAGTTTAGAAAAATAGGAAATATTTATCTAAACAAAACAAGACCAAAACGACAAAAATCCGACATACTCAAGTCAAGTTATGAATTTTTAAAGATTAAACTCAAAAATAGCGTTTAGAAACAAAAAATGCTTTGATGAGATGTTAACACGGCGTCGTGACGGAGTCGTTCCCAACAAGCTGACACCAGCGGCGCCGGACACGGAGTCGTGTAGACCCCCAAGTACAGTACCTTTGGTGAAGAGTGAAAACAAGCCGAGGCGCGAAGTCAGGGATCGCGGCGCCTGTGCGAAACGTTGAATCCATGGGTTTCGAGAGGCGTCGGGCACGACGGGGTGCGGCGACTTCCACGGAGCTGCAGACTTCATCGGGACTGCAGCGGCGTTGGGCCTGCGAAGAGCGTCGCGTTCCAGCGAAGGTCACGGCGTCAGGTGCAGGCAGCGCTACCGGATTCAGCGGCGGTCCGGAGTCGTCCGAAGTCGATTTCCTTGGATTTCCACCAGCTTTCATTTCAAGGGCCCAGGGACTGGATAGGGCACCACTTGTCAGAGCAGAAGTCTCTCCAGAGACTCCAGGTGCTGGCAGAGAGAAGTCTTTGCTGTCCCTGAGACTTCAAACAACAGGAGGCAAGTTCTAAATCAAGCCCTTGGAGATTTCTTCACAAGATGGAAGGCACACAAAGTCCACTCTTTGCCCTCTTACTCTGGCAGAAGCAGCACTGCAGGAAAGCTCCACAGAGCACAGTCACAGGCAGGGCAGCACTTCTTCCTCAGCTATCAGCTCTTCTCCAGGCAGAGGTTCCTCTTGGTTCCAGAAGTGTTTCTAAAGTCTGTAGATTTGGGTGCTCTTCTTATACCCATTTTAGTCTTTGAAGTCACCTTTCTTCAAAGGGGACTCACACCTACTTGTGAAATCCTGCCTTGCCCAGGCAAGGCCTCAGACACACACCAGGGGGTTGGAGTCTGCATTGTCAGAGGCAGGCACAGTCCTTTCAGATGAGAGTGACCACTCCACCCCTCCCTCCTAGCAGAGATGGCTAATCAGGAAATGCAGGTTACACCCCAGCTCCCTTTGGGTCACTGTCTAGTGCGAGGTGAAAAACAACCCAACTGACAAACCGACCCAGACAGGGAATCCACAAACAAGGCAGAGTCACAGAATGGTTTAAGCAAGAAAATGCTCACTTTCTAAAAGTGGCATTTTCAAACGCACAATCTCAAAATCAACTTTACTAAAAGATGTATTTTTAAATTGTGAGTTCAGGGACCCCAAACTCCACATGTCCATCTACTCTCTAGGGGAATCTACACTTTAATCATATTTAAAGGTAGCCCCCATGTTATCCTATGAGAGAGACAGGCCTTGCAACAGTGAAAAACAAAGTTGGCAGTATTTCACTGTCAGGACATATAAACCACACTACTATATGTCCTACCTTATCCATACACTGCACCCTGCCCTTGGGGCTACCTAAGGCCTACCTTAGGGGTGCCTTACATGTAAGAAAAGGGAAGGTTTAGGCCTGGCAAGTGGGTACACTTGCCAAGTCGAATTTATAGTGTAAAAATACACACACAGACACTGCAGTGGCAGGTCTAAGACATGATTACAGGGTTACTTATGTGGGTGGCACAATCAGTGCTGTAGGCCCACTAGTAACATTTGATTTACAGGCCCTGGGCACCTCTAGTGCACTTTACTAGGGACTTAACAGTAAAACAAATATGCCAATCATGGAGAACCAATTACGTACACTTTTTAAACAGGAGCACTTGCACTTTAGCACTGGTTAGCAGTGGTAAAGTGCCCAGAGTAACAAAAACAGTAAAATCAGAGTCCGGCACACATCAACAACCTGGGGAACAGAGGCAAAAAGTTAAGGGAGACCACGCCAAGGATGAAAAGTCTAACAATAACATTATTATCATTTTTTTTTCCCTGCCAGGGTTCCCATATCTGAAAAGAATATAACGCCTGCAGGCGAAAATTACATATCAAAAATCGTACTAGCAGGTCAGTTATTTTGTGACAAATAATACAGGTCTTCCCACAGAGCTGCCTAAATAGTTTTGGAGGGATCCGTGCCCTCTTTCCCAGGTTAGTTGTGCTTGTTTAAGTTATATTCTGGGTTTCTTATAATGTCACATGAATTTAGTTGGCAAAACATTATATTTATGGAAATAGGTCCTTAGTAGGTAGGGCATAACTGCCATCTCAATAACATTTAATTTATTTTCCCAGGGAGGGATATAGGCAAATTGTTCCAAAAAGCTAGAAGAGCCATTCTTTGATCGAGACAGTATTACTGCGGAGAGAGAACGCAGGAAGAATCCCCCTTAGAGACTAACTCATCTCACTGACATATACCACACTTATGAGAAACACACAGGACCCACTCACAAGATTGAAATGAAGGTGGTAAGAAGATATGGGGGAAAAGGACAATGAAGACTGGCAAACAGCATTGGGATCTCCAGCTGTAGTCGCAAACAAAGCCAGATATCGATTGATTCAACTTGTGGGATGGAAGACACATTCAAGCACATGATGTGGAGTTTCCCCAAACTGCAATAGTTCTGGGATCAAGTAGGTAGTTCATTCAGGGAAGCAGTTGAAATACCCATGACATTACAACCTAGGGCAGCCCTGTAAGATATACGGGACTCTATAGATCTATCACGGGGTCGTAAGATACTGATTACACAGGCTGTATGGTCCCCAAGCGGGGTATTGCTTGAAAATGGGGAGGATGGGCTGCCACCTCGCTAGTGGGATTGGCAATTAAGGATAGAACACTGTAGGTTAGCGGAGAAAGAGATAAATAAAGGCAGGGGTTGCAAAAAAAAAAAAGGTGAAAAGATTTTGGAAACATTGAGCGATTCCAACTTATGGGAATCATAATACAACAGACAGGATATTTATCATGTTAATGATGGAGTACTTCATTCGCCAAACTCTAAATTAGGCCCTTTGTATGGGAGAGGATGTCTAGCGCATTAAGACAAATACACTGTGTAGGAAGCTAGCTGTTTTTATATAGTGAACCAAAATGAGGTACACTCTGCGAACAGTCCAGGCAAACCCCAGAGTTATCACACAGGCACAAATGATATCCCATATGCTCTCTTTTGTGATAGGGTATTCAAGCAGATAGGCATGTGAGAGGGAAGTACTAATCATGTAAGGCATACAGTAAGTAAGAAACACACTCAAAGAAATCTGGCACAAATTTATAAAAACAACACATACTTTTATATAAATTTAGATACCAAGATTACAAAGGTCAGGTGAGTACTTTTTGAATTAGGAATATTTAGACTTTTTAGAAGTTGACAGTGCTTTTTTGCAGATGCAGTAATGTTAACACACACAATGCATACAGGTAGAGTACAGAGACTTATGAGACCAATCTCCTGGACTTAGGATCAATATCTGGCAGCAGCAGGGCAGATCAGTTACTCCTCACGCATCGGGTGCAGCAGGCAGGCCGGCAGAGTTGGTGCCAAGTCAGTCATGCTCCTCAGTTCTTGGTTTGAGCAGGTTTCTTGTTCACTCCTTCTTTTGTGTCTTGCGAAGTTCTGTTTTCCTGGTATCAGGAGGTCAACTAAGTAAGGGGAGTGAAGGGTGGTAGCCAATGGACTACTTATCCTTGGGGTCACTACACCCTCTAGATGACCACTTCCTGTGGAGAGTGGGCATCACCCAGTCCAGAATTCCTAAATTCCAAGAACACAAGATGGCAAAATGTCCTAAGTTGTGTCTACTTCAGGCTGGTAACCCTAGGGGTGTGTCCAGTCTGGAAGGGCGACACGCCTCCTGCATAGTTAATTTCCCACTTGTCAAGTTGCCAGATGGGCCCTGGGGCAGGTGATGTTGGTATCCTCCTCTGTAAAAAGCCAGTTCTGCATACCAAAGGTGGTGGGCTTCTTTGAAGCTCCCATCCATGGAATGTCCATCCTGCCTGAACAAGGTGTTAGCACCTCTACCCAGAGCAGGCCATTTACTAGGGACTTACAGAGTACTAAAAGGCTTGGCCACTTGGGGATCAAGTGATCAGGTGTCTTGTTTTGGGGAAGGAACATTGACACTGGTTAGCGGGAACTCAGTGCACTTCAGTCAACGTTGCATCAAAAACCCAGGGAAAAAGGGAGTGGGGGGTACGCCAAACAGAACCCAGCTTCCTTCACAATACTCTCCCCTCCCCCCACAGGCAACAGGCCGGGAGACTCGGGTGAGACTCCCTAGTCTGTCAGGCGAGGAAGAGCAAGCAAGCAGGCTGGATGGTTGCAGGGCCTACTCTGCCTTCCTTTAGGAAGCTGACCTACCACAACAGTATTATGACCCCATTTAAAATGTTCTTTGTCTGCTTTTTCAATTTCCTTGCCCAGTCTCATTTCTTTGGGATGACAGGTGTTGACCTCTGATAACCCTATCTTAGCCAGGGCAGCCTCTAGCTTACCCAAAAAGGTCATCCACATGAGTAGTAACCCCACCATGACCAACAGGATCAGGGGGCCTACTTGCTATTTGACATGGGGTCAGAAATATAATGCACCATGCCTTAGTATTGTAAGGCTTGTTGTAGGGGTGTCTTACAAATATTACATGCAATGTTTAGGGGACATGGTACACAGACTGTGTGCCATGTTGTTGTTTTTTTTTACTTTTAGGGAGCACCTTGTCAAGCAGCCTGCAATGACAGTATGCATAAATTTGGTGCTGAGCCCCTTAAAATGACACAATATGTGCTGCACCTCCTAAGGCCCCTTTTTAGTACCCATGCCCTAGGTACCAGGGGTACCATTTACTAGAGACTTACAGAGGTGCTAAAGGGCCCTGCCACTTAGAGATCAAGGGAACAGGTGTCTTTGTTTGGGGAAGGAACACTGGCACGGGGGAGCTGGTTAACAGAAACCCAATGTACTTCAGTCAAATTCCCATCAAAAACCCAGGCTAAAAAGGTAGGGGCTGTTACTGCAACCAGGCCCAGCTGCCTACACACTGGTACACACGGTACAATGGGGTACTCAATTCGCAACTATGAGGTACAAAGTTGTACTCTGGTGGTGTGTGGGGAGGGGGTAGTAGGATGGGATGGAAAAGGGAGATGGACCGTCTAGTGAGGTGAGAACTGTGTATATATTCTGTGAATTGTAATGTCAATTATTTACAGAGAATCTGCAAGTGATGCATGGTTATGTTTCAAAAATATTAATACAAATATAACAAAAAAAGCTTGTTCATATCTGCGCACAGAGCATCATCTCCCCAGATAGCTGCCATGGGATGTTATTTGAGGGTCTATGTATAATAGTGCACCAGCAAGGAATAACTGTGATTTGTACTGGGTAAGCTTATGGCCAAATACTGTGTCAAACTTGGATGTTAGATGTTGTAACGTTTTAAAAAATATGCGTGCATTGCTATATTGTCTGGTAGACTGTTATACTATTGTGAATTCCGGTACATACGACAGGGAAATTGAATCCTCTGATTTAATTATAAAACGCTCAGTTGATACAGTATAAGATATAAAACACATTGCTGTGCTTCGATTAATCTTTATTAATGCTGAATGTTTTAACCCATCCCACAAATAATTTCACAATATCCTGGACATCATCTCCCAGAGGAAATGCCATGAGATAAGATGGGATGTTTTTCAGCATTTAAAAATAAAATTACTAATGGGGTTTGAGCTTGTTCAGTCAGGCACTTCGTGGTAATCTTGTGAGGCGATGGCTCTTCTGGAAACAACGCCGTACTGAAAAGGTAACCCTAAATTCCTAATGCTGCTGCTAGCCTATTGGTCAGAGTCCTGGAATAAAGACGTTAAAATAAACGACAGATATGACAAACGAGGAGGGTATTTTGCTTTTTTCAAAGAAGATTATATAAGTGCCTGTTTCGGAGAGCTTCACAGACTCCCTACTTTTCACTGGTTATTTTTGTTATGGTTTTATATAGCTCCCTTGATATGAGATCACGACATCAGGCTTTACCTGGAGGTATGTCTTGTAGCGCCCTTTTTACTTCTTCTAAGTTGTTATCTTGAAAAATGCATTCTGTCCATACAGGTGAGAAGAGTAGAAAGACCGCAATGACAGGAATGCCCAAATTAGTGATCAACTGCAAGGTGGGAGGGTGGCATTTTAAATATAGCTTGGGAAACTTTTTGAGTAGTCTTTTCGCAATGGTTGTTTATTTAACAAACAAAAAAGTTAAGGAACAAAACTTTCACTGTTCTTATGTTGCCTTTTCTTTGGGGGCCTGGGGATGGAAAAAAAAAAAAGAAGTCATGTTACTGCATCAAAAGCCTCTTATCTAACTTTGTTTGTCTTGTCGTTTTCCAGGTGTCTTTACTGGAGAACCACGTCAGTGTACCTCGCGAAAAGAGGTTAAATCTCGGTAAGAAAACGCCCTCAGTAAACAAAAAAAGAGGGTACAGTGGATTCTAATTCTACTCTATTAGGCCCACAATAGTTCCTCCGCTATAGGCACAGTTACCCTCCAGATTCTGCCGAGTCACCAAGAAGTTTATGGGAAAATGGTAATAAAGGGGCTATGATGACTCTGGATTTAGGCATACCCACCCTGTGTCTTATTTCCACGCAGAAAAAGAAATGGTTTCTTACCTGTAACTCCAGTTCTCTCGTAGGGGTATTTCCATGATAGTCATAAGCACTGAATAGTTCCGCGCGCCTGCGGGGACCCCGGAGCACTGTTGTGTAGTATATTCTTAAGTGCAATCATCAGCTCCTTGACAAAAAGGTCTGTGAAAAACACTTAAGAATAACAATGTGCAGCCTATGTGAACAGCTACACAGGCCAAATTGTTAGAAGAAAAAAACAGTTGTAGTGTAAATTTCACGTTTAAACCTCTATTTATTCTATAAATACATAAATAAATACATTCTCATATTTTATTTACACCTCTCATGAGAATAAAACAATGTAGGGCAGTGTAGCCCATAGGCTGCCATTATACAGAATGAAAATAGAGCTGTGCCTTTAAGAAAGTAAAGTCTTCCTGTTTCCCATCATGCACAGCAAAAGGCAGTTGCCTCAGTTCTTTTTTGGAGGCTATTAACCTGACATGAAGAAAAAACAAAACATTTGTTGGAGTACCAACCTCCATAATATTCATGTTCTATGTCAACTCCACCGGGGAGGAGGGAGGGTTGCTTATGACTATCATGGAAATACCCCTACGAGAGAACTGGAGTTACAGGTAAGAAACCATTTCTTCTCTCGTAGGGGATTTCCATGTATAGTCATAAGCACTGAATAGAGTAGCAAGCCCATCCCCATAACCGCGGTGGAGTAGATATAAGAATACTGAGAAAAACATGAATCATGCAAACAAATTCTTGAGCAAAGCCTGCCCAACCTGAGCATCTGCCCTAGCGTCTGTATCAAGGCAGTAATGCTTAGTAAAGGTATGGACCGACCTCCAAGTGGCAGCCTTGCATATTTCTGCCAAAGGGACATTTCTCATCAAGGCTACAGTAGCTGCTTTCCCTCTGGTAGAGTGGGCTTTTGGCCTACCACCAAGGGATTTGTTTGCTAACTGATAACATAACATTATACATGAAACAATCCACCTGGATAAAGATTGTTTAGATGTACCCAAACCTGTTCTGATTGGGCCATAGTTAATAAAAAGCTGTTGTGATTTTCGTAAGCTTTTTGTCCTGTCCAAGTAAAATTTCAATACTCTCTTTACATCCAGAGAGTGCAGAGTTCTCTCAGCAGGAGTAGCTGGATTCTGAAAGAAAGTCGGTAATGAAATTGTTTGGTTCACATGGAAGTCGGAGACTACCTTAGGTAAAAATTTTGGATGAGTTCTCATTACCACTTTTGCAGAATGAAAAACCGTGTAGGGTTCCTGAGCGCAAAGGGCCTGGATTTCGCTGACCCTACGCGCTGAAGTGATTGCCACCAGAAAAGCAGCTTTCCATGTGAGATGTTGCAGCGATGCCTTATGTATTGGCTCGAATGGCGGCAGCATCAGACGTGATAAGACAACGTTCAGTTCCCATGGAGGAGAAGGCTTTCTAATGGGGGGAAAAACCTTCTTTAAACCTTCTAGGAAATCCTTAATAATCGGAATCCGAAAAAAGGAAGTTTGTGAAGGACTCTTTCTGTATGCTGTGACAGCCGCCAAGTGAACTTTTATTGACGACAGTTGTAAGCCCGATTTTGCCAAACTTAACAAGTATGGCAGGATAGATTGTTCTCCACAGGAAACCGGGTCAATGTTGTTGTGTAAACACCAAATGCAGAATCTCTTCCACTTGCTTGCATAGGCTGATCGTGTGGAAGGGCGCTTTGCTTCCTTCAGAATTTCCATACAATCCTGAGGTAGGTTCAAGTGTCCATATTGCACTAGCTCAGGAGCCATGCTGCCAAACTCAACGATGAGGGGTTGGGATGAGATATCTGCCCTCTGAACTTCGTGAGAAGGTCCGGACGATATGGTAGCCTGATGTGTGGTTTGAGTGACCGGTGAAGAAGGTCTGGGAACCACCACTGGCGTGGCCACTCCGGAGCAATTAGGATCATTTTGGTCTGAACATTGGACAGCTTCTGGAGGACCGCCGGAATCAGGGGAAGCGGTGGAAAGGCGTAAAGAAATGCTCCTGACCAGCTTATCCACAGGGCATTCCCCAGTGTCCCTGGATGGTAATATCTGGAGGCGAAGTTTTGGCATTTTTTGTTTTCTGGGGTTGCGAATAGGTCTGTAGAGGGGGTACCCCAGAGTGCGAAAATGGAATGAACGACGTCGTCGTGTAGTACCCATTCGTGGTTCTCGTCCATTACCCGACTGAGGGCATCCGCTTGAACATTCTGGATGCCGGGCAGGTGAGTTGCCACTAGTGACAGGTTCCTGGCTAGAAGCCAATGCCAGATTGTCTGAGCCTCTCTGGATAAAATTCTGGACCTGGTGCCTCCTTGTTTGTTCACGTAGTACATAGTGGCCACGTTGTCTGTCTGGAGAAGGAGAGTTTCCGTTCTCAGAGAGGGAAGGAAGGCTTTGAGCGCAAGGTGGACTGCGCGAAGTTCCAGCAGGTTGATGTGATAGAGACTCTCTCTCTGTGACCACTCGCCTTGGACTCGAAGATGTTCCATGTGCGCCCCCCATCCGATCAGTGACGCATCTGTTACGATGGTTTGAGATGGGGGCCGTTGTTGGAACGGAATCCCCACCAAGAGATTGCTGGGTAAACACCACCACTTGAGGGATTGTAGGGTGTGAGGAGAAAGAAGGACTTTGTTCTCCCAATCGTCCCTCAGTTGACACCACTGATCCTCCAGGTTTTCCTGCAATGGTCTCATATGGAGGCGAGCATTGGGAACCAGATGGATACAAGACGCCATCGAGCCCAGTAGAGAAGCTATTATTCTTGCAGTGGCTTGAGGTCTTTCCTGCAGTTGTTTGCACTTCTGGAGAATCGATAACCGTCGTTCCTCCGAAGGAAACACCTTTCCTAGCCTGGTATCTACAATGGCCCCTAAGTAATGCAACCTCTGAACAGGTGTTGCTGTAGATTTCAGGAGATTGACTTGAAGACCAAGTTTTTGCAGCAGTTGTAGAGTCCATTCGAAATGTTGCTGTGTCTCGAGACAACTGGAGGCCTTTATGAGCCAATCGTCTAGATAGGGGTAGACGAATATTCGCTGTTTCCTCAAGTGGGCGGCTACTACCGCCATGCATTTGGAAAAAGTTCTTGGCGCTGATTTTAGGCCGAAAGGTAGAACTGCAAATTGGTAATGGCGTTTTCCGACAGTGAACCTTAGGAATTTTCGATGTTTCTTGGTTACTGGGATGTGAAAGTAAGCGTCGCAAAGATCTATCGCACATAGCCAGTCGCCCTGACGTAGATGTGGATAAATTTGGTGTAAGGCTAACATCCTGAATTTTTCTTTGCGAATCCATTTGTTTGCTGTCCTCAGATCTAAGATGGGACGAAACTCTTGTTTGTCTTTTTTCGGTACAAGGAAATATCTCGAATAAATCCCCTTCCCTTGCTGGCTGATGGGAACGGGTTCTATGGCTCTTTTTTGCAATAGGATATTGACCTCTAACTGTAGAGCTTCGAGATGGCGGTTGGCTGTTTTGGGTGGAACAGATGGTGGAGGACTGGTGAATCTGAGAGCGTAACCATGTCTCACAATATTCAATACCCAGGCGTCTGTTGTGATGCGTAGCCACTCGTCCAGATGATTTGAGATACTTCCCCCTACCGGAGTGGATAACGGAGGAGGGGGAAGCAAAGATTCAGGGCTTAGACGTGGGAGCCTGTCGAGTTGCCTGAGTTTGAGGTGTTGAACGACCCCTTGTCGACCTTCGCTGAGTAGAGAAACCCCTTTGATACTGCTGTTGTTGCTGTTGCTGGGGGCGCGAAGACATCCAGTGTGGCGACTGATACCGGTGGGTGAAAAGTCGTCGTTGATATGGCCGGAAAACCTTTCTTTGTTCTTTCGGTCTTTCCATCCCTACCGCTTTCAAGGTATCTAGTTCAGCTTTCATTCTAGCCATCTCGTCATCGGCATGAGAACCGAACAAGGTGGAGCCCGAGAAAGGCAGGTTTTGTATTCTCTGCTGCGCTTCAGGTTTGAGTGATGTAAGTCTCAACCATGCATGCCTTCTGAGCGCTATCCCGTGTGCATAATTGTGTGCGGATAGCACCGAAGAGTCAGCTGCAGCACTTATAATTTGGTTAGACACCATGGATCCCTCACCCACGACCTCCAGGAAATCTTCCCTTTTATCCTTAGGAAGATGTTCCGCAAACTGTATTAAAGAGTCCCAGAGGGCACGATCGTACCGCCCTAATAACGCAGTAGCGCTGGCTGCCTTCATCGTGACGGCTGCAGTAGAGCATACTTTTCGTCCTGCAGCATCTATCTTTCTGCTCTCTTTATCTGGAGGTGAAGAAGAAGATGGTGAGGTTGAATGCAGTTTCTTTGCCGCTACTATGACCACCGAATCAGGAACTGGGTCCGACCTCAAGAATAGAGGATCTTGTTCTGGTGGACGATATTTTTTAATAAGTCTGGAAGGAGCAGACTTTGTTGCGGCCGGTGCAAGGAAAATATCCATTGCTGGTTCAAGGAGACCTGGAACCAGTGGAAGCAAAGGTCTGGAAGATGTCCTGTGATGCAAGGTCTCGAAGATCACTGACGTCGATGGGGCAGGTACCGCCAGCGGGATGTTCAGCTTGGTTGCCCCTCGTACTAAGACCTCCTGGAACGTATTCACATCATCTATGGGGGACACTCTCGGGGACGGTGAGTCCGATAGGGTTGGAGAGTAGTCCCGTGTAGACGAAGAAGAACGCCTGTGATGTGAATGCTGAGATCTCTGTGGGTCATGACGGTGTCGAGAGGAAGAAGAGCGTCTAGAGGAATGTCCCGAACGTCTTACAGACCGCGTTGGAGTCCTCAAAACAGACTCTACAGGCGGAGCCGGAAGAGGCGCCGTAGGTGTTACCGGCGTCTGTGGCAATGGTGATTGTCGAGGAGAGAGTTGTGGAGACGCTGGAAAAAGGATGATTGAAGCCGAGGATTCTGAGGTTGTATAAACCCTCCTAGGTCTTTTTGATTGTCTCGACGTCGACACACTCCTCGACGTCGAAGTACGGTGACGGCGAGTGTCCTTCGCCGTCGATTCTTCTCGCCGTTGAGAATCTCTCGACGACGACCCTCGACGTCGCCGTGATGACGGTGAACGTCTACGACGTCGAGCACCCCTCGACGTTGATCGATCGCGCCGTTTCGACGGCGAACCGGATTCAGATCTCCTCGACGTGGAACGTCCTCGCCGTGTCGACGGTGACCCAGATCTCGACGGCGAAAGTCCACGCCGTCTCGACGGCGAAATCGTCGTCGACGGCGAGCGATGTCTCTTTCTCGCCGGCGAACCACTCCTCGACGGCGAGCATGTTGGCGCCGTTCCTTGCCTCGACGTCGACGCCCTCGACGTCGTCGGAGACCTGTGCCGTTTTTGAGCCGGTCTGGTCGGAGTTATAGAGGAACCAGTGTGAGCCCTGGTAGAAGACTGACCTTCTCCTCGCTCTGTGGTAGAATGACCACTTTTCCTCCTGTCCTCTTTCGCCTGGAGTCGGATCTTCTCCCTGTCACGAAGGGTCCTTCTGGAGAAGGTTTTGCAGATGTCACACGACTCCGGTTTGTGGCTGGATGGAAGGCAAATTATGCAGACCCGATGTGGATCTGTTTTGGCCTTTTTTCTGCCACAAGAAGGACATTTGTCAAACAGTGAAGGCATTTCTGAAGTAGAAAAACCTCAAAATTCTGTCAGAATCTAACAGAAAAAAGCAGAAAATTATCACTCAATGTTAAAAACGTCGAGTGAAAATGAAATTCAAAAGATTTTAAATGAATTTCTGTCACAAAAGGATTTTGTGAGGTAGAGCTCAATGCTTCAGGGTCCTGTCAGAAAGGAGCCGGAAAAAAGAACTGAGGCAACTGCCTTTTGCTGTGCATGATGGGAAACAGGAAGACTTTACTTTCTTAAAGGCACAGCTCTATTTTCATTCTGTATAATGGCAGCCTATGGGCTACACTGCCCTACATTGTTTTATTCTCATGAGAGGTGTAAATAAAATATGAGAATGTATTTATTTATGTATTTATAGAATAAATAGAGGTTTAAACGTGAAATTTACACTACAACTGTTTTTTTCTTCTAACAATTTGGCCTGTGTAGCTGTTCACATAGGCTGCACATTGTTATTCTTAAGTGTTTTTCACAGACCTTTTTGTCAAGGAGCTGATGATTGCACTTAAGAATATACTACACAACAGTGCTCCGGGGTCCCCGCAGGCGCGCGGAACTATTCAGTGCTTATGACTATACATGGAAATCCCCTACGAGAGAAGGAACATTATGAACAGTTATTCGTGCGGTGCCTTACCTGGCACCGTCTAGTGTGGTTAGCTTTGTTCGAACCCTTCCTGGGCCTCTATTATTATATTGTTTCATCATAGTGTCTCTGAGGAGTTCCAAATAAATAAATAAAACATAAAAGAAAACCTACCTCCACTTACACTATCCTCCCTCCTCCTGCTATTTAATTTGCACAGCGCCGGCACACACCAAACTTGTAACAGATTCCAGGGGTGTGGCATGCTATGCAGTGCTTAATTTGAGCTGGTGGTTTCCGATGCGAGGCACCGGCACTCATTTTTGAGGGCTGACACTTATTTTTCTGCCTCAAGCATTTACTGCAACCAAAAGACATATATGAGAAAGGTGGAGGAAGAGAAAATAACGTGTCACAAAAGGCAGAAATCTACAAGACTGAGTTGAAGGTGCCGGGAGTGGTTATCAATGGATTGGAGATTGGAGAGGCTCATCTCCGGGTTCTCCCCTGCCTCATGCTTCTTCCTCTTCTTCCTCATATAGCTCCCTTTTCAGTGTTGCTGGGACCCCATCCAATCCAAAAGGTCAAATGGTTAACTGGAATAACCCGTTGGGAGTAGGGAAAGCTGTTTTTTCTTTATCTTTTGGATTAAGAGGTATGTGAAAGTAACGGTTACAAAGGTCCAGGGTGCTAATATATTGAACCTGTCCTAGGTTTTCAATCATTTCATCTATTCTAGGAACTGGATATGTATCAACTTTGGATATTTTGTTAACTTATATGAAGTCAATGTAAAATCATATCATACCATCCAGTTTTTGAATCAACACCATTGGGGAGTTCCATTCACAATAGGAAGCTCCGCTAAATCCTAAAAGTAACATATTCTGCACTTCTTCATTTATCGCTGTTCGTCTGGCCTCCGGTATGGTGTTGATCTGATTATCTTACTGGTTCCTTGGTGATAATATGTTGTATTACACAGTGCTTAATTTGTAAATAAAAATGTGCCGGTGCCCAAAGCCCACCTCCTAAACAAGCGGCTGCTGCAATTAAATGTGTGAACACGGCATACTGAGTCAGGGTAATCCTGAAGCCATCTCGGGCCTCTTCAATCCATTTAAAGCCGCTCCCTTCCCCCTCAGCTCACTCTTGCAGCTTTCTACTTTCTCCCTTTGTCACGCTTTTTTTATTTTTCCCTTCACCCGTCTTTCCCATATGTATCTTTTGCTCGCAGCAAATGCTTGAGGCCGAAGAATAAGCCCCAGCCCTCAAAAATAAGTGCCGGTGCTCAGCACCGGAAACAACAAGCACAAATTAAGCACTGGTATTACATTAGTTCGGACTGGTGTAAGGGAAAAAATATTGGTTAAGGTTTTAAATCAGTCACAAGTTTGCTCATCTTCTTCCCATCTAGTTGGTCTATGCATCCTCTCTAAAACTCAGGTTGGCACACAACTGGTGTGGTATATGTCATGGGGGCAGTTCCCTCCAATTTCTTTAACAGATTTAAATGGTAAATCTGAGATTTTTCTCAACCTTTATTCCTCCTCTATATGTTTCAGGGGTAACCTGAGCAAGTGTTTGTAAGGATCCTTGTCACTCACTCAGCATTTTAATACCTGTCATATGAAGTAACCGAAGAACTAAATCCTTGGTTGGAAAGTTCTTAACTTGGCCTGTTGATCGTAGTGAGTTTTCTGTTACCTCTGTCTATCCTCTATATTTTGAATGACAATTTCCCTTAACCAGTTCCGTGCGTCAGATGACTGAGAGCTGCCTGACGCCACTGTGGTTGTGTGCTTCGGATGGCTCCTGGCTGTCCCTGCACACAGCACTGGAAATTAGTCTGGTTCAGACACCAGAGAGATTTCCTTTACAAAGAAACAGTCTTGGGAGCTGGGGTAGAGCTTTACAGCTCCTGGCACTGTTTCTATTTTTTTAGTGAAATGAGGATTAGCGCTTGCAGCGTGCTGAAGTCATTTAACTGAAAACAAAAGTGAAGTTAGCTGATCGGCTCATTTAACTTTCTCTGCTTCTGTGCTTGCAGGCATATCTCAGCCCCGGAGCACCGAGACAGACGGGAGAGGTATCACAGGAAAGGGTAGAATCTCCCCTTTCCAATGGTACCCCTCTGTAGTGGATTCCTGCTTGTGGATTGCCATCGGAGGGCGATCCCAAAGCAGAAATCCATCACTAGACACCATGGAAGGGGAAGCATCCCACTGGGCACTAGCTTTTGCTACCCCTGACTAGTTTTAGGGAATTCAGTCTTTCTGCCTCCCCTGGAGAACAGAAGAGGACAAAAGCCCCAGATCTGATCTTCCCTGAGGGGGGTCAGAAAGAGCACAATTCTTTTTTAGCTAGTGTGATGGGGTGGGAATGCCCAAAATGAGAATGTTAATGATCCCACCCTATTTTAATCAATGGGCACAGTCTTTCTGCCTCTCTGGGGGCAGATGGGTATTATTACTCCTAATCGAAAGCCCACTAGACACCACCTGGGAAAACCTACCAGATAGAAACACTTCAGAAAGCTAGACACCTGGGGGAGTCCAGGGTGGTGTGCTCTACATGCACCCACACTATTTTCTTACCTATAATGCACTGCAAACATCCAACTTAAAACATAAAAGAGGCAGATAAGGAGGGTAACATAGTTATCATGAGGAAAAATGACTACATTGGTAAAATTAATAGGCAACTGCCGGATACTGCAGCTTATTAGAATCTCCACAAGAATCTCATCAGTGTTATCACTAACACCATTAGGAATAGACTTTCAATGGTGGGATGCCTGCCTTATCACAGACTTAGAATACAAATACTCATTCAATCCCATACCACGGGCACCATACATCTATATTTTGCCCAAAATACACAAACCTGATCCATTTCCCCTGATGGGCCAGTTATTTTAGGTATCAGATCCCCCACAGAATATATATCTGAATATACTGATATATTACTGCAACCTGTTGAACATCATTTACCATCTTATATACAAGACACTAAAGACTTACTGAACAAGTTGGAGGTCTGACACCTTTTATCTTGTCACTCTGGATGTGGACTCTATATACCTGTATTCCTATGGAGAAAGGCGTAACTGCTCTAGCTGCTACTTTGTCCTCCAGAGATGCTAGTTTGGCTGAACACACAAATATGATTATTGATCTTGCTCAATTGGTGCTAGAGAATAATATATTCCTTCATGATAGAACTTGGCACAAATAGGCACAGGGGGTGGTTATGGGTGCAAAGTTTTCCCCATTATATGAGAACATCTGCATGGGCAACTTTGAGAAGGTACACTTGTGGTCACTTAGTTCTCCTCCTTTGACTGAACATATCCTCTTATTGGTGTCACCACTTTGATGATATATTTGCTATCTGGACTGGAGATACCCTCCTCCTTAGTGATTTGTTCGCTTATCTTAATAACAATGAATACAATCTGACTTTCACTATAAATACCTACCCTAGAGAGATTGAATTCTTGGACTCATACTATATGTTGACAACAGCAGAAAAGCATCCAGGCTTTATAGGAAACCTATGGCATGCAATGTATTTTTGCATGTGCAAAGTGCACATCCATCCTTTCAAATAAAAGGGATTCCATTTGATGGAATGACTCAGTTGAGAAGGAATTGTAGCAATGACACAATAGGGGTCATTACAACCCTGGCGGACGGTGTTAAAGTGGCGGTAAAACCGCCAACAGGCCGGCGGTAAAAAAAAAATGGAATTATGACCGTGGCGGAAACCGCCAACAAAGACAGCCACTTTAACACACCGCCCGCCACGGCGGTACAGACAAGCAGCGCGGCGGTCACCGCGAAAAGACAGGCAGAAGACAATGTACCGTCCATAGTATCACAACCCGCCAAACCGACACCTTTTCCGGGACGGTTTCACCGTGGATAAAAACACGGCGGAAACAGCTTTGGCAATGGGAAAACGCTCACCTGAACACATCCCACGAGGAACAAGGACTCCATGGACCCGAAACTCCAAATACTCCCTGCCCTTGTCTTTCTGCTCCTCTACGACCATCATCTACGTAGGCGCCGAAGACAACGGTGAGTACTGCACCTACGACATAGGGGAGGGGGGAGGCAAAAGTTAGGGGGACACCCACCAAACACCCCGACCCCCACCCCCAACCTCGCATTATACAACATACACACCAATGCATTCACAAAAATCAGAGTAACAACCTACAATCCCCCCGGAAGAATGAAAAGACAAAGCAAAATTCGGTCAAACATTGTAATGTGGCAATATACATGTCATACAAAAATATACAGATATATATGAAAATCAGTCATAATAATATACAGTACGAGAAGTAGTGCAGATATGTACACAACAATGTCTGTGCACCAACAGTCCAAAAATGCATGTGCGAGGCCCACAAAGGATACCTGACCACAATCAGAGAGAACACTGCCGGGGCATCAGATAGAAATACTACAGGCACCTCAGGGGGAATGGAAGGGGGGGCACCTCAGCCGGATGACTGCAAAGCCAGATCCACGACGGGGCTCCATGCCCATTTATGTATCCTGGGGAGTGCAAAGCCACAGTCTCTCAAGTCTCTACAGTGGGTGGCTTGCCCACTGTGCCATCCTAGGGAGTGCAAAGCCACAGTCTCTCAAGTCTCTACAGTGGGTGGCTTGCCCACTGTGCCATCCTGGGGAGTGCAAAGCCACAGTCTCTCAAGTAGATGCAGGTCTCCACTGGTACTGGGGGGGACTGGTGCCCAGAGTGCTTCATCCTGTGCAGGACAGACAGAGTGGATGCAGGTCTCCACTGGTTCTGGAGGGGGACTGGTGCCCAGACTGGATGAGTCTCCCTGTGAAAGTTCCTGTCCTGTCACTGTCCCAGCTGCAGATGGGATAAGGATGCCTGATGTGGCGGTCTATTCAGTCCTACCCGGTGCTTGCCCTGTTCAGCGGTGCTTTGCCATGGCGGTCTTTGCCCTGTTCAGCGGTGCTTCGACATGGCGGTTCAGGACTGTTCAGCGGTGCTTTGCCATGGCGGTCTTTGCCCTGTTCAGCGGTGCTTCGACATGGCGGTTCAAGACTGTTCAGTGGTGCTTTGCCATGGCGGTTCTGGTTCGGACATTGGTGTGTGGCATGACGTTCCCTACACTGGGCATTGGTGTGTGGCATGAAGTTCCCTACACTGGCCATTGGTGTGTGGCATGATGTTCCATCATAGCCCACCTGGGTTGTGGCAGCCGGGGCCCTCCTGGGCTGTGACTCCGGCGGTGGTCTCCTGACCAGTGACGATACTTGTGCCCTCCTGAGCTGTGACTCCGGCGGTGGTCTCCTGACCAGTGACGATTCTTGGGCCCTCCTGGGCTGTGACTCCGGCGGTGGTCTCCTGACCAGTGATGATACTTGGGCCCTCCTGGGCTGTGACTCCGGCGGTGGTCTCCTGATCAGTGACGATACTTGGGCCCTCCTGGGCTGTGACTCCGGCGGTGGTCTCCTGACCAGTGACGATACTTGGGCCCTCCTGGGCAATGACTCTGGCGGTGGTCTCTGGACCAGTGACGACGGTGCTGGAGGTTGTGTCTCGACCGCCGGAAATGATGGCACACTTCTCCGCCGTGACACTCACAAAAGGCTGGGCAGACTTCCTCTGGCCCTTCCTCACCTTTGGTGGAGTCACAGCTGACTCTCCAATCCCCTTGGAACCCATGTGAGTTGTTTTCCCACCAGGAGTCTTCACACGGTCCCGTCGTCCACTCTCCAATTTTAGAGCCTTTACAGGGGGTGGGCTGCCAGTGCCTTGGCTCCGGGTCATACTGCCTGCCCTGGTGGCCGGTGCACTCCACAAACCTTGAACAGGCACCACTGGTATTGGAGGCTTTTTGGCTGAGGCGCTACGACGGGACTGATGAATAGGAGAGGGGGGGGGGCAAAAAGGTCAACTTTACAGAGGGACAGTTTCTGATGAACACTGGGATCAGTAGTTGGAGGGGGGCCTGGTAATGGAGGAAGAGGAGGTGGTTGTCGGAGGTGTCACTTTAGGTGTTTTGGGTGCAGGTGCAGGTACTGGAGGCTGTCGTGAGGTGGATGGATGTTGGGTGAGTGATTGCCGGTGTTTGGGTACTTTGGGAGGGGGCGTCACAGACACACTGGGAGAGGACACAGGGGACGTGTAAATGGAAGTGGAGGTGGTGAGTGCAGGTGAGCGGCTCGTGGTGCTGGGTCTCCTTGTGCGATTCATGGTGCCTGTAGATGTGGTGCATGCAGGTGTGTGTGTAGACGAGACTGGGAGGGAGGAGGGAGAAGGGAGAAGAGGAGGAGGGGGACACAGTGGAGGCAGTGGATGCTGCTGTGTCTGTACGTGGGTGAGGCTTGCGTGAGTGCCTGTGGGTTGTGTGGTGCTTATGTTTGCTTGAGCTACCTGTGTGTGCTGACCTGTGTGCATGCTAGTCTGTAGGTGTGCTTGGGATGGGCTGGGGGACAGGAGATTGGGTCTGGGTGGAGGAGGTTGGAGGGGGGAGGCTAGACACAGGGACAATGGCTGCCATCAGTGCTGAGGCCAGAGATTGCAGGGTTGGCTGAAGGACAGCCTGACCAGAATGAATGCCCTCCAGGAATGCATTACCGTGTTGTAACTCTCGTTCTACACCCTGGATAGCATTCACAATGGTAGACTGTCCAACAGTGAGTGACCTGAGGAGGTCAATGGCTTCCTCACTGAGGGCAGCAGGGGTGACTGGGGCAGGGGCTGAGGTGCCTGGGGCGAAGGTGATGCCCACCCTCCTGGGTGAGCGGGCACGGGGCGAACGCTGAGGGGCTGCTGGGAGGGCGGTGCTGGTAGGGGAGGTGGCGGCTGTACCTGTAGAAGTGGGGCGCACAGATGGTGCCACCACCACAAGGGAGCCCCCATCGGCGGACGAGTCCGTGTCGCTGCTTGGTGATCCGGTGGCCGACGTGAAGCTCCCCTCGCCCTCCGTCCCACTGGTGCATTCAGAGTCCATGGTGTGGCCCTCCATGGCCATGTGGGATGCAGCTCCCTCGTGCTCCGGTGCCACTGTACCTCCGCCTGAGGATGCTGATGTACAAAAGGACAGGGAGAGCAGAAAAAGGGGGGGAGACAGAAGAAAGAGTTTTAGTGCATGGCATACCGCTACCGTTGGCGGACAAGACAGACACAGCACCCCCCTGCATTACGCCGTGCTCCTGCCCTCTGCACATGCAATTCCTGGGATATGGCCTACATGGCAATGGTGGACATCTGCGCACATGGATGCCACAGGGGCAACTATACCTCGACTTGGCACTCTGCTGAGGTGGGGTAGAGTGCCACATGGCCTACATTACGGAGGGGCCTTGCCTACCGAACTCGCCCTGGCCTAGGAACACCCACAGCCCACCTCCCCCACCCAGACACCTCCACTGCACGCCAAGTCCGCAGAATGTGTCTGCCTGTGTCTGCTGTGATGCCCCCAAGAGCCCATCCAACTCAGGGTAGGCCACCGCCAGGATCCGGAACATCAGGGGGGTAATGGTGCGACGGGCACCCCTCCCACTTTGGGAGGCCATCCCCAGCTGAGCCTCCGCCGTCTTCTTGCTGCAGCGGCGAATGCCCTCCCATTTCTTACGGCAGTGGGTGCCCAGTCTCTGGTGGGCCCCCAGGATCCGGACCTCCTTGGCGATGGCACGCCAAATGTCCCTCTTCTGGTGGGCGCTGACCTACATGACATGCACAAGGAAAGAGGAACAGTCATTAACAACTGCGCCGTCGTTGTGAGTGGCCCCCTCCCTACTCTGGCAATGTGGCCCATTCATTCCCATGCATTAATGTACTATGAACTCTGCCCCCTTCCCTCTTCCAACCAGCCCTCTCCACCCAGGCCTAGCCCATACCACGTGCTCCCTGTGCACTAACCTGTTGGTCTGGAGGACCGTAGAGTAGCGTGTACTGGGGGAGGACCCCGTCTACCAGTTTCTCCAACTCCTGTGCAGTGAAGGCAGGGGCCCTTTCCCCAGACGCAGCAGCCATCGTCGCTTCCAGACCGAGGTCACAGCAGCACTTGCAGTGTAGGTCCTCTCCTGTCGAAGGTCAGCTATCTAGTGATTGAACAGATAGAAAATGGCGGTGACGTCTGCGGCGGTTACGTCCGCGGCGGTGCGCATCGTCACCGCCGGCGCACCTGTTCATTGGCTCCTGGGACCCATAGGGTCCAATGTTAACCAATGCAGCATTGCGCCGCGGTCTACAACCGCCTACCGCGACGGTGTGCAACGCCAGCGCAGTTACCCCACAATCCCATTGTCCCAGTTTAGAGGTCAGGCAGCCGCCATTTCAGGGGCCCACATGGCTTCATTTACCTCTGCGTCACACATAGCTAGGCCTACACTCAACATACATACAGGAAGGGTTCTGTGAGTGGTGTAGTCTTGTGTGTAGCTGTGGGTACATACCTGGAGGAATAATGACTGATTCTTCGCTGTTGTCCTTCGTAGGCACCGTCAGCTTGGGCAGTTGAGAAGATGGCGGAATCCTCCGGTGTACCGACCGCTGGTGGACCTGTTGACAATGGAAGAGCGACATGTCATCATCACCTACCGGTTTGACCGTGCCACAATCCAGGAACTATGTACCCAGTTGGAGCCAGACCTGATGTCACCAATCCGCCATCCGACTGGAATCCCCCCTGACATGCAGGTGCTGTCAGTGCTCCATTTCCTTGCAAGTGGGTCTTTTCAAACAACAGTGGCCATGGCATCAGGGATGTCCCAGCCTATGTTTTCCAATGTGTTGTCCAGAGTGCTGTCTGCCCTGCTGAAACACGTAAGGAGATACATCATTTTCCCCGAGGTGGCAGATTTGCCTACAGTGAAAGGTGACTTCTATGCCCTTGGACATATCCCCAACATCATAGGTGCCATTGATGAGACCCATGTAGCTCTGGTCCCCCCCCCCCCACAGGAGTGTACAGGTGTACAGGAAGAGTTATCATTCAATGAATGTCCAGATGGTCTGTTTGGCAGACCAGTACATCTCGCAGGTAAATGCTATGTTCCCTGGCTCAGTGCATGACGCCTACATCCTGCGAAATAGCAGCATCCCTGATATGATGGGCCAACTCCAGAGGCACCGTGTATGGCTATTGGGGGACTCTGGTTACCCCAACCTTTCCTGGCTATTGACCCCAGTGAGGAATCCCAGGACGAGGGCAGAGGAACGCTACAATGAGGCCCATGGGCGGACTAGGAGGGTGATCGAACGCACCTTCGGCCTCCTGAAGGCCAGGTTCCGGTGCCTCCATATGACAGGTGGATCCCTATTCTACTCACCGAAGAAGGTGTGCAAGATCATCATCGCCTGCTCCATGCTCCATAATTTGGCTTTGCGACGCCAGGTGCCTTTTCTGCAGGAGGATGATCCAGATGACGGTGTTGTTGCAGCTGTGGAACCTGTGGACAGTGATGAGGAGGAAGCTGAGGAAGAAGACAACGACAACAGGGAGTCAGTCATACAGCAATATTTCCAGTGACACACAGGTGAGAACATTTTCATGTTTAACATTAGATTAACTTTCACACGTCTACCTCTATCCTGTTTGTCGATTACAATCACTATTTGGTAACAGAGTTATACCTTTCCATTACGGTTTCACAAGTGTGGTTACCAACGTGTCATCTACTTGCATCCTTCAAGGACTTGTGATGTGTGACATAGGTATGTTAGCCTTACAATGGGAAACGCATTATCACACTGTCATTGATAATACATATTTACTAAATCACAGACTGACTCCAGATTGTTTTGTGTTTCAAGGGTGTTTATTGAAGTGCTAATTATTGGAGGGGGTGGTAAAATGGTGATGGGTGATGGTGGAGGAATGTCCATGGCAGAGTCCAGTCTATTAGTCTCACAGGTGCACTGCCCATCTGGGCATTGGAAGTGGAGCTGGGGCAGCTTAAGGATGGACAGGGTAACAAGGTGGTACAGTGGGAGGACAAACAGGGTGGTCTCATTTCCTGGCGGGGTCTTGCCATCTTGCTCTGTCCTGTTCCAGGATCTCAGGGACCGCTTGCGTGGTGGTTGTCCATCTGCAGGGGGTGGGGTGCTGGTGTGTTGGTCCTGTGGCGGGCATCCTGTCCACTAGCGCCGGCGGAGGTGGTGGGCAGTTCATCGTCCTGGCTAGTGTCAGGTGCCCCTTGGAGTGCCACGGTGTCCCTCATGGTCTGCTGTATGTCCTTCAGCACCCCTACGATGGTGCCCAAGGCGGAGCTGATGGTCCTGAGCTCCTCCCTGAACCCCAAATACTGTTCCTCCTGCAGGCGCAGGGTCTCCTGAAACTTGGCCAGGACCGTAGCCATCGTCTCCTGGGAGTGGTGGTATGCTCCCTCGTGGAGAGTGGGTTCCCTTGGCCTGTCCGCCCCCTGTCGCACAGCAGCCCTCCCAGTTCCCCTGTGTTCCTGTGCCTCCGTCCCCTGGACCGTGTGCCCACTACCACTGCCCCCAGGTCCCTGTTGTTGTTGGGGTGGTGGGTGATCCTGGGTTCCCTGTAGTGGTGGACACACCGCTGATTGACCTGTCCTGGGTAGGGAGGTTTGGGCCCGCTGGGTGGGTGCTGTGCTGGTGTTACCAGAGGGTGGAAGGTCAGTGTTGGGCTGTGCCTGTGCAAGGGGAACCGACTGTCCCGAGGCCCATGATGGGCCGGGCTGGTCATCAGGATCCAGTAGGGCAGAGCTGCTATCGTCACTGTGGGCCTCTTCTGGGGGTGGAGTGGTGTTGTCTGGACCCTCTGGTGTGGTGACGGTCCTTCGTGTTCCTGCAGGGGCATAAGAGCATGATTATTGCATGTGTGTGTGTGATGGTGTGCAATGGGTGGGTGTCTGTGTACCCCAGTGCAAGCATTCCTGTGTGGGGGCTTGTGTGATGATGGTTAGGGGGTTGTTCTGGGTATGTGCAGTGAGCATGCTTTAGTGAGGGGTGACCATGCTTAGTTGTGTCATGCAGGGCTTGGTGTTGGGATGTGTGGTTTGTGTTATTAGTACATTAGTGAGGAGTTGGAGTGATACGGGAGGGTGTGAGGGTGGGGGTGTGTGAGAGCATGGAGGTAGGGTGGGGGATATGATAGTTCAGATTTGATTTACCAGGGTCCCATCCTCCACCGACTCCTCCGAGGCCCTCAGGATGCATGATGGTCAAGACTTGCTCCTCCCATGTTGTTAGTTGTGGGGGAGGAGGTGGGGGTCCGCCGCCAGTCCGCTGCACCGCGATGTTGTGCCTGGAGACAGTTGAACGCACCTTCCCCCGTAGGTCGTTCCACCTCTTCCTGATGTCCTCCCTATTTCTTGGGTGCTGTCCCACGGCGTTGACCCTGTCGACTATTCTGCGCCATAGCTCCATCTTCCTGGCTATTGATGTGTGCTGTACCTGTGAGCCAAATAGCTGTGGCTCTACCCGGATGATTTCCTCCACCATGACCCTGAGCTCCTCCTCGGAGAAGCGGGGCTGTCTTTGGTGTGATATGGGGTGGTGTGTGTGATGTGTGGGGTGATGTGTGGGGTGGTGTATGTGGTGATGAGTGTGGTGATGTGTGGTGATGTGTAGTGGTGTGTGGTGTTTGGTGCGTGGATGTTGTGTGGGTGATGGTGTTGTGTGCCTCTGTGTGATGGGGTTGTCTATTCTGTGCTCTCTCTCTGGCCTTCGTTCGTGATTTTTCGGTCGTAGGGGTTTGCTGGTGATGTCGGTGTGTGTTTTATATAGTATTGGGTGTGTGGGAGTGGTGTGTGTATGTGTATCAGGTGTGTGTATTTGTAATTGTCCAATGTGGAGGTGTTTTGGAGATGTGTGTGTATTTTGAGCGCGGCGGTGTGTACCGCCAATGGAATACCACGGTTGAAAGACCACCGCATGGATTCGTGGGTCGTAATAGCATGGGCGTGTTTCTGTTGGCGTGGAGGTGGAGGTTTTGTTATCGCCAGTTTATCACTGACCTTTGGTGTGGCGGAGTTGTGTGGGTGTCTGAATTTCGGCAGATTCCGAGCTGTCGGTCATAATAGCTGTGGCGGAATTCCGCGGCCGCGGCGGTGTATTGGCGGTCTTCTGCACGGCGGTAAGCGCCTTTTACCGCCAATGTTGTAATGACCCCCAATGTTTCTAAAAGAATTTACTAAATTGGAAAACCGCTTCAGGCAAAGGGGTTACAGTGATGATGTACTTACTGCAGCTAGGAAACTAATTATGACCAAAACCAGGTTGTCTCTCCTCATATAATCCAAAAAAAAAAAAAGTTAATGGATAGTAGACTCAAGTTAATAACAACATATTCAACACAGAGTTACAATGTGTACAAAATCCTGAGGCAATACTGGCATCTGTTGAAACTAGATAGAACCCTTTCTCAACATTTATCTGAACATCCAGGTATTACACATAGCGGGGGGAGGGGCTTTGAGGGTTCAACTGTGTTCCTCACTCTTTTCTGTCAGATCATCAGACACAAATTGGCTACCCTCACTTCCCAAGGGTTTTTTCAAATGTGGAAGATGTTGTGTTTGTAAATGCACTAGTTTCGCATTACCAAAAATGATTACCGTATACAATGTTTCATGAACTGTGACACTAGATTTGTAGTTTATTGCATTACAAGCTATTGTAAGAAGATGTATGTGGGCAGTACTATTAGGCCACTTAAGGAAATGGTACAGGAGCATATCAGGGCTGTTAGACTTTTCATCCTTGACGTGGTCTCCCTTAACTTTTTGCCTCTGTTTCCCAGGTTGTTGATGTATCCTGGACTCTGTTTTTGTTACTCTGGGCACTTTACCACTGCTAACCAGTGTTAAAGTGCAAGTGCTCCTATACAAAATGTGCATGTAATTGGTTCACCCATGACTGTCATATTTGATTTACTATTAAGTCCCTAGTACAGTGCACTAGAGGTGCCCAAGGCCTGTAAATCAAATGCTACTAGTGGGCCTGCAGCACTGGTTGTGCCACCCATATTAGTAGCCCTGTAATGACGACTCAGACCTGACACTGCAGTGTCTGTGTGTGCAGTTTTAAACTGTAAATTCGACTTGGCAAGTGTACCCACTTGCCAGGCCTAAACCTTCCCTTTTCCTACATGTACGGCACCCCTAAGGTAGGCCCTAGGTAGCCCCAAGGGCAGGGTGCAGTGTATGGTTAAGGTAGAACATATAGTAATGTGTTTTATATGTCCCGACAGTGAAATACTGCTAAATTCGTTTTTCACTGTTGCTAGGCCTGTTCCTCTCATAGGTTAACATGGGGACTACCTTTAAATATGATTAAAGTGTAGATTCCCTTTGGGAGCGGATAGACATGTGGAATTTGGGGTCTCTGAGCTCACAATTTAAAAATACATCTTTTAGAAAAGTTGATTTTAAGACTGTGTGTTTGAAAATGCCACTTTTAGAAAGTGAGCATTTTCTTGCTTAAACCATTTCTGTGACTTTGCCTGTTTGTGGATTCCCTGTCTGGGTCAGTTTGACAGTTGGGCTGTTTGCACCTCTCTCCAGACAGTGACTCAAAGGGAGCTGGGGTGTAGCCTGCATATCATAATGAGCCATCTGTGCTAGGAGGGAGGAGAGGAGTGGTCACTCACACCTGAAAGGGCTGTGCCTGCCCTCACACAATGCAATCTCCAACCCCCTGGTGTGTGTCTGGGGCCTGAACTGGGCAAGGCAGGATTTCACAAACAAGAGAGACTTTTCTTTGAAGTAAGCCTATTTCAAAGGGCCAAATGGATATATGAAGGGCATCCAAAACCACAGACTTAAGATCACTTCTGGAAATCAAGAGGAACCTCTGCCTGGAGAAGAGCTGAAGAGCTGAGGAAGAAGAGCTGCCCTGCCTGTGACTGGGCTTTGTGGAGCTATCCTGCAGTTGCTGCTTCTGCCTGTGCAAGAGGACGAATACTGGAATTTGTGTGCCTTCCTGCTTGTGAAGACCTCTCCAAGAGCTTGAAACTGAGCTTGCCTTCTGTTGTTGAAGTCTCTGGGACAGCAAAGACTTCTCTCTGCCAGCACCTGGAGCCTCTGCTGAGACTCCTACCATGCCAAGTGATGCCCTATCCAGGGCCTGGGACCCAAAGTGTTTTGTCCAGATCGAAGCATCTCTCGCCTGCGGGGAAAAAAAACAACGCACGCCGATCGGACCAGAGTAGGAGAAACAACACACTACCTCGCTTGCGGGTAAGAAATCGACGCACTGCTTACCTTTTTCGACGCAAACTCGCCCATGCGGGTTATTTTGATCCGACCCAGGTACATTTTCATGCTAACAGCGTTAGCGTTGTGTTTAAAAGAACATGAAGACTCTTTTTGCTTTTTAATTAATAACTTGACTTGTGTATGGTGGATTTTTGTCGTTTTGGTCTTGTTTTGTTCAGATAAATATTCTCTATATTTATAAACCTGTGTTGTGTCATTTTGTAGTGTTTTTACTGAGTTACAGTTTGTATTAGTACAAATACTTTACACCTAGCACTCTGAAGTTAAGCCTGCCTGCTTGTGCCAAGCTACCAAAGGGGTGAGCGGGGGCTAGCAGAGGGTGATTCTCCTTTACCCTGACTAGAGTGAGGGTCCTTGCTTGGACAGGGGGTAACCTGACTGCCAACCAAAGACCCCATTTCTAACAAGGGCCATTAAAAATCACAATGCCAATTACCCTGTAGCTGTGCATTACAACACTCAACCACCCGCTTTCCGAGATCATCAATCATCAATATCGGCTTTCATGGCATTGCAGTAGCTGAGACTGGACCAAGAGAGGGTAATCGCACCTTGTTACTGAGAAAAATGGAAACCAGATGGATCATTAACTTATGCACAGTGGATATGGGACTGAATATTGACAGGGGACTAGTTGTTTTCCTCACGGAATGAGTTGACAGCTTTTAGGGTTTGGTTAGTATGGTTGTTTTGGCAGTCTTCCCCACATGCACTATATTCAATATTAGACATATTAGGTCCTATGTCTGATATGCACATGTTGAGGTCAGTGCAATGCAAGATCATTGTTGTCTTGAACTGAGTTACGTACTTAACTTTTAATTGTTTTGATTACATGTTTGGGTATGCAAACTTGTTCATCAGTGCTATCGTCCCAATGTGCTTTGATTACATAATTGTGATGCATTATGATTTATAGGTTGAGGTTAGAACATTACTTGGAATGCAATTTGTATGCACCTTACGCTTTCTACTTTCCATGCCACATACTGATTCTACCTTATGTTGTGGTTTCACTTGTCCTTCTCAGTGTGGATAGTTGCAGCTAACATTGCATGGGATCTGTTTTCCATAATACTTTGGTGTGTTCTTTAAGTGCGATTTTATTAAAGTTGTTTTCCTGGCCTTTATGCAGCTGTCCATCTAGACTACAAATTGAAGGGGATCGCTAGCCCTGGCTTTACAGTTCAGTACAGAGATGTGTTATGATAAACGTCTCTCTTCACTGTCTCAATATGGCCACTATCATGATTTTAGTAGTCTTGTTTCTTGGTTTGTCTTTTTGGTATTATGCCTTACTGACTCAATATGGCTACTGTTATTTATATATTTTTTCAGTCCGTTTTTGCTGTCTGTGATTTTATGCATTTACATCTCACCAACATGGCGGGAGTTTTGAGCTAGTGTCTTCAGTAGTCTTGTTTATGTGTTTGTCCTTTTGGTATCCTGTAGTTCTGCTTAAACATGGCCACTGTTGTATATATCGTTTTAATACGTTTCTGCTGTCTGTGATTTTAAGTATTCATATCGTACCAATATGCAAGAGTTTTGAACTATACAGACACAGCAACACTTCTCTCCTTCATACCAGGTAACCATAGTGCAGTTTATTCTGCCTCTTTTGATTGGAATCGCGGTTGTCACTGCACTCTAATGCACCAAACATTTGCTTTTTACAGGGGTGGCTTACCATGGCCTATGCATTGTAAATATACGCAGTGACTTTAATACGTTATTACGAGGTAATACTGTTTGCGGCTTAATAGTATGGTTAACAACAAGAACGCTTGAATTTTACCGTGCCATACACATGGTTTCTCTGATATTTATCTACTCTGGGGACCCTGGTAAGCGATTTAGGTTGGTTTGGTCTTTTGCAGCGAACTGGCGTATTAGTGCGTATTATTTAATCGCACCCACTGGTATTTTAATAACAGTATTCTTTGCCTTCTTCTTTTTAGGGCACATGAGATGACCAAATGGTTCCTTGGCTACATTTATCAGCTCTCACTGCTTTGTAGGGACCAGTTAATGCTCTTATGAACACCATGTTTGGCATGAACCTATAGTATGGTTGGGGCTCACATGGACTTCTTTACACATTCTGGATGGTTTTTATTTCACATGCATCCAGTCTCCTTTGACTTCACAACGTTCTTTTGGCACTTTTCTCTTCTGGGTGTGTGTCTGGTATACCATAGACTAATCTTTTATATCACTCTACTATTTTCATTTTAACGCACATCTTCTGTGGCATAACCTTTATTAAATTTTCATCTGTGCTTGGACATTTTTGTATGATAATATTTTGTTAACATGTATATACGTATAATACGCATAATCTTGTTTACAGCCTTGAAAAAGTCTTGTCTGGTGACGACACACGTGTTGGCTGCCTTGTTCTTTTACCGTACAACATCTGGAAATATACAAAGGATTGTACAATTACAAAATAAAAGCTCCTTGGATATACAACACTTATGTATATGTAACCAAACTCATGCTTTGAGTGCTTTGGTATTTGTTGTCTTATATATCCAACTTTGTCAGAAGTCACACGCTATTCCTACATTTCTGAAAAGGAAACGTCTGGAATCTGCAGGAATCCACAAAAGTCCTACAACCCAGGATTGCCCCATCTATACTGATAAAAACTCTGCCCCACTTGTGTGGCTGGGCCTAGTGCCAGCAACAGGAACAGATCCAACCGTGGTCAATAGGAGTTTCCATGCAATGGCGTGTATTGTCCTTTGTTCAATCTATTCCTGTCTCGGCAGTATGCCCAGCCACACAAATGGGGTAGCATTTTTAATGACACAGGTGAGGCACTGCTATTCTGGAATTTTCCATCCCATAAATGTAAGGAAAATTTGTGATTTCCGGCAGACTTGAAGGCTTGCAGGTCATTGTGGGTAAATAAAATCTAATGGCATCCATGCAATACAGGGTTCAAAATCTAGAGCTACCAACATTGGAAACAGAAAGTTTGTTTTCATTGGAAAACTGAGCTGCGTCAGTGTTGCGTTTTGGGCTGTCTCCCGTTGCAGGCACTGATCTACCCACAAGTGAGATACCATTTTATCTAGTGACTTAGGAGAACGACAGGTGGAAGGAAACATGTGGATCCCAGCACATTACTGAACTTTCCATGACAGGAAATGTGAGGAAAATGTGTTTTTTTAGTCAAAGTTTGAGGTTTGCTAGGGATTCTGGGTAAACAAATGGGGTGAGTGCCACACAAGCCAGCCCACCCTGCATACCCTTAAATGCCTAGTTTTAAAAAATTTACAGGTTGGCTAGGTTTCGCTAGGTGCCAGCTGAGCTATGGGACAAAACCTAGAGCTACCCATATGTCAGGATTTGGAATCAGTGCGGTCGCCAACGCGGTCGCAAACCATGGTGCGGTTCCAACAATGTCCCCCATGCAAAACTCCTGTAAAAGATACGCGTCTGTTGTGCCATCTCTAACCACAGATCGCGCTATTCTCGCCATCCATGTGGCAAGTTTAATCTGCCTGGAGGCAGTACTCGATGATGGCTACGTTGCCCCCATTCTCAAGAAATCTCATTCATTTGGACTTCAAATCACAGAAGTCTCCAGCGGCAGCCATTTTGAACGGTGTGGCTGTGCTATAAATACCAGCCACACCCAGGTTCCAGTGCTTACTATTTTGGAACCTTCCTGAGAGAGAGAGATCCTCTTTGGTTTGCCTCTTCAGCCTGAGTCGGGGATTCCAGTTTTAGCGAGTTGGACTAACTCGCTCCCGGTGAGTTCGTTCTGACGGGGCTTCCCCCGTCGGCCTTTCCAAGTTCTTTGTTGAATTTAGATAATTTGTTTCCGCTTCTCCTTTGATCTTCGGAAGCGAACGGCTTGTTGATACTTAGTTGCCGCTTCCTCTTGGATTCAGGAGATTAGCGGCTTCGGTGTAGATCAAAGTATTGAGGCTATTTTGAACCTCGTTTCATAATTATTCCGCCGCAATTTCTTTGCGATAATTTTCTTTACAAGGGTGTGACATTACCCATTTGCTAACGGACTCATAATTTTGAGAGAATGTGTATATGTATTATTTGAAGGAATAATTCTACACCAGTGTTGAATGCTTATGTAAATGTTCTTGTGCACTTTATGAAGATCGAGAATTATTTAAAAAAAAATAGAAACTGAAAGCTGATTTTTTTGCTAATTTGATTTCCATTCAAGAAATAATTTGTATAACTCCTTTTGAGCTTCTGGCACACGCTCTTGGCAATGGAGTTTGGTGGTAATAATTATCTATAGTTGTTTTTGGTCTGGAGTGTCATTATTTTGGGTTATTATCCATCTCTAGGGAAATTTAATTTGTTCTATGTTAAATTGTGAATTCTAAACACGAGGAAAAGTGTTCCACTGTAGAACGTTTTATATCTATGAGTATCATTGATATTTTTCTCTTTGCAAATAACCATCTTCCTTTGCAGATCTCCCTCCTAGCTGTTCCCTTCCGAATTCTCCCTTCCCCCTGCCTGGCCACTCCAATCATCAGCGTCATAACGGCATTCTGAGTTGGTGTTGCTGGGAGGTGGGCCCTTGATTAGCGACGCACAGATCCCGAGGAATTGGGCCTTGACACCATATCGGAAAAAGAGGTTCAGTGTAGGTGTAAAACTGTGCTGCATCCATGTTGTGTTTGGGCCATTTCCTGTAGTGGGCACTGAGTCTACCCACACAAGGGAGGAGCTATTTTTATACGGAGACTTGGGGAATGATGGGTGGAAGGAATGTTGGGGCTCCCTGAAGATTCCAGAATTTTCCATCACAGAAATGTGAGCAAAGAACGAGTTACTTACCTTCGGTAACGACTTTTCTGGTGGATACATTAGCTACCTGTGGATTCCTCACCTAATGAATTCTCCCATGGTGCCAGCATTCGACGGAAATCTTCTTCCTAGTCTCTGCACGTCGACGAGGACGTCACTCTAGCCCACGCGACGCCGTCTGACGTCATACAGGCAATAAGAGGTCCTCGACGACGTGCCGACGTCAGTACCAATAATTTTTTACGTGCATGAGAACAACCAGGCAATGCAATGAAAGAGCAAGGCAACATCCCATAACATTGTAAAATACACAACATTTGCCTGAATAACTGTAAATCTTTTATATATATATATATATATATATATACATCTTTTTTTTTTTTTTTAAATATATATACACATCAAGTATATACACAAAGATATATACATATATATAAATATATTATATACAACATCTATTGCACCCTCGAAGACCAAGAGGAGCGCACTCAAGGATTACTTGGTAAGACCAGAAAGGCAACGGGGAGGCGGGTGGGACCGTGAGGAATCCACAGGTAGCTAATGTATCCACCAGAAAAGTCGTTACCGAAGGTAAGTAACTCGTTCTTCTGATGGATACAACTACCTGTGGATTCCTCACCTAATGAATAGAGTCCCAAAGCAGTACCACGCCTGGCGGTGGGTGCCCAAATGGTCAAACCAAGAAATCCTGCAGCACTGACCGTGCAAAATGGCCGTCCCTTCTAACCTCAGAATCCAAACAGTAATGTTTTGCAAAAGTGTGAAGGGACGACCAAGTTGCGGCCTTGCAGATGTCGACCACAGGAACACCTCTGGCCAAGGCCGAAGTGGCCGACTTAGCTCTGGTGGAATGAGCTCTAATGCCCTCAGGAGGATCCTTCTTTGCCAAAGAGTAACAGATTTTAATGCAAAGAACAACCCACCTGGATAGTGTTCTCTTGTGGACTGCCTTTCCTCTCCTCTTGCCCACGTATCCAATAAACAGCTGATCCTCCAGCCTGAAATCCTTTGTTCTATCAATAAAGAAGCTCAACGCCCTCTTTGGGTCCAGACGGTGCAGTCTTTCTTCCTCTTTGGAAGGATGAGGCGGAGGATAGAACGTGGACAAAGTAATTGCCTGAGCCAAATGGAAAGGTGAAACAACCTTCGGGAGGAAAGCAGCCTTGGTCCTCAACACCACCTTATCCCCATAAAAAGTTGTATAAGGAGGTTTTACTGATAAGGCCTGCAACTCAATCACTCTCCTTGCTGATGTTATAGCTATCAGGAAGACTGTTTTTAAAAACAAATACCTTAAGGGGCAAGAATGCATAGGTTCAAAAGGGGACCCCATAAGGAAAGTCAGGACCAAGGACAAATCCCATTGCGGCATAACGAATGGTTTTGGAGGATATTTATTTAGAAGACCTTTCAAGAATCTGATAACAATAGGGGATTTAAATAAAAATGGTTGGTCTGGAAGACATATGAAGGCTGACAAGGCCGATAAATAACCCTTAATGGTAGCCACTGCACAACCTTTCTGCGCTAGAGACAGAGCAAAAGACAAAACGTCCGATAGATGAGCATGTAAGGGATCAATCTGCCTCTCTCCACACCACGCAACAAATTTAGACCATCTATTAGCGTAGATAGATTTAGTGGAGTGTCGCCTGGCCGCTAATATAACATCCACTACCTCAGGCGGGAGAGAGAAGGAACTCAGGTTGCCCCGTTCAATCTCCAGGCATGTAGGTGCAAACTCTGGAGGTTGGGGTGTAAAACCTGCCCCTGCGACTGCGAGAGGAGGTCTGCCCTGAGAGGGAGACGGAGCGGAGGGCACATTGAGAGTTGGAGAAGGTCGGAGTACCATACCCTCCTTGGCCAATCCGGAGCTATTAGGATGACTAGAGCCCGGTCCTGGCGAATCTTCCTCAATACTCGAGGAATCAAGGGTATGGGAGGAAACGCGTAAAGCAACTGGCCGCACCAGGTTATTTGAAACGCGTCCCCCAACGCTCCCTGCATCGGATACTGGAGACTGCAGAATAACGGACAATGCGCGTTCTCTCGAGTGGCAAACAGATCTACCCGAGGAAACCCCCACCTCTGGAAGATTAAACGGACTTGATCTGGATGGAGACGCCACTCGTGGTCTGCCGAGAATTGGCGACTGAGACTGTCCGCACGCACGTTTAAGACTCCGGCCAGATGGTTTGCTATCAAGCAAATCTGATGGTCCTTTGTCCAGGACCATAGTCGAAGAGCTTCTCTGCAGAGAAGGTACGACCCTACTCCTCCCTGCTTGTTTATGTACCACATCGTGGTAGTATTGTCCGTTAGAACCTGTACCGACTGACCACGAAGGGAAGGGAGGAAGGCCTTGAGAGCCAGACGTACAGCCCGTAACTCTAACAGATTGATGTGAAACATCTGTTCCTCTGGAGACCAAAGGCCTTTGATCTCCAGATCCCCCAGATGAGCTCCCCACCCTAGAGTGGAAGCATCCGTTATGACTGTGGCCACTGGTGGCGACTGCTCGAACGGCTTTCCTTGTGAAAGATTGTTGCTTGCAATCCACCACTTCAAATCCACAGCAGCATCTCTGGAGATCTTGACAGTACTCTCTAGATCCCCTTTGTGTTGAGACCACTGCCTTCGGAGGCACCACTGAAGAGCCCTCATGTGCCAGCGAGCATGCGTGACCAACAGAATGCAGGAGGCAAACAGACCGAGCAGACGAAGGACCTTGAGGACTGGAACTACCGCTCCATTTCGAAACATTGGAACCAAATCCTGAATATCTTGAATCCGCTGAGGCGGAGGAAAGGCCCGACCCAATGTTGTATCCAGTACTGCCCCTATGAACAGGAGGCGCTGAGAGGGCTCTAGGTGAGATTTGGGCTCGTTCACCGAAAAACCCAGGTCGAACAACAACTGGGTTGTTGACTGCAGATGATGCGACACAAGCTCCGGGGACTTGGCTTTGATCAACCAGTCGTCCAAGTAAGGGAATACTGCTATCCCCTTCCTTCTGAGTTCTGCCGCAACCACCGACATCACCTTCGTGAAGACTCGAGGTGCTGAAGTAAGACCAAACGGAAGGACCGCAAACTGATAGTGCTGCGATCCCACCACAAACCGGAGATACTTCCTGTGTGACTTGAGTATCAGGATATGAAAGTAAGCATCCTGCAAGTCGACAGACACCATCCAGTCTTCCTTGTTCAACGCCAAAAGCACCTGTGCTAGGGTCAGCATCTTGAACTTTTCCTGCTTGAGGAACCAATTCAAGATCCTCAGGTCCAGGATTGGTCTCAAACGACCATCCTTCTTGGGAATCAGGAAATACCTTGAGTAACATCCTCGACCCCTTTCCTGCTCTGGGACCAACTCCACCGCGCCCTTTGAAAGGAGGGCTTGTACCTCCTGTTCTAGCAACAGGAGGTGTTCTTCTGAACAATAAGAAGGGCGGGGTGGGATGAGGGGCGGGAACTCCCGAAAGGGAAGGGTGTAGCCTTTTCCCACAATACTGAGAACCCAAGTGTCCGTTGTAACAGTCTTCCATTTGGCGAGAAAATGCTGTAATCCTCCCCCTACAGGAGAGGAGTGAGTGGGGAATGGTGGAAGCCTAAGGCTGCTTCCCCTGCTGCACCCCGCCAGAGGATGAGGAAGAGGCAGAGTGCTGCTGAGAGGCTCCTCTGGTGCGGACCCTACCTCTCCCTCTAAAAGATCTATAGGGATGGGAAGAGGCACGTTGCTGATATCTTCCCCGAAAGGAAGAGGAGGAAGAGCCATGCCCAAATCCACGAAACCTCCTGAAAAATCTGGAAGAGGCCGTGGAAGAAGGAGCTTGGAGCCCTAACGACTTAGCCGTGGCCCTGCTCTCCTTAAAACGTTCCAAGGCCGAATCAGCCTTGGCTCCAAACAGTTTGTCCCCATCAAACGGGAGATCCAACAATGTGGACTGTACATCCGCAGAAAAGCCCGAGTTACGGAGCCAGGCCTGCCTCCTTGCCACCACAGTTGTGCCCATTGCTCTGGCCACCGAGTCGGTCGTATCCAGTCCAGTCTGGATAATCTGGGTCGCAGCAGCCTGGGCATTTGAAACAACGTCCAAAAGACCCTGGAGAAGCTCTGTAAATGATGAGGAAATGTCATCCATCAGAGCATGAATATACCTCCCCAGGATACAGGTTGCGTTGGTGGCCTTCAACGCCAGACTGCAGGACGAAAAAATCTTCTTGGACTGCGCCTCCAGTTTCTTTGAATCTCTGTCCCCAGGCACCGTCGGGAAAGAACCAGGCGCTGACTTGGATGAACAGGAGGCCTGCACCACCAAGCTCTCCGGCGTAGGGTGCCTAGACAGAAAACCAGGGTTAGTTGGAGCCGCCCGATACCTCCTGGCCACGGCCCTGTGAACTGCTGGGGAAGATGCCGGCCTCTTCCACACCTCTAACACCGGATCCAGCAGAGCGTCATTAAATGGCAAAAGAGGCTCTGCCGCAGCTGAGGCCAGATGTAGCACCTCTGTTAGAAGGTTTTGTTTTGCCTCCATCACCGGCAAAGGCAGGTCCAAAAAACTAGCTGCCTTCCGTACTACTGCGTGAAAGGAAGCAGCCTCCTCAGTATATTCTCCTGGGGACGAAAGATCCCACTCAGGGGAAGTGTCCAGCCCACTGGCCGACTCCAGACCACGCAGCCCATCACCCGAGTCCTCTAGCTCTCCTTCTTCCAGGGCTCGTTGGTACTCCTGCTCTTCTAATACACGGAGAGCACGTCTCCTCGAATGAAGCCGTTGCTCAATACGCGGAGTCGACAATGCCTCCGCCGAAGTCGAAGATCGGCGCCGATCTTCAGAAGCCACCGACGCCGCGTCCGGCGCCACAGGTAACTTCGGCGCCGACGAAAGAGCAGTCGAAGCAGATGGACCCACCGGAGTCACAGGCCGAAATCCCGACGTCGACGGGATGGAAATCCCCGGGGCCAATCCCTCTGAAGCCACCGGAGCGGCCACCGGCGCCGACACCGGCGCCGAGCCCACGTTCCCAAAAGGGAGAAAGGGCATAAAGGGTGCCGGCCGAAGAGGCGCAGGATCACCCAATGAAAAGGCCAAAGGCCCAGCCGGAGCACCCCCTGGAGCCATCTGTTGGAAGATGGCATACATCGCATTCAAGAATGCGGAACTATCGGCTCCAGGGGTGGGAAAAGCCGGATACTGGGGTGCCTGTCTCGGAGGCGACCCCGACGCCGGCCTCGACGTCTGCGACGCCGGAGATAACACCTGAGGCTCCAATACCTCAATCACCGACGCCTGTCCAGGTGAAGTCGGAGATGCCGGAGAGGGCAACGGCGTCGAAGGATGAGGCGTAACCGTGGCACTGATCTCCCATGTCCTTCGGCGCCGATCCGAAGACCTGGAACGAGTCTCCTTGCTCGAATGACGCCGAGATTCTCTACGGCGCCGGGAGTCTCGATGACGCCGATGTCTTGGCGAAGAAGACTTCTTGTGATGCTTCTCTTTTTTCGATTTCGCCATAAACAGCTTCGCCTCACGTTCCTTGAGGGCCTTTGGATTCATGTGCTGGCATGAATCACAAGTCGAGACGTCGTGGTCGGAGCTTAAACACCAAAGGCAGTCGGAATGAGGATCCGTCACTGACATCTTGCCTCCACACTCACGACAAGGCTTGAATCCAGACTTTCTCTGCAACATTATTACCACAGCGAAAGACTACGCAGCAAAAATACACTGTAACCACAAAAGTAACAGCTGCTCCCTCGAAGATAACCGTTTCGAATGCACGGAAAAAAGGGAACTGACGTCGGCACGTCGTCGAGGACCTCTTATTGCCTGTATGACGTCAGACGGCGTCGCGTGGGCTAGAGTGACGTCCTCGTCGACGTGCAGAGACTAGGAAGAAGATTTCCGTCGAATGCTGGCGCCATGGGAGAATTCATTAGGTGAGGAATCCACAGGTAGCTATTGTATCCATCAGAAATGTGTTTCGTTAGTCAAACATTTAGGTTTGCAAGGTATTCTGGGTAAAAAAATGTGGTGAGAGCCATGCAAGTCAGCCCATTCTAGATACCCCTGAGTGTCTTGTTTAAAAAAATGTACAGGTTGGCTATGTTTCCCAGGTGCCGGCTGAGCTAGGGTCCAAAATCTAGAGCTACCCACATCAGAGAAAGAGGGTCAGTTTTTGGTGGAAAAATGTGCTGCATTTCTTATAAGAAAAATGACATTTTTAAAAATACCCTCCAAATCATATGCTAGTACGGGCATATAAATTCTGAGATGCATTTTGGGCCGTTTCCTGTCCCATGCACTAGGCCTACCTACACAAATTAGGTATCATTTTTATCAGGAGACTTGCAGGAGCATATAATAGTAGAACAATTGTTAGTAACAACTGGATTCTACTGCATTTCTGCCTTTCAAATGTAAGCCAGTGAATAAGAAAGATGACAGTTTGAAAAATACCCTCCAAATCATACACTAGTACGGGTACCTACAAATTCTGAGATGTAGAAATTACCACTTCTCCTAAATTCCAAATTTTGGACCATTTCACAACTACATAAGTTTCCTTGATACCCATTTTTCACTCTGCCTATTTCACGATAAGAACAGGTCTATACTCCGTACTCCATGAAAAGTCTTTGTGTAGTGCAGCTCATTTGTTTTCTCAGGGTAGCTTGGATTCTTAAAGAACAAACAAACCCTATATATCCCTGCAACCAGAAGGGTCTAGTAGATGTAATGGTATAGTGTTTCGTCAATCTGCCATCGTGACAAAAAGGTACAGATGAAAACGTTACAAATGCCAGGTTTTTTCCAAGGCATGTTCAATTTTTTTTTTTCCAACAGTCATTTTCCTTGGGAAATTCTTGAGGACTGAATTCAGAATTCTGTCTACTTTTCAGAAATATATAGTTTTTCTGGATCACCCATGACTTTTATGATGGTTTCCGAAACAAACAGAAGTAGGTTCAGAGCACAAAAAATAGGGAAAATAGGCTAGCTCTTAAAAGAATGCCAACATTTAGTTTTTTTTTTTACTCAGCTCTGCATGTATCTGAAATCTGGGAAGAAGATGACTTTAGTATAGCAAACCTTTCGTATTTTTTTTTAACTCTGTTTTTATTGAGTTTATATTGTCAGAACCAACAATAACAACACAGTAAATTGTAATATGAGACATCACAGACATCTTCTCTGATGACAGATTACTTACAAAGTCAGAAATGTGTGTCAACAGTAGCTGAAGCAGTAAAGTTTCCCATCAGCTCCCCCCCACATGGTAGTACTCTTATGAAACCAATTCATATGTAAATTATAAGCACCAGAGTTTCAATATTGTCACAGTTGGTTGTCACCATCATATCATGCATGTGCAAACCCCATTAGTCAATCATCAGTATCTGAGCTCCACTCGGATATCAATTCGTCTGTGACAGTGAAATGCTCCAATAGGTATCCCCATGCGATCAAATCAGTTAGTGCCCCCTCATCCCTACGTGTTATCCGCATGTTGTTCCTCTGCTGCTCCCCATTATTATATATATATCTTGCATCCAATAATCAATGGATGGGCTTCTAGTGCTCATCCAGCTTAGCCCTGCGCTTAGCCAGCACTAGAGCCAGTTATGCCAGTTTGTATGGTACTTTCCTTCCCCGTGGTCGCTTTACCATCCCTAATAGACATGTCAATGGTGCTACTTCTAGACCCAAACCCGCGGCGTCCTCAAACTTCCCAGCCACCTCCCGCCAGAACTGCTGCACCTACCTACAGGACCAAGCCAGATGTAGAAAGGAGGCGCACAACTCACTGCATCTGGAGCACCAGGCTCCCCTAGTTAGATCAATTTTGTTAAAACGATCAGGCATGATATAAGTGCGGTGTACAAAATTAAAATGTAGGAGCTTAAATCTATTATTACATGAGACCGCGCGCACCAGCGACAAGGCCTTAGCCCAATCAGTGTCCTTCATCGGATCCCCCAGCTGCCGCTCCCAAGTTCTCCGTGCCACACATACCACACCTGGTTGATCCCCCGAAGGGCTCTATAAAACAAGGTAATTAAATGTTTCCCACCGCCCCCAATTTATCAGCCCATTCAACACCTTCGAAGACAGCGGGGTGGTGGGGAAATCACACCAGACCTCCCGCACAACACTTTCCACCTTGGCATATTGCATGAATTGGCCTAGTCCCAAACCAAACGTGTTCTGTGTTTCCTGAAAAGCTATAAACTCCTCATTGGGGAATAAATCCGCAGCCACAAGACATCCCCCGATCTCCAGCTTTCCATAGACATATGTAATTGTCAATATCACGACAGGGAGCCAAGTCCCATACCTTAAGTTCCCTATCAAATGGAGCACGGCAAAGTACCCTCTTAACGACCTGCTCCCAGGTCCATTCAGTATTTCTAACCAGGTATGGGACAGCTGTTTCTGACCGACCAACTTTCATCAATATGTGTGCTAGCGCGTTACTGCCCATCATTCCTTCGAACAGTTGCTTTTCCCGATTATCCGACTCAGCCATCCACTTTGCAGCATGTTGCAAGTGGGCAGGGTAGTAATATAGCCTAATATTAGGGATAGCCAACCCCCTGTCCTCTAAATCCCTCTGCAGTGTGGACAGCGCCACTCTATTGCGGTGCCCGGCCCACACCAGTGAGATCAGCAAACTATCCAAACGATTGAATAGCCAAGAGGTTAAAGGAAACAAATAATTTTGTACCAGGTACAGACACTGCAGAAGAAACACCATAATGGCAAGAGCCGGTCTTCCCATTACAGAGAGAGGCAGCCTGTTCCAGAACAAGACCGAGCGCTGAAGGCCTGTTACTACTCTTTTCACATTACATGTCTCATGTGCAGCTGCATATGCCCAAGTACCTGAACCTCTCAAATTCCCACCGGAGACCCACTACCGGTAAGTCATCCAGTTGTTTTTCACACTGCATCCCTAGAGGTAACAGGAACGACTTAAGTCCCGATACTGCCCCAAACTCATCCAACAACCGCAACAACATGGGCACCGTAATACCCGGCGATCAAAGGTATACCAAAGCATCATCTGTGTATAATGAAATGATATGGGTGGTAAGTCCCACTTGAATGCCCCAGTGGGCCAACTCCTCCTGTAGCCATACTAACAGCGGCTCCACTGCTAAAGCAAAGAGGAGCGGTGATAGTGGACACCCCTGTCTGGTTCCTCTGCCAACCAGCAAGGACTCCGAGAGTTCCCCTCCCACCCAAAACTTGTGCTGTAGGTGCAGTATAAAGCAATCAAACCCAAGCACAAACCTCATTCTCCGCAGTATCGCCATGAGATAGCTCCACTCCACCATATCAAAGGCCTTTACTAGGTCTAACCACACTAGAGCCAAATTGTCTTCCACATCCAAGGTTTCATGCAAGACATGCAGGTAGGTTAAAAGTCGTACTACGGCCAGGTATAAAACCGCATTGGTCTTCATGTACTAATCCCGATCTACTCAACACAGTCTAGTAGCCAATATCTTACAAAGGATCTTAATATCACTATTCAACACTGTGAGCGGTCGATAGGAAGAGGGGGCACTCAAATCACCCCCAGGCTTGAGCATTAGACAAACAATGCCCTGGCGCAAGGACTCCAGCAGGATGCCCTGTACGCAGGCTTCTTCAAACACTGCCAAATATTTCTCTTGCAGGAGTGGGGGAGTCTGTTTGGTAAAGCTCAACCGGGAACCCGTCCCCCCCTGGAGACTTATATTTAAACAATGCCTCCACCGCTGGACCCACCTCTTCCAAAGTTATCTCAGCATCCAAGTCTCTCATTCTCTCAAGGTCCAGCTGTAGGAGCCGCAGCTGCTGCAGAAACTCTCTCAGATACTCGTCTGACACCAGTAGGCCAGCACATGACACTGTTTGCAAATGTCCTGCCAGTACTCTTAAGATATCCCTGCAATTGGTAACCTGCACACCTGCAGCATTTCGAATATGAAAGATGGGGGAGATTCCACTTCACGCTTTAGGATCCATGCCAGCAATCTGCTGGATTTGTCCCCCTGCCTGTGTAGCCACTGTATTTATGATTTAAGTGTTAGCTTATCCAGTGTCTCACAACACCTAATGACTTCCCTATGCAATCGAAGTTGCTTCTCTTTCTCCCTCCCTCGTTAGAAGGGTCTGGCAATGTATTTTTGCTAATTTCCCCTCCCATTTTTAAGATCTTATTCCAATTCTCTGCCCACCCCACAGGTGCTCGGCTTTCATTGCCTCCCTCTCCGTCTCTCTGGTTGCCGTGGTACCCTAATTCATGTCCATGTAGTCCTTAATTGCACCTGCCACTTTTTCACGACACGCAGCATCTGTCAGAAAATCTGGGAGCATGTGGCAGCTACTTGTCACCCCACCATCTGAACCCCATTCCAGTTGCATCAATACCATGGCACGATCAGATAAATACCTCACCAAATGAGTTATATCCAATACTTGCGAGCAATTCAGGCCACCCAGGGGGAATCGGTCCAAATGACTATACGTGTTATACGTCTTAGAGTGACATGTGTCTTCCCTACTCTCAGGGTGCAGTCCCCTGCATCCGTCCCATAATCCTAAATTGTGCATGACTGCTGTGAGAGATCCCGTCATCAATGGTTTAGTACGCTGTTTAGAAGGGTGACGATCTTTCTCAATGTACAATATACAATTGTGGTCTCCAGCCCACACAATAGGAGAACCCACACCAACCCCCGCACTTCAGCTACATTGTGGTAGAAGAAATGATCACTGGTGTTGGCTGCATAAGTATTGAGTATAGTAAGGGGCACACCATTCAAAGTACCCTGTAGGAGTATATACCGCCCCTCAACATCAGCTTCTCTGTAAACATGCTTAAATGCAACCCCTGGCACAACCCATAATGCCCTCCCCTGGCATAAGAGGAAAAAGACGAGGAGAACAATTAGCCTGCCATTTCTTAGCAAGCTTTTAAGATTCCTCCTCCATCATATGAGTTTCCTGTAAACAGGCTATTTGAATCTTATGCTGCTGCAGAAAGGAATGTACGCTATAGCACTGTGTAATCCTTCAGCCCCCTGACATTCCATGTCAGCATATTAATCTGTCAACCCATGTTAATACTTTGTATTCTCCATCTGCTGTCAACATCTCCCCGCCATCCCCTCCTCACCCCCCCTGCAGGGGAAAATCAAACTAACTAGAGCTATCTTACATCTCGTATACAAGTATGCACTGTTGATGTAACCAATGAACATATGCAAACATGCACTTACTAAACAATTCCCAACCCCCCCTTCCCACGCCGGATAAACAGTAAAACAAATACATCAAAGTGTACTGTAGATCCGTAGGTGTTAATGCTGCCAGGACAACAGCCTAAAACCCCAACACCCCAGTTACTACATCCTACCACAACAGTGGAGGTAAACTCCCCCACCCCATATGCTAAATATACCGTGCCTATATTTCTAATCTATCCTGTTCCAATAAAGGCAGTACCCCCGCCATAAAATATGGACTCAAGGAGAGCCTTATCTTTTTCAGATCCACTACAACGAGGTACCCGTTACTGCACAAGCAAGAAGCATTTGACATAATTAACATGGCCCGTTTAGGTAAGTGTTAGAACACTGTTCTCTTAATTAGAATAAAGTTAACTGGCTTTGGACATCGCACCACGCCCAAGTCAGGAACCAGAGTCAGTCAGGGTGACAGGCTGGGGGCGACCACTGCCATTGTAATATCCTGATGAAATTCAATTCTGCTGATGTCACTTGCCTCCTGCCATGTGGAGCCATCCATCCGGCCCTCCTTGCGTTTCCTCCAATCTGAGCCATCCAAACCAGACAAAGGACAGCTGGCAGAGCTGGCCCGATCAGACCCTCTCAGCGCAACTTTATCTCACATTTCCTGCCATCTCCAGACTTTCTCTGGCGGTCAAAAAAGTGGGATTTACCTCCTGAGAGCACCTTTAAGTGCGCTGGGTACAACAACATGTATCATATGTTCATGGCAAGAAGCATGGCCTTCACCTCCATAAATCACTTCCTCGATGTCTGCACCTTGTTTGTATAGTCTGGATATATGGAAATTCTATGGTTTTCAAAGGCAGTGTTGTCCGTTTCTCGTGTCGCCCGTACAGTCTCGATCCCTATAATTCAGAATATGAGCAATAATAGCCCTTGGAGGGGCACCAGGCCGAGGAGGCTCAACCAGTGCACTGTGGGCACGCTCCATGAACACATCGGACAACCCGATAGACTGCAGCACATCCCTGATCAATCTCTCCACTAAGACCTCCAGAGTGGAACCCTCTGCACTCTCCTGAAACCCAAGAAGGCATACATTATTCTGTTGGGACCTACCCTCAGAGTCCTCCAGTCGCCCCAGATTTTGAGGTGACCTGCGCCATCTGCTTCCGTAGAGCACCTACCTTGGTCTGTAACTCCAAAATGGACCCCTCCACTACTCTGACCTTATCAGATACCTTCCGGAGGTCCGCCAGGAGAAGTTTCAGCTCCACAGCCACTGTTTCTATTTTCCCCTTGAGGGCTACCCTCGAGCCCTGAATTGCTGCAAGAAGTTCAGCGCATGACGGTTCCCTCGTAAAAACTGGCATACCCAGGTCATCCCCAGACTCACCCAGTTGAGTCTGGCGCTATGCAACAGAGTAGGAATGGTGTATTGCACTATGGTGTTCCTCTGCGATGTAACTGTTTGCCTGTGCCGCCCCATCTCGCCACTTACCGGGGGAAATGGGCTAATGAGGTGCATCGCGGCCGCACCCTGTCTGTAGTACCAAGGTAAAAGTTCTCTTGGAATGCATCTCTCCTCAGTCAATCCAAATCCAGGGTCAAGTGCCCAGTAGAATACCAACAGTGAGCAGGAAAGCAGCAACCACATCTCGGTCCATTAGCCTGCGAATGATCCGCTACCTCACAGGGTTTCACTCACTCTCCACGACGCACTTGAACTGTGCTCTAATATGGTGTATGGTCAGCACTCTGTTACCAGTTCACATCAGTCACATTACCAGCACTTCATGTCCAGGATTAGTGCCGTTGGAGTTCAGGGACGTCCATGCCACCACTGGTCTGCTCCTTCCCCAGCGTCCCAATCAGAGTGCAACCCGTTCCTCTCCAAGCGTCGAGCCTCAGCCTCCTCTCCGTCATCCCACTGGGCTGCAGTCTGTCCAGCAGAGCCACACCTCAGCAGGCCAGATTCGGCGAAGCGCCAACCGGCCCGACTGCCAGTCCGGGCCCCCTCTCCGCACCGCAGGCCAACCTCGTCCACAAAGCCCTGCACACAAGTGTAGGAAAGTACCATCTTGCCTGGCATGTTACCCCCATTTTTACTTGTATGTATGTTTGTTTTTGCCTGTGTCACTGGGATCCTGCTAGCCAGGACCCCAGTGCTCAAAGTGTGCCCTGTATGTGCTCTCTCTGCTTTTAAAACTGTCACTGCAGGCTAGTGATTAATTTTACCAATTCTGATTGGCACACTGGAACACCCATATAATTCCCTAGTATATGGTACCTAGGTACCCAGGGTATTGGGGTTCCAGTAGATCCCTATGGGCTGCAGCATATCTTTTGCCACCCATAGGGAGCTCAGACAATACAAACGCCCACGTTATTTCACAGCCATTTTACACTGCACTTAAGTAACTTATAAGTCACCTATATTATCTACCCCTCAATTAGTGAAAGTTAGGTGCAAAGTTACTTAGTGTGAGGGCACCCTGGCACTAGCCAAGGCACCCCCACATTGTTCAGGGCAATTTCCCCGGCCGTTGTGAGTGCGGGACCACCATTACACGAATGCACTACATATAGGTCAATACCTATATGTAGCGTCACCATTGTAACTCCGAACATGGCCATGTAACATGTCTAGGATCACAGGGATGCATGGACATTTCCATGCATCCCCGAGGGTCCAGCATAGAGCCCGGGTACTGCAACTAACTTTCCAGGGTTTTCTCTGCAGCTACCGCTGCTGCCAACCCTCAGACAGGTTTCTGCCCCCCTGGGGCCTGGGCAGCCCAGTCCCAGGAAGGCAGAACAAAGGATTTCCTCTGAGAGAGGGTGTTACACCCTCTCCCTTTGGAAATAGGTGTGAAGGGGCTGAGAGGAGTAGCCTTTCCTGGCCTCTGGAGATGCTTTGAAGGGCACAGATGGTGCCCTCCTTGCATAAGCCAGTCTACACCGGTTCAGGGATCCCCCCAGCCCTGCTCTGGCACAAAACTGGACAAAGGAAAGGGAAGTGACCACTCCCCTGACCAGCACCTCCAAAGGGGAGGTGCCCAGAGCTCTTCCAGTGTGTCCCAGACCTCTGCCATCTTGGATGCAGAGGTGTGAGGGCACAATGGACCCCTCTGAGTGGCCAGTGCCAGCCGGTGACGTCAGAGAACCCTCCTGATAGGTGCTTTCCTTTCTCTGTCGCCAATTCTCCTCTGAGGGCTTTTTAGGGTCTCTCCTGTGGGTATCTCACTAGATAACGAATGCGAGAGCTCACCAGAGTTCATCTGCACTTCCCTCTTCGACTTCTGCCAAGGATCGACCGCTGACTGCTCCAGGACGCCTGCAAAACCGCAATAAAGAAGCAAGTAGCAAGAAGACTTCCAGCAACATTGTAGCGCCTCATCCTGCTGGCTCTCTCGACTGAGTGGTGCATGCTCTGAGGGCTGTCTGCCTTCATCCTGTACTGGAAGCCAAGAAGAAATCTCCAGTGGGTCGACAGAATCTTCCCCCTGCCAACTGAGGCACCAAACTTCTGCATCACTGGTCCTCTGGGTCCCCTCTCATCTTGACGAGCGTGGTCCCTGGAACACAGGAGCTGGATCGAAGTGTCCCCAACAGTCAAGTGGCCCTTCTGCCCAAATTTGGTGGAGGTAAGTCCTTGCCTCCCACGCCAGACAGTAATCCTGTGTACTGCGTGAACTGCAGCTACTAGGGCTTCTGTGCACTTTTGCAAGACTTCCTTCGTGCACAGCCTAGCCCAGGTCCCCAGCACTCCATCCTGCAATGCCCAACTTGCTGAGTTGGACTCTGACTTCGTGGGACCCTCTTTTGTTGTGCTGAGTCGACCGTTGTGCTCATATCTTCTGAACGCCTGTTCAGGTGCTTCTGCGGGTGCTGCCTGCTTCTGTGTGGGCTCTCTGTGTTGCTGAGCACCCCCTCGGTCTCCTCCTCCAAGGGGCGACCTCCTGGTCCTCCCTGGGCCCTGGCAGCACTCAAAATCCTCAACCGCTACTCTTGCAGCTAGCAAGGCTTGTTTGCGGTCTTTCTACGTGGACACAACTCTGCAACCTCCAGCACGCCATGGGACATATTCTGACCAAAGGAGAGGTTCTTGACACCTTCCGTTGTTGCAGAATCTTCGGCTTCTTCCACCCAGAGGCAGCCCTTTTGCCCCTTGATCTGGGGTTTAGTGGGCTCCTGCCCCACCCCCGGACACTTGCGTGACTCTTGGACTTGGTCCCCTTCCTTTGCAGGTCCTCAGGTCCAGGAATCCGTCTTCAGTGCTTTGCAGTCAGTTGTGGTCTTTGAGGAATCCCCTATCTCAACTTTACTGTCTTTCTGGGGTAGTAGGGTAACTTTACTCCTACTTTTCAGGATCTTGGGGTGGGGTATCTTGGACACCCTTAGTGTTTTCTTACACTCCCAGCGACTCTCTACACACTACAGTAGGCCTGGGGTCCATTTGTGGTTCGCATTCCACTTTTGAAGTATATGGTTTGTGTTGCCCCTAGGCCTTTTGGCTCCTATTGCATTCGATTGTGTTCTACAGTGTTTGCACTACTTTTCTAACTGTTTACTTACCGGATTTTGGTTTGTGTGTATATTTTGTGTATATTACTTACCTCCTAAGGGAGTATATCCTCCGAGATACTTTTGGCATATTGTCACTAAAATAAAGTACCTTTATTTTTAGTAACTCTGAGTATTGTGTTTTCTTATGATATAGTGCTAAGTGATATTAGTGGTATAGTAGGAGCTTTACATGTCTCCTAGTTCAGCCTTAGCTGCTCTGCTATAGCTACCTCTATCAGCCTAGGATGCTAGAACACTTCTAATCTACTAGTAAGGGATAACTGGACCTGGCACAAGGTGTAAGTACCACAAGGTACCCACCATAAGCCAGGCCAGCCTCCTACAAAAGGCCACTGGTCTCGTCCGTCAACCAGGAAAAAGGGCGTGGGGGCAGGGCCCTCACCAGCCCAGGCCCGCACCCGGGCCCACCCGCAGCACGGGTCAGAGTCACAAGGGCAGCTCCCGGTCTCGCCTCACCAGCGAGTCACACCACCCACATGTGGTCCGACTAGGGCAGCAGGCCTGCCGGGACAGGCAGCTCCCCCAACTCTCTACCGGGCCGCCGAACACCACGTGGCCTGGGCTGGGCCTCACCCCCGATTGGGTATCCCAAGGCACATCAGGATAACTGCAGGGTCAGGCCGAGGCAGCGAAGAGCTTCCAGGAAGTGCATCCCGCTGGCCATCTTGATTGGCCACGCCCCCTTTTCTATTTTTTTTTAGGGAAAGACAGACACTTTCATCTGGAGCACTTTTTTGCTATTTAAAAAGAACAAAATGTTGCTAAATTTTGCCTATTTTCTCAGTCCCCTCCAGGAGAATCCACAAGTGCTAAGCACATTTGGAATCCCCAGTATGTTATTAAAAAAGGACCCAAATTTGGCGTGGATACCTTATGTGCACAAAACGTTATGGAGGCCTAAGCGCAAACTACCCCAAAGATCCTCTAAAGGGGTTAGTACTTGGGAGGGGGACAGGAGTGGAGCTTTCCAGGGAAAGAGTTAACTTTGCTGATTTTGTGTGTAAAAAGAGATTTTGTAGTATTTCTCCCACCTTCCAATTTGTCTCTCACCATATCAAGCAGAGTTCTCAGTTTTCACCCAAAAAGTAATGCAAAAGGAGACTGTCCCGTAGTCTTCTGCTCCTGGCAAATAATTACAGCAGTAGCATCTTATCTCATATGCAAGACTCCAGCTCCAGTGATTTCTTTATGGTGCTTTAAATACATTTTTCCCCCAGCCCATATGTTTGCGGATGGTAGGTTGAGACACAGATCTAATTCCTAATTTGCATAAATTTGGGCCCTCAGGTGTGCTAGAAATGGGGTCTCTAGTTGGCTGTGGTGTGTACCCTGTCCAAGTAGGGACCTTCACTCTAGTCAGGGTAAGGTAGTCACACAGCTTAGATAACCCCTGCTCTCACCCCCTTGGTAGCTTGGCTAAAGAAATCAGGCTTATCTCAGAGGCTATGTGTAAAGTATTTGTATACACACACACATGCACACACACACACACACACACAGTAACACAGTGAAAACATGACAAAGTACTCCACACCAGTTTAGACAAATAACCAATACTTATCTGAGTAAAACAAGACCAAAATGACAAAAAATCCAACATGCTCAAGTAATGATACAAATTTTCAAAGATTAAATTCTAGTATATCTGTAGGAACACAATAGCTCCAACTAGTGCTATCACAGCATCTTGATGGAGTCGCTTCCAAAAATCTGACACTACTCACCAGGGAGTGCGGGCCGGTTGCTGAATCGCCTGGACCCCGCTTACAGTACCTTGGAAAATGATGAGGAAACAAACATGTTGCACAGAGTCGTGAAGTGAGGCCTCGCTGGAGCCGGTGCGGCGTCACTTCCTTACTGCTACTGGGGAGGCGGGTTGTTGGTTCCTTACTGAAAGGCAGAGGAGGTGAGGTGTCAGTTCCGTATGGTTGCAGAGGAGGTGATGTGGCATTGGTGGTGAGATGTCGGTTCCTTACGATAAGGCAGGATCGATGTATGTAGGAGGTCAAGACGGGAAGCAGCAAGTTAGCGGGGTCACGAACCCACCTCGGGACCATAGATGATGCAGCAAAGTCAGAGTTCGGTGTCACGGATGTTGGTGACACAGCACTCAGGATTCACACTATAGAGGGAGTTCGGAGGCGCTGCGTAGGCATCTGACCTGTGTTGCAGGTTGCGGCTGTTGCACTCAGCGGGGGCCATGGCTCTGGTGCAGACAGAAGGGGAGAGTCAGACGGCTGCACCAGTTCCGAAGTCGCTCTCGAGTTGATCTGCTTAGTTTCTTCTTGGTTGCACCAGAGTTCACTTTCAAGGTCCCAGGGATAGGATTTGGCACCACTTGGCAAGTCAGGACTCTCAGCAAGAGAGCCCAGGCATTGGCAGATGAAGTATTTGATGTCCCTGGGACTTTTTAATAGGAGGCATGCTTGGTTCAAGCACTTGGAGATCCTTGAAAAGCAGGATGTAGAAAGCAAGGTCCAGTCCTTTCAATCCCAAGGCAGAAGCAGCAAGCCAGTACAGCAAAGCAACAGGCAGAGTGGCAGTTCCTCCTAGAGCAACCTGCTCTTCAACCTAGCAGAATGTCCTCAGTACTGAAGGATTGTAACTATGTGGTGTCAGAGGTCCAGTATTTATACTCATTTCTGTCTTTGAATTAGGCAAACTTCAAAGAGAAGTCTTTGCAGTGCACAAGACCCTGCCTTTCCCTGTCCTGGCGCCAGACACACTCCAGGGGGTTGGAAACTGCTTAGTGTGAGGACAGGCAAAGCCCTAGTCAGGTGCAAGTGTCAGTTACTCCCACCACTCTAGCTCAGGAAGACCCATCAGTTCACTCTGTATGACTGTCTAGATAAAGGCACAAACAGCCCAACTGTCAGCCTAACACAGATGTGTAATCAGCAGACAGAAAGAGGCACATAATGGTTAAGCCAAAAATGCTCACTTTCTAAAAATGGCATTTTTAAACTTACCCCAAACTCCATATCTCTAACTTTTCCCAATGGGAAATTACAAGTCAAAGACATTTCAAAGCAATCCCCATGTTACCCTATGGGAGAGATAAGTTTTGCAAAGGTGAAAAACAAAACTGCAGTATTTCACTATCAGAGCATGTAAAACATACCAGTACATGCCCTGCCTTTTAAATACACTGCACTCTTCCCCTTGGGCTGCCTTTGGCCTACCTTAGGGGTGACTTAGATAATAAGAAGTGGGGGCACTTGCCAGGTCGAAATGGCAGTTTACAACTGCACACACAGACACTGGTATATCAGGCCTGAGACATGTCTGCAGGGCTACTCATGTGGGTGGCACAATCAGTGCTGCAGGCACACTAGTAGCATTTTATTTTCAGGTCCCGGGCACACCTGTGCACTATATTAGGGACTTATTAGTAAATAAGGTTGGAGTGCCATATTACGACTGCGGTGGCTGTGCCGAAGTCGGAGCACCAGCATCGCCAGGATTAGTCGTCCCTGAGGTCTGGCAGTCGTAGACGTCCTAATCCACCAGGGCAGCGCTGCAAGACGTGCTGTCCTGGGAATTATGACCTCCTTCTCCGCCAGTGATTTCATGGCGGTAACACCACCATGAAAAGGCTGGCGGAGAACAGGTGCAGACAGTAAACATTGCGAGGGTGCTGATGTACCCTGCAACCTACAGCATTGCCACAGGCTCGATTACGAGCCTGAGACAATGCTGTAGGCCATCTCCCGCTGGGCCAGAGGGCGGAAACTGAGGTTTCTGCCCGCTGACCCAGTGGGAAACTCATAATGGGCCCGGTGGGGAGGCAGCCAATGTGGCAACAAACTACCTGTCAGGATTTCATGCGGACAGGCTTTTCCATCCGCCAAAATCATAATGAGGCCCATTATCTTAACGCAGATTCCTTATCCACTCTGATGTCTGGAAAATTTCAAAGGTATGGAATCTGCAGCTAGATGTCTCTATCAGGTTATCACAGTGTGCAAGCGAAGGGGAGAGGTCGCACAGGTGGAGTCATTAGAAAGTTGATTGGGGAGCTTAGAGGCTTCCCCAGTGGGCACAAGAGAAACTGCAGGCTTGTCGTAAATTAGAAATACTGCAGTGCAGGGTGAGGCTAAAAAACACATAAGCCAAGGCTACACCTGGGACAGCTCACTTCACTGACGCGCATAGCGAAGGAGTTTGCCCGGTATTTTAGGGCATTCTATAAAATGAAAGCATGACAGTTGGCCGACTTCAATACCATTAGGGAGTACCTGGCCATGGTGGACACTCTAAGGGTGTTGGCTGACGAGCAGATGGAACTACAGGAGGACGTAATGCTCCCATAGGTGCAGGGGTCAATTGCTCCACTTAAAGCTGGGAAATCGCCGGGACTGAACGGTATCCCAGCACAATTTCACAAAAAAAATGCTGGTCTGCTTTGGCCATGGCTGTTGGCTATGTTTCAGGAAGCCAGGGAAAGGAGGGCACTCTCCCCGGACCTCCAGAATGCTATAATTTTGGTGATACAGAAGGATGGTAAGCCTATCACCCAATCTTCCTCCTCAATGCTGAAGTTAAACAACTGGCCATGATACTAGCCTCATGGCTCCTGCAGGTGATTTCTTCATTGATACATGGGGATTAATAGGGCTGTATGATGGGAAGATCAAACAGGTACAATCTACGACGACTCCACAACTGGCTGGAGTCTGGGGCAGAAGAGAGTCCCATGTGTTTTTTTTCCTGGACCCTGAAATAGCATCTGGCGCTATACACTGCTCTCCCTCCACCAAACGTTAAGAAAATTTGGCTTCGGTCTCAAGTTTAGGAAGTGGATCAAGTTGCCTTACCGGACGCCAATGACAGTGGTAAGAGTGTACCGAGCGGTCTCCCCGGCATTCCCAATAGAGAGGGGGCTCGACAGGGATGTTTCTTGTCTCCATCCTACTCGCCCTCATTATACAGCACCTGGCGTTTTTGATTTGCAGTCATTCCGTGATAAGAGCCTTTAAGAGTGTGCCCTTGGACAATAAGGAGGAAAAGGTCTCCTTATATGCTGACAACGTTCTCCTTAACATCACTGAACTTTCAACTACTGTCTCGGTTGTCTTCAAGACATCTGAAAATTACAGCAGCTACTTGGTTTATAGAATCAACTGAAGTAAATAAGAACTGTGCTCCCCCTTCGGCACGTCAGATCTGACCACCACCCCATCAGAGGCTGGCAATAAACAGAAAGGGCTTCGGATACTTAGGCATATACGTTAACCCCAACAGGGAGAACGGACTGGCCCAGAACGTAGGGAGGGTGGTCCAGCAATTTCTGGGAGATGCAAAGAGATGGCAGGGGCTCTCCTAGAGTATGCCACCATATTAAAAATTACATCAGCTCCAAGCTTCTCTGCACCCTACAAAATACTTATTGCAAAATCCCAGAGGAGTGGTTTAGCACCATAGAGGGGGTGATATGGGCCCTCCCACGGAACAAGGGCCATTTTGGAATCATGCTGTAGCCCTTACAGTGCTATCCCTATAGTGGCACAACTGCCCTCCCAGATATCAGGGCATACTACTGTGCTGTGCATCTGGTGGCTATTAGCAAGTTGCTTTATGCACCACACACTCAACCGGCCTACAGGCTAGAGAGGGAGTGACTGAGGACACAATCGCACATGCACTTCCTATACGGTGGACATGGTGTTCAACAATAGCTGCCGGCAACTCAGGTTGCAATGGAGCCATAAACCAAGGCTACAAAGCTTATTTGGTGGGCTCATAGGGTGACTCAACAGTCCCCGCTCTGGGAAAGGGTGATGCTGTGGGAATTGGGAAAACTGAAGGATTTGAGGCCTGGGATATGATTGGGAATTCCAATGTCGCAAACCCCCTGGAAGGGGGGTATCTCATGTCTTTTACATCACTTCAGAGAGGATACCAGCTGCACCCTTATCAATACCAACAGTATGCACAAGTGAGGTATGCTTGGCAGGTGGAAAAGTTGGGTGAAGCTGAGATCTCAGAGTACACACACTCAGAGAGGCGGTTACTTATGGAACAGTTTGGGAGGGGGGCATTTAGTTTACTTATAAAACAATTAACAATATACCTCACACCCTCATTACGTTCCGTGAGTGATGGATGAAGGACGCGGGTGAGACGAACTACACTGACTGGGAGGCTGCCCTAATGTACCAATGCAACACATATAGGTTGACGCTAATAAAGCTTATAATACTACATAGGATTTACTTTGACAGGGTGAGACTTCACATGATAGTTAGAGCAGCATCCCTGAAATGTGTGATGTACAGTGAAAGGTGAGAGGTTCTTTCACCCGTTGTGGACGTGCCCCATAATCCAGGTATATTGGGACAAAATAATACGCACATATGCAAATTATGCATCGTAGTGGGGGTAGCTAACCCACAGGAGCCAAAGTACGTCCTGCTGGGTATACCAACTGATGTGGATGTCCCCCAGGCTAGGCTCCTATTCAGTAGTCTGGGGTTGGTGGTAGGAAAGAGGGGCATTGCCATAAGATGGGGCACAGCAGAGGTTCCCACACAGAGTGAATGGAGAAAGGGGATGGATATATACATTGCCGCAAAGGAAGTCACATACAAGAGCGGAGGGTGTCATAAAAAATTCTACAACGTTTGGGGCCAAAGGAGACACTACTATGGATGGGACCTGATGGCGCATGCAGAGTACTGCTCAGCAGAAAATTCCGGGTCCCAAGCTGATGCCAGTAAATTCTAAGGTAAGGACTCTGCAGCTAGAAGTATCTATCAGATTACACTTTACAACTTCTTTATCGGTAAAAGAATAACTATTCCTTCTCCTGTGTAAGGGAATATTTTGTTTTATTGTTTTTAAAAAGGTTTCTGGGGATTGGGCTCTCCCGCTATCTCTTAATTGAAGTTCTGGGCCCAACAGAAAACACATTTGCCAAATGTATGCCTAATATTTTGCAAGCATTGGCAGAAGAAAATCAACGTATTCCTTACTTACAAACTGGTTTTCGCAGGCGAACGTAGCAGTGCTCAGTTATTGATTAGAGCTGGTATTGTGTATTGTGTACAGAACAGTGCCCTCCTCTTCACTGCGCATTTATTGTGGTTTCAACTTATTTGGGCACAGTGGGAAACCTTTTCTGGTAAAGCTGTTCTTTTCCCCTGACATCACTTTCTCTAGGATTCTGTAAATTTGTGATCACTTTCTGAGACGGTGAAGGAAAAGTGGTTCGAGTCAGCTTGGGAAAAAAGCTTATTGTTTTTATGGCCATTAAGCACAATCACAATGTAAAATATGTTTTCATTGTTACAGTTTTTCCCAGTTGAGCCTTAAGCCTTCAAAGAGCTAAGGATTAGTAGCATCATTTTATCTTCCTTTTTTCCATATCTGTTTGTGACGGTAGCTTTTGATTACTTGTATTGTATTTTATCACTTGTAAAGTATGTTTTGATTACTAAGTTATCATGAATTATGAATCATTCAATCTCCTATGAACATTATATATGAGCATGTTGATGATGTTACGTAATGCAATTATTTTGCTGATGTTGTGTCCAGCTGTCTTAGGGTGAGCTGCTGTCTTTTCTTTTTTCTGTTTCTTTTTCTGGTAGCACTGCAGCTTTATTATTGTATCACACATGCATTATGGATTTTTTAAGGTAATTTGATGTATACATTTTAGGGATGGTGTCACAAATCGTGTTTCTGATTGGCAGAGGTATGCACCCTGTCCAGGTAGGAACCACAATCCTAGTCAGGGTAAGTCAGATACACACTAAAAGTTAACCTGCGCTCACACTCTGGTAGCTTGGCACAGAGCAATCAGGCTTAACTTAAGAGTCAATGTGTAAAGTGTTTTGAGCAACACTTAAATGATCATAAAACTGTGAAAACACCACAAAAAGACTCCACACCAGTTTAGATAAAACAGAGCTTATTTTTCTGAGTAAAATGAGATGAAAACGACAAACACCCAATAAGGAGAACTCAAGATATGTATTTTTAAAGTAAAAACTACAATACAGTGCTTAAAAATTAATAGCGCTAAAGGTTAATTGAGGTTGCGCTAGACCAGGGGTACATCCAAAGTTCAGGCCAACCATGATGGAGGACAGGCTTAAAAGTACCTTAGATGGCTGCATCAACATCAAGGAGGTGATGCGAAGGCTACGCCTTGGTCCCGATCCATGGGATGTGTCATCGTCAAGTTATACAGTCATCGCAACGGTGTCCTAGAAGTGTGGCATCAAATCCTGTGGGATGGGATTATGCGTTGTAAGCAAAAGCGACACGCCGGAGAGGGTGCTGATGCATTGATCTTGAGCCGCGCAGTCAGCAATAAAAGTCCTCAACCTCAGCAGCGATATGTCAAGGAGGGATGCGCCAGTTCCGATCAACGCAATGATGTTGATGCATCGGTTTATGCAAAAAACAGCTGCAGAGTCTCCTTTCAAAGCCCAGGACTGGATTGGCACCTTGTGATAGGAAATGACTCACAGTTGGCAGAGTCTAACAGCTACAGGTGAGTTGGGGGAAGTCTTTGATGGCACTGAGACTTCAGAACAGGAGGCAAGCCAGCTAGATCTTGGAGTCACTTGGTTCTTGTGAGGATTTTGAGAATTAAGTACAGTCCTTCTCACTTATGAGCAAGAGGTAGCAGGACTACCAGGACGTTAAACTTAAAAGTTCTTGTCCAACTTTTTAAATACACTGCACCCTGCCCTTGGGGCAAACTAGGGCCTTAGTGGTGATGTGTGTAATAAAAAGGAAGGACTGGGCTTCGTGTGTGGGTGCACTTGCCAGGTCAAAATGGCAGTTTAAACTGCACACATAGGTTCTGCAGTGGCAGGCCTGAGACATGCTTAAAGGGCTACTGTAGTAGGAGGTACAATCAGTGATGTATGCCCACCAGTCACATTTAATTTACAGGCCCTGGGCACATGTAGTGCACTTCACTAAGGACTTTAAAGTAAATGAAATATGCCAATTGTGGATAAGCTAATGTTACAAAAAGATAAGAAGGAGGAAGGGGGGGACCGGGAGATTAAACTGGTCCAGTGTACACTCTCCCAACAATAGTACAAAAACGAAAGTACACTGTTCCACGTAAGAAGAACTAGGGAGACCTGAACATTCAGGAGCAAGAACCCTCAAGCATCACAGTGGATGACTAGCATCATCATCGGGTAGTGCTCCACGCCAGGCTGGCAGTGCAGTGCCTGACGGGCTCCCCAAGAAGGGGGCAACAAGCCGTTTTGTTCTTGATAGTGACTGGTAAGTTCCAGCTATCTGAAATCCCTTAAACTAGGTCAACATGTTTCGCGTCATGCGGTCCTTACGGATCCAGTGACGCTTCATCAGGACCAAATTATACAAAAAGGTGATCAGCTCTTCTCCTAAATAACAAAAATATGTCACAGTGTATAAGTTCAAAAAAAGGTGTCAGCCGGTCACTTACATTGAAGTATACAAGCTTAGTCGTTGTCAGGTCGCCCTGGAAGAGAGAATAAAAATAAAACACAACACCTCAATGTACCCAACAGTGGTCACAGGTGTAAACATGCAAACAGGTGCATCATGAAAAATACTGTGGTGGAAAACAGGCCAACAATACACACGGGCTTACCGCCCCCAAGTTGAAAACGGGCTCCTTGGTAAGGGCGTTCCGAGGACTCGGACGATTACTAAATATAATAGACATAAAAACATCCACAAGTAAAGAATCTGTCAGATAATCAGTATAAACCAGCCTCTATTAAGGAGGTATTTGTTAAAAACCAAGTCAAAAACACTCATTTAAGAGGAAAAGGTCACTTTTCTGGAAGAATGTATGTTAAAAATGTTTGTTAACCGAGTGATCTTTAAAGGAAATGCTGGTGTAGACCATAATATAGAATAGTATAGAACGGTAGTTATCTAAGGGAGTAAGGATCGTTTGCAAAAACGAATGTAAAAGCATTAAGAAAGTGAGTACGGATCATTTGCAAAAACCGAATGTACAAGCGCTAAGAACGTGACTAACTGGGTCACAGCGCCGCTGGAGTAACATTGCAGGCGGTCAGTAAAATGTTGCCCAGGTGTTACAATAAACCGCGGATAAACCGCGGATAAATGCTCGCCCCGTTTCCGGCCCGGGAAGGGAGGACAGAGTACTTACTAGTTCCATCGTCGGTCCGGAATGAGGACCTACCCTCCGTGAACGCCAAACCGCAAGACAACGCAGTGTGCGCACACGAAGTGTTATGAAAGCCTCGTGGACCCGGAAGTTTTCTCCGTGGCCATGGGAACATTACGTCTAAGCGCGTCCCGATGCCTGGTGCAGGGGCGCGTTCCAGGGTCAAGGAAATAAAGGAAGGACTAAAGAGCGAGCCATATTGGTGGTAACAAAATACAGTTAAGCACTCGTGAACCAACAGTGAAAGGTTCACACAAAGAGGGAGCATGTAAATTATGGGATTACGAGACAAGACCCATTCTTTTACACAAAAGAACTGTGTAGTCGTGTGAAAAACATATATATTGAGTCAAAGTTCGAAAATAAAGTCAGTTCTTGAAAATCATGACACCAAAAAATGACACAAAAAAAAAAATATATATATATTTTTTTGTATAAAGGTAAATGGCACAAAAATAAAAATTAAATCAGGTAAAGGTTATTAAAGGTAATTAGGCAAGACTAGTCCAAGGGATATCGTCATTGAGACCCTGCATATTGGTACTCAATTTGAACACCCATCTCTGTTCAACTCTGAAGAGGTGTCCTGGGTCGTTGGATTGGACATTAGGCGTCTCTAGTACCACCCACCAAAGGTCATCAGGAGAGTGTTTCACCGCCAGAAAATGTGCACTAAGCTTAGTGGTGATTCTGTGGCACCGGATGTTGCTTCGATGTTCGTTAATACGGTTCTTGACAGGCCTCGTTGTCATACCAATGTAACGTAAACTGCAAGGACAAGTGATCATGTAGACGCAGTTCCTTGTGTTACAATTGGTGTGTTTCTTGAGATACCATGTACCTATCGGATCAAGATTAATAGTTGATAGGTGCTTAGTAAGGGAACAGACATTACAGTTTCCACAGGGATGATGACCTACAACAGGGGGAAGGTCCCACAATGTCTTTTGAGTGTAGGTATTAGGTTGTGGACGTGGTCGAGTGCGGATCACTATGTCCTTGATATTGGCTGACCGTTTAAAAGCAAAGAGAGGTTTAGAAATTTCACACCCTCCACTAGTAAGAATAGACCATCTTTTATTGATCAGTTTCTTGATTGAGTTAGATAAAGGAGTGAAGGTGGAAACACATGTTATTCTTGTTTGAGGTGTTTTGTCAAAACTTGTAAGTAAAGTATCCCTGTTGTTGTTTTTGGCCCTCTTCCGTGCTAGATTCACAGTTCTGGAAGGGTAATGGCGAGCCAAAAGTTTCTCTTGAAGAGCATCAGCCTGGCGTTCGAATTCCTGAGACAAACTGCAATTCCGTCTGAGTCGTAAAAATTGGCCTACGGGTAGGTTATCTCGTAAGGACTTTGGATGGTGACTTTCATAGAGTAAGAGGGAATTACGGTCAGTGGGTTTATGGTAAATGGTAGTGGACAATTTGCCATTGTGGATAGTAATCATTAGATCGAGAAAAGGTAATTGCGAGGCAGATACAGTGGTAGTAAACTTCAAAAAGGGGTCAAGAGTGTTGATCCAAGTAGTGAAGTGGTCTGCTAGTGGTAAGGGACCATTCCAGATGATCAGAATGTCATCTATGTAACAACGCCATAATGTGACATGATTCTGGTAGGGATTAGAAGGTGCCAGAATAAATTTCTTTTCAAAATCAAACATATATAAACAAGCCAGGCTCGGGGCAAAAGTGCTGCCCATGGATGTGCCGCGGATTTGATGATAAAACTGATCCTCAAATTGAAAGAAATTTTCAGTTAACGCCAATCTGGCAAGCTGCATGATAAAGGTGACTGGAGTCGAGAGAGCATTTGGTGATTCCTGAAGAGCTGATTCAATAACCTGCAGTGTTGCCTCCTGTGGAATGTTGGTATACAATGCTTCAACATCCATGGTGATTATTCCTTGTACAGTGCTAGATTCGTTAATAGACTCAATCAAATTCAGGAAATCTTTAGTGTCCTTAAGATATGTTGAGGAATTTTCAACGAGTGCCTGTAAAAAATGATCGCAAAACACAGATAGAGGTTCTAAAACTGAACCAATCCCTGAAACAATGGGACGTCCTGGAGGAGGTGTAATGCCTTTATGAATCTTTGGTAGGCAGTAAAAGTACGGAACGCGGGGATGGGGAGTATCAAGGAATTCTGCCTCTCTAGGTGAAATCCAAAGATTATTCCTGACTTCTTCAATAAGAATCCTAATCGGAGTCTGTAATCTAGTGGTGGGGTCATACCTAATCTTAGCATAGTAAGTTGAATCACTTAACAAGCGTAAACATTCGTGCTTGTAATCAGTGGAATTCATAATTACACTAGCACCACCTTTATCAGCCTGTTTGATAGTTATTTGGGGATCAGATGCTAGAGTGAGTAGAGCCCTCTTTTCTTTATTAGGAATGTTAATGTATGGGTGTTTAGGACATAGTTTATTGAGGTCAGCTAATACTGCTTTCTCAAAAGTGGTGACTTCACTGGGCATGACCACTTGCGGTGGAACAAAAGTCGAAGGTCTCTTAAGACCTGAGTCGCTTGATGTAGGTTCTGTTGTCTTATCCTTAAAGAAGAAATGTAACCGGATTTTCTGGAAAAATGGGGCCATTTCAATGTTCAGGCGGAAAAAATCTTCCTCAGGGGTAGGGACAAATCCCAACCCTCTGTTGAGCACACCCATCTCAGTAGGTGTTAAAGGTCTAGTTGATAAATTGACAACTAAGTTCTCGCTGGAGGGACTTTCGTTTGGCTCCTGGTCACCATCTGGGGTTCTTCTCGGGACCACTGTACACGCCTGCCTCTTCCTCTTCTGTTGCCTCTGCCCCGGCCTAAAAAAGGCATATATGGCATCATAGGGCGTGGCTGAAAGAAAGGGTAAGGAGGTTGCCAAGGCATCGGTTGGTGTACAGGGTAGGGGGGATAGTTGTAGAAGGTTTGTGGCGGATTCTCGTCCGTGCTCCAACCGTCAGATGATGAACCACTACTATAAGTGCGGGTCTTTTTCAAAATAGTGGTGGATTCATCAGATGATCGAGATTGGGTATCTACATCGTAATCATCTTTGATATAAGGATAAACCTTCTCTCTACTAAATCTCACAATATCCTTTTGCAGTTTGGTGACTTTCTGTTGTGTCAAAAAATCTTTGGTTTCATTCAATTAAGCTGTAATTTCAGAAAGGCGGCTCTTAAAGGCTGTTAGTATTATTGTTGTCTTAAGGCTATGTTCCAATGCATTAATTTGAATCGTAATAGTATCGGCCAAACGCCTGGAGGTGTTTATAATTAGGACTAGCCAATCTCTGGTACATTTCCAGGCTATTTGAGCCCAATCCTTCCTAAAGGCTAAATCTTGCAGGAATATCCGGGGAATGTTAGAAACTAATAGCCCGTTGGGTGCAATGTTGGCTCGTAGGTACTCTGTCATGATGGTACCGTGCATGACAGTTTTAATTAAGTCTTTTTTTAATGCAGAGAGTTTATCCCATTCGGATTTGAGGCTACCCGTAGCGGCAGCCCCCTCATTATCAAGGATAGACGGTGTCTGTAAAATTGCTGACACCATGTCGTCATCGTAGCTAAGTCCCTGGAAATCTTCCATTATGAAAATATTTACCAGGGTAGCCTAAAAACTTGTAAGTTAAGAAAAGGTCCCACAGCAAACTGCTGTACAAAGCATAAAGATAAGAAGAAGGAAGGGGGGGACCGGGAGATTAAACTGGTCCAGTGTACACTCTCCCAACAATAGTACAAAAACGAAAGTACACTGTTCCACGTAAGAAGAACTAGGGAGACCTGAACATTCAGGAGCAAGAACCCTCAAGCATCACAGTGGATGACTAGCATCATCATCGGGTAGTGCTCCACGCGAGGCTGGCAGTGCAGTGCCTGACGGGCTCCCCAAGAAGGGGGCAACAAGCCGTTTTGTTCTTGATAGTGACTGGTAAGTTCCAGCTATCTGAAGCGAGCGTGTCTGCATTCAGGCACCAGCGCACAAAGGAGAGAACAAAAGAATAAAATAAAATTGGTTATTCATCACCACATATTTCATAATTTACTCAATAGTCAGGGATGAAACCAAGATTAAAAACAAGGGAAAGTAATTAATTGAGGGTCAATGCTCAATTACTTTCAAAAACTCAAAAGGATATCACTCTGGAAATCCCTTAAACTAGGTCAACATGTTTCGCGTCATGCGGTCCTTACGGATCCAGTGACGCTTCATCAGGACCAAATTATACAAAAAGGTGAATCAGCTCTTCTCCTAAATAACAAAAATATGTCACAGTGTATAAGTTAAAAAAAAAGGTGTCAGCCGGTCACTTACATTGAAGTATACAAGCTTAGTCATTGTCAGGTCGCCCTGGAAGAGAGAATAAAAATAAAACACAACACCACAATGTACCCAACAGTGGTCACAGGTGTAAACATGCAAACAGGTGCATCATGAAAAATACTGTGGTGGAAAACAGGCCAACAATACACACGGGCTTACCGCCCCCAAGTTGAAAATGGGCTCCTTGGTAAGGGCGTTCCGAGGACTCGGACGATTACTAAATATAATAGACATAAAAACATCCACAAGTAAAGAATCTGTCAGATAATCAGTATAAACTAGCCTCTATTAAGGAGGTATTTGTTAAAAACCAAGTCAAAAACACTCATTTAAGAGGAAAAGGTCACTTTTCTGGAAGAATGTATGTTAAAAATGTTTGTTAACGGAGTGATCTTTAAAGGAAATGCTGGTGTAGACCATAATATAGAATAGTATAGAACGGTAGTTATCTTAGTGAGTAAGGATCGTTTGCAAAAACGAATGTAAAAGCACTAAGAAAGTGAGTACGGATCGTTTGCAAAAACCGAATGTACAAGCGCTAAGAACGTGACTAACTGGGTCACGGCGCCGCTGGAGTAACATTGCAGGCTGTCAGTAAAATGTTGCCCAGGTGTTACAATAAACCGCGGATAAATGCTCGCCCCGTTTCCGGCCCGGGAAGGGAGGACAGAGTACTTACTAGTTCCATCGTCGGTCCGGAATGAGGACCTACCCTCCGTGAACGCCAAACCGCAAGACAACGCAGTGTGCGCACACGGAGCGTTATGAAAGCCTCGTGGACCCGGAAGTTTTCTCCGTGGCCATGGGAACATTACGTCTAAGTGCGTCCCGATGCCTGGTGCAGGGGCGCGTTCCAGGGTCAAGGAAATAAAGGAAGGACTAAAGAGCGAGCCATATTGGTGGTAACAAAATACAGTTAAGCACTCGTGAACCAACAGTGAAAGGTTCACACAAAGAGGGAGCTAATGTTACAACATGTTAAGGAGAGAGCACAAGCACTTTTGCACTGGGTAGCAATGGAAAAGTGTACGGAATTCTAAAGCCAACAAAGGAATGAGCACGGTATGGGAGTCACTTTTGGGAGGGGGTAGTGTTGTGATCTTCGGGAGACATGAGGGGTGGGGCCCAGAGGGAATCTCTGGGGGGCAGACTGGTTGGGTAAGGCGAAGGGGGTGCACTTAAGCCAAAGAGAAAAATAAAAGTAGAAATGTCATCTTAGAAGACTCACAAAATATACCAACTAGATGTCCACAAACGTGAATCCACATAATACTATGAAGCAGTTTTCCAAAGGTAGAAAACACTGCTCTTCGTAGTTTCACAAGGTCTACAACCATGACTAAGTTAAGGAAAACAATTCTAACTTGCTTGGCTCTGGGTTTGACTCTGATAAGGTAAAGACTATCAACAATCCATTAAGAAGCATCTTTAATAAGTAAGTCATTAAATGGTTTCATGGGATCTCATAGACATAACCCTTATAAAAAAAAAGTTTAGCATCAAGATAAAATTGTAATAAATTCATAAATATTTCAGTAAATCTTGTAAATTCCCTGGTGCATCATTACATATAATGTCTTTTTTTACTATGGTGACATTAAGTATAGGCCAAATTTGCACAAGTAGACACTGGACTGATGGGGAAAAAAACAGGATACCGGGTATATAGGAACTATCCAGTTACTCTTTTATTTTAAATGTGAAATTAAAATGATCAGAATTTCTCAGTGTGCAAAATTAAAGAATTCTAGACAGAACATGCAGTTTAGTACCTCCTTTAGCGGGTGAATCTGAAAGTGGTCTTATATCAAGCCCTTCCTGCAGCATCCAGGGTGGAAGGTCACGTTTCCTCTGGATGGGCTTTGTTTGCTGCATCCCCTTGTTCCAGTTTGCAGAAGGAAGCTAAATACAACATCAAAACAGGAATTACTCATGTTTTAGATACTTAAAATAAAACAGGTATTAGATATTTAACATATTAGAATGTTCAGCCACAAATAAACAAGTTACTTACCTTTGGTAGTGAATTGTCTGGAAGAGACAATATCTAGCTGCAGATTCTTTAACTTTGAATCTCCCAGGCGTTAAACTGGATTCGGTAAATTTTTGCGTGAGCAGTACCCTAGCAGGCAGTCAAATGGCTTAGTTTGGTTCTACGCCTCGGTCACCTATATATATGCCACCTCCGCATGTGGACATCAGTTACTTTTCACAACTTTCCAAACCAGGAGCACAGAGCCATGAAGAGCTCTGACATTGGTGTGTTAAAACTTGAGCCCTCAAATGGATCATCCCTAATCTGTCTGCAGAGAGGGGAGGAATGGGTGGGTCTGTAAGGAATCTGCAGCTAGATATTGTCTCTATCAGATCATTTGTTATCGAAGGTAAGTAACTTTTTCCATCTAACAAAGACTTCTAGCTGCAGATTCCTTACCTTTGAATAGATACCCAAGCAATACCGTCCCCAGAGGCGGGCTGTGAATAAATTGTAAACTAGAAAGTCCAGCGGGACTGAACGTGTGAAATGCTCATCCCTGCAGATTTGACTATCCAGGCAGTAGTATTTTTCAAACGTGTGCAAGGATGCCCATGTTGCTGCCTGCCAGATATCTGGGTCTCCACATGCTAACGCAGTGGTCGCAGCCTTTCCCTTCGTGGAAAGGGCCCTTAAATACTCAGTAGGCTGTTTCTTGGCCACAGCATAACAGATTTTAATACAGAGAACTACTCACCATGAAATGGTCTGACCTTTCTTTGCTCCAACATACTCCACAAAGAGTTGGTCATCCACTCAGAACTCTTTTGTGTGGTCAAGGTAGAATGACAATGCTCTTTTTGGGTCCAGATGTTGGAGTCGCTCCTCTTCTTTAGAGGGATGTGGAGGACCGTAGAAGGTGGGCAGCGTGGCTAATTGTCCCAAATGAAAGGGGTCCCCACTTTTGGTAGGAAAGAGGTCCTAGTGCTAAGCACTACTTTGTCTAGAAGCGCAGTCAAATAGGGAGGTTTAGATGACAAAGCCTGTAGCTCACTCACCCTCATGGCAGATGTCATTGCCACTAGAAAGGCTGTCTTGATAGTAAGCAGCCAGAGAAGACAACTGTGCAACGGTTCAAAGGGAGCACACATGAGGTAGGTGAGCGCCAAATTAAGGTCCCACTGAGGCATTGTAAAGGGTGAAGGGGGAAACATATCTACAAGCCCTTTGAGAAACCTATTTACAATAGGGGACTTAAACAGAGAGGGTTGGTCAGGCAGACCTAGAAAGGGAGACCGAGCAGATAGATACCCCTTAAGCGTACCCAGAGCAGAGCCCTGCTGTGCAAGGGTAAGAATGAAGAGTAGACTATGAGAAAGAGAGGTAGAAAGAGGGTCAATAGACTTTTCTGTACAATATAATACAAACTTTTGCTATTGGCAGGAGTATACCATCTTAGTGGAGGGATGCATGGCTGGCAGAATAACGTGACAGACTTCGGGAGGAAGGTCGCAGGCTGTCAACTATCACTTCTCAAACTCCATGCAATAAGACGGAGAGTTGACAGGTTCGGGTGGAGAACCCTACGTTGCTGCTGAGCAAGAAGGTTCTTCCGAAGGAGCAATATGATCAGGCGAGCAATGCTCATTCACAGAAGTTCAGGATACCAGGCTCTCCGTGCCCAGTCCCATGCCACCAGAGTGACTGGGGGCCTGTCATTCCTGATCTTCTTGAGAACTCTGGGCAATATTAGTATGGGTGGAATGGTGCACAGCAGGCCTGAACTCCACTCGAAATGTAAAGAGTCTCCGTGCGATAGTCGCCTTGGAAATTCCAATGCCAAAACTGATGACATTGTGAGTTCTCTTCGGAGGCAACCCGATCTAACCAAGGCTCAGCCCTCTGTTGAAAGAGTCCTAGTGCCACCTCCAAATGGAGATGCCACTCGTGATCCACTAAGTATCAGGGGCTGAGTTTGTCCACCATGGAATTCAGAGAATCTGCCAGGTGTTGAACCACCAGGGTTACAGCCTGCTGCCCCAGCCATGTCCAGAGACATGTCTCTTGACAAAGGGTCCACAACCCCACCCACCCCTGTTTGTTGCAATACCACATGGCAGTGGTGTTGTCCTTGAACACCTGCACTATCTCCCCCCCCCCCCCGAAAGACAGAAGAAATTCCTTCATTTCCAGTCAGATCCCTCAGAGGTCCAGCAAGTTGATGTAGAGTCTGGATTCCGCTGGAGACTAGAGTACTATGATCTCCACCCCTCCCAGATGGCTGTCCCATTCCAGCATGACACATCTGTCACCCCTGTGAAATCTGGTTGGGGAAGACAGAGGATTCTGCCTTTCATCCAATTGTGGTTCGTCAGCCAACACTGCAAGTCTTTTGCTGTTCCCTTCGAGATCTGGAACACATCAGAGAGATTTCCTCTGATGCTGCGCCCACTGGAACTTCAGGTCCCACTGCAGTGCCTGCACATGACATCTGTCATGGTTAACCCATAGGACACAGAAGCCATGAGGGCCAGCAGCCTCAGAGTCACTCTCACTGAAATCCAAGACCGAGGCTCAAACATCAGTATTGTTGCCTGAACATCCTGGACTCAATACTCAGTAGGATAAGCCCAAACTGTACTGTGTCCAAAACAGTTCAGTTGAAAGAGAGGGTCTGAGAGGGAGTCCGGTTGGGTTCTTTGGCATGTTTATAGTGAACTCCAGTGAATGCAGGAGGTCCACCGTAGCTTTCGCTTTCAAGTACAGATTACACTGTGAACCCTTCATTATTGTGAATTCAATTCTCCCTGTATGTTCCATTCTTCTTCATGTTTCAGCTAGGACACATGATTATGTATCCATGTACCTGGAAATTTTTTCACTTTTTATGGATTTCTGTGGTGTTTTCTCAGTTTTGGAAATAACTGTTCATCAGTGTTTATTTGATTGGATAGCCCCCAAGATCGATATAAACTTTGGTTTTTGGTGTTCACTGACCAAGTTGCAGTGATTGCTGTAATGCATATATCGCATTTGATGGAGACGTGTTGCATGATATTTAGTGACTTTCCATCAGCAGTAAGTCCAATAGACATATTGTATACTGTAGTAAGCATATATGTCTGTGTAATGTACTCTCAATCACAGACTCTGTCACCTACCTTCTCTGACACACCTTTCCCCGCAAAGCGTTGTGTGTGTGGATTTTCAGCTCTTGTCTGCCAACTTCACCTCTAAAGGGCCCAGGGACTGGATAGTGCACCACTTGGCAGGGCAGGAGTCTTAGCAGAGAGCCCAGATTTTGGCACAGAAAGTCTTTGATTGCCCTGAAACTTCAAAACAGGAGGCACGCTCAGTTCAAGACCTTGGAGATTCTTCACAAGCAGGAATGCACGACAAAATCCAGTCTTTGCCCCCTTTCACAGGCAGAAGCAGCAACTGTAGGATAGCCCAACAAAGCACAGGCAGGGGCAGCACTTCTCAGCTCTTCTCCTTGTCAGAGGTTCCTCTTGAATCCAGAAGTAATCTAATTTTCAGGGGATTTGGGTCCAATACGTATACCCCCTTCTGCCTTTGAAGTAGGTGCACTTCAAAGGAAAGTATCTGTTGTTCACAATATCCTGCCTTACCCAGGCAAGGTCCAAGACACACACCAGGGGGTTAGAGACTGCATTGTGAGAGGGCAGGCACAGCCTCTTCAGGTGTAAGTGACCACTCCTCCCTCCACTCTAGCACAGGTAGCTCATCAGGATATGCAGGCTACACCCCAGCTCCCTTTGTCTCACTGTCTAGAGGGGATTCACAAATAGCCCAGCTGTCAAACTGACCCAGACACAAACCCACAAACAGGCAGTCACAGAATGGTTTAAGCAAGAAAATACCTACTTTCTAAAAGTAGCATTTTCAAACTAACAATCTTAAAACCAACTTCACTAAAATATGTATTTTTAAATTGTGAGTTCAGAGACACCAAACTCCAAATTTCCATCTGCTCAGAAAAAGGAAACTGCACTTTAATAGTATTTAAAGGCAGCCCCCAAGTTAACCTCTGAGAGAAATAGGCCTTGCAATTGTGAAATACAATTTGTTTTAGGACACGTAAAACACATCAATAGACGTCCCACCTTTAACATACACTGTACCCTGCCCATGGGTCTTACATGTATAAAAAGGGAGGGTTTGGGTCTAACAAGTGGTTACAACTGCCAAGTCGAATCAGCAGTGCAAGACTGCACACAGAGACACTGCAGTGGCAGGTCTCAGACATGTTTGCAGGGCTACTCATGTGGGTGGCACAACCAGTGCTGCAGGCCCACTAGTATCATTTGATTTACAGGCCCTGGGAACTTCTAGTGCATTTTACCAGGGACGTATTAGTAAATCAAATATGCCAATCAGGTATAAACCAATCACCAATACAATTTACACAGAGAGCATATGCACTTTAGCCCTGGTTAGCAGTGGTTAAGTGCACAGAGTCCTAAAGCCAACAGAAACTGGTCAGAAAAAATAGGAGGCCAACGTTTTGGGGATGACCCTGCAAAAAGAGCCATTTCCAACAACCATGCACATGCTGACAATACAATTTTCACAGGTACCTGCCACCTTGCATTGAGTGTTGGCAGTTAACCTGCTATTGATAAAGACATATGAGCAAAAGGGACTCATGTTTCAAAGGCTTTTACCCATTTTGTGTCTATGGAAAATGTGACAGTACATCTACGTCACGTTTCTCGTAAGCCAGCCATTTCATCAATTAATGACAGAGTTAAACACTGGCAAGAGATCATAAATGATTTTAATATTCTCAGATTCTCTAAAGTGTATAACATAATTAGATCACACCTGAAAACATGTTTCTAAACCCTTGACCTTTAATCCAAGCACAGACACTGTATGATACAACAGGAAACGAAAAAAGCAACATTTTACTGACATCCCTAAACAATAAAATGCAAATAGATTCATTTAGTACAATCTTTTTGTGCTGCAGCCTTGTGTAACACAAACACATCATGTAGGGGCGCTTCAGGAGGAGTTCAGAAAATATATATGAAATCCTCAACAGATGGAACAATATCCACCGGACGGCTGCACTAATCCCTTAGTCAAACCTCGATTGTAGGGATGAAGTAAAGTTCAACAGTTCAGAGTTAATTTGTATCGAATTTATTCCATATAATAGTTTCACAGAATCCTGCAACGAGTGTCATATCTATAGATATATATATATATATATATATAAATATATATATATATATATATATACACATACATTTAAAACCTACTGTCAGTTGCCAGTAGTAGATAGTTCTAGTTAGAACCTACTTTCTATAGGAAAGGCAGCTTTTGTTTCATCAATAACTTTGGCACCATTTAACAAATCTTCACTACATTTTCAAAACTAGTTTGTCACTCACTTTAACTGCTGTCTTGAAAGGTTTAAGGTGATTTGTCCAGAGGGGGGCAGAAAAACGCTTTTTTCCCCAATTCAATTTCCCTAAAGGAGAGATGACTACAACCCGAACCAGTGGACGAAATTACACCAAACGTGGCAGATCTTGGTCCAGAAAGAGGTCTTATTCATTATTTGTTCAGTATTAAATGAAAAAGATACGTTATTAGTGAATAAGAAAACCATAAAACATCTGGAAAAGACAGACTAGGTTAACAATACCTAGGGTATTCTTACCCATTCGCCCATAACCCTCTTCGATTAAAATACAAAACTCTTATGGTAGATAAAGTGCAAGTGCAAAAGTGTCAAGTAAAAAATACACATACTAAGATGATATAACACCATCATAATAAAATATGTTAAAAACACCTAAAACCTGGGAGCAATTCTTAGGCAGAGATCCTCCTGTCCATCACATCTTTACATATCTCATTTGGTCCAGGCCTACTTATCCGTGCCCTAAAAATTATTGCCCAATAACCCACCCATACAGTCTTTAAATCCTCATCATTGGCAAGCAAGGCTGTTATGCTGACAATAATAAAGTGCGATACACAGATAACAAACGACACTCAACATTAAAACAATAAGTCACCATTATAAAAGAACACAATCATGGTGAAAGCCTCAAAACAGTATTAATAAGAATACAGTCTAGCCTTCACTCGGATGCTTCAAAATACCTACAGGGCTGGTCGCAGGTGTTGAGTGGATTATTTTCCCCACTTTACCTAAATTTATGTTAAAAACAACTATATTTCTCGCTTACCTTGACACAGAAAAGGTTGTTGGGCAAGAAAACGTACCGTATTCCCTTGGCCTTAAACACAAGATGCAAATATTTGTCAAAACAATCCCTATTCCTTCGTTAGAGTGAGCGGGGCGAGGCAACCAGACAGGCAGAAATTCTCAGGAACTGAATTTATCTACTGTTTAACATTTCATTGCTTGGGTCAAGTGCTGACATGACCGCTGGCCTACAGGATCAAACTCCTAGGACATTGAATTACCTTCTCAGTAGTTCCCTTCTCTGTCTTTGGAGGACTGGACATATACAGACCACATGGGTCAATGTCTCCCTAGTCTGATGGCATAACCTACAATCCTGGGATTGTATCTCAGCCTCCATTTTCCATTTAGGTAGGAAAGCAAGGGTTGGAAAAACTCCCAGTCTAAGCCGTAAAAGGCTATTTAAATTTAATGGATAGAGAAGCAGACAAAATTAGTGATTCTATACCTAGTTTATATAAATTTAGAACCAACCATCCGTGTGATCATTTGAAAAGCTCTTCCATATCTCCAAGCCAGCTTAGTCGGCAATGAATACCCCATAGATCACCCAGCTCAATGTGTGCTATGCTTTTTTCCAAAATGCTCCTTGAAGCTACTATTACCCCTTTCAAGACTGATTTTCTGCCAGACTAAATTAGCTAGGGTTCCCTTAGTGGCAAGGCGTAATTTATAACAACCCTTGATAAATGCTGCTGGCCTGGCCAGTGATTGCTTTACTAAAGAAAATTCAAATCTAACTTGAGCCGGAGAGGCTGATCTAGGTAGCTGAAAGACCTGTTTATATGAGTTGACTAGTAACTTATCTAACAAGGCCACCTTGGCCCACTTTCATTATTTCTGTACCATAAGAAAGTGTTGGTAGTAATTTAGCTCTCATAACCATTGTCATCAGCTTAAGACGACGCCCAAGGATTTATATTGCTAGATTTCCAAAAGCATGATTTAAGGCTTGGGCCTTCTCTTGATTACTTCTCTATGGCCTGCAAACGTACCTTTTGAGTCGATCTTGACCCCCAGATATGTGTATGCTGCCACTTCTTCAATATGACACCCGTTCAAATACCACTTACTGTGTAAAGTGGGTTTACGGTTGAGGGGGATTATTTTTGTTTTACCCTGATTTATTTCCATATCATTGGCTTGCACATGTCCTACAAAAATGCCCAAAAGTGGTCGTAAGCCTAATCTAGAGTCGTCAAACAACAACAGGTCATCTGCATAAAGTAGGCTGGATATTTGGCAGCCGCCAACGGTAGGGGGGTAGGCTGGCTGATTATCAAAAACTGGAGATAGGTCTGCTACATATAGGTTGAAAAGAAGTGGAGCTAAAACACAGCCCTGCTTCAGTCCAGTTGCGGTCTTAATGGACCTGGATAGATAGGAACCATCCCCTAGTTTGATTTTTACCCAGGTGTTTGAGTAGAGCATAATGATGGCATTCAGTAAGTTTGCTGGCGGGGCGTGGCCTGGCCGTCCTGCAAGATGGATGCCAACTTGTGAGGCTCTGCAGGGCGGGAGCATTAATCCGCCACTGATCCAAGCGTATTGGACTCCCGGAGTTCCTAACCTGCCGGCAGCTGGGCGCCGGTCGCTTGTGGAGGAGCGGAGCGGCGAACAGGCCTTCTTGGTGGTGGGGGCCGTGCATGGGGCCGATCGCGCGGCTGCTGGCCGGGCCTCGTGGTGTGCCAGGGCCATTGTAATGGAGCTAGGCCTGACAGCGGGCTGGGCATTGGCTGGGGCCGACGAGCTCGAAGTACATGAGCCATTTGGGCCCCCTGGAATGGCTGCGAGGCGGGCGCCTGTGGATCAGCGCTGAAGGCAAGGACCGGACTCGAAAGACCTGGCTGGTTGGGGAGCGGCAGCTGGAGGCTGTGGGGACGTGTCGGTGAGTGCAGGCGCCGGACCTGCCGCTCCTGGTTTTCAGCCTTGCCGCCTGGTGACTGGGGCAGGGCCCGCCGACGGCGTGAGCTGAAGCGCCGGGCCTTGGCTTGCAGGGCCTACCTGGGGGCTGCTAGCTGCTGGCTGCTCTGCCCGGGGTGGCGGTGAAGGAGAGACTTCGGAGGAGGGAGGCCTTGTGGTGTGCTAGGGCCGGCGCGGGCCAGAGGCGGTGCGGAGCAGTACCGGGGTCATTGCCTGCCCTCCCCTCCTCCACCCTGAACATTGGCGAGGTTAAGCAGGCCCTAAGTAAATGAGCCATTGGACCCCTTGGAATCCCGCCGGCGGGGTGTGCTGGAGCACCGTGCCTTGGTCTGCGGGACCTCACTGGGCGGCCATCGGCTGCCCTGCCCGGGGTGGCAGTGAAGGAGAGGCTTCAGTTGAGAGAGGCCGCGTCTTGCTGTGGTGAACTGCGTAAGCACGTGGATGAGGAGCTGTTGAGTGGCCAGGTCTGCTAGACTAGACGACGGGCAGGGGTATGGGGCGGGCGGCCTTCCTGGTGTGTTGTCAGTTCTAGGTGAGAGGAGTCTGGCTGGGTAGTGTCGGCTGAGGGTTCTGGAGGCTGGGCTGTGTGCCAGTGCCCCACATCCATACGGCAAGACGCCCCCGCCGGGGGCTGTACCTGGACACGATGGGCAAGACGGACCCCAAACAATTGAAACTGGTTTTTGAGGGCACATAAAAGAGCAGCCATGTGGGCAGATCGATGGAGGAGCTGCCCCAAGAGGATGACCCGCAGTCAAGGCCATGTTTATGGACTTAAAGCACAGTTTGGCTGCTACGGATACTAAGCTGAACCATTTAACTAATCGCATGGATCCTCTGAAAGACAAGGTGGATGATCACAACACCTGCCTTGAGCAGGCAGAATCTAGAGTTTCGGACTTTGAGGATGGCCTGTGCCGGGACAGCGAACGACTTCTTCAAATGGAACGGGTGCTTGAGATCATCCGGAACAAAAACAAGGACCTTGAAGGTCGATTCAGGCGCAATAACATCCGCATTTTAGGCCTTCCGGAGTCGACAGATATGGGGCGTATGGAGGACTATGTAGAGGCGATGCTCACGGCGCTCTTCCTTGGAGAGCTCTCCCCAGTGATGGTGGTGGAAAGGGCGCACAGGTTGCTGGGGCCGCGGCTGCCGCCTGTGGCACCGGCATGGCCTGTTATAGCGCGCCTGCTCCACTATAGAGATGGACAAACGGTTTTGCACTTCGCCCGCCGCACCATCATATATAATAATAACAAACTAAGCATCTTTCCGGACTACACTCCTGGTGTGCAGGCAGCTCGTCGGGCGTTTCTCCAGCTCAAGCACACCCTGAGCCACATGGAGACTAAGGGGGTTATTCCAACTTTGGAGGCGGTGGTATTCCGTCCCAAATGTGACGGATTTACCACCAGCCGTATTACGAGTTCCATAGGATATAATGGACTCGTAATACGGCTGGTGGTATATCCGTCACTTTACCGTCACTTTTGGGACGGATTACCACTTCCTCCAAAGTTGGAATAACCCCCTAAATACTCACTGATCTACCCGGCTAAGCTACGTGTACAACACAAAGACAAACTACACTTCTTTTCTTATCTGAAGCTGGCTGCAAAATTCGCCAAAAGTATTCCCCAAAAAATGGCCCCAGCTTGCTCGCTGGCAAATGACAGGGAAGGAAATCAATTAAGTGACAATGACTGAGGCGGGTCCCGCGTTGGGGAGGGGAGGAGGGGGGGCGCCGGTGTGCTTGGTCGGCGCCCTGTGGCCTTTGTGGGCCTGTAAGTGAACTGCACCTCGGTGACGACTACCCATATTGGGTGGGAAGTTTGACAGCCATGACAGCGCCCCGCTGGATGAGTCCAAAGCATACAGTTGTGGTTTTGAGATGGTTTCTGTTTGAGGGTGGGTGTGGGAGAAGTGTTCAGGCCCGATTGGGAGGCCTGAGTGGGCGGGGGGCGGTACATGTACTGTTAGTCAATTGGTTTGATGTTTTTATGCTCTGGTTCATTTCCCCTACTCCTTCCCTTTCCCGAAGCTGATTCCCTTCAAGCATGGGGGGGTGGGCGTAGGTTAATGAGATGGCTTCTAAAATGCAACTCCTGTGAGATGTCTGACATGGAATGTTCGGGGGTTGAATGATGGGCACAAGATGAGACTGCTGTCAGCTTATATGCAGCGCCACATGATAGATGTCTGCATGCTTCAGGAAACTCACCTGACTGAGGCCAAGAAGTCTAGGGTAAGGGCTGGCTGGATTGGTTAGAGTCACGTGGCAGTGGATTCGAGCTATGCTCGGGGGTGGCCATCCTGCTTAGAAAAGGATTGCAGTGGCGTACGGAAAAAGCACTTACGGACCCGCATGGTAGATATGTTATGCTGCAGGGTACATTACAGGATAGGTCCTTTCGACTGGTGTCTGTTTACGGTCCCAACGTCGATGACCCAGAGTTCTTCGGGGAGATGTGGTGACTGATCAACTCGGGCTCCGGGTCCCCGTTATGGGAAATGGGAAGGAGATTTCAATTTTGTGCTGGACTTTGAGGCAGATCGAGAGCCGGGCTCAGCCGCAACATATGGCGGCTGCCAAGGCCTTGTCCCTTATTATGGATGAAGGTGCTTTGGTGGATTTATGAAGGGTGAAACATGGTGCGGACAGGGAAGATACATGCCTTAATACCATACATAAAAGCTGGTCCCGCATTAATAGATTGCTCGGAACCAGAGATGCAAAGCTTTGGATGGAGTCTATTGAACATATGCCCTGCACTTTGTCAGACCATTCTCCGGTTATATTAGAATTGCAGATCACTGGCAGCCCTGAAGCCTTTTTCAATGTTATTGACCATTCTCCAGAAGCGACTAGAGCTTACAGATGCCAATGCATGATGTCGTTTTGCCCATAGCATTTCCTGTTTCGATTTTTTAAAGAGACTTTTTAGAAGTTTCCCTTCCTTCCGTAGGGATTTTAGGATTGATCCATCTTCTGGATGTTTCCGCAGTTGCCTCAAGGGCCTGTTCACCACCGATTTCCTCAACCGTACTGCACATGGCATAAGTATGCTGTTACTGTGTCCCAGGTATGCACCCATAGACCTACCCTTCACCGGAGATTGGTCGATAAGATTTTTTGAGAATGATTCCCATATGGCAACTGCATTCAAAGATTCGCTGGCTATATTTTCCAGGATCTCAACTACTTCCTCTGCTTGTGCTTTGACCAAACGAGGACTCAATTCTAGTCTCTTACATTTTCAGAGCGGAGCTCCCACTTATGGAGATTTGTTTCTTCCTGGATACGTGCTTTGCTCTGAACTGCGATTATTTGTGGGATATGGTCGCTTTCTGGATGATCTTGTATTCTAAAATCACTCACAAAATGAAATAAAGGAGCATTTACCAGGGTATAGTCTAGGTATGAAACCACCTTTTCCAAGGCTATTGTCCAAGCGGGCAGAATATCTGACGGCAGCCGCCGTTTCAGTGCAAAAAAGGCCTGCTAACTCACAGCTCTTAATGAACTTATCACCGATTTTATCTTTCTTTCTCTAGGGAGGCAAATTTTGAATGGGCAATGGGACCGCTATTAGCACACGATCCTCAGTTGGTGAGTGATACAGATTAAGATTAAAGTCACCTGAGACAAGCCAGTAGGCATAGTTGAATGATTTTTTTATGTGGAGCAGATGATCTAGGAGTTTATTAGCTTCCATCTTTTTCTTTTTAGGATTGACATAAACACTAATCAAAATCAGAGTGCTACGGACATGTTTTGCCCAGCCGTCCAGGCGAACCAACAAGAATGGCTGATCTCCTCTCTGCGGTCCTGACATCTTAGCCGTAAGTCTATTGCTGAACCTCCCTTTGCCCTTCCAAATGTGTTGTGTTTTACTGCTGGCTTGCTAAATTCCTCGTACCCGTATAAAGGGAGACTCGTAGGTGCCCATTTTTCCTGCAGCATTATAATATCAAAAGAACCCAGAAATTGGATAATCTCTGGGTCTTCCAAATTGGACTGAAGACCCCCTATGTTCCAAGAGCAAATACTCAATGAAACTTGCAATTGAGGCGGTCGCTGGGCTATCGTTCAGCTTTTTGGGGATAATCTGGAGGCTAGCGCTGTTGGAAGCCAGGACCATTTATCCTGGGGCTGGCCTTTTGTCAAAGGTTGTCTGGCTATTCACCAGTACGGGACTTCCCATTTGTCCCTTGTAAAACTGACCAAGGCATTACTTCCTTCTTTTTTGAAAGACAATCCTGGAGTAGCCTCAATTCCCCAGTCTTTTAGGATATTTTTCCTTTCCAAAATTTGGATTGGGAGATTCGGTGATGCAAATACTACTAAAGTTGGGTCCGATTGTTGACTACCCTGGGCTTGTATAAATTATATAGCAGCAATATCATCTGAAGCCACCAGTTTCAGGCCTGGGACAGCATATATTAGTTTGAGCAGTTAGAGTTATTTCAAGTAACTATAACTTGTGCCCCAGACAGGCAGTTTTTTCCTCAAAAATATTACTGCAAATATTATATTGATGTTATCAATTATGTTATCAAAGATGTCATGAGTGCTGTGATATATGGGGTAATTAGCACTGCATGGAGATGTCATGAGTTATAGTTACCTTAGGGCATGAGTTACAGTTACTTGAAATGACTAACTATAAAAGCTGAGTTTCCATGGATTTATACTTTTAAAATGCCTAACTATAAGAGCTCTGTTATCTTTGTTTATTAAGTGAATTTCTTTGTTTTTTTAATTCTATTTCCCAACTATAACATCCTTGTAACAATTGGCCCTTTTCAGTGAATTTCAATGTGTTTTCTTTAATGTAAAGTAATTTTAATTAGTAGAATTTAGCCCCAAGGAGCTGGTGGTCCCCGGGGCTTTGGGGGTCTGCATGCCCGACTATATTATATTTCCTGCCCTGGCGTGAGAAGCGGGTCACCTTGCATTAATTTAAATGCATCTGCCACTGGGATGTGGTGGTTTTGGGGGCCTGGAAGGGGCCCACGCCTCCCCCACACTACAAAGCATGTTGTACCGGGAAGCTAGCAGTCCACAGGGCTGTAGTTTTCAAAACTCCTATGGGAATTACCATGGGATACACAAGTTTATTTTTTTACCCCCAAGCCCTTTTTCTCAGCCAACAGCTGCGCACTGAAAGTTTTGTGGTTAAAAAAAAATCCCCAGCACACTTTGTTTTTGTAAAATTCCGTGAAGATCCGTGTAAAGGTGCCAAAGATACAGGCAAGTAAAAAAATGCTTTTTCTATGGTCCTAACTATAACTACCTACTGGCAACCACAAGCAAGGAGACTGCAGTAAGTATGACAGAAAATCAAGGAGAAGCCACAGCAAAAATGGGGAAGAAGCAAGGGGAAGGCAATGAAAAAAATGGCAGAAACTGCACAGAGAAAGCAATAAAAAAACACAGTAAAGGCAGGAGAAGGTAGTAAAATGTGGTTAAGAAATAAAAATAAAAAGTTGTGAGCACATGTACTAAATAATTTTCTTAAGTTTATTCTTTTGTAAAAACGTTTTAAAGATTCTGCGGAACCTCAGCAGAACTGCAAACATAGACGGGACCTAATCTATTGTTTTTGTTCCGCTCACATGATCGCAATGTACTCGCAAATTCAGTTTTGCGGATTCTGCAAATTTCCTAAAAAATATTTTTAAGTATACAGGAGTCTGGACTTTGAATTATAGCATAAGGGTGAACATATATGAAACTATCTATTTTTTTTCTTTTTGTAAACAAATCAGTGCTTTTACAATTTCGGCGACTTTGAGAATCTGCGGCCAAGATTTGCAGAGTCGCTCGATGTCAAAAAGAAAATTCCCTTTTATATTGGTTACTGTTTAACCACACCCATTTTTTATAAGACAACTCCCCAAAACAGTTATTTGTACGCTAATTCTTCTTAGAGAAGCATTGCTGATCCTGAATTCCTGGTTCCTGATCTAATACAAATAGCAGAAGGCACTGCTCCATCTGAAGATTCAGAACTAATTCCAGATGATAAAGAGCAGCCATCAACCAGCAGAAAGGAGAGTGAAGTCTGACAGTTCTTCCCAATCCCCTAAGCAGAGAAAAAGGTCTGCGCAAGATTCGTTCACTGTAAACTTTGTGGCAAACAACAGTAACGTGGCACTGCCAAAAAAATAAAGCCAGGGAACCTCTACAATGAGGATCAAGATGATCCATAAATGTGCATATCTTCAATGTATGAGGGAAAGAACAACAACATCAGGAGAAGCCACAGGTGCCTCAAACACAGCACAAACTCCAGCTCCTGCTGAGGTTGCTATACGAGCTACCTGCACAGAGTTGGACGGCATGGTGACACACAGTGCCAAATGTCACAAGCATTTTGATGCTATCGAAATGCATCGCTGTTAGTTTTTTGTTTTCTTAAGCCTTACATTTTGTTGTTTCTCTCCAGGACACTGTTTACCCTGACGCAATGCAATATTTTTGCAGGAATTTATCGGTTTGCATTCTTTGCATTTTCATTAGTTTTTTTCATAAAAAAACAATAAACACAGCAAAAAACTTGTTTAAAATTATATATAAAAGGTCCTTGTTAGGACCACCAATTAATCAACCAAAGAGCTGAGTCTGTCACCTTAATATTGTAGCGTATGCTTCTCTGCATGTTTTTAGGTGTATGGCTGTATACTTTAGTATGTCTTATCAAGTTAGTCTGGCTGTATACATATATGTACAAGTGTGTGCCTGGGTCTATAAGTGTGTACATCAGTGTGTGTCTAGATATATCAGTATATATATATATATATATATATATATATATATATATATATATATATATATATATGTATGTATATGTATATGTATATGTATATATATATATATATATATATATATATATATATACATCATTGTGTGTCTGGGTGTGTCAGTGTCTGCATTAGAACATGCCTTTCAGGTGTCAGTCTATGCATCAGTGTGTGTCTGGGTGTCTCAGTGTAAGTGTCAATGAATGGCTGGGTGTGCATCTGCATGCACATATTCCTGGATGTATCAGTATATGCATCAGGGTGTGCCTGGGTGTGTTGCTGTATAGATCAGTGTATACCTGGGTGTGTCAGTGTAAGCATCAGCGTGTGCTTGGGTGTATCTGTGTACACATCAGTATGTGCCTGGATGTATCAGTGTATGTCTGACTGTGTCAGTGTATCTGTCAGTGCGTGGCTTGGTGTTGTAGTGTATGCATCAGAGTGTGCCTGGGTGCATCAGTGTGTGCCTGGACGTATCAGTGAATGCATCAGAGTGTGCCTAGGTGTGGCGGTGTATAGATCATTGTATACCTGGGTGTGTCAGTGTATATATCAGTGTGAGCCTGGGCGTGATAGTGAATGTATTAGTGTGTGCATGGGTATGTGGTTGTATGCAAGAGTGTGTGCTGGACGTGTCTGTGTGTGTCTGATTGTGTCAGTGTATGCACCAGTATGTGCCTAGGTGTGATAGTGCATGTATTACTGTGAGCCTGGGTATGTAAGTGTATGCATGAGTGAATGCCAGGATATATCAGTGTCTGCATCAGTGTGGGTCTGGGTATGTCAGTGTATGTATCACTTTATGTCTGGGCATGGCAGTGTACGCATGGGTTTCTGCTTGGGTGTGGAAGTGTATGTGTCAGTGACTGCTGGGTATGTTAGTATATGCATGAATAAGTATCTGTGTGTGTCAGTGTATGTTTAAGTGTGTGCCTGGGCGCCACAATATAACCATTAGTATGTGGCTAGGTGTGTCAGTGCATGTATCAGTGTGACATGAATATGCGCCTGGGTCTCTTAGTGTTTGCATTAGTGTTTGCCTAGGTGCGCCAGTGTAATTATTAGTGTTTGTCCAGGAGAGTACGTGTATGAATGAGTTTCTGTTAGGGTCTGTCAGTATATGCATTATTGTGTGCCTGAATGTGTAAGCATCTGCATAGGTGTGTGCCTGGGTGAATCAGTGTATGTACCAGTGTGTTGTTGGGTATGTGACTGTATGCATCAGTGTGCATTTCAGTGTGTTAGTGTATTCATTAGTATGTCCCTGGGTGTGTATATGTATAAATGGTTATATGCCTGTATGCCTTAGTGTATAAATGGGTGTGTCCCTGGGTGTGTCAGTATATAGATTAGTTTGCAACTGGGTGAGTCAGTGTATGCATGAGTGCGTGTTCGGCTTTGTTAGTGCGCATAAGTAGGAAAATGGCTCCCTGTTGCAGTTACCCCCCCCACTTTTTGCCTGATATTGATGCTGACTTGACTGAGAAGTGTGCTGGGACCCTGCTAACCAGGCCCCAGCACCAGTGTTCTTTCATTAAAAATGTACCACTGTTTCCACAATTGGCAAACCCGTGGCACACAGATAGGTCCCCTGTAAAAGGTACCAGTGGTACCAAGGGCCCTGTGACCAGGGAAGGTTCCTAAGGGCTGCAACATGTATTGTGCCACCCTAAGGGACCCCTCATCTAACACATTCACACTGCCATTACAGATTGTGTGTGTTTGTGGGGAGAAAAAAGCAAAGTCGACATGGCATCCCCCTCAGGATGCCATGCCTACAAAATACTGCCTGTAGCATAGGTAAGTCACCCCTCTAGCAGGCCTTAAAGCCCTAAGGCAGGGTGCACTATACCAAAGGTGAGGGCATAGGTGCATTAGCAATATGCCCCTACAGTGTCTAAGTCCATTCTTAGACATTGTAAGTACAGTGTGGCCATATTAAGTATACGGTCTGGGAGTTTGTCAAAAACAAACTCCACACTTCTATAATGGCTACACTGAATACTGGGAAGTTTGGTATCAAACTTCTCAGAATAATAAACCCACACTGATGCCAGTGTTGGATTTATTACAAAATGCACACAGAGGACATCTTAGAAGATGCCCCCTGTATTTTACCCACAGTGCAGGACTGACTGATCTGTGCCAGCATGCCACTGAGACGAGTTTCTGACCCCCCTGAGGTGAGAGCCTTTGTGCTCTCTGAGGCCAGAAACACAGCCTGCACTGGGTGGAGGTGCTTCATACCTTCCCCTTGCAGGAACTGTAACACCTAGCAGTGAGCCTCAAAGGCTCAGGCTTTGTGTTACAATGCCCCAGGGCACTCCAGCTAGTGGAGATGCCCGCCCCCTGGACACGGCCCCCACTTCTGGCGACTAATCCAGAGGAGATAGTGAGAAAAACAAGGAGGAGTCACCCACCAGTCAGGACATCCCCTGAGGTGCCCTGAGCTGAGGTGATCCCTACCTATGGAAATCCTCCATCTTGAGTTTGGAGGATTACCCCAATAGGATTAGGGATATGCCCCCTTCCCTTCAGGGAGGAGGCACAAAGAGGGTATATCCACCCTCCAGGACCTAAACACACCCCTAAATTTAGTGATAGGGGCGACCCTGAACCTAGGAAAGCAGATTCCTGCAACCTACATCCAGAAGGACTGCTGACCTGAAAGCCCCGCAGAGATGACGGAGACGACGACTGACTTGGCCACAGCCCTACCGGCCTGTCTCCAGGCACAAAGAACCTGCACAGCAACGCATCCGGCAAGGACCAGCGACCTCTGAGGACTCAGAGGACTGCCCTGAACCTGAAGGACCAAGAAACTCCTGAAACCAGCGGCACTGTTAAAAAACTGCAACACCTTTGCAACTTTAAAGCAACTTTTAAAGAACTTTATCTTCACACCGGAAGCGTGAGAATTCTCACTCAGCACCCGACGCCCCCGGCTCGAGTTCAGGAGAACTAATACCGCAGAGAGGACTCCCAGGCAACTAAGACAACGTGAGTACCCTGAGTCGACCCCCCCCCCCTGCGCCCCCACGACGAGGCCTGCAGAGAGGATCCAGAGGCCCCCCCTGACCGCAACTGTCTGGTAACAAGGAACCCGATGCCTGGACCAAGCACTGCACCCACAGCCCCCAGGACCGAGAGGAACCACCTTCCAGTGCAGGAGTGACCAGCAGGTGGCCCTCTTCCTAGCCCAGTTGGTGGCTGGCCCGAGAAGCCCCCCTGTGCCCTGCCTACATCGCCTAAGTGACCCCCGGGTCCCTCCATTGCTTTCAATAGCAAACCCGATGCCTAATTTGCACACTGCATCTGGCCGCCCATGTGCAGCTGAGGGGGTGTTTTGTGTGCCTGTTTGTGTCCCCCCCAGTGCTCTACAAAACCCCCCTTGTCTGCTCCCTGAGGACACAGGTACTTACCTGCTAGCAGACTGGAACCGGAGCACCCCTGTTCTTCATAGGTGCCTATGTGTTTTGGGCCCTCCTTTGACCTCTGCACCTGACCGGCCCTGTGTTGCTGATGCAGAGACTTTGGGGTTGCCTTGAACCCCCAACGGTGGGCTGCTTATGCCTAGGAGACTGACTGTGTAAGTGCTTTACTTACCTGAGAAACCAAACCAAACTTACCTCCCCCAGGAACTGTTGATTTTTTGCACTGTGTCCACTTTCAAAATAGCTTATTGCCAATTTAACCTAAACTGTGTGTACTACTGTTTTAAATCAAAGTTCTCTACTTAACTGTTTTAAATACCTTGAATTCTATGTACTTACCTCAAATCTTGTGGTTCTAAAATAAATTAAGAAAATATATTTTTCTATATAACAACTATTGGCCTGGAGGTTAAGTCTTTGAGTGGGTGTTCCTCATTTATTGCCTGTGTGTGTACAACAAATGCTTAACACTACCCTCTGATAAGCCTACTGGTCGACTACACTACCACAAAATAGAGCATTAGTATTATCTAATTTTGCCACTATCAACCTCTAAGGGGGACCCTTGGACTCTGTGCACACTATCTCTCACTTTGAGATAGTATATAAAGAGCCAACTTCCCACAGTGTATAAACGTGTTTTTGCATATGTTACTTTTGTCATAGCCTATATTGGTGTGTTAGTGTAAGCAACAATGACTGCTTGGCTGTAATTATAGATCTATTATGAATGCAATAAATTGGTCCTTTATTCTGTGTAAAAAGAGAATAAACATAAATAGAAGTTAAACCTTCATATTACAAATTTGCTCAATTAGGTTTTACAATCTGCAATGAAAAAGGTCATGTTAATAATAAGGCATTACAGATTTGTACCAGAGTAATGCAATCATACATAAAATTGAAGTGTTGGAAAATGGGTTATTGGTAAGGGCAGGTAGGTACCTACACCTAGCAACAAGCCACTAACCTCCACTTAGGTCCAGTTAGGTCTCAGTAAATTAACCCCAGCTCAACCCTTGGTAGCTTGGCAACGAGCGTCAAGGCTTAACTTAGGAGACTATGTGTAAAGCATTCAAATATCACAAAACAGTAATTAAATAAAACACAGGAAACAGTTTAAAAATCCAAAACCAATTAAAAAAAATAGTTTATATTTTTATCTTTAAAATGACACAAAAACGAATAAAATCGGATAAGGGGAACCGGAGATATGAATTTTTAAAGAATTATTATTTTTCTAGCGCTTAGAAACAAAAAGCGCCAATCGGGTCATCTGGTTGCACCTCGACCGGGGCAAAGTCAAAGTTTCAGGCCGACCGCGATGGAGCCCTGCTCGGCTACAGGTCGCGGGAGGCCTCGGTTAAAAAGTTACCTTCTGACTTAGTCTTTATTTTGAAGATTTTCTTCAGCGGGACGAGCCTGCCAGTCCTATCCGACCTCCTGGAGCCCTTCTCCGGATACGCGATGCTGGATTCCTCGGTGGAGATTTTTACCTTCGGACTTAGTAGTTTTTTCGAGGTGAAAATCCTTCGACCGGGGTAAACCTGGATCTTGATCCGACGTCCATGGAGCCCTTCTCGGATACGATGGCTGGGAGGTCCCGGTCAACTTTTTACTTTCGGACTTAGGGCCTGATTCTAACTTTGGAGGACGGTGTTAAACCGTCCCAAAAGTGGCGGATATACCACCTACCGTATTACGAGTCCATTATATCCTATGGAACTCGTAATACGGTAGGTGGTATATCCGCCACTTTTGGGACGGTTTAACACCGTCCTCCAAAGTTAGAATCAGGCCCTTAGTCTCTTTTTCAGAGATTTTTCTTTACCGGGACGAACCACCAAATCAGGCCGGGTCGCGGTTGAGGCAAGCCGGCTAGAATTTCTGCGGCGGGTCGGTCCCTCTATGGAGCTTTTTTACAAAAATTCTCAAATCTTCTCCAAACTTCTGGGGCTTCACCCAGATGTTCTTTTAAGGTTCTTTTGGGGTCCACAGCTCACCCCAAGGGTCCAGAAGTTCTGAGATGGTCCTTGGGGGGTGCGGACTACAACTCCCAGAATGCTCCTGGCGCAAACTCCTTTTTGGCCACTGGACAGTGGTCAGCTGGTCACTTTCTTCAGGAGTTGGTGCAGGGGACTCTGGATAGCAATTTTTCACCTGTAGCAAACAGGGAGTCCCTCCTTGAACCAGTTGAAGCCAGGCAAAGTCCTTCTTGTGGTGAAGCCCAAGTGTGCAGCTGGTGCAGTCCTTCTGAGTGCAGGTTCCAGGTGCAGGCCAGGGGTCCAGCAGGGCAGTCCTTCTTCTCCTTTAGTTCTTTTCTTGTTGAAATCTGGTGGGGATCTGAGGTGTGGGTGCAGGTCTGCCAGTTTTATCCTTGCTCCTGGGTGAAAAGCAGGGGGGTCCTGGTTCTCCAATCAGGTACAGGGTCGTCCCCCTGTGATGACCACATCCTGGGAAGTGTGGCAAAAATCCATCCCAGAAGGCAACATTCTCTAAAAATCCAACATGGCTGAATCTGATTTTTGGAGGTTACATCTGGCTGAGCCCACCCACTGGTGTGGCTAAAAATCATAAACACACCCCTCTCCTGCCCTCTCCTAATCTAATCAAGGGGGCACCTAGTTGTCTGGGGTTGCAGGATGTGGGGGTGTTGCTGGTTGCTCCAAATGTCCTTCTCTGCCTTTGAAGACCAGTTTGGCAGCCCTCCCCCTTCCTGCCTCACCATCTGCTGAGGGGAGATTCTCTCCCACAAGCACATTCCTTTGTGTGAAGCCAGGCCACTTCACACCTCATCAAGGCAGCTTGGCTAAGCTGCTGCAGGCTGGCCAATCAGAGCACAGCAGCAAAAACAATGCAGGGCTGAAATTGGCAACTTTTTAGGTAAAGTCTAAAACTTTTTACCTGAACAAGTTATATTAAATCCAACAATTGGAAGTTGTGGGATTTATTACAACAATTAATTTGATACCAAATTCTTGGTATGCAACATTTAAGGAGACTTTAAAATTTAAAATAAAGTCTCCCCATTCTAGCCTATGAAGGCCATTTACTTCAATGAGGGAAAAACGAATTTGGCTGTTTTTACCTCACCAGGGTTTATAAATCTATTTTTATAAAGTCCCTGCTTATAGTTACATGGCACCCAGCCCTAGGGGCACACAGGGCACACCTTAGGGGTGACTTATATGTAAAAATAAGGTAGTTTAAGACTTTGGAACTACTTTTAATTCCAAAGTCAAATTTGCATATAACTTTAATTTAAAAGCAGCCAGCAAGGCAGGCCTGCCTTTAAAATGACACTGGGCACCTCAGCAGTGCACCTAGGTGTGCACCACCTATGCTGTGGTCCCTAAACCTACATGCCCTACCATATACTAGGGACTTATAGGTAGGTTAACTTAGCCAATTATAATTAGCCTAATTTGCATATCCATTTTACACAGAGCACTGGCCCTGGGACTGGTAAGCAGTACTCGGGGCACAGCCAAGAGTCAGTAACCACCAGTACCTGTCCAAAAAGTGTGGGGGTGACCAGGGCAAAAAGGAGGACTTTCCTACACTGCCCCCCCCCCCCCAGATGAAAGGTGATGGGTACTAACCTACACCCTGGTAGTCCTCATCAGCTAAGTGGAAAAACCTGGAAAGGCCATCTGCATTGGCATGGGCAGTCCCAAGTCTGTGCTCCACTGTGAAGTCCATCCCCTGTAGGGAAATGGACCACCTTAACAGTTTTGGGTTCTCCCCCCTCATCTGCATCAACCATCTGAGAGGTCTGTGGTCAGTTTGTACACGGAAGTGAGTGCCAAACAAGTAAGGCCTCAACTTCTTCAGGGACCAGACCACAGCAAAGGCCTCCCTCTCAATGGCACTCCATTTTTTTCTCTCTGGGGAGTAGTCGCCTGCTGATGAAGGCAACTGGTTGATCTTGGCCCTCTTCATTAACTTGTGCTAACACTGCTCCAATCCCTTCCTCTGAAGCATCTGTTTGCACTATAAACTCCTTGCTATAGTCAGGGGCCAGTAACACTGGTGCTGAACACATAGCCTGTTTTAGGGTGTCAAAAGCTTTCTGACACTCTGGGGTCCAAATGACCTTCTTGGGCTGTTTCTTGGAGGTAAGCTCAGTCAGAGGGGCCACTATGGTCCCAAAATTCTGAACAAACCTCCGGTAGTACCCAGTCAGGCCAAGAAAGGCCCTGACCTGAGTCTGGGTTTTAGGAGCCTCCCAATCCAGGATAGTCTGGATCTTGGGCTGGAGAGGTTGTACATGGCCTCCACCAACAAGGTGGCCCAGGTACACAACTGAGCTTTGCCCTATCTGGCACTTGCTTGCCTTGATAGTCAGGCCTGCTTGAAGCAGGGCCTGAAGCACTTCCTTCAGGTGGACCAGGTGGTCCTTCCAGGTGGAACTAAATACAGCTATATCATCCAGATAAGCTGCACTGAAAGATTCCAACCCAGATAGGACTCTAGTCACCAAACGTTGGAAGGTGGCAGGAGCATTTTTCATGCCAAAGGGCATCACCTTGAACTGAAAGTGGCCCTCTGGTGTGGAAAATGCTGACCTCTCCTTAGCTCCTGGACTTAAGGCAATCTTCCAATATCCTGAGGTCAGATCAAATGTGCTCAGGAATTTGGCAGCCCCCAACCTGTCAATGAGCTCATCAGCTCTAGGTATGGGGTGAGCATCAGTCCTAGTGACTGCGTTTAGACCTCTGTAGTCCACACAAAATCTCAATTCTTTCTTCCCACCTTGGGGATTAGGTTTGGGCACCAGTACCACTGGACTGGACCAAGGACTATCAGAGGGCTCAATTACCTTGAGCTCCAACATCTTAGCCACTTCAGCTTTGATGTTGGCCTTGACCTGGTCTGACAGCCTGTACAGCTTGTTCTTGACAGGCAAACTGTCACCAGTGTCAACATCATGGACACACCAATTGGTGAATCCAGGGGTCAGGGAGAACAGACTAGCAAACTGTTCCAAAACTTGTTTGCAGTCTTTTTGTTGCTGATCTGTCAATTTGGGAGAGAGTACCACTCCCTCCACTGACCCATCTTGTGCCTTTGAGGACAGGAGGTCTGGTAGAGGTTCACCCTCCTCCTTCCCTTCATCAGTGACCATCAGCATGGTCATGTCTGCCCTGTCCTGGTGGGGTTTCATCCTGTTAACATGCAGGATCCGGTGAGGATTCCTGGGGGTGCCAAGGTCCACCAAGTAGGTGACCTCACCTTTTTTCTCCAGAATTGGATAGGGCCCAGTCCATTTGGCCTGAAGTGCCCTAGGAGTCATGGGCTCCAAAACCCACACCAGCTGTCCTGGGTGATACTCAGGCATGGTAGCCTTCTGATCATGCCAGAGCTTCATGAGCTCCTGGCTGGCCTCCAGGTTTCTGCTTGCCTTCTTCATGTACTCAGCCATGCGTGACCGCAGGCCCAGCACATAATCTAGCACATTCTCCTTGGACTCTTTGAGAGGCTTTTCCCAAGACTCTCTCACCAAGCACAATGGGCCTCTTACTGGGTGCCCAAACAGTAACTCAAAGGGGCTGAATCCAACCCCCTTCTGTGGCACCTCTCTGTAGGCAAACAGCAGGCATGGGAGGAGGACATCCCATCTCCTCCTGAGTTTGTCAGACAAACCCATGATCATGCCCTTCAGGGTCTTATTGGTCTGTGGATGATAGGGGGTGGTGAACTTATAAGTAACACCACACTCATCCCACATGGCTTTCAGATAGGCTGACATAAAGTTTGTGCCCCTATCTGAGACCACCTCCTTTGGGAACCCCACTCTGGTGAACACACCAAGTAGGGCCCTAGCCACTGTGGGAGCAGTGACTGTCCGGAGGGGTATTGCCTCAGGGTACCTGGTGGCATGGTCCACCACAATGTACCTGTTACCCGAGGCAGTTGGTGGGTCTAGGGGACCAACAATGTCAATCCCCACCCGCTCAAAGGGAGTCCCAACCACTGGCAGTGGTATCAAGGGAGCCTTTCGCTTGCCCCCTGTCTTGCCACTGGCTTGGCAGGTGACACAGGAGCTGCAAAACTCCTTGACTTTTTCTGACATTTGGGGCCAATAAAAATGGTTGACCAGCCTGTTCCAGGTCTTGGTCTGTCCCAAATGTCCAGCTAAGGGGATATCATGGCTTAAGGTAAGGAGGAATTCTCTATACTTCTGGGGGACCACTACTCTCCTGGTAGCCCCTGGTTTGAGGGCCCTTGCCTCAGTGTAGAGAACTCCATCCTCCCAGTAAACCTTGTGGGTCCCACTGGTATCCCCTTGTTCTTGCCTGGCAGCAGTCTGCCTCAGGCCCTCAAGAGTGGGACACTCTCTTTGTCCCTGGCACAAATCTTCTCTGGTGGGCCCACCTGTCCCTTGCAGTTCTGCCAAGTCAGGCAGAGCTTGCAGGGGAAGTGTCCCTCCCTCAGAGGTCAGATCCTCCCCCTCAGGGTTGGATTCCTGCTGACCCTCTGTACTTGTAGGGGCTGGCAAGCCAGACCCAGTGCCCTTTCTCTTCTTCTTGGAGGCTTGGCCCATTGTTCCAGGGTCCAAGTGTCCAGCACTTCCCTGTTGTGCTGCCTGTGACCTGGTCACAGCACACACCCATTCAGGGAGGTCCAGCATCTGTGCATGGACCCTTCTCTCCACCTCTGACCATTCAGATGCTTCAAGATCATTTCCCAGCAGACACTCTACTGGGAGGGCAGGAGCTACAGCTACTTTCTTAGGGCCAGTCACACCTCCCCATTCCAGACTCACCATGGCCATGGGATGGAGTTTGGTTCTGCTATCTGCATAAGTCACTTGGTGGAAGACACCAGGTAAGACCTGTTCTGGAGAAACCAGCTTCTCTGTGACCATTGTCACACTGGCTCCTGTATCTCTCAGAGCTTCCACCTCAGTCCCATTGACTTTAGGCCTCTGCCTATACCTCTCCATGATGGGAGGTAAGGTGGCCATAGTTGCAATGTCCACCCCACCCACGGATACTAAGGTGACCTCTGTGTACCCTGATTCCAGCCCTGGGCCAACTTCCACCCCCAACCCTACACTAGCAATCCCCTGGGATTGCCCACCAGTGGGGGGCTTCTTGGAGCAGATAGCATCTCCTCTTTTGTGTCCAGGTTGATGACACTCAAAACACTTGCCGGCCTTAGCAAGCTCCTGAAACTTTCCTGCTTTAGCAGGATCATAATTCTTTCCCTGATACCCTTTCCCCTTAAAAGTGGAATGGCTCGGAGCTCCCACACCCTGAGAAGTTTTTGGGGACTCGTGAGGACTCTTTGGGCTTTTTATCATCTTTCCCTTGGTTCTTTCCCTGAGAAGAACCATGTCCTCCATTTTTCTGATCACCCCCTGGGGGTTTCTGGTTAACTCTAGTTCTTAACCAGTCATCTGCTGCCTCCCCCAGCTCTCTGGGGTTGGTCAACTTAGAGTCAACTAGATACTGGCGGAGCTTCTCTTGGACACAATTGGTTAGAAGGTGCTCCCTCATAATCAAATTGTACAGCCCCTCAAAGGTACTTACCTAGTTGCCCTGTATCCAGCCCTCCAGTGCCTTTACTGAAATGTCCACAAAGTCCACCCAGGACTGGGTGCTTGTCTTTTGGGTGTCCCTAAACTTGAGCCTATACTGCTCTGGGGTCAGACCAAACTTTTTAGTCAAGCAACTCTTCATACTGGGGTATGAGTCTGCATCCTCCCCCCTCATGGTTAGGAGCCTATCCCTCCCAGAGTTGGGAACTAACTCAATAAGAAGTGAACCCCAGTACTGAGGCTTGACTCTCCTCATCTGGAGGGCCCTCTCAAAGGCCCCCAGCCACTTATCTATATCATCCCCCTCTACATAGGCAGGAACCACCCCTTTGGGTAATCTGGGGGAAAAAAAACCCACCCAGGGACACCTCAGCTTCTTTATCGCTGCCACCATCTCTTTTCTCCTTGTTTGCCCACTTTTTCTTTTCTAGGGCCAGCTTGTCTGCTTCCAAAGCTATGTATGCTAGCTGGGCCTCCAGCTCTCTTTCCCTGATGGATGGGTTCTCTCCTCCTGAAAGGACCCCCTTCCCACCACTAGCTTTGGGTCTGCCCCTAGTGACTGTATGTACTGAGGACCGTTCTTCCTCATCCTCACTTAGGCTCAGATGCCCTCCCTCCCCTGAGTGGTTAGAGCTAGCATCCTCCCCTGTTTCTTCCTCCTCTGGAGCTTCCCCTAGGTCTACCTCTTGGGCCTCAGCCCATGCTGTCAGGGATTTGATCAGGACTTGCTTCCTGAGGTCAGTGGTTGCAGGCAACCCTCTTTCAGTACACAACCCCCTAAGCTGGACTACTGTCAGTGTGGGTAGGCTAGCCAGATCAAGCTCCATGGTTCCCTGGTTTTGTTTCAACAAAAACGTTTTGCAAAAATTGGAAACAATAATTTAGAAAAATTACAAAAAATTCAATATTAGAAGTTAATCCAAATTAAAAAATGTAAAAAAAAATTTACAAAAATTTAAAAACAAAAAAAAACTATTTTTGCACTAAGACAATTTAAAGGATTTTTAATTTGTTTTACTTAAAACTGTAACGTGATACTGAAAACAAGTACAGGATCCCACCGCTGCCACCAAAAATGTTGGAAAATGGGTTATTGGTAAGGGCAGGTAGGTACCTACACCTAGCAACAAGCCACTAACCTCCACTTAGGTCCAGTTAGGCCTCAGTAAATTAACCCCACTCAACCCTTGGTAGCTTGGCAACGAGCGTCAAGGCTTAACTTAGGAGACAATGTGTAAAGCATTCAAATATCACAAAACAGTAATTAAATAAAACACAGGAAACAGTTTAAAAATCCAAAACCAATTTATAAAAATAGTTTATATTTTTATCTTTAAAATGACACAAAAACGAATAAAATCGGATAAGGGGAACCGGAGATATGAATTTTTAAAGAATTATTATTTTTCTAGCGCTTAGAAACAAAAAGCGCCAATCGGGTCATCTGGTTGCACCTCGACCGGGGCAAAGTCAAAGTTTCAGGCCGACCGCGATGGAGCCCTGCTCGGCTACAGGTCGTGGGAGGCCTCGGTTAAAAAGTTACCTTCGGACTTAGTCTTTATTTTGAAGATTTTCTTCAGCGGGACGAGCCTGCCAGTCCTATCCGACCTCCTGGAGCCCTTCTCCGGATACGCGATGCTGGATTCCTCGGTGGAGATTTTTACCTTCGGACTTAGTCGTTTTTTCGAGGTGAAAATCCTTCGACCGGGGTAAACCTGGATCTTGATCCGACGTCCATGGAGCCCTTCTCGGATACGATGGCTGGGAGGTCCCAGTCAACTTTTTACTTTCGGACTTAGTCTCTTTTTCTGAGATTTTTCTTTACCTGGACGAACCACCAAATCAGGCCGGGTCGCGGTTGAGGCAAACCGGCTAGAATTTCCGTGGCGGGTCGGTCCCTCTATGGAGCTTTTTTACAAAAATTCTCAAATCTTCTCCAAACTTCTGGGGCTTCACCCAGATGTTCTTTTAAGGTTCTTTTGGGGTCCACAGCTCACCCCAAGGGTCCAGAAGTTCTGAGATGGTCCTTGGGGGGTGCGGACTACAACTCCCAGAATGCTCCTGGCGCAAACTCCTTTTTGGCCACTGGACAGTGGTCAGCTGGTCACTTTCTTCAGGAGTTGGTGCAGGGGACTCTGGATAGCAATTTTTCACCTGTAGCAAACAGGGAGTCCCTCCTTGAACCTGTTGAAGCCAGGCAAAGTCCTTCTTGTGGTGAAGCCCAAGTGTGCAGCTGGTGCAGTCCTTCTGAGTGCAGGTTCCAGGTGCAGGCCAGGGGTCCAGCAGGGCAGTCCTTCTTCTCCTTTAGTTCTTTTCTTGTTGAAATCTGGTGGGGATCTAAGGTGTGGGTGCAGGTCTGCCAGTTTTATCCTTGCTCCTGGGTGAAAAGCAGGGGGGTCCTGGTTCTCCAATCAGGTACAGGGTCGTCCCCCTGTGATGACCACATCCTGGGAAGTGTGGCAAAAATCCATCCCAGAAGGCAACATTCTCTAAAAATCCAACATGGCTGAATCTGATTTTTGGAGGTTACATCTGGCTGAGCCCACCCACTGGTGTGGCTAAAAATCATAAACACACCCCTCTCCTGCCCTCTCCTAATCTAATCAAGGGGGCACCTAGTTGTCTGGGGTTGCAGGATGTGGGGGTGTTGCTGGTTGCTCCAAATGTCCTTCTCTGCCTTTGAAGACCAGTTTGGCAGCCCTCCCCCTTCCTGCCTCACCATCTGCTGAGGGGAGATTCTCTCCCACAAGCACATTCCTTTGTGTGAAGCCAGGCCACTTCACACCTCATCAAGGCAGCTTGGCTAAGCTGCTGCAGGCTGGCCAATCAGAGCACAGCAGCAAAAACAATGCAGGGCTGAAATTGGCAACTTTTTAGGTAAAGTCTAAAACTTTTTACCTGAACAAGTTATATTAAATCCAACAACTGGAAGTTGTGGGATTTATTACAACAATTAATTTGATACCAAATTCTTGGTATGCAACATTTAAGGAGACTTTAAAATTTAAAATAAAGTCTCCCCATTCTAGCCTATGAAGGCCATTTACTTCAATGAGGGAAAAACGAATTTGGCTGTTTTTACCTCACCTGGGTTTATAAATCTATTTTTATAAAGTCCCTGCTTATAGTTACATGGCACCCAGCCCTAGGGGCACATCTTAGGGGTGACTTATATGTAAAAATAAGGTAGTTTAAGACTTTGGAACTACTTTTAATTCCAAAGTCGAATTTGCATATAACTTTAATTTAAAAGCAGCCAGCAAGGCAGGCCTGCCTTTAAAATGACACTGGGCACCTCAGCAGTGCACCTAGGTGTGCACCACCTATGCTGTGGTCCCTAAACCTACCATATACTAGGGACTTATAGGTAGGTTAACTTAGCCAATTATAATCAGCCTAATTTGCATATCCATTTTCAGGGATGTGGAATTCCTATCGCCCGACGCCCGGGACATCTTGTTTGGGGTCAAGGGCAACAAGTTTTTATGTTTACTTTGTCCTTGGGACAAGTAGGCCCAACCCTCAGCAGCACAAACCCTTTGGCTGCCTGTTTACAGAGAGTGGAACTCTCTGCAGTTGAGGTAATGTGTTTCCAAAAGATAATGCTGTTCGAACTTGTATTTATGGTTCATTATTTGAAAGCCTTCATTATTAGGGTGAGTGCTGTAAATAAATGTTTTAAGGTCACACTTCACTACTGACGTTGGTTCCAGTACAAAAAAAAAAAACGTGTATACACATGTTTGAAAAGTTTAGGCTATGAGGCTAAGTATAATGCTCCCAGAATGCTCTCTGATTAGATGCAAATGAAGTGTCATTTAGTAAAATATGTTGATGCATGCTAGTATTTCCCAAAAATATTTCTAATGGAAAATCAGTGTAACCATTTTCAACACGATTATTGGAAGCATGAAAATAAACAAACACTGACAAAGCCAACTGATCTGACATATTTTTATAAGTCTTTTAGTTTCATCAATGCGTGTCTTGTTTTGACATGGCATTTGTAACACTTTTTATTGTTGTGGGAGCTACCAGGCCCTCAACATTGTAACAAACACTGGCAAAAAAAAAAAAAAAAGTTTTTGAACTCTAAAAGCACACGTTGCCACCAGTGGCATAACAAAGGCCCCGCAGCCGCCCTCCAGGGGGCCCCTCCAGCACAGCACCTGCCCTGAGTGAGTCTGGAGAGGGGGCTCCTCCGTGTTCTTTGCAAAGGGGCCCCCTCCAGTTTCGTTACGTCACTGATTGCCACTGTAGTTCCCGACACTGAACAAAACTACTTTGTGTGGCAATATGCTCCTTGTGGAAGAGCAGAATGCGATCACTCACAGTAAAGCCAGCCGAAAGAGAGAGAAATAGAAGTTTAATAAAAACAAAATGTCTTTGTTAACACCAGACCTAATTAGGGACCAAGACCCACATGTAGGTAGCTTTTTGCATGTCGCAAACAGCGACTTTCGCTGTTTGCGACGTGCAAAAAGCACATTGCGATGCACAAACCCAGTTTTGCGATTCGGTAACCTGGGTACTGAATCGCAAAACGGGTGTGCGACTCGGAATTAGGAAGGGGTGTTCCCTTCCTAATTGCGACTCGCAGTGCAATGTAGGATTGTTTTGCGAACGCGGGCGCAAACCAATCGCAGTTTGCACCCATTTCAAATGGGTGCTAACACTTTCGCAAAAGGGAAGGGGTCCCCATAGGACCCCTTCCCCATTGTGAATGTCACTGTAAAAAAAAAATTCAGGGCAGGCAGTGGTCCTGTGGACCACTGCCTGCTCTGAAAAAAATGAAACGAAAACGTTTCATTTTTCGTTTTTGTAATGCATCTCGTTTTCCTTTAAGGAAAACGGGCTGCATTACAAAAAAAAAAAACTGCTTTATTGAAAAGCAGTCAGAGACACGGTGGTCTGCTGTCTCCAGCAGGCCACCATCCCTGTGAGGGCCGCCATTCGCAAAGGGGTCGCAAATTGCGACACACCTTATGATTATTCATGAGGTGGGCATTTGCGAAGCCCTTGCAAATCACAGATGGTGTCAGGGACACCATCCTACATTCGGATTTGCGACTCACAAATTGCGAGTCGCTCTGACTCGCAATTTGCGGGTCGCAAATCTGAACCTACCTACATGTGGCCCCAAATTCTTAAAGAAAGTCACAAAAGTACACCCATGGTATATGCCGTACCCAGGGATGTGGAATTCCTATCGCCCGACGCCCGGGACATCTTGTTTGGGGTCAAGGGCAACAAGTTTTTATGTTTACTTTGTCCTTGGGACAAGTAGGCCCAACCCTCAGCAGCACAAACCCTTTGGCTGCCTGTTTACAGAGAGTGGAACTCTCTGCAGTTGAGGTAATGTGTTTCCAAAAGATAATGCTGTTCGAACTTGTATTTATGGTTCATTATTTGAAAGCCTTCATTATTAGGGTGAGTGCTGTAAATAAATGTTTTAAGGTCACACTTCACTACTGACGTTGGTTCCAGTACAAAAAAAAAAAAACGTGTATACACATGTTTGAAAAGTTTAGGCTATGAGGCTAAGTATAATGCTCCCAGAATGCTCTCTGATTAGATGCAAATGAAGTGTCATTTAGTAAAATATGTTGATGCATGCTAGTATTTCCCAAAAATATTTCTAATGGAAAATCAGTGTAACCATTTTCAACACGATTATTGGAAGCATGAAAATAAACAAACACTGACAAAGCCAACTGATCTGACATATTTTTATAAGTCTTTTAGTTTCATCAATGCGTGTCTTGTTTTGACATGGCATTTGTAACACTTTTTATTGTTGTGGGAGCTACCACGCCCTCAACATTGTAACAAACACTGGCAAAAAAAAAAAAAAAAAAGTTTTTGAACTCTAAAAGCACACGTTGCCACCAGTGGCATAACAAAGGCCCCGCAGCCGCCCTCCAGGGGGCCCCTCCAGCACAGCACCTGCCCTGAGTGAGTCTGGAGAGGGGGCTCCTCCATGTTCTTTGCAAAGGGGCCCCCTCCAGTTTCGTTACGTCACTGATTGCCACTGTAGTTCCCGACACTGAACAAAACTACTTTGTGTGGCAATATGCTCCTTGTGGAAGAGCAGAATGCGATCACTCACAGTAAAGCCAGCCGAAAGAGAGAGAAATAGAAGTTTAATAAAAACAAAATGTCTTTGTTAACACCAGACCTAATTAGGGACCAAGACCCACATGTAGGTAGCTTTTTGCATGTCGCAAACAGCGACTTTCGCTGTTTGCGACGTGCAAAAAGCACATTGCGATGCACAAACCCAGTTTTGCGATTCGGTAACCTGGTTACTGAATCGCAAAACGGGTGTGCGACTCGGAATTAGGAAGGGGTGTTCCCTTCCTAATTGCGACTCGCAGTGCAATGTAGGATTGTTTTGCGAACGCGGGCGCAAACCAATCGCAGTTTGCACCCATTTCAAATGGGTGCTAACACTTTCGCAAAAGGGAAGGGGTCCCCATAGGACCCCTTCCCCATTGTGAATGTCACTGTAAAAAAAAATTCAGGGCAGGCAGTGGTCCTGTGGACCACTGCCTGCTCTGAAAAAATGAAACGAAAACGTTTCATTTTTCGTTTTTGTAATGCATCTCGTTTTCCTTTAAGGAAAACGGGCTGCATTACAAAAAAAAAAAAAATGCTTTATTGAAAAGCAGTCAGAGACACGGTGGTCTGCTGTCTCCAGCAGGCCACCATCCCTGTGAGGGCCGCCATTCGCAAAGGGGTCGCAAATTGCGACACACCTTATGATTATTCATGAGGTGGGCATTTGCGAAGCCCTTGCAAATCACAGATGGTGTCAGGGACACTATCCTACATTCGGATTTGCGACTCGCAAATTGCGAGTCGCTCTGACTCGCAATTTGCGGGTCGCAAATCTGAACCTACCTACTTGTGGCCCCAAATTCTTAAAGAAAGTCACAAAAGTACACCCATGGTATATGCCGTACCCCTATAAAATATTTGTGAACTGTATTTTAGCATGGGTAAATACGATGTGTAGATGTGCTCATGTGAAAATCTATTGAGCATTTGCAAGTTCATTTTCCCTCCAGCCACTTTCTTCCCAACCCTGGAAGAAGTTCTAATTCTGCCATTGTCAGGAGTAAATGTCCAACCTTTCTTATTATGGGAAAATATTAGAGAGAAGCTGGTGAAAATCTTTAAAACATGCAGGTTAGTAGGTTTGCAGACTCAAAGGCATTCCAGCCCTGGAACTATTGCTTACTGCTTCCTCCAGCCCCAGTATGCAGATCTGCAGAAAGGTGGCAAAATAAGGAAATTGCTACAGGAGGGATTGAAACTGCAAGTATTCAAGCCCTACTATGGTAGTAGCCCTGGCATAATCAGAGAGGCTATTATCAGAGCTCTTACATAATGAGATTGCTGCCATAATTTGTCGCCACACTACATGGCACCAAAAGGGACAAGTAGATCTTTTTACAGGACAAGTAGATTTGAAAAGCAACCTGTCCCCTGGACAAGTAGATATTTTAATAAATTCCACACCCCTGATTTTACACAGAGCACTGGCCCTGGGACTGGTAAGCAGTACCCAGGGCACAGCCAAGAGTCAGTAACCACCAGTACCTGTCCAAAAAGTGTGGGGGTGACCAGGGCAAAAAGGAGGACTTTCCTACAAGTATTTTATTTTCCCTTTTTTCACTGTTCTCAGCTTCCATACTTTTACATAATAAACAATGTATCGTATAGGGCCTCATCATTGAACAGTGGGGAAAAAATATTCATATAGATTGTACAAAACCACATAACTACACAGAGTGTCGCTTTAAATTAGCAATACTATGCATCACATTCAATACAATTAATTTACCAACTGTCTTAGCTATACTTTTTCAAGTAATGTCATGAAACATATGTTTAAGGTAGCTGTTTATATAGAAAGCCTTAAAAAGGCATCACCCTTGGTAGGCCGTATGATGTTGTAGAAACTAGAAAACCATTATTTAGGACTAAAGTATTTTAGTGTTTCAAATTTAATACTTTTTATAACTTCGTAGCTGATATTCCAATATCTGTTTCATTGTTCATTTTTTCTTGTAAAATTGTGTCCATCCAGTTTAAAATTTTGAAAACAAATTCCATATCCAGAAATAATAGTTAATTTTTTTTTATAAAAGGTAATAACTTTAGCATTATTTGTTTCTTCATAAAACAGCTGTTTCTTCTGTTTTTTTAGGTAGTGGCGTATGTATTCAATTTAGTGGTATATGTGTTGTTTTGTTCCATGAGTAACTGAAAATCAGTATTAGAAATTCCTTATACACAAATTACCCCTGGCAGGGCATTTGATGTCTTAAATCATTGTATTACAAGTGCGATAAGTAGACTGATTCATGTTTTCAGTAATAATCCTCCTCAGAATTTCAGTTCAAGAAACAGAAAGTAGGAATTTGGTAGTTTATAAGGTGGTGGTGGTTTATAATCTTTACTTGAAAGTAATATGAGATGCAGCATATGTTGAGTTCTATCATTGCACAAGCCTTCTAACAATGCAAAGAGTGCAGAGCACAACCTTTTTGTCTTTTTTCTGTTCAACTGTGTGGACAAAATGAGGTAAACACAACAGTACATTAAGAACCACATTCGCATAGCAGTTTACTCCAGAGGGGTTTGATAACTGCTAATCAACATTATCACTGGCACTCTTAGTATTTTTTTTCTGCAAAACTTCCTTTTTCTCTTTCTTGCACTTTTTCTGAGGAATATCACTGTGATCCTTTGAAATGTTTTGCTTCACAAAGATACTGTCCTAAATGAAGAACACTTCTCAAACGGTTGTGCTCTTTGACACAAATTGAATCAGCATTTACTTTACTGCCATCAAAGTCTATGAGAATCAAATTGGAAAAAGGTCTAACCCGTAATACGGCTACGTATGACATACCTTCCTTAAAGACTGTACTACCAATATTAATTAATGCTGCATCTACACTTAAATCTTGAGATTTCTGAACTGATACAGCATATGCTAGAAACAGTGGAAATTGCTTCCTCTGGACATACAAGTCTTTCACAAGCAAGAAATGGGCAACTGACCTTGCTATCCCTTTCACACCTTTAACAGGATTACATTTAATCGATAGGTATTCAACCACATTGCTGTTTGGAAACAAAATGAAATCAATTACTTTACACCCATGGCAGCATTAACTAATCCTTCCAAAACATTTAATTACGTAGCAAAATCACCATACGGTTTTTGCAAACACGTAAATGCTTTTCTAATCCCGCAGTTCTGGAGACAGACTCCTCAGATGAATCCAATTTTGACTGTAGTTGTTCAGTTAGCAGTACTGTCAGCCCCTGGTGTTCCTTTTTATCAACTGCTGTAAGGTCTATATTTTCTTTTTTCTTCAGTTTTAGTAATTGTTTATTCAAACTGGGGCATTTCTGAAGTGTGGGCATTAGGCAGACAATGGATTTTCCTTCTTCAATGAAATTGAACATTAGTTGTGCTGCTGAGTTCTTTATAGGAAACAGGTTCTTTATAAGTCAACTTTCTAAGCAATGTTTCTGGGAACTCTTACTCTAATAGCCTTCAGAACATTTCCATATTCCATGTCAGATATTTGACACACACTTCTATGAAACTCCATGTATTTTGATTTTAACATTTTTAATACTTCCCATAGAATTTCGAGTTTCCTCATGTAAAAGTGTCTTGAACACAGGCTGTTCTCTCACAGGGGAAGATGTAGTAGATCGTCAACTATAATTAAATGCTTTCCACCTAACAGTACGTCATACTCCGTCTTCAGAATCTGTTGCATTCTCAAGTGGACAAAGGCAAGCATTAAGTTTGAAATCATGCTCACCTCATCAATGATTAAAAGTTTCAATTGCTTCAGTACTCTTGAAACTTCATGGCCAGGTTTTTCTAGGTAACATTTGGCATTTCAGTTTGTTGTCATGTTCTACAGGTAGTATAAGTAGTAGATACTACGCCTATGCTGTTACTAAACATGAAAAATTTGAGTCTGTAGTCCTATGCAAGTAAGTTGTGAGAACATTAATTAAAAATCTTTTCCCAGTGCCAGCTTGAAACACTGACATATAATAGAATAATATATTTTTATATGTTAAACATTTACATTCATTCTTTTGACGGAAGAATCCATGCTCCATTTTTTCTTTCATCTCCGTATATATTTCTTTCTACTCGTCATTCAGTTTTCCAGCTAACTGCTCCAAATCAACACTTTTCTGTCTTGCTTGTTGCATTGCAGTCTCCACCTCATTCATTACTATGGCAGCTTCATTTTCAATGATTGGTTGTCCAGGTTGATCTTGAAGTAGAGGTGCTGAAGTTCGGCTGCTTTGTGAACTGTCCCTATCTCACCAGCAATGATTTCCTCCTGTTCAATTTCACCATTTAACATTTTCATGTAGCTCGTGAAAGACTGAATAGTGTCTTACACAGCATTGAAAGAATCTTTGTAGCAGTCATAATGTCCAAGTAACTCTGCTTCAGGATGCCAAGGCTTAAACAGATGCAGAACAACCACATACAAAAACTCATTTCTTAGTGTGACAACAAAGGGCCTGATATAGATCTTGGCGGTATTACCTCCGGTCTTCTGTGGCGCCGGACCTGAGTACTCCGTCAAGTTGATGGTGTTCCAACCGCCATATTTAAATGTATTGTGGCTGAGCCGCCAACTGCCACGATAGAGTGCTCTTTCTAACTCTCAGGCTGGAGAGTTTCCCACTGACCATATTTAGATGTTACAGTTCTGCAGGTGGTGTACTGGGGCGGATTACAGACGAAGGAAACCCTTCATGGGAGGCAATGCACATTGTACAAAGGCAGTGGCTATGGAATAGAGGTAAGTTACACACACACACACACTGTACCTTAGCAATATATATCCACCTGCACAACACACTTCATACACAGTTATTCATTTCCATTCCACCACGACACAAGTGCATGCTGAAGCCACACATTGCCGTACATCCACAACACAACATACACACACTACAGTCACTACACCCACACACAATACACCCACAACAACCAACACAACACACTCATTTACACAAACACACACGCAAAAGCACAACTACACTCATCACAACCACCACACAACAACACTATGCTGAATGTTAAACAGCAGCACAACATACAACCAAACATTCACAACAGCATCAGACCATATGCAAGTGGCATAACACTGACAGAACCACATCATCCACTCCAACTTCAACTCCCTCCACCTCAACCAGCCAAATCTCACGCACACATACATCTACTGACTCACACACATACACTACTGGAAGCACAACATTACACATACAGGTCCCCCTGCAATGTGCACACAGGGACATGGTTGACAAGTGTGATGTAATCGCTATTGTGGTGCCAGCATTCAATTACCAATGAATACTAACACCAAAATAACAATTGTGTATGTGATCGATATGTGCCTTGTACCAGTGTGACCCCATCAATCACTGATACAAATGTTTTCCCGACGTGTGCATGTCACAAAAATTGAAAAAATTACTGTGACGTGTATATGACTGCAGTGGTACCGAGCTCATGTGCAGTGACCACACAATGAACACAAGTAATGTGGAATCCCTACCTTCAAGTCCGACGATGGCGGCCCTCTGTGGTCCAGTGGCATCAGCGTCGGCAGGTCATGTTCAGTCATGTTCAGTGGAAAACAGAAGTGAAAACGAGAAAAAAGGTAGGTTTTTACCTCTTTTCCCTTCCAACCAGCCAACTCTGTTGTGGAGGTAACACCGTCACAGTTGGCTTGGTGGGAAGGCAAATCACAATCTGTTCGATGGGAAGGGTGGCTGGAGTCCCACCACCAGCCACTATTTTTAATGGTGCCATCAATGCTGGTGGAGATTCATGGCAGAGTCAGCGGGACTCAAACTGTCTTTTGCCTATGGTCCCGCCAACACGTAAATCAACCGGGAGGGCTGACCGCCAAGGCGGCGGATGGGTTTTTCGCTGGAAAACTGATTGCGGGACTGTTACCACCAAGATCTAAATCAGGCCCTAAGGTTTCTGTGGATTATAAAACTTATTTTTGTGTGTCGAACCAAACATCTGTCCCAACCAAGTACAACATATTTCCCCTCATCTACATTTACTGTCACATTGTTTCTGTAGCTAAAGATTTTCAGAATTTCGTAAAGACATATGTTTTCTAGGCATGGGTTTCTTCTTGGCTAGTAAGTAGCCCACATATTTGTTTTTACAATATCTGTACTTCTTGGATAAAATTCTGCTCAGTACTCAATTTCAGGGAAAGACTTCAAGGCTCCGTTTCACATGCTAGCAAGTCCTAGATTGACCTAAACAATTCCCCTAGACTTCTAATACAAACTGCCTGAGCTCAACCTTTAACAGGAACTTATCTCTTTATCCAAAAGCATTTTAAAGCTGAAGTTGTACAATCTCGGTTAGAGACTTTTCTGCAGAAAACTCCTCCCACATTTTCCTCATCTCTGTCTTCTCTGATTTTGTAATGTATGAAGTGACATACTGAGCAACAGAAATGGAGTTGTTTGCAACACATTGTATATCTATATATGCATTCCATAATTTCAAAATGACAGAATTATAGTCATGGCTATACTTGGAGGCTTCTGTTCTTTTGAGATTATATGTTTTTCTCTGTGATTTTTGTGTCAGTGTATGTCTGACGGCAGGTAAAAAGCTGTTCACTCTTCCTTTAGAAATAATAGGCCTTGGAAATTCAAACCGACACCGTGCTTAAAAGTTTCCTTTATATCTGTATTCTTGATAACAATGCTTGACACATCTATGTGTTTGAAAACGTAAAACTTATTGTCGTAGGCCTTTATCATCATTGTCTTTGGGATGATGCATGTCACATATTGTTCTCTAAAAGACAGTACGTAATTATCTCTGTCGGTCCCAAATTTTGGTGCATCTTTTATTAATAACAGTATGAGGAGCACTTCTTGCCAGCTACTATTTATGCCAAAATAAATCTATCACTTCACCAAATTTGTTTTAATGGCATATGAAACCCAGCATGGCTTGAAACTTGTGATTAAAATAACCTACAAACATTAGCAGGATCCAGAGATCAAAGATCTCCTGCTGTCTTCAAATTGATGCCCTTAATGTTAGACTTTGCTACTCTTATAAACTCAAGTAAATCAGCCCATGCATACTCTGCACATTTAGGCGTCACAAACCAAGCAGGCGCACCTACGTTTCGCAAAATACATTTAAGATCTCCATGACGACAGTACCAATACTCGTTGGTACCATGTTGAAATGCCATCAAATTAATCAAGGTGTATTTCAGTTTTTCATCCTTACTGTGAACTTTGTCAACAAATTCCCTGGTAGAGACATTTTGCAGATCACTCCTTGTCTTTTGAATGTGGTTTGCTGCAGAAGATAGTCCTGACAAGTCACTCTCAAATAATAGATGGAAGATATAAGGAATACAATGGCAAAATCTAGGGTCCTCTGCATATAGTCTAGTTGACATGTACTCAGCTTGCTGGTATTTGTACAGGCTGGCTATCATACCAACCACGTACTCCAGTGGGAAATTAGTGTAGAAAACTGAATCTAAAGCTTGTAAACCTTTCCCCCACACACTCAATGGAGCTCCTTTTGCTTGTTTCATTTGAAAGAGATCAATAGCTTCTCTGGAATGAAGAGGATGGATACTGTAGTGCTCATATTTCTTCTGATTTCTGTTTATCCACTTTTTCAATCTTTCCACTTGATGCTAATGTTTCATCATAGATACAACTTACATCTCCAATAATACCAGCATTTTTGTAAAAACTATTATTTTCATTCATTGTTTTACTTTACTAACACTCACTAACTCCTGCCAGATTTTTTTTTACTTTTGGTAGGCACACCATTTACTAGAATGCTGAGTGCTTCATCAATAGCTCTCTGTACAGCCACAGTCTCAACATTTTGTTTAAAGTCCACAGGTAAATAGACAACACTTCCTTTGAGTCCTTTCTGTCGCTTTTTTGGAGGTAATTTCCCAGTCGCTGGGTCCATTCGAACTATTGCTTTAAAAGGAGTTGATTCATGAACATTTAATTGTTGAAGTTCTTCTGCGATCAATACCAATTCTGATCTGTTATGTATTGCTCTAGCTGGCATTCTATTATCCTCTAACTTGTCATAACAATATTTACATATAGTTTCTTTTGTTGCCAAATCAAAGCGTTCCTCTACAAATAAATATGCACTAATTCCTGTCACTTATCTTTATTTTCCTCCTCACCTTTTGAAAATACAATAACTTTGTGAGTTGGGCTTTTGTATTAAGTGTGGCAATAATAAATACAAACAGTTTAGTTTCTCTGAAGAAACTAGTGCCCTCATTACAACCCTGGAGGTCGGTGTTAAAGCGGCGGAAAGACCGCAAACAGGCCGGCGGTAAAAAAAATGGAATCACGACCATGGTGGAAACCACCAACATAGACAGCCACTTTAACACTCCGACCGCCACGGCGGTACAAACAAACACAACAGCGGTCACCGCCAACAGACAGGCGGAAGACAATGTACCGCCCACACTATTATGATAGGCCAATCCGCCACATTTCTGGGGCGGATTCAACACGAATAAAAACACGGCGGAAACACTCACCTCTACACAACCCACGAGGAACCAGGACGCCATGGAGCCTGAACTCCAAATACTCCCGGAGCACGAAAGACGGCGGCGACGACCACAGTGAGTACTGCACCTACAACACAGGGGAGGGGGGGGAGGAAAAGAGAGTGACACACACGCGACACGCAGCACCCCCACCCACACCCTCACCCACAACAACATACACACCAATACATGCTGCAACATTACATTTACACCCCCCCCCCTTTCAAGAGCGCAAGGACAAAAGGAAATGAGTTGAACAATTGTAATCAATAAAAATCAATTAGTCAAAACTTTATATACAGTATAAACAATTATGTACACCAACCAATCAAGTCCGGGTAGTGCACCATTTATAGTCCGTGGACCACTGGGCCCAAAATGCATGGGCGAGGCCCACACTCGATACCAGACTCGAAGCGGAGAGAACACTGCTGGGGCATCAGATCGAAATGAAACAGGCACCTCAGGGGGAAGGGAAGGGGAGGCACCTCAGCCAGAGGAGTGCACGACGCCAGCTCAACGAGGGGGGCTCCATGCCCATTGATGTATCCTGGGGAGTGCAAAGCCACAATCTCTCAAGTCTCTCCAGTGGGTGGGTTGCCCACTGCTTTATCCTGGGGAGTGCAAAGCCACAGTCTCTCAAGTCTCTCCAGTGGGTCGGTTGCCCACTGCTTTATCCTGGGGAGTGCAAAGCCACAGTCTCTCAAGTAGATAACAGTCTCCACTGGTTCTGGAGGGGGCTTTGTGCCCAGAGTGTGTCATCCTGCCAAGGACTGAGGTAGTGGATGCCTTTCTCCACTGGTTCTGGAAGGGGCTTTGTGCCCAGAGTGCTTCATCCTGCCAAGGACTGAGGTAGTGGATGAGAATCTCCACTGATTCTGGAGGGGGGTTTGTGCCCAGAGTGCTTTATCCTGCCAAGGACTGAGGTAGTGGATGCCTTTCTCCACTGGTTCTGGAGGGGGCTTTGTGCCCAGAGTGCTTCATCCTGCCAAGGACTGAGGTAGTGGATGTGAATCTCCACTGACGGTGGTGCAACATGCAAGCTGCCCTGGCCCCTGGAACTGACCACCAGCCTAGTACGAATGACCACTGGGGATGGCAGCCATGTCTGCGGTGGTGCCACAGGCTCAGGATGTTCCTGGCCGCTGACAGTGCTGGCGGCGGTGTCAGTAGCGGCAGTGCTTGCGGTAGGCTCTGTGGCATCGGTGCTGGCGGGGTTCCTTGTGGTGGCGGTCTCACTGACTGCGGTGCTGGTGGCGGGCTCACTGACTGCGGTGCTGGTGACGGGCTCACTGGCTGCGGTGCTGGTGAAGTGCACAGTGTTTGTGGTGCTGCTGAAGGGCTCAGTGTCTGGGGTTCTGGCGGTGGTGCAGGTTGCGGTGCCAGTCTTGTATGCCATGCAGGTTGTCGCCGACGTGGACTTGCCTTTCATTTTCAGGCCCTTCCCCACCTGGGATGGTGGCACAGCTGTCTTGCCACTTTCAACTTTTGTCTTGCCTGAGCCCTTGGTGGCAGGTGTTTTCGCCTTCCCCCTCTGGGATGTGGGCAACTTTTTCTGTTTTGGAAGTGGCGGAATGTCCTTGCCCTCGCTCCTTGGGACACTGGCAGCCCTGTTGCTTGGCGCACTCCAAAATCCCGCTTTTGCCTGCTACTGCTGGTGATGTGGTGGCTGAGGTGCTGGGTTGGGACCTGGAAAGGCTGGCCCTAGGGGAAGGACGGTGGGGGGAGGTGTAGGGAAGAGGTCAAAATAGGAAAAGCTTTTTAGAAACACTGGGACGGGTAGATGGAGGGGGTTTGGGAGTGGAGGAAGAGTTAGTGGTTGTAGGAGGTGTTCGTTTGGTGACTTTGGGTGAAGGTGCATGGGCTGTAGGCTGTTGTGAGGTGGATGGCTGTTGGGTGGGTGTGTGACTGAGTTTGTGTACTTTGGGAGGAGGGCTCACAGACACACTGGGAGAGGACACAGGGGATGTGTGAATGGTAGTGGGGGTGGTGAGTGCACGTGAGCGGTGTGTGGTGATGGGCGTGCTGGTGATGGAGGTAGTGGCTGAGGATGTAGTGCATGCAGTTGTGAGTGGAGACGTGACAGGGAGGGAGGAGGGAGACATGGAGGAGAGGGACACAGTGGAGGCAGTGGATGTTGGTATGTGTGCATGGGTATGATGCTTGTGTGAGTGCCTGTGGGATGTGTGGTGCTTATGTTTGCCAGAGCCACCCTTGTGTGTTAAGGTGTGTACATGCTGGTCTGATGGTGTGCTTGGGATAGGCTGAGGTACTGGGAATTGGGTCTGGGTGGAGGAAGTTGGAGGGGGGAGGCTGGACACAGGGACAATGGCTGCCATCAGTGCTGAGGCCAGAGCCTGAAATGCTCGCTGTTGGGCCGCCTGCCCCAGAATGAATGCCCTCCAGGTATGCATTTGTTTGTTGCAACTGCCTCTCCACACCCTGGATGGCATTCAGAATGGTAGACTGCCCAACAGTGAGGGATCTCAGGAGGTCAATGGCCTCCTCACTGAGGGCAGCAGGGCTGACTGGGGCAGGGACTGAGGTGCCTGGGGCGAAGGAGATGGCCACCCTCCTGGGTGAGCGGCCACGGGACACAGGCTGAGGGGCTGCTGGGAGGGCTGTACTGGTAAGGGGGGTGGCGGCTGTACCTGTAGATGCGGTGGGCACAGAGGAGCCCGCCACCGCAAGGGAGCTCCCATCAGAGGAGTAGTCGGTGTAGCTGGTCTCTGCTCCTGTCCCCGCCGTGGAGCTCCCCTCGCCCTTGGTCCCACTGGTGACTTCAGACTCCGTTGTCTCGCCCTCCAGGGCCATGTGGGATGCAGCTCCCTCCTGCTCCGGTGGCAATGCTCCTCCACCTGATGATGCCAATGCACACAAGAACAGGGAGACCACAAAAAGGGGGGGGAAGAAAGAAGAAAGACATGTTCAGTGCATGCAATACCGCTACCGTTGGTGGACACTACAGACACAGCAGCCCTCTGCACTACACCATGCACTTAGAGTTCCCTAATTAGGGACATGGGTTACATGGCCTATGCCAGATTGCTACACACATGGAAATCACAGGAGCCTGACTAGGTGTAGACGGCTCTTACCACTGGTGGGGTTGGGGTGCCACTTAGCCTGCCTCACAAAGGGTCCTTGCCTACAAAGCTTGCCCTAGCCCAGGGGAACCCACTGCCCACCTCCCCCAACCAGACACCTCCTAATGCGCGCAGAGTCAGATGGATGTGACGGTACTCACCCCCTTGTGGCTGCTGTGATACCCTCAAGCACCCATCCAACTCTGGATATGCCACTGCCAGGATCCAGAACATCGGGGGGTCATGGTGAGATGGGCACCCCTCCCACGTTGGGAGGCCATACCCAGCTGGGCCTCCGCCGACCTCTTGCTCCAGCGGCGAATGTCCTCCCATCTTTTCCGGCAGTGGGTGATCCGTCTGTGGTGGACCCCCAGGGTCCGGACGTCCTTGGCGATGGCACGCCAAATATCCTTCTTTTGGTGGGCGCTGACCTAGAGGAATAGTACAGGGGAAAAGGAAAAACGTTAACCGTCCGGACCGTCACAGTCATTGTCCTACGTTCCCACCCTTGCCCTGACTCACATACACTCACCGTCCACTCATGCAGGCCTCATCCCCCCGTATCTTACATCCACACCACTCCAAACAGGCACTGCCCATACAGCATGCTCACAGTGTACTCACCTGTTTGTCTGGAGGACCGCAGAGTAGCGTGTACTGGGGGAGGGCCCCATCCACTAGTTTCTCCAACTCCTCCGATGTGAAGGCAGGGGCCCTTTCCCCAGACACATGAGCAGTCGTCACTTCCAGACTGAGGTCACAGCAGCACTTGTAGTGTAGGTCCTCTCCTGTCAAAGGTCAGGTATCAAGTGTGTGAACAGACAGAAAATGGCAGTCACGTCCGCGGCGGTGCGTACCGTCACCGCCGGCGTACATCATCATTGGTTCCTGGGACCCACAGGGCCCAATGTTAACCAATGCAGGATTGCGCCGCGGTCTTCGACCGCCTACCGCGACGGTGTACAACGCCAGCGCATTTACCTCATATCCCCTTGTCCCACCTTACAGGTCAGGCAGCGGCCGTTTTAGAGGGCCACATGGCATTATTTTTAAATGCGTCACACATATCTAGGCCTTGCATACACACAGAGACAGGCACATAGCGGATTGACAAATGTGTGCAATAAATTCATTTTTCACTACCTCAGTGTTGGCTGACTCTGTGCTCGCTGTTCTTGTCCATAGGGCACGTCCGCTGGGGCAGGTAAGATGGCGGCATCCTCCGGTGTACAGACCGCTGGTGGACCTGTCGACAATGGAAGCGAGACATGTAATAGTCACCTACACACTTGATTGTGCCACAATCCACGAACTGTGTGCCCAGTTGGAGCCAGACCTGATGTCAGCTATCTGCCATCCCACAGGAATCCACCCTCTAGTGCAGGTCTTGTCAGTACTCCATTTCCTGGCAAGTGGGTCTTTTCAAACTACAGTGGCCATAGCATCAGGGATGTCCCATTCTATGTTCTCAAACTTGTTGTCCAGAGTGTTGTCTGCCCTGCTTAAACACATGTGCAGCTACATCGTTTTCCCTCAGGTGGAGGATTTGTCTACAGTGAAAGGTGAAATCTAGGCCCTGGGACATATCTCCAACATCATAGGTGCCATTGATGGGACAAATGTGGCCTTGGTACCCCCAGCAGGAGTGAACAGGTGTACAGAAACCGGAAGAGCTATTATTCAATGATTGTGCAGATGGTGTGTTTGGCCGACCAGTACATCTCCCATGTGAACGCCAAGTTTCCTGGCTCAGTGCATGATGCTTGCATTCTGAGGAATAGCAGCAACCCTTATGTGATGGGGCAACTCCAGAGGCCCCGTGTGTGGCTAATAGGTGAGGACAATGACCCTATACCCTGTGAATAGTTGTCTGGGGTTGTCACGAAGGCTTACTCTGTGTCTAACAGTTGTCCCTCGACATTTGCAGGCGACTCTGGGTACCCCAACCTGTCATGGCTACTGACCCCATTGAGAAATCCCAGGACAATGGCAGAGGAACGCTACAATGAGGCACATGGTCGAACTAGGAGGATTATAGAAGGAACCTTTGGCCTCCTGAAGGCCAGGTTCCGGTCCCTCCATATGACAGGTGGTTCTCTGTAATACTCACCAAAGAAGGTGTGCCAGATCATCGTGGCCTGCTGTATGCTACACAATTTGGCTTTGCGACGACAGGTGCCTTTTCTGCAGGAGGATGGTCCAGAAGGAGGTCTTATGGCAGCTGTGGAGCCTGTGCACAGTGAAGAAGAGGAGGCAGAAGAAGAGGATATCGACAACAGAAACAACGTGATCCAGCAATACCTTCAGTGAGACACAGGTAAGAAGACATCACTGCCTCCTACATCGTATACAATTGTTAGACGTATCATATGTCTGTCACTTTCCCCCAGTGTATGGACCCTGACCTGTCACTTTGCCTTTCCATTTCACAGATGTGGGTCCCACTGTGTGACCTCTGCTATGTTACCTCATGGACTAGAGCTGTGTGACATAGGTATGTTGACAATACAATGGCCAATGCATTTTCCTCAGTTATTGCAAATACACATTTGTGAAAGCACAGACTGACTCCAGATTGTTTTGTGATTCAAGGGTGTTTATTTAAGTGCAAAATAGTGGATGGGGTTGTAAAATGGTCCAGTTATTTGTCTCACAGGTGCATTGTCCAAAGGGGCATAGGAAGTGGAGCTAGGGCAGTTTAAGGATGGACAGGGTGACGAAGTGGGACAGTAGGATGACATTCAGGGTAGTCTCATTTCTTGGTGGGGTCTTGGCATTGTTCTCAGTCTTTGTCCTGGATCTCAGGGACCGGTTGCGGGGTGGTTCTCCATCTGCAGGGGGGTGGGGTGCTGATGTCGTGGTCCTATGCCGGTTCCTCCTATCCACTAGCGCCGGCGGAGTTGGTGGGCAGTTCATCGTCCAGGCTAGTGTCAGGGGCTCCTTGTTGTGCCACAGTGTCCCTCCTGGTATTCACAAGGTCCTTCAGCACCCCTACAATGGTGACCAGGGTGGTGTTGATGGACTTGAGTTCCTCCCTGATCCCCAAATACTGTTCCTCCTGCAGCCGCTGGGTCTCCACAAACTTGGCCAGTACCGTTGCCATCATCTCCTGGGAATGGTGGTAGGCTCCCATGATGTTGGAGAGGGCCTCGTGGAGAGTGGGTTCCCTGGGCCTATCCTCCCCCTGTCGCACAGCAGTCCTCCCAGTTCCCCGGTTTTCATGTTCCTCTGTCCCCTGAACCGTGTGCCCACTGCCACTGCCCCCAGGTCCCTGCTGTTCTTGGGTTTGTGGGTTTGCCTGGGTTCCCTGTAGTGGTGGACACACTGCTGCTTGACGTGTCCGGGGGACAGAGGTATGGGCCCGCTGGGTGGGTGCTGTGCTGGTGTTTCCTGAGGGGGGAGGTTCTGTGGTGGCATGTGCCAGTGTGTGGGGAACCGACTGTCCTGTCCCAGATGGGATGGACTGGTCATCTTGATCCAGTTGGATAGAGCTGCTGTCATCACTGTGGTGGGGGGGTGGACATGTCTGGAACCTCCTGTCCGGTGACATTGGGTAGGGGTCCTGCAGGGGTGTAAAGGCATGATTATTGCATCTGTGTGTGCCACTGTGTGCAATGGGTGGGTGACCCTGTACCCCAGTGTAAGGAACTGCTTCCTTGGCATGGTTACCCCCTGACCTTTTGCCTTTGATGATGCCAAGTTATGATTTGAAAGTGTGCTGGGACCTGCTAACCAGGCCCCAGCACCAGTGTTCTTTCCCTAAACCTGTACCTTTGTCTCCACAATTGGCACAACCCTGGCACCCAGGTAAGTCCCTTGTAACTGGTACCCCTGGTACCAAGGGCCCTGATGTCAGGGAAGGTCTCTAAGGGCTGCAGCATGTCTTATGCCACCCCGGGGACCCCTCACTCAGCACATACACACCGCTTGCCAGCTTGTGTGTGCTGGTGGGGAGAAAATGACTAAGTCGACATGGCACTCCCCTCAGAGTGTCATGCCAACCTCACACTGCCTGTGGCACTGGTAAGTCACCCCTCTAGCAGGCCCTACAGCCCTAAGGCAGGGTGCACTATACCGCAGGTGAGGGCATATGTGCATGAGCACTATGCCCCTACAGTGTCTAAGCAAACCTTAGCCATTGTAAGTGCAGGGTAGCCATAAGAGTATATGGTCTGGGAGTATGTCAAACACGAACTCCACAGCACCATAGTGGCTACACTGAAAACTGTGAAGTTTGGTATCAAACTTCTCAGCACAATAAATGCACACTGATGCCAGTGTGCACTTTATTGTAAAAATACACCCAGAGGGCATCTTAGAGATGCCCCCTGAAAACATACCTGACTTCCCGTGTAGGCTGACCAGTTTCTGCCAGCCTGCCACACACCAGACATGTTGCTGGCCACATGGGGAGAGTGCCTTTGTCACTCTGTGGCCAGGAACAAAGCCTGTACTGGGTGGAGGTGCTTCTCACCTCCCCCTGCAGGATCTGTAACACCTGGCGGTGAGCCTCAAAGGCTCAGCCTCTTTGTTACAGCACCTCAGGGCTTCCCAGCTAGTGGAGATGCCCGCCCCTCCGGCCACTGCCCCCACTTTTGGCGGCAAGGCTGGAGGAGATAATAAGGAAAACAAGGGGGAGTCACTCACCAGTCAGGACAGCCCCTAAGGTGTCCAGAGCTGAGGTGACTCTTACTTTTAGAAATCCTCCATCTTGTAGAAGGAGGATTCCCCCAATAGGATTAGGGATGTGCCCCCATCCCCAGAGGGAGGAGGCACAAAGAGGGTGTAGCCACCCTCAAGGACAGTAGCCATTGGCTACTGCCCTCCCAGACCTAAACACACCCCTAAATTGAGTATTTAGCGGCTCCCAGAAACAAGGAAGATAGATTCCTGCAACCTAAAGAAGAAGAAGAAGGACTGCTGACCTGAAGCCCTGCAGTAAATACGGAGATGACAATTGATTTGGCCCCAACCCCACCGGCCTGTCTCCCTACTTCGAAGAAAACTGCAACTGCGACGCATCCAACAGGGTCCAGCGACCTCTGAAGCCTTAGAGGACTACCCTGCATCTAAAGGACCAAGAAGCTCCCGAGAACAGCGGCCGTGTTCAAGAAACTGCAACTTTTTGAAACAAAGAAGCAACTTTTAAAGATCACACGTTTCCCGCCGGAAGCGTGAGACTTTCCACTCTGCACCAGACGCCCCCGGCTCGACCTGCGGGAAACTAACACTACAGGGAGGACTCCCCGGCGACTGCGAGCCCGTGAGTAGCCAGAGTTGACTCCCCTGAGCCCCCACAGCGACGGCTGCAGAGGAAATCCAGAGGCTCCCCCTGACCGTGACTGCCTGCTTCAAGGAACCTGATGCCTGGAAACCACACTGCACCCGCAGCCCCCAGGACCTGAAGGAACCGAACTCCAGTGCAGGAGCGACCCCCAGGCGACCCTCTGCCTAGCCCAGGTGGTGGCTACCCCGAGGAGCCCCCCCCTGTGCCTGACTGCATCGTTAAAGAGACACCCGGGTCTCCCCATTGATTCCTATTAGAAACCAGACGAACGAGTTACTTACCTTCGGTAACGACTTTTCTGGTGGATACATTAGCTACCTGTGGATTCCTCACCTCATGAATACTCCCATGGCGCCAGCATTCGACGGAAATCTTCTTACTAGTCTCTGCACGTCGACGAGGACGTCACTGTCTCGCACGCGACGCCGTCTGACGTCATACAGGCAATAAGAGGTCCTCGACGACGTGCGGACGTCAGTACCAATCATTTTTTACGTGCATGAGAACAACCAGGCAATGCAATGAAAGAACAAAGCAACATCCATTATATTGTAAAAATACACCACATTGTATGAATAACTGTAAATCTTTTTATGTACATATATATATATATATATATAAAACTCTCTCTTTTAAAATATATACACACACCAAGTATATACATAAAGATATATACACATATACCTATATATATATAAATATATTATATATATACATCTATTGCACCCTCAAAGACCAAGAGGAGCGCACTCAAGGATTACTTGGCAAGACCATAAAGGCAACGGGGAGGCGGGTGGGACCGTGAGGAATCCACAGGTAGCTAATGTATCCACCAGAAAAGTCGTTACCGAAGGTAAGTAACTCGTTCTTCTGATGGATACAACTACCTGTGGATTCCTCACCTCATGAAGAGAGTCCCAAAGCAGTACCACGCCCGGCGGTGGGTGCCTAAATGGTCAAACCAAGAAATCCTGCAGCACTGACCGTGCAAAATGGCCGTCCCTTCTAACCTCAGAATCTAAACAGTAATGTTTTGCAAAAGTGTGAAGGGACGACCAAGTTGCGGCCTTGCAGATGTCGACCACAGGAACACCTCTGGCTAAGGCCGAAGTGGCCGACTTAGCTCTGGTGGAATGAGCTCTAATGCCCTCAGGAGGATCCTTCTTTGCCAAAGAGTAACATATTTTAATGCAAAGAACAACCCACCTGGATAGTGTTCTCTTGTGGACTGCCTTTCCTCTCCTCTTGCCCACGTATCCAATAAACAGCTGATCCTCCAGCCTGAAATCCTTTGTTCTATCGATAAAGAAGCTCAACGCTCTCTTTGGGTCCAGACGGTGCAGTCTTTCTTCCTCTTTGGAAGGATGAGGCGGAGGATAGAACGTGGACAAAGTAATTGCCTGAGCCAAATGGAAGGGTGAAACAACCTTCGGGAGGAAAGCAGCCTTGGTCCTCAACACCACCTTATCCCCATAAAAAGTTGTATAAGGGGGTTTTACTGATAAGGCCTGCAACTCACTCACTCTCCTTGCTGATGTTATAGCTATCAGGAAGACTGTTTTTAAAACCAAATACCTCAAGGGGCAAGAATGCATAGGTTCAAAAGGGGACCCCATAAGGAAAGTCAGGACTAAGGACAAATCCCATTGCGGCATAACGAATGGCTTTGGAGGATATTGATTTAGAAGACCTTTCAAGAATCTGATAACAATAGGGGATTTAAATAAAGATGGTTGGTCTGGAAGACATATGAAGGCTGACAAGGCCGATAAATAACCTTTAATGGTAGCCACTGCACAACCTTTTTGCGCCAGAGATAGAGCAAAAGACAAAACGTCCGATAGATGAGCATGTAAAGGATCAATCTGCCTCTCTCCACACCACGCAACAAATTTAGACCACCTATTAGCGTAGATAGATTTAGTGGAGTGTCGCCTGGCCGCTAATATAACATCCACTACCTCAGGCGGGAGAGAGAAGGAACTCAGGTTGCCCCGTTCAATCTCCAGGCATGTAGGTGCAGACTCTGGAGGTTGGGGTGTAGAACCTGCCCCTGCGACTGTGAGAGGAGGTCTGCCCTGAAAGGGAGACGGAGCGGCGGGCACGTTGAGAGTTGGAGAAGGTCGGAGTACCACACCCTCCTTGGCCAATCCGGAGCTATTAAGATTACTAGAGCCCGGTCTTGGCGAATCTTCCTCAATACTCGAGGAATCAAGGGTATGGGAGGAAACGCGTAAAGCAACTGGCCGCACCAGGTCATTTGAAACGCGTCCCCCAACGCTTCCTGCATCGGATACTGAAGGCTGCAGAACAACGGACAATGCGCGTTCTCTCGAGTGGCGAACAGATCTACCCGAGGAAACCCCCACTTCTGGAAGATTAAACGGACTTGATCTGGATGGAGACGCCACTCGTGGTCTGCCGAGAAGTGGCGACTGAGACTGTCCGCACGCACGTTCAAGACTCCGGCCAGATGGTTTGCTATCAAGCAAATCCGATGGTCCTTTGCCCAGGACCATAGTCGAAGAGCTTCTCTGCAGAGAAGGTACGACCCCACTCCTCCCTGCTTGTTTATGTACCACATCGTGGTAGTATTGTCCGTTAGGACCTGTACCGACTGACCACGAAGGGAAGGGAGGAAGGCCTTGAGAGCCAGACGTACAGCCCGTAACTCTAACAGATTGATGTGAAAAATCTGTTCCTCTGGAGACCAAAGACCTTTGATCTCCAGATCCCCCAGATGAGCTCCCCACCCTAGAGTGGAAGCATCCGTTATGACTGTGGCCACTGGTGGCGACTGCTGGAACGGCTTTCCTTGTGAAAGATTGTTGCTTGCAATCCACCACTTCAAATCCACAGCAGCATCTCTGGAGATCTTGACAGTACCCTCTAGATCCCCTCTGTGTTGAGACCACTGCCTTCGGAGGCACCACTGAAGAGCCCTCATGTGCCAGCGAGCATGCGTGACCAACAGAATGCAGGAGGCAAAAAGACCGAGCAGACGAAGGACCTTGAGGACTGGAACTACCGCTCCATTTCGAAACATTGGAACCAAATCCTGAATATCTTGAATCCGCTGAGGCGGAGGAAAGGCCCGACCCAATGTTGTATCCAGTACTGCCCCTATGAACAGGAGACGCTGAGAGGGCTCTAGGTGAGATTTGGGCTCGTTCACCGAAAAGCCCAGGTCGAACAACAACTGGGTTGTTGACTGCAGATGACGCAACACAAGCTCCGGGGACTTGGCTTTGATCAACCAATCGTCCAAGTAAGGGAATACTGCTATCCCCTTCCTTCTGAGCTCTGCCGCAACCACCGACATCACCTTCGTGAAGACTCGAGGTGCTGAAGTAAGACCAAACGGAAGGACCGCAAACTGGTAGTGTTGCGATCCCACCACAAACCGGAGATACTTCCTGTGTGACTTGAGTATCGGGATATGAAAGTAAGCATCCTGCAAGTCGACAGACACCATCCAGTCTTCCATGTTCAACGCCAAAAGCACCTGTGCTAGGGTCAGCATCTTGAACTTTTCCTGCTTGAGGAACCAATTCAAGATCCTCAGGTCCAGAATTGGTCTCAAACGACCATCCTTCTTGGGAATCAGGAAATACCTTGAGTAAACTCCTTGACCCCTTTCCTGCTCCGGGACCAACTCCACCGCGCCCTTTAAAAGGAGGACTTCTACCTCCTGTTCTAGCAACAGGAGGTGTTCTTGTGAACAATACGAAGGGCGGGGCGGGATGAGGGGCGGAAACTCCCGAAAGGGAAGGGTGTAGCCTTTTCCCACAACACTGAGAACCCAAGTGTCCGACGTAACAGTCTCCCATTTGGTGAGAAAATGCTGTAATCTTCCCCCTACAGGAGAGGAGTGAGTGGGAAATGGTGGAAGCCTAAGGCTGCTTCCCCTGCTGCACCCCGCCAGAGGATGAGGAAGAGGCAGAGTGCTGCTGAGAGGCTCCCCTGGTGCGGACCCTACCCCTCCCCCTAAAAGATCTATAGGGATGGGAAGAGGCAGGTTGCTGATATCTTCCCCGAAAGGAAGAGGAGGAAGAGCCACGCCCAAATCCACGAAACCTCCTGAAGAATCTGGAAGAGGCCGTGGAAGAAGGAGCTTGGAGTCCCAACGACTTAGCCGTGGCCCTGCTCTCCTTAAAACGTTCCAAGGCCGAATCAGCCTTAGCCCCAAACAGTTTGTCCCCATCAAACGGGAGATCCAACAATGTGGACTGTACATCTGCCGAAAAGCCCGAGTTACGGAGCCAGGCCTGTCTCCTTTCCACCACAGTTGTGCCCATTGCTCTGGCTACCGAGTCGGTGGTATCCAGTCCCGTCTGGATAATTTGGGTCGCAGCAGCCTGGGCATCAGAGACAAGATCCAAAAGACCCTGGGGAAGCTCTGTAAACGAAGAGGAGATGTCATCCATCAGAGCATGAATATACCTCCCCAGGATACAGGTCGCATTAGTGGCTTTTAACGCCAGACTGCAGGACGAAAAAATCTTCTTCGACTGCGCCTCTAGCTTTTTTGAGTCTCTGTCCCCAGGCACCGTCGGGAAAGAACCAGGCGCTGACTTGGACGAACAGGAGGCCTGCACTACCAAGCTCTCCGGCGTAGGGTGCCTAGATAGGAAACCAGGATCAGTTGGAGCCGTCCGATACCTCCTGGCCACGGCTCTGTGAACTGCTGGGGAAGATGCCGGCCTCTTCCACACCTCTAAAACCGGATCCAGCAGAGCGTCATTAAAAGGTAACAGAGGCTCCGCCGCGGCTGAGGCCGGATGCAACACCTCCGTCAAAAGGTTTTGTTTCGCCTCCACCACCGGCAAAGGCAGGTCCAAAAAACTAGCTGCCTTCCGTACCACTGTATGAAAGGAAGCAGCTTCCTCAGTATATTCCCCCGGGGACGAAAGGTCCCACTCAGGGGAAGTGTCCAGCCCACTGGCCGACTCCAGTCCACGCAGCCCATCACCCGAGTCCTCTAGCTCTCCTTCCTCTAGGGCTCGTTGGTACTCCTGCTCTTCTAGTACCCGGAGAGCACGCCTCCTTGAATGCAGTCGTTGCTCAATCCGCGGAGTCGACAATGCCTCCGCCGAAGTCGGAGATCGGCGCCGATCTTCCGAAGCCACCGACGCCGCATCCGGCGCCACGGGTAACTTCGGCGCCGACTGAAGAGCAGCTGAAACAGATGGACCCACCGGAGTCACAGGCCGAAATCTCGACGTCGACGGGATGGAAATCCCTGGGGCCAATCCCTCCGAAGCCACCGGAGCGGCCACCGGCGCCGACACTGGCGCCGAGCCCACGTTCCCAAACGGGAGAAAGGGCATAAAGGGTGCCGGCCGAAGAGGCGCAGGATCACCCAAAGAAAAGGCCAAAGGCCCAGCCGGAGCACCCCCTGGAGCCATCTGTTGGAAGATGGCATACATCGCATTCAAGAATGCGGAACTATCGGCTCCAGGGGTGGGAAAAGCCGGATACTGGGGTGCCTGTCTCGGAGGCGACCCCGACGCCGGCCTCGGCGTCTGCGCCGGAGAAAACACTTGAGGCTCCAATACCTCAATCACCGACGCCTGTCCAGGCGAAGTTGGTGACGCCGGAGAGGGCAACGGCGTCGAAGGATGCGGCGTCACCGTGGGGCTGACCTCCCATGTCTTTCGGCGCCGATCCGGAGACCTGGAACGAGCCTCCCTTGAATGACGCCGAGATTCTCTACGGCGCCGGGAGTCTCGATGACGCCGATGTCTTGGAGAAGACTTCTTGTGATGCTTCTCCTTTGACTTGGCCATAAACAGCTTCGCCTCACGTTCTTTAAGGGCCTTCGGATTCATGTGCTGACATGAATCACAAGTCGAGACGTCGTGGTCGGAGCTCAAACACCAAAGGCAATCGGAATGAGGATCCGTCACCGACATCTTGCCTCCGCACTCACGACAAGGCTTAAATCCAGACTTTCTCTGCGACATTATTTCCACAGAGAAAGAGTACGCAGCAAGATATACACTGTAACCGCAAGAGTAACAGTTGCTCCCTCGAAGATAACCGTTTCGAATGCACGGAAAAAAGGGAACTGACGTCCGCACGTCGTCGAGGACCTCTTATTGCCTGTATGACGTCAGACGGCGTCGCGTGCGAGACAGTGACGTCCTCGTCGACGTGCAGAGACTAGTAAGAAGATTTCCGTCGAATGCTGGCGCCATGGGAGTATTCATGAGGTGAGGAATCCACAGGTAGTTGTATCCATCAGAAGCCTGTTTGCACTCTGCACCCGGCCGCCCCTGTACCGCTGAGGTTGTACTTTCTGTGCCTGCTTGTGTCCCCCCCCCGTTGCTCTACAAAACCCCCCTGGTCTGCCCTCCAAAGACGCGGGTACTTACCTGCTGGCAGACTGGAACCGGGGCACCCTTATTTCCAGTGAAGACTATGGCCCTCATTACAACCCTGGCGGACGGTGTTAAAGTTGCGGTAATACCGCAAACAGGCCGGCGGACAAAAAAGGGAATCATGACCGTGGTGGAAACCGCCAACATAGACAGCCACTTTAACACTCCGACTGCCACGGCGGTACAGACAAGCAGCGCGGCGGTCACCGCCGACAGGGGGAGGACAATGTACCGCCCACAGTATCACAACACGCCAATCCGCCACCTTTTCCGGGGCGGATATACTGTGGATAAAAACACGGCGGAAACAGCTTTTGCAATGGGAAAACGCTCACCTTCTACACATCCCACGAGGAAGGAGGACACCATGGAGCCGGAATTACAAATCCTACCTGCCCTTGTCTTCCTGCTCATTTACAAACACCAGCAACGGCGGCGGCGAAGACAACGGTGAGTACTGCACCTACGACATAGGGGAGGGGGGAGGCAAAAGTCAGGGACACACACACGCAACACCCTCACCCCCACCCTCACCCTCGCACATTACAACACACACACCAATGCATTTAAAAACATCACAGTAACAACCCACAACCCCTCCGGAAGAATGCAAAGACAAAAGGAAATCAGTTCAAAAATTGTATTGTATCAAAATACAGTTACCAAATATATATACAGATATATATATACACATTCAAAAGTATATACATTACGAGAAGTAGTGCAGGTATGCACATATCAATGTCCGTGCACCAATGGTCCAAAAATGCATGAGCGAGGCCCACAATAGATACCTGTCCACAAACGGAGAGAACACTGCTGGGGCATCAGATAGAAATACAAGAGGCACCTTAGGGGGAAGGGAATGGGGGGGCACCTCAACCGGATTACAGCACCACACCAGATCCACGACGGGGCTCCATGCCCATTGATGTATCCTGGGGAGTGCAAAGCCACAGTCTCTCAAGTCCATACAGTGGGTGGTTTGCCCACTGTTCCATCCTGGGGAGTGCAAAGCCACAGTCTCTCAAGTCCATACAGTGGGTGGGTTGCCCACTGTTCCATCCTGGGGAGTGCAAAGCCACAGTCTCTCAAGTCCATACAGTGGGTGGGTTGCCCACTGTTCCATCCTGGGGAGTGCAAAGCCACAGTCTCTCAAGTCCATACAGTGGGTGGTTTGCCCACTGTTCCATCCTGGGGAGTGCAAAGCCACAGTCTCTCAAGTCCATACAGTGGGTGGTTTGCCCACTGTTCCATCCTGGGGAGTGCAAAGCCACAGTCTCTCAAGTCTCTACAGTGGGTGGTTTGCCCACTGTTCCATCCTGGGGAGTGCAAAGCCACAGTCACTCATGTGGATAACAGTCTCCACTGGTTCTGGAGGGGGAATGGTGCCCACACTGCATTAGGCTCCCCGTGACGGTTCCTGTTCCGTCACAGTCCCAGCTGTACATGGGATAACGATGCGTGATGTGGCGGTGTTTCCTTGTTCAGCGGTGCTTTGCCATGGCGGTCTCTGCCCTGTTCAGCGGTTCTCTGCCCTGTTCAGCGGTCTTCACCATGGCGGTGATTCTCTTGTTCAGCGGTGCTTTGCCATGGCGGTCTCTGCCCTGTGCATTGGTGTGTTGCATGACGGTCCGTCATTGCCCAGCGGGGCTGTGGCAGCTGGGGCCCTCCTGGGCACGGACTCCGGCGGTGGTCTCCTGACCACTGACGATACTTCTGCCCTCCTGGGCAATGACTCCGGCGGTGGTCTCCTGACCAGTGACGATACTTCTGCCCTCCTGGGCAATGACTCCGGCGGTGGTCTCCTGACCAGTGACGATACTTCTGCCCTCCTGGGCAATGACTCCGGCGGTGGTCTCCTGACCAGTGACGATACTCCTGTCCTCCTGGGCAATGACTCCGGCGGTGGTCTCCTGACCAGTGACGACGGTGCTGGCGGTGGCGTCCCGGCCACCGGGGAGGATGGCGCCCTTCTCCGCCGTGCTGCTCTCACCAGACTGTGCAGACTTCTTCTGGCACTTCACCACCTTTGGAGGAGTCACAGCTGACTCTGCAATCCCCCTGGGACCCTTGTGAGCAGTTTTGCTGCCAGGAGCCTTCACCCTGTCCCGTCGGCCACTTTCCAACTTGAGATGCTTTACAGGGGGTGGACTGGCAGTGCTTTGGCTCCGTGTCACACTGCCTGCCCTGGTGGCTGGTGCACTCCACACACCTGTAACACGCACCACTGGTACTGGAGTCTTTTTGGCTGAGGCGCTACCACAGGACTTATGAATTGGAGGGGTGGGGATGGGGGCAAAGAGGTCAACGTTGCTGAGGGAGAGTTTCTGATGAACACTGGGATGGGTAGCTGGAGGGGGTCTGGGAGTGGAGGAAGAGGAGGTGGTTGTAGGAGGTGTCACTTTAGGTGTTTTGGGTGCAGGTACTGGAGGCTGTCGTGAGGTGGATGGATGTTGGGTGTGTGGATGCCCGCGTTTGTGTATTTTTGGGAGGGGGCGTCACAGACACACTGGGAGAGGACACAGGGGACGTGTAAATGGGAGTGGGGGTGGTGAGTGCAGGTGAGCGGGGTGTGGTGCTGGGTGTTCTGGTGCGAGTCCTAGTGCCTGTAGATGTAGTGCATGCAGGTGATAGTGTAGACGACACTGGGAGGGAGGAGGGAGACGACGAGGAGGGGGACACAGTGGAGGCACTGGATGTTGGTGTGTCTGGATGTGTGTGATGCTTGTGTGAGTGCCTGTGGGATGTGTGGTGTCTATGTTTGCCTGAGCTACTTTTGTGTGTTGAGGTGTATGCATGCTTGTCTGATGGTGTGCTTGGGATGGGCTGGGGTACAGGGGATTGGGTCTGGGCGGAGGAAGTTGGAGGGGGGAGGCTAGACACAGGGACAATAGCTGCCATCAGTGCTGAGGCCAGAGATTGCAGGGTTCGATGAAGGGCAGCCTGACCAGAATGAATGCCCTCCAGGAATGCATTACCATGTTGCAACTCCCTTTCTACACCCTGGATGGCATTCACAATGGTAGACTGCCCAACAGTGAGTGACCTGAGGAGGTCAATGGCCTCCTCACGGAGGGCAGCAGGGGTGACTGGGGCAGGGGCTGAGGTGCCTGGGGCGAAGGTGATGCCCACCCTCCTGGGTGAGCGGGCATGGGGCGAACGCTGAGGGGCTGCTGGGAGGGCGGTGCTGGTAGGGGAGGTGGCGGCTGTACCTGTAGAAGTGTGGGGCACAGGTGGTGCCGCCACCACAAGGGAGCTCCCATCGGCGGACGAGTCCGTGTCGCTGGTTGGTGATCCGGTGACCGACGTGTAGCTCCCTTCGCCCTCCGTCCCACTGGTGCATTCTGAGTCGGTGGTGTGGCCCTCCATGGCCATGTGGGATGCAGCTCCCTCGTGCTCCGGTGCCACGGTACCTCCGCCTGATGATGCTGATGCACAAAAGAACAGGGAGACCACAAAAAGGGGGTGGGACGACAGAAGAAAGACATCTTGAGTGCATGGCTTACCGCTACAGTTGGCGGACAATACAGACACAGCAGCCCCCTGCAGTACGCTGTGCTCTTGGCCTCTACAGATCAATTCCTGGGATATGGCCTACATCGCTATCGTGGACATCTGCACACATGGATGCCACAGGGGCATGTATACCTGTACTTGGCACTCTACTGCGGTGTGGTGGAGTGGCACATGTCCTGCATTACGGAGGGGCCTAGCCTATGGAAGTCGCCCTGGCCTAGGGAAACCCACAGCCCTCCTCCCACACCCAGACCCCTCAACTGTGCGCAAAGTCCCTAGAATGAGGGTGTACTCACCCCCTTGTGTCTGCTGTGATGCCCTCAAGCACCCATCCAACTCCGGGTAGGCCACCGCCAGGTTCCGGAACATCAGGGGGGTCATGGGGCGACGGGCACCCCTCCCATGTTGGCAGGCCATCCCCAGCTGAGCCTCCGCCGTCTTCTTGCTCCAGCGGAGAATGTCCTCCCATCTTTTCTGGCAGTGGGTGCCCCGTCTCTGGTGGACCCCCAGGGTCCGGATGTCCTTGGCGATGGCACGCCAAATGTCCTTCTTCTGGTGGGCGCTGACCTACATGACATGCACAGGGGATGAAGAGAAGTCATTAGCAAGAGCACCGTCGAAGTGAGTGGCCCACATCCCTGCCCTTGCCATGTGGCACATGCATTCACAGTCCTTCATGTTCACTGCACTCTGCCCCCTTCCCTCTTACAACCAGCCCTCTCCACCCAGGCATAGCCCATACAACGTGCTCCCTGTGTACTTACCTGTTGGTCTGGAGGACCGTAGAGTAGCGTGTACTGGGGGAGGACCCCGTCAACGAGCTTCTCCAACTACGAGCTTCTCCAACTCCTGAGCAGTGAAGGCAGGGGCCCTTTCCCCAGACGCAGCAGCCATTGTCTCTTCCAGACCGAGGTCACAGCAGCACTTGCAGTGTAGGTCCTCTCCTGTCGAAGATCAGGTATTGAGTGATTGAACAGATAGAAAATGGCGGTCACGTCCGTGGCGGTGCGTCTCATCACCGCCGGCGCACTTCATCATTGGCTCCTGGGACCCATAGGGTCCAATGTTAACCAATGCAGCATTGCGCCGCGGTCTTCGACCGCCTACCGCGACAGTGTACAACGCCAGCGCAGTTACCTCACATCCCATTGTCCCACTTTAGAGGTCAGGCAGCCGCCATTTCAGGGGCCCACATAGCTTCATTTACAACTGCGTCACACATACCTAGGCCTACACTCGACAAACATACAGGAAGTTATTTGTCTTTGGTGTCATGTTCTGTGTATCTGTGGGTACATACCTGGGATTTTGTTGACTCTGTGGTCGCTGTTGTCCTTACTAGGCACCGTCAGCTGGGACATTTGAGAAGATGGCGGAATCCTCCGGTGTACCGACCGCTGGTGGACCTGTTGACAATGGAGGAGCGACATTTACTCATCACCTACAGGTTTGACCATGCCACTATCCAGGAACTATGTACCCAGTTGGAGCCAGACCTGATGTCAGCAATCCACCATCCAACAGGAATCCCCCCTCAAGTGCAGTTGCTGTCAGTGCTCCATTTCCTTGCAAGTGGATCTTTTCAGACAACAGTGGCCATGGCATCAGCGATGACCCAGCCTATGTTTTCCAACGTGTTGTCCAGAGTGTTGTCTGCCCTGCTGAAACACGTAAGGAGCTACATCGTTTTCCCTCAGGTGGAGGATTTGCCTACAGTGAAAGGTGACTTCTATGCCCTTGGACATATCCCCAACATCATAGGTGCTATTGATGGGACCAATGTAGCTCTGGTCCCCCCCCACCCCCACAGGAGTGAACAGGTGTACAGGAACAGGAAGAGTTATCATTCGATGAATGTACAGATGGTATGTTTGGCAGACCAGTACATCTCCCAGGTAAATGCTATGTTCCCTGGCTCAGTGCATGACACCTACATCCTGCGCAATAGCAGCATCCCTTATATGATGGGTCAACTCCAGAGGCACCGGGTGTGGCTATTGGGGGACTCTGGTTACCCCAACCTGTCCTGGCTATTGACCCCAGTGAGGAATCCCAGGACCAGGGCAGAGGAACGCCACAATGAGGCCCATGGGCGGACTAGGAGGGTGATCGAACGCACCTTCGGGCTCCTGAAGGCCAGGTTCAGGTGCCTCCATATGACAGGTGGTTCCCTATTCTACTCACCAAAGAAGGTGTGCCAGATCATCATCGCCTGCTCGATGCTTCACAATCTTGCTTTGCGACGCCAGGTGCCTTTTCTGCAGGAGGATGGTCCAAATGGCGGTGTTGTGGCAGCTGTGGAGCCTGTGGACAGTGATGAGGAGGACGCTGAGGAAGAAGACATAGACAACAGGGAGTCAGTCATACAGCAATATTTCCAGTGACACACAGGTGAGAACAGTTTTCTTTTTACCATTACATTCACTTTCACACTTCTACCTCTATCCTGTCTGTCATTTCATAGCAGTATCTGGTCACTGAGTTGTACCTTTCCATTACGGTTTCACAGGTGTGGTTAGCAATGTGTGTCATCTGCTTGCATCCTTCAAGGACTTGAAGGTGATGTGTGACATAGGTATGTTGTCTTTACAATTGGAAACGCATGTTGACACTGTCATTGATTATACATATTTACCAAATCACAGACGGACTCCAGATTGTTTTGTGGCTCAAGGGTGTTTATTTAAGTGCTCAAAAATGGAGGGGGGTAGTAATATGGTGATGGGGGACGGTGGAGGAATGTCCACGGCAGAGTCCAGTCCATTAGTCACACAGGTGCACTGCCCATATGGGCATAGGAAGTGGAGCTGGGGCAGTTCCAATCTGGACAGGGTAACAAAGTGAGACAGTGGGGGGACAATCAGGGTGGTCTCATTTCATGGCGGGAGTCTTGCCATCGTGCTTTGTCCTGTTCCTGGATCTCAGGGACCGCTTGCGGGGTGGTTCTCCGGCTGCAGGGGGTGGGGTGCTGGTGTGGTGGTCCTGTGGAGGTGCCTCCTGTCCACTAGCGCCGGCGGAGGTGGTGGGCAGTTCATCGTCCATGCTAGTGTCAGGGGCCCCTTGGAGTGCCACGGTGTCCCTCATGGTTTTTTGTATGTCCTTCAGCACCCCTACGATGGTGCCCAGGGCGGAGCTGATGGTTCTGAGTTCCTCCCTGAAGCCCAAATACTGTTCCTCCTGCAGGCTCTGGGTCTCCTGAAACTTGGCCAGGACCGTCGCCATCATCTCCTGGGAGTGGTGGTATGCTCCCATGATGGAGGAGAGGGCCTCGTGGAGGGTGGGTTCCCTTGGCCTGTCCGCCCCCTGTCGCACAGCAGCCTTCCCAGTTCCCCTGTGTTCCTGGGCCTCTGCCCCCTGGACCGTGTGCCCACTACCACTGCCCCCAGGTCCCTGTTGTTGTTGGGGTGGTGGGTTATCCTGGGTTCCCTGTAGTGGTGGACACACCGCTGACTGACGTGTCCTAGGGACGGAGGTATGGGCCCGCTGGGCGGGTGCTGTGCTGGTGTTACCAGAGGGTGGAAGGTCAGTGTTGGGCTGTGCCTGTGCAAGGGGAACCAACTGTCCCGAGGCCCACGATGGTCCGGGCTGGTCATCAGGATCCAGTAGGGCAGAGCTGCTGTCGTCACTGTGGGCCTCTTCTGTGGGTGGAGTGGAGTTGTCTGGACCCTCCTGTGTGGTGACGTTCCGTAGTGGTCCTGTAGGGATATAAGAGCATGATTATTGCATGTGTGTGTGTAATGGTGTGCAATGGGTGGGTGTTTGTGGACCCCAGTGCAAGCATTCCTGTGTGTGGGTTTGTGTGATGTTCGTTAGGGGGTTGTTATGGGTATGTGCAGTGAGCATGCTTTGGTGAGGGGTGACCATGCTTTGTTTTTGCATGCGGGGCTTGGTGTTGGGATGGGTGGTTTGTGTTATGAGTACATTAGTGAGGAGTTGGAGTGATAGGGGAGCGGGTTAGGGTGGGGGTGGGGGGGTGTGATGGCATGCAGGTAGGGTGGGGGATATGATAGTTGAGATTTAACTTACCAGTGTCCATTCCTCCACCGATTCCTCCGAGGCCCTCTGGATGCATGATGGTCAAGACTTACTCCTCCCATGTTGTTAGTTGTGGGGGAGGAGGTGGGGGTCCGCCGCCAGTCCGCTGTACCGCGATGTTGTGCCCGGAGACCACTGAACGCACCTTCCCCCGTTGGTCGTTCCACCTCTTCCTGATGTCCTCCCGATTTCTTGGATGCTGTCCCACAGCGTTGACCCTGTCCACGATTCTTTGCCATAGCTCCATCTTTCTGGTTTGTGGATGTGTGCTGCACCTGTGAGCCAAATAGCTGTGGCTCTACCCGTAGGATTTCCTCCACCATGACCCTGAGCTCCTCCTCGGAAAACCGGGGGTGTCTTTGGTGTGACATGGGGTGGTGTGGGTGATGTGTGGGGTGGTGTATGTGTTGATGTGTGTGTTGATGTGTAGTGGTGTGTAGTGTTTTGTGCGTGTAATGTTGTATGGGTGATGGTGTTGTGTGCCTCTGTGTGGTGGGGTTCTCAGTTGCTGTGCTCTCTGTCTATCTGGCCTTCGTCCGTGAATTGGGGTCGTAGGGGTTTGTGGGTGATGTGGGTGTGTGTTTGATATTGTATTGGATGTGTGGGAGTGGTGTGTGTATGTGTACCAAGTGTGTGTATTTGTAATTGTCCAATGTGGCGGTGTTTTGGAGATGTGTGTGTATTTTGAGCGCAGCAGTGTGTACCGCCAATGGAATACCGCGGTTGAAAGATCGCCGGGTGGATTCGTGTGTCGTGATAGCATGGGCGTATTTCTGTTGGCGTGACGGTGGAGGTTTTGTTTTCACCAGTTTATCACTGACCTTTGGTGTGGCGGTCTTGTGTGGGTGTCTGAATTTCGGCGGATTCCGAGATGTGGGTCATAATAGCTGTGGCGGAATTCCACAGACGCGGCGGTGTTTTGGCGGTCTTCTGTCCGGCGGTAAGCGCCTTTTACTGCCAATGTTGTAATAACCCCCTATGTGTTTTGGGCACCACTTTGACCTCTGTACCTGACCGGCCCTGAGCTGCTGGTGTGGTAACTTTGGGGTTGCCTGGCACCCCCAATGGTGGGCTACCTTGGACCCAACTTTGAACCCTGTAAGTGTTTTACTTACCTCCGAACTTAACATTTACTTACCTCCCCCGAGGAACTGTGATTTTTGCACTGTGTCCACTTTTAAAATAACTTATTGCCATTTTTGTCAAAACTGTACATGATATTTTGATTATTCAAAGTTCCTAGAATACCTGAGTAAAATACCTTTCATTTAAAGTATTGTTTGTAAATCTTGAACCTGTGGTTCTTAAAATAAACTAAGAAAATATATTTGTCTATATATAAACCTATTGGCCTGGAATTTGTCTTTGAGTGTTCCTCATTTAGTGCCTGTGTGTGTACAACAAATGCTTAACACTACCCTCTGATAAGCCTACTGCTCAGCCACACTACCACAAAATAGAGCATTAGAATTATCTATTTTTGCCACTATCTTACCTCTAAGGGGAGCCCTTGGACTCTGTGCACACTATTTCTTACTTTGAAATAGTATATACAGAGCCAACTTCCTACACCCAGTGCTTACATTCTTGTGTAGGACCTTGTGTGATAATTGTTTTAGGGTCTGTGTGGGTATCTGTAGTGGACATGTTTTGGTGATGGGTGTCCATGCTTTGGTGTTGCATGCAGGGCTTGGTGTTGGGATGGGTGGGTTGTGATAGTGGGACATATGTGAGGTGTTGGAGTGATGGGGGTGAGGGTGGAGGTATGTGATGGATGCAGGTGGGGTGGGGGATATAATAGTTAAGAGTTGACTTACCAGAGTCCATTCTCCTGCTACTCCAGCGAGGCCCTCAGGATGCAGTATAGCCAAGACTTGCTCCTCCCATGTTGTTAGTTGTGGGGGAGGAGGTGGGGTTCCGCCGCCAGTCCTCTGAACTGCAATCTGGTGTCTTGAGACCACGGAACGCACCTTCCCCCGTAGGTCGTTCCACCTCTTCCGGACGTCATCCCTAGTTCTTGGATGCTGTCCCACTGCGTTGACCCTGTCCACGATTCTGCGCTATAGCTCCATCTTCCTAGCTATGGAGGTGTGCTGTACCTGTGATCCGAATAGCTGTGGCTCTACCCGGATTATTTCCTCCACCATGACCCTGAGCTGCTCCTCAGAGAACCTGGGGTGTCTTTGTGGTGCCATGGGGTGGTGTGGGTGATGTGTGAGGTGGTGTGTGATGTGATGTGTGAGGGGATGTGTTTGTGTGTGTTGTGTGAGGTGCGTGGTTGTTGTGTGAGTGATGGTGTTGTGTGCCTGTGGATGCTAGTTTGTTGATGGTGGTGTCTCTCTCTGGCCTTCTTTAGCTATTCTGGTTGTAAGGGTCTGTGGGTGATGTGGGTGTGTGTTTTATATTGTATTGGGTGTGTGGGAGTGGTGTGTGTATGTGTATCAGGTGTGTGTATTTGGAATTGTCCAATGTGGTTGTGTTTTGTAAATGTGTGTGTATTTTGAGCGCGGCGGTGTGGAACGCCAATGTAATTTCACGGTTGAAAGACCGCCGCGTGGATTTGTGGGTCGTGATAGTGTGGGCGTATTCCTGTTGGCGTGACGGTGAAGGTTTTGTTATCGCCAGTTTATCACTGACCTTTGGTGTGGCGGACTTGAGTGGGTGTCTGAAATTTTGGCTGATTCCGAGCTGTGGGTCGTAATAGCTGTAGCGGAATTCCGCGGCCGCAGTGGTGTGTTGGCGGTCTTCTGCACAGCGGTAAGCGGGATTTACCGCCAATGTTGTAATGAGGGCCAAAGTGGGTTTTTTAACTTGTGTATTTATGCAGAAGATAAACACATACAACTATGTACAACCGTATGACACAGTGCTTTAAGGGGGGGAATATCGGACCAATCACACATTCTATGCCAATAACATTTTGAAGAGTCCAGCCCCAGGTCCACACAACTGCTCCAGCTGAACGTGTATAGAAGATAAGGCATCCATGATATTAGATTAGGGCGACCCAATCAACATGACTTCTACAGCAGCCCGCCAGCACAGTGCCCACCCCTACAGAGACAGTGTAGAACACTATAACAAATTAACCAACAACAGGACACTGTAAGTATAGTAAGCATCGACCGACCAATGGATAGCGATACGAATAATCGTCATTCATCCGGTGCAGCAGGCAGGTACGGTGGGGGGGCCATCCTGGAGTGGTTCACAGCAGCATCCCAGGACGACACAGAAGCCAGAGTGAGGGGGTGGAGGTGGAGTCAACCACGGCGCCCCCCCCTCGCGTAGCACGACCGGGTGTGTGCCCTCCCATGATCACCAAAACACACATCCATACCTCAGGAACCCCTGGACTTAATACGTCAAGGCTTGACCACGACTGGGGCTCAACAAGCAGACGCATCAGTCAAAGTACTCTCTCGCTCTCCTGCACACCCGTCAACTCATGACACGTTAGAACTCCAAATCCCGGCAGCATGCTCATCCAATCGTACCTTCTGCAAGCGGCATTCTTCCGCGGTAGCCCATTCAGCTAAATCACTCAGCAATAACATATATCGGGGGTACGGGCTGGCCCAACGAATCGCAATGCATCTTTTCACCAATATAAGCCCCAACCGTGCTAAACTATATGCCATTTTTCGACCCTTTTTGGGGACTGGAATCAGGCCCAGCAGACAGTGCTTCATTGTCACCTGCACTCTGACAGCCGTAACCTCCCTCAGCGTCTTCACCACTTGTTGCCAATAAGGATGGACAGAGCCACAGACCCATACCATGATCGAATGAAGCCGACGGCTCTCCACAATGGTTACAACTGTCAGGTCTTGAGGGAAATATTCTATTTAAGCGTTGAGGTGTCAGGTATGCTCTATGTAAGTAATAAAAGTGCGTCAACTTAAACCTAGCATTGCTAGTCGCATCCCGCACCAAAGAACGGGCCCTATTCCATTCCCCATCCGTGAGCGCCGTTCCGAGATTAGTGTCCCATTGGTCGCTAATCCCCTGAATTCCAGTCAGCCTGTCACCCCTGAGAGCTTTGTAAGTTCGGGATAGCAGACCGCGGTCACTTCCGGGATCAAGTATTGACACCAGGAGGCAAGATTCAACAGGCTCCTACGGAAAGGACATCCAAATGCCTCTGACCATCTGCGAGATATTCACATATTGTAAGAACTGCCTTGGACCTATTCCAAACAAGGATTCTGCCTCATCCCTCGTAATAAACGTGCCATTATGAAGTAAGCCACCTGCATTATTGCAACCCCCTGCACGGCACAGCGCAAAATCCATTACCTCAGCAGCTTTAGCAAAAGGCCGGATCCACCACAGGGAAGCAGGCGCGCATATGGGGCCTTACATAGGACACGCACCACCGCACTCTCCCAAGCTCTCGACACCTGCTCCACCAGATAGGGGGTGCCCTGCGGAACCCCGCAGCCACCCATTAGTATATGCGGGAGGCGCTCCACACAAGTATAAGTCTGGCAGTCCCAAGCCACCATCAGCCAGGTCCAATTTCAAAACTCCCATGCGGACTCAGCATCTTTTGCCTGCCCGGACTAAGGGTAAGAGCAGTTTATCAAGCTGTCGGAATACCGAAAGAGGGAGCTCACAGAGCAAATTCTGCTTAACATATAGGCAGCAAGATCATTTTACTGAGCGCAATTCTACCCATGACCGATAGTGGGAGAGAGGTCTAAAACTGAACAGAGGCTCGGAGTCCCTCCAGTACTCTTCCCATGTGTAAATTGAATTGTAATTGAGGTGAGTGCGCAACTCGGATGCCTAAATATGAAAAGGACTCAGTCTCCCAGGATAGGCCCAATTGGGGCAAATCCGATGCCTCTATCCCCGACAGACCTGCCATCGGAAATAACACAGTTTTGTGTCTTAACACGGAGGCCCGACACCTGCCCAAAATTATCCATCATTCCCAACAAGAGGGGGACGGCCTGCACTGGTTCTGTGACGTACACTACAGCATCATCTGTATACAATTAAATTATGTGCGTTCTCTTCCTCACACGGATACCCTGACCATCCAAGCCAGTCCGTAGTTGAATAGCTAGCGGCTCCATGGCCAACGCGAACAGCAGCGGCGACAGGGGGCAACCCTGCTGTGTGCCGCGTTTTGTAATAAAGGAGTCTGGCACAATCACCCCGTATGCACTCTCGGGGAGTAGCGTACAAAAGACGCACCCAGGATAAGAAGATAGGACCAATGCCCATCGTGCGCATCACCTCCCATAGGTAGTCCCAGGACAAGGTGTTGAACACTTTCTCCATATCCAATGCCATTAGCGCTGCGGGAACCGCAGAACCTTGATCCTCGTGAGGTATATGCGATAATCGCCGTATATTCATATGAGTCCCCCTCCCCTGCATAAAGCTGCATTGATCTCCCTGCACTAAATGTGTCACCACTCGGCTTAAACGAGAGGCCAAAACTTAAGTTAGTAATTTAACAACAACATTCAGCATGGATAACGGCCTATACGAGCTCGGGTCGTCAACCTCCTTTCCTGGCTTTGGTAGCATCACTATCAGTGCTTCTCGCATATGCTCCGGTAGCAGACCCTCCCCTCGCGCCTCATGGAGTATTTCCAACAATCGTGGAAGAAGCACAGCAGAATATGTACGGTAAAATTCGACTGGTAGCCCGTCTGGATCTGGTGCTTTCCCGGTCGCCATGCCACTCAACGCATCTACCAAGTCATCTAATGAAACCTCTCTCTCCAATTCCTCCACCTGGGATGCCGTAAGGCAAGGTAACCGGAGTCCATTCAGGTACTTCTGAATCTGGGTCACACCCACTCTACATGGTGAGGCATAGACAGCTCGCAAGTGCTCACGCAGGTGCGCATTCACCATCAACTGCCCTAAAATCCTTTCCCCAGAAGAGTCACGGAGCATCTGAATAATGGGGATGGGCCTCTCTCACCAGAGGAGCCAAGCCAGCATACGCCAAGAGCGGTTTGCTTCCCGGAATATTCGCTGCCTATAGTTCCGGCTGACATAATTCTCTAGTCTGTCCCATAGGTCCACAATTCTTCTTCTCACCTCAAGGCAATCCGCCTCCGAGGCGTCGCCATTATTAACTTTGTGCTGAACTACCTTCAGTGCCTCCCATTCTAAGCCTCGCGTCCCTGCTGTTACCCAATTCGTATGAAAGTATCCAACTAGCACATCCTGGAGATCTTTTTTATATTCTGGATTGCCTAGTAAGTCTGGATGCAAACGCCACAGGGAGATCGCAGGTCTGGGTATGTGTGTTTCACACTCCAGAAGGAGGAGGGCATGGTCCGACAAAAACCGTGCCTGTTAAACAACTCAGCGAACGTCCAAGGAGCCATCATTGGCTAGGAGAAATCTATCTAGATGGCTGTAAACCTCATGGGTGGGCGTGTAACACGAAAACCCTGTAGACGATCGGTACATTTATCTCCACACATCAAAAAAGTGGAGATTCCTCATAACATTCCGCAGGTTGGCAGGCATATGCGGTTTCGTACCCATCTTCGGGAGGTCCCTATCTAGCGCTTCATCATAGACACAATTAAAGTCACCCGCCCACAGAATGGGTATCCCTGCATATGATATTAATTCCTGTTGGATCTGATGAAAGAATCCCGCATCATCAGTGTTAGGGTGTAGATATTCAACAGACAGATCTCACGGCCATCCAGTGTGCCGTGTAAAAATATGTAACGCCCCTGCACATCTGCTTTTAGACTTTGTAACATAAAGGGAGTCCCAGGTGCCACCCAGACAGAAACCCCTCTAGCGTAGGAGGAATAGGTCGCCGAGTATAGCTGCCCCTCCACTTTTTCTGCACTTTCTGCACTTCATTCTCAACCAAAGGAGTCTCCTGCAGGAGCGCAATATTTACGCCAAGCCGCCTAAGATACGTATGTACTCTATAGTGCTTCACAAAGGAGTTTAACCCCCTAATGTTCCACATAACTATGCGTGTCAAGGTACCCACCATAGTCTAATCCGTCCCACACACCCCACCACCCCTCCGGGCTGCCTCCCCCTAACCACCGCAGCCCCCCACAACTTAATACCCCGGTTCGCACATGCGCAGCCAGACCAGTCGATGCCCCTAAGCAGAAGAACACTCACAGTGCTTACAGTGTCAAATACAGAACTCCAACTCAAACAGGAACCCACAGATAAATTCCCCATCCCACCCCAGTTAAACACCTCCCACAACTAGTGTCTGCCCAATCAAATGTGTATCCCGCTATCACTTCTATAGTCCAGAAGTGGGAGGCGATCGCAGTTCCCGTTCAATAGCTAGATTCATCCCCAGACAGCGCTCCGACACTCCGCCCACGCCAATCGTCCGGCCTGCACACACACTGTACCCACAATTATAACCACCAACAACAACAACCGGGTGGGTTAGCTCAATTCCACCACTCCGCAGCAACTCACGGAACAATCATCGACCCGGACCCCCGTCACTTCTCATCCTAAGGCAGCAGCAGGAGGAGAGGGGAGGGCCAGAGAGAGAAAGAGGGAACAACAGTGGGAAGGCCTCAAAGAATAATCCATAACAAAATTATGTGGCTCCAACCATGCCCAAAGGGCCAATGAAGCATTCAGGTGTCCTCAGGGCTCATTTCCGGAGACAGTCTGCCAGCAATACAGGGAGACACGGAGCGAGAGGACGCCTCAGATGTGACAGTTTGAACTAACAGTTTAGCCTCCTCGCACTCCTGTCACAGACGCTCAAGGCTAAGGGTACTGTTTGAACCAACAATCACTCAGCCTCCTCGGCCTGCACGGTGTCATTGGGTGCTCCTGCGGGCTGCAGTATGCACCTCTGCTGGCCTTCGGGGCCTCCTGTCACTCTCTCCAACCAGGAAGACTGGCGTTCATGCCACATCGCTCCGCTCCAACCAGTCCCAAGTCGCTTCAGGAGATTGAAAAAAATGCGAGCGACCTGCATGGAGAACTTTCAACTTGGCTGGAAACAGCCGCATATAGGTATAGCCCAGTTCTTTGAGCCTGCGTTTAACACCAGTAAAGGATTGTATCTGGAACTGCACCATCCTGGTGTAGTCAGGGAAAAAACAGATGATGTGATTTTCAAATGTAGGATCTCCATGCTTGCACACCTCCTGCAAAATTACATCCCGGTCTCTATAGTTAAGGACCTTGGCTGTAATCGTTCGTGGGGGGCTCCCGGCGGCGGTGCTGCTAAGGCTCTGTGTGCACGTTCCCCCACAAATACAGCTGATAAGGGGGCATCAGGCAACATTTTATGGATTCAGTCTTCCAAGAAAGCCTCAACATTCGCCCCCTCCACCCCTTTGGGAAGCCCACTATACAGAGGTTACACTCCTCGCCCTACCTTCCGCATCTTCAACCCTCGCCTCCAGTTTGTGCGTTTTAGCTTCAAGGATGGCCACCGAGGCCTTCAGCGTTTCCATCTCAGACTGCAGGCATATCACTTGTTTCTCAGTGGCCACCGAGCGTTCCGCCACCACTCTTAGATCCGCTCGGAGCAGATTGACATCAACCGCTATGGCCTCAATCTGAGTTTGCACGGCATGCCGCCAGGACTCAATAGCAGTCAGGATTTGCACCCCAGTGGGTTCCGCACCCTTCTCCAAGGGGTTCGGGGGATCTTTTTGTAGACTCGCACCCGAACCCTGCGCCATGTATTGGTCCATCCGAGTTTGCTGTGTACCCTTTTGCGTTCTATCCTTGCCCATGGTGTCCACCTGCTGAAATGGCAGTTACGGAGGAACACACCAAATGCCAGGCTCAATCCTTCCAGGTGCGAGGCAGGCAGTCGAGCTCCGTATCCCTGCCACCCAACACCTCTCAGTCTCTTAACTCCCTACCCGACACATGTAGAAGCAGCGCAAGTGTTGTACCCGAGTCGACGTATCCAATGCACAACTTGCTGGTCACGCAGTCCAGAGCTGGGCAACCCAGGATCACAAGCAGATCTCCATTGTAGGGGAGTGTCTCCTCAAAAACCAGCCCAACGACGGCTCCAGCTGCCACTGTATGCCCACTGCGGCGCTGTGAGCCCCAAACATCCAGGGCCTGAGCGCTCCGTGCAGGGGTCAAGCAACCGCACTCCACCGCTGCCCCTATCACCGTACGGGTCTCCAATCCAACGGGGAGGCCCAACTCCAACTCTACATCCACTCTCAAGGGGGGGGGAGCAAGGTGGGGGCCACGGTGTCAAACTACACTCAACACCTCACCTTGAGTGCCCCCCCCCCCCCCCCCCCTTCAGGAACATCTGCCTCCAAATTCGCACCGCTCCAGTGTCTCTTATGGACAATTTTTGCTGCGTTTCAGATAGCTCCCCCGATTGCAGCTGCCATCTTGGGGTCAGGCGCCCTTCTGCCACGCTCCCCTGCCGCTCGATTTCAGCATCTGGCACCTCGTATTCTCTCCCCCGCCACCCCCCATCCACTCCTCTGCTCCCGCAGGCTCCAGGACTCAATTGCCAGGTCCGCGGGGGTCCAGGGTGTCAGGATCAGGTAGGATTATTTAGTCGGGATCGGGAGAACTCGTCTAAAGCTGCCGATCGGCCATCTTGCCGGCCAAGCCCCCTCCTGAAGAAACTATGTTAAACTTTGCTATATCTTAGCAGTTTTTTCAACAGTAATCTATGTGTCCTGCTGCTTTAAACCTCTAGTCACCAAGTCCTCATTTCCCTACACTTCTCTTTGGGACCAAAGAAATTAAACTGAACATCTTCACAAACTTTTTCCACGTCTGCCACAGTACCATACAATACAGCTCTATTCAGCTCTCCTAAACAAAAAAGTTGGAGTTTTCACACAGTAAAGTCTACTAACTAAATCTTGCATTTTAAAGTGATGAAAAGTGATTCTGCACACTTTTGCTTATTTTGATAGACACATCATTGAATGCCCTTGTATATTAGTGAACTTCCTTACTTTGCATGTATCTAATCCTTGCAACACTACAGTTATCTGTTTCAGACCTCTACGTGAAAATTCTCTTAGGACTTTCTCAATGTATCAATTGATCCCAGACGAACACTGCAAATACTGCTACAATTCCACTTGTATACAGGGGCCTATATATGCCTCACTTTCTCTACATTCATAGGAACTATACCTTCTTTCTGTATGGGACTACCATCTATTACCTCATAGCTATGACCAGTTGTGTCAACAATGTGCACTAATGTGTTCTCTGAAAAGTATCTCTATTCATTAAAGAATCTCTCTGTGCTAGATGTGTCTTCCTTTCACCTTTAAAAATTGTACACAAATTACTTTTAATAATATGACTTTTTGTAAGGTCCTATACCTGATACACAATACTGCTTGTCTAGTGTTTTGATTCTGTTCAAAATTAAGATAAAAAGTTTCTCCTTCACAGCAAATGCTTTCTCAACTATATTCTCAAAAGTTTGCTTTTGCTCAAGTACAGCACTTCTCATCTTATACTTCAACTTATTTAGCTAATTATGTATTATTGTAGTTTGAAAGTTTTTTACTCTCATCCCCTTAAACAAACTCTATTTTCTCATTGATTTCCTACTTTTAACATCATGCAACCCTTGCTATTTGTCAGTGCATTTAAAACTTCCATTTTTAATTGACATCTTTCCCTCATTCAGCATTTTCCAGGATATGTTTTTCAAAGAATCCTTAATACTCTTACCAGACAGTTTTTTTCTGTGCACATTTTCCACTGCATCTTCCTTTTTTACTGTCAGTTTTAGCAAGGTAGTACTGTTGTTTCTGTTTCTTTCTACTTTGTGTTCTGTCAGGTATTGTGTTCTTTTTTTTAATAGAAGTACATATCTGGGCGGCAAATACAGGATACATTTACATCTACAGAACATAGGCCCTCAGTACAACCCTGGCGGTCAGTGTTAAAGCGGTGGTAATACCGCAAACAGGCCGGCAGAAATCAAAATGGGATTACGACTGTGGCGAAAACTGCCAACATAGACAGCCACTTTAACATTCCGACCGCCACGGCGGTACAAACAAACAGCACGGCGGACACCGCCAACAGACAGGCGGAAGACAATGTACCGCCCACCCTATCACAACACGGCTATCTGCCACCTTTTCCTGGGCGAAACCAACGCGAATACAAACACGGCGGAAACAGTACACAGAAGGGAAAACACTCACCTATCCACATCCCACGAGGAACTAGGATGCCATGGAGCCAGAACTGCAGATCCTGCTGGCGATGGTCTTCCTGCTCCTCTATCAGGAGCTCCAACGACGGCAGCGACGACCACGGTGAGTACTGCACCTACAACACAGGGGAAGGGAGAGGGAAAAGAGAGTGACACACACACGCAACATGCAACAACCCCACCCTCACCCACAACACCATACACACAAATATATACTGCAACATTACATATACACCCCCTCACCCCCCCTTGAATAACGCAAGGACCAAAGGAAATGATTTGAACGATTGTAATAAAAAAAAAATCCATTAGTCAAAACTCAAAATCCAGTATATACAATTATGTACACCAACTACACAAGTCCGGATAGTGCACCAATCATTGTCTGTGGACCACTTGGTCCAAAATGCATGGGCGAGGCCCACGCTAGACACCTGACCCCAAACGGAGAGAACACTGGAGGGGCATCGCATAGAAAATATACAGGCACCTCAGGGGGAGGGGGGGCACCTCAGCCTGATGAACGCACGACGCCACTGCTCCATGAGGGGGCTCCATACCCATTGATGTATCCTGGGGAGTGCAAAGCCACAGTCTCTCAAGTCTCTACAGTGGGTGGGTTGCCCATTGCTTTATCATGGGGAGTGCAAAGCCACAGTCTCTCAAGTCTCTCCAGTGGGTGGTTTGCCCACTGCTGCGTCCTGGGGAGTGCAAAGCCACAGTCTCTCAAGTGGATGCCTTTCTCCACTGGTTCTGGAGGGGGCTTTGTGCCCAGAGTGCTTAGTCCTGCCAAGGACTGAGGTAGTGGATGAGAATCTCCACTGGTTCTGGAGGGGGCTTGGTGCACAGAGTGATTCATCCTGCCAATGACTGAGGTAGTGGATGTATCTCTCCACTGGTTCTGGAGGGGGCCTGGTGCCCAGAGTGCTTCATCCTGCCAAGGACTGAGGTAGTGAATGTATCTCTCCACTGGTTCTGGAGGTGGCTTGGTGCCCAGAGTGCTTCATCCTGCCAAGGACTGAGGTAGTGGATAAGAATCTCCACTGGTTCTGGAGGGGGCTTGGTGCCCAGAGTGCTTCATCCTGCCAAGGACTGAGGTAGTGGATGCCTTTCTCCACTGATTCTGGAGGGGGCTTGGTGCCCAGAGTGCTTCATCCTGCCAAGGACTGAGGTAGTGGATGTATCTCTCCACTGGTTCTGTAGGGGGCTTGGTGCCCAGAGTGCTTCATCCTGCCAAGGACTGAGGTAGTGGATGCCTTTCTCCACTGAAAGTGATGCTTCATGGAAGCTGCCCAGGCTCCTGGAACTCACCACCAGCCTCGGACAACAGTCCACTGGGGATGCCAGCCATGTCTGCGGTGGTGCCACTGGCTCAGGATGTTGCGGGGCCGCTGGCAGTGCTTGCGGCGGTGTCAGTCGTGGAGGTGCTTGCGGCAGGCTCTGTGGCGGCTGTGCTGGCGGCGGGCTCTGTGGCAGCGGTGCTGGTTGCGGGCTCTGTGGCAGCGGTGCTTGCGGCGGCCTCTGTGGCAGCGGTGCTTGCGGCAGCCTCTGTGGCAGCGGTGCTTGCGGCAGCCTCTGTGGCAGCGGTGCTTGCGGCAGCCTCTGTGGCAGCGGTGCTTGCGGCAGCCTCTGTGGCAGCGGTGCTGGTTGCGGGCTCTGTGGCAGCGGTGCTTGCGGCGGCCTCTGTGGCGGCGGTGCTGGTGGCGGGGTCTGTGGTGGCGGTGCTGGTGGCGGGGTCTGTGACAGCGGTGCAGGTGGCGGCCTTCTCCGCTGTACAGGTTGGCGTCGACGTGGAAAGAAGGTGTGACACTGGTCCATCAGTCGGTGCCACCTTGCCCTCTCCTGACCTGCCCTTCAATTTCTGGCCCTTCCCCACCTTTGATGGTGGCGCAGCTGTCTTGCCACTATCCCCTTTCGTCTTCCCTGAACCCTTGGTGGCAGGTGTTTTCTGCTTCTCCCTCCGGGATGTGGGCAACTTTTTTAACTTGGCAGGTGGCGGAATGTCCTTGCCCTCGCTCCGTGGCACACTGGCAGCCCTGATGGTTGCGCACTCCAATAGCCCGCAGCTGCTGGCACCACTGTGGCTGGGGATGTGGTGGCTGAAGTGCTGGGTTGGGACCTGGAAAGCCTGGCCCTAGGGGACAGACAGGGGGTGGGGAGGTGTAGGGAAGAGGTCAATATTAGCCAGGAAAGGTTTTTTAGACACTGGGACGGGTAGATGGAGGGGGTTTGGGAGTGGAGGAAGAGGTAGTGGTTGTAGGAGGTGTACATCTGCTGAATTTGGGTGAAGGTGCATGGGCCGGAGGCTGTTATGAGGTGGATGGCTGTTGGGTGGGTGTGTGCCTGCGTTTGTGTACTTTGGGAGGAGGGCTCACTGACACACTGGGAGAGGACACAGGAGATGTGTGAATGGTAGTGGGGGAGGTGAGTGCACGTGAGCGGTGTGTGGTGATGAGCATGCTGGTGATGGATGTAGTGGCTGGAGATGAAGTGCATGCAGGTGAGTGGAGATGAGAGTGAGAGGAAGGAGGGAGACGTGGAGGAGGGGGACACAGTGGAGGCAGTGGATGTTGGTATGTCTGCATGGGTATGATGCTTGTGTGAGTGCCTGTGGGATGTGTGGTACTTATGTTTGCCTGAGCCACTTTTGTGTGTTGAGGTGTGTGCATGCTGGTCTGATGGTGTGCTTGGGATAGGCTGAGGTACAGGGGATTGGGTCTGGGTGTAGGAAGTTGGAGGAGAGAGGCTGTACACAGGGACAATGGCTGCCATCAGTGCTGAACCAGAGCCTGAAATGCTCTCTGTTGGGCTGCCTGCCCAGAATGAATGCCCTCCAGGTATGCATTTGTTTGTTGCAAATACCTCTCAACACCCTGGATGGCATTCAGAATAGCAGACTGCCCAACAGTGAGGGATCTCAGGAGGTTAATAGCCTCCTCACTGAGGGCAGCAGGGCTGACTGGGGAAGGGCTTGAGGTGCCTGGGGCGAAGGAGATGCCCACCCTCCTGGGTGAGCGGGCACAGGACACACGCTGAGGGGCTGCTGGGAGGGCGGTGCTGGTAGGGGGGGTGGTGGCTGTACCTGTTGATGTGGGGGGCACAGAGGGGCCCGCCACTGCAAGTGAGCTCCCATCAGAGGAGGAATCGCTGTCACTGCTGTCACCTCCAGTCCCCGCCGTGGAGCTCCCCTCGCCCTCCGTCCCACTGGTGGCTTCAGGCTCCATTGTTGCACCCTCCAGGGCCAAGTGGGATGCAGCTCCCTCCTGCTCCGGTGCCACTGCTCCTCTGCCTGATGATGCTATTGCACACAAGAACAGGGAGAACACAAAAAGTGGGGCGGGGGGAGACAGAAGAAAGACATGTTCAGTGCATGCAACACCACTACCGTTGGCGGACACTACAGACACAAAAGCTCACGCACTTATAGTTCCTAGATTATTCACATGCCCATGGGGTACAAGGCCTAAGCCTGATTGCTGCACACATGAAAGTCACAGGAGCCTGACTAGGAGTAGATGGCACTAACCACTAGTGGGGTTGGGGTTCCACTGAACCTGCCTCACAAGGGACCTTGCCTAACAAGGTCACCCTGGCCTAGGGGAACCCGCTGCCCACCTCCCCCACCCAGACACCTCGTAATGCGCGCAGAGTCAGATGAATGTGACTGTACTCACCCCCCTTGTGGCTGCTGTGCTGCCCTCAAGCGCCCATCCAACTCCGGATACGCCACCGCCAGGATCCGGAACATCAGGGGGGTCATGGTGCCACGGTACCGCTCCCACATTGGGAGACCATCCCCAGTTGGGCCTCTGCCGTCTTCTTGCTCCAGCGGCGAAGGTCCTCCCATCTTTTCCGGCAGTGGGTGCTCCGTCTGTGGTTGACCCCCAGGATCCGGACGTCCTTGGCGATGGCACGCCAAATACCCTTCTTCTGGTGGGCGCTGACCTAAAGGAATAGTACAGGGGAAAAGGAAAATCTTGACCCATCCGGACCGTCATACTCATTGGCCCACGTTCCCACCCTCCCCAGACGCACATACACTCACCGTCCACTCATGCAGGCCTCAGTCCCCCCCCCCCCCCATGTATCTTCCATCCACACCACTCCAAACAGGCATTGCCCATGCAGCATGCTCACAGTGTACTCACCTATTTGCCTGGAGGACCGTACAGTTGTGTGTACTGGGGGTGGACCCCATCCACTAGTTTCGCCAACTCCTCTGAAGTGAAGGCAGGGGCCCTTTCCCCAGACACATGAGCCATCGTTGCTTCCAGACTGAGGTCACAGCAGCACTTGCAGTGTAGGTCCTCTCCTGTTGAAGGTCAGGTATCAAGTGAGTGAACAGACAGAAAATGTCGGTCAAATCCACGGCGGTGCGTACCGTCACCGCCGGCATATATCGCCATCAGCTCCTGGGACCCATAGGGCCCAAAGTTAACCAATGCAGGATTGGGCCGTGGTCCTCTACTGCCTACCGCGACGGTGTAGAACACCAGCGCAGTTACCTCATATCCCCTTGTCCCACCTTACAGGTCAAGCAGCCGCCATTTCAGGGGGCCACATGGCATTAATAATAACTGTGTCACACCTATCTAGGCCTTGCATACACCCAGTAACAGTAACATTGCGGATTAATAAATGTGTGCAAATGACAGTTTGTGATACCTCAGTGTTGGCTGACTCTCTGCCCGCTGTTCTCCTCCATTGGCCACGTCCGCTGGGGCAGGTGATGAGATGGCGGCATCCTCCGGTGTACAGACCGCTGGTGGACCTGTCGGCAATGGAAGAGAGACACGTAATAGTCACCTACAGACTTGATCGTGCAACAATCCATGAACTGTGTGCCCAGTTGGAGCCAGACTTGATGTCAGCTATCCACAATCCCACAGGGATACCCCCTCTAGTGCAGGTCCTGTCAGTACTCGATTTCCTGGCCAGTGGGTCTTTTCAAACAACAGTGGCCATTGCATCAGGGATGTCCCAGCCAATGTTCTCTAACGTGTTGTCCAGAGTGTTGTCTGCCCTGCTGAAACACATGCGCAGCTACATCGTTTTCCCTCAGGTGGAGGATTTGCCTACAGAGAAAGGTGACTTCTATGCCCTGGGACATATCCCCAACATCATTGGTGCCATTGATGGGACACATGTGGCCTTGGTACCCCCACGCAGGAGTGAACAGGTATACAGAAACCTGAAGAGCTACCATTCGATGAATGTGCAGATGGTGTGTTTGGCCGACCAGTACATCTCCCATATGAATGCCAAATTTCCTGGTTCTGTGCATGACGCTTAGATTCTGAGGAATAGCAGCATCCCTTATGTGATGGGGCAACTCCAGAGGCACAGTGTGTGGCTAATAGGTGAGGACAAGGACCCTATACAGTGTGAATAGTTGTCTGGGAATGGGGTTGTCCCTACGGGCTAGTGTGTGTCTCACAGTTGTCCCTCGAAATTTGCAGGTGACTCTGGATACCCCAACCTGCCATCGCTACTGACCCCACTGAGAAATCCCAGGACAAGGGCAGAGGAACGCTACAATGAGGCACATGGGCGAACTAGGAAGGTGATCGAACGGACCTTCGGCCTCCTGAAGGCCAGGTTCCGGTGCCTCCACATGACAGGTGGTTCTCTCTACTACTCACCAAAGAAGGTGTGCCAGGTGTGTATGCTGCACAACCTGGCTTTGCGACGACAGGTGCCTTGTCTGCAGGAGGATGGTCCAGCTAGAGGTCTTGTGGCAGCTGTGGAGCCTGTGGACAGTGAAGAAGAGGAGGCAGAAGAAGAGGTTATCGACAACAGAAACAACGTTATCCAGCAATACTTCTAGTGAGACACAGGTAAGAAGATGTCACTGCCTCACACATCTCATACTATTGTTTATGCTATCATAAGTCTGTCATTTTCACTCAGTGTATGGACCCGGACTTGTCACTTTGCCTTTCTATTTAACAGATGTGGGTCCCACTTTGTGACCTCTGCTATATTTCCTCCAGCCCTACAGCTGTGTTTCATCAGTATGTGGACAATTAAATTGACATTTCTATATTCCATAGTTATTGCAATTACACATTTGTGAAAGCACAGACTGACTCCAGATTGAGTTGTGATTGATGTGTGTTTATTTCTGTGCAAATAAGTGGAGGGGGTTGTAAAATGGGCAGGGGTGATGGTGGAGGAATGTCCATGACAGAGTCCAGTCTATTTTTTTTCCACAGGTGCATTGTCCAAAGGGGCATAGAAGGTGGAGCAAGGGCAGTTGAAGAATGGACAGGGTGATAAAGTGGGACAGAAGGATGACATTCAGGGGGGTCTCATTTCCTGGTGGGGTCTTGGCAATGTTCTCTGTCTTGTTCCTGGATCTCAGGGACCGTTTGCGGGGTGGCTCTCCATCTGCAGGGGGTGGGGTGCTGGTGTTGTGGTCCTGTGGCGGTGCCTCCTGTCCACTAGCGCTGGGGGAGGTGGAGGGCTGTTCATCATCCAGGCTAGTGTCAGGGGCCCCTTGTTGTGCCACAGTGTCCCTCCTGGTGTTGACAAGGTCCTGCAGCACCCCTACAATGGTGACCAGGGTGGTGTTAATGGACTTCAGTTCCTCCCTGATCCCTAGATAGTGTTCCTCCTGCAGTCGCTGGGTATCCTGAAAGTTGGCCAGTACCATTGCGATTGTCTCCTGGGAATGATGGTACGCTCCCATGATGTTGGAGAGGGCCTCGTGGAGAGTGGGTTCCCTGGGCCTGTCCTCCCCCTGTCGCACAGCAGTCCTCCCAGTTCCCCTGTTTTCCTGTTCCTCTGTCCCCTGAACTGTGTGCCCACTGCCACTGCCCCCAGGTCCCTGATTTTCTTGGGGTGGTGGGTTTGCCTGGGTTCCCTGTAGTGGTGGAAACACTGCTGCTTGACGTGTCCTGGGGACAAGGGGATGGGCCCGCTGGGTGGGTGCTGTAGTGGTGTTTCCTGAGGGGGGAGGCTCTGTGGTGCTTGTGCCAGTGTCAGGGGAACCGACTGTCCCGAGGTCCCACATGGGCCGGGCTGGTCATCTTGATCCAGGCTGCTGTCATCACTGTGGGCCTCTTCTGTGGGGGGACTGGATATGTCTGGAACATCCTGTCCGGTGACGTTGGGTAGGGGTCCTGCAGGGGTGTAAAGGCATAATTATTGCATCTGTGTGTGCCATCCTGTGCAATGGGTGAGTGACCCTGTACTCCAGTCCTTGCATTCTTGTCTACATCCTTGTGTGATATTTGGTTTGGGGTCTGTGTGGGTATCTGTAGTGGATATGCTTTGGTGATGGGTGTCCATGCTTTGGTGTTGCATGCAGGGCTTGGTGTTGGGATGGGTGGGTTGTGACAGTGGGACATATGTGAGGTGTTGGAGTGATGGGGGTGAGGGTGAGGGTGTGGGTATGTGATGGATGCTGGTGGGGTGGTGGATATAATAGTTAAGAGTTGACTTACCAGAGTCCATTCCTCCTGCTACTCCTGCAAGGCCCTCAGGATGCAGTATTGCCAAGACTTGCTCCTCCCATGTTGTTAGTTGTGGGGGAGGAGGTGGGGGTCCACCGCTAGTCCTCTGTACTGCAATCTGGTGTCTGGAGACCACGGAACGCACCTTCCCCCCAGGTCGTTCCACCTCTTCCTGATGTCATCCCTAGTTCTTGGATGCTGTCCCATTGCGTTGACCCTTTCGACGATTCTGCGCCATAGCTCCATCTTCCTTGCAATGGAGGTGTGCTGCACCTGTGATCCGAATAGCTGTGGCTCTACCCGGACGATTCCCTCCACCATGACCCTGAGCTCCTCCTCAGAGAACCTGGGGTGTCGTTGAGGTGCCATGATGTGGTGTGGGTGATGTGTGAGGTGGTGTGTGTTGTGATGTGTGAGGGGATGTGTTGTGTGTTGTTTGAGGTGAGTGAATGTTGTGTGAGTGAGGAGGTTGTGTGTCTGTGGATGCTAGTGTTTCTGGTGGTGTCTCTCTCTGGCCTTCTTTGCTAGTAAGGGTTTGTGGGTGATGTGGGTGTGTGTTTTATATATGATTGGGTGTGTGGGAGTGGTGTGTGTATGTGTATCAGGTGTGTGTATTTCGAATTGTCCAATGTGATTGTGTTTTGTAAATGTGTGTGTATTTTGAGCGCGGCGGTGTGTACCGCCAAAGGAATACCACAGTTGAAAGACCGCCACGTGGATTCGTGGGTTGTGATAGTGTGGGCATATTCCTGTTGGCGTGACGGTGTCGGTTTTGTTATCGCCAGTTTATCACTGACATTTGGTGTGGCGGACTTGTGTGGGTGTCTGGATTATGGCAGATTCCGAGCTGTGGGTCGTAATAGCTGTAGCGAAATTCTGCCGCCGCGGCGTTGTGTTGGCGGTCTTCTGCACGGCGGTAAGTGGGATTTATCACCAATGTTGTAATGAGGGCCATAGTAATAAATTAGGTACTGTAAGCAACTAAGTAACTACATAAGCAGCCATATAAACAAGTAAATAGTTGTAAAAGTCTTGCACTATACATTTATAAATGTGTAAACCAGTTACTGTATACATAGTACACAGTGTGTTCCTACCTCTCCTACTGGCGTATGTCTGCCTCAGTGTGTTAGTGTATGCATGATTGTGTGCCTATGTACTTCAGTGTATTCATCAGTGTGTGCCTGGGTGTATCAGTATATGTGTTAGATTATGCCTGAGAATGTCACTGCATACATTAGTGTGTACCTGGTTACATGTATGAATATCTATCTATCAAGGAGTGTTAGTATATGCATCAGTAAGTGTCTGGGTGTATACATCAGTTTGTGCCTAGGTGTGTTAATGTAAGCAACAGTGTCTACCTCAGTGATTCAGCATATACATCAATGTATGCCTGGGTGTGTTAGAATATATATCAGTGTATACCTGGGTGTGTTAAGTGTATACATCAGAGTTTCCTTGGATGTGTTAGTGTATACTTCAGTGTGTACCTCGCTGTGTTATTGTATGCATCAGTGTATCCCTGGGTGTGTCAGTACCTAGATTAGAGTGTAGATGGATGTGTTAGGAAATGTATTAATCCCTGCCTGGGTGTCTCAGCATATACATTAAAGAGTCCTTGGCACTGTAAGTGTATACAAGAGAGTATGCCTGGCGGTGTCAATGTATGCATCAGTGCCTTCCTAGATATGTCAGCACATGCGTTCATTTATGCCTGTGTCTGTTAGTGTATGCATCAGTACGTAACTGCATGTGTTAGTGTATGAATCAGTGTCTGTCTGGGTGTGTTAGCGTGTGCATCAATGTGTGCCTGGGTGTGCCAGTGTATACATACTTTGTACTTTGGCATGCTTGTTTATGTATTAGAGTCTGCCTCTATGTGTTACCATATATATCATGATTTGTCTAGGTGTTTTAGCATATGCTTCAGTGTATGCCTTGGTGTCTCACCGTATGCATCAGTGTCTGTTTGGGAATCTCAGTGTATCCATCACTACGTGCCTGAGTGTGTCAGTATATACATCACTTTGTGCCTGAACGTGTTAGTGTATGCAACACTGTGTGTCTGAGAGTGTCAGTGTATGTATTACTGTTTGCCTGGGTGTGTTAGTGTACGGATCAATGTGTGCCTTGATCTGTCAGCATATACATTACAGTCTGGCTGGGTGTCTCAATGTATGTATGCATGTGTGCTAGGGAATGTCAGAGTATATATGGGTGTGTTAGTATATACATGATGGTTTACCTGGCTGTATGTATACCTCAGTGTTGTTAGTCTTTACCCTCTATACATATCCCCTTTTATAATGTATGAACATGCTACTCACTTTCATCCACTTTAAATACAGTGATTCCTCTTCTATCCCATTTTTACTTAGACTACACTTTAATTCACATACCTGTAAAATGTGTCTGCTGGTCTGTATGTTTGTCTCTCAGTATCAGTTAGAATTTCTTCTGACTGAAAATGTGAAGAGCCAAACAGAAGAATGGTACACCACTCTCATACAAGGCAATCATTAATGGCAACCTTTCAAGGTTACTCAATCAGAAAAACATTAATGGTAACCTCTCAAGGTTACTCAGTCAGAAATCCAATCAAAGCATCCCTTTTAATATTTACCGTTTGCTATACCTCTTCTGAATGGTCAGTACAGTTAATCCCTTTTAACACTCCTCAAAAGAAAGCCCAATTTGGTACGGGTTCTGGGCAGATCCACATGAGAGGCCGACATTATTTTCATCAACTATTCTTAACACAATACCATTTATACTCCTCTTTCTATAAATTAATACATTTCACCCAAGCACCCATTACGGTCAATTTATTAAACTCGAACTGTGACTACAAATTCACAGTCTAGTCTTTTTTGTTCCCTTCCCACATGCTCCTCTAGCTGTTACCATGGTAATCAATTTTGAAACATTCGAAACATTGTCTGCTAGCAGTAGGTCACAGGTTCACAACAGTTCCTGATAGCAGCATGGTAACTTCTAAAACAACTCGAGCAGGTGTGATTGAGTGTTTGGAATTATAAGCATATCCCAAACATCATTACTTTTTGTTATTTCTCCAAAGCCAATCACACATCTACTTACTTTTACCACAATATCACCCTTTTGACACCAGCATATTTACAACATCCTCTCAATTAATCAATCAATCAATCTTAGCATTTGTAAAGCGCAGCACTATCACCCCTAAGGGTATCTTGGTCCTGAGGGTGCCATGTCTCCATCGAAAAGCCACAATTTGAGTCTCCTTCTGAAGTCCGCCATGGAGGGTGCTGTGTAGGAGAAGGAGCCGCATCCACTGTGGCTACGATGGATGCAGGGGTATGTGTGAGGTTTAGCGAGGCAGAGTGTAGTTGTCTTGCTGGAACATAGACGCTTAGTCACTGGTTTATGTAGGGCAGTCCTAGGCCTTGCATGACAGTCTTCTTTTAAATTTTAGCTAGTAACCTCCATTTCGTTTCAAATTTGCCTCCTTCAGCTACAGCCTCCTCCTGTGTGACACTCCAGATTCCCTCCAAAATGCTCAGCACAGCTTTGTGTTTTAGGCCTGAAAGAGTTCTAGGAAGAGTGGCATTGACAGGAACCTGAGTTTATTTTATGTGGTTATTACTTGGGTTTGCCAGAGAGGATTAAAGTGGCATCAATTGCTGCCCTTGGTTGAAATCATTATTGATTACCGACATCCAGATCTTATGATTGCGCACTGTAGCATCAATGACCTTGGCACAGTTACTGGGATAGGATTGGAAATTCTAATGAAAGATACCTTTGGAAAGTTAATGCCACTTTTCCCAGCCACTGCCTTTGTTGTTCTAACATTTTTGTAAAGGCAGAAGTGGAAATGCTCAAGTGAATTCTGTCCACAAATTGACAAGTCCAGGAAACATGTTAATAAAACTGTTTCTACATTCCTCAGAGACCATAACATGGGCTCTGCATAAAACAATAATTTATGCTTTGATATGGATGGTATATATAGAAATGATGGAGTTCACTTTGCAGGGAAAGTCAACAAAGGGTTCCTCCAGAACTTGAAAGACTGCACCCTGTTTTATTTGTAGTTATCACCTACACATCATAAACACAATAGCTCTTTTCAGAGTCAATCCTTTTACTATTCATGTTTTTTAAATTCTCACTTAAATCCGTGGCTCCATCGCAGATTCACAAAATAAAAGCACTGATCCAGTACACAACAACACTTCAGCATGTGTCAGAGGTTGTTTAATGGTTTTATGTGAGTGAGAGTGTCTGCCTGGATGTATCAGTTCTTATACCACTCACTGTATAGGTGTGTGAGTGGTTTTTAGAGTATCTATATGGGTGTGTGAGTAGGTGTGAGAGTGTCTGTCTTGGTGTTGGTGTGAGAGTATCTATATAGGTGTGTGAATTGGTGTAAGAGTGTCTGCATGGGAACGAGAGTGGGTGTGAGAGCGCCTGTATGGGTGTCCCAGTGGATGTGAGAGTGTCTACACATCATAAACACAATGGCTCTTTTCAGAGTCAATCCTTTTACTATCCCCGTTTTTTAAATTCTCATTTGAATCTGTGGATCCATCACAAATTCACAAAATAAAAGCACTCATCCAATACACAACAACAACACTTCAGCATGTGTCAGATGTTGTTGAATGGTTTTATGTGAGTGGGTGTGAGAGCGCCTGTATGGGTGTCCCAGTGGGTGTGAGTGTCTGGGTGTGAGAGTGTCTGTCTGGTTGTAAGGGTGTCTGTATGGGTGTCAGGGTGGATGTGGGAGTGTCTGCTTAGCTGTGTGAGAGGTTGTAAGACTGTGTCTGGATGTGAGTGTGTCTATATGGGTGTCACAGTGGATGTGAGAGTGATAGTCTGGGTGGCAGTGAATGTGTGAGAGTGTTTGTATGGGTGTCAGAGTGGGTACGAGTGTCTGCTTGGTTGTGTGAGTAGTTTAAGACTGTGTGTCCGGGAGTGAGAGTGGGTGTGCGTGTGTGAGAGTGGCTGTGAGAGTGTCAGTGTCAGCCTAATTGTCAGAGTGGGTGTGAGAGTGTCAGCCTGGGTGTCACAGTGTGTGTGTGAGAGTGTGTGCGTCAGAGTGAGGGTGAGAGTATCTGTTGGTTGTGTGAGTGGTTGTAAGACTGTGTGTCTGGGTGTGAAAGTGGGTGTGAGAGTGTCAGCCTGGGTGTCAGAGTGGATGTGTGAGCCTCTGTATGGGTGTGGGAGTGTCTGTCTGACTGTGAGAGTGGGTGTGAGAATGTCTGGGCATGAGAGTGAGTGTGAGAGTGGCTGTATGGGTGTGAGAATGTCTGCTTGGTTGTGTGAGTGATTTAAGATTGTGTGTCTGGGTGCGCGAGAGTTTGGCTGAATGTGAGAATGGGCATGTGATTGTCAGGGTTTGAGAGTGGGTGTGAGAGTGCTTAGTTGTGTGAGTGGTTGTAAGCCTGTGTCTGGGTGTGAGAGCTTCTGGGTGTCACAGTGTTTTTGAGAGTGTCTGTATAGCTTTCAGAGTGGGTGTGAGAGTATCTGTATGGTTGTGCGAGAGTGTCTGCTTGGCTGAGTGAGACTGTGGGCTTGAATTAGAACTTGGCAGACAAGTTACTCTGTTACGTCAAATTTCGCAAAAGGTTACAAAATTATTATTTTTTTAATTGTGATACCATTGTTTAATCTTTTGACACACTGTCACCACACACATGGGGCAGGAACATCTACCATGACCACTTCATATGAATTGTAGCCCACATTATAGCCCTAGGGAAAATTTTCCATACCATAAAATGGCTGCGGTAACTTTTCTGTCAGGTTGGGGCCAGCCAATCAGATTCTTGGTTTGCCACGTGAATCCCCAGATCTACTGGGATGGATCCGCTGAGGATCTGCGTTTCCAATCTAGATATTTTTTCCTTTAATATCTCTAAAACCACTGAACGGATTTACACCAAATCACAATAAGCACAATCTGCGCACCCAGATCTAGGTTCCTGACAAATTTGGTGTATTCCGTTCAGCAGTTCGGTCTGTAATCAGTCTAAAGACCCTATGGGAAAATGCGTTTTGGGACCCCCCCCCCCATCCTTGTCCTATAGACACATGCATATGTATATTTTTTTCACTGAAAAAAACCAAAGGGAACATTTAAATTTGGTGCATTTGTCAGTGACAATATTAAGGATTTTAACTAATAAGACACATAAATGCACCAGTTATAGTTAACTATAGCAGAGCTAACTATAACTTATGCCCAGGCCATGCAGTGCTTATGACCTCACATATTACATCACTCTTTGACATGTTCTATGACATCACTGATGATATCTCAAAAGATATCATCGATGACAACCCTGATTACATCATCCACGCTTCCTCTTTATACATCACTCTATGAACAGGTATAGTATTAGAGCTGTGAAAGTATGCACAAAATAGCTCAGAAAAACATGAAGCATCATTAATGCCATCACAGAAACATTTCCCTTAGGTATACAAATCATGGGTTTTATGTCACATTGACCCTATACCACACCTGAAGGCCCTGCGTGGCCAACCCCCTAAATGCAACCAACTTCAAGCTGCGCAGTGGGGTTGGGGGGGTAGGGGTGTAAAAGGATTGGCCAGTGGCCAGGTCCTGTGACCAACACCCCCCCCTTTCAATTGAAGCCAACCCTACACTGTACAGGGCCTTCAACCATGCCAGGCAGGGGGTTGCTGCCAATATGACCTGGCCTTGGGGCCTCCATCCCCTAGGGCCTTTTATTTTATTTTTTTGTGGGAGGCACATGCCCTCCCTCCCTGAGCCTCATAAGGCCCAGAGGACCCTATCCTCTAGGGCCCTATTTAAAGGCAAGGGGGCCACGTGATCCCCGCCCCCCCAAGAAGCTTATTAGGTGCTGGAGACCCCAATCCAGCAGGACCTTTCCAGAATTAAGGGGGAGGGGGAAGCATGGTGCCCCTTCCCCAGCCTTAATAGGCCCTGAGGAACACATCCTCCAGGGCCATTTGTTTTCATTAAAGGGGAGGAGGAGGGGTTGTGTGGTCCCCCTACCTGAGCCTTATTAGGCCCTGGGGTCCACATCTTCCAGGGCCATTTATTTTTATTAAAAGAACGAGGCTTCTCGACCCCCATGCCCGAGCCTCTTTGGGCCCTTGGGACCCCATATCCCCGGGGCTTATATTAAAAGGGGAGGAGGCCATACAGCCCCTCCTCCAAGCCGCTATAAGCCCCAAGGACCTCATCTTCCAGGGTCTGTACTTGTAAAAGATGGGTACCCAGGTGCCCTCCCAGGACATCCGCCATACTCTCACTGGGAGCCAAGGAGGGAGCCCCAAGGCCCCCCGCTGGCTCCCTGTATGCAGCAGGAGCCAGCATTACTCCCGCCCTCAGGTAGCAGCACCTGATGCTGCTCCTTGTGGGAGGAAGCAATACTTTTATCTGTTTCCCTGTCTGCAAACAGATAAAAAGTATGCTACCAGCAGGTGGGAGCATTTTCAAAGCCTCTGCCCGCTGGGAGTGGACTTGGTACTAACTCCCAGTTGGTGGAAAATTTAAAAATGCTCCTGCCCTGCCGCAAGCAGACAAACTTATGTCCTAGCGGTTGGCTCCACAGGACATAGCTAGTGATCCAACATGGTAGATGGGGTGCCCGGGGACATTAATGATTCAGGAGGCGGGTGGGCAGAAGGGGGGGGGAGGGAGGCGAGCAGCCCCACTCATCATTTTGTTCAATTTCAGCCATGTTGGTCGGCTCCCCGAGACCTCTTGAAGCTCAGGAGAAAGGGGGGGGGTCGCACAGCCCTCCTCCCCATTTTCTTAAATTTCGGCCATGAAGGTGGACTCCCCATGGCCTTTTTGAGGTTTGGGAATGGGCGCCACATATCGTAGACTTCTTTTTATTTATCTTGTGTCTCTGGCTCAGAGGTTTCAGTGGAAGTCTGTGAAACTAAGGTATGGTGAATGTGCCACCTTCATCTCTCAGAGGTCAGGCTGGCTGACACTTTAGCATCCATTTCAAACTCCCACTTTTTGACTTTTCACCAGACTTCCCTATTGGGCCTTGCTTGGCTGGGTGCTATGGGTATAGCACAGAACGGAGCTCACATACAGCGCTTGACATGCTGCTCACCCCCACCTCAATTCAAATCACAAAACAGTCAGACCAGTAGCCCTAAAAAAATACAGCAAAGCACGGCACTTATGGTTTCAAAATCCAAACTAAAGAAAGTTGTGGTCAAAAGCAGTTGATACTGAAGGGTGAGCAATATTCTGAACATGATATGGTAACGTTACACCTGATTTTGCTGTACCAATACTTACTACTATAGTCAAATCAAAGTGATATGATGTTTACTAAACCTAACCCAGTACACATACTATGATTCTATTTAGTCTTTAATCGTGCATGGCTCTTTTGCAGCTAGTGTAAATTTCTTACCAAGTTGTTCTCTCTCTTATGGTTTTTATTTTTTACTGCATCTCACTTCCAACAACGTCTTTTGGTTCTTTGATAACATATACATTGCATTGCTGCTACTTCCAATGGATGCAAAAACAAAAGCACTATCAGTTCAAAGTAGTAACTTAATGAAACAAATTCTCTTCGGATAAGCTTATGTACAGCAGCACCCTTTTTCCCTACACTTAGGCAACTAACTTCAACATGGCTAACTTTTTGAAGTTTTGAAAAAATAACATTACTATTAGACGTCACTGAGGTTAGCAAATTAACTCTGCTTGTGTAGATTTGGTACACGTGTTTACTATGAGGCTATTTCAACAGAAAGACAGAACAGAAGAAAGACAGCACACGTTCTTCACAGTTAAGAGATATCTTCGAAACCTACCAGCAACCTTTGCTTTATTAAAATTCTGAATGATGCGGTTTATAATTTCACTTACTGTCCGGATAAAAGCTTGGAAAAAATGGGAATTATAATAATATAACTGTCAAGTGAAGCATGTTTTAACTCCTCAGTATCTTTCTATAGACATACTAAAAGGACAGAAACAGAGAGTAACTGACTTTACGAGTGAAAGATTTCATGCTGAGAAGACGAATCATATGGTGCTTCTGGCAGGACGTGCAGGAACAGATAAGGTTCCAGTAGCCCTCCTTAAAAACACTATCACAGGTCAGCACGTAGTCATCTCAGCGATAACTCTTCTCAGAGTCTAAGAGGTTTACATGGCAGGCGATCTCGGGTAAGGAGTTTAATTTTTTAAGGTCTGGGCTGGAAGCACAGCTGCCTTCAATTCCTACTGTTAACAATATAAGTAGACTGTGCTATGGCCAGACCCCTTTAATAACTGTTTTACTTTTTTATCAGCATCTTTCAAGCACAGACTTGAGTCTTTGCCGATCATAACTTAGATAAGTTCAGAGGAGGATTTATCTCTCACTCTTGTTTAATTGGCTGCTTGGCGTATCATTCTACCTTATTAGGAGTGCCGGTGCAGTGTTGCATGAGGGACTATTTCACATCTAAAAAGTACATTTCACCATCACACTTGTTGATTACATTCAACACTTTGGGGGTCATTCTGACCCTGGCGGTCGCGAATGACGGAAGCACCGCCAACAGGCTGGCGGTGCTTCCCTTGCCATTCTGACCGTGGCGGTGAAGCCGCGGTCGGCCTGCCGGGGACGGCGGTTTACCGCCGTTTTTGCCCCGGCTGGTTGAATCCGCCAGGGCAGCGCTGCAAGCAGCGCTGCCCTGGGGATTCTGACCCCCGTACGGCCAGCCTGTTTCTGGTGGTTGTCACCGCCAGGAAGAGGCTGGCGGTAAGGGGTGTCACGGGGCCCCCTAACAGGGCCCCGGCCAGCTTTTCACTGTCTGCCTAGCAGACAGTGAAAAGCGCGACGGGTGCAACTGCACCCGTCGCACGGCCGCAACACCGCCGGCTCCATTCGGAGCCGGCTCCTGTGTTGCAGGCCTCATTCCCGCTGGGCGCTAACCTGGTTAGCGCCCGCCGGCCCAGCGGGAATGTCAGAATGGGGGAGGCGTTTTTTGCATACAGTGAAAAGCGCGACGGTACAACTGCACCTGTCGCACCGCCGCTACACCACCGGCTCCATTTGGAGCCGGCTCCCATGTTGCGGCCGTCATCTCCGCTGGGCCGGCGGGCGAAAACTCGGTTTCCGCCCGCCAGCCCAGCAGGGATGTCGAAATGGCTACCGCAGGAGTACGGCCGCATTGGCGTCCGTGCGGCGGTTACAACTTGGCGGGCGGCGGTTGCCGCCTGCCAAAGTTGTAATGAGGGCCAAAATGTTTAAGTTTAACTTTTTTAAGAGTAGACAGTGGTCCCTGGGACTACTGCCTGCTCTTACAAAAAAATTTCCCAACCATTCACAAAGGGGAAGGGTCTCCCGGGGACCCCTTCCCGTTTGCGAATGGGTTACCACCAACTTTTCTTTGGCGGTAAAGAACGAGTTACTTACCTTCGGTAACGACTTTTCTGGTGGATACATTAGCTACCTGTGGATTCCTCACCTGATGAATACTCCCATGGCGCCAGCATTTGACGGAAATCTTCTTACTAGTCTCTGCACGTCGACGAGGACGTCACTCTAGCCCACGCGACGCCGTCTGACGTCATACAGGCAATAAGAAGTCCTCGCCGACGTGCCGATGACAGTACCAACATTTTTTACGTGCATGAGAATAATAATAATAACCCAATGCAATGAAAGAGCAAAGCAACATCTCTTAATATTGTAAATCACACAACATTGCAATAAAATAGCTGTAGATTTAATATAACCTTTTTTTTTTTTTTTTTTTTTTTTTATACATACGAATCATGTATATACCCAATATATATATAGATTTATATATAAATATACACATATATACAAATATCATACATGCAAAATGTATTGCAACTTTGAAGACCAAAAGGAGCACACTCAAGGATTGCTTGGAGAGACCAAAAAGGCAACGGGGAGGCGGGTGGGACCGTGAGGAATCCACAGGTAGCTAATGTATCCACCAGAAAAGTCGTTACCGAAGGTAAGTAACTCGTTCTTCTGATGGATACAACTACCTGTGGATTCCTCACCTGATGAATAGAGTCCCAAAGCAGTACCACGCCCGGCGGTGGGTGCCTAAATGGTCAAACCAAGAAATCCTGCAGCACTGACCGTGCAAAATGACCGTCCCTTCTGACCTCAGAGTCCAAACAGTAATGTTTCACAAAAGTGTGAAGGGACGACCAAGTTGCGGCCTTGCAGATGTCAACCACAGGAACACCCCTGGCCAAGGCCGAAGAGGCCGACTTAGCTCTGGTGGAGTGAGCTCTAATGCCCTCAGGCGGATCCTTCTTTGCCAAAGAGTAACAGATTTTAATGCAAAGAACAACCCACCTGGAGAGTGTTCTCTTGTGGACTGCCTTTCCTCTCCTCTTGCCCACGTATCCAACAAACAGCTGATCCTCCAGCCTGATATCCTTCATTCTGTCGATATAGAAGCTCAACGCCCTTTTTGGGTCCAGGCGATGTAGTCTTTCTTCCTCCTTTGAAGGATGAGGCGGAGGATAAAACGTGGACAAAGTGATTGTCTGAGCCAAATGGAAGGGTGAAACAACCTTCGGAAGGAAAGCAGCCTTGGTCCTCAACACCACCTTATCCCCATAAAACATTATATAAGGGGGTTTAACCGATAAGGCCTGCAACTCACTCACTCTCCTTGCAGATGTTATAGCTACCAGGAATACTGTTTTAATAACCAAATACCTTAAGGGGCAAGAATGCATAGGCTCAAAAGGGGACCCCATAAGGAAAGTCAGGACCAAGGACAAATCCCATTGAGGCATAACGAATGGTTTTGGAGGATATTGATTCAGAAGACCTTTCAAGAATCTGAGAACAATAGGGGATTTAAATAACGATGGTTGGTCTGGAAGACAAATGAAGGCTGACAAGGCCGACAAATAACCCTTAATGGTAGCTACTGCACAACCTTTCTGCGCTAGAGACAGTGCAAAAGACAAAACATGTGACAGATGAGCATGTAAGGGATCAATCTGTCTCTCTCCACACCACATAACAAATTTAGACCACCTATTAGCGTAGATAGATTTAGTGGAGTGTCGCCTGGCCGCTAAGATAACATCCACTACATCAGGCGGGAGAGAGAAGGAACTCAGGTTGCCCCGTTCAATCTCCAAGCATGTAGGTGCAGACTCTGGAGGTTGGGGTGTAAAACCTGCCCCTGCGACTGCGAGAGGAGGTCTGCCCTGAGAGGGAGACGGAGCGGAGGGCACAGTGAGAGTTGGAGAAGGTCGGAGTACCATACCCTCCTTGGCCAATCCGGAGCTATTAAGATGACTTGGGCCCGGTCTTGGCGAATTTTCCTCAACACTCGAGGAATCAAGGGTATGGGGGGAAACGCGTAAAGCAACTGGTCGCACCAGGTTATCTGAAACGCGTCCCCCAACGCTCCCTGCATCGGATACTGGAGGCTGCAGAATAACGGGCAATGCGCGTTCTCCCGAGTGGCAAACAGATCTATCCGAGGAAACCCCCACATCTGGAAGATTAAACAGACTTGATCTGGATGGAGACGCCACTCGTGGTCTGCCGAGAATTGGCGACTGAGACTGTCCGCACGTACATTCAAGACCCCGGCCAGATGATTTGCCACCAAGCAAATCTGATGGTCCTTTGCCCAGGACCATAGCCGAAGAGCTTCTCTGCAGAGAAGGTACGACCCTACTCCTCCCTGTTTGTTTATGTACCACATCGTGGTAGTATTGTCCGTCAGGACCTGTACCGACTGACCACGAAGGGATGGGAGGAAGGCCTTGAGAGCCAAACGTACAGCCCGTAACTCCAACAGATTGATATGAAACACCTGTTCCTCTGGAGACCAAAGCCCTTTGATCTCCAGATCCCCCAGATGAGCTCCCCATCCTAGGGTGGAGGCATCCGTTATTACCGTGGCCACTGGTGGCGACTGCGCGAACGGCTTCCCCTGTGAAAGATTGTTGCCCGCAATCCACCACTTCAATTCCACAGCAGCATCTCTGGAGATCTTGACAGTACCTTCTAAATCTCCCTTGTGTTGAGACCACTGCCTTCGGAGGCACCACTGAAGAGCCCTCATGTGCCAGCGAGCATGCGTGACCAACAGAATGCAGGAGGCGAACAGACCGAGCAGACGAAGGACCTTGAGGACTGGAACTACCGCTCCATTTCGAAACATTGGAACCAATTCCTGAATATCTTGAATCCGCTGAGGCGGAGGAAAGGCTCGACTCAATGTTGTATCCAGTACTGCCCCTATGAACAGGAGGCGCTGAGAGGGCTCCAGGTGAGATTTGGGCACGTTCACCGAAAAGCCCAGGTCGAACAACAACTGGGTTGTTGACTGCAGATGATGCGACACAAGCTCCGGGGACTTGGCTTTGATCAACCAGTCGTCCAAGTAAGGGAATACTGCTATCCCCTTCCTTCTGAGCTCCGCCGCAACCACTGACATCACCTTTGTGAAGACTCGAGGTGCTGAAGTAAGACCAAACGGGAGGACCGCAAACTGATAGTGCTGCGACCCTACCACAAACCGGAGATACTTCCTGTGCGACTTGAGTATCGGGATATGAAAGTAAGCATCCTGCAAGTCGACAGACACCATCCAATCTTCCTTGTTCAACGCCAAAAGCACCTGTGCTAGGGTCAGCATCTTGAACTTTTCCTGTTTGAGGAACCAATTCAAGATCCTCAGATCCAGGATTGGTCTCAACTGACCATCCTTTTTGGGAATCAGGAAGTATCTTGAGTAACAACCTCGACCCTTTTCCTGCTCTGGGACCAACTCTACCGCGCCCTTTGAAAGGAGGACTTGAACCTCCTGTTCTAGCAACAGGAGGTGTTCTTCTGAACAATAAGATGGGCGGGGCGGGATGAGGGGCGGGAACTCCCAAAAGGGAAGGGCGTAGCCTTTTCCCACAATGCCGAGAACCCAAGTGTCCGTTGTGATAGACTTCCACTTGTGGAGAAAACGCTGTAATCTTCCCCCTACAGGAGAGGAGTGAGTGGGAAACGGTGGAAGCCTAAGGCTGCTTCCCCTGCTGCACCCCTCCAGAGGACGAGGAAGAGGCAGAGTGCTGTTGAGAGGCTCCTCTGGTACGGACCCCACCCCTCCCCCTCCCTCTAAATGACCTATAGGGGAGGGAAGAGGCGGGTTGCTGGAACCTCCCCCGAAAGGAAGAGGAATAAGAGCCACGCCCAAATCCCCGAAACCTCCTGAAAATTCTAGAAGAGGCAGAGGAAGAAGGAGCTTGCAGTCCTAACGATTTGGCTGTGGCTCTGCTCTCCTTAAATCGTTCCAAGGCTGAATCTGCCTTGGCTCCAAACAGTCTGTCCCCATCAAACGGGAGGTCCAGCAGGGTCGACTGCACATCCGCAGAGAACCCTGAGTTTCGGAGCCAGGCCTGTCTTCTTGCCACCACAGCCGTGCCATCGCCCTGGCCACCGAGTCGGTCGTGTCCAGCCCAGACTGGATAATCTGGGTCGCGGCAGCCTGGGCGTCCGAGACCACATCCAAAAGACCCTGGGGAAGCTCCGTGAATGAAGACGAAATATCATCCATCAGCGCATGGATGTACCTCCCCAGAATGCACGTGGCGTTGGTGGCCTTCAACGCCAAACTGCATGACGAAAATATTTTCTTGGACTGCGCATCCAGTTTCTTGGAGTCTCTGTCTCCAGGCACCGTCGGGAAGGAACCAGGCGCTGACTTTGAGGAACAGGAGGCTTGCACCACCAAGCTCTCCGGCGTAGGGTGTCTAGAGAGAAAGCCAGGGTCAGATGGTGCAGCACGATACCTCCTGGCCACAGCCCTATGAACGGCCGAGGAAGACACCGGCTTCTTCCACACCTCCAACACCGGATCCAGCAAAGCCTCATTAAATGGCAAGAGAGGCTCAGCTGCAGCAGAGGCCGGATGCAATACCTCTGTCAGCAAATTCTGCTTTGCCTCTGCCACCGGCAAAGGCAGGTCCAAAAAGCTCGCTGCCTTCCTCACCACAGCATGAAAGGAAGCAGCCTCCTCCGTATATTCCCCTGGAGATGAAAGGTCCCACTCAGGGGAAGTGTCCAGCCCACTGGCTGTATCCAGACCATGCAGTCCGTCTCCAGAGTCCTCAATCTCTCCCTCCTCTAGGACTCGCTGGTACTCTTGCTCTTCTAAAAGACGGAGAGCACGCCTCCTCGAATGAAGTCTCTCCTCGATACGCGGAGTCGACATGGCCTCCGCCGACGTCGAAGAGGAGCCGGAGGACGAGGTCTTGGAGCCGATGGACCAACCGGAGTCACAGGGCAAAATCCTGACTTCGACGGAGGGGCAACCGACGCCGGCACCGGCGCCGAGCCCACATTCCCAAAAGGGAGAAAGGGCATAAAGGGTGCCGGCCGAAGAGGCGCAGGATCACCCAACGAAAAGGCCAAGGGCCCCGAAGGACCAGCCGGAGCAGCTCCTGGAGCCATCTGCTGAAAGATGGTATACATCGCATTAAGAAACGCGGTACTATCGGCTCCAGGAGTGGGAAAAGCCGGATACTGGGGTGCCTGGATCGAGGGCGACCCCGACGCCGGCCTCGACGTCTGCGACGCCGGAGAAAACACAAGAGGCTGCACCACCTCAATCACTGACGCCTGACCAGGTGAAGTCGGTGACGCCGGAGAGGGCAACGGCGTCGATGGATGCGGCGTGACCGTGGGGCTGACCTCCCAAGTCCTCCGACGCCGAGCCGAAGGTGACCTCGAATGAGACTCCTTGCTGGAGTGACGTCGTGAGTCTCTACGGCGCCGGGAGTCTCGATGACGCCGGTGAGACCTTGGCGAAGAAGACTTCTTATGATGTTTCTCCTTCTTCTTTGACTTTGCCATGAATAACTTGGCCTCGCGCTCTTTGAGGGCCTTCGGATTCATGTGTTGACATGAATCGCAAGTCGAGACGTCGTGGTCGGAGCTCAAACACCATAGACAGTCGGAGTGAGGATCTGTAACTGACATCTTGCCCCCACACTCTCGACAGGGCTTGAAACCCGACTTCCTCTGGGACATTGTTACCGCAGAGAAGACTACGCAGCAGACAATACACTGTAACCACGAAGGTAACAGTAACTCCCTCGAAGATAACCGTTTCGAATGCACGGAAAAAAGGGAACTGTCATCGGCACGTCGGCGAGGACTTCTTATTGCCTGTATGACGTCAGACGGCGTCGCGTGGGCTAGAGTGACGTCCTCGTCGACGTGCAGAGACTAGTAAGAAGATTTCCGTCAAATGCTGGCGCCATGGGAGTATTCATCAGGTGAGGAATCCACAGGTAGTTGTATCCATCAGAACTGGGAATGTTCTGCAACTGCATTTTGGCTGCAAAACATTCGTACATACCTTTCAGATTCGGTATTAGGAAGGGACACCCTCAACATGCCCCTTCTCAATACCAAAGCACAAACCTAAATTGCGATTCAGTAACAAGTTAACGAATCACAATTTGGGTTTTGTAAATCCCAAACTGCTTTTCTTTTTACAGGCGCAAGCAAGCCGATTATGCACATCTATTCATTTGCGACTGGAAAAAAGCTTTGTACATGTGGCAAGTAGTGGCAAAAAGAGCACAGTCCTGTAGTGTCTTAGGAGTAACTAGGGCCACAATGTACATCCAATCTTTGCCAGAGCTGAGATAGGATGAGGGTTATTGTTAAGACTCATCCTATCAACCTTTATACCAAAAGAAAAACATGCACTGGCAAAGCCAATGTTTCTGGCTTGCTTGTAATACACATAGTAGGTCCAAGGTGGTGTCATGATTCCACGCATTTGAAATTGTGAAGCTAATGCAGACTAATGATTCTCAGCATCACAACGAAACATTGGGGATATGCTCTGGTCTCATTAGTGCCGCTAACAGACAGTCTGTAGCCAGATGGTAAGAAGTCCTCTCAGTCCTACCTGTGCTTTGCAGACTGTGTGGCTTGTGGAACATGGCTTCTCCTTTTCCACTTTACTGCCTTCATGAACCTCTGATGTGGATTCAAGTTCATTTTCTTCTATTTCAACATCAATGTTTTGACTATTACTAGAAAATAAACATGCAGATTTGATAACTAAGTTAATAACATTATAAAGCAGGAGACTTTCAACTTTAGAAAACCAAAATCAAAATGTAACAGTTTACAGGCAAGAGAAAACATGTTGACAAATAAAAATGGAAAACATCTTTTGTATTATCAAATAAAAGCATACGATTAGTTATCCAGTTTGGCCAAGTGAAATACAAATAAACGCATAGGTCATATTTGCAAAGTTTCTGTGAACACTCCTAAAATTAAGTGGTGAACATATTAAGTTAACTTATTGTGGTACAGGTGTATGCTGCTAATTCTGAGATTCAACTAGAAAAACATTTGCGGTCTTGCTAAAAACCCTTGCCCCGATTTACAAAAAAAACACTACTGGAGGCCAACCCTGGAACCCCAAGATATTTGGGCTCAGACCACGCTTATGAAATACCAACATGTGAAGCAGAAATTCTCAATTGTGCTCATGTATTACTATATAAGAGACAGATATCACTTGCGGGTATAACAAACAAATCTCCACAGAAAAACTACCATTCCCAGACTGACACAGGACTGTGACACTTATTAGAAAATGAATAACAGAATTAAAAAAAAACGCAAACTGCTAGGAGCTGAGGACGATAGCTGTGAAAAAAACTTCTCAACATGACCAAACATTCTTACGTGCCTCCGTAACCAACAGTCAAACATATTTATTTTTACAAGTTACATAAATAACTGTATAAGAAGATGATGCCTGATGTTCAAACCTCCCCCATACCAGTTACTTTATGTATCAAACACAGAGAATTTCCCTTGGAGGTTAAACATAGTGATTATGTTATTTTACAAAGTCAATGCAAATGCACCAGTCCTTATATTCTGTTTAAAAAAGTAATTCAATTATTGCTAAAGTCCCAGAGTATTAACATTTTTCAAATTAATTCATCAATGGTAAGATTCCAAATGAACAAGTTACTTACCTTCTGTAATGCAATATCTCATAGAGACTTTCTAGCTGCAGATTTCTTACCTTTGATTTCCCCCAGGCACCAGACTGAATCAATACCCCTGCGCACCGTTGGGTGGCTTCATTCGGCTCCCCGCAGCGCCATTGGCACCGGAAGGGACGTTGCAGTCGCATATATAGGCGCCACCCTGGTGTGCAGGCATCAGTTACTTTAATCACTTCTTTCCACACCAGAAGCACAGAGCCATGGCACGAACTGGCGTATTTGTGTCAGAACGAAGGCCCTGAGACAGGGATAAAACAAACCCTCGTAAACAAGTCCACAGAGCGGGGGTGCGTGGGTGGGTATAATGAATCTTCAGCTAGATAGATTCTCTACCAGGCTGTGGCAAAGTCATCCTTTTTGCCCTGATCACCCTCGAATGTTTGGTGGTTATTGACTGACTGTGCCCTGGGCACTGCTAACCAGTCCAAGGCCAGGGATCTCTGTAAAATGGTATATGCAAATGAGACCTACTTATAATTGGCTCTGACAACCTACCAGTAAGTCTCTAGGATATGTTAGGGAATGCAGGTTTAGGGACCTCAGTATAAATAGTGTGCCCTTAGGTGCCTCAGTATAGAGAGTGCACCCAGAGGTGGACTGCTGTGGTGTCCAGTATCCTTTTAAAGTCAAGCCTGCATTGCTGGCTGCTTTTAAGTCAAAGTTAGCCCCAAATTCTACTTAAGAATTAAACGTACTTCCAAAGTCCTAAACTAACTTATTTTTACATACAAGTCACCCCTAAGGTCTGCCCTAAGGGGCCCCAGGGTTGGATGCAGTGTAAACAGAAGCAGGGACTTTACAGAAGATGTTTTATAAGCCCTGGTAAGGGAAAAACAGTCAATTTGTTTTTCTCCATTGAAGTCAATAGGATTCATAGGCTAACATTGGAGACTTTATTTTAAAAAAATAAAGTTTTATTTTCCATAGAGATGAGCTAAATATAGCAAGTTTGGTACCAAATTATGTTATAATGAACCCAACAACTTGCAAATGTCAAATGTAATGTAAATACCATAGGGGAAGTTATTGAACTCCATCTGAAAGTTACCAGCTTCAGCACTGTAGTGACCTTTCCTAATTGGTCGGCCTCAGGCCCTGAGGCTGCCTTAATGAGGTGTGAAGTGGCCTGGGCTGACACGGAAACAGCCATTACAACGTGGCTGTTTCTCTAACTAGCCTTTACCACGCATGCTTTACAATGCATGCGTCATTACAAACTATTTTAATGGTATGCAAGGTAAGGGCTATGCTTTGTAATGATGGTGAAGGCTATCGGCGTCATTAGAAGAAATGGAAACATCATTCTGTTTCTTCAGAACGAGCTGCGATGTGCCTTAGGAGTGAGTTAAGGGGAATTGGGCCTGGGGGTGGGGAGTGCTATTTTAAGGTGGGGCATCGAGTGGGGGGTGCTGTTTTAAGGAGGGGTGTGGGTGCTGTTTTAAGGAGGGGTGTAGATGCTGTTTTAAAGAGGGGGCAAGGGGTGGGGGGTTAAGTTCTAGGGCAGGGGGGTTTTCAGCTTAGGGCAAGCTGATTGGGTGTGGGAATACTGTTTTAGGGAGGTGGAGGAGAGTGGGGTGGAAGGTTAGGTTTCAAGGAAGGGGGTGGTTTTCGGGCTGGTGGTATTAGGCCTCGGGTACTGATTTAGGGGGTGGGCAGAGGGTTAGGATTTAGGGTGCGGGAGACTGTTTTCAGGCATAGGGCAGGAGGTACTGTTTTAGGGAGGGGTAGTTGGTTAGGTTTTAGGGTGGGGGTTTTCGGGCTTAGGTCAGGGGGATTGGGTCTGGGGTTGTGTACTGTATTAGGGAAGGTGGTGTTGTGGTGGGGGTTAGGTTTTAGGGTGGGGGATGGTTTTCTGGCTGGGGGTATTTGGCCTGGGGGTAATGTTTTAGGGCGGGGTTAGGATTTAGGGCAGGGGAGACGGTATTCGGGCTTAGGGTGGGGGGTTGTGCTGGGGGGGGACTGTTTTAGGGAGGGGCGGACGGTAGGGGTTGATGTAGGAAAGTACCATCTTGCCTGGCATGTTACCCCCATTTTTACTTGTATATATGTTTGTTTTTGCCTGTGTCACTGGGATCCTGCTAGCCAGGACCCCAGTGCTCATAAAGTGTGCCCTGTATGTGTTCCCTGTGTGGTGCCTAACTGTATCAATGAGGCTCTGCTAACCAGAACCTCAGTGTTTATGCTCTCTCTGCTTTTAAAATTGTCACTGCAGGCTAGTGACTAATTTTACCAGTTCTAATTGGCACACTGGAACACTCTTATAATTCCCTAGTATATGGTACCTAGGTACCCAAGGTATTGGGGTTCCAGGAGATCCCCATGGGCTGCAGCATTTCTTTTGCCACCCATAGGGAGCTCAGACAATTCTTGCACAGGTCTGCCACTGCAGCCTGAGTGAAATAACGTCCACGTTATTTCACAGCCATTTTACACTGCACTTAAGTAACGTATAAGTCACCTATATGTCTAACCCTCACTTAGTGAAGGTTAGGTGCAAAGTTACTTAGTGTGAGGGCACCCTGGCACTAGCCAAGGTGCCCCCACATTGTTCAGGGCAATTTCCCCGGAATTTGTGAGTGCGGGGACACCATTACACGCTTGCACTACATATAGGTGTTGACCATGTAATATGTCTAGGATCATGGAATTGTCACCCCAATACCATTCTGGTATTGGGGTGTCAATTCCATGCATCCCCGGGGCTCCAGCATAGAGCCCGGGTACTGTCAAACTAACTCTCTGGGGTTTACTCTGCAGCTACCGCTGCTGCCAATCCTCAGACAGGTTTCTGCCCCCCTGGGGCCTGGGTAGCCCAGTCCCAGGAAGGCAAAACAAAGGATTTCCTCTGAGAGAGGGTGTTACACCCTCTCCCTTTGGAAATAGGTGTTAAGGGCCTGAGAGGAGTAGCCTCTCCTGGCCTCTGGAAATGCTTTGAAGGGCACAGATGGCACCCTCCTTGCATAAGCGAGTCTACACTGGTTCAGGGATCCCCCCAGCCCTGCTCTGGCGCGAAACTGGACAAAGGAAAGGGGAGTGACCACTCCCCTGACCAGCACCTCCCAAGGGGAGGTGCCCAGAGCTCCTCCAGTGTGTCCCAAACCTCTGACATCTTGGATGCAGAGGTGTGAGGGCACAATCGACATCTGAGAGGCCAGTGCCAGCAGGTGACGTCAGAGACCCCTCCTGATAGGTGCTTACCTTTCTCTGTAGCCAATCCTCCTCTGAGGGCTATTTAGGGTCTCTCCTGTGGGTTTCTCTTCAGATAACGAATGCAGGAACTCACCAGAGTTCCTCTGCACTTCCCTCTTCGACTTCTGCTAAGGATCGACCGCTGACTGCTCCAGGACGCCTGCAAAACCATAACAAAGTAGCAAGAAGATTACCAGCAACATTGTAGCGCCTCATCCTGCCGGCTTTCTCGACTGTTTCCTGGTGGTGCATGCTCTGTGGGCTGTCTGCCTTCACCCTGCACTGGAAGCCAAGAAGAAATTTCCCATGGGTCGACGGAATCTTCCCCCTGCCAACGCAGGCACCAAACTTCTGCATCACCGGTCCTCTGGGTCCCCTCTCATCTTTTCAAGCGTGGTCCCTGGAACACAGGAGTTGGATCCAAGTGTCCCCGACAGTCCAGTGGCCCTTCTGTCCAAATTTGGTGGAGGTAAGTCCCTGCCTCCCCACGCCACAGTAATCCTGTGTACTGCGTGAACTGCAGCTGCTAGAGCTTCTATGCACTTTTGCAAGACTTCCTTTGTGCACAGCCAGGCCAGGTCCCCAGCACTCGGTCCTGCCTTGCCCAACTCGCTGAGTTGGTCTCCGACTTCGTGGGACCCTCTTTTGTTATGCTGAGACGACCACCGTGCTCAGATCATCTGAACGCATGTTCAGGTGCTTCTGCGGGTGCTGCCTGCTTCTGCGTGGGCTCTCTGTGTTGCTGAGCGCCCCATCTGTCTCCTCCTCCAAGGGGAGACCTCCTGGTCCTTCCTGGGCCCTGGCAGCACCCAAAACCTTCAACCGCGACTCTTGCAGCTAGCAAGGCTTGTTTGCGGTCTTTCTGCGTGGAAACAACTCTGCATCCTCCAGCACGCCGTGGGACATCTTCAGACCAAAGGAGAAGTTCCTGGCACCTTCCGTTGTTGCAGCTTCTTCCACCCAGAGGCAGCCCTTTTGCACCTTCATCCGGGGTTTAGTGGGCTCTTGCCCATCCCCCCCCCGGACACTTGCGTGACTCTTGGACTTGGTCCCCTTCCTTTGCAGGTCCTCAGGTTCAGGAGTCCGTCTTCAGTGCTTTGCAGTCAGTTGTTGCCTTTGCAGAATCCCCTCTCTCGACTTTACTGTCTTTCAGGAGTAGTAGGGTAACTTTACTCCTACTTTTCAGGGTCTTGGGGTGGGGTCTCTTGGACACCATTAGTGTTTTCTTACACTCCCAGTGAACCTCTACACACTACACTAGGCCTGGGGTCCATTCATGGTTCGCATTCCACTTTTGGAGTATATGGTTTGTGTTGCCCCTAGGCCTATTGTCTCCTATTGCATTCTATTGTGTCCTACATTTTTTGCACTACTTTTCTAACTGTTTACTTACCTGATTTTGGTTTGTGTGTATATTTTGTGTATTACTTACCTCCTAAGGGAGTATATCCTCTGAGATACTTTTGACATATTGTCACTAAAATAAAAGTACCTTTATTTTTAGTAACTCTGAGTATTGTGTTTTCTTCTAATATAGTGCTAAGTGATATATGTGGTATAGTAGGAACTTTGCATGTCTCCTAGTTCAGCCTAAGCTGCTCTGCTATAGCTACCTCTATCAGCCTAAGCTGCTAGAACACCTCTAATCTACTAATAAGAGATAACTGGACCTGGCACAAAGTGTAAGTACCACAAGGTACCCACTATAAGCCAGGCCAGCCTCCTACAGTTGAGTATTAGGGCAGGGTGTGTTCAGGCTTAGAGCAGGGGGGATTGAGTCTGGAGGTAGGCGGTACTGTTTTAGGGAGGGTGAGCGTGGGGGGGTTAGGTTTTAGGGCAGGGGATGGTTTTCAGAATGGGGTATTGTGCATTGGGGGTACTGTTTTAGGGAGGGGTTAAGATTTAGGGTGGGGGACATGGTTTTCGGACTTAGGATGGGGGTTGGGATTGGGCTTGGCCGTGTGGGTACTGTTTTAAGGGAAGGGGTGGGGAGGTTAGGTTTTAGGGTGGGAAGACTATTTTAGGGCTCAGGGTGGGCGATAGGTTTGGACAGATTTAGGGCTCAGGGTGAGGGAGGGGCATTTGTTAGAATGACTGAGGTGGAAAGCTGCGCTAGGACCTTTACCATGCAAATACCTTTATAACACATGGTTTTACAACATAATTTGTTGTAAAGGAATGCGTGGTAAGAGATATGCATAGTAATGGCATTCTCGTTTTAACGCACTTGTGGTAATGATATGCACTGCAACGGAATGCGTGGTTCCAACATATAACCTGCTGATACAAACGAAGTATCTGGGATGGCGAAGAACTACTACAGAGGATGGCAGAGCAAGATGGGGGAAGAGTAGCCAAACTGGTCTGGTGGGAAATCCACTTGAGACAGAAAATGGAACTCCCCCATTTCCTGCACCCCCAGACAGCAAGACCCACTGATGAGATTAGGAGAGTTGCTGGAGGAGGTGTGATAGGGAAACTTGACCTCACCACTGGGTGGACTCAGCCAGAGGTAAACTCCATTCTCTCCGTGTTGGATTTTTAAAGAATGTTGCTTTCTGCGATTGATTTTTGCCACACTTCACAGGAAGTGGTCACCCCAGAGGGTGTTGAACTGCCCCTTTGGAGAGGAGCCCCCCCTGCTTTCCACCTCCAGCAGCAAGGATAAATATCGCAGAGCTGCCCACAATTCAAAACCCTGCTGGAAGAAGATACGAGATAAAGAAGGGCTGTCCTGCTGGACCCCTGGCCTGCACCCGGACACTGCACTCACAAGGACTGCACCAGCTGCACACTTTGCCTTACTTCTCCAACTCCAGGAGTGGACTCCCTGTAAGCTACAGCTACAATGGAGCTGACCAGAGTCCCCTGCATCAATTCCTGCAAGAATATGCCAGCTGACCAGCGGCCATCTGAGTATTCTGATCAGGTGCATTCTGGGATCTTTAGTCCCAACTTCCAAGGAGCATCTCTGAGCTTCTGGAACCTCAGAGAAAGTTTGTGGACAATTTGAGGACCTAAAAAGTACTTCTGGAAGAAGATCCAGAAGTTTGGAGAAGTTTAGAGTAACTTTGGAAAAAAGCTCCAGAACATGAAAGACTTGTTGACGAGAGTCAAGCCGGTGACGTCGAACAGCGACCCAGCCTAAATTTGAGATTCATCCAGCTGAAGCCCAGGAGCTTTTCCCCATCGATGGGACTTCCAGGAGTTGACAGTGACCCCGGGCTGAAGCAAGCCACCGTTCTCGCATTGTAGCCTGGCCTGAAGAGGAGCCTCGCCAGACAATGACAGAAAAAGCTCAAAAAAAGTGACTAAGTCCAAAGGTAACATTTTGACCGAGGCCTCCTGCTCAGTATAGCCGAACAATGCTCCATCGTAGTCCGCCTCAAACTTTGACTTTGCCCCGGTCAAGTGCGACCAGATGTCCCCGGTTGTCGCTTGTGGTTTTTAGGCACTAGAAAGTATTTTTTTTTACATTTAATCTTTGAAAATTCACATCTCTGGTTCCCTACAATAGATTGTAATCCTTTTGGTGTCATTTTAATTGTTGTTGGATTTTTATTGTGTGCTGTGTTTTACTTCTTTACTGTTTTGTTGATATTAAATGCTTTACACACCTGTCTCCTAAGTTAAGCCTAACAACTTGTGGGCCAAGCTAACTAAGTTTAAGCGAAGATTAATTTACTGAGACCTTGACAGGACCTAGTGGGAGTTTGTGGCCTTTTGCTAAGTGTAGGTACCTACCTGCACTTACCAATAATATACTTTCCAACGTGTTACCGTAGGTAACTTGTTTATCTGATAGAGACTTCTAGCTGCAGATTCCTTACCCTTGATTAGATACCCAAGCCATATCCTTCTGCGGTGGGCTGCAGACAAATATTTTCAGACTAGAAATTCATGCAGGACTGAATGGGCGAAATGCCCGTACCTGCTGACCTGACTGTCCAGGCAGGAGTGTTTGGCAAACGTGTGCAGTGATGCCCATGTTGTTGCCTGACAGATGTCCAGGACTGGGACTCCAGGAGCTAACTCTGTGGTCACAGCTTTTCCCCCTTGTGGAATGGGCCCATAAGCCCTAAGGAAGCTGCTTCTTAGCCAGGGCATAGCAAATCTCAATACATATAACGATCCAGCGCAAAATGGTCCGTTTCTGTACAGCCCAACCCTTCTTTGCTCCCACATACCCCACAAAGAGTTGTCAACCACCTGGAACTCTTGTGTGCAGTCAAGACAGAACAACAATGCTCTTTTTGGGTGCAGCCAGTGGAGTTGCCCCTCTTCCTTAGAGGGATGTGGGAGAGCAAAGAAGGTGGGTAGGGTGACAGTTTGACCCAGATGAAATGGGAGCAGCACCTTTGTAAGGAAAGAGGAAATGTTGCGCAGCACTACCTTGTCTGTATCTCACTCACCCTATGGGGAGATGTTATTGCCACTAAGAAGGCTGTATTGATGGAAAGGACCGGGGAGGCAATTGTGCAGTGGCCTGAAGGGAGCACACACGAGGTCATTGAAAACTAGGTAAAGATCTTATTTAGGCATGATAAAGGGTCTAAGGGGAAACATATGTACAAGCCCTTTAAGAAACCCATTAGGGTACTTAAATAGAGAGGGGTGGTCAGGGAGCCGCAGAAAGGCAGACAGAGCAGAGAGATAGCCCTTAAGAATGCCCAGATCAGAGCCCTGCTGGGTAAGAGAAAGAATGAAAAGAAGAATATCAGATAAGCAGAAAGAGCATCTACAGACTTTGTTGTACAATATTTTACAAATCGTTGCCAATGGCGGCGTATACCGATTTTGTGGAGGAGCGCCTACCTGGCAAGATAAAGTTACAAACCTCTGGAGGAAGGTCATAAACTATCAACTGTTACCACTCGATCTCCACGCATGAAGGCACAGTATTGACATGTTCGGGTGGAGAACCCTCCCCTGCTGCTGAGACAAAATATCCTCCCAAAGGGACAGCCTGATCGGAGGATCAATGCTCATTTTAGGAAGCTCAAAATACCAGACTTTCCGTGCCCAGTCAGGAGCCACAAGGATGACTTAGACCCAGTCGTTCCTAATCTTCTTGAGATCTCTGGGCAGCAGTGGTATGAGCAGAAAGGCATACAAAAGGTCTGAACTCCACTTGTGACAAAAAGCATCGCCAAGCGATTGCTGCCTTGGAAACTCCAACATGCTATACTGCTGACAATGCACGTTCTCTTCAGAGGCGAATAGATTTAACCAAGGCTCTTCCCACTGCTGAAAGACACCTCGCACCACCTCTGAATGGAGGCACCACTCGTGTTCCGCTTGGCATCGACGGATGAGTTTGTCCGCACTTGCATTCAGAGAAACTGCAAGCTGCTGAACAACAGCGCTATGCCCTGCTCTTCCAGCCTGTTCAGAGACACAGGGCCTCTTGACAAAGGGTCCACGACCCCACCTCGACCTGCTTGTTGCAGTACCACATGGTGGTGGTATTGTCTGTGAATGCCTGCACCATATTTCCCTTGACATAGAGAAGAAACACCTTCAGTGCTAGCCGGATTGCCTGGAGCTCCAACATGTTGATGTGGAGTTTAGGTTCTGCCACAGATCAGATTCCTCTGATCTGCACCTCTCCCAAATGGCTGTCCCATTCCAAGAGTGACACATCTGTCACTACTTTGAGTTCTGGTTAGGGAAGGTAGAGGAGTCTGCCTCTGACCCAATTGCAGTTCCCTCCATGTCGGAGAGATTTGCCTGATGCTGTGTCCACTGGAACATTATGTCACACTGCAGAGCCTGCATATGCCATCTGGGGTGTTTTACCAGCAGGGTGAAGAAGGCCACAAGGCCCAGCAGCCTCAAAGTCAGTATCACCAAAAAGCAGGATAGTGGCAGAAACATCACATCCTGAATATCCTGGACTTGCTGCTCGGGAGGGTAAGACTGAAACTGCACTGTGTCCAGAACAGCTCCTGTGAAAGAAAGCGTCTGAGAGGGAGTTGGGTATGACATCAGAACGTTTATAGTGAACCCCAGTGAATGCAACAGGTTTGCCGTAGTCTGGAGGTGGGAGACAACAACCCAGGGTGAGTTCACCATCAACAGCCAGCCGTCGAGGTAGGGGAAGACTGAAACCCCTGACCTGCATAGATGAGCTGCGACCACATCAAATTGGTGAGCACCCGAGGGGTGCTGGTAAGGCCAAATAGCAGCACAGTGAACTGAAAATGTTTGTGGTTTAACCTGAACAGCAGGTAACACCTGTTGGCAGGCAGGATGGGAATATGAAAATACGTATCCTGTAAGTCCAGCACTACCAACCAGTCTTCTAGGTCTAGGGAGTACAAGACCTGAGCTAACATGAGCATCTTGAACATCTCCTTCTTGAGGAAGAGATTTGCAGTCCATAGGTCTAGAGAAGGGTGAATACCCTTGTTCTTTTTTGGGTAGCAGAAAGTAGCGGGAATAACAACCACTGCCTATTTCCGATACTGGGACCATTTCTATGGCTCTCTTGCCCTAGAGAGCTGTAACTTCCTCTTGGAGTGAGAAATTATTCTCCACCAACGTTTGAATGTTAGAGGTATAGGAGGAAGAAAGGATTAGAAGGAAGGGCATAGCCCTTCCTGATGATCTGAAGCACCCATGCGTCCGATGGTATGGACTGCCAGTGGAGGAGATGATGTAGTATTCTCCCTCCAACTGGGCCACCATAGTCCTGCAGAGCCAAACTAGGAGGGCTTATAGGCTGTAGCTGCTGGGGCTGGGTGGCAGACAACTTCTGGACTGCAGACCCTCTAGGTCTGAAGGAATCATGCCCATGTCCTCGCACAGCCTGGGTTGGTTACGTAGGCCAGTGTCTGGCATAGGACTGGTGAAGAACCACGCCCCTTTGCGCGAAAGGGGCGAAAGGCAGATAGTGGATGAGGGGTTGCCGAGAAAAGGACTTGCCCGAAACCAGAGATTGCTTAAAGATGCAGTGCCGAGTCTGCCTTCTCACCAAACAAGCGAGTGCCATTGAAGGGTATGTCCATCAGGTTTGCCTGGACATCCAACAAAAAAACTGATGTCCTCAGCCAGGCGTGGCGCTTTAAGGCCACTGTCGATGCAACTGCTCTGCCTAGAAGTCAGTTGTAACTAAGACACACCAAATGGTGAACTTTGCCGCATCTCTCCCATCTTTTACTGCTTGGGAGAGAAAGGCCCACGCCTCCTCTGGGACCTGAGCCAGTACTTGCGCAACCATATCCCAAACGGTGTGTGAGAAACAGCCAAATAAGCATGAGGTGTTCACCGACCTCAGTGCCAGGCTGGTGAAAAGAAAACATCTTCCTCCCAAGATGGTCCAGCCTTTTGGATTCCCTGTCCGGGGGAGCAGAAGGAAATGCACCATGGGAAGTGGAGGCTCTCAGTGTTAGGGTGTTGACTATTAAAGCTAGGGTCGCCCGGTGTAGAGCAATGGCGGCCCTATTTACAGGAGCCCCTGTTCTGGGCTTGGACCAAGTTTTCAGCAGGACGTTTGTAAGTGCTTTGTTAAAGGGCAGAAGGGGTTTTGATGTGGAAGTCCCAGGCTGAAGCACTTCTGTCAAGATGTTTGTCTTGACAGCCACTGAGGGCGGTTCAAAGTCGAGGACCTCTGTTGTCCAACACACCACCATTGCATAGGAAGCTCCTTCCTCCATAGCCACAATGGGGGGAGAGAACAAGTCGGTATCTGAAGAGGTGTCCAGACCTCTGGCCTCTCCCAGCTCCTCATACCAGTCCAAAATACTCTGCAATTGGTGTTCTAAAGGGTCCAGTGACCCCTCCCAATCTTCACCCATACTTGGCTGTGTGAAATAAGGCTCAGGCAATAATCTGGCACCTGTGGGGGGGAATCCGTGTTGTGCGATGCTGTTCTGGCTATGGATTGTCTGGAATTAGAATGGGGATGGGGCCGCCAGTGGGCGCCGGGAGCATCGGCATCGGGACAGGTGCCAGATAAGGTTGCATGGGTATGACCGACACCAGTTTGGATCCAGAATTGGATCCATGAGACCCATGGTAATATAATAATGGTAATAATAAATAAATAAAAAATATATACATTTACTCTCTTGTAAGCTTTACTCTGTCTCCCCATCACCCTATGTCTCTATCAATCTATCCTCCATCCCGACTCTGACTCATCCCAAACCCATTCTACTACTTTCATCTCCAAAATAACCCTGCCTAAGCTCTTCCCTCCTCTACCACATCTAGCTCACCCCAAACCTCAGTTTACTACCATGATCTCCCAAACAACCCTACTAAATTCTCCCTCGTTTATCTCACCCTTCACTCATCAAAAACCCCTGCTACTATGATCTGCCTAACCTTTTTCACAGATTCTTCCCTCCTCCATCTCTCCTTTACTCACCCTAAGCCTCATCCTATTACTATAAACTCCCAATTAACACTTCTGGATTCTTCCCTCCTCTATCCCTACATTACTCTGGTCAATCCAACTAACAAACTCACAAATCCTCTGCTCAAATTAACTCATAATAATACTAATACTGTACTCATATTTCCCTATACTAATCCACCACTAATTCCTTTTGGGTTCTGGAGTAGCGTGCTACTCACCAAAAAGTGCTTCGACGCCTCATCAGGGGTAGTAAATACTATATAATGAAAATGTCACTTACCCAGTGTACATCTGTTCGTGGCATCAGTCGCAGTAGATTCGCATGTTTTGCAATAGCTCGCCATCTGGTGTTGGGCCGGAGTGTTACAAGTTGTTTTTCTTCGAAGAAGTCTTTCGAGTCACGGGACCGAGTGACTCCTCCTTTTGTCTCCATTGCGCATGGGCGTCGACTCCATCTTCGATTGTTTTTCCCCGCAGAGGGTGAGGTAGGAGTTGAATTGTAGTAATAGTGCCCATGCAATGGAGTGACTAAGTATGCACCTATTTAAGGTTGAGATGATACATATATAAATAATTGAAGGTAACTTCCAAACTGCTACAGGCTCCCGGGGAGGCGGGTGGGCACATGCAAATCTACTGCGACTGATGCCACGAACAGATGTACACTGGGTAAGTGACATTTTCAGTTCGATGGCATCTGTCGCTGTAGATACGCATGTTTTGCATAGACTAGTAAGCAGTTATCTCCCCAAAAGCGGTGGATCAGCCTGTAGGAGTGGAAGTAGTCTGAAATAATGTTCTTAATACGGCTTGACCTACTGTGGCTTGTTGTGCGGATAACACGTCTACACAGTAGTGCTTGGTGAATGTGTGAGGCGTAGACCATGTGGCTGCCTTACATATTTCTTGCATTGGGATGTTTCCTAGAAAGGCCATGGTAGCACCTTTCTTTCTGGTTGAGTGTGCCCTTGGTGTAATGGGCAGCTGTCGTTTAGCTTTAAGGTAGCAGATTTGGATGCATTTAACTATCCATCTGGCTATACCTTGTTTTGATATTGGGTTTCCTGCATGAGGTTTTTGAAATGCAATAAATAGTTGTTTAGTCTTTCTGATGTTTTTTGTTCTGTCAATGTAATACATCAATGCTCTTTTGACATCTAATGTATGTAGTGCCCTTTCAGCTACGGTATCTGGCTGTGGAAAGAACACTGGAAGTTCCACTGTTTGATTTAGATGGAACGGTGAAATAACCTTTGGCAAAAATTTAGGATTGGTCCTTAGGACGACCTTATTCTTGTGTAGTTGTATAAAAGGTTCCTGTATTGTAAACGCCTGAATCTTGCTTACTCTTCTTAGGGAAGTAATGGCGATGATAAATGCCACCTTCCAGGTTAGGAACTGTATGTCGCAGGAGTGCATGGGTTCAAGAGGTGGACCCATAAGTCTAGTTAGGACAACATTTAGGTTCCATGAAGGAACAGGTGGTGTTCTTGGTGGTATAATTCTCCTAAGGCCCTCCATGAATGCTTTAATGACTGGTATCTTATATAGGGAAGTTGAATAGGTAGTCTGCAGGTATGCAGATATTGCTGCAAGGTGTATTTTAATGGAAGAGAAAGCCAGGTTAGATTTTTGTAAGTGAAGCAAGTAACCCACTACATGTTCTGGAGTTGTGTGTAATGGTTGTATTTGATTAATATGGCAGTAGCAAACAAACCTCTTCCATTTACTTGCATAGCAGTGCCTGGTGGATGGCCTTCTGGCTTGTTTTATGACTTCCATACATTCTTGGGTAAGTTGTAAGTGCCTGAATTCTAGGATTTCAGGAGCCAGATTGCTAGATTCAGCGATGCTGGATCTGGGTGTCTGATCTTTTGGTTGTGCTGTGTCAACAGATATGGCCTGTTGGGCAATTTGATGCAGGGTACTACTGATAGGTCTAGCAGCGTTGTGTACCAGGGTTGCCTTGCCCAAGTTGGTGCTATCAATATGAGTTTGAGTTTGTTTTGACTGAGTTTGTTTACCAGGTAAGGAAGGAGAGGGAGAGGAGGAAAAGCGTAAGCAAATATCCCTGACCAGTTCATCCATAGGGCATTGCCTTGGGACTGTTTGTGTGGGTATCTGGATGCGAAGTTTTGGCATTTTGCGTTCTCCCTTGTTGCAAACAAGTCTATCTGAGGTGTTCCCCAGAGTTTGAAATAAGTGTTCAGAATTTGGGGGTGAATTTCCCATTCGTGGACCTGTTGGTGATCTCGAGAGAGATTGTCTGCGAGTTGATTTTGGATCCCTGGTATAAATTGTGCTATTAGGCGAATTTGGTTGTGAATTGCCCAACGCCAAATCTTTTGTGCTAGCAGGCTTAACTGCGTGGAGTGCGCCCCCCCTTGCTTGTTTAGATAATACATTGTTGTCATGTTGTCTGTTTTGACGAGAATGTATTTGTGAACTATTATTGGTTGGAAAGCTTTTAGTGCTTGAAAAACTGCTAGAAGTTCTAGGTGATTTATATGCAGTGTTGTTTGATGTACGTTCCATTGTCCTTGTATGCTGTGTTGATCGAGGTGTGCTCCCCACCCTGTCATGGAAGCATCTGTTGTTATTACGTATTGTGGCACTGGGTCTTGGAAAGGCCGCCCTTTGTTTAAATTTATGTTGTTCCACCACAGAAGCGAGAGGTAAGTTTGGCGGTCTATTAACACCAGATCTAGAAGGTGACCCTGTGCTTGTGACCATTGTGATGCTAGGCACTGTTGTAAGGGCCTCATGTGCAGTCTTGCGTTTGGGACAATGGCTATGCATGAAGACATCATGCCTAGGAGTTGTAGTACCATCTTTGCGTGTATCCTTTGTGTTGGATACATGCGTTGTATGATGGTGTTGAAATTTCGAATTCTTTGTGGACTTGGAGTGGCTACTCCTTTTGATGTGTCTATTATGGCTCCCAGGTATTGTTGTACCTTGCGCGGCAGAATTTTGGATTTTGTGAAATTGACGGTGAACCCTAGTTTGAAGAGGGTTTGTATGATATGATTTGTGTGATTTGAGCACTGTATTAACGAATGGGCCTTGATTAGCCAGTCGTCTAGATATGGGAACACATGTATTTGCTGCCTTCTTATGTGTGCAGCGACTACCGCTAGACATTTGGTAAAGACTCTTGGTGCGGTTGTTAATCCGAAAGGCAGTACCTTGAATTGGTAATGTATTCCCTTGAATACAAACCTTAGGTATTTCCTGTGCGATGGGTGTATTGGTATATGGAAATAAGCATCCTTGAGGTCTAAAGTTGCCTTGTAGTCGTGTAGTTTTAGCAATGGCAATACTTCTTGTAGTGTGACCATGTGAAAGTGGTCTGATTTGATGAATGTGTTCACTACTCTGAGGTCTAGGATTGGTCTCAGCGTTTTGTCCTTCTTTGGTATCAGAAAGTACAGTGAGTAAACTCCTGTGTTTATTTGTGTGTTTGGCACTAATTCGATTGCATTCTTTTGCAATAGTGCCTGCACTTCTATCTCCAGGAGATTGGAATGGTGTGTTGTCAAATTTTGTGCTTTTGGTGGTATGTTTGGAGGGAATTGTAGAAATTCTATGCAATAACCATGTTGGATAATTGCTAGAACCCAAGTGTCTGTAGTGATTTCCTCCCATGCTTTGTAATAATGACTTATTCTTCCCCCCACTGGTGTTGTGTGGAGGGGGTGAGTGACATGTGAGTCACTGTTTAGTAGTAGGGGTTTTGGGGCTCTGAAATCTTCCTCTATTTCTAGGGAATTACCCTCCTCTATATAGTCCCCGAAAACCTCCTCTATACTGTCCCTGGTAACTGGACGGTGTTGCTTGTGAGGTGCTGGCTTGTGTGCTCTGACCCTGAAACCCCCCTCGAAAGGGTGTTTTACGGAATGTGCTGTAATTCCCTCTGCTCTGCGGGGAGTAGAGTGCGCCCATGGCTTTGGCAGTGTCCGTATCTTTTTTGAGTTTCTCAATCGCTGTGTCCACTTCTGGACCGAACAGTTCTTTTTCATTAAAAGGCATATTGAGAACTGCTTGTTGAATCTCTGGTTTAAATCCAGACGTTCGGAGCCATGCATGCCTTCTGATAGTTACAGATGTATTAATTGTCCGTGCAGCTGTATCTGCAGCGTCCATGGAGGAGCGGATCTGGTTGTTGGAAATGGTCTGTCCCTCCTCAACCACTTGTTTTGCCCTATTTTGTAAGTCCTTGGGCAGATGTTCAATGAGATGTTGCATCTCGTCCCAGTGGGCTCTGTCATAGCGCGCAAGTAGTGCCTGGGAGTTCGCGATGCGCCACTGGTTTGCAGCTTGTGCTGCGACTCTTTTACCAGCTGCATCGAACTTGCGGCTTTCTTTATCTGGGGGTGGTGCATCTCCAGATGTATGAGAGTTGGCCCTTTTCCTAGCTGCTCCTACAACAACAGAGTCTGGTGGCAGCTGTGTAGTGATGAAAACCGGGTCTGTAGGAGGCGCCTTATACTTTTTTTCCACCCTTGGTGTGATTGCCCTACTTTTGACCGGCTCCTTAAAGATTTCTTTCGCGTGCCGGAGCATACCAGGGAGCATAGGCAGGCTTTGGTATGAGCTGTGGGTGGAGGAGAGTGTGTTGAATAAAAAATCATCCTCGACCTGTTCTGAGTGGAGGCTTACGTTGTGAAATTGTGCTGCTCTAGCCACCACTTGAGAATACGCGGTGCTGTCTTCTGGTGGAGATGGCTTCGTAGGGTATGCCTCCGGACTGTTATCTGACACTGGGGCGTCGTGTAGGTCCCATGCGTCTTGATCTTGGTCACCCTGGCTTATGGTGGTGTGAGCTGGGGAGTGTGATGGAGTTTGTGCTGGTGAGACGTTAATCACGGGCGGAGGAGAGGGTGGTGGGGTAACTCTTTTCACCACTTTTGGTTGTGGTGTCTGTTCAGTTTGGAACTCCAACCTTCTCTTTCTTCTAATGGGGAGAAGGGTGCTTATTTTTCCTGTCCCCTGCTGTATGAAGATACGCTTTTGCATATGGTCCACATCAGTTGATTGTAGCTCTTCCTCAAACCTATGCTTTTGCATTTGGGAGGTTAGCGAGTGCTCTTTTGTATAAGAGCCTGAAGCTGGGTCGCTTGCAGTTTGTTTCGGCACCGAAACCCTGTCTGCGTGTTTTTTCGGCTCCGAGGTGACTTTTTTCTTTTTCGGGGCCGAAACCTCTCGGCGTCGATCTTCTTCGGTGCCGCTGTCTCGGCGTCGAGCCGTGTCCACACCGGCATCTCGGTGTCGAGGCTTGTCTCCAGCACTTTCTCGGTCCCGAGAAGGCTGCGTGCCGGTGTCTCGACCGGAGTCGGACGATCTCGGCACTGTTTGGGCCTTTTTCGGTGCCGACGGTCGGTCACCGAATTTATGGGTGGAGCCATGGCCTGATGGCAGTGGCGTCCCCTGGGCCTTGTAAATCTTCCTTTGTGTGGTTTTCGACGTCTTACTCACGGTTTGTGTATCGTCGAATCCTTAGGAGTCCGATTCTTGGATCGAGAAGGTACCTACCTCTTCCTGCTCCTCGAACTCTCGGTGGGCTGTCGGCGCGGACGCCATCTGAAGTCTTCTGGCTCGACGGTCTCGGAGTGTCTTTCGGGACCGGAACGCACGACAGGCCTCACAGGTGTCTTCACTGTGCTCAGGTGACAGGCACAGGTTACAGACCAAGTGTTGGTCTGTATAGGGGTATTTATTGTGGCATTTGGGGCAGAAACGAAACGGGGTCCGTTCCATCGGCGTTCTTCAGCACGCGGTCGGGCCGACCAGGCCCCGACGGGGATCGAAAAACTACCCCGAAGGGCACCGGAGCTCTTCGATCTTCGATGCGGTGTTGAATCTAAGTACGCCGATCCCGAACGCAACAATACCGACGAAAATCTTCAGAAATTAGCTAATTCTCCGTTCCGAAACTCGGAGCGACAGGAACACGTCCGAACCCGATGGCGGAAAAAAAAACAATCGAAGATGGAGTCGACGCCCATGCGCAATGGAGACAAAAGGAGGAGTCACTCGGTCCCGTGACTCGAAAGACTTCTTCGAAGAAAAACAACTTGTAACACTCCGGCCCAACACCAGATGGCGAGCTATTGCAAAACATGCGTATCTACAGCGACAGATGCCATCGAACATACTATTACAATACAATACAATACAATACAATGAGATCCCAAGGCCAAAACTGCTGACATGGAAACGGATGGGGCCTACTTCGAGCCCACGGGGCCTGGAGGCACACCAGAAGGGTCGGCCTGGTCGAATACAAGGCGCATGCCCTCGTAAAATTCTTTAGGCTGAGTGGGTGTCAATCTGGGAGGCATGGAATCAAACTGGGCAACGGCTCCACAGAACCGTGCCAGGAACGCCGATGTTTCCTGCTTGTTGTCCGGCAGACCAGGTGAAGTCGATGCCCTCTTGGACTTCTTCTTATTGTGCCTCTTCCCCGAATGTCTGGAGGACCTCGAATGGGACGAAGATGTCTTGGGGCTCCTGGAGTGGTCCTGCAACCTCCTTCTCAGCCGGGACCTCAGAGGAGTCGCGCGTTCCAGTGTAACTGACTGCCAGGCCACAAGCAGCTTTAGAGACCACTCTTTCAAAGCCTTCGCGCCATGGCCTGGCAGTCTGAGCATGACTTGGAATCAGGGTCGTCCTCAGAGAACCAAAGGCAAACGAGATGGGGGTCCGTAACCTGAATGGTCTCTCCGGTCGTGTGCTAACTGGCGCGGGAAGAAAATAACTGACATTTGCCTACCTGGGTGGTGCCTATATAGGGTATCACAATGTCACTTTCGGTGCCAACGATGCCACACAGAGCTGAATGCAGGGGCACTGCACGAGCAAAGGTTTCTGGATCCAGTTTGACACCTGGGGAAAATCAAAGGTAAGGAATCTGCAGCTAGAATTTTCTATCAGGTATCATCCATTTCGATCTTGAAAGGAATTTTACACAAGAAAAAGTAGACAGCACTTGTTTCCCCAGCCTAACCACTTCAGCAGGGCCTAAATCGAACGACATTATATAATTAACATGACCTATTGCTATACTTATTTGTTATTCTGTTCAGCCGAGAAATGTATTAGAAAGTTCTAGTTTGCACTTGTTCAAAGTTATAATTTGGGTTATTTATATATTTTATTCACCCCCAGAGTGCACTTCAACTAAAACAATCACATAGTTGGTATGGCTGAACAAATTGTTCTAGCATTAAGCAAGAAGTAATCAGTCATTGTTGCTCACTGAGCCTTGAGCCCACAAGCTTGGCCATAGGATCCCAGGTAACTTTCAGCTTGTTTCGCTTGCTCACATTCGCGATGATACCTATCTCCGTTCCAAAAATGTCAGTAAACTGTTGGTGTCACTCCCTTTTCCAGCCATCTACCAGCAATTATTAATCTAGCTAATACTAATTTGACCATGACTATCTGTGAGAAAGTAGCCTCTTTCTAGCATGGTTACTCCCACTTGTGGCCTGTTTGTGAGTGTGTGTCAGTATGTTTTGCCTGCCTCACTGGGATCCTTCTATCCAGGACCCCAGCGCTCATAGTTTGTGGCCTAAGGTGTATGCCTGGGTAGTGCCTAACTGGTTCACTGAGGCTCTGCTAATCAGAACATCAGTGCCTATGCTCGCTCTGCTTTTAAATTTGTCACTGTAGGCCAGTGACTTCATTTACCAATTTTAATTGGCATACTGGAACCCCCTTATAAGACCCTAGTATATGGTACCTAGGTACCCAGGACATTGGGGTTCCAGGAGATCCATATGGGCTGCAGCATTTCTTTTGCCACCCATAGGGAGCTCAGACAAACCCTTACACAGGACTGCCACTGCAGCCTGCGTGAAATAGTGCACACACTATTTCACAGCCATTTTCCCTGCACTTAAGTAACTTATAAGTCACCCATATGTCTAACCTTCACTTACTGAAGGTTAGGTGCAAAGTTACTAAGTGTGAGGGCACCCTTGCACTAGCAAAGGTGCCCCCACATAGTTCAGGGACATTTCCCAGGAGTGTGGGGACACCATTACACCGTGCACTACATATAGGTCAATACCTATATGTAGCTTCACAATGGTAGCTCCAAATATGGCCATGTAACATGTCTAAGATTATGGAATTGTTCCCCCATTTCAAATCTGGTATTGGGGAGCCAATTCCTTGCACCCTGGGGGCTCCACCATGGACCCCCAGTGCTGCCAAACCAGCTCTCTGAGGCTTGCACTGCAGCTACAGCTGCTGCCACCTCACAGACAGGGTTCTGCCCTCTGGGCAACCATTTCCTCTGAGAGAAGGGTGTTACACCCTTTCCTTTTGGAAATAGTTGTTACAGGCTGGGGAGGGGTAGCCTCCCCCCAGCCTCTGGAAATGCTTTGAAGGGCACAGATGGTGCCCTCCTTGCATAAACTAGTCTACACCGGTTCAGGGACCCCTTCTCCTCTGCTCTGGTGGGAAACTGGAGAAAGGAAAGGGGAGTTACCACTCCCCTGTCCATCACCACCCCAGGGGTGGTGCCCAGAGCTCCTCCAGTGTGTCCCAGACTTCAGCTTTCTTGCTTTGCAAGGTGTGGGGGCACTCTGGAGGGCTCTGAGTGGCCAGTGCCAGCAGGTGACGTCAGAGACCCCTCCTGATAGGTCCATACCTGATAAGGTAGCCTACCCCCCTCTCAGGGATATTTAGTGTCTCTCCTCTGGGTTTTCTTCAGATTCTGCTTGCAAGTTTCCTTCGGGAATCCTCTGCAACAACTTCAGCATCCTCTGACCTCGGATCAACCGAAGCCTGCTCCAAGAAACGCTGTAACTGCAACAAAGTGTCTACAAGAGACACTTTTCTTCAGCAACCTCAGCTCCAAGTCAGCAACTGCAAGAGTTTCCATGGTGTGCATGCTCTGGGAACTCCCTGTCTTCATCCTGCACCAGAAGGACTGAAGAAATCTCCCGTGGAGTGACAGAGTCACTCCCCTGCTCCAAGCAGGCACCTTCAAAGGCAACAACCGGTACCCTGGGACTCCTCTCACAGCAACAAGCGTGCTCCGAGGGACACAGAGGGTGGATGTCATCAAGATAGACTGTCCTAAGGTCCTGCTGACGCAATGTGGAGGAGGTAAGACCTTGCCTTCCCCAAGAACGACGGTACCCCTGTGTTTTGTGTCTTCTTCGCCTCCTGAGGCCTCTGTACACTCTTTGCAAAATTCCTTCATGCACAGCCTGGCCCAGGTCCCCAGCACTCCACCCTGAGACGCACAACTCACTGAGTTGTTCTCCGGCAGCGTGGGACCTTCTTTTGTTGTGCTGCATAAACCGCATTTTGCACCTCCTTTAAACCCGGATCCTGCAGCTTCTGGGGGTTCTGGCTGGCATCCTGAGGGCTCTCTAAAGTGCTGAGAGCCCCCTCTTCCTCCTCACACAGAGTTGAGGCCCCCAGGTCTCTCCTGGGTCCATCCAGCCCCGTTTTGATGAAAAACACACTTTTGCCATAGTCAAGGCTTGTTGGCGCCTTCCAACACGAAATCTCATCTGCAAAGATCTTCACGCCGTGGGACATTTTTTGCATAATGCAGGAACCCGCTGGCATCTTCCTAGGGTGCATTTCTGCAGTCTTCAACTAACTGGGGACTCTTCTTTTGCATCCTCTTCTGGGTTGGCAGGGACTCCTGTCCTTCCTAGAACTTCTTTTGACTTCTGGACTTGGTCGCCTTCCTTTGCAGGGCTTCAGGTCCAATAATTCAGCAGTTGTTCTTTGCAGACTTGGTTGGCTGCTGCAAAATCCCAAAAACGAGGTGTAGTGTGTCCTAGGGAAACTTGCAGTACTTTACTCCTGCTTTTCTGGGCTCTGCAGTGGGGTAATTTACTTACCTTTACTGTATTCGTACTCTCCCAGCGATTCTGCACACACTACACTTGTCTAGGGGGGAATTTGTGATTCACATCCTACTTTTTTAGTATTTGGTTTGTGTTGCCCCTAGACCTATTTTCTCCCATTGCATTCTATAGGATTTCCTACTGTTTGCATTGTTCTATGACTATTTCCTTGTCTAATTTTTGTATCTAGTGTATATATTGCGTATAATTCTTACCTCCAGAAGGAGTATTGTCTCTAAGATATTGCTGGCACTGTGTCACCCAAATAAATACCTTTATTTTTTGTAACACTGAGTATTGTCTTTACTTGTATATAAGCACTGTGTAACTATAAGTGGTATTGCATGAGCTTTGCATGTCTCCTACTTCAGCCTAAGCTGCTCTGCTATAGCTAACTATCAGCCTAAGCTGCTAGAACACTACTACATTCACTAACAAGGGATAACTGGACCTGGTGTAAGTACCCATGGTACCCACTACAAACCAGGCCAGCCTCCTACACTATCCTTGTACACGTAACGGTTGTGTGAGAGGCATAACCCAACAATATGTTGTTAAGGTTCTGAGATACATGAGTGCCTATTAATCAGCAAGATTCCCTAAATAAATTAATCCAGTATGCATGATTATCCTTGCAGTGATAGATAATATGGATGGTGTTGCCGCAGGTTGAGAGTAACTGAAGCTATTCGAATTTCTGTGACAGCCCAATTGGCGCTCTGAGTGTAATAGATGTCTTGAATAAACCTGCAGTGCTGAATTTTCAGCAGGGATAAAAGTAGGTATTTATGGCTTTTTGTAATGATAGTAGTTAGATAATCTCTGGTGCTTTCAATGTTTTGCAAGCCCTGCTCCTACTCAGTTTTCTACCGATTGGCCAAAAGCTCCAAATTAGCTGCTTGATTATTCCTTAGAGGCTGACAGACAAGGACTATCATCCCCATAGTGCATGGCAGCTGATCTAATATTGGTATATCTTTAAGTAGTATAATGGCACAGACTGTGTTTTGGGTTAACAATTCTCAACACTGCAAATATATCAAAAACCTTCAACTAAAAAATGGAAAATGAGAAGCGAGATTAGTAAATGATTTTAATGTGTTGGCATAAAAAAAGCGACATGTTGTAATTCAGTGCCATCTCATTGAATGACAAAAATCAAGAGAAAAAAGGGAGAGGCAGGGATTATGCCAGGAAAATTTGTAATAAGTCAGGCTGGGTATCATGAAACTTTTAGACATCACAGCACAGATGTGATAATAGACTGACAGAGGCCTTCATTATAACATTGGCGGTATAAACCACCTACCGCGATGGCCGCCAAAAGACCGTCGCCGCGGCTACCAGCCGTCCACCATATTATGACCACAGACGTATTTCCGCCACAAAAATGGCGTAAATCCGGCTGTGGCCATACCAGCAGATGGTGGTAAGGTCTGCTACCACCAGCAGCACCATGCCAGAAGACCGCCGCCAGCCGTATTATGACCAATAATACTGCCTGGTGGTGTTCTGCTGACAGGAGCTGCTGGCGGAAGCAGTGCCCCGTCCCGTTCCCTGCCGGAGGACCCCCTGGATCCAAGTAAGTCGGGTCTCCAACAGGGGAGGGGGGTGTTGTGTGTGTGTGTGTTGGGGGGGTGAATGTATGTGTGTGTGCATGAATGCGGGTGTGCATGTGTTTATGTTGTGAAATGTGAACGCGTGCATGTTTGGAAGTGTGTGCGATTGGATGTATGCATGCATGTATGTATGTGTGTGTGTATGCGTGTGTGTGAAGGGGGCATGGATGTAGAGGTGGGCTAGGGGGGGTAACTGGAGAGGTGGGAGGGGGAGACCCCTATCAGTGACAGGGAAGGAATTCCCAGTCACTGATATGGCCTACCTCCATGGTTTTTGTGGCGTTACGAACGCCATAAAAACAATGGTGGTAGGTGGGGTCATAATCCCGCAGGTGGTATAATGGCGGCCGCCAGGCTGGAGATGGATATCTCCAGCCCGGCGGTTGTTACCGCTGTGGCGGTCAGAGTGGTACATTGGTGGGTTGGCTCATAATGTGGCGGTAGGTACTTACCACCACACTATCGCTGACCGCCGGGTCATAATGACCCCCAGAGCGTTTATTCTTTAAAGTAAAATGGATTGTAAAATCTGCCTGTTGATAGATCTGAATATAACCCTAGAAAGGCACACAGGTTTCACTGATCACAATTACTAGAGGAAAAGAAGGCCCAGTAATAACATTTTAAGGAAAGAAGTGCCCAACCCCCTGGTCACATAGAGATGAAGCTGTATCATAGTGCAACATGCTCTTTTTTGCTGCCATATGAAATTAGACTAGGCTTATTCGACTTTCCGGAAATGAGCAGGGACAGAACTCGAAATAAAACTTTATGTAAAACTGTTATGTGCATGAATTTGAAAGGGCAGTCTATCCCATTTTTTGCAAGCTCACCTGCGTGGCTTGCTTCAATGTCTCATAGTAGAGATGAAATGTCTCATTAAGCTGTAATGCTATTTTAACTAGAAAATAAGTGACAGATGGTACATATCATGAGTCCGTTGGTCGACGTCCTCGTTTGTGATAGAGCACTTGCATCTTGGTAGTATTGAGGAGTTGCCACAAGAACCCCCCAACATTTTCTACATTCTTTTTGATTGTTGGTAGTGGCGATGGGCGTAAGAAGTGAATATAGTCATTTATCGACATAGGCGGCCAGCTTATGGATTGTGCTGTTCATTATAAGGAGAATATTGTCTAATGAAAACTCCAAGTCAGTGGTTCCCAACCTTTTGACTTCTGTGGACCCCCACCCTATCAATACTGGAATCCAGGGAGCCCCACTGAATCATTATTAGAATCCGGGGACCCCCACTGAGTCATTACTGAAAGCTGAGGGCCTAATCTGTTAAAATTATTACATTTTCTGAGCACTCACGGACCCCCTGAGGAGACTTCACAGACCCCCATGGGTCCCCGGACCACAGGTTAGGAACCACTGCTCTAAGTGCTTAATACAGGGTCCGAGATAGAAACCAGACAGTTGAAGAGAAAGAGAACAGCCTTGATGGGTCCATCTTTGAATTGCAAAGCTATCCGACTTTGCCCCCCAAGATAATTATTTTGGGTGTAAGTCATTTTTTAAAGGGCTTTATTCCTATTGATAATGAGAGGACCAAAACCAAACCTGATAAGGATCTGACAGGAAAATGCTCATGCTACCCAGTAAAATGCCTGTTCGCCATTGATTAGTATCATTCAGGCATCCTATAAATCTGCAGCTGCAAAATCTAGCAAAGAGACTGCTAAATCTGTGTGAGTAGAGGTATCTATGAAAGGGACAAAGCCATACTGTGTAGGGTTGTCCCACTGTCCTACCTGGGTGGAGAGCCTGTCTGCCAAAATCTTAGCAGAAATTTTGGATTCTCTGTCAATCAAACGAAATTGGACAATGTGAGTCATAGCAGAGGGAGGGTTCTTTTTTTAATGAAAAATTGTAATGCTTAGTTCGTTCTAAGAGGGGGACCTCAAATCCATTTATATCAAATGAGCTGAAGAGGGTTAACATAAGAAGCTTCAAAGTTGAAAAAGTTTTTTTTTTTATTTCAGTGGTTTTTTGTTGTTGCAGATTATTAGTGTTCCCTGCCGACAGCTTCCTAACAGCTCTATTTATTTCCTGCTTTGTCACAGGAGTTTATGAAATGTCCCATTATTTAAGACTTAAATTATACACAGTTTTACCTGACTTAGGGGGTCATTATGACCCTGGCGGAAGGCGGAGAAGCGACGGTAAGACCGCCAACAGGCTTGCGGTCTCCCTTCATGGAATTATGACCATGGCGGTTACCGCCATGGTCATCCGCCGGTTCTCCGTTCTGCCCGCCAGGGCGGAGACGACTGCCGGGCTGGAGACCTGGGTCTCAAGCCCGGCGGCCGTCACTATACCGCCGGCGGTATTTGGACCAGGCTTACCGCCGTGGATTTCCAGCGGTTTGAACTGCCATGAAATCGGTAAGCACTATCAGTGCCAGGGAATCCCTTCCCTGGCACTGATAGGGGTTTCCCCCACCCCCCACCCTGACTCCCTCCCCTACCCCCCACCACCCCTGCCAGCCCCCAAAGGTGGCAGGGCCCCCCTCCCCACCCGACCCCCAACATCACTTCACCCATACCCACACGACATGCATCCAGGCACCACCTACATACTTACACGCACACACACCGACATACATGCCAACATCCACACACACAGTCAGACACGCACACCCACATTCAAACATACACGCACACATCCATACAGACATACCCAGACATACACGCTCTCATTCCCATACACACAACATCCCCGCAAGCATTCACGCACTCACACCCCCCTTCACATACACACACGCACGCACACCCCCATGCACCCACACAACACCCAACAGCCCCCACCCCCTCCCCTCACGGACGATCGACTTACCTGGTCCGACGATCCGAGGGGACGAGAGCCATGGGGTAGCTCCGCCGACACCACACCGCCAACAGAACACCGCCATGGCGAATCACAGGACGTGATTCGCTGGGCGGTGTTCTGTTGGCGTGGCGGTGGAGGTGGAGCAACCTCCACTTCCCCGCCTCCCGTCAGTATGGCTGTTAGTGGCTCTCCGTCCGTAAAAGGACGGAGAGCTGCCAACAGTCATAATAGGCCGAGCGGAAAACCGCCAACACTGGCGGTCTTCCGCACGGCGGTCCTCCGCACGGCGGTCTTTCAAAAAGACCGCTGAGGTTAAAATGACCCCTTGAATTTAAGACGTAATTACCAGGGTTGTTGGTTGGCTACTTTGTGTAAATAGTTTAACAGAGCAGTCCTGGAATGTGGCAACTATCTGCTCCTTGTCCTGAATGTCAATTCTACTTGTATCTTGAATGGCAGTGATATGATTCTTAGCAAAGTGTTGTTTGATTTTGAGTGATAGGATCTTCCTCATTCTTTCACTATTTTCAAAATGTTTTAGTCGGCTTTGACAAGCTCTCCAAAGACTTCGTTCCTGCATCAATTTTTAATACTCATTTTAATTACTGTTAGTCTAACCAACAGGGAGTCATGTGTTGTTTTATCCAAAGGGGTTCCTCAAGGGAAGCGCCAGCTACTTCTCAATGTTTGTTAGCTTATCACTGAGCATTTCCTGGATTAGCTTTTTGCTCGTCTTTATTATTTGTTTACAAGAAGGTGGCCCCTCTAATGACTACCTTCATACAGTTCCATACTATGTTTAAGGATGTTAAATTGATATTGTTAGCGATGCTTTCCGAAATTATACTGATCATATATATCTGGTAGTTTTCATCGGTTAGGAGGCTTCTGACAAATGACCATTGGTTACAACTGTGTGCTACCTTGCAAGACTACAATTAATAAGCAGTATAGGGAGATTATGATGAGAAGTAACCTGGGAGAAGTTGTACGGTGCCTAGTAGAATAGTATGTGAATCCTAAATCACTACTTAGTTACCACTGACCCTGCCTCCCCCTGAGAGCAGCAACCTGCCCCAACTCTCAAAATCTAGGAGATCTCTGAACTGTCAGATACATTCCCCTGGTCATCATTTCCCATCCTCCCCTAATGAGTCTTAGAGCATGTGTCTATTTTCAATCTTTGTACGCATATGGAAAGCAAAGTTCTCAATAAACTGGTTAGGCAATCCCATGAGAAGGATACTGCTGTTAGTGGATGTGAGGTGAGAATGTCATGAATTGCACACCACTATCAGCAGTATCCTTGTCATGGGATTTTATTATGTATCTCCTGACTTAAATATGGATCTTAAAAGACCATGTTAATCCTTCTGTAAATGTCTGGGTGAGTCTAAGTTATGGGAGAGCAATTATGACAGGCTTAATTGAGAGCTATAAAGATGTCAGTGTTGTGATTCTTACAGTCTGTCAGATGGTAATAAAGGTGTTCAGACTAAATGCACATCTGATGGCCAAATACGTGTCAACTGTAAATGTGAATCAATGAGATACAGTATGAGAAAGGGACGCCATTATTGACATAATGGCAGTGGAAAATTAAAAGAAAATGCAGTGATTACAGGTGAGTGAGTGGGTTGTGTGTGTGGGGCTGCTTCAGCTGAGGAAATGAAAAGAAGTATGTGCAAAAGAAGAATGAAAAGACAAGCATGTGCATTTTGTTTTATAGATTCCTTTATCATAATTGCACAAAATGTCGGCATCAGTATATTTTAATACCAAATGGTCCCTTGCATTATTTTTTGGCACTAGGATGCATTTAAATAACGTTCCGTAAACAACATTTCCTCCTTTTCTTGGTAAACGGTACATTTTGCAGAAAGTTTTTTGGCACTTTTTGGAGCGCAAGTAATTGCTTAATTTCTGAAATTTCATGGAACATGTGTCATGCGAATTTCTCAAAATTACACAAATTACTCTGACGTAACCTTAATGTCGTCCAGGCCTAGAAAATACATAGTTGGAGTAGCAACATATGACGTGAGATATGCAGATGAGGATTTCAGTCTGTTATGGGGTGAAAAAGGATGCACAACTCTGAAAAGTGTGAGAGAACGCAAAGGAAAGTGGTGTGAACAGGAGAACAGGAGTGACTGAGATACTCCAAAGACCACTACCCCTTACACAGACCTTAGTGAAGCTAAATTCACAGCCTTGTATTTTCCAACTTGACACATTTTCAATCTTAAATATTCACAATACCATCATTGTAGTTACTTATTTATTTGCTACTGCAAACATATAATGGCAATAACAAAAGGTCTGACCTATTTTAGGCGCATTTCCAGTGTGTTATCAGTGCTTAATAGGAGCTAGTGGTTGCAGGTGGGGCCCACCAGCACTCATGTTGGTGTACTGGTACTTATTTTTCCTCATAGAACTTTAACTCAGAGCAAGAGAGAGAGGAAAAACACAAAAGGTCTAAAAGGAGGGAGAGAGATGGAAAGTTGACAAAGCAAGAAAGCAGGGATAAAAAAAACTACACAAGTGGGATAAAGGGGCAAGGAGAGTCTGGTGATGGATCAAAGAGCCATGATTAGAATCAAGGCTATTCAGCACCTCAATATTTGATGGCACAGGCTGCAATCTTCTGAGCAAAACTGTGGGTACTGGTGCTTATTCTTTTACAGATTAAGCACCATGTGTTATATGACTGGATGCAATAACAGAAACATTAAGAGTGGCACTCAGATACTGTCATAGGGAATACTGTGCGAAAGAGAAATTTTATATGCATGCTTTAAGATACACACATAATTACAAAGGACACATGTAGGAGTCTGGCTCAGTATTTACTATATCAAAATGGGATATAGTGTGCACAAAGTCCAGGGCTTCCTCAGAGGCTTACAGAGGCTAAAGTAGATGATACTAATGCTCCCTTTTGTGGTAGTGTTGTCGAGCAGTTAGGCTTATCAGAGGGTGGTGCAAAGCATTTATTGTACACACACAGGCAATAAATGAAGCACACACTCAATGACTAACTCCAGGCCAATTTGTTTTATATAGTACAAATATATTTTGTTACTTTATTTCTAGAACCACAGGATTAATTTTACAGTTAAGTACATTTGTAAGGTGCTGATGCCTGGTTAGCAGGATCCCAGCACACACTAAGTCAAGTTGGCATCAGATATCAGGCAAAAAGAGGGGGGAAACTGCAAACAAGGGGACAGTTTCCTACAACACGGCTCTAGGAAAAGATTCTTAGTTACACATCTTTGGCCCTGTCCTTTATAGAGACCCCAAGATTTTCATCCCACTTAAAGCACTGCCAGCAGGTGAAGCCTTTGCAGTCTTTTGGTCCCATAGAAAAAGAGGAAACCTACCCCTTTTCTTCTGTACATGAGTTACAAGAGTCAGATTCGTACATACCATGAGTTTCCAAATGCCTATGGCAGCATACATAACTAGATTATCATGCTGCCTTTCATTATTGTGAATGCTGCTAACAGTAGAGATAGGATAGTGGCATTCCCTTTGTCTCGTGCATCAAGTAAATCTTCCTTAACGGTTTCATCAGGCTGCACAATCCTTTTGTGCAGAAACCAAATGGAGCAATGCATCCCACCATTTCTCACTGCCTCAACCAATGACCACAAAAACAGAAATACGAGGGCCAATGGTAAAACGTGGTTAGGAAAAAAGTTTAGGAGACAAAACAAATAAACTAGACTTCACCACTTTGGCTGTCAGTCCTGCGCAACAATTATGTTTCTAGGATGTTGTCTCCGCAGAGCGATGTTGAGGGCAAGGTTTCAACATATGCTTCTGCGTTCTCATTGCAGTAAATAAGATCACGTATTCAATCCTTCAACTGAGGGACTAAAAACCTCCTCCATCGGAAAGCAACTTTTCTTTTGGTTCAGCAGACAACACATAGCTACTAATGTCCTCACTCCTTTTGGTATATACCATCTTAATGGTGAGGGAGTAATCCCTTGCTCAACCACCCTAGAAAGTGTATTAAATATTAAAGACCAAAAGACTGTCTACATTAGGTATTTCCAGGCCTATTGTAAAACAATCTGCATGCAGATGTCTACAAGCAGGCTCCAACTCGATTCCCATTGCATGAAGGTCTGCCAATGTATAGCATATTGTGTATAAAATGTTAAACTGCATCATTTGATGTCTACGACAGCGGGATATTGTGCTCGTCTGTGAGCAGCAGTAGTACCGCACCCTGTCTGTCATTTCCTCTCCTAGATCTGTCCTCCATCTCTCCCTAGCCCACTCCCTGGTGTTTGCCTAGCTTCAGCTATGGAATGAATGAGAGAAGTACATCTAAGGCTGTAGCTTGGGCGACTGTAGGAAAGGCAAGGGGGTAAGCCCTGTTCGCATTCCTGAGTCTGCAACAGAGAAAAAAATATCTAAAAGAGAGGCCCATACCTTCTCTTTCCACTCTGTAAGGATATGTGCACATATCTGGTATAAATTACTGAGTGTCATAAGATTCAGCCGAGACACATGTTGTTTTGCCTTGGGTTCTAAAGCAAGTGTCACCATTAGATTATCTAGTAGTGGTAGTTTCAGTGAACATAGTAGGTCTATTCCTACACTATTAGCCATTCTATGCCAGGTGGATACTATATTCGCACTGTACTCAGGTTCTCTGTAGAGCACTCACCATCACTGTATACACTGGAGTGGGTGCAGCTAAAGCTGCCTCTACGGGATGGGAGGGTGACAGATATTCACATGATATCATCCAAAGGCATGGTTGGTTTGTTCGGTGCAATCTTAATGCACCAGGTTTGGGACCGCAAAACCCTCTCGCTCATATGGGAGAGAGAGCGTATCCCACCTTAGCTGTGGTTGTTTGTCCATATAAATTTCGACATGAGTGATTACTTTTGTGCAAGACAAAAAAACCTTTCTTAACTGAACTGGAATATTGAAGAATAAGTAAATTATTCTAGGTAAAAACACAATTTTTAAGACAGCAACACGTGCTGCCATCGGAAGAGAAATAGACAGCCATGCAGTCAGTCACTTTATCATGCATCTTCTGTACTGTGCGGCAACAGTTCTCCCTTACTACAGTCTCCATTTTTCTATGACTTTTTATACCCAGATCGCTCACAGGCTAACCTCACCACATAAGCGGGATGTTTATTGTGCGTTTATTATGAGTGTAATCTGCACCTTACTCCAGTTTATTTGCAGACCCAAACACTGCCCGAATTGCAAGAATTCCCTTATTATTGGGGGCACATTTTAAGATGGATGTTCGATGTAAAGAACAATATAATCTGCATAGAGTGACACAATATATTTTTCCTCTTCATCCACACATCCATGTGGGTGTTTTTTTTTATGATACGGACCAGGAGTTGGCAATCACTTTTTATTCATTCGGGTGCGGGCTATAGAATCCTTATACAGGGAGTGCAGAATTATTAGGCAAGTTGTATTTTTGAGGATTAATTTTATTATTGAACAACAACCATGTTCTCAATGAACCCAAAAAAACTCATTAATATCAAAGCTGAATATTTTTGGAAGTAGTTTTTAGTTTGTTTTTAGTTTTAGCTATGTTAGGGGGATATCTGTGTGTGCAGGTGACTATTACTGTGCATAATTATTAGGCAACTTAACAAAAAACAAATATATACCCATTTCAATTATTTATTATTACCAGTGAAACCAATATAACATCTCAACATTCACAAATATACATTTCTGACATTCAAAAACAAAACAAAAACAAATCAGTGACCAATATAGCCACCTTTCTTTGCAAGGACACTCAAAAGCCTGCCATCCATGGATTCTGTCAGTGTTTTGATCTGTTCACCATCAACATTGCGTGCAGCAGCAACCACAGCCTCCCAGACACTGTTCAGAGAGGTGTACTGTTTTCCCTCCTTGTAAATCCCACATTTGATGATGGACCACAGGTTCTCAATGGGGTTCAGATCAGGTGAACAAGGAGGCCATGTCATTAGATTTCCTTCTTTTATACCCTTTCTTGCCAGCCACGCTGTGGAGTACTTGGACGCGTGTGATGGAGCATTGTCCTGCATGAAAATCATGTTTTTCTTGAAGGATGCAGACTTCTTCCTGTACCACTGCTTGAAGAAGGTGTCTTCCAGGAACTGGCAGTAGGACTGGGAGTTGAGCTTGACTCCATCCTCAACCCGAAAAGGCCCCACAAGCTCATCTTTGATGATACCAGCCCAAACCAGTACTCCACCTCCACCTTGCTGGCGTCTGAGTCGGACTGGAGCTCTCTGCCCTTTACCAATCCAGCCACGGGCCCATCCATCTGGCCCATCAAGACTCACTCTCATTTCATCAGTCCATAAAACCTTAGAAAAATCAGTCTTGAGATATTTCTTGGCCCAGTCTTGACGTTTCAGCTTGTGTGTCTTGTTCAGTGGTGGTCGTCTTTCAGCCTTTCTTACCTTGGCCATGTCTCTGAGTATTGCACACCTTGTGCTTTTGGGCACTCCAGTGATGTTGCAGCTCTGAAATATGGCCAAACTGGTGGCAAGTGGCATCGTTGCAGCTGCACGCTTGACTTTTCTCAGTTCATGGGCAGTTATTTTGCGCCTTGGTTTTTCCACACGCTTCTTGCGACCCTGTTGACTATTTTGAATGAAACACTTGATTGTTCGATGATCACGCTTCAGAAGCTTTGCAATTTTAAGAGTGCTGCATCCCTCTGCAAGATATCTCACTATTTTTGACTTTTCTGAGCCTGTCAAGTCCTTCTTTTGACCCATTTTGCCAAAGGAAAGGAAGTTGCCTAATAATTATGCACACCTGATATAGGGTGCTGATGTCATTAGACCACACCCCTTCTCATTACAGAGATGCACATCACCTAATATGCTTAATTGGTAGTAGGCTTTCGAGCCTATACAGCTTGGAGTAAGACAACATGCATAAAGAGGATGATGTGGTCAAAATACTCATTTGCCTAATAATTCTGCACTCCCTGTACAGTAGTGCAACATAGCCAAGTATGCTTACCTACAATCCCATCTTATTTAAGGTCGAAAATACGGTCGCCCAGCTAACAGAATCAAACCTCTTGAGCATTAGGTAACATAGCCACCCACTCGCTGAGCAGTGTGAGTAATCTTCCACTTCCGATATTCCCCTCTCAGACATATCTAGCCTCTCAGCGCACTAATCTCAAGCCTTTCCTTCATCCTGTTCATGCTTACAGGTAAGAGTGTTGATTTTACCACTGATAGTGTGCCAGTGAAAGTACACAAACGTTTTTAACATCTGTATCGCCACTGTCACTGTTTTGGGCATCAGACTCATCTCTCTCCACTAGAGAAGGACTTTGGGGTTGCCGCATTTCAAAAGTCAGTTTTGCTCATGGTTGTTATCTTCCGTTTGCCCAGTAGGCAGTGAGTGCCCCCTGGAGCTCTTATTGTAGCCAAATATCTCTAGTAGCTAACGAATTGTCTTGGGCACATAAATGCTCTTTAAGTCTGCAATGGGTGGATGAGTTCTCAGGGCCTTGTTTGCAGATACTATTTTGTTGTATTATAGTTGTGTTTAGTTCTAATCTATTGCCTAGCAACTGGGGTGTAATTTTGATGTAGATTGTTAGGTGGACTGAGTCGCTCCGGAGATCTGCCAGGGTTGGATGTGTCCATCTTGTTCCTGATTAAATAAGAAGAAAGAAAAAGACTTTTCTTCGTGTGCTTGGCTCCTTTAGTGGCAACGAGGGTGGGATGCTGAAGACGTGGACCAACCCTGGTGGTGTGTGGTATTAGCTAGGTTTTTTTTCGGAAGAAAAAATGTGGATGATTAATTTTGTGTTTACTTGGACAAGGATATATATATTTTTTTTTTAGTTCCTTCCTCTTCTCTTCGCCTCTGATGTTGCGAGCACGAAGACTGCGACCTATATTGCCTGAGGTTTTGTGTCACTGGTGAAAGGACTTTTGGAATCTGATCGTGGAGAACAGCAATATATACATAATTAGTGGAGTGCCACAGAGTGCAGCATTTCACCCCGATATATTTTACAGTAAGGGGCGGAGCGACATGTGCACAAACATTAATTAAGTGCCTGTGGTGTGGTGAAGCCGTTTAATGGCAGCCCTCGCGTGTTTTTCTCACGCTCCGGGCCGGCCGTGTTGCTTACCTTGAACATTCTCGGAGGCTGACGTCTGCACAGTTCGCCGTATTCTTAAGACTCGTGCTGACGTCGGTGCACATTGCTCGTGCAGGTGTCTTGGGAGGAAGCATCAGCAGCGTAAGCAGCGTAGCAACGGCTGAACAAGGGGAAATCACCCACGGAAAAAAGCCTATGCCGGTTTGGATTCCCAAAAGGTTGTAAATTGAGCTGTGGATACGCCGATAGCGTGCTGTAAGTACAGCGTGTTAAGCAGAACTGCAGCGTGCTGTAAGCACAGCGTCTTAAGAAGTTCTGCCCGCACGGAGAGTAGTCAGAGCGGGTTTCTGGTACCGTTGCACGTACATTTGGAGGGCATGTGGAGGCGGCGATAGTGAAATGGAACTTGAAGACTCGTGAATCACTTAGTGAAGGCTATCTGGTGTATTTACAGATGATGATTGGAAAGTTCCTGAAGTTGATCTCCTGCAAGTCGGTTTGGCGACCACAGTGACTACTTTTTTTTGTGGTGACTACTTTTTTTATGTCAGTTTGTTGTTTTGAGTTTAATGTCATTTGTGTTGGTGGTTTTACGAAAAGATTGTGTTTTAGGTGGGAAGGGGAAGATGCAATCAATAGCACCCCCACCTACATTTTTGAGTGTACCTGGTGAACCGAGCATGTCTTGGGAAGACTGGAGAGATACGTTAGAGACTTATTTGGAAGCGTTGGGGGGGGGGGGGGGGGGGGGGGGGGGCATTTTCACAGCTAAGAGAAAGCTTGCCCTATTAAAACACAATTTGGGTGTGGAAGGTAGGAAAATATTGAAAACATTACCCGCCGCAAATTTGTTAGCCAATGATGAGAGGGGCTCTGACGAGGAGGGGAACGGTGATCAAGACGATATTTATACTAGGGCTTTAGGAGAGTTAGAGGAACATTTTAGTCAAAAGTTGAATATTGTCGTAGAGTGTCACAGATTATTTTCTAGAGTCCAGGCTGCTCATGAATCTGTGGATCAATTTATGAGTGCATTACGCACATTAGCAAATACATGCAAATTTAGAGATTTGCATGAAGAGATTACTAGGGATCAGTTAATAAATCGTACGAGATGTTTGAAGATACAAGAAAAGTTGTTGAACTTAAAAAAATCCATCTTTGGATGAAGCAATAGTGGCTGCGAAACGTGTGGAGAGCACGTCAAAATATGTTAAAGAATTAGGTAGGAACGAAGCTGATGATGCGTTGGTACAGGCTGTGAGCTCTGTAAAAATTGGTAAGAATACAGGCAGGATGTAGGATATGAAGAAATGTTATAAGTGTGGAAGTATAAAACATTTAGCATCTTCAACAAATTGTCCTGCAAGAGATGCTAGATGTTTCAGGTGTGATAAGAAGGGGCATTACTCGATGGTGTGTAATCAGGGGAAAGCTACATATAAAAGAAGAAGTGTACATTTTCTACGTGATGGTGCCCAGGTTGGTATGGAAGCGTGTAGTTCCAGTGATGAAGACGAAAAGGGTGACAATATTGAGATATTGATGCTTAACGTTATGTCCATGAATGAGCAAATGGATGTTTCTGTGTTGGAACAGGGCAAGTACAAACCTCCGAAGTGCGAGGTTAGCATAAATGGTGTGGTGATACATATGTGGGCTGACTCAAGTTCACCGTATACTCTCATTGACAAGGCAACATGGATGAGAGTGGGAGGTGGCGAATTGACTAGTGCAGAGGTAGATTTGGTAAGCTCTGGGGGAAATAAAATTCCTGTTATAGGATATTTCCAAGGAAAACTGGTGTTTAATCATAGGCAGATGGATTGCAACGTATATGTGGTGGAAAGTGGATGGTGTTTATTGGGCTGAAATGAGCAAAAAGCGCTGAAGGTGGTGTTGGATCCGAACAGTGAAGAACAAGTTCTATCTGTTGCACGAGAGGGTATGGAGAAGTGGAGAATGACGTTTCCAAATCTTTTTAGCCGTAAGTTGGGTTGTTTGAAGAAATTCCAACATCGAATTGTGTTGAAAGATGGGGCAATTCCAAGCGTACATAAAGTGAGAAATGTGCCGGTTGTATTAAGATATGCACTAAAAAATGAGTTATCTAGATCGTTGGAGTTAGGTGTGATTGAAAGGATTGAGGCGTCAGAGTGGTTGAGTCCAGTTGTTTTGGCTCGTAAACCTAATGGCATGATTAGAATCTGTGCAGACTTGAGGGACTTAAATGGCAATATTTGGGTAGACAGACACCCGATTCTAAATATAAACAATCTAGTGAGTGAAATTCAAGGGGGTGAGGTGTATTCAACCTTGGATTTATCTAATGTGTACCATCAGATCATGTTGCATCCTGAGTCCCGGCATCTCACATCATTCATTACACCTGAGGGAGCCTTTAGGTTTGTACGCATGCCGTTCGGACTTGCGTCCGCTTCAGCAGTTTTTCAGAGAATTATGCTGAATTTGCTGGGTGGTATGAAAGGTGTCAGATTTTTTCAGGACGATCTACTGGTGTGGGTGGAAGATATGAGTATGCATGATCGTGTGCTAGAGAAGGTGTGTCGTATTCTGGAGAATGCAGGTTTGACGGTTGAGCCTGACAAATGCAAGTTTGCTTGTCAGAGCGTTGAGTACCTGGGCCACACCATTTCGGGGAAGGGTATTAGACCTAATGTTAGTTTGATGGAAGCAATCGAACGTGCACCCAGTCCCGCAAACAAAGATCAATTGAGGTCATTTCTTGGGCTGGCGGAATATTACGGCAAGTTTGTGAGAAATTTTGCCGATATAGCACAACCACCGCGATCGTTGATGAAGAAAAATCAGAAGTACGTCTGGTCTGAGGAGTGTCAACAAGCATTCGATAAATTGAAGAGAACTATTATTGATGCCGTTGAGTTAAATCCTTTTCTGACATACTACCACACAATATTAGCAACTGATGCGAGTATGTATGGATTAGGAGCAGTGTTAATGCAAGTTCACAATGGAAGAGAACGCGTGGTAGCTTTTGCTTCACGTACATTGAGGGGTGCTGATACAACTTACTCTGCTGTGGAAAAAGAAGCTCTTGCCTGGTGATGGGGTATTCAGTATTTTCAAAAATTATGTGTGGGGAAGAAAATTTGAATTACGCACGGATCATAAACCGCTAGTGGACATTTTTACCACTTCGGGGGCGAGTTGTGCATTTTCAAGGATTGCGAAGTGGTTGTATAGCTTACAGGAATATATACGTTTACAGTCAAATATGTGCCTGGTGTGGTGAATGTAAACGCTGATTGTCTTTCGAGGCTGCCGTTAGAAGGGTTGCGGCTGATGTACAGGATATGAAGACGAAGGCTATCAGTGAAGATGTTTGGAAAGCGGCTGTGTTAGAAGATTTGAAATTACATGCAGTCGAAAGAAATTTGCATAGACGTTAGTCTGAATTGGGTGAAGAAGCTAATTTGATAATGAATTTAAAAAATGTGTGGTCTGAGCTGTCAGTGCAAAATGGTTTGGTCAGAAGAGGTGACAAGTTGATCGTACCACATGGGTGTTAAAAATGTTACACAATTGACATGGAGGTATGTGAGGCATGAAGAGGAAGGCCAGGGAGGATTTCTGGTGGCCAGGTATGGACAAGGATGTTGAGAGGTTTGTCAGAAATTGTGTAAGTTGTGCTTGTAGCGACAAAATGCATATATGTGAGCAAACACCTGTCGTTCCAGTACCATTTCCTGTCAAACCATGGCAAAAAGTGGGAATGGATGTGTGTGGGCCGTTTGAGTTTGGAGATGGTGGAAAAGAAATTGCAATAGTAAAGATGGATTATCACTCTAAGTAGCCAGAGGTCAGTATGGTGAGAGAAACAAAAACTGATGCGGTAACTGAATTTTGTGAAGAAATTAAAAAAAAGGGAGGGTTGTCCCAAAGAGGTTGTAACCGACAATGACACGCAGTTTTACATGATTTCAAGAACTATTTGGCACAATGTGGTGTGAAGCATGTAAAGGCTGCTGTGGCTCATCCAAGAGAAAATGGGTTGGTTGAGAGATTCAACAGGGTTTTGTGTGACAATTTACAACTGTCACTTCGGAATGGCTTAAACTGGAGGACTGTGGTGAAAAACATGTTGTGGAATTATCGGACTACTCCACATTCAATGACTTTAGAAACCCCGTTTGTGTTGTTGAAAGGCAGGAAGCCTTGTACCAAAGCGGTTCCTGGTTGGAGGGTAGAGCGGGTAAGAAGCGACTTTCTGTAAGAAACTTGTTGTCACGTGTGGAAAAGAATCAAGAGAAGTATGATGAGAGGAAATTGGCAAAGCTGAGAGTGTGTGGAGTCGCAGTTGGTGACTGGGTGCGAACTAGATTATGGCAGGGCACAAGGAAGGGTTTGTCGAAATGGTCAGTACCTAAACAAGTGGTCAAGATGAAGAATTATAGTGTGGTATTAGGTGATGGTAAAAGGTGGCACATGGCTGATCTGGTTAAGTGTGGTGATAAAGAAGTGGAGGAGTGGCAGAAGCTTGTGCAGGAATGCAGTGGTGATGAGATCGCAAAGAGTGACTAGGAAACCTGTGTATATGAAGGATTACTATACAAAGTAGTTGTGGGGGGAAGTTTACTTGTCTAACTTGGTAGTGTTCGGAGGATTTAAAAAATAAATGTTTAGAATATATTGTTGTGTGTCTGTTGAAAAAAAAGTCTTATTCTTGTTATTAATGTTCTGTACATAGTTTTGTGATTGTAAGGGGGGAAGATATGTTGTATTATAGTTGTGTTTAGTTCGCATCTACTGCCTAGCAACTAGGGTGGAATGTTGATGTAGATTGTTAGGCGGACTGAGTTGCTCCGGAGATCTGCCAGGGTTGAATCTTGTTCCTGATTAAATAAGAAGGAAGAACACCACTTTTCTTTGTGTACTTGGCTCCTTTATATTTACTGGGGTCGTGGATGTCAATTGGTCATCAAACGCGTCATACCACCTCTTACCCAACCAGAGCCCCAGCATAACACCCTGGCCGAAAAACCTCCTCTAGCAGTTACAAGTCAAGGTGCTTGCCAGTGGTCAGTCGAGATTAATTTCTGTGCCGACCTCTGGTGGCTCCTGCAGACGGGGCCAGGTTGGATCACAGAGTGACGCAGCGGGCCTTACTGCTCATGCGCTTTGCACATTCTCTGTCTAACCACTGCCAGCATGTCTGAGGTCATGCAGTATATTTGAGGATGTTGGGTTCCAGTCATAGGCCCCAAGCCCCGTTTTTGTCAATCCAATTATTTCCCTGGAGGGATAGTGGAGTATTATGAATCTGCATAGCCTCCTCAATGCTGTTACAGGATTTAAGTTTGTCGATGGGGCGGGATTTTTGGAAGTCTCTGTCAGCATTATGGGCTTGGGCAGAGGACCCACTTAGTCAAGCGGCCATCTTGGCTTGCAGCACTCTGGCACCCCTTTGCACCTATAATTTTGGAAAACATACAAAGAATGAGTACCTCAAATATATGATTACTATCACTTCTCTCTATAATTCGAATAACGTATTGATGCTTCATCCCTATAGTCTCTCTTTGGACGATGAGTTATAGTTTTTACTAGACATTTGTAAAAATGCAACTTCACCAACAATATTAATATTCTCTTTTGCTATAGTCTTGGTAATTCATATGTTCATGCTATGTCTATAATACTTTATACTTGACATTCATGCATAACTTGACCAAAACAGCCCAGTCTAAGAATCCGTCCTATTCCAACACGATATCATTAGTAAATGTAACAGTCCACAGTCCTAGAAAAGTATACATAAACGTTTAAGGTATAGTTCAAAGTTCTTACTGACTGACTGACTGACTTACATGACTTTCTGAACACTTCTCTGTATTACCAATATCGTTCAAAACAAATCAATATGTAATCAATGGATAATGGCAAGGAAATCCAAGATCTACTGCATAGCAAGGTCATGGCTGTAGCTACTCGGCATCACAATTGCCTAGCAGTCGGAACTCTTTTGCGGGTGTGTAGCTTCAGCCCAGACAGTGACAATACTACACGAAGACTGACAGTCTTTCCTTGCCAGAAAGAAAGTCAGCTCCAGCGACATTAAAGTATTGTTCCTATGCACTCGATCTGAACAAAGCGATAAGAAATGCCTTCGCCACTGCTTTCTGACAGGACAAGAGTGTTTTTCCGTCCGCACTGAGGGAGGAGAGCTTGAAGTGCTGCTACTAATAATTCGTCTCTAAGATGAGCTGGAGAATTGAAACGTTGCCTTTTGAACTCAAATGGCAGCGGGAATTGGTCTTATTGCCCACATGCTGTAAAGCATTACCTGCTGTTAACTTACCTTCGCTTCATTATTGGCCTTCGGCATAACCCATAACTGGAGAAAGGGTAAGGAAGATGAGTATCGCCCTCTGCCCTGATTGACGCTCCGAGTACTGCGTTATAAGTCTTAACTAATGTACACTAATGTGTGTAGACGCACTTTTAGAGGCACACACACATCGATTAGGCAATCTGATTTATGCTTTAGTCACTCTCAATATATATAACAAACAAATGTAGCCGATATTTTGTGTTAGAACGCTTTTAACTTTTCAAATGAGTGTACTCAAATTCATAACTGAAATGAGACACATTTGAATATTGAGTCTCTTGTTTTCAATTCAACGCATATCTAAAGCTAGTAGCTGAGGAATAATTAAGACGATTTTCTAATCTATGTTAGTTTGGCCACGTTTTACGTTCCATTTTGTTTAATATTCTATATTTAGAATAGATGTCTCACACTGGCACACAATGATATTTAAGCCCTGAATGGCCTTTCAATACCAACAGGAGGCCAGCATTTCGGGTAGTTCAGAGCATTATGTACCCAGAAGCTCTATGTAATCCGCTCAGAGTAAAGCTGATAACAAGCAATTCCTGAAAGTTGATTATTTGACTGAATAAATCCAACGAAAATGTAAGTAACAAACATGCACGAAACAAATGAGAAAGACAGGCATGATATAAAAACTGTATGGCGCTCGGACTGTCCCCTGCTGTACTAAAATAACTATTACCAAAATATACAAATAGCAGTGGCATTCAAAATATATGCAGATTGTTGTGCTGGTGATTCCCGGCACCGCACGCTGCACAGAACACGCAGTGCACCGGTTTGCTATTAATTGCTGCGCAGCTACGGATGGAGCCGTCTCTGCCTTCGTGTCTTCCCCGGCTCCGTCGTGTCACTGGCAGCCCTTTATTTCTATTGGCTCAAGTGAGCCAGGGCTCAACCAATGCAAGTACACCAGTAGGGGTTGCCGTGGCAACACCCCTACAACATTTAAACTTTTGGTAGTGCCCGCGTTCCCGTTAGTACACGGGCGCGACACTACATCCCTCCCAAAATTTCACAACAAATAAATGAAACATAACACCATCATGATAAAACACTATCAATGAACGACTTAGCGCCATCGATTTATAGTAGGAAGTCACGCAGCATCGTAGAGGGTGCAGGATTGCTTCTCAGGTGGTATCTCGACCAGAGATCTCTTCCATCTCGTGAACCGGGGTCTCTGGGGTTAGTGTCAGAGTCATTGTCTGGTCTTTCACAGACACGTTCCATGTTGTCAGGAGCAGGATTACTCAACCGGTGCTCTAGTTCTTCATCCTCTTCAGCCCCATCTATTTCTGTTGTTAAGGGAACATGTCCTGGACTGGCACTGGGGACTTCTGATGGAGCATGGAATCTCTTAAACCATGACACATTCCGCGCAACTTGTTCAGGGCCTCTCTTTGCCACAATCATTGATCCTTGATGGCTGGTAACTATCCACGGCTTGTCTTCAAACGGGAGACGAAACTTGCTTCCGGGGAATCGGTCCTTTATGAGCACGGAGTCTCCTTCTTGTATATCCGAATGACGCGCTCTCCTACACCTGCTTGTTCCATCATTGGAGGTTTTCCTCTTGGCATACTCTTTTCTTTCATCTATTGGACTGAGATTCCAGGACTCATGATGGGGTATGACATCCGTCACTATTCGCCCCATCGATAGATGACCAAGAGCTACTCCAGTGGTAGAGTGTGGCGTCAAACGGTAATCACGGAGAAAAGAGTAAATAGCTCTCTCTATTGCTTCATTCTTAGCCATTGCAATCCGAACCACTTTATTTAGTGTCATCATAAATCTTTCTACTTCCCCATTGGCTTGAGGCCAGCGAGGAGTTATCTTTCTGTGCTTAATGTCCAGGGACGTAGGTATTCTCCGAATTCACTCCCACAAAACGGTGGCCCATTGTCAGTCTTGACCTCTTGTACTAGCCCATGAGATGCAAACATTTTTTCCATCTTTGATATGATTTCGGATGCTGTCAAGGTCCGGACTATTTCTACCTCGGGGTACCGAGAGTAGTCATCAATCATGACCATCAGATGATCTCCATTAGGCAGGCTCCCAAAGTCAAGGCTCGTTGACACCCACGGTTTATGGGGTCGTTCCTCAGTCTCAATAGGGACTGGGGTGTTGGCAGTTCCAGTCGTTTGGCACCAATGGCATGACCGTATTAACTCCTCTACCCTTTCATCCATCTGTGGGAACCACACCTTTGTCCTCAATCTGTTCTTCGTCTTCACCATCCCTTGGTGGCCAGCGTGTGCTAGCTGAACGACTCTACTCGTGAGGCTGGATGGGATCACGAGCCTGTGATCTCGGAGGAGACATCCGTCTACACTGACAGTTAGTTCTTGCCTCACCCGGTGTAGTCCTTCCATAACCATCCTCGACTCCGGTGTTTTTGGATCCTGTGCTATCATTTGTTTTTGCTAGTTTTGATACTCTGGGCACTTGACTGCTGCTAGCCAGTGCTAGAGTGCAAGTGCTCTCTGTCTAAATGATATCGGTAATTGGGTTATTTGATTTACTAGTAAGTCTCTAGTAAAGTTCACTAGAGGTGCCCAGGGCCTGTAAATCAAATGGTACTAGCGCCTGCAGCACTGATTGTGCCAACCACATGAGTAGCCCTGTAAACATGTCTCAGACCTGCCACTGCAGTGTCTGTGTGTGCAGTTTTGCACTGCCAATTCAACCTGGCAAGTGTACCTACTTGCCAGGCCCAAACGTTCCCTTTTACTACATGTAAGTCATCCCTAAGGTAGGCCCTAGGTAGACCCATGGGCAGGGTGCAGTATATTTAAAAGGCAAAACATGTACTGGTGTGTTTAAATGCCCAGATAGTGAAATACTGCCAAATTCGTTTTTCACTATTGCAAGGCCTATCTCTCCCATAGGTTAACATGGGGTTTGCCTTTAAATGTCTTTGAAGTGCACTTTTCCATTGTGAGCAGATAAAGAAGGGAGTTTGGGGTCTCTGAATTCAGAATGTAAAAATACATGTTTTGGTAAAGTTGGTTTTCAGATTGTCTGTTTGAAATTACCACTTTTGGAAAGTGGGCATTTTTTTGCATAACCACTCTGTCTCTGCTTGGCTGCTGGACCCATGGCAGGGTCAGACTGACAGTTGGGCAGTTTGTGAATTGACTCTGGACAGTGACACAAAGCGTGCTGAGGTGTGTCCTGCATTTCCTGATGAGTCTTCCTGGACTAGAGTGTGAGGGTGCAGCTGTCACCTGCACTTGAAAGGGCTGTGCCTGTCCTCTCACAATACAGTCACCAACACCCTAGTGTGTGTCTGGGGCAGGGCAAGGAAGAGGCAGGGTCTTGTGCACTACAAAGATTTTCCTTTGAAGTTTGCCTACTTCAAAGGCAGAAATGAGTATAAGTATTGGACGGCTGACCCCGCAATTTTAGGTTAGTTCTGGATCAAGAGGAACCTATGCCAAGGAGAAGAGCTTGATGCTTGAGGAGGACCTGCCACACTACCTGCTGCTTTGTTGTGCTGGCCTGCTGCTGCTGTGTCTGCCTGAAGAGGGAAAGGACTGGACTTTGCTTTCTGAAATCTTGCTTGTGAAGTTTCTCCAAGGGCTTGGACTGAGCTTGGCCCCTGTTCTAAAGTCTCAGGGCCATCCGAGACTTCATCTGCCAACACTTAGGCTTTCTTTTGATGAGATCCCTACCCTGCCAAGTGGTGCCGCATCCAGTCCCTGGGCCCTTGAAGGGAGGATCTGGTTAACCCACGGTGAAAACCCATGCACCGGAGGCGAGCAGCAGAAAAATCAACGCAGCGCCTGCACATCGGCTGGTGAAATCGCCGCATTACTAGCTCATAGTGGATTCATCACTGCTGTGTCCGGATTTTCCACACATCGTCCCCATTTCTAACAGAGATCAATTCTGATTTAGCAAACCTAGCTATGTTCAAGTCGGTTGGTTCCCAAAATCACCATTTGGAGTTGGTCGTATTTGACCCAACTCATTAATATTCACTGAGGTAATAAAAGCTAAAGTGTTTTATCTAGTTTACGTAGAAGTACTTGCACTGGGAGATGGTGCCCTGTGGTAGTGTTTCCAGTGCCAGATCTTCTCATTTAGAGTAGATGTGTGTGTGCTTTTATTCTTTATATGGCTGAATAAACATAAATGGTCCTTCTATCCCCTTTAATTTAGAACACAAGACACATTTTCAGCAAAGTGTCAGAAGCTAAGTCTAGCCTTGATAAAGCTTTAGTTGTCTGGACAGCTCATGAAATAAAGAAACATGTCCATACAAAATACATACATAGTGGGGCTTCTGGTCAACGGTCTTTACCCATTGGTCTGTTCACCACTGTGCTTCTACCCACCACAGCACATAACATATGGCAATGGACCAGTACACTTCAGGCGTTGGCTCTCTAGCACTGTGGGAGAAGACATTTTTCCTGGTCACACGTATACATCTACTTAAAAAGAAGTGTACTTCAGTTCCACGGTTGGTGGGCCAATACTTGCAGTGCTAGTTTTTACATTTTCTTTAAATTTTTCATAATAAGCATATGGTTGCCGGCAGAGGGACCACAAGAGCTCCCGCCATGCTTTGTGGTTGAATCTCGTGGCCGTGCTTCAACTCCCCAGCACTTAAATAACCGTGCGAGGCAGCAGGACGCAGCAGAGGACAACAGGTGCAAAGTGTGAGGTTTCACAGCTGGCGAGGCGTTTCATACCGGCAACAGGCTTTGGGGTCCCTTGCTATGCAAAGCGTACCTTGGCAGCAAAAACACTATTTTGTGCTTGGATTGAATATATTGATCATTGAACTTAATTAAATAATGTTTTGGGCACAAACGTTATTAATAATCATAAATCAGTTGTGCATAGTTGATAAGGGTGCTGAAGCAGCCTGAGGAGGCCACTCTTAGGCGGAGAGGATGGAGAGGTTCTGCAGAAGCTTTCCATACAGATATATGTGCAGCTTGCAGCCCTCTTGTGAGTACTCTGGCATGCCCCATTCTACGTCGCAACGAAACCCGTAGCTTTACAAATGAAGCGATCTCTGTGTCGAATACAAATTTCTTGTTGAAAGCAATTGAATATTTTGAGAATAATAAGGTCAGAGTCGCTATTATTATGCTTGATGCAGAGAAGTCTTATTTGCAATCTTACGCAGGTTATATTTTCTCCTGAAGCTGATTCAACCTTTACAAAATGTATATCATAAGGTGGAAGCTAAAGTCATAATTAATTTGCATATGGTGGGCACCGTGTTAGTTAGCCGAGTGACTCGCCAGGGATGTCCTCTATTTCCCCTTGCTATTTGCACTATTTATCGAACGATTAGCCGCTGCATTCGCATTGTGCCAGGATCATCAGATAGAGGCGCTTTTGCAAGGTGCATCTAAAATTAAACTCTTCACAGACAATATGATTGTGTACTTAGCTGCTGACAAGCATATCGCTCGAGCATTCTCCAAAATCAAAATATTTACAGAGATTGTTGGGTATAGAATTAATCTAACTAAATCCGAAGCCTTCTTGTTCAATTGTTCCGAAGTGGCTCTCCCTACGGATATGCACTCTAATTTAAAAAAATCTCACCCTGTTAGATACTTGTGTATACTTCTATCTTATCAGTTCTCTGACGTATACCAACTGAACTGTTTCCCCATCCTGAAAAAGGCCCAAACTCTATTGCAACAGTGCCACTCATTTCCTCTAACGATTATTGGGCGTATAGCAGTAATAAAAATGATTTTTCATTTATTTTCCCTTTTCGGACGTTATTATCAAGGTTCCCGATTTTTTTTAGGGAAGTCGATTAGATGTTGCGCTATTTTGTTTGGTCGGGCAAAAAACCCCTACGAAACTGGCAACTCTTTAGTTAAATGTCGAGGATGGGGGCTGGCATTGCTACATTTTCAAAAATATTATGAGGCCGCTTATTTAGATTGGGTGTTCAGGGCTGTAACATCCCGGAATTTGTGTAACAATTTCTACCTTAATCAAATATTTCAGGAATATGGTGTTCGGGTTTCCCATTTTTTAAAAATGTTTGAGGCTTCCCAAGCAAACCAGATGCAAGTTTCCTCATGCAGTTGCTGTTAGATATACTCAACTCAAAGAAGCGTTTCGGGATTCCCACTTTCACCTCTCTAGGCCATTAAGCCATTGTGAGGTTTTGGGTTTGGAGGGCAGTAAGGGAAAGATCAGAGATTGGGAAAGCATAGGTATCTTTCGGTTTAATCATTTTGTACTGTCTGGGACTTTTAAACCATGGGACCAGTTCATATCAGGCAACCCAGTGACCCCTTCCATACTTTCTTTTACTCCTATCTTCACATTTTTATTTCTGAAGATCAATCCAGCCAGCAGTTGATGCACTAGCTTCTACGATTACTCAAGCATATTATATAATGGGGTTATTAGAAGTAGTATTGTATAGCGCTCTGAAAACTGTCTACAAGCATTGTCCCTGGTGCTTTGGTGAGGATCTACTGGGTGTAAGATTGATTTGCATCTTTAGGATCAGTATGATTTATGGGCACATAAAGCTATTAGGGGGGCTAATTATAAGAGAATGGCCTTTTTTTCCAAACGGATGCTGTATTACACACCAGTGCAACTAAATACAATGATCCCAGAGGTCTGCTTTAGATATAGGTATTGTACAGGGGAAGGCCATGAAGGACTTACTTGCACTGTTTTAGTTCCCTTTTGTAGGGAAGTTTTTCAGTGGCTTAGCGTCAAACTGCAGGTCTCCATAGCTCCCGATGCCGTGGGAGTACTTTTCAGAATCCGTTCTCAGACAGATCTTTCAATACGGCAAAGGCAGCTGTTTTTTATTGCCTCCTTAATAGCGAAATTGTTAATTTTACAAAAATAGAAAACTGCTGAAGTTCCATCATATGAACTATGGTTGCAAAAAATGCAACAAGTTAAATTTAAGGAAAAATGATATTCACAAAGAGTGGGGACGCTATCAAAGTATCAAAAAATTTGAGGAGATGGGGTTGAATTGATGAAGCTTTGTGAAGCTTAGTGGATGGTATGGGAATCATTCAGATGTTCAGTATAAGAGTGTGGAGCCTGTGTTTATGTCTTTGTTCTACCAGTTATGAATTATTGTATTATGTATACTTTCTACCTATGCTTGAAAATTATAAATAAAATATTTTTTTTAAAGCATGTGGTTACCATATTTAGCCAGCATGATGTTTTTTCCTTTTTGTCGCCTATGCTAGCAATAAAATGAAAATAAAATAAATAATAAAAACCAGAACCTCAACCTTACCAAGGCCATAATTACTAGCTTTGTCAATGTGTATTTTAAAAGACAACTGTGTCATAATTTGTACACAGGGTGGAATAAGGTGAACGAGCCATGCACACATAAGCATTTTTCATTGTTCTGAAGTGCCTGCTGCTGAATGCTTGCTTAGTAGTGATTATGGATAGGGGGCTCCGGATGTGACGGAACGGATGAGTTACAATTACAGGTATAGTAGGGTGTTGGGCTTTTCATTTTGGAGATGAGTGGAAGCATTTTGACTGGATTATTCTTTAAAGGTTTTAGTTCATGTGGAGGCTGTTTCAGAATTTTGTGTGACAGTGTATGGTACAATAGAGAACAGCAAAGCCTATCCATCATAGCACACACTGAAATTTCAGTAATCTTACCCCCATGAGTGTATCTCCAGGCCTTCTACCAACATACCACAATTGTGTTAAGGCTATAAGAGGATGTTACTTACCTTCGGTAACGTTTTTTTCTGGTGGATACATTAGCTACCTGTGGATTCCACACCTAATGGATGCTCCCCATGCGCAGCATTCGACGGAAACTTCTCTCTCTAGCTCTGCATGTCGGCGAGGACGTCACAATTGCCCGACTCCACGCGGCTCCGTGTGACGTCATCATGGCAATAAGAGGTCCTCGCCGCCATGCTGACGTCAGTTCACGCCATTTTTTACATGCCTTTGAAACATATAAAGAACATCGACAATCTACACCCATTAAGATTAACAAGAATAAACTTTATAGAAAATCTTCATCTAAAAATCTTTACACAATTCTTTAAAAAAGGGCACATACCAACATGAATGGTTTGCAAACTTGAAAATAACTTGAATAAGAACTATAAACATATATACATATGTAGAAACATTGAAACCAAAGCACTGAAGTGCACACCCAAGGTGATCCTGGTATGACCAGACAGACAATGGGGAGGCGGGAGGGACCGTGAGGAATCCACAGGTAGCTAATGTATCCACCAGAAAAAACGTTACCGAAGGTAAGTAACTTGTTCTTCTGATGGATACAACTACTTGTGTATTCCTCACCTAATGAATAGAGTCCCAAAGCAGTATCACCTCGGAGGAGGGTGTCCGTCTGGTCAAACCAGGAAATCCTGCAGCACTGACTGCGCAAAATGGCCATACCTCCGCACCTCTGCATTCCAACAATAATGCTTCACAAAGGTGTGGAGGGAAGACCAAGTCGCAGCCTTGCAGATGTCCACCATCGGAACACCCCTGGCCAAAGCCGATGAGGTTGACTTGGCCCTGGTGGAATGAGCCCTGATCCCCCCAGGTGGATCCTTCCTTGCCAATGAGTAACATATTTTAATAGAAAGAACGACCCACCTGGGGAGCCTTCTCTTGTGGATGGCCTTCCCCTCCCTCTTCCCCACGTATCCGATAAAGAGTTGTTCATCCAACCGGAACTCTCTCGCCCTGTTGACATAAAAACTAAGAGCCCTCTTAGGGTCCAGACGATGGAGTCTTTCCTCCTCTTCAGATGGATGTGGAGGAGGGTAGAACGTCGAGAGAGTTATTGATTGTCCCAAGTGAAATGGAGACACCACCTTGGGGAGGAAAGCCACCCTGGTCCTCAAAACCACCTTGTCCTTATAAAAAGTGGTGAAAGGCGGGTGAGCAGAAAGAGCCTGCAGTTCGCTAACACGTCTAGCCAACGTAATGGCCACCAAAAACACAGTCTTGAAAAACAAATATCTTAACGGGCAGGAATGAAGTGGCTCAAAGGGGAACCCATCAAAAAAGTCAACACCAAATTCAAGTCCCACTGCGGCATAATAAAAGGCCTGGGAGGAAATTTATTAGTAAGCCCCTTCAAAAATCGAACAACCAAAGGAGATTTGAATAGAGAGGGCTGATCTGGAAGACATAAAAGGGCCGAAAGATAGCCCTTAACCGTGGCCATAGCACAACCACGCTGAGCCAATGACAATGCAAACAATAAAATATCAGAAAGATGGGCATTTAAGGGATCAATTTTCTTCTCTCCACACCAACGAACAAAATTAGCCCACCTACTTGCATAGACCGACTTGGTGGAGTGTCGCCTGGCCGATAAAAAAACGTCCACCACCTCCGGTGGCAGAGAAAAGGAACTCAGGTTGCCCCATTCAATCTCCAGGCATGAAGGTGCAGGCTCTGGAGGTGGGGGTGTAGAACCTGCCCCTGCGACTGCGAGAGGAGGTCTGCCCTGAGAGGGAGACGGAGCGGCGGGTACAGTGAGAGTCGGAGAAGGTCTGCATACCACACCCTTCGTGGCCAATCCGGAGCTATCAGAATGACTTGGGCCCGGTCTTGGCGAATCTTCCTCAAAACCCGAGGAATCAAGGGTATGGGAGGAAACGCGTAAAGCAACTGGTCGCACCAGGACATCTGAAACGCGTCCCCCAATGCTCCTTGCATCGGATACCGAAGGCTGCAGAACGACAGACAATGCGCGTTCTCTCGAGTGGCAAAGAGGTCTATACGGGGAAAACCCCACATCCGAAAGATGTAAAGAACTACATCCGGATGCAGACGCCACTCATGGTCATCCGAGAAGAAGTGACTGAGTTTGTCCGCACGAACGTTTTGGACCCCGGTCAAATGGTTTGCCACTACACAAAGCCGATAGTCCCGAGCCCAGGACCAGAGTCGCAGAGCCTCTCTACAAAGAAGGTACGATCCTACACCCCGTGTTTGTTGATATACCACATCACGGTCGTGTTGTCTGTCAGAATCTGAACTGACTGAGCGCAAAGGGAAGGGAGGAAGGCCTTGAGGGCCAAACAAATCGCCCGCAGCACCAGCAGATTGATATGAAACCTCTGCTCTACTGGAGACCAATGACCCTTGATCTCCAGATCCTCCAGATGGGCTCCCCACCCTAAAGTGGAGGCATCTGTTATCACCGTGGCCAACGGAGTTGGCTGCGAGAACGGCTTCCCTTGAGAAAGGTTGCCTTCCACAGCCCACCATCGAAGATCCGCTGCAGTGTCTCTGGAGATCCTCATCGATTCCCCGAGATCTCCTCTGTGTTGAAACCACTGCTTGCGGAGGCACCACTGAAGAGCCCTCATATGCCAGGGTCACCAACAGAATGCAAGAAGCGAACAGACCAAGCAAACAAAGGACCTTGAGGACCGGAACTACCAATCCTTCTTGAAACATTGGAACCAACGCCTGAATGTCCCGTAACAGCTGTGGCGGAGGAAAGGCTCGATTCAATGTTGTGTCCAGTTCTGCCCCTATGAATAGGTGACGTTGAGAGGGCTCTAGGTGAGACTTGTGCACATTTATTGAAAAACCCAGACTGAACAACAACTGGGTTGTCAGTTGCAGATGATGCAACACAAGCCCAGGAGACTCGGCTTTGATCAACCAATCTTCCAGGTAAGGGAATACTGCTACTCCCTTCCTCCTGAGGTGTGCTGCAACAACCGCCATCACCTTCGTGAAGGCCCTTGGTGCGGAAGTAAGACCAAAAGGAAGGACCGCAAACTGATAGTGCTGCGATCCTACCACAAACCGGAGATACTTCCTGTGCGACTTGAGAATGGGAATGTGAAAATAAGCATCCTGCAAGTCGACCAACACCATCCAATCCTCCTTGTCCAACGCCAAAAGCACCTCTGATAGAGTCAGCATTTTGAATTTCTCCTGGTTGAGTAACCAATTCAAAATCCTCAGGTCCAAAATAGGCCTCAGACGACCATCCTTCTTGGGGATCAGGAAGTACCTGGAATAAACCCCCTGACCCCTTTCTTGCGCTGGAACCAACTCCACTGCACCCTTCAATAATAGGGAGAGAACCTCCTGTTGTAACAGCAGGAGATGATCTTCTGAACAAAAGGAAGGACGTGCAGGGAAGGGAGGAGGAATCTCCCGAAAGGGAAGGGCGTAAACCCTTCTCACCAAACTGATGACCCAAGAGTCTGTTGTTATGGACTCCCATATGGGAAGAAAAAGTGAAAGCCTCCCCCTACCGGAGAGGTATGAGAAACAATGGCAAGGGGACTAGGGCTGCTTTCCTTGAGGTAACCCCCCCAGAGGAAGAGGAAGAGGACGGGTGCTGCTGCTGGGTGGCACCTCTTGTGCGGACTCTACCCCGCCCCCTGAATGAGCGATAAGGGAGGCTGGAGGACTGCTGCCCCGGCTGCTGTGATCTCCCACGAAAGGAAGCACCTCTTCCAAAAACACGCAGCTGTCTAAAAGATCGAAATGGGGTAGAAGCAGCCTGCAGACCCAAAGATCTAGCTGTGGCCCTACATTCTTTAAAGCGCTCTAGTGCAGAGTCCGCCTTTGAACCAAACAGTTTTGCCCCATCGAAGGGCAGATCCAGCAACGTAGATTGGACGTCTGTCGAAAATCCGGCGTAACCACGCATGCCGTCTGGAGGCAACGGAAGTCCCCATGGCTCTTGCAATAGAGTCCGTGGTATCCAGCCCTGTATGAATAATCTGCGTAGCCGCCGCCTGAGCATCCGAAAGAAGACTACGCAAGTCCTGGGGCATGTCCGGAAGCACAGTCTTCGTTGCATCCATTATGGCATGGATATACCTGCCCAGAATACATGTTGCATTGGCAGATTTTAGAGCCATGCTGCAAGAAGAAAACACCTTCCTGGCCGATTGGTCCATCAGCTTAAATTCCCGGTCCGATGGTACTCCCGGAAACGAACCAGGGGCCGACCTCGAAGAGCAGGATGCTTGTACCACCAAGCTGTCTGGTGAAGGGTGTTTAGACAAAAACTCCGGGTCCCCAGGCACTGATCTATAACGCCTGGCCACCGACCTACTAACAGCCGAAGAGGAAACAGGCTTCTTCCAAACCTCTTCGATCGGATCCATCAGGGCTTCATCAAATGGTAGAAGAGGATCCGCCATGGCTGTAGCAGGATGTAGAACCTCAGTCAAAAGGTTGGTCTTCACCTGTGCTGTCGGTAAAGGAAGATCCAGAAATGCTGCGGCCTTCCTAATAACAGAGTGGTAAGAGGCTGCCTCCTCTGTATATTCACCAGGAGAGGCCAAGTCATACTCTGGAGAGGTATCAAGACCACTTGCTGTGTCCAACCCAGGGAAGTCACCCTGGGGATCAGTGATCTCCCCTTCTTCGAAGAATTGCTGCTGATATTCCCTCTCCTCTAAATGTCTAAGGGCCTTTCGACGTGACCTCAACTTGGCCTCGAGCCCCGGCATCGACATGGAGCGGAGCGACATCGGTGAACAGCGCCGGGAAGGCGTCATGACAGGTTCTCCCGATCCACCCAACGTCGCAGATGGATCCATCGGCGCCATGGTGAAGGCACCCGCATCCGATGCTGACATCCGCCCTCTCGGCTCCATCACCTCCGACACCGGCGTCGAAGGTCTCTCCCTCGACATCGAGGGCTGCACTGTCGGCACAGGGGCCTGACTCGAATCTCCAGCCAAACAAAATGGCATATACGGCGTCGGTTTATATGGAGCCGGAGCACTGAGATTGAAATCCGGGGGACCAGTGGGGCCAGCTGGCGCACCACCTCCTGGAGCCATATTTTGAAAAATCTGAAACATGGCATTAAGGAATGCCGCAGGATCTGTACCCAGAGCCAGGAATGAAGTATAAGCCTGTGGAGCCGGTGCCGGCGCTGGGCTGGACTCTTCAGGCTCAGGATGCACCGGCGAAGCCAGATGACTTTGAGGCTCCACGACTTCAAAAACTGACGGCGCCAGGGTCGTCTGCGGCGTCACAGGTTGAGGGGACACCGTCGGACTCACTTCCCAAGACTTGCGGCGCCGGGACGATGGAGACCTCGACGCCGGCCGACTTCTGGACCGACGTCGGGAGTCACGATGACGTCGCTTCTTATTGGAAGACTTTCCATAAGAGGACCGATGGTGCAGCTTCCTCTCCTTGTTGGACCTCGCCAAGAAAGACTTCGCCTTGCGTTCCTTCAATGCCTTAGGATTAATCTTTTGGCAGGATCTGCATTCTTGGAAGTCGTGATCGGAACTGAGGCACCAAAGACAATCGTTGTGCGGATCAGTCACAGACATGCGACCTCCACATTCCCTGCAGGGCTTGAAACCCGACTTTTTCGGAGCCGACATCCTGGAAATACAAAAAGTATCCCTTCCCAAGAGCTAACGATACAGGTAACAGAAAAGTAACCTTTATCGAAGGCACGGAAAAAAGGGAACTGACGTCAGCACGGCGGCGAGGACCTCTTATTGCCACGAGGAGTCGGGCAATTGTGACGTCCTCGCCGACGTGCAGAGCTAGAGAGAGAAGTTTCAGTCGAATGCTGCGCATGGGGAGAATTCATTAGGTGAGGAATCCACAGGTAGTTGTATCCATCAGAAATACCACTTGCATTACTTGTGTTGTTTGGGTACATCTACCAGCCTTGACAATCTCATTAATATTGCCACTTTGCTCAATAAGAAATTATCTGCAATTGAGGCTGATATTATGCAGCTTCAATTGCACCAACACCCTATCCAGGCTGTTACAGCTTATCATATCTTTGAACCAAAATGTAAAGGATGGAAAATAGAGGGCACCTCAGTAGTCCCTACCTACATCTTGTTTTTACCATGACAAAGCACAAAAATAATCCTGCCACTTTTTGACTTGATATTTTACAATCCTCTGCCCTTAAACATTCAGTTCGATGGCAGGCCTTAGCAAAATGAAACAAATCTGCACTATTCATTCTGTACACATCTTTATTTGGCTATAAGCCATAAGAAGATGCAGCAATAAAATAACAGTAATAAAATATGTACAAAAATATCAATAAAATCCCCTAAAAACAATAATACAATAAATCATTAGAAATCAATTGATCAAGTTGTAAATCAACAATCCTGGTTTGCTTGGATACATTTACTTAACCTAATTCAATAACCTCTAAGAGCTAGGTCCAATGTGTCAAATTTCTTCCACATGATAATAATTTGGATCTTAAAGTTGGAAACACAGATGGCATGTTAATAGGATTTAGGGAGCTTGTTGTAGTGCATGGATATAACTGTCTTAATTTCATCCTAGGGTATGGGATGCTAGCCCTAGATTAACAATTTTAAGCTGCCCCCGCTCTTGTTAACAATCACAATTGTTCATCAATTTTTCTAGTTCTAGTGTCAGCAAGAGTACTTTATGTCACTCCTCTATCTCCAGTACTAGACAGTATAAAATTGACTGCGTCCTTTAGGATATATTTAAGCAGAGAAGAGATTAAGCAACAATATGGCCTGGCCCAAAGAAAAAATAAGATCTAATTGAATTATGAGATTCAAGATGCTAAAACAAATTGAATTAATTAAAATCTATGCTCAATATTCTCAGCACTTAATATACAAAATTATCTATCTTAAATACATTTTACAACAATAGGATAGTGGTCTTATCTGTAGGTTACAATTAAAACTCCATAGCCTCCGATATTCTAGAGACTTAGGGCCTCTTTGTCTCTAATATATACAGTTGCTAATAGGAATCGGCTTATTCCAAATACTATATAAGCAGTGGTATCGGACCTCAAAATTCTTGCTGCTCCCTTGTACTTCTTTATTCCTAGATTAATACAAATTGGGCAGATTCACGTCCTTCTAGGCTTATCATAAGCTTTGCAAAACAATAGCACATTCTCGATAGTTTCAATACTCCTCATATTGCACAAGTTGCAAATTTAATTGTTTCTATTATTTCTCATCCGGTCCCATTTTACAGTATATGCCTTAATTTGCAGAATTTCGTACCGAAATTTCATGTAAAGTATTTTTGCACGCCTTGAATGTATTACATCTACCCATTCTTCAAAATTGGGTTTTGGTTTATTATTCAGAAAATGGGTGGTTAATCTGCCCAAATTCACATTTCGATTGAGGTTAGAAAGATAACACTTGTTTCAGGAGAACCTTTGAATGCACAGTAAGAGTATAAGGATTGTCCTAGAAGGATTGAAGTCCAAGTTTGAGAAACCAAAATCTCACATAGCGGAGCCAATGGAAAGATTCAGATCTATTTAAATCGGCTAGTTCCATTATTGCTTCTCTGTAGGGAGCCAAATCTGGTAGTATCCAAAGTCTGCACCAATAAAGCATAGGTCTTAATATTGCCAAATGATCAATTTGCTTTATATTCAGGTCTAGGAACATTGGGATCAGGGGTGTTGAGGCAGGTAACCCTGGTATACTTCTCACAAAGATGTTTTCTTGTAATATTAGTTGTTTCAGATTTGCTGATCCTCATAACTCTGCCCTGTAGAAAAGCATCAGCTTGTGCTTTGTATCTGTAAACCTCAAGCACAGGGGATACTTCTGCTGCCCTCGATTTTCGGTATTGGGTACTAATTGCTGTGGAATGATACACAAGGGATGTTTTTGCTTTATCCACAGGGGGAGTCCATGATAATTTAGAATCCAACATTATCCCTAGGTAGTTAAAATGTTTTACATGTACCAATGTTTGCCCATGGATCAAAATATACCTTCTAAGGAATCTGTGGGGTCTAACAATCAATAAATATTTTGTTTACATTGATTTCTAACCCCTTTTCCACACAAAACTCACTACATTTCTCTAGTAGGGACTGTAACCCCATAGGCATTTGAGACATTAAGATAGTATTGTCTGCAAAAAGGAGAACAGGGACACTATCCCGCTTAATCTCAGGGAATCGTGTACACGTTGTTTTAGGTGTAAAAGGAATAAAGATCAGTAAAGTGACAGACCCATGTAGCGGGACCTGCATGATGCTCAGTGCTAGATATCCCCTCTTTACTACCATCTGCAACTATCCTCCAAAAAGTTACTGTCTCTTTTTGCTTAGCTGCAGTAAGAAGGTCAGCCAAATTGTGATCCTCCCAACTTCTCTATGCCTTGGTCAAGATTTTCCTGTAGCTAGCCCTTGCATGTAATATTCCTATCGGATTTCTGGGCTTGGAATATCTTTTTCCCTTCTTTGCATTCAGATGTATACCAGGGGTTACATTTCCTAGTGGCGTTTTCTCCTTGACATGACTTTTGTTGTATCACTTTAGTAAAATGGGACCTCAGCGATGTAATCAAGGATTGATGTATGACAAGTATTGGTATTTAATTAGGCCTTGCACAGACATATGGGTTCAACAAGGTAGAAAATGGGGTATATATATTTGCCATAGCCTCCAAATTACTCATACTGAGGGCCATTTTTACTGATCTGCGATTGTTAATGAGAGAGGGTGTTATTTCAGTCCTATTCCTTCCTGGGCAGCTCAAATTTAAGTAAAATCCCTTCAATTCTATGCTTAGCAGGAAGTGATAACTTTTTCTTCTGTTGCCAATCTTAAATGTCGTTATCCTATCCCATGAGATTGTGCTATGTATAATATAATCGAGTCTTGAGCGTACCCTACCTCTTTCGAATGAATCCAGGTTAGAGTCCTCCTGTACTATCTGCCACTCCATGCCCTAAACCTGTGTTGTACAGTGAAACTCATAATTTTCAGGGCTGCAGCCGTGAAAGGAACTGTTTCTTCAGTGGTCAAAAGGGGAACACCTCTTGCTATATCTAGTGTAAGAGTGCCCTCACACACAGTAACTTTGCACCTAGCCTTCACTAACTGAAGGTTAGACATATAGGTGACTTATAAGTTACCTTGTGCAGTGAAAATGGCTGTGAAATAGTGTGTGCTCACTCAGACTGCAGTGGCAGTCCTGAAGGAGTGTTTGTATGAGCTCCTTATGGGTGGCAAAAGAAATGCTGCAGCCCGTAAGGATCTCCAATGTCCTGGGTAACTAGATACCATATACTAGGCACTTACAAGGGGGGGTCCAGTGTGCCAATCTGGATTGGAATATGGAGTCACTAGACTATAGTTACAAATTTGGAAACAGAAAGAGCATAAGCACTGGAGTTTCTAGTTAGCAGACCTCCAGTGACACAGTCAAGCATACTGACAACACAGTAAAACACACTGACATATGGGCCACCAACTATGAGCACTGGGGTCCTGACTACCAGGATCCCAGAGAGACAGTAAAAACATACTGACAAACAGGCCAAAAATGGGGGTAACCATGCTAGAAGAAAACCACCTTCCTACAGTTTGCAAGCCCTTTGTGTGGAGGTAGAACACAGCTTATTCATGTGTAAGAAGGGTTAAGCCCACCTTCACCCTCCCAGCCTGCCTTTGATGCCCCATCCAGGCTCTCTATTGTGGGTGGCTGTCTAGGAGGAATACGCAAAGCCTAACTGTCAACTACACTCAGTCATCTGACCCAGAGGCAGGCTACAGGGAATAAACGAACAAGGCAGAAAATTGGCAGCCTTCTAAGAGTGGCATTTACAAAACTGTAAGTTAAAATCAAACTCCACAATAAGTTAGTAAAGTTAGGATTTTTCATTCCAGTTCCGAAGACTCAAAACATTAACTGGTTACCTTTCTCCATTTGGAAATGAAAGCTTATTAAATGTAATAAGGTAACTCCAATGTAATCTTATGTGAGGGGTATGTCTTGGAGTAGTGAAAAATTAATTTAAAGTGATTTTCATTACCAGGAGATGTAAAACTTAAAAAATGCATGTCCAACTTTTTAAATACACTGTACCTTGCCCTCTGGGCTATCCAGGGTCTATCCCACCGGAGAGTTATCTGTATTAAAAAGGAAGGTTTGTCCTGTCAAAATGTTTATTTTTCGAGGTTGAAATGGCAGTTTTAAAATTGCGTACACCGGCAGCAATAGCAGACCTCGGACATGTTTAAAGGGCTTCTTGAGTGGTGGCACAATAAGTGCTGCAGGCTGGCTGGTGTCATTTAATTTACAAGCCCTGGAAACATATAGCACCACTTTACTAGGGACTTGTAAGTAAATTAAATGTGCCAGTTGGGGATAAGCCAATGTTACAATGTAATAAGGAGTGGGCACATGCGCTTTAGCACTAGTTAGCAGGGGTAAAGTGTGCAGAGTTTTAAGGCCAGCGAAAACGAGATCAGCAAAAATGGAGAAGAAAGGCAAAATGTTTGGGGAAAGACCACCCTAAGGTTGACAAGTCTAGCAATAGGATTTTGCCTTTGAGGTCACTCTCCATAATATTCTTGGAAACTGTCATCCCAGAACATCAAAGTTAGTAACATGTCATAGTTGCACAGGATACCACCATATAGCATACATTTTGCCTTTATTCTTTTCACTTTAATCAAACCATGTTGGGATATCAAAAGCTGTATTTGCAAAACCCAATATTACTTAAATGTGCCAAGAAGAAAACAGAGACAGGAGTATTGAAATATATCTTATTTACTCTAGGAATTGGGGAAATGGCTTATTGTAGTATGTGGAGTATTGTGGTCTCCTGCTTCATATGAATAACTGTTGGCTAACTGCCCAATTATAATATGGAAAAATCGTCTTATTAATGTTGAGATTGTGACCAGCAGGCAGGTGATCATTCATGCTTTAGTTAGATAGCGTTTAGATGATGCTATGGGATATCATTGTTGAGACCTCTTAAATTATTGCCTAGCCTATATACCTAAAGCTGTTCACTGTTAAATAGGAAGTGCTTGAAGTATTTCTGATTAGCAGATATATTTGGTTTATACGGCACCACCCATCTGAAATCATTCTGTGATTCTGTTCCAAGAAATGGGTTGTAAATTGTGTCAGTAAGGTTTGTAATCTGCCACTGCTTCTATGCTCCATTATCCTTATTTTCATCTTCCCTGTGGTCCCAGATAGAAGAGGTTATGTGGCATGTGATCAAGTATATTACATTATACTTATTGGATGTTTATTCAAGATTCACGGATATTTTAGGCCAAATGAATCGATTTCTTAGTGCTAGCCAGACCAGATACTACATGAGCCACAAGCAAAATATCCTATCACTGGGGGCAAACAACACAATGCAGGTACTGGTGAAATGCCGATGTCCTTTGGCCTTGTACGTACCAACATATTCACGACATTGGTGCTTTTTTTCTGAAATAAAACATGGGTCTTAGTAGAGACAACTCATTCAAATTCTCTTACACATAACAATCGTGACACACTGACGGAAACCGGCATAAATACCAACGGGTGAAACTTATATGCCTCACCACATTCTGTACAGCATCAGGCACCTTCAAAAACATCCATAAATAGGAGAATCCTAAACTCGAATGAATAGTCAGAAGGTAGGCTAAAATTCTTCATCAATCGTGTGGTATGGCTACAGCTGGGAGGGTGACTGATGATCAGCTGCCTCTCGCCCCCTCGTGTGCGATATGCAGGTGAGAGTATCTTGAGAAGGTGTGTCAGCTCATTAGTTACTTTTAATACGCCCGTTCTTCATGTTTGCAGTTTGGTTCAGCTGAGTAAAAGGTAACGCGAGACTCCTTGAGGCAACGATAATACAAATTAATTAGTTTTATATTCAGTGCATAGATCTGGATTATTCTTCAGTTGGCAGGCAAGCTCAGCAGTGCACGCGGCAATTATTAGCTTGGTCAAGGAGTCTTAAACCCTAGAGCTGTATGGTTCTTTTAACCAAAATTCCTTGATTTCAGAGGTGTGATTTTTCCTAGTCTGTCTGATATCCAGAAACAGAAGGCAGGAAATTTTGTTTCAGGATTATCCGGTGCTGAGTCTGTCTCGACTGCTTATCGGTAGGAGGTTTTGTATACCAGGTTCTATTTCGTAGTTTTACTATTATAGTGGACTATAATCCCTTCTTTAATGGTACTGTAAGATTGGAAGATATTAACTAGTGATCTGACCAAACAATTATATAATTCCTCACTGCAGACATGAATTTGTGCCGCACCAGGAACAGAGCTGCAGTGAAAGAAGAGCCATCAGTTTTACGTCTCGAGGAGGGATCTCTAGGGTCTCCATTTCATAAGTGGTGCACTGATAGCCTCCCGCAAGTCTGTATGCCCCTGTACCCTCATCAGTAAAAGGTTACAAGCACGTGGTGAGTTGTGCTCTATCATATGCAAGGCGCAATTCTTCATGCAAATGAGGAAATGCTCCCTTGCCCTGCCTCCGGGGCTAAATAAGTACTCACGCAATTTGAGTTAAATAAGGGGCCATACAAGCATTGATGCAGAAGCACCTGTCACTCCCAAGGAGTGCTTCTCTAATATGACACCATGTGGTCCTTTCATTAGCAACTAACTTTGATGTTCCATGTCAAGAATACTGGTTGACATTTTGGAATTGCTGGGCGTGTCAGAATATAAACCACATAAGCAAACAGTGATGTAAATTAGTGATTAGTGAGAGGAGTAGTATGTGAATGAGTAAGTGAGGACATTTAACAACGGCCAAATATAGAAAGGTGTCTTTATGCACAATATCATGAGGCTTCAGGACCCAAGAGGGTCTGGGAGATTTTTTAAAATGATTTATTCTAGTCTTTGTTACTGTTAACACAATTTGAGATCATCTTCTCCTGCGCTCTAGAGCTTCTGTTACTCAATAGATGCAGGAGATAATTTGTGAACAGTCAAGAGATGCATATGTAGTCTCACAAAAGAATATTGATTTTCTCTATAATGTACACTGAGAAGGCTCTAAATTTAACTATGAGTAAAAGAGCTAATCTCAAATGTAAATTTAGATTTATTTGGGGGTATGAATAAGGCATATCTCAAGCTACAAATAAGGCCCTATATTGGCCATCCTTATTCATCCCAAAGTCATATTTTGTTATACTTCAATTTAAGGAGCTCGCAGGCAACCTTTTGAGGGCTTGACAAGTGTATTTTTAGACTGCATTGCACTTACTACCAGATCAACCATTAAAGGAGATTGAAATTAGGGGCTTATTTATTAAAACAATGTAAAAGGAAAGCCCTCTTTTAACTTGAGCTTTGATACAGGATTAGAGGGTGAGCCATTTATCCACCCAAGCCATAATTTACTTTTGTTGAAGACCAGAGATATCCCAAAATAGGAGTATAGGCTGTTCTTTACAGTGTGGAGATGAGTTCTCTGGGTTCCCATCATTGGCTCTACCTCTTGTGTTTACATATTAGGCTGCATACAGTGTCACTCATTCGCACTTCATTATAGATGAGCAAGTCAGTAAGGGCTCGCTATGACTTTGGGGGACAACAGACACAAATTTGTGAATTGTTGAATAAATCGCTTACAATAGGGATGAGGTAAAATGTTACGAAAAATGCAGCGCAAATAGAAACCCCTGTAGAACGCAGTATGTTAAAGGAGTTGCAAGGTTGAAGCAACTCAATGCTCCATTTGTGCATGTAATAGCGATCCTAAACGATAGATTAGCCACCATCTTGAATGCTACCCAAAGGGGACCTATATAAAGATTTCCTGAAGATGACGATTACAATATTATCCCAAACACCACACCACAGCCACCCCTCTTCTCCGAGCTGGACGGCAAAAGAAGGCAAGCATGCCCGAGAAAATATTTCTATCTTGATGACAACAATTTTATTTAGAAAGGGCAGCAGAGCTGACATTTCCTGGATTCTCTTGGTTGACCTTTGAGGAGATTAATCGAACAAGATACGATCTACTGTAATAAATTTACACAATATGACCTTTATTTCCAGGTAAGATACCCTGAATAATAAAAGCCTTCCATAAACAAAGAAATTCAGTTTTTTGTTGAATATGAATTATTTAGGCAACAGGATATAACAGCAAAGAGCATTCAAACAACAATTCTGTCAGCAACCTTAGCTTTTCATGCCAAAGAAAGTGCTAGATTTCAGCTTAGAAGAAAACACCTTCAACACAACAGAAGACTGCTGAGTTTATCTGTGGGACAGCTGCCATCCTTAATCCTGTTCTCAGGCTTCCTGTGCCAGGCCAAAATATCCAAAAATAAACTCAAATTCGTTTTCAAAGCTAACCTTAGGAAATGAAACAAACCTCGTTGTGTTATTCCTATGTTGCCTGCTAAGTCCCCTCGCATGAAATAGCTTTACCTTAAAGTGCAGTCTATATCCGGCTGAGAGGCAACGACCTTGAAAACAAATTTGTCTGGCAACAGTGAAAAGCTGTCACCTTCCTCCAGCCACTGCCATTTATCTTTCTCCAACGGCAAGAACTGCTTTTTATGAGAAGGCTGGTAAAAACAAGGATTCACGTGTACCTAGGAAATAAGAAAATGGAAAATCAGCATCTACTATCCTAAAATACAACAGTAACAGAACGTGCTAATGAGTCACTTAAAATAATATGAGCGAATGTTAAATTTCAGTACGGATGCTGAGAAACCACCTGTTATATGTCAGGATCAAGGGTGTAGCTTCGGGAGGGAGTTGGGTGGTTGTTTGGGGGTGCTTAACCACCATATAAAATGCGTTTTGTGACAAACAGTTGAGTACAGGTGTTTTCAGATTAGATGGGTATGCTGCAGTGTTTGTCGGATTTCACCAGAAATTTTTACACAAACAGACAAAAACGCACACACACTCTTCTATCTCTTTGGAAAGACTTCAAAAATGTTAGTTATTTCACAAAATAATGTGCTTTCTCTCACTTATTATCCCTACCAATCCACATTTCTCTCCCTTTTCTGTTGCCCCTTAAACCGCTCTCGTGCACACTGCTTGTTGTAAAATGCAGTGGTTCTCAGCCTTTTGAGCTCTGTGGACCCCCACTTTATCATTACTGGGACCCGGGGACCCCCACTGAATGATAATTGAAATCCAGTAACTGAGTCATTACTGGAAGCCGGGAACCCCGGCCTAAACATGGTTGATGATTTGAATGCAAAAAAACACAGAAACGGGCATTCATCAAACACATACACAAATGATAACACATTTTATTTAATTTGCAAACAAATACAAATAATTTTTTTTTAAAAAATAGGAACGTTGGAGCTTTTCTAAATTCAATTGAAGCCACATCGTCCATGCTATATTTTGTCCGATGCACCTGTACTGCTCCCACAAATTAATCTGGAGACTAAAAATTAAATTAGTATCCTCAATGTCAACTTCCTAGACATTTACAGCACATTTTGAAATTTCCAGGTGTACATTTAGCCACTTATATACATTTTATTAATCTGTTAATAATATTAAAATTTCTAAGCAGTCGCAGCCCTCTCAGGAGGCTTCACAGACCCTCAGAGGTCCCCAGACCACTGGCTGGGAACCATTGGTATCATGTATTTTAAATTTATGTGCTAGCGTGAATATAGGGAAATCTGAAGCTCACAGCTCCCCAGTTTTACTGATCAAGCTACACCCCAGTCAGGATCCGTGCGTCTTTGTCTCCTAACACCTGAAAATGGTGCTGTTTTCAACACAGAATTGCCCACTCAGAGTCCCTCGAAGGTTGATCTTGGATGCCCAAAAGACTGTCATCTTGGCAGATTAGGAAAGTGCTGTGCCAACATCTGAGTTTTTTGGCACCAGTATCTTCTCTCCGCATACAATATCATTCTTTATTGTCCTTGCCTCCTCTAGCATTCATCCCTTGTCTTCTTTGCCACTGAAAGCTCGAGCCAGGCTCTAGCCTGAAGCTTGGCTCTGGCTCAGCTTGAGATCCTGCTGGAACCTCAGGCCTTTAACTAGCAGAGCTTTCATGTGGTTTCACCCTGCCTACCTCCTTCTACCCAGGATGTGGCATTACAGCCGGAGCTGCTGACTGTGGAACTGAGGAACTAGGTTAGAGTCTCGGCGTCAGCAAGACATCCCTGTGATCCTGGGCAAATCGCTTAATCTCTCATGCCTATAAACAATACACTTCACCTTGTGTAATGTAACTACTGCTTGTGAAAAAGGGCCTAAAACCTTGGGGTCGAGTTTTGTGTTATGTTTTAAACAAATGCACTGAGAGGTATAAATCACGGGTACTCACAAACATATTCCCAGGGCCCACAAAATGTGGTCTGTGATGTGACTTACTGCTGCTTTGATGCTAGCAGAGTGGCAGTCTGAAAGGGAGTTCCAAGGGTGGGAGTTGGGGGGTGGGAGCGAGCTGTAGTAATGTGGGTGTAGGGAAAGCAAAGCATATACATCTAATGGTTGAACGGCACAATGTAAAACCAGAAAACCTGGGATTAATCCCAGGTACCCCACTTTGCCAAATTGTGTGATACTAGGTAATTATTTTGTATCACTTTCCCTCCTTTTTTATGATCTCACATAAGAGGACCTCACAAAGCATGACTTTAGGATGTGCGCTGTACAAAACCTTCTCCTATGTTTGATTTAATAACCTATTGTTGCTCAGGTAAAGTAGTAACTCAGGCCACACAAAGACTGCACTGACTTCCTCTTAGTTCACTATTGTAGTTGTCAGGGTGGGGGAGAAGAATGAATGTTTTGGAATTCATGTTTGAAACCTGTCACTTTTTAATAAATACTTCTCAATGCACTGATATACACTGATGTACCAAGGTGAAACATTTCTGCATATTAACAAAATATATCAGTTTTACTCTGTTGCTGCAAGATCTCTTAAAAGATGAAGGTTCTCCTAAAGTTAAGCGGTGGTGGAGAACCTAGTTACTACATTTCTTTAACTTCAACAAATAGATACCCTCTTACTGACTAATATGTACAAAGTGAAACCAGAAAACCCAAAATATCGTGGCTTCCCCGTTTAGATTGTGTGATATTAGGCAAATGCTTCATTTCAACAAAACTTTTTTTCTTCATTATCGCACATGAAAACACTTTCAAATATGTGAGTTCAAATTACCAGTTGTACAAAGCTATCACTTTTAAAAGTACTTCTCAGCACACCGCTATAATGTCAACTATTAATGTCAAAGCTTCCACATGTTGAAGAAATTCAATTTTTTTAATTCTGAAGAGACTTTATCATGTTTTGCATAATGTTTGTTCTATGAATTACATAGAAGACATGTTAAGGGCCCGGCATATGCACAGGTTCTGGGGTTGGAGCCAAACCCCTTGCTTGGCTCTGGCTCGGCTCTACCTGTTATTTTGCTGGCTCGCCCACCTCTATGTTTATTAGCACAAGTTATGTTAATCTCGTTTGTTGACTGCTTACTATGGTTAAATAATTCTAAATGTTACCACTATTATTATAAATTACCTAATAACAGTGTTGGAATACAGGAGATCCAGCCAGATCCGGATCACGCAGTTATTGCGTAACATGATCGAAGATTTAGGCCGACACCAACTGAGTTTACTATGTCTTTAGTCTAGAGCCGTGTATGATCAACCAATGGGTAACAGAAGAACTGTACAAATACTGCGCCACCTGCAGGACATCAGAGGAACTCCCAAACTTTTCTCCACAACTATGCCTAGCACGCTCGAAGCACAATCTGCTTCTCCCTTTGTCCCAAAAGGCTGAGATCAGTTGTCGGTCAAAGGATCATAGCTGAAACCTAACACCCTGATGTAAAATTCAGATAGATGTCTGCCAGAGCAAGCAAAGACATGCGGCCTGTATGAAAACTACAAAATGAAAGCGTTTTCCCTCACTCTGAAGCAGGATGTGTAAGAAGTGTAGGTTTTCCCATGCCATATAAGAATGTAAAGTGTTGTATCTGTCTTTGTAATTCTACTAACGGCCATTTCTTTAGCACTTAGTAATAAATGTTTACAACTACACAAATAAAATCATTCTAACAACAGTAGAATATTGGAAAACTGAGAAAAATCCTGCAAGGATCTTCATCGCTGCCTTGCATGTTACATGCAGGTCTATGATGCAGGTTCATAACTCACTGAGCTACAATACCGGGATTGTACCAAACCAACAGCAGGTGATATGTTTCTCTCCAACAAGGCATTAACCTAATGAGCTATCCTCCATAAAATACAAATGAGCGCCATGTGTATTATGCTTTGAAATAAGCTCCTTGATGCTTCTAACCTGTGGCCAGAGAATGCAAAATCTCTCTCTAGCACTGCATTATCCACAAAGTTAATTTGCCACTGATTTACCCTTTAAGCCTGCTAGATAAACATAAATCTCTGCAAAAAGTGCATTAACCCGATTTTTTTTTTTTTTTTTTACAGTGGGTTGATCTTGCCAGAGCCCCCGTAAGAAGTCCCCACTGTACTCTCTTTATCTGTCTTCCATAGCACCCAAGCGTAAAAATCTGGTAGCCACAAAAAAAATGAAATAAAGATCTGAGTGACAATCTTAGAGTGGGTCCTGTGTGACTCAAGAGAAGCAAAGGAGAAGTACAGCTAGAATGAAGAACAGGATGGTCAGCAGAATTACAACCATCAGGTGGATCAAGATTGCTATCATCATCAAAACCAGGAGGACCAGGACGATATGGATCAGGAGGGCCAAATAGAGGATGGAACCAAGGCCAGAAGGACTAAGAGGACTAGCACCACCTGAACAACTAAGTCCAGATGGATGAGGACCAGTCTGACCAGTGCCTGGAGGAACAGTACCAGGACAACCAGGATCAAGGTAACCATAAGCAATGGTCTAGCACCAAAAAGACTAGCCTAAGGCAGAATAAGATTAGGAGGCCCAGGAAGAGAAAGAGAAGCAAGACCAGGCCTTGAAGTGGCATGAACTAGACCAGGGTACGAGGAGGATCAGGACCTGAGGGACAACAACCAGGAAGACCAAAACTAAAAGGACCAATGGCAGCAGGAGAATGAGGAACAGGTGGAGCAGAAGAACTAAAATCAAGATGACCAGGGAAGCAAAGAAAACCAAGGGTAGGGACTAGTGGTGACCGGACTGGGAACCATGGAAAGGAGGGCAGTAAAACAAGTTACCAGAGAAAAGGAGCAGGACAAGAAAGACATGGGCCAAGAGATGGATCAGGACCAGGAACGAGCAGACCTGAAGGTTCAGGACCAAGTAAGGGGGATCATAAACGGGATGTCTTTCACCAGATGTTGGAGGTAGAGGACCTAAGGAATAGCATCAGAAGAAGGGCTAGAAGTGGGAACAAGGTGCAAAACAGGAGAATGATGAGGAGGACTAGGTGGCGGAGAAATCAGGAGGAGGAGGGTGACTAGGGTGAGGAGAACCAGGAGGAGCAGCAGGATCAGAACTAAGCACAGCAAGAACAGAGTCCAGAAGAGGACTAGGATATGAGGAGGCCCAGGAAGAAAGCCAAGAGCTGGAAGACCAGGAAGAGATGGGAGGAGAAAGAAATGACCAGCGGGCGAAGGAGGAATGGAAGATAATGAAGGGAAGGAGGGAAAAGACCATGAAGGGGAGGACCATGAGGAAAATGAAGAACAGGAGTAGAAGGACTAAGAAGAGGATAAGAACTAGGAGGATCTGGCAGAGCAAGAAATCAATATTGTGGCCACATCTGTTTATTTAATTTTAATTGTATAGGATTCATTGAGCAATGGAAGTTCTCTCGAGTCTAAAGGCATGCCAAATAGTCAGGCTTTTTGAAAAAATAATAATTTAACAATGCTTTAAGCACATCTGCATCACAAGGACATAACAGCTGTTTTGCAAGGAATACATTTAAAATACAGCAGACAGGGCTTTCATCAAGCAAAACACTGTAATCTTGTAAACACTGTTTGGATATTCGGAGAAACGGGAAGGAAGAAAAAACTAGGAAGTGGATGAGGATCAGAAGGAGGAGAATAAGTAGGAGGAGGAAGTCATTATTTAGATCACATTTCTTTATTTTAATGGATGTATTGAACGCACTACCAGCGGAACATTTGGTTCTAAGGGCCTAGCTACAAAGGCCACACATCTCTTGAGATAGCTTCTAAATTACTCTCATGCCACGGACCATACTTTAAGCATTGCTTAACCATCTCAGCTTTATTAAAATGTAATCTTTTTGTAACCAATCACTGCTGCCAATTTCTTTCAGGGCAAAGTTTGTTAAAAAAATAACACATGGGCTATGTCAGTGGCTTAGTTCCCAGACCTAAAAAGCCAGGTATTTTAATGACTGCCTCATACCATCTGTGATTCTGCCAGAGAAATCTTCTAGTTATCTAAGGTATTTTGATAGCATTTCATCAGAACGTGTGAGCGCCTCTGAAAGTTCAAGCTGGAGCAGGTGGATAAATAAACAAAATGACCACAGCTGTGTGGAGGGCAAGCATTTTTTTTGTGGAAGCACACAACTTCAGTCCAGTCAAAACAAGTACTCCTGGCTCCCAACATGTGGATGGAGCGAAAGCCCCTCTCCTGGTGGTTTTCACACGTTTGCCTGGCAACAGCTACACTGTTAAGCCAGACCATAAAAAGATGATCACCAAACAACATTGAGGCATCTCTTTCTGTTTGAGAAGAGGATAATAAAAATGAACATCTTGCTTTTGCACAAAGTATTTGATATTGGGAAATGATTTTTATTTTTAACTGAAATTGAATTGGGGAATATTAAACCATGTTTGATTTTATAAACTGAATCTACTCTTTTTTTAAACGATTTGTTCGCGCTTTAATACATATATTTTACATGTGATATTTTGTAACAATATTGTACGATTTTAATTAATTCACATAAAACTTATTGAACAAACGTGAACTGTTTTGGCTTCATCCACATGATTGTAACAGTCCGTGCCAAAGGACCTAATGAAGCTTGTAAGAGGAAGCGGATGTGGAAACAAACGCATTGAAGAAACAGAGGTAGGTACCACTCTCATTTACTACCACTTGAAGGTCACCCAAGGCCATTATCAGAACAGGCTTAAATCCTTGAATTGGGTAAACTGGTCTGGTTTCAGTCTAGTTGATACTGGTTCTCCTTAAAATCATCACCACCCAACATTTCCAAATCAAACTTCTCAGGTTTTTGAACACCACGTTGTTGAAAAAGGGTAGTAGGTCAGCTTAGTGTAAGATTAGAATTGTTACCCTAGGTGTCAAAAAAAGGTGCCAGTTAACTTTGTATTTGTCTTTATAACAACACAAACTCTCAAAACGGGGTTTGAAAAATCTACTTGACCTCTTGCTATGGTGAGTTTTATTTTATGAGGTTGAGTTATATTTAGATTCCACTGGACCCTTTCTAGCAAGTGGACAAAGAACAGGTGTTCTGTTCAGTCAGAAACTAAATTAGCAATTAAGATGCCTTTTATTCCTATTCTTGTCACATTTGCTCTGTGTTTAGAGACAGAGATCAAAAGTCAGTTTGTCTTCTTGCAATGCAAATACTTTTCATTGTAACTGCAGAGTTCCAGGAGTTTGTAAGGTGCACTGTCTGACCTATGTGAAATGAAAGGCTTTTAGTATTAGGCTTTTCCTAACACAACATTTATATAACTAAGTCAACTTTACAAACATTTCAAAATATATTTCAGTAGCTGTGAAAGACCATTTTTTGTACTTCTGTGTGATTAAAATATATTTTAATAGGATGAAAACAAAAGTCAGAACACTTTAATTGGTGATGTGCAAATTATAAATGTTTTCTGAAACCCAATTTTCACAGATTATTGTTAATACACTATATAGTTTTATTAGTAAAGTTGCAAGTTAATTGGAAGGTTTTTGGACATTTCTTGGAAATTTACTGTCTGTAAATGACAGTGTGCTACCACATCCTGATTTATTTATATATTTATTAAAAGTGAGTGTTTAAACATAAATTGAGAAACACTCCTCCCCTGATGACAAAGCTATTAGTAAACTAAGAGGCAAGTCATGCATGGATCGTGTTTACCTTATATGTGGGCTAGATTTATTATACATGGAGCAAACGTTTAGTGTATTTAATCAAACAAAAGAGGATTTTTTTACAGCAGAAATGCTGAACTCACATATTTGAAGGTGCACTCATATGTGAGAATGAAGTAAAAGGCAACTGTAAAATACAATATTTGCCTAAGATCACACAATTTGAGACCTGTTTCCATGTGAAGTACATTACAGTTAGGTCGAGTAGATTATTCAAGCTACTCGACCTGCAAGTCTAGTACCATTTTTATGTTTTTTGGAGGCCTGCAAACTTTGTAAGCAGTTGTGGATCTCACTTGCACCGGTATTCTTCATGGATTAAAAAATTTCATACCCGTGCTTGAAAAAGAGCTTCCAGATTTACCCAGCCTCCCCAGTCCCACCGCTCATCCTGCTGTTGGTGTCTTGTGTGCCTGCTGTTTAGTGTCTCGAAAACAAAGAGGTCTAATTCGTGGCTTGAGAGATTCAAATAACTGGTGTGGGAGTGAAGCCACAGGCACAGCATGGTGAAAACCGGAGACTGGCTGTTTTGGTGTGTTGAAGGTTACATACATAAAGAGAACAGATTCTCCATATTCCGGATTTTAAAAGTAATATGATGGAGTTATCTGCATGAGGTTGTCTGCATTCTGTACTAAGAGGCTGCTTTCAATTGTACATTAGGTGGTGTAGACTGAGCCTGTTTGGGCGGAGAGTGGAATGTCTGACAGCTGTATTCGGTCTGTGATTAGATTGTTGAATGAACTGTTTGTGCAGTTTATGCTGAGATTTATGTTCAGATTTAATAATCTGCATGTTAAGGCGTCTCGATTGAGAATGGGCGAGTACACGGTGTGTTCCCAGAACATGAACAAAACCTAACTGACAGTAACTGTGAAGAATAAACGGGAAAACTCTGTACCCTCAGCGGTGCCTCTTTTCAAACCTTTTCTGAACAGAAACAATCCTTCTCCAACCCCGCTACGTCATCTTATAATTGTATTCCACTTCACTTTAAAACTAAATCCATCCTCCTCTCGTTCACGAAACATTCGAAACCCAACTTTTACACCACTATGTGAACTTAGACTGATTTCTTCCTACCCTATCAACTGAATACCCGTTCAGTGTTTACATGTACTGTATTGTGCCCAATGTTAATCCTGTCCGCTGTATTTCAAATATATTCTAATCAAAAGCGCTATTATACCTTCTGGTGCTTTAAAAAGTGTTAAATAATAAAAAATAAAAAAAACTAGACTGTTTGGCAACGTAAATAAAGCCAGGTCTTTCTGGAGTGTTTCTGTATTTTTCTCAGATTAATTTTAACAGGTGCTGGCGACCCCTTATCTGCACAAATATAAAATTATACCTTTATAACGATACAATTACGTCTGCAGATAACTTTTTTTATGCAAATAATTATTTCTGAATCAGTGCTGGGAATGGAAAATATTTACTCTGCGATCCCATAAATAGGGTACAGAAAAAAGTAGCCTGAGTCCTGAGGAACAGCGTTGTGGTATCCACAATTATTGTTAACAAATGGTGTCCCGAGACATTTTCGTCATTCCGCTAATAATGACAGACAAAAACATTATACATGCGGATGTGAAGTGCTCACTGCATCATTTGATATGCCATCCAAGGTGTATATCTGCAAAGATTTCTTAAAAGGGCATCCCAAATAGTAGCACTAAGTGTATATTTATTGGCTTATCGCCTTGTAAAGCAACTGCCCAGAAACTGAAGCATTACATTTTAACAAAGGCTGCTGCACATTAAATTGCAGCCTAATTTGAGATTGGCTAGTTGGATGAATGGATAATTTGCCTGCATATATTGCACTCTGTTGGATCAACCCAAAGGCCTACCTTCTCTGGAAAGGAAGCCAGACCATAACCATTAGACTGACGTAATTTTGCATTTATAACTGAGAGTAAAGGGTTAATCAATGGAGTTTACATATTATTGAAAGCGACAAATAACATACATCAGTGAAACAGATTTAGGTTTCAAAAAGGCCCAATGTTACTTCATTATCTTCAATCCATACTCATATTAAACAACTATATTTCCTTTGTATCTCAACTGGGGTGTCACTACAAACCATCACTTAATTTTGCATAATTTACTGATAAAGACAGAGACTGCTAACATGTTTGCATTAATTGTACGTTTGTTGACACTGCTGTATTTATTCGGAGCTACCAGAGTCTTCTGTAGGCCCGCTGCTGTGTGATCTAAAACAACAGTGTCACCTGCATATGGGTTCGAGAACCAAGGGTGCATAACCTTAGTGGATGGAATATCAGCATTTTGAAGGCATCTGATGAATCAGCAGTATACAAACAGTTTAAAAAGGCGAGCCAACACAGTGCCATATTTTAGCCCTATATTTGTCAAGATGTTTCTTGAGATGTGGCCATTATGGGCCAATCTAACCAGGACCCACGTGTTCCCAAAACAGTGACTGTATGGCCCTCAATACTGGAAGGGAAATTACCCATTTAATTAATTTGGACCACAATCTTGCGCAGTCTAGTGAGTCAAAGGCCATAGATACACATAAAATATATGAACAGACTACATTTGAGACCTTTCATAACTTGTGAATCAACATCGACAGGATAAGTATAATGTACGTTGCCTCTAAAACTAGATTGCATCAATGAAATGTCATTATATACTTCAGCCCAGATCTCAAATTCTTGCAGTAATTATTTGCATAGTACTTGCTTTCTAAACCAAGCAGTGCAATCGTTCTGTATACTGTTAATTGAGTATGTCATATTTTTTGTACACTGGGTTTAAGATAAATCCTTGCCATTAAGGTGGGAGGTCTGAGCCCCAAAAATCAAGATTAGTCGTGAAGAACAAGTTACTTACCTTCGGTAAGGCTTTTTCTGGTGGATACTAGCTGCCTGTGGATTCCTCACCTTATGAATTCTCCCAATGCGCCAGTATTCAACGGAAAATGTTCTTCCCAGCTCTCCACGTCGATGAGGATGTCACAATTGCACGGCTCCGCACGCGACTCCGTCTGACGTCACTGTGGCAATAAGAGGTCCTCGCCAGTGTACTAACGTCAGTTTCACCCTTTTTTACGTGCCTTCGAGGCGAACAGGTGAAAACGGACTTCATGATAGCAAATATATACTGTACATAGATATAGCCATATGGATGCAATACAAGCACAACATTTATTTAAATAAAAAATAAAAATGTATATATACATTTATAACAAAAAAGTTTTGGTATGATCAGACAGGCAACGGGGAGGCAGGTGGAACTGTGAGGAATCCACAGGTAGCTAGTGTATCCACCAGAAAAAACGTTACCGAAGGTAAGTAACTTGCTTTTCTGATGGATACAACTACCTGTGGATTCCTCACCTTATGAATAGAGTCCCAAAGCAGTACCGCACTCGGAGGTGGGTGCATGACTAGTCACACCAAGAAATCCTGCAACAAGGGAACGTGCAAAATAGCCGTCCATCCTGACTTCCGAATCCAAGCAATAATGCTTTGCAAAAGTATGGAGGGAAGCCCAAGATGCGGCTTTATAAGTATCTACTACCGGCACACCTCTAGCCAAAGCTGAAGTGGCAGACTTAGCCCTGGTAGAATAAGCTTTTATACCCTCAGGAGGAATCTTCTTTGCTAATGAATAACAAATCTTAATGCAAAGAATGACCCACCTGGATATGGTTCTTTTATGGACAAGCTCTGCCTTTCATCTTGCCCACGTATCCAACGAAGAGTTGGTCATCCAAACGAAAGTAATTTGTACTATCAACATAGAAACTGAGAGCCCTTCTTGGGTCTAAGCGATGGAGTCTTTCTTCATCTTTTGAAGGGTGAGGAGGAGGATAGAAGGATGAAAGGGTAATAGACTGCCCAAATGGAAAGGAGTGACAACCTTAGGAAAGAAAGCCGCTCTGGTTTTCAGCACCACTTTGTCAGCAAAGAATGATGTAAAGGGAGGTTTGACACTAAGCGCCTGAAGCTCACTCACATGCCTAGCAGACGTAATAGTAACAAAAAAACTGACTTTAAGACCAACAACCTTAAAGAAGAAGAATGCATAGGTTCAAATGGTGAACCCATTAAAAAAGTCAAAACTAGATTTAAATCCCACTGAGGCATAAGAAATAGAGTGGGAGGAAATGTATTAGTTAGACCTTTCAAGAACCTAAAAACTATAGGTGATTTGAACAAGGAAGGTTGATCCGGAAGGCAAAGAAAGGCTGACAGCGCTGACTAATAGCCCTTGACAGTCACAATTGCACAACCCTTCTATGCTAAAGTAAAAGCAAACAACAAAACATCAGACAAATGGGCTTTCAAGGGATCAATTGGTTTCTCTCCACACCAAGCCAGAAATTTCGCCCATCTACCAGCATAAACAGTCTTAGTGGAGTGTTGCCTGGCTAATAAAATAACATCCACTACCTCTGGCGGGAAAGAAAAAGAACTCAGATTGCCCCGTTCAATCTCCAGGCATGTAGGTGCAGTCTCTGGAGGTGGGGGTGTAAAACCTGCCCCTGTGACTGCGAGAGGAGATCTGCCCTGAGAGGGAGACAGAGCGGAGGGCACAGTGAGAGTTGGAGAAGGTCCGTGCACCCCACCCTTCTCTGCCAATCCGGAGCTATTAAAATGACTTGAGCCTGATCTTGGCGAATATTCCTCAGAACCTGAGGAATCAAGGGTATGGGGGGGAACACGTAAAGTAACTGGCCGCACCAGGACATTTGACACGCGTCCTCCAATGCTCCTTGCACCGGATACTGGAGGCTGCAGAACGACGGGCAGTGCGCATTGTCCTGAGTGGCAAACAGGTCTATCTGTGGAGAACCACACATCCTGAAAATGTGAATAACAAGATCCAGATGGAGACGCCACTCGTGGTCGGCCGAGAAATGCAGACTGAGACCGTCCGCATGTACAATGAGAACTCCAGCCAGATGGTTTGCTACTATGCAAATCCAATGGTCCTGTGGCCAGGGCCAGAACCGCAGAGACTCTCTGCAGAGGAGGTACGACCCTACTCCTCCCTGCTTGTTGATGTACAACAATGCGGTAGTGTTGTCCATCAAGACTTGAACTAACTGACTGCGAAGGGACGGGAGGAAGGCCTTGAGAGCCAGACATATTGCCCGCAATTCTAACAGATTGATATAAAAAGTCTGTTACACTGGATACCAAAGACCTTTGATCTCCAGGTCCCCCAGATGAGCACCCCACCCTAGAGTGGACGCATCCGCTATAACCGTGGCCACTGAAGGTGGTAGAGCAAATGGCCTTCCTTTAGAAAGATTGCCGCCCCCAGCCCACCAATGAAGATCCACTGCAGCGTCTCTGGAGATCGTTATCAACTCTTCTAGATCCCCTTTGTGTTGAAACCACTGCCTGTGGAGGCACCACTGGAGAGCCCTCATATGCCAACGTGCATGAGTGACGAACAGAATGCAAGAAGGGAACAGACCGAGCAAATGTAGGACCTTGAGGACTGGAACAACCGCTCCTTTTTGAAACATTGGAATCAACGCCTGAATGTCCTGGATCCACTGGGGCGGAGGATAGGCCCGATTCAATGTTGTATCCTGCACTGCCCCTATGAACAGTAGGCATTGAGAGGACTCCAGGTGAGACTTGGGCACCTTTACCAGACTGAACAACTACTGCGTTGTCACTTGGAGAAGACGCAGCCCAAGCTCTGGAGACTTGACTTTGATCACCCAGTCGTCCAGGTAAGGGAATACCGATATTCCCTTCCTTCTGAGATGCGCTGCAACCACCGCCATCACCTACGTAAAGACTTGAGGTGCAGAAGTAAGACCAAAAGGAAGGACCGCAAACTGGTAGTGTTGCAACCCCACCACAAACCGGAGATACTTCCTATGTGACTTAAGAATGGGGATATGAAAGTAAGCATCCTGCAAGTCTACCAACACCATCCAGTCCTCTTTGTTCAACGCCAAAAGCACCTGGACTAGAGTCAGCATCTTGAATTTTTCCTGTTTGAGGAACTAATTCAAAATCCTCAGATCCAGGATAGGTCTCAATCGACCATCCTTCTTGGGAATCAGAAAATATCTCGAAAAGAATCCCTGGCCCCTTTTCTGCTGTGGAACCAACTCCACTGTGCCTTTTGATAAAAGGACCTGAGCCTCTTGCTGAAGTAACAGGAGATGATCCTCTGAACAACATGAAGGACGGGCAGGGGTGGGAGGAGAAACTCCCGAAAGGTATGCCTTTTCCCCACAATATTCAGTACCCAGGAGTCCGATGTGACTAACTCCCACTCGTGGAGAAAATGAAATAACCTTCCCTCTACGGGAGAAGTATGACTTAAAATGGATGGAAAACTAGGGCTGCTTTCCTTGTTGTGCTCCCCCAGAGGAAGAGGATGAGGCAGGGTGCTGCTGGGTAGCTCCTCATGTCCTAACCCTCCTTCGCCCTCTAAAGGACCTATATGGAAGGTTGACAGACGGTTGAGTCGTGGATGGAGGCCTCTCACGAAAGGTGGCTCCACAGCCAAACCCCCTAAACCTCTGAATGGACCTAAAAGGGGTAGATGTGGAAGCCTGCAGTCCCAAAGACTTCGCTGTAGCTCTACTATCTTTAAAGCGCTCCAAGGTAGAGTCCGCTTTGGCCCCAAACAACTTTTCCCCATCAAAAGGAAGGTCTAATAAAGTTGTCTGGACATCCAATGAAAATCCAGAAGACCTCAGCCACGCATGTCTCCTAATGGCAACTGAAGTGCCCATCACTCTGGCCACTGAGTCTGTAGTATCCAGGCCAGATTGGATGATCTGCTAGGCCGCAGCTTGGGTGTCCGACAGGAGTTCATGGAACTGTCCCTACATATCCTGTAGCAACTTAGGCACTACAGCCCTAGCCGTGTCCATCAAGGCGTGTACATATCTACCCAACACACAGGTAACATTAACCGACTTCAGAGCAATACTGCAGGATGAAAGTCTTCTTAGCCGTCTGCTCCATCCTCTTGGACTCCCTGACTGAGTAACAGGAAAGGAGCCTGGAGCACAGCGAGCCAAACAAGTAGCCTGGACTACCAAGCTCTCCGAAGATGGACGTTGTGACACAAATCCCGGATCACCCGGAGCAACTCTGTACCTTCTTGCAACAGTTCTGGAAACAGCTGGTGATGTAACATGCTTCCTCCAGATCTCTAAGATAGGCTCCGTAAGAGCATTATTGAAAGGGAGCAAGGGCTCCGCTGAAGTAGAGAAAGGATGTAATAAAAAAATTACAAAATGTTAGTTTTAACCTCACCAGCTGGCAATGGAAGGTCCAAAAATTCTGCAGCCTTCCTGATAACAGAGTGGAAGGAAGCTGCCTCTTCAGTAAACGCCCCTGGAGAAGAAAGATCCCACTCAGGGGAAGAGTCCAGCCCACGAACTGAGTCTAGGCCCTGAAATTCTCCCAATGGCTCAGCAATCTCTCCTTCCTCGTCAATTGTCTCTGGTACTCCTGCTCTTCCAGAAGCCTCAATGCTTTCCTCCGCGACCTCAACCTGGCCTCCAATCTAGGCGTTGACATGGAGTTTGCTGACATCGATGACGCCAGCTTCAAAAGCGATGGGCGCGGACCGGGAGAAGAAGGAGATGCACTCCGTCCCGACCGGGATCCATCGCCAGAGCTGACTCCATCGGCGCCGCTGGCATATGAGGCACTGCCACTGGCGTTGTCTGTCCAAGCGGTGATGTCACAGGCGCCGGAGGCCTAAGAGGAGATGTCATCGGCGCCAAAACAGCATCCTCAGCCTGACAAAAAGGCACGAACGGCGCCAACATGTATGGAACCGGAGAGCCCAAAGAGAATGCCAAAGGACCCGTGGGAACTGTTGGTGCACCTGCAGGGGTCATAGCCTTATTAAAGATAGTGAACATGGCATTCATTAATGCTGCCAGATCTGCTCCCAGAGTCGGAAAAGAAGGAAACCTCAGATCTTCATGAGATGTCTTAGATCTCCCATGTCTTCTGTTTTCCTTCTTTGCCTTGGCTAAAAATAGTTCAGCCTCTCTTTCCTTGAGCGCCTTCGGATTCATCCTTTGGCAGGACAAGCACTTCCCCACATCATGGTCTTAACTGAGAGACATACGACCCCCGCACTCCCGACAAGGCTTAAACCCTGACTTTTTAGGAGGAGACTTTGAAACTGTAACCTCTTGAGAGCTAAGAAAAAAACGTTAGCGTCGAAAGCACGGAAAAATGGAAACTGACTTCAGTACGCCGGCGAGGACCTCTTATTGCCACGGTGAGGTCAGACGGAGTTGCATGCGGAGCTGTGCAATTGTGACACCCTCGACGACGTGGACACTGGGAAGAACATTTTCAGACGAATGCTGGCGCATTGGGAGAATTCATAAGGTGAGGAATCGACATGTAGTTGTTTCCACCAAAAAAGGTGGTTTGTGAGGTTGTTGAGATCGTGAGCTCCATCTGATTTAGATGATTCAGTGATACTCCAGATTATGCTATGGTAGTTAGCATCTGCAGTGTTAAGTTGAAACTTCTGAGTTAAAACCAGGAAAAGTGTTCTAGATGGCCTAATATCAGCAGGGAGTACCAAAAGCAGATGTACCAAAAATAGTCAAATGTATCAACAGCAAGAAGGATTATTGCTAGTTCACCTCTCATTAAAACTGTGACAGCAGCAAAACCCAGTAAAACTAACAAAGGAGTCCTTCAAAACATAACAGGCAACCAGCTCACAAATGAAAAACATTACAGCAAAACATGGAAGAAGTTAGTTCTAAATCAGGTTAACATAGCCAATTTGGCAGCGGGTAAAATAATCGAACCAAATGAAATCCACAATCTTACTGCAACATCCGTAAATGGAAGGCCTCTTTCTGAGCTTGTCTCTCTAAAAGTTTTATTTGTTCCTGAATAACAGTTGTAGGAAGTTGGCTCTGTATATACTATTTCAAAGTAAGAAATAGTGTGCACAGAGTCCAAGGGTTCCCCTTAGAGGTAGGATAGTGGCAAAAGTAGATAATTCTAATGCTCTATTTTGTGGTAGTGTGGTCGAGCAGTAGGCTTACCAGAGGGTAGTGTTAAGCATTTGTTGTACACACACAGGCGATAAGTGAGAAACACACACTCAAAGACAAACTCCAGGCCAATAGGTTTTTTTATATAGAAAAATAACTTTTCTTAGTTTATTTTAAGAACCACAGGTTCAAGATTTGCAGTAAACACTTTAAATGCAAGGTACTTCACTTAGATACTTAAGGAACTTTCAATAAAAGCAATATCATATACAGTCTTTGTAAAAATGGAAATAAGCTATTTTCGAAGTGGACACTGTGCAAAAATCAACTGTTCCTGGGGGAGGTAAGTAAAGGTTAGATTAGGAGGTAAGCAAAACACTTACAAGTCTCAGTCCTGGGGCATAGGCAGTCCACCATTGGGTGTTCAAGGCAACCCCAAAGTTACCACACCAGCAGCTCAGGGCCAGTCAGGTGCAGAGGTCAAAGAGGTGCCCAAAACACATAGGAACCTACGGAGAACAGGGGGGCTCCGGTTCCAGTCTGCCAGCAGGTAAGTATCTGTGTCCTCGGGGGGGGGAGGGGGCAGACCAGGGGGGTTTTGTAGAGCACTGGGGGGTACACAGGTAGGCATCGGGTTTTGTATAGGTTTCAATAGAGGGACTCGGGGGTCACTCTAGCAGTGCAGGCAGGCACTGGGGGGGCTTCTCGGGACAGCCACCACCTGGGATAGGCAGAGGGTCGCCTGGGGGTCACTCCTGCGCTGAGGTTCGGTTCCTTCAGGTCCTGGGGGCTGCGGGTGCAGTGCTGGTTCCAGGCGTCGGGTCCCTTGTTACAGGCAGTCGCAGTCAGGAGGAGCCTCTGGATTCTCTCTGCAGGCATCGCTGTGGTGCTTCAGGGAGGTCGTCTCTGGCTGCGCACGGACTCACAGTCGCCGGGGAGTCCTCCCTGTGGTGTTTGTTCTCTGGATCTCGAGCCGGCGGCGTCAGGTGCAGAGTGTGAAGTCTCACGCTTCCAGCGGGAAACGTGCAGTCTTTGGAAGTTGCTTCTTTGTTGCAAAGAAGTAGCTGGTTTTGAGCAGGGCCGCTGCTCTCAGGAGTTTCTTGGTCCTTTAGTCCAGGGCAGTCCTCTGAGGCTTCAGAGGTCACTGGTCCCCGTCGGATGCGTCGCTGGTTGCAGGTTTTCGAAGTTGGAGACAGGCTGGTAGGGCTGGGGCCAAAGCAGTTGTCGTCTTCCTCCTCCTCGCCGGCTTGTAGGTCAGCAGTCCTTCTTGTTTCTTCAGGTTGCAGGAATCTGATTTCCTGGGTTCTGGGGTGCCCTCAAATACAATATTTAGGGGGATGTTTAGGTCTGGGAGAGCAGTGATTCAAGATGTTGTGTCTCCTTTTTGACTGTTGTAGGAAAATGGCTCCCTGTTGCAGTTACCCCCCACTTTTTGCCTGATATTGATGCTGACTTGACTGAGAAGTGTGCTGGGACCCTGCTAACCAGGCCCCAGCACCTGTGTTCTTTCACTAAAAATTTACTATTGATTCCACAATTGGCACACCTCTGGCACACAGATAAGTCCCTTGTAAAAGGTACCAGTGGTACCAAGGGCCCTGTGACCAGGGAAGGGCTGCAGCATGTGTTCTGCCACCTTTAGGGACCCCTCACCTAACAGTGCAGATTGTGTGTGTTGGTGGGGAGAGAAAAAAAAAGTCGACATGACACTCCCCTCAGAGTGCTATGCCCACAAACCACTGCCTGTGGCATAGGTAAGTCACCCCTCTAGCAGGCCTTACAGCCCTAAGGCAGGATGCACTATAACACAGGTGAGGGCATAGCTGCATGAGCACTATGCCCCTATAGTGGCTAAGTCAATTCTTAGACATTGTAAGTGCAGGGTAGCCATACTGAATATATGGTCTGGGAGTGTCATTACAAACTCCACAACACCAGAATGGCTACTCTGAACACTGGGAAGTTTGGTATCTAACTTCTCAGCACAATAAACCCACACTGATGTCAGTGTGGGATTTATTGAAAAATGCACACAGAGGGCATACTAGAGATGCCCCCTGTATGTTAGCCCAACTGCTAGTGTAAGGCTGACTGGTCTATGCCAGCCTGCCACTTCCAGACGAGTTTCTGACTACATGGGGTGAGTGCCTTTGTGCACGCTGTGGTCAGAAACAAAGCCTGTCCTGGGTGGAGGTGCTTCACACCTCCCCCTGCAGGAACTCTAACACCTGGCGGTGAGCCTCAAAGGCTCAAGCCTGGTGTTACAGTGCTCCAGGGCACTCCAGCCAGTAGAAATGCCCATCCCCGGACAAGCCTCCACTTTTGGCGGCAAGTAAAGAAAGGGATATTGAGAAAAACAAGGAGGAGTCACCCCTTCAGACAGGCCCACCCCTAAGATGTCCAGAGTGGAAGTGACCCCCTCCCTGAGAAATCCTCCAGGATTAGGACCAATAGGGATGTTCCCCCCCTCCTCAGAGCACAAGGCACAGGAGGGTGTAGCCACCCTCAGGGACAGCAGCCATTGGCTACTGCCCCTTGAACCTAACACACCCCTAAATACAGTATTTAAGGGCAACCCTGAACCCAGCTCTTCAGGTTTCCTGATGACCTCAAGAAAGAAAAAGGTCTGCTGAGCTGAAAACACCGCAGAGAAGAGAGGGAGACAACAACTGACTCAGCCCCAGCCCTACCGGCCTCTCTGCTGCTTGAAAATGTTGCAAAAGAAGAGGCAACACGTTCTGCAGGACCAGCAACCCCTGAGAAGCCTCCAGGGGACTGCCTGCATCAGCGAGGACCAAGGAACTCCTGTGGACAGCGCACCTGCACAACAAGGAAACCAAGAAGCCATCTTTAAAGGGACTCCCACCTCAGTCCAGAAGCATGAGTCCCAACTACTTTAGACCCGACGCCCCCGGCCCGTGACCAGAGAAATCAACTAGCCAGAGGGGATCCCCAGGCGATTACGACTACATGTCCACTCTGGGCTGACCTCGCCAATCCCTCACGACGACGCCTGCAGAGGGAATCCCAAGTACCCCCCTGACCACAACTGCCCGGGATGAAGATATCCGTCTAATGGAGAAGCACTGCACCCGCAGCCCCCAGGCCGGAGAGAAACCGACCACCAGTGCAGCACCGACCAGCAGGTGGCCCTGATCCTTGCCCAGTCGTTGGCTTGCCCGAGAAGCCCCCTGTGCCCTGCTTGCAGCACCTAAGTGACCCGCAGTCCCTCCATAGAGTTCTATTGAGAACCCGATGCCCTGTTTACACACTGCACCCGGCCACCTCTGTGGCGCTGAAGGTGTGGTGTTTGTGCCTATTTGGGGCCCCTCCAGTGCTCCTGCAAATCCCCCTGGGCTGCCCTCCGACAACAGGGTTACTTACCTGCAAGCAGACCAGAACCGGAGCACCCCACCTGCCTCCGTAAGAGCCCACGTTATTTTGGCCCCTGTTTGACCTCTGCACCTACCCAGCCCTGTGTTGCTGGGTGTTTGGGGTTATTTTGAACCCCCAAAAGGTGGGCTACCTATGCCCTGGAGACTGAACATGTAAGTTTGTTACTTACCTTAAAAAATGTACTTTACTTACCTCCCCTAAGAACTGTTGAAAATTGCACTGTGTCCACATTAAAAATAGGTTTTTGCCATTTGAAAGTAAACTGTGTACATTGTTGATTCCATTCAAAGTTGTAAGTATTACTATGCAAAGTGCCTTTTATGTAATGTACTTACCTGCAAAATGAATCTTGTGTGTTAGAAATGGGGTTTCTGGTTGGCTAGGGTATGCACCTCAGCCAGGCAGAACTTACCCACTCTAGTCAGGGCAAGGGAGTTACACGTCCAAGATAACCCCTGCTCACCCCCTTGGTAGCTTGGCACGAGCAGTCAGGCTTAACCCGGAGGCAATGCGTAAAGCGTTTGCACAACACACACATACATGTGACGCAATATCCCCACCACAAAGGAAACACAACACCAGATTATATAAAAATACACTGTATTGTACACAACGTAATTATTAGACCAACATCACATAACAGTACTATCCTGCTACCTTAGCAGTTGTCAGAACGTTACACATTAGTTACTCTGCAAACTAGCAGTAGTCACACATAACACACAGGTTACTCAGTATTCTGCAACATAAGCAGTAGTCAGGAAACACGTTATCACATTAGCACACTTGTCATAAGAATATCATAAAACGCCCATAGTAGGAACATTAGAAAACCTATGGCAAGTTAAGCAAACATATTAGCAAGTCATGCCCATAAAAGGAACATGTGCACACATATGTAAAACCATCAAAGAACAGGTAGGCAATATATCACAATTAGAAAAGTCTGTAAAAAGAACTTTAGAGTATCGGTATATTGGTCCCTTTAGAAAGTACCTGTTTTGATGAAGAGGCACTTCCAGTGCCTAAAACGAATAATGGGGCCCCCGGCGCTCTTCTGCGCAAAACGGGGGCCTCCTTAACCATGGCAGATAGAGAGGGGCGGCACGCACCCTCTCTGACTCCTTGACGGGCCCCTTCTGGGACCCGTAATCACTGGGGCCCCCCCTGGACCTCCACCGGCCCTCCTGAGGGGGGCCCAGGTCGCCCAATAAGTTGAAATGGTGGAGGGGGCGATCGCGCCCCTAGGGCAGTGACCGGGGAGAAGGGAACTCCCGTTCCTCCCCGTGTCCTGCGTGCCAGGGGGGCAGCCGCCCTTGTCCGCGGTGCGGCTGCCCCAAAAGGAAGTATAAGGAGCAGGGACCTCCGTTGAGGTCCCTCGCCGGCTTCCTGCGGCAGCTGCACCCGGCCTGGTGCACGAACCGCTTCCCTGCCGTCCCTCGTCCACGAGGGAGGCAGTTTCGGGAGCGGGTGCCGGCGTGTGCCCCGGGGGCGCTCCGTAGAGCGCGCGTCACCCGGGAGCACGACAGGAGCGGCCCTGCTCCTCTCTGCAACTCCGGCAAGTGCCCCGGGGGCACAATGAGCAGCGCGGTCCTTGCGACCGTTCTCAATGCGGCGCCCGGGCCGCGGCGGTGATTCTCCACGAAGCGCTTTTCACAGCGCTTTAGGAAAATTATGCAGCCTGGGCTGCGGCGGTGATCTGGGCTCAAAATAAAGCGCTCTGCACAGCGTTAAGGCCAAATCTGACGCCCGGGCTGCGGCGGTGATCCTCTGCAGCAGCTTTAAGAAAGAGCGCTTTTCCTAAGCGCTAAGGCAATGCTGTAGGAGATCGGTGCAGGGGTCAGGGGCCACAGCACCCTGCCCCTGGGAACAATAATCAAGGAAAAGGTACAGGGCTGGTGGGCCCAGCTACAGGCCAGCACAAAGGATGCAGATGGTGGCAGTTCCTCCTAGTGACCAGGCAGGTCACAGGTCAGCACAGCAGCAGCAGTCCATGGCGGTTTCCTGGTGAGTCCATTCATCAGCGTTCTGTGTCCAGTTTCAAGTTCCAAGAATGTTCAAATTGTGGGGAAAATTCCCCTGTACTTATAGTCAGTTCTTACAGTGTTTTACAGTGGTAGGGAGAGGAGGTTCCAGCCAGTTACAACTGGTTCTGGGAGTGCCCCCTCTCTCCTTTCAGCACAGGCTCCAAACATCAGTGGGGGGTTAACGACCCTATTGTGTGAGGCCAGGGCACAGCCTTTACAAATGTAGGTGTGCCCCGCCTCTCCCTTCTCTCAGCCCAGGAAGACTATTCAGTATGTAGATGCACCTCAGTGACACCTCCACCCTCCCTGTGTACAGGCTGTCTGAAAAGTATGCACAAAGCCCCAACTGTCACTCTGCCCAGACGTGGATTGGAGTCAAGCTGCAAAACACCAGAATCATAAGCACAGATAAATGCGCACTTTCTAGAAGTGGCATTTCTGTGATAGTAATAAAAAATACACCCACACCAGTAAGCAGTATTTATTATCACCATCACAACCATACCAAACACGCCTACGCTAGCCCTCATAAATCAGACAATACCCCTACACATAAGGCAGGGCATTTCTAATGCAATCCTATGAGAAGGCAGCACTCACAGCAGTGAGACACCAAGTTAGGCTGTTTGTCACTACCAGGACAGGCCATGCAATATGGCACATGTCCTGCCTTTCTACATACATGGCACCCTGCCCACAGGGCGTACTTTAGGGGTGACTTACATGTAGTAAAAGGGGAGTTCTGGGCCTGGCAAGTAAATTTAGATGCCAGGTCCCTGTGGCAGAAAACTGCGCACACAGGCCCTGCGCTAGCAGGCCTGAGACAGGTTTGAAAGTCTACTTTAGTGGGTGGCGCAAGCAGCGCTGCAGGCCCACTAGTAGTATTTAATTTACAGGCCCTGGGTATAGAGATACCACCGTACAAGGGACTTATAGGTAAATTAAATATGCCAATCAGGTATAAGCCAATCATACCAACTTTAGATGGGAGAGCACCTGCACTTTAACACTGGTCAGCAGTGATAAAGTGCTCAGAGTCCTAGAGCCAACAGCGAAAGGTCAGAAAAACCAGGAGGAAGGAGGCAAAAAGACTAGGGATGACCATGCGTATGGCCAAAAGTCCAACACAACCCCCTACCAGCCAAAATCCAGGGGAGAACAATCAATACCTTGATGTACTTTCCTGATTGGGGCGATAGAACAAGGACCCAGGCCCACAACAGCAGGGGCATGTTCCAGTTCTACGCCTTCCTGACTCCACTGGGATCTCTCTGTCAATGCGTCCCAGGCAGCCTAGACCAACCCACGGGGATTCTCTAGCTGCCAATGGCCAGAACCAGGCCCCAGGCCATCTAGGAGCCTCTGGTCTCTGAAACCATAATGAGTGGGGGGCGGTAGCCCCAGGTGCAAAGCAACCTGTCTCCACTCCATTTCCGATCAGTTCAGGGGCTCTACCCTGCCACTGATCCACCAACCTAGGGTCCGCACCCATAGGTTCTACAGGGGCTAGAGGCGAGGCTCTCCTCCCTCTACCCCTCCTTCTAGGATCCCGCCCTCCTCTCCTAGGAGGGGTATCACCAGAATCCACACTTGCCAGGGTGCTGGGTACAGCAGCCCTGCACAACTTTCTCGCCAGCCCAGGATCACTACCTGGCGACTGACCACCCAACCTAGGGACGACACCCTTGGGTTGCACCGGGGTCCAGGGCGGGCTTCCCCCTCCCTGACCCCCACTTCCAGAGTCCTGCATCTCCCCACCTCGGGAGAAGCCACCAGAAGTTTCACACAGGGGGGTGAGCACACTAACCGCCCCCCCAACCAGGTCAGAGTTTACCCCCTGAACCTGTCTATCTAGTCCAGGGACGACACCCTTAGACTGGACCATTGCCCAGCGAACCAGGACTTCCTTGGGAGCACACCTACCCCCTACCAGATCAGAGCTTACCCCCTGAATCTGGCAATCCAACCCAGAGTCACTACCCTGCGGTTGAACCACTGCCTGGCGCACCAGGACTTCCTTGGGAGCACACGTACTCCCCATCAGGTCAGAGTTTACCCCCTGAACCTGATCATCCAACCCAGAGTCACCACCCTGCGGTTGAATCATTGCCTGGCGCACCAGGACTTCCTGGGGGGCACACCTACCCCCCATCAGGGAAACACTTTCCCCAAGGGCCACACAAGAGTCTGGCTGGCGCAGGTCTCCTGACCTCTGCCCATCGGACAGAGTCTGGATTCCTCCCAGCCCAGAAATGGTCTCACCAAGGTCATTCCTGGGGGGCTCTGCACTCAGAGCTGACCCCTGACCCTCCAGGTTCTCCACTGGGGCCCGCAGCCCCCTCTCAACCCTATGCCTGGATTTCCGCCTCCTCCGCTGTAGAGCTAGACTACCAGACACCAGGACCGGCGGAACGCTATCACCAGCCACCCGCCCAAGTCCTAATGACAAAATGGGATCCTTCTGAACAGCTGGCCCTACGGCACAGGCTAGGCTCACCTCCTGGCGTTCACTCATGGAACCCCCCAGGACCTGGGACTGGAGCTCGGGTACCCTGGGCCTCAGCCCAACCCCATTCCCTCTCCTCTGAGACTGGACATGGGGTGCCTTACCCGCCCCAATACACTGGGACCTACCTGGGACACAAGCCTTTCCCACCACACCTGGTTGGGAAACACCTAGACCACTCTCATTAGGAACACCCCCTAATGTCACACCAGACCCTCTGGTACGCAACCAGAAGTCTGCCTCCTTTGCAAGCTCCCTGGGGTCAGAGAGCTCACACACTGACAAGTGTTGGCGTAACTCTGAAAAACAACAACGAAACAGGTGCTCTCTGAGAATCAGATTAAACAGCCCTTCAAAATTGTTTACTGTGCTACCCTTCACCCATCCATCTAGTGCAATGCAGCAAGCCTCCACAAACTCCTCCCAAGACTGGTGGGACAGTTTCTTACCACCCCTAAACCTTTTTCTGTATTCCTCAGGGGAGAAACCATACTTCACAATCAGTGCGTTCTTCACAGCGGAGTACCCCTCCCTGTCACTCTCTTCTAGAGTCAGTAGGGCATCCCTCCCCTCCTCAGGAATAAAACTCCCTAGGCCAGTTCCCCAATCCTTCTCAGGGATCCTGCGCTCTACCAGAGCCTTCTCATATTCCTTTAACCACTGACGTATGTCACCCCCCTCTTGGAACCTAGGTACCAGATCTATGGGTATGTGAGGAACCTCTTTGCTACAGCACTGTACATTGCTGCCACCACTGGACTCCACCTGCAACGCTGGTGAGTCCAGAACCTTCAGACTGCGCTCTAGAGCGAGTCTTTCTCTGGCAAAGGCCCTCTCTGCCTCTGCCATTCTCTCCTGTACTAAGGCCTTCTCTACCTCAGCCCTTCTCTCCTCAACAGCTAGGCGCGCTAACTGCAACTTCAGGTCCCTCTCTTCCCGCCTATCTCTTAGCTCATCAGGCGTCAAGGAATGAGAGGTAGCCCTGCTTCTTACACTGGACCCAGCAAGGGACTCCCTATCACTGGGGCCTTCCCTGTCAACTGGCGTCCCCAACCGGTCATTCTCACCCTCCTGATCAGTCTCTCTACCACTCTCTAGGGATGAGGTCTGGGAGCCCTCCCATTGGGAACCCTCGCTACACTCAGGATCCTCTGGGTACCCCCTACGCACACTCCCTCCCTGGGTAAATGTCACAAACCTTTCAAAGAAATTCAGAGATCTCCTGAGGTCCCCTTCTACAGGCAGCCCTCTCTCTCTACAGAACCCCTCTAATTCCCCCTGCGTGTAAAACGGCAGGTCCTCTAAATCAAAGGTAAGCCCCATCTTGAAAAGGTACAAATAACTCAACTGTGACAACCACAATACCCAAGCGTGAGAACTGAAAACAGGAAAAATGACCAAAGAGAGAAAGTTAAGAGAAGCCAAACATGTGATGGTCTAAACGCAATCCTTGTAGTGAAATAATGAGTCACAATGGTATTGTGCAAGCGCAAGTCCTATCCTCACCGCTGACTTCCAATGTTAGAAATGGGGTTTCTGGTTGGCTAGGGTATGCACCTCAGCCAGGCAGAACTTACCCACTCTAGTCAGGGCAAGGGAGTTACACGTCCAAGATAACCCCTGCTCACCCCCTTGGTAGCTTGGCACGAGCAGTCAGGCTTAACCCGGAGGCAATGCGTAAAGCGTTTGCACAACACACACATACATGTGACGCAATATCCCCACCACAAAGGAAACACAACACCAGATTATATAAAAATACACTGTATTGTACACAACGTAATTATTAGACCAACATCACATAACAGTACTATCCTGCTACCTTAGCAGTTGTCAGAACGTTACACATTAGTTACTCTGCAAACTAGCAGTAGTCACACATAACACACAGGTTACTCAGTATTCTGCAACATAAGCAGTAGTCAGGAAACACGTTATCACATTAGCACACTTGTCATAAGAATATCATAAAACGCCCATAGTAGGAACATTAGAAAACCTATGGCAAGTTAAGCAAACATATTAGCAAGTCATGCCCATAAAAGGAACATGTGCACACATATGTAAAACCATCAAAGAACAGGTAGGCAATATATCACAATTAGAAAAGTCTGTAAAAAGAACTTTAGAGTATCGGTATATTGGTCCCTTTAGAAAGTACCTGTTTTGATGAAGAGGCACTTCCAGTGCCTAAAACGAATAATGGGGCCCCCGGCGCTCTTCTGCGCAAAACGGGGGCCTCCTTAACCATGGCAGATAGAGAGGGGCGGCACGCACCCTCTCTGACTCCTTGACGGGCCCCTTCTGGGACCCGTAATCACTGGGGCCCCCCCTGGACCTCCACCGGCCCTCGTGAGGGGGGCCCAGGTCGCCCAATAAGTTGAAATGGTGGAGGGGGCGATCGCGCCCCTAGGGCAGTGACCGGGGAGAAGGGAACTCCCGTTCCTCCCCGTGTCCTGCGTGCCAGGGGGGCAGCCGCCCTTGTCCGCGGTGCGGCTGCCCCAAAAGGAAGTATAAGGAGCAGGGACCTCCGTTGAGGTCCCTCGCCGGCTTCCTGCGGCAGCTGCACCCGGCCTGGTGCACGAACCGCTTCCCTGCCGTCCCTCGTCCACGAGGGAGGCAGTTTCGGGAGCGGGTGCCGGCGTGTGCCCCGGGGGCGCTCCGTAGAGCGCGCGTCACCCGGGAGCACGACAGGAGCGGCCCTGCTCCTCTCTGCAACTCCGGCAAGTGCCCCGGGGGCACAATGAGCAGCGCGGTCCTTGCGACCGTTCTCAATGCGGCGCCCGGGCCGCGGCGGTGATTCTCCACGAAGCGCTTTTCACAGCGCTTTAGGAAAATTATGCAGCCTGGGCTGCGGCGGTGATCTGGGCTCAAAATAAAGCGCTCTGCACAGCGTTAAGGCCAAATCTGACGCCCGGGCTGCGGCGGTGATCCTCTGCAGCAGCTTTAAGAAAGAGCGCTTTTCCTAAGCGCTAAGGCAATGCTGTAGGAGATCGGTGCAGGGGTCAGGGGCCACAGCACCCTGCCCCTGGGAACAATAATCAAGGAAAAGGTACAGGGCTGGTGGGCCCAGCTACAGGCCAGCACAAAGGATGCAGATGGTGGCAGTTCCTCCTAGTGACCAGGCAGGTCACAGGTCAGCACAGCAGCAGCAGTCCATGGCGGTTTCCTGGTGAGTCCATTCATCAGCGTTCTGTGTCCAGTTTCAAGATCCAAGAATGTTCAAATTGTGGGGAAAATTCCCCTGTACTTATAGTCAGTTCTTACAGTGTTTTACAGTGGTAGGGAGAGGAGGTTCCAGCCAGTTACAACTGGTTCTGGGAGTGCCCCCTCTCTCCTTTCAGCACAGGCTCCAAACATCAGTGGGGGGTTAACGACCCTATTGTGTGAGGCCAGGGCACAGCCTTTACAAATGTAGGTGTGCCCCGCCTCTCCCTTCTCTCAGCCCAGGAAGACTATTCAGTATGTAGATGCACCTCAGTGACACCTCCACCCTCCCTGTGTACAGGCTGTCTGAAAAGTATGCACAAAGCCCCAACTGTCACTCTGCCCAGACGTGGATTGGAGTCAGGCTGCAAAACACCAGAATCATAAGCACAGATAAATGCGCACTTTCTAGAAGTGGCATTTCTGTGATAGTAATAAAAAATACACCCACACCAGTAAGCAGTATTTATTATCACCATCACAACCATACCAAACACGCCTACGCTAGCCCTCATAAATCAGACAATACCCCTACACATAAGGCAGGGCATTTCTAATGCAATCCTATGAGAAGGCAGCACTCACAGCAGTGAGACACCAAGTTAGGCTGTTTGTCACTACCAGGACAGGCCATGCAATATGGCACATGTCCTGCCTTTCTACATACATGGCACCCTGCCCACAGGGCGTACTTTAGGGGTGACTTACATGTAGTAAAAGGGGAGTTCTGGGCCTGGCAAGTAAATTTAGATGCCAGGTCCCTATGGCAGAAAACTGCGCACACAGGCCCTGCGCTAGCAGGCCTGAGACAGGTTTGAAAGTCTACTTTAGTGGGTGGCGCAAGCAGCGCTGCAGGCCCACTAGTAGTATTTAATTTACAGGCCCTGGGTATAGAGATACCACCGTACAAGGGACTTATAGGTAAATTAAATATGCCAATCAGGTATAAGCCAATCATACCAACTTTAGATGGGAGAGCACCTGCACTTTAACACTGGTCAGCAGTGATAAAGTGCTCAGAGTCCTAGAGCCAACAGCGAAAGGTCAGAAAAACCAGGAGGAAGGAGGCAAAAAGACTAGGGATGACCATGCGTATGGCCAAAAGTCCAACATTGTGGTTCTAGAAATAAATTAACAAAAGAATATTTTTCTACATAAAAACCGATTGGTCTGGAGTTAAGTCACTGAGTGTGTGCTTTTACTCATTGCTTGTGTGTGTACAACAAATGCTTAACACTACTCTCTGATAAGCCTAACTGCTCAACCACATTATCACAAATAGAGCATTAGTTATTACAAATAACTAATTACAAATAGAGCATATCTGTTATTGCCTGTCAAGCCTCTTGGGGAACCCCTGGACTCTGTGCACACTAGGTCTGATTTTGATATAGTATATACAGAGCCAGCTTCCTACAGTATCAAAATTACAGGCTCTGTAGAATCGCTGAGGTCACATTATTTCATATCCTGTGTATCTGTCCAGCTTTTTTTAAGGTTGATCGTGCAAGCGCTCTGTCCCTGTTGTACTCTCTCTGTGGGCTTTTAATTTTAACCACACCCATGTTACGCCCATCACTTTTGTTGGTTTGTAGGCTTGCCTTTCAAAATTTGCTTTATTTCATTAGTGAAAGGCATGTATATGTCATGCCTTTTCAGTGTTTAGCCCTCCTCGAGAGCAAAGGCCAACTACTGAAAACATACGAGGTTCCATGTTTTCCATATGGTTTGTGGACTACTTTTTCTCTTTATTTTGTAGGCAGCACGATCTCGCTGGGCAGTAATCAACCGCTTTTCATGACTACCAGTTTAATTCTTTTGTTTATCCTAGCGCTCCTTCACGAATTCAAAGTTTTAAACAGCGCGATCGCGCCAGTTTTTAAAAAAAATTACTATACAAAAGCTAAACCAGTCTGGACTTTTTGTTCTGATTAGTCACCAGTGCTCATTGCGTGGCGTTTTAAATCGGTTCCCTTATGTGCAATTGTATTACTTTTAATTTTCAGTTCATGTGCCAAGAAAAGTCTGGTTAGGAGATTACAAGGCTAATAGCACTAACTTGAGCAAAAGTGAGACCCATTGCATTCCAAATGATTGTTCAAATCAGCTGTCAGTCCAGACTTGTAGAAAAGCCGTTATTGAGTTCCTGCATCCAGCAAACACGAAGCTAAATGCCAGCTTTACAAAATGTATGCTCATCTTTGGAATAAAAGACAGGTTAAGCTCAAGTTAATGAAAATCTGACCGGAAGTTAATTCAGGGACTGGCCATGCCACTTAGAGGACACATCTCGAAAGGCCAACGGTCCTATCAACCTAGGATCACTTTTATATCAAAAATCTTTGGCACCAACAAACCTAAGGCCCAGCTCATATCATTTAAGAGAGAAATAAAACATGCCATATCATAACGGTTCGGGATAATGTGCAACCAAATCTTAATAATATTTTCAATAGCAAGAATGAATTACTGTGACATGCAGCTACCAAGGGCACGCAGCTGTATGGTAAAAATGCCACGTATGCACCACAAAGTCCATACATTATGGCATGGCCCCCATGCAAGAATTCACAAAACAATTGCACCCGCCACCAAAGAAACCTTAACACACACAAGAGGCAACACGAATTGCAGAAATCAATTCTTATCATACACACGTGTGCGCTTGGTAGTTGCACAAGCTTTGAGATTATTTGTATGACTGGAGCTGGACACATTTGACAGAAAGAATAAAGGTATTTGTTTTGTTTTTTCACAGCTACTACTTCCGTTACTAGTGTATTCATGTACATGCGGTAATGGTGTCTTTTACTATAAATTAATCCTACGCTTCGACTACTGAAGCTGCAAGCCTAATGAACAAGTTACTTACCTTCGGTAACGCCTTTTCTGGTGGATACACTAGCTACCTGTGGATTCCTCACCCAAAGAATTTTCCCCTCGCGCCTGCTTTCGATGGAAATTTTCTTCTAGCTCTGCACGTCGACGATGATGTCACAATTGCCCGACTCCCACGCGACGCCATATGACGGCATAAAGGCAGTAAGAAGTCCTCGTCGACGTGCTGACGTCAGTTATCACCATTTTTTACGTGCGTTTGAGGCGAACAGGTGAACATTGACATTACAGCAGTGATATAAGTACATCAATCAAACTTATATACCAACTTTTATTCCAATAATATGAAGGGAAACTAGCAGAAATAACAACACGACTTATGCATATAAATATATACACACATTATATAAACATTGCATCATCATATACATGTGTACAATATACAGGTGCTCACCCAAGGAATTCGAGGTAAGACCAGTCAGGCAACGGGAAAGTGGGTGGGACCGTGAGGAATCCACAGGTAACTAGTGTATCCACCAGAAAAGGCGCTACCGAAGGTAAGTAACTTGTTCTTCTGATGTATACAACTACCTGTGGATTCCTCACCTAAAGAATAGAGTCCCAAAGCAGTACCACCTCTGGAGGTGGGTGCCTGAAAGGTCAAACCAAGAAATCCTGCAGCACGGAGCGGGCACAATGGCCATCCCTCCTGACCTCAGAGTCCAAACAATAATGTTTGACAAAAGTATGGAGGGATGACCAAGTTGCCGCTTTGCAGATGTCAACAACAGGAACACCCCTAGCCAAGGCCAACGAAGCAGCCTTTGCCATGGTGGAATGGGCTCAGAGCCCTACAGGAGGTTCTTTCTTTGCTAAAGAATAACATAGCTTGATGCAAAGAATGACCCACCTGGACAGCGATCTCTTGTGGACAGCTCTGCCTCTCCTCTTCCCCACGTAACCAACGAAGAGCTGATTGTCTTGCCTGAACTCCCTCGTCCTGTCAACGAAGAAGCTCAATGCTCTTCGTGGTTCCAACCAGTGAAGCCTCTCTTCCTCCTTGGATGGATGAGGTGGAGGATAGAAGGAAGAGAGGGTAATGGACTGTCCCAAATGAAAGGGTGTAACAACCTTCGGGAGGAAAGCCGCCTTGGTCCTTAACACCACCTTGTCCCTCTAAAAGGAAGTATATGGGGGCTCTACACTAAGAGCCTGGAGCTCACTCACCCTTCTAGCTGATGTTATGGCCACTAGAAAAACAGTCTTCAAAACTAAAAGTCTCAATGAACAAGAGTACATTGGCTCAAATGGCGACCCCATAAGAAAGGTCAATACTAAGTTAGGATCCCACTGTGGCATAACAAACGGAGTGGGCGGAAACCTATTAGATAGACCCTTAATGAACCTCAATACAATAGGTTACTTAAACAAGGAGGGTTGGTCTGGAAAGCACAGAAAAGCCTAAACAACCCTTAACTGTGGCAACTGCACAACCCTTCTGTGCCAAGGATAAAGCAAATAACAATACATCGGACAAATGGGCCTTCAAGGGATCAATTTGGTTCTCTCCACACCAACTGACAAATCTGGCCCACATGCCTGCATAGATCGATTTGATGGAGTGTCGCCTGGCCAATAAAATAACTTCCACCACCTCCGGCGGGACAGAAAAGGAACTCAGAGTGCCCCGTTCAATCTCCAGGCATGAAGCTGTAGGCTTTGGAGGTGGGGGTGTAGAACCTGCCCCTGCGACTGCGAGAAGAGGTCTTCCCTGTACGGGAGATGGAGCGGCGGGCACAGAAAGAGTTGGAGAAGATCCAAGTGCCATTCCCTTCTTGGCCAACCCAGGGCTATTAAGATCACTTGGGCCCGGTCATGGCGGATCTTCCTCAAAACCCGAGGAATCAAGGGTATGAGAGGAAACGCGTAAAGCAACTGACCCTTCCAGGACATCTGAAACGCGTCCCCCCAAAGCTCCTTGCACTGGATACTGGAGGCTGCAAAACGACAGGCAGTGCGCGTTCTCCAGAGTGGCAAACAGATCTATCTGTGGATATTTCCACCTCTGGAAGATGTAAAGGGCCAGATCTGGATGAAGACGCCACTCGTGATAGGTCGAGATGAGCCGACTGAGACTGTCCGCACGCACGTTCAGAACTCCGGCCAAATGATTTGCTACCAAGCAAATCCGGAGGTCCTGAAGCCAGGACCAGAGCCGAAGAGCTTCTCTGCAGAGAAGATACAACCCCACTCCTCCTGCTTGTTTATATACCACATCGCAGTAGTATTGTCCGTCAGGACCTGAACCGACTGACCGCAAAGGGAAGGGAGGAAGGCCCTGAGAGCCAGACGTATCGCCCGCAGTTCCAACAGATTGATGTGAAACCTCTGTTCTCCTGGAGACCAACAACCTTTGATCTCCAGGTCCCCCAGATGAGCTCCCCACCCTAGAGTGGAAGCATCCGTTACAACTGTGGCCACTGGCAGAGGTAGCGAGAACGGGCTTCCTTGCAACAGGTTGCCGACCACAGCCCACCATTGAAGATCCGCTGCAGCATCTCTGGAGATCCTTATCGAGTCCTCGAGATCTCCTTTGTGTTGAAACAACTGTCTGCGGACGAACCACTGAAGAGCCCTCATGTGCCAGCAGAATGGAAGAAGCGAACAGACCGAGCAGACGAAGAACCTTGAGGACTGGAACGACCGCTCCATTTCAAAAGACTCGAGGTGCCTAAGTAAGACAAAACGGAAGGACCGCAAACTGATAGTGTTGCGACCCCACCACAAACCAGAGATACTTCCTGTGCGACTTGAGGATCGGAATATGGAAGTAAGCATCGTGCAAGTCGATGGACACCATCCAATCTCCTTCGTTCAATGCCAAAAGAAACTGTGACAGGGTCAGCATTTTGAACTTTTCCTGCTTGAGGAACCAGTTCAAAATCCTCAGGTCCAGGACTGGCCTCAACCGACCATCCTTTTTGGGGATCAGGAAGTATCTTGACTAGCAGCCCTGACCCCTCTGCTGCTCCAGGACCAACTCCACTGCGCCCTTTGACAAAAGGGATATCACCTCCTGTTGCAATAACAGAAGATGGTCGTCCGAACAGAAGGATGGGCGGGGAGGGATGGGAGGAGGAAACTCCCGAAAAGGAAGAGCATACCCTTTCCCCACAATATCGGTGACCCAGGAGTCTGATATTATTGACTCCCACATGCGAAGAAAGTGAGTTAGTCTCCCCCCTACAGGAGATGTGTGAACAGGGAGTGATGGAGAACTAAGGTTGCTTTCCCTGCTGCACCCCTCCAGAGGAAGAGGAAGAGGCAGAGTGCTGCTGCGCAGCCCCTCTAGTGCGTACTCTACCCCTGCCCCTGAAGGATCTATAAGGGAGAGCGCCTTAAGATTGCTGTCCTGCCGCATGGAGCCTGCCACGAAAGGAAGTGCCACGACCAAATCCTCTAAACCTCCTGAATGATTTCAAAGAAGAGGATGTGGCTGCTTGCAGTCCCAAGGATCTTGCCATGGCTCTACTCTCCTTAAACCATTCCAAGGCACATTTGGCTTTCGATCCAAAACGTTTGTCTCCATCAAATGGCAGGTCAAGCAGAGTGGTCTGAACATCAGGAGAGAACCCTGACGATCGCAGCCAGGCATGCCGCCTCGTCGCTATGGACGTGCCCATAGCCCTGGCCACCAAGTCCAAGGTGTCCAACCAGATTGAATCACCTGGGTCGCCACCGCCTGAGCATCTGACAAAAGGTTCTGCACCTCATGTGATAATCCCCTTAGCCTCGTCCATAAGGGCATAAATGTATCGTCCTTGAATGCAAGTAGCATTTGTAGATTTCAAAGCCATGCTACATGACGAGAAGGCCTTTTTAGCTGACTAGTCCATTCCCTTAGACTCCCTGTCTGCTAGAACTCCGGGAAACGATCCAGGAGCAGAACGGGAGGAACACGACGCTTGCACAACCAAACTCTCCGAAGTCAGGTGCTTAGACAAAAAGTCTGGATCACCTGGGGCCATTCGATAGCGTCTCGCCACCGACCTGTTTACGGCACCCGAAGTCACCGGCTTCTTCCAAACTTCCCTAATAGGGTCCATAGGAGCCTCATTGAAAGGAAGAAGGGGCTCCGCCACAGCTGATGCTGGATGCAACACCTCAGTAGGGATGTTGTTCTTCACATCCGCAACAGGAAGTGGACGGTCCAAAAAGTCTGCTGCCTTCCGCACCACAGCATGAAAAGAGGCAGCCTCCTCTGTATACTCCCCCGGAGAAGCCAAGTCCCATTCTGGGGAAGTGTCTAGGCTGCTTGCAGTGTCCAAACCTTGCAGGTCCCCTGAAGGCTCCATGATCTCTCCTTCCTCCAAGTGCTGCTTCTTATATTCCTGCTCCTCCAGCAGCCTCAGAGCCAACCTTCTGGAGCAGAGCCTGGACTCGATCCCCAGCATCGATAAGGCATCAGCCGACGCTGAAGACCTCTGGCGGCGTCGATCCTCTGAGTCGTCCGACACCGGATCCCTCGGCGCCACATGCATCTTTAAGGTCAACTGGACCCATGGTGAATCCATCGGCGCCGGGGCGGCGCCACCGGTCTTCTGGGCAATGCCAAAGGCATCGGTGCCGAAGCGGTACTTCCCGAAGGAAGAAAGGGCATGAAGGGCGTCGGTCTGTAAGAAGCCGGAACACCCATGTCGAAGGTTAAAGGGCCTGACGGCCCGCATGCACACCTCCAGGCGCCATGGTGGCAAAGATATTAAACATAGCATTAAGAAATGCTGCTGGATCCGTGCCCGGCACCAGGAAAGCCAGATAACCTTGAGGAGCCGGTGCTTGAGGTGAAGCCGACGACGGCCCAGGCATCTCCTGCTCCGGAGAAGCCCTCGGCTCCTGATGCAGATCCACTTCATACACCGACAGTGGAGACGTCGGTGAAGCTGGAGTTGGCGGAGGCGTCACAGTTGGGCTGACCTCCCACGTCGGTCGGCGCCGAGCCGATGGTGATCTCGAACGAGAGCGGTCCCTGCTCGATCGGGGCCGTGATCCATGCCGGCACCGAGAGTCCGATGACGCTGATGAGACCTCAAAGATTAAGACGAAGATTCTCTATGATGATGCTTCTCCTTCTTCTTCTTGGATCGAGCCAGAAACAAATTTAGCCTCCCGTTCTTTCAGGGCCTTAGGATTCATGCGTTGGCATGAACCGCCCGACTCGACTTCGTGGTATGAACTAAGGCACCACAATCAATTGTCAAGTGGGTCCGTGACCGACATGTGACCTCCGCACTGCTTACAGGGTTTAAAACCTGACTTCCTCGGCTGCGACATAGTTACACCAAAGTGAAACTGTAGCTCCCTGGTAGCCTCAAAGAAAAAACGTTACTCGAAAGCACGGAAAAGAGGGAACTGATGTCTGCACGTCGATGAGGACTTCTTATTGCCTGGATGATGTCATACGGCGTCGCATGGAAGTCGGGCAATTGTGACGTCATCATCGAGGTGCAGAGCTAGAAGAACATTTCCATCGAAAGCTGGCGCGAGGGGAAAATTCTTTAGGTGAGGAATCCACAGGTAGTTGTATCCATCAGAAATGTAATTATTTCAATTAAGGAGTTGATGCATATACCACTAACCCACAGGTGTTTGAATTTTGAACACTGGCTCCAATATGTTCCACATCAGTCATAAGGTAACCTATAGCATTTACTACACGATGATAAATTCCAGCCATTTCCTTTGTTTCACTTGGTGATGGGGTGTTTTTGGTAACAGTGGATTGTTTGTTTGTTTTTTACACTTTTATCGATCACTTTTAGAAATGGGGGATTCGGGTTAGCTAGGGTATGCACCTTAGCCAGGCAGAGCCCACCACTCTAGTCAGGGTAAGTTAGTAACACATCTAAAATAACCTGTGCTCACCCTCTGGTAGCTTGGCGCAGAGCAGGCAGGCAGGCTTATCATAAGAAGCAATGCGTAAAGTATTTGTGCAACATACACACATCAACACAATGAAGACACCACAAAAAAAACTCCACACAGGCTCTAGAAAAATATGGATTATTTATGTGAATTAAATAAAACCAAAATGACAAAAATCCAATCAGTGCATCACGAGTTATGCTTCTGTAAAGGTCAAAACGGTGCTTGATTTCAATGGGATCCTCTTAGAGGCTTTACGCTAATTCCTTATTGTTAGACCTGACAGCCTTAGGGTGGTCATCCCCAAACGTTTTGTCTGCCTCTCTCAACTTTTCTGACATTGTTTCTGCTAGTTTTAGGATTCTGCGCACTTTACCACTGCTAACCAGTGCTAAAGGGCACATGCTCTCTCCCTTTGGTTCATTCCCAAACTGGCATATTTGATTTACTTGTAAGTCCCGAGTAGAGTGCACTACATGTGCCCAGGGCCTGTAAATTAAATGCTACTTGTGGCCTGCAGCACTGATTGTGCCACCCACATACGTAGCCCCTTAACCATGTCTCAGGCCTGCCATTGCAAGGCCTGTGTGTGCAGTTTTACTGCCACTTCGACGTGGCTTTTAAAAGTACTTGCCAAGCCTTAACCTCCCTTTTTCCTACCTCTAAGTCACCCTTAAGGTAAACCCTTGGTAACCCATAGGCCAGGGCGGTACATAGGTAAAATGCAGGACATGTACATGTGTAGTTTATATGTCCTGGTAGTGTAAAACTACTAAATTCGTTTTCCACTACTGTGAGGCCTGCTCCTTTCACAGGCTAGCATTAGGGCTACCCTCACGTACTGTTTGAGTGGTAGGTTCCAATCTGAAAGGGGTAACCAGGTCATATTTAGTATGGCCAGAATGGTAATAGAAAGTCCTGCTTATTGGTGAGGTTGGATTTAATATTACTATTCTTTAAATGCCATTTTTAGAAAGTGAGCATTTCTCTGCACTTAAAATCCATCTGTGCCTTACAGCCTGTCTCCAATCCACATCTGGCTGGGCTGGTTGACAGCTCCCTTGTGCATTTCACCCAGACAACAACAGACACAGGATACTCAGACACACCTGCACTCATCTGCATACTGAATGGGTCTTCCTGGGCTGGGAGGGTGGAGGGCCTGACACTTACATTTCAAAGGACGGTAGCCTGTTTATACACAATGGACTGCCAAACCCTCTACTGGGACCCTGGCAGACAGGACTGTACTGAAATGGGACCTTGTGCACTTCAAAACCACTCTATGAAGTCCCCCCCCACTTGAAAGGCATCTTTGGGAGTATAAACTGTGTCTCTGACCCAACCAACTCAGACACTTATGGACCTGACCCTGCAACCTGTCCAGAGGAACTGCCTGGCTGCCCAAAGGACTCATCTGGACTGCTTTGCTGTGAAGGACTGCTACCCTGTTGTTGTCCTGCTGCCCTCTGACTTTGCTGAGAAGTGCTCTTCAAGGGCTTGGATTGAGCTTGCCTCCCGTTTCTTGAAGTCTCAGGGCCAAAAAGACTTCACCTCTTGAGGAAATTCCTTGTGTGCTGAAAATCACCGCATAGCCTGTGGAAAACGACGGACAGCCGTCTTGCGATGAGAAAATAGACACACAGCCGACCCAGAACAGCGTAGCCTGAGTTCCCGAGTGAAGAATCAACGTGGCGCCTGCCTTGCGACAGAAGCTTCGCTGCACAGCCCTACCAGATGGAGGCACTGTCGAACCGAAACAACGCAGCCCGACTTCCCGAGTGAAGAATCGACGTAGCGCCTGCCGTGCAACAGAAAATTTGACGCATCACCATACCGGATCAACGCAACGCATGTGACTTCCTTGCCCACGTCATCGTCCCTGGTCGTCAAAAGACTCCCGCATTGCAGTAAGGAACCAAGCCTGCGCATCAGAAATCAACGCAAAGTCCCTTGCAGCATGGAAAGAAACAATGCATCGTCTGTGCCCTTCCGGAAAATCTGATGCACATCCTATTTTTCCATGCATCTCCTCCTCTGTGGTCTTTGTGCGAGATAATTTTGACGCAAACCAGGTACTTTGTGCTAACAAGAGACAACGGTTGATTTCTAAGATTTAAGACTCTTTTTAATCTTGCAAAAGTGATATTTCAACTTGTACTTGTTGAATAAGTATTGTTTTGACCTTAATTTAAACAGATAAATATCTTAGATTTTTCTAAGCCTGTGTGGTGTATTTTTGTGTTGTTTCTACTGTGTTACTGTATGATTTATTGCACAAATACTTCACACATGCCTTCTAAGGTAAGCCTGACTGCTAAGTGCCAAGCTACCAGAGGGTGGGCACCGGATAATTTGGATTGTGTGTGACTTACCCTGACTAGGATTGTGGTCCCTATCTGGACAAAAGTGTATACCTCTGCCAACTAGAGACCCATTGTGTGGGATGAAATGTAACAAGTTTGACTCTGGACTCAGCATGTTTGTTTCAATACCTTCGGTGAGTAACGCAGCCACTGGGGCCATCAGTGGGCAATGCACAGGAGGGGGCTGGGTGTTAGGTACATTGCTGCAGGTGAATGCATGGCTGCCTGGGTGTCAGGTGACCAGAGAGGTGGGGTTAGGGCGACCACAACGATCGAGGTCTCTAGGGTAGCTGCTCCTGCAGCAGTCGCAGTGAAGAGGCGCTGTTTCGCCGCTGATTGGAACAAGCACCAAAACGGGGAAGATTCTCTGTTACATAATGGTGCACTGGGTTGAGATGAAGCACTGCACTCAGCTGTCCGATGTTCCAGCAGGCACGCTCCGAATGGTGCGGTGCAGAGATGAAGCACTGTGTTCATGTCTCTGGGGTGACCAGTGGCAACAGGCACACTCAGGACCATGTGGGGGGCTGAGATGAAGCACAGCACTCACTTAACCTATGCGCCAATGGCAACAGGCTTGCTCTGAATGGTGTAGCGCAGATGAAGCACAAGCTTTTTGATGTCCATGTGACCTCGAGGAGAACAGGGGGCAAGCCAGCAAGCCCTTGGAGTAAGTCCAGATTTAGTCCTTGGTCAGGCAGAGCTCAGCAGGGCAACACATTAAAACAGAGCAGCACTTCCTGGGAACAGTCAATCCTGGCAAAGTGGCAATCCATACAGCACAGCAGTCTTTACTCCAGCAGAGTTCCTTTCAGGTCCAGTAGTGTACAGCTTAATATTGCTGACATTGCACATTCTCCTCATAGGCAAATGGATCTAACCAAGGCTGCTGAAAAGACCTTGCACCACCTCTGAATGGAGGCGTCACTTGTGATCCACTAGGCATCGATGGCTGAGTTTGTCCACCCTGGCCTTCAGAGAACTTGCCAGGTGTTGAACCACCAGGGTTATGCCCTGCTGTTCCAGCCAATTCCAGAGACGCAGGGCTTCATAACAAAGGGTCCCCGAAACCAATATGGGTGGTATTGTATGTGAACACCTGCACCAACTTCCCCTTCAGAGAGGGAAGAAATGCCTTCAATGCTAGTGGGATCGCCCAGAACTCCAACATGTTTATGTAGAGCTGGATTCCACCAGAGGCCAAAGTCTTCATCACCACCTCTCTCAGATGGCCGCCCCATCTCAGGAGGGATGCCTCTGTCACTACTGTGAGGTATGACAGAAAATGTATTCTTTTTATGTCAAAATATGCTGAGTAAGTCAAATAGCAAGATATTTCTCTGCTACTATACAGTAACTGTCTTCAAGTGAGTTTCACATGAATATGTGCTATGCATTTGTCATCTAGCATGTTTTACAAGCAGGATGCAGGAAGCAATGAGGTCCAGCAGCCTCAGTGTCAGTTTCACAGAAACCCAGGACAGAGGCTGAAACATGGGTATTGTTGCATGAATATCCTGGACTCACTGCTTGGGAGGATAAGCCCGAAACTGCACTGTGTCCGGAGCAACTCCTATGAAAGAGAGCATCTGAGAGGGAGTCAGGTCTGACTTCGGCACGTTTACTGTGATCCCCAGCGAATGCATGTGAGGTTTGCTGTAGTCCGGAGGTGGGAGACAATAGCTTCGGGCGAGCCCTCCTTCAACAGCCAGTCATCAAGGTAGGGAAAGACTGAAAACCCTGACCTGCGCAGATGAGCTGCGACTACCGCCATCACCTTGGTGAACACCCGAAGGGTGCTGGTAAGGCCAAATGGCAGCACTGGTGAACTGAAAGTGTTTGTACCTACCTTCAACCGCAGGTATCGTCTGTGAGCAGGTGGGATGGGCATATAAAAATATGCAACCTGCAAGTCCGGCGCTACCAACCAATCTTCTAGGACAGACAAGACCTGAGCCAACATAGCATCTTGAACATATTCTTGAGGAAGAGTCTTTTCAGTCCATAAGTCTAAAATAGGATGAAGACCCTTGTTCTTATTGGTTATCAGAAAGTAGCGGGAATAACCACCACTCACTATTTCTGATATCAGAACACATTTTTATGGCTCTCTTGGCCAAGAAAGCTGTAACTTCCTCTCGGAGTATTGACACATGATCCTCCTCCAGCTGTTTGAATGTTGGCGGAATCGGGGAGGAAAGGATTGGAAAGGCAGGGCATAGTCCCGCCTGTTGACCTGCAGTACCTATGCGTCTGATGTAATGGACTTCCAGTGGAGGAGATGATAGTGTATTCTCCATCCCACTGGGCCAGCATGGTCCTGCAGATCCAAACTAGGAGGGCTTTGAGGCTGCAAATGCCGGAAGCAGACGACTTCTTGCCTGCAAACCTTCTAGGACTGAAGGAACCACACCCATGTCCTCGCATACCCTGGGTTGGTTGAGGGGGACAGTGGCTGGCATAGGGCTGGCAGGGTACCATGCCCCTTCGGGAGCCATAAAAGAGACAAAAGTCACAGACAGTGGATGAGGGGTCGCTGAGAGGCCCAAGGCCTTGACTGTAACCATAGACTCCTGAAGTGCTGAGTCTGCCTTCTCACCAAACAAGTGAATGCCATTGAAGGGCATGTCCATCAGGTTTGCTTGGACATCTGTCAAAAAACCAGATGTCCTCAGACAGGCGTGACGCCTTAAGGCCACTGTTGATGCAACTGATCTGCTTACTGAGTCAGTCATATCGAAGCCACACCAACTGGTGAACAAAGCTTCATCCCTCCCATCTTTTACTGCTTGAAAGAGTATGACAGGGCCTCCTCTGGGATCCGAGTCAGCACTTGCGCAACTGTATCCCAAATGGTGAGAAACCGACCAACATGCATGAGGTGTTCACCAACCTCAGTGCCAGGCCAGTGATAGAAAACAACTTCTTCCCAAGATGGTCGAACCTCTTGGATTCTCTGTCCGGGAGAGCAGAAAGGAATCTGCCATGGGAAATGAAGGCTTTGACTATCAAACTCTCAGGGGTGGAGTGTTGGCTGAGGAAGCTAGGGTTTCCCAGTGCAGGGTGATGGCGGCGGGCAGTCATCCCATTTACTGGAGGCCCTGTGCTGGGCTAGGACCAAGTCCCCTGCAGGACGTCTGTAAGTGCTTTGATAAAAGGCAGAAGGGGTTCGGATGTAGAAGCCCCAGGCTGAAGCACTTCTGTCAGGATGTTTGCCTTGACAGCCACTGAGGGCAGTTTGAAGTCCATTCCATAGGAAGCTCTCTCCTCCGTAGTCACAGTGGGGGTAGAGAGCAAGCCAGGCCCACTGGCCTCTCCTAGCTCCTCATACCAGTCCAAGCATCTCTCCAACTGGTGTTCTAAAGGGTCCAGTGACCCCTCCCACTCTTCTCCCATGCCTGGCTGTGAGAAATACGGCTCAGGCAATGATCTGGCACCTGTCGGCATCAGCATCGTGACCAGCACCGGAGAATGACGCCTGGGTACGACCGGCACTGGTCCGGATTCAGAATTGGATCCATAAGCCATCGGTTGGGGCCTCCTGGTGTCAATTCGGCTCCTGGAAACGGAGGGAGTCGAACAGGGCAATGGCTCTGCAGAACCATGCTGGGAATGCCAACGTTCCCAACTTGTCTCGTCCGCCGATGGACGAGGTGAAGTAGAAGTCCTCTTGGATTTTTTCTTCTTCTTATGCCTCTTTCCCAAATGTCCTGAGGACCTCGAATGGGAAGAAGAGGACTTGGGGCTCCGGGAATGGTTCTACAATCTCCTTCTCGACCTCAACATCCTCAGAGTCGCGGGTGTTACAGACTGCCAGGCTGTAGGTAGCTTTAGGGGCTGCTCCCTCAAAACCTTCAGCGTCATGACCCGGCAGTACGAGCATGACTTGGAGTCGTGGTCATGCTCGAGGCACCAGAGGCAAATGAGATGGGGGTCCATTGACAGGTGCCACACAGTTTGAACCCAGCCTTTCTCACTGACATACTTGACACACAAAGAAAAACTCTACAAAAAGTTTTTTAAAAAGGCTTGTTAAAAATTGACAGAAGGTAGCTCTCTCAGGATCTGCACTAACTGGCACATAAAAAAAAGAACTGATGCCTGTGCACCTGGGTGACGCCTATATAGGTGACCGTGACGTCACTTTCGGCGCTAGTGACAAGGCTACACAGAGCCAAATGGAGCCACCCGATAGGGCGCGCAAGGGGTATTGCTCAGCAAACGTTTCTGGATCCAGTCTGGTGCCTGGGAAAATCAAAGGTAATGAATCTTCAGCTAAAAGTCTCTATCAGATATAATTTATTCTGGCCTCATCTTCAATACTGTGACGTTATCTGCGGTGTTGTCCCCTCACCTGGAGTGCTGCTACATTACTTTAAGAGGTATGACCTCATCCTGGGTGTTCTGACCTTATGTGGAGTACTGTTATCTCTAAAAGAGGGATGCTATATTGAGTACCAACACATTATCTTCAGTGTTATGACATTACTCCAGAACTGAGACCTCCTCTTGAGTATTGTTATCTAAAATAGAGGGGCACCATAATGAGTACCGAAAAAAAATCTGGAGTGCTGTGATATTACTTTTAAGGCTGCTACCTCTCTGTAGGTACTGTGACATCATCGGAAGTACTGTGACATCATCTGAAGACCTCTGATGTTATTTTTTATATCCAGGTCCTCATCAACATTATCTGGAGAGTGTGACGTCCTCATCTCTAATGCTGTGAAGACATTTTTAAATTGGCGATCTCCTATTGAGTTGTGTGACCTCATACGAAAGCCCTTGTATTGAGTGGTGCCATGAATTCATTTGGAGTGCTGTGACCTTGTCTGGAATTATATTACCCATTCTTAGGAATCATGACTTCATATGGTGTAACACCAACTGGCGTGCTGCGCCTTGTCTTTAACTATATGACTTTTTTGGGGGTGTTGTTAATTCCTAAGAATTTATTTGCCACCATCTGGAGTGCCGTGACCTCACGTGGGAAGATATAGCAATACCGGGAGTGCAGTGACCTTGTCTGGGAAGATATAGCCTTATGTGGAGTGATGAGACTTCCTCCAGAGAGAGTTGCAATAACATCTGGAGTACAATGACCTCTTGTGGAATGATATCACCTTGTTTGGGATGCTGTGCCTAAGTAAGTTGTAACTCATATCATCTGGAATATTCTAGCCTTGTCCTAAATGATACACCTTGTTCTGGGTATGATCTGAGGTGGAGCACAGTGACATCATCTAGAGCCCCTTGACCTTGTCTTGAATGATGCTGTATTATTTGGTGAGGTATGATCCCAAGAGTACACTAAATGCACCAAAGTGCTGAGCCCTTACCCACTATATACATATCTTATGTGGTATTATGATAAATCACACTCACTTTTACCACTTGCTCATGAGTGCTTTGATCACAACTTTTCTGTGGATCTGGAAAAGTTGTGAGAGGGTCTGCTGACGAGGGGCAGCTGTGTTATAGCTCTGCCTAAGGTAGCTTGGATAATTAAAAAACCTGGTCTTCAGAATAGTGTGGAATTCAAGGAGAGAGAAGAGATCTGGTGTATGTACTTGTTGCAGTAGTTGTGTGAACTCGTATGCAATATTTGCACCTTAAGGATATTATTTCATTTTATTTGCTTTTACTCCTCAGATCAGTTCTGCTGGATATGACGCCCCAAAACATGATTTGAGGTAGCTGTTGCTTACATCGCATGCTCATCAGCACAGACACCAAAAGGCGAACTGTTACTGTAAATAAATGTAGCATAGAGGGTTATCTCAGAATTATACTTGTGAAAACAGCACAATGTCAGCGGAAGCACTATGAATGCTCCACTCCTGCTATCAGGGCACTCTCGTCCTAAAGTCTGAAGTGCCTCCGGTGAAAGGTCTAATTGCACATCAGTTTCTAACCTCCAGTATTAGAACGCGGTAACTAATCTTCAGAGCACAAATTTGATTTCATTTTCACCCTGAAGAAGCAGGCATGAGAAGATTAAATCAGCCACTTCCGTCGCATTTCTCTTGCAGGACAAAATCAATGGTGGGAAAAACACTACTTGGGCGGAAGCAGCTTCACATGAACACCGAAAGAGATAGGAGCCGAGTTTGCTTTAAGTGTTCTCCGAATTATGCATTTCCGAGGTTGCATCATCATCCACTATTCGAACCTAAAAGAGAACTTTTAGGCATGATGTCCAACCTCAATAGTGAACTTTTTCTCAAAAAGTATACCAAAATATATCTTCAACCGTCTATGTCTAGAATAAATTATTCCAGAGTACCAGGCATAACAATTCATTTTACGCTCAATAATTTTAATATTTTAATTTATTTATACACAAAATGTACACAAAAATAAATACTTTGAAAGAACAGCGCCAGTTTTACAGTGTTCCCTGTCGTGTTACGGGAACTATAATTATTCATTACCTGACATGATGGATGATAGAATCCTCAAAGTGAATGTTTTCTTCCATGTGCATGGATTGTTGTCTGTGTATAATGTAGTGTAACAGTGCCCTCTCGTGGATGCTAAAGAGGCTAGAACATTTTCGATGAAATACAACGACGGCTGTAGTTACCAATTACCACCCCAAAAAACATAAATTTATAAACTTTCGAAAGACAGAAAGGTTGAGTTCACCAACTGTAATTTAAAACTGTAACCAGAAGATTGGGGACAGGACTTTGTAACTGTAAGAGATGAACGAGTTACTTACCTTCGGTAACGACTTTTCTGGTGGATACATTAGCTACCTGTGGATTCCTCACCTGATGAATACTCCCATGGCGCCAGCATTTGACGGAAATCTTCTTACTAGTCTCTGCACGTCGACGAGGACGTCACTCTAGCCCACGCGACGCCGTCTGACGTCATACAGGCAATAAGAAGTCCTCGCCGACGTGCCGATGACAGTACCAACATTTTTTACGTGCATGAGAATAATAATAATAACCCAATGCAATGAAAGAGCAAATCAACATCTCTTAATATTGTAAATCACACAACATTGCAATAAAATAGCTGTAGATTTAATATAACTTTTTTTTTTTTTTTTTTTTAAACAAATAAATATATTTATACATACGAATCATGTATATACCCAATATATATATAGATTTATATATAAATATACACATATATACAAATATCATACATGCAAAATGTATTGCAACTTTGAAGACCAAAAGGAGCACACTCAAGGATTGCTTGGAGAGTCCAAAAAGGCAACGGGGAGGCGGGTGGGACCGTGAGGAATCCACAGGTAGCTAATGTATCCACCAGAAAAGTCGTTACCGAAGGTAAGTAACTCGTTCTTCTGATGGATACAACTACCTGTGGATTCCTCACCTGATGAATAGAGTCCCAAAGCAGTACCACGCCCGGCGGTGGGTGCCTAAATGGTCAAACCAAGAAATCCTGCAGCACTGACCGTGCAAAATGACCGTCCCTTCTGACCTCAGAGTCCAAACAGTAATGTTTCACAAAAGTGTGAAGGGACGACCAAGTTGCGGCCTTGCAGATGTCAACCACAGGAACACCCCTGGCCAAGGCCGAAGAGGCCGACTTAGCTCTGGTGGAGTGAGCTCTAATGCCCTCAGGCGGATCCTTCTTTGCCAAAGAGTAACAGATTTTAATGCAAAGAACAACCCACCTGGAGAGTGTTCTCTTGTGGACTGCCTTTCCTCTCCTCTTGCCCACGTATCCGACAAACAGCTGATCCTCCAGCCTGATATCCTTCATTCTGTCGATATAGAAGCTCAACGCCCTTTTTGGGTCCAGGCGATGTAGTCTTTCTTCCTCCTTTGAAGGATGAGGCGGAGGATAAAACGTGGACAAAGTGATTGTCTGAGCCAAATGGAAGGGTGAAACAACCTTCGGAAGGAAAGCAGCCTTGGTCCTCAACACCACCTTATCCCCATAAAACGTTATATAAGGGGGTTTAACCGATAAGGCCTGCAACTCACTCACTCTCCTTGCAGATGTTATAGCTACCAGGAATACTGTTTTAATAACCAAATATCTTAAGGGGCAAGAATGCATAGGCTCAAAAGGGGACCCCATAAGGAAAGTCAGGACCAAGGACAAATCCCATTGAGGCATAACGAATGGTTTTGGAGGATATTGATTCAGAAGACCTTTCAAGAATCTGAGAACAATAGGGGATTTAAATAACGATGGTTGGTCTGGAAGACAAATGAAGGCTGACAAGGCCGACAAATAACCCTTAATGGTAGCTACTGCACAACCTTTCTGCGCTAGAGACAGTGCAAAAGACAAAACATGTGACAGATGAGCATGTAAGGGATCAATCTGTCTCTCTCCACACCACATAACAAATTTAGACCACCTATTAGCGTAGATAGATTTAGTGGAGTGTCGCCTGGCCGCTAAGATAACATCCACTACATCAGGCGGGAGAGAGAAGTAACTCAGGTTGCCCCGTTCAATCTCCAAGCATGTAGGTGCAGACTCTGGAGGTTGGGGTGTAAAACCTGCTCCTGCGACTGCGAGAGGAGGTCTGCCCTGAGAGGGAGACGGAGCGGAGGGCACAGTGAGAGTTGGAGAAGGTCGGAGTACCATACCCTCCTTGGCCAATCCGGAGCTATTAAGATGACTTGGGCCCGGTCTTGGCGAATTTTCCTCAACACTCGAGGAATCAAGGGTATGGGGGGAAACGCGTAAAGCAACTGGTCGCACCAGGTTATCTGAAACGCGTCCCCCAACGCTCCCTGCATCGGATACTGGAGGCTGAAGAATAACGGGCAATGCGCGTTCTCCCGAGTGGCAAACAGATCTATCCGAGGAAACCCCCACATCTGGAAGATTAAACAGACTTGATCTGGATGGAGACGCCACTCGTGGTCTGCCGAGAATTGGCGACTGAGACTGTCCGCACGTACATTCAAGACCCCGGCCAGATGATTTGCCACCAAGCAAATCTGATGGTCCTTTGCCCAGGACCATAGCCGAAGAGCTTCTCTGCAGAGAAGGTACGACCCTACTCCTCCCTGTTTGTTTATGTACCACATCGTGGTAGTATTGTCCGTCAGGACCTGTACCGACTGACCACGAAGGGATGGGAGGAAGGCCTTGAGAGCCAAACGTACAGCCCGTAACTCCAACAGATTGATATGAAACACCTGTTCCTCTGGAGACCAAAGCCCTTTGATCTCCAGATCCCCCAGATGAGCTCCCCATCCTAGGGTGGAGGCATCCGTTATTACCGTGGCCACTGGTGGCGACTGCGCGAACGGCTTCCCCTGTGAAAGATTGTTGCCCGCAATCCACCACTTCAATTCCACAGCAGCATCTCTGGAGATCTTGACAGTACCTTCTAAATCTCCCTTGTGTTGAGACCACTGCCTTCGGAGGCACCACTGAAGAGCCCTCATGTGCCAGCGAGCATGCGTGACCAACAGAATGCAGGAGGCGAACAGACCGAGCAGACGAAGGACCTTGAGGACTGGAACTACCGCTCCATTTCGAAACATTGGAACCAATTCCTGAATATCTTGAATCCGCTGAGGCGGAGGAAAGGCTCGACTCAATGTTGTATCCAGTACTGCCCCTATGAACAGGAGGCGCTGAGAGGGCTCCAGGTGAGATTTGGGCACGTTCACCGAAAAGCCCAGGTCGAACAACAACTGGGTTGTTGACTGCAGATGATGCGACACAAGCTCCGGGGACTTGGCTTTGATCAACCAGTCGTCCAAGTAAGGGAATACTGCTATCCCCTTCCTTCTGAGCTCCGCCGCAACCACTGACATCACCTTTGTGAAGACTCGAGGTGCTGAAGTAAGACCAAACGGGAGGACCGCAAACTGATAGTGCTGCGACCCTACCACAAACCGGAGATACTTCCTGTGCGACTTGAGTATCGGGACATGAAAGTAAGCATCCTGCAAGTCGACAGACACCATCCAATCTTCCTTGTTCAACGCCAAAAGCACCTGTGCTAGGGTCAGCATCTTGAACTTTTCCTGTTTGAGGAACCAATTCAAGATCCTCAGATCCAGGATTGGTCTCAACTGACCATCCTTTTTGGGAATCAGGAAGTATCTTGAGTAACAACCTCGACCCTTTTCCTGCTCTGGGACCAACTCTACCGCGCCCTTTGAAAGGAGGACTTGAACCTCCTGTTCTAGCAACAGGAGGTGTTCTTCTGAACAATAAGATGGGCGGGGCGGGATGAGGGGCGGGAACTCCCGAAAGGGAAGGGCGTAGCCTTTTCCCACAATGCCGAGAACCCAATTGTCCGTTGTGATAGACTTCCACTTGTGGAGAAAACGCTGTAATCTTCCCCCTACAGGAGAGGAGTGAGTGGGAAACGGTGGAAGCCTAAGGCTGCTTCCCCTGCTGCACCCCTCCAGAGGACGAGGAAGAGGCAGAGTGCTGTTGAGAGGCTCCTCTGGTACGGACCCCACCCCTCCCCCTCCCTCTAAATGACCTATAGGGGAGGGAAGAGGCGGGTTGCTGGAACCTCCCCCGAAAGGAAGAGGAATAAGAGCCACGCCCAAATCCCCGAAACCTCCTGAAAATTCTAGAAGAGGCAGAGGAAGAAGGAGCTTGCAGTCCTAACGACTTGGCTGTGGCTCTGCTCTCCTTAAATCGTTCCAAGGCTGAATCTGCCTTGGCTCCAAACAGTCTGTCCCCATCAAACGGGAGGTCCAGCAGGGTCGACTGCACATCCGCAGAGAACCCTGAGTTTCGGAGCCAGGCCTGTCTTCTTGCCACCACAGCCGTGCCCATCGCCCTGGCCACCGAGTCGGTCGTGTCCAGCCCAGACTGGATAATCTGGGTCGCGGCAGCCTGGGCGTCCGAGACCACATCCAAAAGACCCTGGGGAAGCTCCGTGAATGAAGACGAAATATCATCCATCAGCGCATGGATGTACCTCCCCAGAATGCACGTGGCGTTGGTGGCCTTCAACGCCAAACTGCATGACGAAAATATTTTCTTGGACTGCGCATCCAGTTTCTTGGAGTCTCTGTCTCCAGGCACCGTCGGGAAGGAACCAGGCGCTGACTTTGAGGAACAGGAGGCTTGCACCACCAAGCTCTCCGGCGTAGGGTGTCTAGAGAGAAAGCCAGGGTCAGATGGTGCAGCTCGATACCTCCTGGCCACAGCCCTATGAACGGCCGAGGAAGACACCGGCTTCTTCCACACCTCCAACACCGGATCCAGCAAAGCCTCATTAAATGGCAAGAGAGGCTCAGCTGCAGCAGAGGCCGGATGCAATACCTCTGTCAGCAAATTCTGCTTTGCCTCTGCCACCGGCAAAGGCAGGTCCAAAAAGCTCGCTGCCTTCCTCACCACAGCATGAAAGGAAGCCGCCTCCTCCGTATATTCCCCTGGAGATGAAAGGTCCCACTCAGGGGAAGTGTCCAGCCCACTGGCTGTATCCAGACCATGCAGTCCGTCTCCAGAGTCCTCAATCTCTCCCTCCTCTAGGACTCGCTGGTACTCTTGCTCTTCTAAAAGACGGAGAGCACGCCTCCTCGAATGAAGTCTCTCCTCGATACGCGGAGTCGACATGGCCTCCGCCGACGTAGAAGAACGGCGCCGATCTCCAGAAGCATCTGACGCCGCGTCCGGCGCCACAGGCAGCTTCGGCGCCGAGGCAGGAGCCGGAGGACGAGGTCTTGGAGCCGATGGACCAACCGGAGTCACAGGGCAAAATCCTGACTTCGACGGAGGGGCAACCTCCGGGGCCGAAACATCCGAAGCCACCGGAGCGGCCACCAACGCCGGCACCGGCGCCGAGCCCACATTCCCAAAAGGGAGAAAGGGCATAAAGGGTGCCGGCCGAAGAGGCGCAGGATCACCCAACGAAAAGGCCAAGGGCCCCGAAGGACCAGCCGGAGCAGCTCCTGGAGCCATCTGCTGAAAGATGGTATACATCGCATTAAGAAACGCGGTACTATCGGCTCCAGGAGTGGGAAAAGCCGGATACTGGGGTGCCTGGATCGAGGGCGACCCCGACGCCGGCCTCGACGTCTGCGACGCCGGAGAAAACACAAGAGGCTGCACCACCTCAATCACTGACGCCTGACCAGGTGAAGTCGGTGACGCCGGAGAGGGCAACGGCGTCGATGGATGCGGCGTGACCGTGGGGCTGACCTCCCAAGTCCTCCGACGCCGAGCCGAAGGTGACCTCGAACGAGACTCCTTGCTGGAGTGACGTCGTGAGTCTCTACGGCGCCGGGAGTCTTGATGACGCCGGTGAGACCTTGGCGAAGAAGACTTCTTATGATGTTTCTCCTTCTTCTTTGACTTTGCCATGAATAACTTGGCCTCGCGCTCTTTGAGGGCCTTCGGATTCATGTGTTGACATGAATCGCAAGTCGAGACGTCGTGGTCGGAGCTCAAACACCATAGACAGTCGGAGTGAGGATCTGTAACTGACATCTTGCCCCCACACTCTCGACAGGGCTTGAAACCCGACTTCCTCTGAGACATTGTTACCGCAGAGAAGACTACGCAGCAGACAATACACTGTAACCACGAAGGTAACAGTAACTCCCTCGAAGATAACCGTTTCGAATGCACGGAAAAAAGGGAACTGTCATCGGCACGTCGGCGAGGACTTCTTATTGCCTGTATGACGTCAGACGGCGTCGCGTGGGCTAGAGTGACGTCCTCGTCGACGTGCAGAGACTAGTAAGAAGATTTCCGTCAAATGCTGGCGCCATGGGAGTATTCATCAGGTGAGGAATCCACAGGTAGTTGTATCCATCAGAATGTAAAGTTTGCTGGAAATTCACAATATTCTGTACAAAGCAAAAATATATTAAATTAATTATCCTACCCTTTTTTTTGTACAAAGCAAAAACATAATAAATTATCTTAACTATTGATCTATATATCATGGCATTTGTACACAGCAGATTCAATCATGGAGTTTCGCAATCGCCCATTCAACACCATGCAGCTATTGCAGTGGATTACACGGTATCAAAGATATAATGGATAAAGTACCCCCTGCCATACATTACAAGTATATTGCAAGCTACTGAGGAGTTCAATAACCATATATAGGAACAAGGCCGAACAATGAGTTCCTTTATAAGGTTATGGAACTCTGAGGTGACTTGTAGTATCCTTATCATGTAAGCCAGGTGGTACTTTAGCCCAGTCATTTTATCACCTTTCCCCACAAACCACTTAAACCATGGGTCATAGCTCTTTCATATGAAAGAGTAGTCTGTTACCAGTCCATCCTGATCCCTTCCATCTCTTGAGTTCCCAGGGGGAGGGGAAGTACTATTTAGATAGGTGTATGCCAATTGGCTGCTCTATGTCTTGTTCCTATTTAAAGAAAATTAGTACATTCTTGGAGTGGGTCTTTAGGCGTAAGCAGCACAACATCAATCGGTACTTCACTAATTGTATGATTTTCTCATTCTTGGCCCTCTGGGTCTAATCAGTGTGCTGGTGCGTTTGGGGTCTTTCGGAATCTCATGGGCGAGGTCGGAGTCCCACTGGCAGATGGCAAAACAGTGGGGCCATGCATCACAACAGAATTCCTAGGGATCGAGTTGGATTCGGTATTAGGGGTGTCCAGGCTTCCATGGGAAAACGTAATCTCTTTCTCTCAAGCATTGCAGGAGTACTTGAGGGTGCAGAAGGTCATGCTCCACCAGTTGCAATGTTTGGTGGGACAGCTCAACTTCCCTCTGTGAATCATCTCCCTGGGGCGTCCATTCTCTCGGTCTATTGCTCAGGCTACAAACAAACATAGAGGTGGTAGCAATAGCAACGTAGAAGCACTTCCCACAAGTGTCTAAATGTTATGATAAGGGAGTATGTTATGGTGCTACGTGGCCAAATTGCCTTACTACCTCAAGACAAAAAAAGTATATATCACAAGAACACACAACATACAAATGTTTAGCTAGAACCACAGCACTCAAGCAGAAGTATATAAAGCAACTTTGGTAATTCACTGAATATAAAGTAAGAACTCTCTTTGAGGGAAAACAAAATAAAGCGAAGTTCTTCTCTCCTTGTAACCTCGTAGGTTTATTAACATCGGAGGAAGTTCTTAACGACTTTGTTCATCCATTTAAGACTATTGGAACTACATTTATTTTTCCATGGTACTGTCCACACAGTAACAGCCTGTAGTTAGTCCATATACTAACAGCACATACAGAAACATCCCGTAGTCAGTCCAATACAATAAAAGCCTACACGTGTTTTGTCACAAAGTTACTTTTTCAAGGCTAAAAACTTGGAGCGATGAGTCCCTATGAACTTGGATCAGTCATGTATGAGAACTCTGGAATAAAATGATGTATCAGTGGGTTAGTATCCTCGCACAGGGTAACTAGTATATAGTGTAAGGGTTCAAAGATCATGTAATCCATGCTGAGCCAAAAGAATAAAGATATGCCAACAAGAATGAAAAATGAAATTCTTGTGAAGGTACCTGTGTTTGGGGGATATTCATTGGCTGGAAGGGTCTGGGTCCTTAGTGATCAACATTCCTCATTCAAAGACAGAGGATGGGGGTGATCAATTTTTTCTGCGAAGAGCCTGGGTAATTTGTGTTGTCCAGTCCATAATTAAGAGGTCTTCCTAGTGCAGCGCCCTTCAGGGCCAACAGGTACAGCATTGGTGCATGCTGATGGCACCCCACTGACCAGGTACCAATTCTCGCAGGTACTCAACTGCGTCCTGTCAGCGGCAGGTTCTGATGTCTCTAAATTTGGTATTTACTCCTTTAGGATCGGAGCAGCCAGGGTGGCAGTGGCAATGGGGTTTTCAGGTGCGGCGGTTAGGAGAATTGGCAGGTGGTCTTCTGACTGTTACAAGAGGTATGTGAGATTGCATCTCTTGTAAATGCCTGTCCCTTACACTTTGTTTCTTTCCCGTACTCTCATTAGGTGGCCGAGACAGCTGTTTGCAGATATTATAAACAATGCAATACAAGTCAGTTTGAAAAAATAAATAAACAAAAACTGCAGTAGCTCAGAGTGTAGAAATATGCAGAAAGATTCCAGCTTTTTCTAAAGAGTGCAAAAATATTCCCTCTGCTTGCCATTGTAAGCTATTAAAATAAAGCAGAAAAAAGGAAAGCAAGTTCCATTTGTTGCTTTAAACAGCTGCTTTAATTATGCTCCGTGACCTGTCGTTTTACCTGGCTGCTGACAGCAGGCATTATGATGTCAGAACTCAACTATAATAACCTTATAATAGCCAAGTTCTGATGTCTTTTCTTTATGATCGGCAATTTGGTGTGTAGCAAGTTGCGATTAAAAAGAAATTAGTGACTGCCATTTATACAGGGATTCTAAAATCCCATGTATTATATTAGATTTACAAAAGACACAGGTGAGATTCTTCTATATCGGAATAAAAAGACACAAAGCAAGTGTGCTCTGAGCTGGCACTAAGAAAGCCTATAATAAGGTGCATTCACTGTAGAATACTGATTTTAAGTGATGTGGTACAGCCCTAAAACTAACTATAATAATTTGTTTTGATTTAATGTGTTTCTTTAGCATGTCAGTAGTTTGCACTACAACAATAATGAATTTTAAATGATAAATGCAAATGCCGAAAATGTAGTTCTGGGTTATAGCAATGAAAATGTATTAACAGTTATTTTGTTTTAAAACTACTGTAACATGTATACTGACCGAGCTTATTAATGATAAATTTATAATTTCTAATGGTATATGTGCCTTGCTTAATATAAATGAATGTGCCATTTTTAATAATGTTAGTTAGCCCATGTGAGGCCTGCAAGGCCCCGTTTTCTGAAGTGTAGAAAATGTTTAGTCATTCTTGCTAATATGACTTTTGTTTTTAGATTTCATTCCCATGAAATGCTAGCTTCAATTGTTTTACACATAATGAGCCTGGGAAAGTAACCTTGAGCCTAGTACATTGAGGAACTGTGGAAATGGACTAAATACAATTGATTCAAACCATACAGATGAGCTAAGATGGATGCCTTTTTCATGTCGGTAATGGGTATCTTTCCTGATGTTTCAAATGACTGTTGCATGATGGGTTTTGATTAGACAGTTACACCTTCCGATTCATGTGGAATGATGGCTGAGCAAATCATATTGCACTTTGGACTTTCATATACCGTTTTCCAGTTGGACTTTACTCACTCTTCTTCATTTCACTCTTTTTCCTGGATCCCCTTGGACATTGAAGGATACAGACCTCTCTACCCTCGTCCTTCTTTCAAAGCTTTGCTGAGAATTAGAATGTTTCCCCTGACCCAATGAGAAGGCTCTTGACCAAGCTTCTGAAATGCTGACCCCTTCCCTTTTTACTTATTATTTTCCAACTTTGGTTAGGCATCTTTTGCCACTGATGTTGTTTTTCTAAATTTATTTTGTCTTTTTACTTTTTGTCCTCAAATAATTTAGCCCAGCACATGCTAACTTGGTAATATGTAGCGATTTCCCTTTGCCCTAAATAGTTAAACTTAGACGATTTTTAAATTGACTTAATGCATCAAAGAACCGAACAGCGCTTGTTACCCATAAAATTGTTATAGTGATGTTCTGTATTGCTGTTCTTGACTGTTTAGTCCTTTTGATGTTAGCTAATTTAAACCTTTTTCATAGCCATGGTCAACCCATGGTAATTCTATAACTTTATAATCTTGTTTAAAAATAGGTTACATACATTTGAGTCAAAGGGCCTGATTACGAACATTGGCGGATGGGATACACTGAAACAAACGTGATGGAAATCCCGCCCGCCGTTTTACCAGTTCCATAGGATATAATGGAACTTGTAATATGGCGGGCGGGATATCCGTCAAGTTTGTGAAAGAGTATCCCATCTGCCAACGTCGTAATTAGGCCCTAAATATGTAATAAAACCCTTAATTTTATGTCAGGCTGGAGTTTTCCTTGTATGGCCAAATGGGTCATTCTGTCATTTTTAAATTGTGCTATTTGAAGTTTTGATTGCCTTATTTATCCACCCCTTCATGCTAGGCGAAAAGACCTCGATTAAAGCATAAACCATGAAATGTTTTATCAGGAGAGAAATGGTTGTGACTTAATATCTTAAGCATAAGCACGCTTTCACTTGACTTTCAAGTGGACAGGCACTTCAAACGGTCTTAAGAGTGAAATCACACAATTGCCACTGAATGAGACAAAGCAGGCAGGTAAAAACCGATGTGTTGAACTTGCTTGCATACAGAATATTTTTCATATCTGTTAATAGAAAGGACATATAAAACAACCAAAAACACAAAATGAAAACATTCCAATCAGTTGCTAAATGCTTCTGTAATTAGATGTAGCATATTTCATGCTCAATGACCCTGGATTTCAATACAGAACATTTAGTGTTCCTTGGCCTTGGATTTCAATACAGCACATTTCAAGTTCACGGACTTTGGGTTTCCATGCAGTACATTTAATGTTCATTGACCTTGGATTTCAGTTTAGCATATATCATGTTTGTTTACATTGGACTTCAATGTAGCACAATTCACGTTCATTGACCCTGAATTTCAGTTTAGCACATTTCATGCTCACTGACCTTGGTTGTCAACATAGCACATTTCAGGTTCTTTGGTCTTAACTGTCAAATTAGCAAATGTCACGTTCATTGATCTTGAATTTCAATTTAGCACATTCCATGTTCATTTACCCTGGGTTTCGATATAGCACATTTCACATTCTTGGACTTTGAATTTCAATTTAGTACATTTTATGTTCCTTGACCTTGGATTTAAATAAATGCTACTACTAAAATGCATGCTATGCTAAGGGGACCTGCTTGAATGGTTAAATTTGAGAGATGAAGTATGGCTTTATTGTGCTAATGCATGCAAAAACGAGCATTCAAGAAAGCTGTTTGCATGCGTTAGCAGAGAGAAGACAAGCTTACTGGGCCTTGGCAAATCTTATTTCTTGGATGCAATAACAGTTTAATCAGTCATGTTGGCAAATGGTAGAGACTTTTTTAAATGCAGATATTTGCTAACTGGCAAACATTTACACTCATCTAAAAAAACATGTTAAAGCATATTGTCAATCACGGAGAGAGACCCATAGGGGGTTTGCAAAATCTAAAACCCTACAAGAGACTCCAATAATAAACCACTTAAGTCCCACGACAGTCCTCAAAAACAAATGTATCATATGTCTCAGGAGACATGAATCACTGTGCTGGAGTCCATGCTCCCATTTTACAGTAAGTCAGCAAGTCAACAAAGAAGCCAGCCAAGGGTCTGGCTTGTCTATAATAGCCTTTACTCGAGCCGAGCCACCAACATATTTGACATGTAAATCTTGCAACAAACAGCATGTAATATTAAGATAAACACTCTTCAAAGTTCAGAAAAGTATATTTTATTAGCACATGAAGTATTTCATCTTAGAGCACTTGATTGATCAGTGCACTGAGTGGTATTTATTAGAAGTGATCATTTAAAAAAACGACCTTCGAAACAAACATTAATGCCCCTCTTCCCACAACCCCGATAACAATGCACCCTAAGGTCTGCCCTGAGGTGATGACCACCCTTCTACAGCCCACAGTCACCCACATTCAGGTGAGTGTGTGTAGTTTAGGGCAGTGGTGCTCAAAGGTTAAGTTAAATCACAGACCTGCTAACTTTAAAAAACGTTTATGGTGTGAGAGGAGGGGAGTGGGGTCTTATAAGGCAGTGGGGCCTTCTGCTCGTTACTGTGTAACTGTTGTGGAACTGCCTATGGGGGGCAGGGGAGAGAGGTGGGCAAGCTACTGAAAGCTCGAGTCCGGTTCAAACCAGATGCCTGGCTCTGGCTCAGCTCAAGGTTACTTTGGACCCTTAAATCGAAAACGAGCACAGTCTTCATATGGCTTCAGTCTGTCACCCCAAACTAACCTCTATCTCATGCACTAGAAATTAAAAACAAAGCAGTAACCTCTGATGTACAATAAAGGAGAAAGAAAGATATACCATCTAGTGCTGAATTGCACAATGTGAAACGAACACCTGGGGTAAATTCCGCCTTCCCCACCAGACCAGATTGCATGATCCTAGGCATATATTTTATTTTTACTGAGCTCCTTTTCCTTCATTATCACATAAGGGCACACCTTCAAGATCTTGAGTTCTGGATGTGTGCTTTAAAAAACATCTCTTGAGTTGATTTAATAAACTGTGATGCATAATAAGAATCTTCGCCACATATAGTGCACACTTCACAACTGACTTGTCGCCTAGTACACTAGTGGGCATTTTCACCTATGGACGAGAGGAGGGAAGCATGCATGTTTCTAAATTCACGTTTAACTCTTTTGGTGCCAAGGACGAGCTGGTCGCGCCCTCAGCTGCAGTGCTGCTGCGCCGAGTGCGAGACCAGCTTGTCCTGCACCTGGCCCACGGGGGGAGCGTTAGCGCTCCCACCCCACCTCTCCTGGTACCCGACAACACCCCCTCCCAGTGACATCTGATGACGTCAGCATGCAATCGCACACTGACCTCATCGTAGGTCGCCTCCATCGTGCTGGAAGCCCAAGCAGAAACAGTTAAGTTTCTCCTCAGTACAGGGGTAGGGGAGCTCAGGGAGTCATGAAAAGGAAAGGAAACGCTTTTCCTTTCCTTTTCATGTCTCTCTGAGCATTCCTGCAGCCCGATCCTGCAGGAATGCCACTGGACATCAGGGATTTTTTTTAAAAATTAAATTATTATTTACACGTGGGGAGTTACCGCTTAGGCAACGGTCGCTTCCATGGGGGACAAATTGTTTTTTGGCCATTGCTGCCTCGCTTGGGTGCAGATCAGCCACTAGACACCAGGGATCATTTTTTTTTTTTTTTTTTAACAGGAGTGGAGCACCCCGTAGGCAAGGGAAGCTTCCCTGGTGGTCAAATTTATTTTAGGCCAATTCTGCCCCTCTTGGGGGCAGATCAGCCTATTTTAATTAGGCTAATCTGCCCCAAAGGGGGCAGAAAACACTAGACACCAGAGATATTTTTTTTCAAGTTTTTTACAGGAGGGGAGCGACCCCTTAGGCAAGGATCGCTCCTCTGGGGGCCAAATTTAATTTAGGCCACGGCAGATTGGCCTATGTTTATTAGGCCAATCTGCCCCCAAGGGGCAGAAACTACTGGACACCAGGGATTTTTTTTTTTTGAACGTCAATTTCATGCAAGGGGAGCTACCCCCTAGGCAAGGGTTGCTCCCCTGGGGGGCACATTTATTTTTGGCCATATCTGCCCCCCTTGGGGGCAGTTCGGCCTATTTTTATTAGGCCGATCAGCCCCCAAGAGGGGCAGAAACCACTAGGCAGCAGGGATTTTTTTTTTTTTTTTTTTTACAGATGGGGAGCGACCCCTGGGGGGCAATTTTATTTAGGCCATTTCTGCCTGGCTTGGAGACAGATCAGTCTATTTCTATTAGGCCAATCTGCCCCCAGTGGGGTCGGAAACCACTTAGGCACCAGGGATCTGGTGTGTGTGTTTTGTTTGTGGGGGGACATTACTGTTGGCCATTTCTGCCCATCTTGTGGCCAGATCGGCCTATTTTTCTAAGGCCCAACTGCCCCCCAGGCCATATGGCCATACCCCCACCCCAAATAAATGGTGGGCAGATGGGACAACTATTGCCAATCCACTCCTTGGAGAGGCAGAAAGTCTACTTAATGCCAGGGAATTAAAAAAAACAACAAAAAAAAAACACAAGTGGGGTAGTGGCTACCACCCAGTATGGGCATGGCTATGTCCCCACCCCAACTGAAGAGGGTAATAGTCTTTCACCTCTCCGCCCGCACACTAAAAGATCTTATCCCAACGGCAATCAAGAGGACATTTGAATATTTTAGGTTTTGGTTTTACATTTGGGCCAGAAGAGCTTGTCTAACTCTCAAAATCGTCCCACTTTAAATGGTGAGGGCTGCACTTTTTGGACTTTGGGACACTGCCATGTAGAAAAATGAGACCTAGACACATCTGAAAACTATACACCTGGGTGAGTCCAGGGTGGTGTGCTTCACATGCACCCGCACCATTTTCTTACCCACAATGCCCTGCAAACCTCCAACTGTGCTTGAAATCACACATTTTCCCACATTTTTGTGATGGAACCTTCTGGAATCTGCAGTTATCCACAAAATTCCTACCACCCAGCAGTGTTGCATCTATACCGATAAAAATTCTGCCCCACTTATCGGCATAGAAACATTTTTTTTTTTTTCAAACTGTCCTTTTGGACCCACTTTGGTTCCTCAATTGCGACATGTTTTTGTCTCTTCCTTGTCACAAGCATTTGGCTGACCTACACAAGCGAGGCATAATTTTTATTGGGACACTGAGGGGAACATTGGGTGGTAGGATATTTGTGCTGGTGTGGTGATCCCACACAGAAATGTGGGAAAATGTTATTTTTTAGCTAAATTCGAGGTTTGTTGTGGATTCTGGGTAAGAAAACACTGGGGGATCCACACAAGTCACACCCCCGTGGACTCCCTCAGCTGTCTAGTTTTCAGAAATGTCTGGGTTTGACAGGTTTCCCTAGATGACTGCTGAGCCCAGGACCAGAAACGCAGGTTCCCCCCGCAAAAACAGGTAGTTTTGTATTTGATAATTCTTTGATGTGTCCATGTACTGTTTTGGGGCATTTCCTGTCACGGGCACTAGGCCTACCCATACAAGTTAGGTACCATTCTTATCGGGAGACTTGGGGGAATGCTGGGTTGAAGTAAATTTGTGGCTCCTCTCATATTCCATCACTGAAATGTGAGGGAAAGGGAAAAGTGTTTTTTTGCCAAATGTTAAGGTTTGCAAAGACTTCTGGGTAACAGAACCTGGTGGCAGCCCCAAAAGTCACCCCATTCTGGATTCCCCTAGGTGTCTAGTTTTCAAAAATCTATAGGTTTGCTAGGTTTCCAGAGGTGCCGGCTGAGCTAGAGGCCAAAATCCACAGCCAGACACTTTCCAAAACACACGTCAGATTTCATTGTAAAAATTCCTGTAACGGGCATTAGGCCTAACCACATAAGTGAGGTACCATTTTTATCGGGAGACTTGAGGGAACACAGAATAGAAGAACAAGTGTTAATGCCCCTTCTCTTTCTTTACATTTTTTCCTTCCAAATGTACGACAGTGTAAAAAAAGAAGTCTATTTGAATGTCCTGTAATTCACATGCTCGTATGGGGACCCCGGAATTCAGAGATGTGCAAATAACCACTGCTTCTCAACACCTTACCTTGTGCCCATTTTGGAAATACAAAGGTTTCCTTGATACCTATTTTTCACTCTTTAGATTTCACCAAATTAATTGTTGTATACCCAGTTTACAATGAAAACCCATTGCAAGGTGCAGCTCCTTTATTGGCTCTGGATACTTAGGGTTCTTGATGAACCTACAAGCCCTATATATCCCCGCAACCAGAACAGTCCACCAGATGTAACAGTATATTGCTTTCAAACATCTGCCATGACTGGAAAAAGTTATAGAAGAAAACATGGACAGAATGGCTCTTTTTTTTTTAACCTCCATTTCAACACTTTTGTTTTTTATTTTAGCTGTTACTTTCTGTAGGAAAACCTTGAAGGATCCTTGCTGAATTCAGAATTTTGTCTACTTTTCAGAAATGTTTAACTCTCCAGGATCCAGCATTGCTTTTACACCAATTGCTGTCACTAGCTGGAAGGAGGCTGAAAGCACAAAAAATAGTAAAAATGTGGTATGTCCCAGTAAAATGCCAAAATTGTGTTGAAAAATGTGTTTTTCTGATTTAAGTCTGCCTGTTCCTGAAAGCTGGGAAGATGGTGATTTTAGCACTGCAAACCCTGTGCTGATGCCATTTTCAGGGAAAACAACACAAGCTTTCTTCTGCAGCCCTTTTACCCCATTTCTTTTTTTCAAAAACAAAATGTTATCTGTATTTTGGCTAATTTCTTGGTTCCCCTCTAAAGGAACCCACAAACTCTGGGTACCTCTGGAATCCCTGGGTACCTCTGGAATCCCTGGGATGTTGGGAAAAAAGGATGCAAATTTGGCGTGGGTAGCTTATGTGGACAAAATGTTATGAGGGCCTAAGCGTGAACTGCCCCAAATAGCCAAAAAAAAAAGGCTCGGCACGTGAGGGGAAAAGGCTTAGCATCAAAGGGATTAAAAACCATCAGTTTTAATGAACGCCTCTCAGTGGATTGATTTAATTTCATGTACTCAGGTGAATGCTTTACATTTTTTTATGAATTACATGTTTTTGGAATTTTGATGAGACTTTGACATATTTTTACATGATATCTGTTGATTTGCTACGGGGGGCATGGCTCTGTGACAAGTAATGTTGAAGAGTCACTCCCAGTGCCCTTCTCCTCCCCCAAACAGAAAAAAACTAAACAAACGCTTCTAAGCTTCTAGGCTACCCCAAATGTCCTAACCTGCTTTTAAAATCCATTATGAGTATCAGTTGTATGCAGTGGCATAGGGAACCTGTTAGATCTGGCATTCTCAAAATAATCTCCCATATCTTTTTTTTTTTTTTTACCTCCGCTTCCCATGTTTTGAGTGTGTGCTGGACTTTGCTTTTGCTGGTTTAGGTACTCTGGGCACTTTACCACTGCTGACCAGTGCTAAAATGCAAATGCTCCCTGTGTAAATTGCATGTGTAATTGGCTGTTCCATGATTGGCATATCTGATGTACTAGTAAGTCTCTACTAAAGTACACTGGAGGTGCCCGGCACCCGTAAATCAAATGCTAATAGTGGGCCCTGAACTCACAATTTAAAAATACAACTTTTGGTAAAGTTGGTTTTTAAATTGTCAGTTTGAAAATGCCACTTTTAGAAAGTAGATATTTTCTTGGTTAAACCATTCTGTGACATTGGCTGCTTGTGTATTCCCTATCTGTGTCAGACTGACAGGTGGACTGTTTGTGAATCTCCACTAGACAGTGACACAAAGGGAGATGGGATGTAGCCTGCATATCCTGATGGGCCATCTGGACTAGAGTGGAGTGGTCCCTAACATACGAAAGGGCTGTGCCTGCCCTCACACAATGCAGTCTCCAACCCCCTGGTGAGAGTCTGGAGCCAGGCCTGGGAAAGGCAGGATCTTGGGAACAACAGAGACTTTCCTTTGAAGTTTGCTGACTTCAAAGGCAGAAAGGGGTATAAGTAGAGGACCCAAAAATCCCAGATTTTCAGGTTACTTCTGGAACCAAGAGGAACCTCTGCCAAGGAAAAGAGCTGGAGGAGGAGTACTGCCCCTTTGCCTTTGATTGTGCTTTGCTGGGTTGGCCTGCAGTTGCAGCTTCTACCTGAAAGAGGACAAGAACACTGGACTTTGTGGTATATTCCTGCTTCTGAAATGTTTCCAGGGGCTTGGACTGAGATTGCCTCTTGTTTTGAAGTCTCAGGGCTGTCAAAGACTTCCTCCGCCAGCACCTGGACTCTATGCTGAGACTCCTACCCTGCCAAGTGGTGCCCTATCCAGTCCATGGGTCCTCGAAAGGTGAAGCTGGTGTAACTGTTGGACTTTTTGCCGTACGCAGGGTCATCCCCAGTCTTTTTGCCTCCTTCCTCCTGGTTTTTCTGACCTCTCGCTGTTGGCTCTACGACTCTGAGCACTTGATCACTGCTGACCAGTGCTAAAGTGCAGGTGCTCTCCCATCTAAAGTTGGTATAATTGGCTTATACCTAAGTGGCATATTTAATTTACCGATAAGTCCCTTGTACAGTGGTATCGCTATACCCAGGGCCTGTAAATTAAATACTACTAGTGGACCTGCAGCGCTGCTTGCGCCACCTACTAGTGGGCCTGCAGCGCTGCTTGTGCCACCCACTGAAGTAGACTTTCAAACCTGTCTCAGGCCTGCTAGCGCAGGGCCTGTGTGCACAGTTTTCTGCCACAGGGACCTGGCATCTAAACTTACTTGCTAGGCCCAGAACTCCCCTTTTAATACATGTAAGTCACCCCTAAGGTACGCCCTAGCTAACCCTACGGGCAGGGTGCCATGTATGTAGAAAGGCAGGACATGTGCCATATTGCATGGCCTGTCCAGGTAGTGACAAACAGCCTAACTTGGTGTCTCACTGCTGTGAGTGCTGCCTTCTCATAGGATTGCATTAGAAATGCCCTGCCATATGTATAAGGGGTATTGTCTGATTTATGAGGGGTAGCGTAGGCGTGTTTGGTATGGTTGTGATGGTGATATAAATGCAGCTTACTGGTGTGGGTGTATTTTTTATTACTATCACAAAAATGCCACTTCAAGAAAGTGCGCATTTATCTGTGCTTATGACTCTGGTGTTTTGCAGCTTGACTTCAATCCACGTCTGGGCAGAGTGACAGTTGGGGCTTTGTGCATACTTTTCAGACAGCCTGTACACAGGGAGGGTGGAGGTGTCACAGAGGTGCATCTGCATACTGAATAGTCTTCCTGGGCTGAGAGAACGGAAAGGCGGAACACACCTGCATTTGTAAAGACTGTGCCCGGGCCTCACACAATAGGGTTGTTAACCCCCCACTGATGTTTAGAGCCTGTGCTGAAAGGAGAGCGGGGGCACTCCCACAACCAGTTGTAACTGGCTGGAACCTCCTCTCCCTACCATTGTAAAACACTGTAAGAAAGGACTATAAGTACAGGGGAATTTTCCCCACAATTTGGAGACTCTTGAAATCATCTTGGAACTGGTCACCAAAGGTTGAAAGGACTCACCAGGAACCGCCATGGACTGCTGCTGCTGCTGTGCTGACCTGTGACCTGCCTGGTCACTGTGAAGGACTTGCCACTTGCTGCCTTTCCCTTGTGCTGGCCTGTAGCTGGGCCCTCCACCTGAGGACCTTGTCTTAAGATTCTGCTCCCCAGGGGAAGGGTGCTGTGGTCCCTGACCCCTGCATCCATTTCTTCACGAGGGGTGCTTCTCCGTGGTTGCGGCTGCCATAGCGCTGATTGCAGCGCGCTTATGGAGCCTTGGGAGCTCGTATGCTCCTTGCTGCTTTGTGCCCCTTTAAATAATATCACCGCAGCGGCCGGGAAGCTGGAAGAACACTTGTGCACTGCATTGGGTGCAGGTGAGTGTCTGCTCGGGCCCCAGGAGGGGTGCGATCTTCTTGTGGCTTCACGGCAGGACCAGGGGAAGGCGCGGGGACGGCCCCCTTCCCCCTGGCCTCTGCATTAGGAGCAGGACGCTCCTTTTCTGCTGTTAGGTAAAACGGGCATTACTGTGGGCCCCCTCTTGGTGGAAGGGCCAGTGGAGGCCCGGGGGCCCCCCACAGATCGCGGGTCCCGGGAGGGGCCTGTCATTAAACCGGAGGGGGTGCGTGGTGCCCCCCTCCTGCCCTAAGTTGTTTTTGCTGGCTTTGGCCCCCCTCGTGAGGGCCGGTTGAGGCCCGGGGGGCCCCCAGTAATCACGGTCCCCGAGGGGCCTGTCTATAAAAGAGAGGAGGTGCATGTCACCGTCTTCTGACCCCAGAGTATAAGGGAGGCCCCAGTTTTGCGCATAGGAGCGCCGGGGGCCCCATTGTTCGCCTTCTAGGCACTGGAGGTGCCTTCATCCAACCAGGTACTGTTTAAAGGACCAATATAGTTGCAATCCAAAGTTCTTTCTACAGACTTTTGTTTGATTCATATATTACCTACCTACGTTTGATGTTTTTACATATTTGTATGCAAATGTTCCTTTTATGGACATGCTTGCTAATATGTTTTTCTAACTTGCCATATGTTTTCTAATGTTCCTACTATGGGCATTTTATGAGATTCTTATGACAAGTGCTGTGATGTAATAACGTGTTTTCCTGACTACTGCTTACGTTGCAGAATACTGAGTAACCTGTGTGTTATGTGTGACTACTGCTAGGTTGCAGAGTAACTAATGTGTAACGTTCTGACAACTGCTAAGGTAGCAGGATAGTACTGATATGTGATGTTTGGACTGATAATTGCCTTGTGTACAATACAGTATATTTTCATATAATCTAGTGTTGTGTTTCCTTTGTGGTGGGGATATTGCATCACGTGTGTTGTGTGTGTTGTGCAAACGCTTTACACATTGCCTCTGGGTTAAGCCTGACTGCTCGTGCCAAGCTACCAAGGGGGTGAGCAGGGGTTATCTTGGACGTGTAACTCCCTTGCCCTGACTAGAGTGGGTAAGTTCTGCCTGGCTGAGGTGCATACCCTAGCCAACCAGAAACCCCATTTCTAACAGTAACCAACGTGGAAATCGACGTACAAGAGGTGTATGCAGAGAAGTTTGATGCACCACCGGCATCGCAGCTGGGAAATCGACATATCACCTGTATCGTGGATGGAGAAACGACTCCACACCCACTTGTGGCTGCTAAAAATCAACGCAAACTCCACGCAGCATGGTTTTCCATTGACATTTATTTTGAGCGCAAACCAGGTATTTTGTGTAACTACAACTTTTTCATTGTTTTCTATGGATTAAGATTATATTATTTTGAAAATTCCCAACTTTACTTGTGTATGTTGGATTTTTGTCATTTTTGTCTTGTTCGATTTAGATAAATATTGGCTATTTTTCTAAACTGGTGTGGTGTCCATTTTGTAGTGTTTTCACTGTATTACTGTGTGTTTTGGTACAAATGCTTAGCACAGTGCCTTTGAGATAAACCTGACTGGTTGTGCCAAGCTACCAAGGGGGTGAGCTGGGGTTGTCTTAGGAGTGTAACTCCCTTACCCTGGCTAGAGTGTGGGTCCCTGCTTGGACAGAGTGCAAACTGACTGCCAACTAGAGACCCCATTTCTAACAGAACCCCACCCCCTCTCTGGCTGCTTACCTGGGGGTTGCCACTGGTGAACTGGGTCCCACTTAAACCTTAATGAGTTGTTTGTGGGCCTCTTCTTCCTGCAGTTCTACAGGCAAAATGCGTATAAATAACACCATTAGGAAATATCATGAAAGAGGGTTGTGGGCTTGCATACATAGTGAAGGAAACACAGAAAGAGAAATAATTTAAAAAGGGGAAATACAGAGAGAGGAACTCTATTTTTCTCTCTCATGCTAATTGCTTTACTATAAGAAATAAAAAGTAAGCATCTGAGAAAAAGCTGGATAGACAGAAAGAGGCAAAACAATGGGAGGCGGAAGAAAGGGTGATAGAAAAGAAGAAAAAGGTGAAAGGAGGGATGAAAGGGTGAAAGAATGGGTGTGGCTGAAAGAATGGATAGGTAGAAGACAAACGTTTGGAGAAAGAGTTGAAAGATTGAAAGGTGAAAGGGTGAATGGATGGAGGGGCAGAAGAATGGTCAGATGGAAAAGATTGAATGGATGGATGGGGAAAGGACGGATGGATATATGAATACATCTGATGGGTGGATATGTGAACGGATGGATGCATATATGAAATGATGGCTGGATGGATGGTCAGACCAAATGTGGCTGGATGGGGCAATGGTCTAGTGGATGGAAAGGTAAAGAGATAGATGGAAGGGTGAATGGATTGAAGGATGGTGAAAAGTTGGCAAGATCTCTTAAGCAGGGTTGGGTGCGCTTGCTTTGCATCTTTGGTGTGAACAGAGCTATGTTCCAAGTGGGGGTATTTTAAATTTCTGCCAACTACCTTAGCTGTAAGTAGCTATAACTCACAAGCAGGAAGCCCACTCTGTGGGTGCCTGATTCTGTAAAGTGCTCTGATATGCTTTTATATATGTGGGTCAGGAGTTTGGGTCCCAGAGAAGCTACACTGCACTTTCTTCCACCTCAAGACCCTAAATGAAGGGCTATTTATTTACAAGTTGAAGTATGAGCCAGAGAGGGAGCGGAGGCGCATGCAACCATGATTAGCACAAGAGGGCTGTCTGGAGTGGCATAAAGCAGCAGCGGGGAATGGGAACACTAATGAAGGAGTGGCACACTCACCAGGCTCTTCTTATTCCACAGTAAAGCAATATTTGCTATGCTGTTTTCTGATCCCTCGCCCTCCCATCACTGTACATCCTTCATCCTTAATTCTTGTGGGGCAGCAGGCCTAGTCTGCAGAGTTCAGCCGAGTAGGAGGCCGCAGCTCCTCTTCCACTCATGGCTTCTTCACTCAGCGATTTAGGGTGTTACACGACGTGATCATGAAGCAGCTACTTATTTTATTTATGAATATTCATATATAACAGACATTACCCCAAGATGCTACAGCACTTTACCGGTAAAAGTACAGACAATATAGCTGTAATTACAAAGGTTGAAAGTACAAAACGATAGATCATTACACAAAACAGAATGTACAAAAGCTGTAAAATGGCTGTGGTAGTATACAGAGAGTCCCAAAGGACTAAGGTAGTATTCAACGTAAAAAGGTTGAGGTAGTATAGAAGGCTGTGCCAAGAGTTGATTACAGTGTTTTAGCTAATATACTCTTGGAAGAAAAGGGCTTTGAGGTCCATTTTGAAAGTCGTCAGCAAAGAGTTTGTATGCAGAATTGGAGGTAGTGAATTCCAGACTCTGCTTGTGCTTCATTTCTCGAGAAGGACTGTACCATAAGTCACTTGCAAAGGATGGGGTTCAAGGAGCATTGCTTCGGTGTTCTGAGATAGTCTGGAGCTGCCTTATAGCTTGAGTTTTTCTACCAGGCAGTCGCGGCTCGTGGGGATTACTGGGGGAGGAGGGGCAGCGCGCAGGGGGAGGAATATATAAAATTTAAACAAAAAATAAATTTTAAAAAACGTACCGCCGCGCCGCACGCTGCCTATCCTGCTTCGTCTCTGGGCCAGGCAGGCACAGGCTCCCAGCCTGCCCTGCGGCCAATCCTGATGCTGCTCAGAACAGTGTCAGGATTGGCTGGGAATGCCCAGCCACGGTGCTCCCAGGCAGACTGGGAGCCTGTGTAGGCTCTCTCCAACTCAGCAACTGTTGCTGGCCGGCTGTCTCAACGGCTTTAGACGGCTGGCCAAACACACATACGCTGTGAGGGGAGTGCACTCCCCTCTGCTCGTCACGCCCAATGCCCCCACCCCTTTCACAAGGAAACAATATTAAATATAGGTTTTTATCCTTTCCTTGTGAAAGGATTTGCAGCAGTTGAAGCTGGCGGAGGGGGGTGACGCTCCTCCTCTATAGCGGAGGAGCCACTGCTGCCACCAGACCATGTGTGCAGGGCTTTATGAGTGATGCAGGCAGTCTTATAGAAGCCCTTGCTTCAATTGGCAACCCTTGGAGAGTAATCAGCATGGGAGCAATATAGTCATTTCTTTTGGCCCCAGATGTGAACTGTGTTGCTGGCTGTAGAATCGTTTTTTGTGTGTTTTATTTGGGGGGGAGGGGGAATTGAGGAGGTGGGTATGACTTGAGGAGCCCAGTCAGGAGAGAGTTACATTAGTCTATTCTGGAGAGCATCAGTGTATGAGCAAGAGATTTAGGGGGTCATTCCTACTTTGGCGGGCGGCGGAGGCCGCCCGCCAAAGTACCCCCGCCAGAACACCGCTGCGCGGTCAAAAGACCGCCGCAGTGATTCTGCCTTTCCCGCTGGGCTGGCGGGCGACCGCCAGAAGGCCGCCCGCCAGCCCAGCGGGGAAAGCGCCTTCAACGAGGAAGCCGGCTCCGACTGGAGCCGGCGGAGTTGAAGGAGTGCGACGGGTGCAGTAGCACCCGTCGCGATTTTCAGTGTCTGCATAGCAGACACTGAAAATCATGGTGGGGCCCTCTTACGGGGGCCCCTGCAGTGCCCATGCCATTGGCATGGGCACTGCAGGGGCCCCCAGGGGCCCCACAACACCCCATACCGCCATCCTGTTCCTGGCGGCCAAAACCGCCAGGAACAGGATGGCGGTATGGGGGTCGGAATCCCCATGGCGGCGCAGCTTGAGGATTCCCCTGGGCAGCGGAAAACCGGCGGTACACCGCCGGTTTTCCGTTTCTGACCGTGGCTGTACCGCCGCGGTCAGAATTGCCCTGGATGCACCGCCAGCCTGTTGGCGGTGCATCCGCGGTACCCTACCCTGGCGGTCTCGGACCGCCAGGGTAGGAATGACCGCCTTAATATCTTGTTCTAGGATATAACTGTAAATTCCCCACAGAAGAGGCAGTTAAAAGTGAGTGTTACTGGCCGTTGTGCTGATCTGAGAATGTAGGTTAAGTATTTTGTCTACAATGACTCAGTGACGTGGCACTGTCAGCAATGGTTTACTGTTGAGGATGCTGTGTGTGTCCATCCAGGATTGCAGTGGAGGTATTGATTTTGAACTATGTCCAACAACTTTTTATATTTGTTACCATTACCTTCAGGTAGGAGTGAACCTTGGCACTGAAAGAGGCTGCAAAAAACTATGCTGCCTTTGTGGTTGTGAAAAGCAGCCTATGATTTTTTATGTACTAAAATTGCTTTGTGCAAATGAGAAGGCATATATGTTTAAAAAATGGCCTGTGTTTACCCAGGAAGAAATTCCACTTAAATCTAGTAACATCCAGAGGCCTGTGATTTTCCATTTATCACTGAAATTATAGACACAAAAATACCAGAGTCCAAAGTGCTGTTGGCTAAAGAGTCAGCACTCACTCAGGGTTTCACACCTGACTATTAGGCAGCTATTTCCAGATATGGTTATATTTGTAACTGTGACAAGGCAGCAAACACTGGAGCTCAGCCCAGAGCCTGTAAATAAATGCTGTTCCTTTATTACTGATTTCTGCCTATAGTTTTGTTAAACAGCAGACGTTAACTTGTTTTATGCACTAGTCAGGTGTAGTCCGATGCTTTAGGAGATCTCTACGACATGTCATTTACCCAACAAGTATACCAGTGGCCTGTGTCGTGTGACAGTTTAAACAAGTTATGGCTTTTCAGTCAACAGCACTTTGTACGCCGGAATTGTTTGTGCCCCCAAATGTAATGCCTACTGTCACAAATATGCAATGTGTGCTTTTCTGAACAGAAATGACTGGATGAATTTGCTACACATCCTGGCACCTTTTTAGACGTTATTTTTATGGCTCAGACCATATGGGACTTCCAGCCTTTATATGTTGTGTTCTACAATATGCTCTTATTTGTGCTTGCTTGGCACATCCTAAATTGGTTTGCCAGAAACAGGCATATTTTGTGCTTTTTTTAGGGTCGAGCCTGCGTCACATGCGCTTGCGCATGCGTATCACTAGCGAGACACTTTAGGAATTAGAAAAGGGCTCGGAGCATTGTCCACGTCACGTCAGTGTCTTTCATTGGTTCGCAGGCTTGCCTGAAAAATCTGCTTGCTTTCATTAGTTGAAGGCGCGCATACGTCATGCCTTTTCTGGTGGTTAGCCCTCCTCGAGCGCAGCGACCAAGTACAGAAAACATGCGAGGCTCACTGTTTCCTGTCAGGTTTGTGGACTACTTTTTCCTCTAGGTTTCACTATGAGTGAACTGTAGCAGCGCGATCGCGCACTTTTTTAGCATTTTTTTTTCTACCTGCGAGGACCGTGCTCAAACGGCCACTCACCTTCCTGCACCAATGTACGCCTCGCACCATAGTTGTGTGCGCCTTTCTTGAAACAAATATACACGAAGAAAGGCGTGGCATAGACCATGTACGCACTTGTAGAGAGCACTGGGCTGTTTCTTGTTATACCAATGCTGAGTGAGCCATGTCCCCGTCACTGGTAATCACTCTCACATTACAATGCAGGTCTAGACACGCACTCATCATTCATGTGGGTGTGTGTGTGTGTGAGTGTTTGCACACACTTCATATGTAAATACTCGCCTGTATTTATAGGCACATAATGCGTGAAAGATCGTGACTGTATGTGAGATTAAATGTGTACTTTCTTAGAAAATATATATATATATATATATAGAGACCCACACTGCGTCATCGCACAAGTGAGTAAAGACAGAATTAACCAAGAAACTTTCAACAGCAACAGAATAAAGTAGCAAACTGATATAATTGACGCGGAATGTAAACAACACCCAGTGCACTTCGGGACAGTCCGACACGAACTTCACCTCGTGCCGTGTGTGTTTTAGATCCGATTTTATAAGGGTCCCAGCAGTGCTACCAATCACCAGAAACGAAACTGCACCAAGCAGACCACTCACCTGTGGACCTCCCCTGTGCAGCAGCGAGACTGTGTCTACACCCGATCCCAAGGGCACACGCAGCCTTCACCCTCCAGGAAAAACGTCCGGTGGGATTAGCTTCACAGCTGCAGCACAACTCTGGGAACTGTAAATGTGAGAGGGGCAAGGCTGCGTGGACTCGAACCTACACAACTCATGTACTTGTGCAGCAAGCGACAAGGTTGTGTGGCTGTCTACTCAAACAGATTCTACAGACAACTCGTACTATCTTCTGCCGCAAACGGCAAGGTTATGTGTGCGCGTGTTCTCGAACATACTGTACACAACACTGTGCAGCAAGTGACACGATTGTGTGAGGTCTATAAAATATTCCACACAACGTTCCTATCCACTTGTGCACCAAGCGGCACGGTTGTGTGTATGTGTGCACTCGAACACATCTAACACACAGGTAATGTATGCTTGTTCAGCAAGCAACCAGGTGTCAGTTAATTTATTATGTACGTCGATCTCTTATACATGGTGCGTGATGTTCATATATATTTTATATGTATGGTTTCAAAATAAATGGAGGGTTTCTTAGCAATTGTGATGATAGAAGCAAAGTTATTGTAGCCGTTAAATGATTGAAATTAATTCACAGATCGTGACTTTATCTGTATTTTGTCGATTGGTCCACAGATAAGTGTGTCTCAGTGTTTCTACCTTTTGGGTGCAGGGCGGGGGGTTTAGTGGCATGGACACGCCCCCTTGATTGATTCAAAGCTCAGGGCTGGGTGAACGGAATTGTGGCTGCTCCGCTAAGAGGTGAAGTGTGTAAACACGGTGCACACTGCAGGATGTGCACAGTTCAGAGGAGTCACAGCTCACAGTTCCAAGGCTACAGTCACTACCCGTGCAGAGCGCACACTGCTAAATGTGCACCCTGCAGACAGTGCAGAGATGCACTCACTCTCTGATAGCACTTTCCTGAAGAATAAACATGTTTTTTTTATTTTTTTTTATTAACAATGTCGAGTGCGATGTGCATGTAATTTTTCCATATTGCAGAATCATGCTCTAATATATTCGTTATGTATGCTTGAAATGCACTCCGTGTTCATATTCACGGAGACTATGATCATTTGCTAATAACCGCACACAAAAAAATCCAATTCTCATGTTAAAACCGGGGTTTTAATTTTCGATTTATATGACCAAGCAATGTTAATACACTGTGTGCTTGTATCCTGACGAACTGCTCACCCACAGCAGTAGGGTCTCGCATTTCTCCGAGTTACAGCCATTAGCAGTTGTAAACTCCCAACCGGACTTTTCTTGACATCCACCCTGTTACGTAGTCAATTGCACTTTTGCCGGTTATGTACATAATTGCACTTTTGCCGGTTATGTACATAATTGCACTTTTGCCAATAGGTTTCACTAGGAGTGAACTGTAGCAGCGCGATCGTGCACTTTTTTTGCATTTTTTTTCTACCTGCATGCCGTCTTCAACTGTCCATACGAGTGAACTATAGCAGCGCGTTCGAGCTGTTTTTTTCCATTTAATGTGGCAAGAAAAGTCCGGTTGGGAGTTTACAACTGCTATTAGCTGTAACTCGGAGAAATGCGAGACCTGTTGCATTGCAAATGCTTGTTTTTTTTACAACCCTGAAAGGACTACCAGCCGCAGAAGATTTAGGATTTGAGCGGGAGCAGTAAGAGTGTGGTGCGGTATCACTACTTTGCAGAACAGCAAACTGAGAAAGGAGCAGCTACACTTTATTAGACCCTCTTCATTCATTCAGCCAGCCATTTCACATTAACAATATTTTTAAAGATTCTTTATGGCCGACTCAAAAAAGCATTTATGACCACGGAAAGTAGTACAACAGGAGCAATCTTTTATGTAGCATTAGGTGCACCGAAACAACTCCTGAATAGTTAAAAAGCATAGAAGGCACAGTCCTTTCTATTTCTATTATCTGTATATAAACATTCTCTGAATTTGCAGACGTTCTGGGGCTATTTCCCGAAGGTATTTAAGAGTACAAAAAAAAGAGTACTACCGAAGTACTCATTTTAAGTACTCCAAAATGATTTTGGGACTAGGCACTAATGTAGGAGAAACTGCTCAAGATACATCTACTTGCAACACTAAAACGTGACTAAACTAGATCGCCCTAAAATGCACGGAAAACAACCTGGCCAGTATCTAAATACATTGACAGTTGTTTACTTAGATTTTGTTTGCAGTTGACCGCATGTATTCACTGTCAGAATTGAAAAATAGACAAGTAGATATTCATATATGAAACTGAACTGACTGCTCAGACTTTCAAACTGTCATAGAAACCATCTGGCTGCATGCAGTCTCTCGCTCTATATTACTGAAGTTTTTCGATATGCTTGGTTGGCAGCATCTGCTTTGTCGTTCTAAAGAATGACTGCAAACGATCATGAAGTTGAAATACTACATGCAAGTAATATCCATATGCAACTTCTCACAACATATCCATCTTCAATTGTTCATTGCTTGAGGTGCTTTTAGGTTTAGATAAAGACTATGTAGGTGAATTCACAAAAGCACTGAGAACACAAAGTAGTACTACAGGCGCCTTCTTTTATGGACACTTACATGTATTTATGTATCGACCAACAACTTCCAACACTCTATTAGAAGAAGTGCAAAGCGCACATAGTCCTTTCATTTTGAACTAATTGTCTATATATATTACCTAATGTAAGGAAATGCCTCCTTGGCAGGGTTACCCCCTGACTCTTTGCCTTTGCTGATGCCAAGTTATGATTTGAAAGTGTGCTGAGGCCTGCTAACCAGGCCCCAGCACCAGTGTTCTTTCCCTAAAACTGTACCTTTGTTTCCACAATTGGCACACCCTGGCATCCAGGTAAGTCCTTTGTAACTGGTACCCCTGGTAGCAAGGGCCCTGATGCCAGGGAAGGTCTCTAAGGGCTGCAGCATGTCTTATGCCACCCTGGGGACCCCTCACTCAGCACAGACACACTGCTTGCCAGCTTGTGTGTGCTGGTGGGGAGAAAATGACTAAGTCGACATGGCACTCCCCTCAGGGTGCTATGCCAACCTCACACTGGCTATGGCATAGATAAGTCACCCCTCTAGCAGGCCTTACAGCCCTAAGGCAGGGTGCACTATACCATAGGTGAGGGCATAGGTGCATGAGCACTATGCCCCTACAGTGTCTAAGCATGACCTTAGACATTGTAAGTGCAGGGTAGCCATAAGAGTATATGGTCTGGGAGTCTGTCATACACTAACTCCACAACACCATAATGGCTACACTGAAAACTGGGAAGTTTGGTATCAAACTTCTCAGTACAATAAATGCACACTGACGCCAGAGTACATTTTATTGTGAAATACACCCCAGAGGGCATCTTAGCGATGCCCCCTGAAAGCATACCCGACTTCCAGTGTGGGCTGACTAGTTTGCCAGCCTGCCACACACCAGACATGTTACGGAGACACCAACTGCTTTGGCCCCAGCCCTACCGGCCTGTCTCCCCACTTCAAGAAAAACTGCACCAGCGACGGGTCCCCCAGGGTCCAGCGACCTCTGAAGCCTCAGAGGACTACCCTGCATCTAAAAGGACCAAGAACTCCTGAGGACAGCGGCTCTGCTCCAAAGAAGAAACAACTTTGCATCAAAGAAACAAACTTTAAGGGACTGCACATTTCCCGCCGGAAGCGTGAGACTTTCCACTCTGCACCCGACGCCCCCGGCTCGACCTGCGGAGAAACAACTACAGGGAGGACTCCCGGGCGACTGCGACCCTGTGAGTAGCCAGATTTGACCCCCCCCCCCATCGACGCCTGCAGAGGGAATCCAGAGGCTCCCCCTGACTGCGACTGCCTGCTTCTAAGAACCCGACGCCGGTAAAGACACTGCACCCGCAGCCCCCAGGACCTGATGGATCCGACCTCCAGTGCAGAAGCGACCCCCAGGTGGCCCTCTCCCTTGCCCAGGTGGTGGCTACCCCGAGGAGCCCCCCCCCTTGCCTGCCTGCTTCGTTGAAGAGACCCCTGGGTCTCCCATTGAACTCCATTGCAAATCCGACGCCTGTTTGCACTCTGCACCCGGCCGCCCCGTGCCGCTGAAGGTGCACTTTTTGTGCTGACTTGTGCCCCCCCCGGTGCCCTACAAAACCCCCCTGGTCTGCCCTCCGAAGTCGCGGGTACTTACATGCTGGCAGACCGGAACCGGGGCACCACCTTCTCTATTGAAGTCTATGTGTTTTGGGCACCACTTTGACCTCTGCACCTGACCAGCCCTGAGCTGCTGGTGTGGTAACTTTGGGGTTGCCCTGAACCCCCAACGGTGGACTATCTTGGACCCAACTTTGAAACCCTGTAGGTGGTTTACTTACCTGCAAAACTAACAAATACTTACCTCCCCCAGGAACTGTTGAAATTTGAACTAAAAGTGTCTAGTTTTAAAATAGCTTATTGCCATTTTTGCCAAAACTGTACATGCTATTTTGCTGATTCAAAGTTCCTATGATACCTGAGTGAAGTACCTTTCATTTAAAGTATTGATTGTAAATCTTGAACCTGTGATTCTTAAAATAAACTAAGAAAATATATTTTTCTATATAAAAACCTATTGGCCTGGAATTGTCTTTGAGTGTGTGTTCCTCTCTTATTGCCTGTGGGTGTACAACAAATGCTTAACACTACCCTCTGATAAGCCTACTGCTCGACCACACTACCACAAATAGAGCATTAGAAGTATCTCTTTTTGCCACTATCTTACCTCTAAGGGGAACCCTTGGCCTCTGTGCATGCTATTTCTTACTTTGAAATAGTACATACAGAGCCAACTTCCTACACCTAACTAGTCCAATTCTATTCCCACTTTAGATGTTTTTGGCCAGTTCACAAAGGCATGAGTACTAACAAAGTACAACAGGAATACTATTTTAAATACTTCAAAATGCCTTTATTTAGTAGGCTACATTGCAAGTAGCAGCAGATCACTTTTCAGATTATAGTTGTCATAGGGAAAGCACTGTTGCACTCATGTCAGCAAAACCTTCAGAAAAGGTTATTTATGCTTAGAACCCTTGGAAACCGATACAAGAAATTCTCATCTCAGAAGAGGTCCACGTGGAAATCACAGATTTAGGAAAAGTTCTCCAACTGCAGGACCTCATGAAAATAGTGGCACAGCTAGTGCCAATTACCACATTTAACAAACTGTAAACCCATGAACACAGGAGACATTTTTGAAAATGTTTGTGCTACTTTAAATATTAACCTGTGGTATTTTAAATAACTGTGGTATTAAACATGTCAGACCACAGAACAGCTACCATGTCGAAGCCCCCTTGAAAATGCATTAACAAAAGCCTGCTTAACCAATAATCTTTTTCATATAAGAAGTACGATTGGAAAATAGTAAGTGAGAACACGTTTATCACAAGTTCAGATTATTTCAAAACTGTACATGGTCAAATAACTTATAAATGAACCTTTATATAAATATATAAGTTAATACTCAGTTATATTCAAAGATGAATAATTGTACTTGTCTTTGAATACAATTAGGGTCAGTTAAAGGGGGGGGTTAAAATTGGCATTTAACTGTAGCTTACAGCTCAAAACTAAAACTCACAAGTTCAGAAACTACCTAGAAATTACATTACTGTGCAAGACAAAATAGGTATGTTCAAAGTGTGCTGTATTCCATAACTGGAAAATTACAGGGGGCTTCTCGTTTATACTATTTTTCTTTTTTTTTTTTTTGACAGTATATTACAAAGACCTGTCACATTTTCAGTAGCTTTTTGATGCTGGTTGTTTGGATGCATTAAGGTGGGTGTATTGCCCTATGATGGCTTTTTAGACTTGGCATCCTTAACGTGGTCTCCCCTAAATTTTTGCCTCTGTTTCCCAGGTTGTTGATGTGTGCTGGACTCTGGTTTTGCTGTTTTTGTTACTCTGGGCAATTTACCACTGCTATCCAGTGCTAACGTGCAAGTGCCTCTATATAAAATATGTGTGTAATTGAATTTCCATGATTGGCATATTTGATTTACTGGTAAGTCCCTAGTACAGTGCACTGGAGGTGCCCAGGGCCTGTAAATCAAATGCTACTAGTGGGCCTGCAGCACTGGTTGTGCCACCCACAGTAGTAGCCCTATAAACATGGCTCAGACCTGCCACTGCAGTGTGTGTGTGCAGTTTTACACTGCTAATGCGACTTGGCAAGTGTACCCACTTGTCAGGCCTAAACCTTCCCTTTTCTTACATGTAAGACACCCCTAAGGTAGGACTTAGGTAGCCCCATGGGCAGGGTGCAGTGTATGGTTAAGGTAGGACATATACTAATGTGTTTTATATGTCCTAACAGTGAAATACTGCCAAATCGTTTTTCACTGTTGCAAGGCCTATCCCTTACATAGGTTAACATGGGGGCTGTCTTTAAATATGATTACAGCGTAGATTCCCTTTGGGAGCAGATAGACATGTGGAGTTTGGGGGCTCTGAGCTCACAATTTAAAAACACATCTTTTAGTAAAGTTGATTTTAAGATTGTATGTTTGAAAATGCCACTTTTAGAAAGAGAGCATTTTCTTGATTAAACTATTCTGTGCCCTGTTTGTGGATTCCCTGTCTGGTCTGGGTCAGTTTGACAGTTGGGATGTTTGCACCTCTCTCTAGACAGTGACACAAAGGGAGCTGGGGTGTATCCTGCATATCCTGATGACCATCTGTGCTAGGAGGGAGGGAAGGAGTGGTCACTCCCACCTGAAAGGGCTGTGCCCGCCCTCACACAATGCAGTCTCCAACCCCCTGGTGTGTGTCCGGGGACTGGCCTGGGCATGGCAAGATTTCACAAACAAGAGAGACTTTCCTTTAAAGTAAGCCTACTTCAAAGGCCAAAATGGGTATAAAAGGGGACCCAAAACCACAGACTTTAGATCACTTCTGGACATCAAGAGGAAGCTCTGCTGGGAGAAGAGCTAAAGAGCCGAGGAGAAGTGCTGCCCTGCTTGTGACTGTGCTTTGTGGAGCTATTCTGCAGTTGCTGCTTCTGCCTGGTGAAAGAGGACAAAGACTGGACTTTGTTGTGCATTCCTGCTTGTGAAGAAATCTCCAAGGGCTTGTCCTGAGCTTGCCTCCTGTTGTTGAAGTCTCAGGGCCATCAAAGACTTCCGCTGCCAGCACGTGGACTCTCTTCTGAGACTCCTGCCCTGCAAAGTGGTGCCCTATCCAGTTCCTGGGGCCTGGACAGTTGAAGCTGGCAGACCAAGACTGAAAATCCACACACAGACCGCCGTGCAGGGAAAATTCCGATGCAACCTCCAAGCCACGGCTGAAGAAACTACGCTCCACCAGCTCCGCAGCTCAAATCGACGCACCGCCTGCAGCGTTGCTGGAAGATCGATGGACGCGGCAGGAGAAACGACGAGCAACACCGCTAACGGAGGCCGGTAACATCGCAACCCACATGGGTGTGGAAAATCAACACAGCGCCTGCCCGGACCAGGGTGCTTGCCCGGATCGACGAGTCACTCTCCTACAGAGAGGAAAAATGATGCAGGCTGACCCGAACAGAGAAGGAGAAACAACGCATGGTCTTGCTTGCGGGTGAGAAAACGATGCATCGCTAACCTTTTTTGACTCACACTTGCCCGTGCGTGTTATTTTGACCCTACCCAGGTACTTTTCAACGCTAACAGTGTTTTTACTGTGTATAAAAGGATTTAAGACTCTTTTGCTTTTAAAATTAATAACTTGACTTGTTTACGTTGGATTTTTGTCATTTTGTTTAGATAAATATTTCCTATCTTTCTAAATCTGTGTTGTCTCATTATGTAGTGTTTTCACTGAGTTACTGTGCGTGTTGGTACAAATACTTTACACCTAGACTCTGAAGTTAAGCCTGCCTGCTTGTGCCAAGCTACCAAGAGGGTGAGCAGGGGTTAGCTGAGGGTGATTCTCACTTGTCTAATTTTATGCCATGCAGTGAGTGAGGTTACAAATCATGCCAGGTTTTCATAAAGAGCTCTGATAATATTCTCTCCGATTCTGCCAGGGCTCATCTTGTGTCAGGCTTTGAACTCTAGCAAATGTCAGATTATTCCAAATTTCTGCTTATAAAGAACATAGAAGATGCCAGAACTATATTTCTGTCAAACATTTGAATATTCATAGGCTCCGTTTGCAAAATTCCTCTATTAAGGGCAGCTTTTTGATCATGGCAGGGCTCTGAATATGTCAGAGCTTTGTAATGCCAGAGTTCCAACTATGGTATATTTCAGTACATACCACTGTTTTTTTCTTACTTTAGAGTTTAAGGAACCATCTCGTGACATGCTTTATCAAATTTACTTTTAAGCATTCTTAATATGTTATTGTTCCCTCTTGGCCAAAGCGTAGCACAGATTAATCATCTCCTTTGGTTCTCGGTACAACCACAGACGGGAAACCATCAGAGTAGAGAAGAAGAAGTGCATTAAAAAAAAGAACAAGGCTAAAAGCCTTTTCTTTCTAAGCATCTAGGATCTGGGACAACAATCCCGCGGGTGATGGACAATTCCCTTTGCTAGGGATTTGGGGTTCTGTTTTGCTACACATGCTAAGTAAGCTGATAGCGCACAAAATTACCTGGGTAGTGTCAAAATAAAACCGCACAGGGTAGTGTGCGTTAGAAAAGGCCAGAGATGCGTCGATTTCTCACTCACAATCGAGACTGTCGTTCCTCCTCCTCCAGTGGGGTCGGGGTGTGTCTTTCTCCTCGCCCGCAGGAGAGCGATGCGTCGATCCGGGCAGGCTTTGCGTTGATTTTCTGCACCCAACATTGTTGCGTTGAAACTCTGGCCACACAGTATCATAAAGCCACGCTGCGTGGGCACTGCGTCATGATTAGCCTCTGTTAGGGCGTGTTGTGTGTAGTTTCCCCAGCCGCGTTGCGTCAATCTTCCAGCCCCGATGCAGGTGGAGCGTTGATTTCACCTGTGAAGCCGGCAGCACGTCGGTTATCAGCCGCGTCCCCTCCCCTCAGCCGAGATGGCCCAACAGGATATGCAGGTTACACCCCAGCTCCCTTTGTGTCACTGTCTAGAGGAGAGGTACAAACAGTCCAACAGTCAAACTGACCCAGACAGGGAATCCACAAATAATCCACAAATAAGCAGAGACACAGAATGGTTTAAGCAAGAAAATGCCTACTTTCTGAAAGTGTCATTTTCAAGCACACAATCTGAAAACCAACTTTACTAAAAGGTGTATTTTTATATTGTGAGTTCACAGGCCCCAAACTCCACATGACTATCTGCTCCCAAAGGGACTCTGTGCTTTAATACTATTTAAAGGCAGCCCCCATGTTAACATATGAGAGAGATAGGTCTTGCAACAGTGAAAACCGAATTTGGCAGCATTTCACTGTCAGGGCATGTAAAACACATAAGTACATGCCCCACCTTTAACATACACTGCACCCTGCCCATGAAGCTACCTAGGGCCTAACTTGGGGCGCCTCACATGTATAAAAAGGGAAGGTTTAGGCCTGGCAAGTGGGTACACTTGCCAAGACAAATTTGCAGTTTAAAACTGCACACACAGACACTGCAGTGGCAGGTCTGAGCCATGTTTACAGGGCTACTAATGTGGGTGGCACAACCAGTGCTGCAGGCCTACTAGTAGCATTTGATTTACAGGTCCTGGGCACCTCTAGTGTACTGTACAAGGGACTTACTAGTGAATCAAACATGCCAACCATGGAATGTCAATTATACATACATTTTACATAGTAGCACTTGCACTTCAGCACTGGATAGCAGTGGTAAAGTGCCCAGAGTAACAAAAACAGCAAAAACAGAGTCCAGCACACATCAACAGTCTGGGAAACAAAGGCAAAAAGTTAGGGGAGACCACACCAAGGACGTCAAGTCTAACACACTTGATATATGTGCATACATGCATAGTTGAATAGCCTTTTAAATTACCATTGTTGAATTGGGGGGAGGGGGGCGATGACTCACAAGAGGCAAAGACAGGGGAGGATCTTGCTGTCCCTCCAGTCCTTTAACAACAGATGTAAACAGCAGATTACTCTGTGCATCTGCATACATGGTTTATGTACTGCATTCTGTTATGTACGTTTGTCTAAAAAAGGCATTTAACCAAAACAGGAAACTAGGGGTTAAATTTATGAAGTTATAAACAAACGTTAGAGAATAGTGACTATTAGAACAAGTGTTACTATGTGTAAAGTCTTTGTAACATGAAATTTGGGAGGCGTTAAACAACGTTTTTTCATGTTGCTACATTAATAGATGTGTGTTTAAACCTAGTGTTGTCTGAATAACCAGAGTCATCTGGCCATATTTATTTTCACTGCCACAGCACAAATTATATTTGTGTTACGGTAATGTTTAGTTAAGGCTGGGTGTGGGCACAGAGCAGCTGTAGCCCAAATCCACTTCTGCCAATGGGTGATGAGAAGTCATGTATGCTGGATGAGGTCATAATTAGAGTGTGTGGGGGGGGGGGGGGGGGAGAGGTTATGATTGTAGTAGTAAATGCAGGAAGATGTGTTCATTAGTTCTATGTAATTATGGGTCAGATGGACATTTCATTGAAATTTTATTTATTTGCCTATAAGGGATCCCCAATGGATGGGTAGGCACAAAATGTAGTACCTGCTTAACATATACAGTAACTTCTGTTCAGTTCTGTGAAAAAGAAGAAAAGAGGAGTGTTTGACCTGGCATCCTTGGCGTGGTTGCCCTTGAACCCCTGTTTTGCTGACCCTGTTTTTGCTGGCTTTAGGTCTCTGAGCACTTTACCACTGCTAACCAGTGTTAAACTGAATATGATCTCTGCTCAAAAAAGGGTAACATTGGTTTATACACAATTGACATATTTTAACTTACATATAAGTCCCTAGTAAAGTATGCCACACCTGTGCCCAAGGCCTATAAATTAAATGCTACTGGTGAGCCTGCAGAACTGATTGTGCCACCCCATACATTAGCCCTTCAAACATGACTCAGGCCTGCCACTGCAGAGCCTGTGTGTGCAGTTTTAAATTGTCATGTTGACCTGACAAGTTAACCCTCTTGCCAAGCCCAGACCTTACTTTGTTATACATACAAGTCACCCCTAAGTTAGGCCCTGGACAGCCCCAAAGGCAGGGTGCAGTGTATTTAAAATAATGGACATGCATTTTTAAGTTTTACATGTGCTGGTAGGGAAACAACTCTTGAATTCTCTTTCACTACTGCAAGGCCTTTCTCTACCACAGATTAACTTTGGGATTGCCTTATTACATTTTATAAGTGTAATTTCCATTTGGGAAGAGATGGGACCCCGAGTTTGGTGTCTCTGTAATCGCAATTTAAAATCAGAACTTGTGGTGACATCGAATTTTAAATTGTAATTCTAAAAATGCCACTTTTAGAAAGCTGGCATTTGCCTACTTTAAATCATCTAGTGCCTTCTGCCTGTCTCCACATGCAGGTCTAGGTGAGTGACAGCTGGGCTCTTGTGCATTCCCTCCAGACAGCCACACACAATGGGAGCTAAAGTGTGACTGATGGACCATGAGCATCCTGATGGCCAATCCTGGGCAGGATGAGAAGGAGGAGCGGACACACCTGAATGGGCTGTGTCCTGATCACACACAAAGGATTACATCAGCCCCTGTCGCGAGTCTGGAGCCAGGCCAAAAGGGCAGAGACTCTGTGCACTTCAGATGCCTCTCTTTGAAGTTTCCCCCACTTTAAAGGCACCACTGGGTATAAGAACTGGAACCTGACCCCACCAAACCAGTGCATTACTGGACCTGAGGACATTCTGCTAGGAAGGACTGCTGTGCTGCAGTAGAGACTCTCACTTTGCTGGACTCTTCTGGACTTTGCTGGACTCCTGCTTTGCTGTGCCTGCCCTAATGCCCTCCTTTTCTGGGAGTAAGGAGACCTGGACCTGCATCTCTACATCTCCAACCCAAAGAGACTCCAACGGCTTGCTGGCTTGTCTCCTGTTATGAAGTCTCAGGGACATCAAAGACTTCCAACAACCCTGCTACAGCCTCTGGACCTTGCCAACTGTGAGCCCTGCCCTGTCAAGGGATGCCAAGTGGGTTTTCTAGCTGTTTCTTAAACAATCCATGCATAGTTGTTCAAGCGCTGGTCGGATACGCATCTCCCCTCGACTAGGATGCATCGCCCCTGCCGAAGAGGACAAAGACATTTCATCACTGGATACACAGCTCCACGACGACACATCACCTACATCACTAAAAAACCTTCCATGACGCATCTTGGATTTGATGCATTGCCTGCATCAAGCCGGATTGAAGAAGATGCATCGCCTCCTCTGCTCCATGCACTGGGCCTGTTGACAGCGCAACAAGGAACTTTTTCAGTGGGACAAGATTGGTCCCTGTATCCGACCTGCGTTCTATCACGGTCAGTGTGAACTTTTGGATTTACCCCAGCCAAGCGCGACGAGTTGACTCTTATGCTGTCAAGCACTATATTTGCAGATATCGTTTTTTAAATTCATATCTTGACTTCTACTAACTGAGTTTTTGTCATTTTGGTCATGTTTTGTTCATTAAGCTAAGATCTATCTTTCTTTTTGTGTGGTATTTCATTGTTTTACACAGCTGTTGCACTTCAGCAGGATTACGGCTTTGAGTGCAGGCAGTTGCACAGAGTCGGGCAGCGGTACCGGTTCTGGAGTTGTCCAGAGTCGATGTACCTTGTTCTTCTTGTTTTTATGCCAGCTTTCACTCCCAAGGCCCAAGGAACTGGAGTGGACAATACCTGGTGAGTCAGGGTCCTCGGCAAACATAAAAAACAGAGGCTAGTAGGTGATGTCTTTTCTATCCCTGAGACTTCGTGAGAGGAGGCAAGCTCAGTCCAAGTCCTTGGAGAAACTTCACAAGTAGGACGCACTGCAAAGTACAGTCTTTGTCCTCTCCAGAGCATATGCTGCAGCTGGAGGCCAACCCAGCAAAGCACACACAGCAAAGGGGCAGTACTCCTCCTCACAGCTCTTCTCCTTGGCAGAGTCTCCTCTTGATCCAGACGTGCTCTCAACGTCTAGGGTTTTGGGTCCAATAATTATACTCATTTCTGCTTTTGAAGTAGGGAAACTTCAAAGGAAAGTCTTTGGAGTGCACAAGACCCTGCCTTTCCTGCACTTGTCCCACATACATGCTAGAGAGTTGGAGACTGCAATGTGTAAGGACAGGCACAGCCCTATTTAGGACCCCAGGAAGACCAATCAGGATATGCAGGGAACACTCAGCTCCCTTTGTGTGACTGTCTAGAGTGAATTCACTAACAGCCCAACTGTCATCCTCACCCAGTCGTGTATTCAAAAGGCAGGCAGATGCACAGAATGGTTGAGCAAGAAAATACCCACTTTCTAAAAGTGGCATTTTCAAACTCACAATTCAAAAACCAACTTCACTAAAAGATGTTTTTTTTTTTGTTTGTTTTTTTTAAATTGTGAGGTCAGAGGCCCCAAACTCCATATCTACATCTGCTCCCAATGGGAAATTACACTTAAAGAACAAAGGCCCTCATTACAAGCCTGGCGGTCGGTGTTAAAGCGGCAGTAATACCGCCAACAGGCCGGCGGTAAAAAAAAAAAAAAAGGGATTTGGACCATGGCGCCATCCAAATCCGCCACTTTAACACACCGACTGCCTGGGTGGTAACAGCCGCTGGGCTGGAGACTTCGGTCTACAGCCCAGCGGCCGCAACAATCCCAATTTTGGGATTCCGACCCGGCCTACCGCCATGGTTTTCATGCCAAACTTACCGCCACAATAACCATGGCGATAGGCAGTATCAGTGCCAGGGAATCCCTTCCCAGAGTCCTCTCCCACCCTCCCCCTCCCGCACATATACACACCCACACGCACACCTATATACACACATGCACACACACATACCCGCCACCACCCATGCATGCACACATACATACCCACACACCATAACACACACCAACATACCCTGTCACACACATAAATTCACAATACACAACACTCACAATCACTCATTCACGCATGCATCCTACGCGACTCACACCCGCATGCACGCATGCCAATACATACACACACACCCCCACATACACACAACACCCCCACCCCTCCATCGGTCGGAAAACCCGACTTACCTGCTTGCAGGGGGTCCTCCGGCTGGAGACGGTCCGCAGCACTACTATCAGCAGCAAAGTCCACCAGCAAAACACCGCCAGGCCGTATCAGTGCTCCTGATATGGTCGGCGGCGTTTTGCTGGCGTGGCGGTGCTGCTGACAGCAGCGCCACTTTACCACTGCCCACCGCCATGACTGTCGGCGGTGTTCTGCCAGCATTCTGGCAGAATACCGTCGGCTGTCATGATACTGGTAGACAGCTGGTAGCCACGGTGGCGGTATGTTGGCGGCCGTCGCCGTGACAGTAGGTGGTCAATACCACCAATGTTGAAATGAGTGCCAAAGCGCTTACCTTCGGTAACGCATTATCTGGTAGAGACTCTATCTAGCTGTAGATTACTTACTTTAGAATTTCCAGGCGTCAGCTTGGAATCCGGAACTTTTGCAGAGAAAATACTCTGCGCACTCCGTCGGGTGGCGTTGTTCGGATCTGCGTGGTGTTGGCTTCATTGGAGCCATCTGTAACGTCACAGACACCTTTAAAGGCACCACCCAGGCCTCCTTGCTTCAGTTCCTTTTCCACTAACTTCCATGCTAGAAGTGCAGAGCCATAGAAAGAACTAAAAGCTTTGTCTGTGCAAAGACTAGGGCCCTGAAAGGGCCAATCCCTGACCCTATTGGAAGTGTCCGCAGAACGAGGAGGCATGGGTGGGTGAAAGGAATCTGCAGCTGGATAGTCTCTACCAGATAATGAGTTACCAAAGATAGAGACTTCTAGCTGCAGATTCTTTACCTTAGATACCCAAGTCATAATCTCCTGGTGGTAGACTGTGGACAAATCTTCTTCACACTAAAAAGTCCCGCAGGACCGAACGGGCAAAGTACCCGTCTCTACGGACCTGATTGCCCAGGCAGTAGTGTCTTGCGAATGTGTGCAATGATGCCCACATTGCTGCCTGACAGATATCCAGGACTGGAACACCTCGTGCTAGTGGAGAGGTAGAAGCCTTGCCCCTGGTTGAATGAGCCCTCAGAAGGCTGATGTAGGAAAGTAGTCTCTTTTTGGCATGGTTACCCCCACTTTTTGCCTGCTGTCAGTGTGTTCCCACTGTGTTCACGGGGATCCTGCTAACCAGGACTCCAGTAACTGTGTTCTCTCCCTCTACATTTGGTTGCTTAGGACTTAGCACCCCCCACAATTGGCATACTGGTGCCCCCATATAAATCCCTAGTATATAGGTACCCAGGGCATTGGGGCACCAGGGCTTCTCCATGGGCTGCAGCACTTATTGTGCCACCCATGGAACCTATGCAAAATGTGTCTGCAGGCCTGCCATTTCAGCCTGCGTGAAAAGGTGCAAGCACCCTTTAACTACAGGTCACTGCACCAGGTCACTGTGAGTCACCCTTTTAGCAGGCCCTTCCAGCCCAGGGGGCAGGAGGCAGGTACCGGTGTGACGGCACCGCTGAATGAGCATAGGTGCCCCTACGAACTCCAGCTCCATTTCTCAGGACTTCTTAAGTGCGGGGAAAGCATTTTACCCATGTTCTGGATACAGGGACCCCCAGTCCCTTCTCTGGCGCAAAACTGGACAATGGAAAGGGGAGTGACCACTCCACAGTCCATCACCACCCCAGGGGTGGTGCCCTGCGCAGGCACCAGCTACAACGACGACCAGCTGCGTGGATCTTCTCTCCTCCAGAGCTGCGTGGATTGTGTATCACAGGTGGTGGTCTGGAGTGGTCCCCTTCGTCCTCTTTACCAGCTGTGCAACTTGGGAGACGGTAAGCCCTTGCTTCTCCTTGCAGGACAGTACCCCTGTGCACCGTGACTGTTGCATCTACCAAGGCTTGTTTGTTCATCCTCCAAGGGATCTTCAGGCTCCATGTAGCCCAGGCCTCCAATACTCTTCCCTGTGAAGCACTGTCTCCTGCCTACTGCTCCAGTGACGTGGGACTCTTCTCCAGGTGTGCTGAGTGGGCCTTACTGCGACTCCTGTACCTGCTGCCTGTGGGTCGCCTGAGGGGGCTGTCTCCTCTTCTTGTGACTCTCCCAGCTGCTGAGGGTCACCTCTGACTACCCTCCTTGGGTCGAGTCCCCTGGCTCTTGCTGGTCCTCTTCAGCCTTGCAAAACCTTCTTAACAGACTCTTGCATTTGCCAAGGCTTGTTGGTGGTTATTCAACACCACTGACCGACTGCAACCCGACCGCCGACGAGGGGCATCACTTCTGGAACTCCTCTTCTGCTCTTGTGCTGCACTGCTGGCTTTCTTCGTCCACCGTCGACCTGGTCCTGCATCCACAGAAGAGTGGGTAGTGGCTATTGCCACCACTGGACACTACAACTCGGAGTGGACTTGGTCCTCTTCTTTTGCAGGTCATCTTCTGTCAGGATCCAACTTTGTTTTCATCCAGTCTTGTCTGGGTCTTGCACAGTCCTTGTCCAAAGATCTCCTGTGGGTCTGGGGGAAAACCAGGTACTTGCCTCCTCTCTCCTGGTCGCTGGGGGGGGGACCCTGGTGCTTACCTTTTGGGGTTTCTAGTTCCTCTAGCTCCCTTCTACCAATTCAACTTCCTTGGGTCGGACATTCCACTTACTTAGTATATGGTTTGGTGTTCCCCTAGGGCCCTCAATATTTACTATTGTTTCTACTATTTGCTATTGCTTTCAATGCTAATAACTTACTGTGTACATAAAAATTTATTTACTTATCTCCTATTAGAGTATTGCTTATTCAGAATTTTACTAATTGTGTTACTATAATAAGGTACCTTTATTTTTGTAACACCGTGTGGTTCTTTCGTGTGTGTAAGTGCTGTGTGACTGTAGTGGTATTGCATAAGCTTTGCATGTCTCCTAGATAAGTCTTGGCTGCTCATCCACATCTACCTCTAGAGAGCCCTGGCTTCCGAGACACTGTCTACACCTCACTAATAGAGGATAACTGGACCTGGTATAGGGTGATAACACAATAGGTACTCACCACACACAAGGCCAGCTTCCTACAGCTGCTTCTTGGCCAGTGCATAACAGATCTTAATGCAGAGAAAGACCCAGCACGAAATACTCTGTTTCTGCACTATCTGACCCTTCTTTGCTCCCACATACCCCACAAAGAGTTGGTCCTCCACCCGGAATTCTTTTGTGCGGTCAAGGTAGTATGACAAAGCTCTTTTTGGGTCCAGCCAGTGGAGTCGCTCATCTTCTTCAGAGGGATGCAGTGGAGCGAAGAAGGTGGGCAGGGTAATGTTTTGACCCAGGTAAAATGGGGTCACCACCTTGGGGAGGAAAGAGGCACGAGTTCTGAGTACCACCTTGTCTGGGAACATGGTGAGATATGGCGACTTAGATGAGAGAGCCTGCATCTCACTTACCCTCCTGGCAGATGTTATTGTCACTAAGAAGGCTGTCTTGATTGTGAGCTGTCAGAGGGGACAGTTGTGCAGTGCTCAAAGGGAGCATACATGTGAGAACTAGATTTAAGTCCCACTGAGGCATAACAAAGGGCATGGGGGAAACATATGTACAAGTCCTTTGAGAATGGTGATTTGAATAATGAAGGCTGATCCGGCAGCCAAAGGAATGCTGATTAGGTGAAAAGATAACCTTTGAGAGTGCCCAAGGCAGAACCTTGCTGGTTAAGGGATTAGATAAAGAGAAGATTGTCAGAGAGAGAAGCAGAAAGAGGAATAAATACATCTTTCTGTACAATAATTTACAAAACGATTCCAATGGCAGGTGTATACCGTCTTAGTGGAGGGATGCCTGCCTGCTACAGACAGCAGGAGGAAGGGCGAAGGTTGTCAACTGTTGCCGCTCAATCCCCACACATGAAGGTGCAGAGTTTACAGGTTCGGGTGGAGAACCTTCCCCTGCTTGTGCGACAGAAGTTCTTCCTGAAGGGGCAGCCTGATCGGAGAATCAATGCTCATTTTCACAAGCTCAGGATACCAGAATCTCTGTGCCCTTTTGGACCCACCAGAATTACTTGGGCCAGGTCAATCTTGATCTTCTTGAGAACTCTGGGCAGAAGTAGTATGGGCCGAAATGCGTGCAGGAGGCCTGAACGCACACTCGCAACGATAAGCGTTGTTGAGCAAATGCTGCCTTAGAAACTTCAATGCGCAATACTGCTGACATTGCGAGTTCTCTGCAGAGGCAAACGGATCTAACCAAGGCTCTCCCCACTGCTGAAAGAGTCCTTGTGCCAGCTCCGAGTGGAGACACCACTTGTGATCCGCTAGGAATCGACAGCTCAGTTCGTCTGCCCTGGCGTTCAGAGAACCTGTCAGGTGTTGGACCACCAGGGTATGCCCTGCTGTTCCAGCCATGTCCAGAAACGCAGGTCTCTTGACAAAGGGTCCACGATCCCACACCACTCTGCTTGTTGCAGTACCACATTGCGGTGGTGATGTCCGTGAACACCTGCACCATCTTCCCTTTTACAGCAGGAAGAAATGCTTTCAATGCCAGTCGGATTGCCCAGAGCGCTCTTAAGTTGATATGGAGTCCAGATTTCGCCAAGGACCTGAGTCCTCTGATCTACACCTCTCCCAGATGACCACCCCATCCTAGAAGTGACACATCTATCACTACTTTAAACTCTGGTTGGGGAAGGGAGAGGAGTCTGCCTCTGACCCAATCGCAATTCATTAACCACCACTGCAGAGCTTTTGCAGTTCCCTCCGAGACCTGAATTGTGTCAGTGAGATTTCCCTGATGCTATCCTCATTGGAACTTCAGCTCCCACTGAACAGCTCTCATATACCATCAGGCATATTTGACATGCAGGAGGCCATGAGGCCCAACAACCTGAGTCTGTCTCACCGATATCCAGGATAGAGGCCGAAACATCGGAATCCTAACCTGAATATCCTGGACTTGCTGCTCAGGAGGATAAGCATGAAGCCTGATTAAAGGGAGCATCTGAGAGGGAGTCAGGTGTGACTTCGGCACACTTATAGTGAACCCCATCGAATGCAGGAGGTTTTCCGTAGTCTGAAGGTGGGTGACGACAGCCTGCAGCGTAGGAGCCTTCAACAGCCAGTCGTCGAGGTAGTGGAAGACTGAAACCTCTAACCTACGCAGATGAGCTGCTACCACTGCCATCACTTTGGTGAACACCAGAGGGGCACTGGTGAGACCAAACCGAAAGTGCTCATGGCCCACCTTGAACCGCAAGTAACGCCTGTGTGTAGGCAGGATGAGGATGTGAATATACACATCATCCAACGCTACCATTCAGTCTCCTTGGTCTAGAGCAGACAAGACCTGAGCCAGAGTGAGCATTCTGAATGTCTCCTTTTTGAGGAAGAGATTGACGTCCAACAAATCTAGAATAGGTCGGAGACCCTTGTTCTTTTTTGGTACCAGAAAGTAGCTGGAATAACAATCAGTGCCTACTTCTGACATTGGGACATTTTCTATGGCTCCCTTGGCCAAGAGAGCCGTAACTTCCTTGTGGAGCAACACTAAGTGATCCTCCATCAGCTGTACTTTTAACGGAGGCGTAGAGGGAGGGAAAGACTGGAAGGGGAGGGAAGAACAAGTTACCTACCTTCGGTAACGCTTTTGCTGATGGATACAATCACCTGTGGATTCCTCACCTTATGAATTCTCCCAATGCGCCAGCATTCGACTGAAACTTTCTTCCCAGCTCTTCATGTCGACAAGGATGTCACAATTGCACGGCCCCGCACGCGACTCTGTCTGACATCATTGTGGCAATAAGAAGTCCTTGCCGGCGTGCTGACATCAGTTTGACCATTTTGTACGTGCCTTGGAGGCGAACAGGTGAAAACCGACTTCACAAGAACAATATATATACCAATCCAAATACAAATATAAACCACAATATTTGTTTATATAAAAAAAACAAAAAGTCACTTATCCCTTTGACTTCAACCCCCGAAGCTTTGCTGAAATATCTCACCTTTGTACTTTCAGTGCTTTCTCTCCACCCTCTGTAACTGTAGAATCTTTCTTTCTCTGGCCTCATCTGCATGGCACTCACCCCTCTACTGTTCTCAACCTACCTCTCTTTTTCCTTCACCACCTTTAGTTTTCATCCATCCTCTCAACTCTCTCTAAGCAGCTTAATTGCCTCTCTCTAATACTTTCAGGACTATAGTTTTCATGTTTGTCTTTACACTTCTCGCTCTCCCTCATAACTCTCTCTTCCTCATCACTCCACCTGCAACACCGTTTCCCATCCACTCCAGGAGCTCTCACTTCCACCACTCACTTCTCACCCGGAAGCTTCTCTCCTCCATTGTAAATCTCCGCTAACACTTCCCTAACCTACGGCTCCCTTGAGGTTTGGGGAAGGTAAAATGGGGCTTTAGGGCTTGAGGGTAATACCCTGTACTGCTCCTGCATAAACATGCATATCCCAGGAGGCTGCACTTGATGCACTCTTTGACTGCAGACAGTCAACACACACTGACTGAAGGCGAACACCTAGACGCCCGGCATAGGAACATTAACATTGTCCCAAGCAAAGGTGTATGAAGGCTTCGAAAATTAACTAGAGAGTTACAAATCGTCGAGGCCACAAGAAAAAGCAGGACAAGTACTGACCTGCATCATTTTCATTTACCACCTAACGCCAAAAATATAAACATGTAATATAATGCATTAAAAAACAAAAATCAAGATGCTACTACATAAACACTATTTTTACATTACAAAGAATGCACTCTCTGGGTTACGTGTTCATTCATTTTAATTCCCACAGATCTTTCTACCTCTATCAATTTGTCACCCTTTATTCAAGTGCTAGAAGACTCTCACCTACTGTTTAGAAATCAATACGCAGACACAAGTGACTTATCACCTTCTGCGAAATGCTTACCAAACGTAAACACAAAGAAACACATGCTTAAAATGAAATATTGTTCCACAAGCTACCTGTCAGACAGGAATCCAATCATTAAATAATATATTAGATAAATGTACTATACGTCTGAATGCCAAGCCAGGCTCATTACAAAGTTAAAAAAAACATCTCATTATCATGCACTCAGTCTAGGGAACTTTTGGTAAAGTGCAAGAAATAAAATGTCTGTAAGAAAAAAAGAAAGTCTGAAACAGCAAGTGAAAATGATGAAAAAAGTATAAGAGTGAGATTAGATGCGCGGTGTAACTACACACTTTACCGTCATTTGCTTCTGAGGGGGAGAGTGGAAAACTAATCTAACGAGGGAGAACCAAAAACCTGACACTGAGTTTGCTTCAAGTATACCTTTCACTTTGCAAATGTAAAATCATACAACCCGGTTCACAGAATCAGCATTCGTGGAACTTTAGCTTCATTGGTCCAATGAAAATGCGTAAAAATGGTAAGATACATTCTTGTTCAATGTTTAGGACTTGTATTGGGCGCCTGGCGACGAAGCACATGAGCGCTGTACTGCAAAAAAAGTGAATGAATGCTCAGAATGTTGAGGAGAGATAGAACAAGTGTCACATAATCAGGGCACCTTCAGTAAAGGGCTGTGACACTAGAGGTTGATCGGGGTAAGCAAGAATTGTGATGGAGGATGTAGGACCGCCAATGAGAAGGTGGTTTGTGCATTAAATATCATGACATACCTCATGTCATAATTTCCTTTAGTTTAATCAATGGACATGTTACTATAGACCAACGGTACTCAAAGTACGGCCCGCGGGCCGCCAGCGGCCCCACGGACCTAGCTTGGCGGCCCGCGAGACGCACACCAAACGCCATATCATGATGGCAGCAGTATGTAAACATAGAAGAGGGCCGAAGGAGCATGCTCCCGCGGCCCTCCTCTATGTTTACATACGGCGGCCATTGTTTATGCCGTTGCCCTGACGATCCTGGAAGCCAAAGCCCCATAAAAGTCAGCGCTTGCAGCTAACTTTTATGGGGCTTTGGTCGTCTGCTTCCTGTCACCGGCTCCACGTCTGCTGCCCGCCTGCCTGCCTGCTGTTCCACATTTGTGGCATCTTTACAGTGCTTTGAGTCAGGTAAGGCTCTTTGGTTATTTATTTATTTGTTTTTAATGTAGTGTGTGTTACTGGGGTAGGCGTGAGAGCAGATTGCGCTGTGTGTGTGCGCTGTGTGTTACTGGGGTAGGGGTGAGAGCAGATGGCGCTGTGTGTGTGCGTGCTGTGTGTGTTACTGGGGTAGGGGTGAGAGCAGATGGCGCTGTGTGTGTGCGCTGTGTGTGTGTGTTACTGGGGTAGGGGTGAGAGCAGATGGCGCTGTGTGTGCGCGCGCTGTGTGTTACTGGGGTAGGGGTGAGAGCAGATGGCGCTGTGTGCAGATGGCGCAGTGTGTGTTACTGGGGTAGGGGTGAGAGCAGATGGCGCTGTGTGTGTTACTGGGGTAGGGGTGAGAGCAGATGGCGCTGTGTGTGTTACTGGGGTAGGGGTGAGAGCAGATGGCGCTGTGTGTGTTACTGGGGTGGGGTGAGAGCAGATGGCGCTATATGTGTGCGCTGTGTGTGTGTTACTGGGGTAGGGGTGAGAGCAGATGGCGCTGTGTGTGCGCGCTGTGTGTGTTACTGGGGTAGGGGTGAGAGCAGATGGCGCTGTGTGCAGATGGCGCAGTGTGTGTTACTGGGGTAGGGGTGAGAGCAGATGGCGCTGTATGCAGATGGCGCTGTGTGTGTTACTGGGGTAGGGGTGAGAGCAGATGGCGCTGTGTGTGTTACTGGGGTAGGGGTGAGAGCAGATGGCGCTGTATGTGTGCGCTGTGTGTGTGTGTTACTGGGGTAGGGGTGAGAGCAGATGGCGCTGTGTGTGCGCGCGCGCTGTGTGTGTTACTGGGGTAGGGGTGAGAGCAGATGGCGCTGTGTGCAGATGGCGCAGTGTGTGTTACTGGGGTAGGGGTGAGAGCAGATGGCGCTGTGTGTGTTACTGGGGTAGGGGTGAGAGCAGATGGCGCTGTGTGTGTGCGCGCTGTGTGTGTTACTGGGGTAGGGGCATTGTTTTGAAAAAGGGGGTGGGGTGGTTGTTCCCCCTCTAAGCGCCGCCCCCCGCTGTCACTTCAGTGCGGCCCTTGGCCGCAAACCATACTGCAATTTTGGCCCCCGAGAAAAAGTTTGTGAGTACCCATGTTATAGACCATAAAATATATCAACATTGCGCCGTTTTTTCAAGGTTCTTTCTACTTTCATTACAGAATATATTTTTTGCAAACAGAAACTAATGTATTATTTCAAAGGCCTCTGGAAACTGGTTGTACTGCACATAAATCTCCTATGTGACCCCCACCTATGAAGTACAATGGAAATTCAAGCAGTGAATAACATAATAGTAACCTAGTCATGGTGGATTGATACGTGATTGAAAATGTCACTATACAAATGGTAGAGGGAACAAAATAGGTAAATACCGATCTGATACGGAGCTTTTCACCCACTACCTCCAGCACGCCATGGTTTCGGGATACTCGCTTATCTGCAATCTGAAAGGAGAGGAGGTAAATCAAAGCAGCGAAATATATAATAAGCCTTTCCAGGACAATGGGACAATGGCACTTTAATATCTCCTAACAAAAGCAAAAGAATGACGGACCAATGCAGAGGGGACCCATGTTTCAGCAAGTTTGTCACATATCAAGCAGCCTCTCCGTGGTAACACTGATTATTGTAAAACAAGTTTTTACAGCCTGATGCAATGAAACGTTACCCATCATAGCTACTACACTGTCGATTTTTACGCGTACTCGTAAGACAACAAAAGATCCACTGGTAAACTGCCAAAAGGGAAGATAAAACTCAGAATACTTCAATGTGCACCTAGGTGTACCTCCTCCTAATGAACTGTAGGTATGTTCATGGGCTGTACGTACTGTGGGGTGATGCCATTACAAACTATATGTGATACTTATTATGAGTAGCACGTCAGAATTACAAGTCTTTAGTGTTTCTTTCACAGCTGCCAAGATCTCCATGCAAAAATCCAGGGGAATTTAAGAAATACCAGGGGAGATCGGATTTGGAATTACCCATGTCCTCTGTAATTCCTCTTCTCTCAGTAGGCCGAAGAATCCAATTCACAATGTGGCACATTTTCTGTACTCCTGAAGTTATAAGTATCACTGCTATGAATCGTCCTGTAAGTGGGGGGTTTACCAGCCCATTTTCTGGGCTTTTGGTGATGAGGCCCTTGGTGCCCTTAGCAGTAAGAGAAGGATGTGGTGCATTCACGGACAAACTAGACAGATTAAACTGATTTAATACGTCTTCCGCAGTAAAATGTAAAGAAATTCCACAATATGTAGTCTGCACCGTAACCTGCTACATTTTATAATGCAATTTCATTGTTTGTTGGAGAAACCATACAATAATATGCTTAGTTATTTTACATTTTCAGCAGGTAGCAATGAAAGTCCTAGATTCCATTAAAAGTAAGAGATGTTGGTAAGGTATGGTGCCCTTTTACTCCTTGACAGTACAGGTATTTGCAGAAAATGCCGACATGCCTTATGTTATAACTTAATAAAAGGACAGTGTGTAAAGATGACAAAATGGGTAAAATTATGCTTCCAACGGTTTATTCCTTCACGATCATAAATACGTCCTTTCACAACAGTCTCCTCTACAAGAATGCCCTTTCCACCTACACCAACGTCCCTCATCTCCCACATTCCACTCCCCTCAACCTTCCACAGTAGTTAAATCATACAACACACTTTCCCTCCTTAAAACAAAAAAAATATATATATAATATTAAAATACAGTAAATATATTGTAAATTAAAGTTTTTTCCCTCTTGTTCTTTTCCTTTTTTTTTTTTTTTTTTTTTAACAAAGTCTTTGAACTTGGCAGGCTGACGTCTCGTCCTGACATAGGATTTTACCCGTGATGCAACAGAACTATCATCCATAGTAACATTAACATCATTATCATCCAACTCCATAATAGTCTCTCCTTCACCAGTCTCTCCTTCACCAGACCCATTTTCCATGACCTCCTGTTGTTCATGACCTACACCTTCATTTATACATTCAACAGACTGCATACCATTTCCAAACTTAGCCAACGGATCTGTTCTATAATTTTCATCTTGGTATCTACCATTCCATGCGCACTTTGCCAGTCTGCTCACATTCCACACTTTACCATCCTGTGTAACAACACATTTTTTGAAAACTTTTATCACTTTCAAAGCTCTTCCGAACTTAGCCGCACATTTCATCACAAAACCTGGCTCACGTACCTTCACCCAATCACCAACTGCAAAACTAGGTTCTTTCACCTTTCACTTGTCATCATACTTCTTCTTGAATTTCTCTTGTTTCCTCCTTACCCCTTCTTTGACTTCCTCCACTGAGACATTCTCCCAGTCCTTACCCTACTTCTTCTTAAACCAACACGGACACAATTTAGACACCTGATGTCTTCCTTTCAGTAATTTGAACAGACTCACCTCCGTAGTACTTTGCGGGGTAATACAATATCATAACTTCTCCCTTAACTTCTCTTTCCACATTCCACCAAATCCTCATGCCCAGAAAATACTATCCTTAAGAACTCGATTGAATCTCTCTACTTGACCATTACCTTGAGGATCATACAGAGGAGTAGTAACATGTTTAATGTTACTATATTTAAAAAAAACTTTGCATTTCACAAGAAGTCAGCTGGACGCCATTATCCTTGAAAAACTCATTGATAGCTGCAGATGTCGCATGGGCAACCAACTTCGCCTCTGGACATTTGGAAAAGTAGTCAATTAACACCAAGGCATAACTTGCATCTGTCGGAAGGGAAAATAATGGGCAAGAAATATCAAAACCCAACTTCTGCCAAGGAGAATTCGGCCAAGGAACAGGTATTACAGGAGCAGGTACAGTCTTCAACATTTTCTCCACATTCACACACACAACACTCCCTCACTACCCTGTCCGCCATTTTATCTAACCCTGGCCACCAAAAACATGTACGTATCAGTCTTTTCATAGAGGACATTCCTGGATGACCATCATGTGCCAGTTTCAAAATCACCTCTTGCATACCCTTGGGAGGAATGCACTTCCCATTCTTAAACAACAACGCATTCTCTATATCCAATTCATCCCTAACTTTACCATACAACTCTATCTCAGCAGCTATACTATTCCTTCCTGGCCAACCGTCCCTCACATATCTCTTGACTTCTTGGAGAACCAAATCTTTCTCATCACACCTCATCTACTCATCCTCACCCCACAAGAGTGCCAGCCTATCCTGGGAGGACATCACCTCCGCCACCAGACGCCTCAAGAATCACTCTTGGCCCTCACTTGGGGCATATAGGGAGCCCAGTGTAATGGTGTAGCCACACACATTCATGGGGTATGCCAGGAGTCGTCCCTTGATTTATACCAGCTTGGAGCCCACCATACCCTGGAACGAGCAGGAAACCAGTATGGCCACTCCTGCTGTTTTAGAGGGGGTGGAGAAGAACTGTTGTGGTAAGGTGCACAAAGGTAGCCTGTGCCAATCGCCGTAGTCCAGGTGGGTCTCCTGTAGGAGACACAGGTCTGCCCCAGTCCCCTTTAGTTATGACAAGATGGCTTGACGCTTGTTTGGGTTGTTGAGCCCTTTCACGTTGTGGGTAATAACCTTTAAACTATTGTGTGGGGAGGTAGGGGGAAGAAGCACTCGATGATAGCCCTCCAAGGGACGGCACCTCCCTCCATCTGCTAACCCCTATGCCGTCTCAGGTGAACTCCGTTGTTTTGCTTTACTGCTGACTGATCCAAAATACACACACTGAAAGGAGTGGAAAAGATTCCCTGGAATGCACCTCTTAGTGTGAATAAGACATTTACTATATCTTTTTGCCATGCTTGTGAAAAAAGGCTTGTGTATATGAAGAGTGTACTTTTAAAATGTGCAACAATGAAGTAAGACCATGTACAAGAAATCTTCAATCTATATACAGCAAATATATACATGCAAGGATAAACATATGTATATTGATATATGTATATATATATACATACACAATGCAAAGCAAATAATTAATAAAAATGCATCACCGTAGGGCCTGTCTGGAGCTTCAACTTTCTCCTGCCAGCAAGTCCATGACCCTGTTCAACTGAAACGAGAAAGAGAGAACTCTACCCTCACAGGAAATATATTAGGCATTCAACGTCTAAAATCCTGATTGAAGTTTGATTGAAGTCTCTGAATCTCCCACTGTCGACCTGGGTCTCGTATATTTTAAAAAAACGAGGAAAGGGCTTTCTGGAAAAAAAAAAAAACCTTCAGCGGCGCAAGAAGTATTAAAAAATGCTGGCTATTTTAGGTCAGGGTTGAAAGAAACCCAGTTTCCCAAGGTGTCTCTCCCAAGTCTAAGCCATTCCCTGCTGTACCATAAACATTATTCTAATACATCCTTATCGTGCTGAATGACTGACTGACTCCTCCACGTTATGTCCTAGCTCTTCAGTGAGAAAAAACAAGCAAAATAGCAAAACACGTTGCATAACATGTTTTTTTTTTTAACGGAAAACTACTCACACCTTTAACGTGGCAGTGAATGGCAGTGAAGATAAGGCTAAGCTGGATACAAAATGGAGTCTGTAACTTGTGACCACTAATGTGATGGTGGACAGCTAAGCCAAGTGCAAAGTGGTGCGACACAAAGTCAGTGGTCAAGACACAAATATCACTACACCAGTGTGTGCTGTAGTCTAGAGTGAAGTGCATATGCTAGTGTTTGGAGTACCCCCCCCCCCCCCCCCACCCTCACCCCCCTGTAGAAATACAATAGTAACCAAGAACAAAAAATTGCCTCTGCAAAACCTGAGGTTTTGGCTTGAGCAAGAAATGTCTCATTGGGAATTTGGGTTCACTGGTTTATAAAGGTGGCACACCGTATCCCTCTGGGCTGCCCCATCTCTCCCCATCCTCGCCCCCCTTCCACACTACTGGCTACAATCTGGGGCCTTCTGCTGTGCTCATGTTGCCTCTGGTCTGTCTGCTTCACAGGACAGCATCTCTAGCACCATTTAGCCATGGTCTCTGGGTCCGGTGGTAGTTCCTTAGATGGTCCTTTGTCATTCTGCAAGCACAGACCTTTCCAAGCTTTCCTTTCTTGGGGGCTGGTCTGTTGGCCTCCTGTGGACTCCTCAATGTTCAGCACCTGGCAGGCCTCTGACAGGGACCAGAGCTGCCGAAGTTTGTCCTCCCATCGGAAGATTTAGCAGAACGGATGGCCCCCGGAGTACGAAACGCCTTGGTCCCGGAGACAGGGAGTTACTGGGTGGAAATCTCATCTTTTTTGTAGCATGAGAGCTGACATGTCCTGGTAGAGCAAAAACATGTGCCCTCTAAATTGTAGGGCATGCTTTTCCCTGGCTTGCGAAGAATGCTTTCTTTAAACTGGAAGTCACGAATGCATACCAGTATGCTGGTGGGATGGGTGTTCTCCAGTCGTGGAACGCCCACTGTATGCTCTCTGTTGAGTTGTATTTCTCTGTCCAGAGCTTATCCCATGATTTGGAGTAAGAGGTCTTCAACAGTTGCTCCTACATCAGCATTTGTGGGCCCCTCTGATGCATATATTATTTCGCTTTGACCAGTTTTCTAGGTCCTCAGTGTGTGCTTGCAGGTCAATGTGCTGGACTCTAAGCCAGATGAACAAGTTACTTACCTTCGGTAACGCTTTTTCTGGTGGATACAATAGCTACCTGTGGATTCCTCACCTTATGAATTCACCCATGCGCCAGCATCCGACGGAACATCTTCTTCCCAGCTCTCCACGTCGAAGAGGACCTCACAATTGCACTGCTACACGCGACTCCGTGTGACGTCATCGTGCCAATAAGAAGTCCTCGCCAGTGTGCTGACTTCAGTTTCACCCATTTTTTACGTGCCTTTGAAGCGAACAGGTGAGAACCTACCCCACAATAACTCCAATAAATACATATATACATAAAACAACCATGATGCAATATATTCAAAACCATCATTTATTTATATATAAAGGAAAAGTCATATATATATATATATGTATACACACATATACAACCACATATCTCAGTGTAACCAGACAGGCTACAGGGAGGTAGGTGGTACTGTGAGGAATCCACAGGTACCAATTGTATCCACCAGAAAAAGTGTTACCGAAGGTAAGTAACTTGTTCTTCTGATGGATACAACTACCTGTGGATTCCTCACCTTATGAATAGAGTTCCAAAGTAGTACCGCACACGGAGGTGGGAGTCCGCCTGGTTACACCAAGAAGTCCTGCAGTACAGATCACGCAAAATGGCCGCCCCTGCTAACCTCCGATTCCAAGCAGTAATGCTTTGAGACGGTGTGGAGGGACGCCCAAGTTGCTGCCTTGCAAATGTCCACCACTGGAACCCCTCCTGCCAGGGCTGAAGTAGCGGACTTAGCCCTGATGGAATGGGCTCGGATACCCTCAGGGGGAACTTTCTTTGCCAACAAGTAGCAAATCTTGATATAAAGAATGACCCACCTGGAGATTGTTCTTTTATGAACTGCTATGCCCTTCCTCTGTCCAATATACCGCACGAACAGCTGGTCCTCCAGGCGAAAGTCTTTCGTCCTTTCAATTTAAAAACTAAGCGCCCTTTTAGGGTCCAAATGGTGGAGCCTCTCTTCCTCCTTCGAGGGGTGAGGAGGAGGGTAGAAAGATAGAAGGGTAATGGTCTGCCCTATATGAAAAAGAGTGCCAACTTTTAGCAGGAAAGCCGCCCTAGTTTTCAACACAACTTTATCCGGGAAAAACAAGGTAAAGAGGGGTTTAACAGAAGGAGCTTGAAGCTCACTAACCTGCCTAGCTGAGGTTATAGCAACAAGAGAAACTGATTTAAGCACCAAAAACCTTAACGGGCAAGAGTGCATGGGCTCAAAAGGTGACCCCATTAAAAAGGTTAAAACAGGATTTAGGCCCCACTGAGGCACATGAAAAGGAGTGGGAGGAAAACCTATTAACTAAACCCTTCAGAAACCTAATCACAATAGGTGATTTAAATAATGATGGCTGATCCGGGAGGCAAAGAAAGGCTGACAGAGCAGCTAAATAACCCTAAACTGTAGCCACTGCACAACCCTTCTTTGCTAAATCTAAAGCAAATAATAGAATATCCGCGAGGCGGGCCTTCAAAGGATCAATTTGTCTTCCTCCACACCGAGCCACAAATTTTGCCCACCTGCCAGTGTAAACGGTCTTAGTGGAGTGTCTGGCTGATAAAATAACATCCACTACATCTGGTGGGAGAGAAAAGGAACTCAGGTTGTCCCACTCAATCTCCAGGCATGAAGGTGCAGGCTCTGGAGGTGGGGGGTGTAGAACCTGCCACTGCAACTCCGAGAGAAGGTCTGCCCTGAGAGGGAGACAGAGCGGAGGGCACAGCGAGAGTTGGAGAAGGTCCGTGTACCACACCCTTCTTGGCCAATCTGGGACTCTCAAAATGACCTGAGCTCGATCTTGGCAAATTTTCCTCAGCACCAGAGGAATCAAGGGTGGGGGGGAAATGCGTAAAGCAACTGGTTGCACCAAGAGATCTGAAACGCATCCACCAAAGCTCCTTGCGCCGGATACTGGAGGCTGCAGAATGACAGGCAGTGCATGTTTTCTCGAGTGGCAAACAGATCTATCACTGGAGAACCCTACATCTGAAAGAATTGCAGGACCAGATCCGGATGGAGACGCCACTCGTGATCGGCTGAAAAATGTCGACTGAGATAGTCCGCACGAACATTGAGCACTCCGGCCAGATGATTCGCAATCAAGCAAATCTGATGGTCCTGAAGCCAGGAGCAGAGACGCAGAGCTTCTCTGCAGAGAAGTTACGACCCTACTCCTCCCTGCTTGTTTATATACCACATCACAGTAGTGTTGTCTGTCAGGACCTGAAATGACTGACCGCAAAGGGACGGGAGGAAGGCCTTGAGAGCCAAACATATCGCCTGCAGTTTTAACAGATTTACATGAAAAGTCTGTTCCACTGGAGACCAACGACCCTTGATCTCCAGGTCCCCCAGATGAGCTCCCCACCCTAGAGTGGAAGCATCCGTCATGACCGTGGCCACTGGAGGTGTCAGTGAAAACAGCCTTCCTTGAGAGAGGTTGCCGTCCACAGCCCACCATCGTAACTCCGCTGCAGCGTCTCTGGGGATCGTTATCGACTCCTCGAGATCCCCTTTGTGCTGAAACCACTGCCTGCGGAGGCACCATTAAAGAGCCCTCATGTGCCAACGTGCAAGAGTGACCAACAGAATGCAAGAAGTGAACAAACCGAGCAGACGTAAGACCTTGAGGACTGGAACAACTGTTCCATTTTGAAACATTGGAATCAACGCCTGAATGTCCTGAATCCGCTGAGGCGGAGAATAGGCCCGATTCAATATAGTATCCAGTACTGCCCCTATGAACAGGAGGCGCTGAGAGGGTTCCAGGTGAGACTTGGGTACAGTTACCGAAAAACCCAGACTGAACAACAACTGAGTTGTCATCTGCAAGTGATGCAACACAAGCTGTAGAGACTTGGCTTTGATCAACCAATCGTCCAGGTAAGGGAATACCGATACCCCCTTCCTTCTGAGACTTGCTGCTACCACTGCCATCACCTTCGTGAAGACTCTAGGTGCTGAAGTGAGACCAAACGGAAGGACCGCAAACTGGTGTTGCAACCCTACCACAAACTAGAGACTTGAGAATAGGGATATGAAAGTAAGCATCCTGCAAGTCGACAGACACCATCCAATCCTCTCTGTTCAACACCAAAGGTACCTGTGCCAGAGTCGGCATCTTGAGTTTTTCCTGTTTGAAGAATAAATTCAGAATCCCCAGATCTAGAATTAGTCTCAAACAACCGTCCTTCTTGGGGATCAGGAAGTATCTTGAATACCAACCCTGACCCCTTTCCTGCTCTGGAACCAACTCCACCGCACCTTTTGACAATAGGATCTGAACCTCCTGCTGCAACAACAGGAGATGGTCTTCTGAGCAAAACGAGGGACGGGTGGGATGGGAGGAGGAAACTCATGAAAAAGGAGAGAATATCCTTTTCTCACAATGTTTAGAACCCATGAGTCTGATGTTACTAACTCCCACTTGTGGAGAGAAAGACGTAATCTTCCCCCTACAGGAAAAGTGTGATCGATAAAGGGGAGAAAACTAGGGCTGCTTCCCTTGCTGTTGTCCTCCAGAGGAAGAGGATGATGCAGGGTGCTGGTGGGCGGCCCCCCTTGTCTGAACCCTCCCCACCCTCTAAAGGGTCGATATGGGAGGCTAATAGGCTGCTGGACCGTGGACTGGGACCTTCCACGGTAAACGGCTCCACGCCCAAACCCCATCAACCTCCGAAAGACCTGAAAAGGGTAACAGAAGAGGCTTGCAGACCCAAAGACTTAGCTGTGGCCCAACTATCTTTAAAGCGCTCTAGGGCAGAGTCTGCTTTATCACCAAACAATTTCTCTCCATCAAAGGGCAAATCCAATAAAGTAGTCTGTACATTTGAAGAAAACCCAGAGGACCTCAACCAAGCGTGCCTCCTGGTAAAAATAGATGCACCCATTGCCCTGCCTACAGAGTCCGTGGAATCCAAACCAGACTGAATTATTTGTTTTGCCGCAGCCTGAGCATCAGATGAAGTTCACCAACTGGTCTCTGTACATCCTGCGGCAGGTCAGGAACCATAGCCTTCGCGGAGTCCATCAGGGAGTGGATGTATCTTCCAAGGACACAGGGAGCATTTTTAGCTTTGCGAGCCATGCTGCAAGAAGAGAAAGACTTCTTTGTGGATTGCTCCATCCTTCTGGATTACCTGTCCGATGAAATCACCGGGAAGGAGCATGGAGCAGACCGAGTGGAGCAAGAGGCCTGAACAACCAGACTCTCCGGGGTAGGATGTTTCGATAAAAATCCCAGATCTCCAGGCGCCACTCGGTATCCTCATGCTATAGATCTATTCACAGCAGGTGACAACACAGGCTTCCTCCTAAGCTCTAATATGGGCTCTGTAAGAGCTTGATTGAACGGAAGCAAAGGATCCGCAGAAGTCGAAAAAGGGTGTAGGACCACCATTAAAATGTTTGTCTTTATCTCTGCAGCAGGCAAAGGAAGTTCTAAAACGTTTGCCGCCTTTCTAATCACCATGTGAAAGGAGGCCGCCTCCTCCGTGAACTCCCCCAGTGAAGACAAGTCCCTTTCCAGGGAAGTGTCAAGCCCACTGGCCGAATCCAGGCCTTGACAGCCCCCCCAAGGGCTCCTCAATTTCCCCCTCCTCCAACAGCTGCCTTTGGTACTCTTCCTCTTCTAAGAGTCTCAAGGCCTTTCTGCGTGACCTCAGTCTGACCTCTAACCTCGGCGTCGACGTGGAATTGGCCGACGTCGATAACACTGGCTTCAACACTTGACGCGGAACAGGAGAGGAAGGTTGGCTTCGGTCGAATCCATCACTCTGATCCGGCGCCTAGGACACTTGCAGCTCCACCATCGGCGTCGACTGACGAGGCGATTAAATTGACACCATAGGCCTGGAAGGAAACGTCATGGGAACCACAGGGCCTCGAGGCGCCGGTCCGGAACCCTCAGCTGGATAGAATGGCATAAACGGCGCCGCCTTGTATGGAGCAGGGGAGCCCAACGTAAATCCCAACAGACCCGTGGGACCAGCCGGTGCACCAGCAGGGGCCATCGCATTGAACATCGAGACCAGGGCATTCAAAAATGCCGCCCGATCCGCTCCCGGAGTCGGGAAGGCAGGATACCGCTGATCTCCATGTTGCACCTGTGCTTGCTGAGCATCACGAGCAGCAGGTGAAAATCGAGTACTGTCCAGAGGTGCCACTACCTCGAAGACCGACAGCGCCACAGAAGCCTCAGGGCTCTGAGGCTGTGGAGTCACCGTCGGACTCACCTCCCACGTTGCACAGCGCCATCATGATGGAAACCTTGATCTTGACCGGCTCAGAGCTGAACGACGCTGAGTGTCATGATGACGCCGTTTCTTATGTCTCTTCAAAGAAGCATGGGAAGAGGATCTACGATAGCTCTTGTGCCCCTTCTATGCCTTGGCCAAAAAGAGTATGGCCTCTCTTTCCTTCAGAGACTTAGGATTCATGCTCTGGCAAGAGACACACTCCTCGAACTCATGCTCAGAGCTCAGACACCAAAGGCAATCGTCATGAGGGTCAGTAACTGACATGTGACCCCGCACTCTCGACATGGCTTTAAACCAGACTTCCTAGGAGGAGACATTGTAACTAGAAACCGATAGAAACTAGCAACAAGATGGAACACCTCCAACAGTAGCGAGAGCTAGGAGAAAACAGTTAGCATCGAAGGCACGGAAAATAGGGAACTGACGTCAGCACGCCGGCAAGGACGTCTTATTGCCACAGTGACGTCACACAGAGTCGCGTGGAGCAGTGCAATTGCGACGTCCTCATCGTCATGGAGAGCTGGGAAAAAGAGTTTCCGTCCGATGCTGGTGCATGGGTGAATTCATAAGGTGAGGAATCCACAGGTATCCATCTGAAGAGTTCTTGCTGTAGCTTTTTTTATTTCCTCATCCTGACTGTGCTCATGGTCTTCCAGGGTGGAGACCCTATCCCCCTCCTCCCCATGCCCTGTTGGGCCTCTTCCAGGTCATTAGATAACTCCTTTTTGACCATCTGAAGGTCATCTTTGAGGGAAGCAAACAAGGCCTTTAGAAAGGAGAACGTTATGGGACCCTCAGCGTCCTCAACTTCCGATAGTGACTCTGACACTGGGGTTAGTGGTCGATCTCCTAGTTGGGTCCCTGCAGGTTAGGTCAATATTTATTTGAAGGTGTGCAACTTTTTCGCCCATGCTGTGGCCATGCTTGCCGGCGGCCTCATGGCAGTTTGTTGAAGGAGAGGTTTGTAATCAAAGCTGTAATGCAGGAGTACCTGGCAGGGTGAAAACGGCAGTGATCCTTTGCCTCTGATGTGGGCTCCACTAATACAGCGTGGCCTAGTACCCTTAGGCCACAGCTTCCCGAGGGAAGAGTCCGGTCAGGGATCATGACGCTTGCCTCGCACCACTTCCCTAAGGCCCCGCCAGGGACAATTGCAGCCTTTTAAGGGTTACCCCCAGTGGTGGTGACTCTTATCCCACCCCTTCCCAGTGATGACCCGTGCGGACTAGCCATTCTTCCTGAATAGCAGGCCGCCTCTGTCGCCTCCCCACTATGGGTCTCTCACTTCTCAGCTCTCAGTACATAAGGTGGTCACTCGGCTACTGCTCCTGGTCTTTTCCGGGGTGCTTGGGACTCCTGGTCACCCCCAGCCTGCACTGCAGGGGTGAGGTTTGAGTTGCTCCCTCCGATTTCAATTTGTCACAGTGTGGCTACTGGGGCTATGGTGTAGGGGTCCACAGGCTGCTCATGAAGCTGAGGGCCGCACCTCAATGCACTCCTCTCTGAAGGGCCTTTCTCCCCGGATTCCTCAGATGCGCACAGTCCAGCAAGTGGCGTTGTTGCTGGTCATTACGCCCTGGCATCGACCACCGAGGGCCACACAAGGCAATTCTTCTAAACAGTAGGGTTTCACTTCCTGGCCTTGCCACTCCCAATGCTTTGGTCGGGGGCAATTAGGACAGCTCTGGGGCTGGCCGCTTCGAAGACCTGGGTTGGCTCCCAGACCCGGTCTATTTGTGAGCATCACACGGGCACCAGTCAGGGAGGCAGTGGGGGGGGTCTCAGTGCCTGCGTGGCCCCTGTAGATCTCCAGCGGCCCCCGGGGGGTGCGTGCAGTGTTTTGTCTGAGTCTATTACTACCCACAAAACACAATCCTTTAAATGCCACAATCTGTAATTATCATCATGTTGACCTATCACTCTGTGCATTTAAGCGTTTTGTTAATAAACACGCCTCAAATATCTTCATTGTGTCTTTCCGAACGTAGACGCGCCTGCTAATGCAAAATAAGACTGCAAGTGCCGATTGGTTAAATTACAGTCTACAAAGCAATTCATTACAAGATTGTTAATGGATAAAATAAGACTAAAGCAATTACTGCAAAGACAATGGCCCTCATTACAACCCTGGAAGTCGGTGATAAAGCGGCGGTAATACCGCCAACAAGCTGGCAGTAAAAAAAAATGGAATTATGACCACGGCGGAAACCGCCAACACAGACAGCCACTTTAACACACCGACCGCCACGGCGGTAGCAACAAACATCGCAGCAGTAATCGGCAACAGCCAGGTGGAAGACAATGTACCGCCCACTGTATTTTGAGACACTAATCTGCCACCTTTTCCGGGGCGGTACCAACAACAACAAAAGCACAGCGGAAACAGAATACAGAAGTCAAAGGACTCACCTCTGGACACTCAGGGAACAACCACAACACCATGGAGCCCGAACTGCAGATCTTACCCATGCTGGTCTACCTCATCCTACACCAGGAATACCAATGCCGGCGACAAAGACCACAGTGAGTATTGCCACCTAGCACACAGGGGAGGGGGGAGGAAAAAGAGAGTGACACACACACGCAACACCCCCACCCCCATACACACAAACAGATGCAGTAACATTAGATATTCACCCACTACCCCTCAGGAATAATGCAAAGACAAAAGGAAGTGATTAAAGTGAGTGTAACAAGATAATAATCCATGAAAACGTACTCAAAATTAAAAACAGTATTTACAGATATACAAATGGAGGGACACTGCCCAGTCCATAATGTTCATGGGCCACATCACATAGGCCAAGGCCCCATCTTACTCCTGCATCAACACGGAGAGAACACCGCTGGGGCATCAGGTCGAAAATACAAAGGCACCTCCGAGGGATAGGGAATGGGGGGGGGGCACCTAAGCCAGAAGATGGTACAATGGCACTTGTCCTGGAGGGGGCTACATGCCCACTGTTTGGTCCTGGGGAGTGCAAAGCCACAGTCTCTCAAGAGGGTGGTTTGCCCACTGCTTGGTCCTGGGGAGTGCAAGGCCACAGTCTCTCTAGTGGATGGCTTCTCCACGGGTTCTGGAAAGGGCCTTGTGCCCAGTGTGCTTCATCCTGGCAAGGATGCGGTGAGGGGATGCCTTCTTCCACTGGTTCTGGAGGGGGCCTTGTGCCCAGCGTGCTTCATCCTGGCAAGGAGGGGGTGAGTGGATGCCTTCTTGGATGCCTTCTTCTACTGGTTCTGGAGGGTGCCCTGTGCCTAGTGTGCTTCATCCTGGCAAGGAGAGGGTGAGTGAATGCCTTCTTCCACTGGTTCTGGAGGATGCCTTGTGCCCAGTGTGCTTCATCCTGGCAAGGATGCAGTGAGTGAATGCCTTCTTCCACTGGTTCTGGAGGGGACCTTGTGCCCAGTGTGCTTCATCCTGGCAAGGATGCGGTGAGTGGATGCCTTCTTCCACTGGTTCTGGAGGGGGCCTTGTGCCCAGTGTACTTCATCCTGGCAAGGATGCGGTGAGTGGATGGCTTCTTCCACTGGTTCTGGAGGGGGCCTTGTGCCCTGTGATGCAGATCCTTGGGAGTGCAAAGTCACAGTCTCTCACCTGGGTGTCAGACCCACAAGATTTGCAGTGGGCAGGATGCATTACACTCCATGGAGGCAGGACTACAGTCCATCGCCTGGCAGCAACGACTGCACAGTGGTGGCAGTGCCGGTGATGCCAGTGGTGGGGAGAGGCTCCAGCCCTTCCCCTGCACCCTGGGACGGGTGCCCACTGGGGCTGCTGCTGGCAGTGGTGCTGGTGGCGGTGCAAGTGGCGGTGTTGGCAGTGGTGCTGCCAGTGCTGGAGGGAGGCTCCAGCCCTTCCCCTGCAGCCTCGGACAGCTGCCCACTGGGACTGCTGCTGGTGGCGGTGCAAGTGGCAGTGCTGGCAGTGGTGCTGGTGTCGGTGCTGCCAGTGGTGGGGAGGAGGCTCGAGCCTTTCCCCTGCAGCCTCAGGCGGCTGCCCACTGGGGTGGCTGCTGCTGCTGCTGGCAGTGGTGCTGGTGGCAGTGCAAGTGGTGGTGCTGAAAGTGGTGCTGGTGTCGGTGCTGCCAGCAGTGGGGGGAGGCTTCAGCCCTTCCCCTGAAGCCTCGGACGGCTGAAGCACCATGGTTGGTTTTGGGCGCTCAGATTCTGTCACAGCACCAGGCCTCCTGTCTCTCCTGCCTGCAGGGGCAGGCCCTCTGCCCTTGACGTGTGGTGGTGCCTCCTTGCCCATGCCGTGTGGTGGTGCCTCCTTGACTTTGCCGTCTGGTGGTGCCTCCTTTCCCATGTGGTGGTGCCTCCTTGCCGTCTGGTGGTGCCACCTTGCCCTTCCCTTGTAAGCTGGTGGTGCTTCCTTGCCCTTGGCAGCTGGTGGTATATCCTTGCCCTTCCCCTTGGCAGCTGGTGCAGGCACACTGCCAGTGCTGATGGGTGTCTCCTGGGAGACACTCACACCTGCATTAGTTGCTGAAACTACAGTGGCCGTGGACTGGGTGGCTGAGGTGCTGGCCTGGGTTCTGCCCATCCTGGCTCGATGTGAAGGTCGGAGGGGGAGGGGTAGGGAAGAGGTCAACGGCAGAGAGGAAAAACTTCTTAGGGACACTGAGGTGGGAAGAGGGCCAAGTTTTGGGAGTGGTTGTAGGAGGTGTCAGTCTGCTGTGGTTGGGTGCAGATGCAGGTGCATGGGCTGGATGCTGTTGTGAGGTGGATGGCTGGTGGGTGGGTGGGAGCTTGCGTTTGTGTACTTTGGGAGGAGGGGGCACAGATACAGTGGGAGAGGACACAGGGGACGTGTGCATGGATGTGGGGATGGTGACTGCCAGTGAGGGTCGTGTAGTGATAGGTGTGATGGTGATGGAGGCAGGGGGTGTGGATGTAGTGCATGCAGGTGTGAGTGGAGACGCTACTGGGAGGGAGGTGGACGATAAGGAGGAGCGGGACACAGTGGAGGCAGTGGATGTTGTTCTGTCAGCATCTGGATGGTGTTTGTGTGAGTGCCTGTGGGATCATGTGTGCTGCTTGTGTTTGCCTGAGCCACTCCTGTGTGTTGTCTTGGGTGCATGCTGGTCTGAATGTGTGCTTGGGATAAGTTGGGGTTCAGAGGTATGGGACTGGGCAGAGGAAGTTGGAGGGGGGGAGGCTAGAGACAAGAACAATGGCTGCCATCAGGGAGGAAGCCAGAGGCTGGAATGATCTCTGTTGGGCCGCCACGCCAGAGTGAATGCCCTCCAGGAATGCATTTGTATGTTTCAAATGCCCTGCCAGGCCCTGGAGGGAATTCACTATGGTTGACTGCCCAACAGAGATGGATTGCAGGAGGTCAATAGCCTCCTCACTCAGGGCAGCAGGGCTAACTGGGGCAGAGCCTGAGGTGCCTGGGGCGAAGGAGATGCCCACCCTCCTGGGTGGGATTTTAACCACATATATTGTATATACTGTACATAACACCGTAACTTTTGTTCACAATATTCACTTTCACTGTGTTTGTAAGTTTAGGAGCATCTAGGATTTTATGATAACAATAAGAAGTCTATGATGAGATTTGTAGATCGTAATAATTGAGTTGACAAAAGAAATAAAATATAAATTTATCCAAGGAGATTGGATGAACTGAATTTAGTCCTTTCCTTGAAAAAGTAACTTTACCGTGGAAGTCAAGGTTTACTTCCCCCTTGTAGTGACAATATACTATTTCTAATGTTTAAGTACCCAGGTCAAAGGGTTAGTGGGTTTTGCCTCATTTTTTGAAACCACCCTCCTGGGTGAGCGGGCACATCAAACTCGCTGAGGGGCTGCTGGGAGGGCAGAGCTAGTACAGGGGTGGCGACTGTACCTGTAGTTGGGGTGGGCACAGAGCTGTCCGCCACCACTAGGGCGCTTCTATCGGAGGAGGTATCACTTTTAGAACTGTCTCCTCCAGTCTCTGCTGTGGTGTTCCCCTCACCCTCTGTCCCTCTGGTGCTCTCACCGTCAGTGGATTCGGCCTGATGGTCCCTGTGGGATGCAGCTCCCTCAGTCACCAGTGCCTCTGCTCTTCCGCCAGATAATGCTCATGCACAGAAGGACAGGATGACAAAAAAAAAAAAAAAGGTGGGGGGAGGGACAGAGGATACCTTTGGTCAATGGCGGCAACACCACCACGGTTGGCGTACACAACACACAGGGGACAGCCCTACGCACTAGGCAATGCACTAATAGTCACAATGCTAGTCACCAGGCCATGGACAGTAATACCTAACACCAGTTGCAGCATACCTGAGACCCACAGGGCCCTGCCCCGTAGCAGATGCCCACTAGATTGTTTGGTGGTGGAGTTCATCAGCCCCTGTCCAAAATGGGACCTACCCTGCAATGTCCGGCCTGGCCTAGGGGCACCAACAGACGCACATCCCCCACCCAGAGACCATCCCACCACGTGCAAATAGTATATTGGCTGCTGTGATGCCCTCAAGCGCCCATCCAGCTCCGGATAGGCCATTGCCAGTATGCGGAACATCAGGGGAGTCAGGGTTCGACGGGCACCCCTTCCTCGTTGGGAGGCCATCCCCAGCTGGGACTCTGCCATCTTCCTTGCCCAGCGTCTCAGGTCCTCCCACCATTTGCGACAGTGGGTGCTCTGTCTGCAGTAGACCCCCAGAGCCTGCACGTCCTTGGTGATGGCACGCCATATACCCTTTTTCTGATGGGCGCTGACCTGCAGACAAATAAACACAGAAACAGGTATCAGTCATACCTTTCGGCCTGCTACACTCATGGCCCACCATAGCCCTCCCAGCCCCTTACGCACAGACATTGCCCAGCATACATGCAGCACGCTGCCCAGGGCCCCTCAACCACCCCACCCCCCCTTACACGAGGCCCTCACACACAGCACTCCATGCATTCATGCCCCATGCATCGTGCTCACAGTGTTCTTACCAGTTGGTCTGGAGGCCCATACAACATTCGGTACTGGGGTAGGACCCCATCCACTAGTCTCTCCAACTCCGCAGCGGTGAAGGCTGGGGTCCTTTCCCCAGTGACACGAGCCATGGTCGGTTCCAGACACAGGTCACAGCAGCACTTGCAGTGTAGGTCCTCTCCTGTTGAAGGTCAGGTAGCAAGTCAGTGAACAGACAGAAAAGGGCAGTCACGTCCGCAGCGGCGCATACCGTCACCGCCGGCGTACATCACCATTGGCTAATGTAACCCATAGGGCCCAATGTCAACCAATGAGGAGTTGCATGGCGGTACTCGACCGCCTCCTGCAACGGCACACGTCAGAGGCATTACCTCATTTCCCCCTGTCCATCCACACAGGACAGGCAGCCGCCATTTCAGGGATGGGCAGGTCATGGCAACTAATTGCGTCACTGTACACATAGGCACATTTTGGGGATAAATGTCAACGTACTGTTTCTGTCACAACAGGCAATACACTGTACATTTAGAAAATGTTGAAAACTGACCAGATGTTCATCATTTTGCTCCATAGATTACGACCTCTGCGGATGAATAGGAGATAGAGGCACCCCCGTTTACAGGTCCCTGGTGGACCTGGCAACAATGGAGGACAGGCATATTATCCTCACCTACAGACTTGATAGGGCCACAATCCGAGAGCTGTGTGCCCAACTGGAGCAAGACCTGATCTCAGCTATCTGTCACCCCACTGGGATCCCCCCCATCTTGTGCAAGTCCTATCTGTGCTCCATTTCTTGGCAACGGCTCCTTCCAAGTGACAGTGGGCTTGGCAGCAGGAATGTCACATCCAATGTTCTCAACAGTGCTGACCAGAGTGTTGTCTGCCCTGAGGAAACACATGCGCAGCTACAATGTTTTCCCCCAGGTGGAGGATTTGGCCACAGTGAAAGCTGATTTCTATGCAATGGGGCATATCCCCAACATCATTGGGGCAATAGATGGTACCAATATTGCCTTTGTCGCCCCGCCCCCCCCCAGAGAAATGAACAGGTCTCCAGAAATCGAAAGAGCTTTCACTCTATGAATGCGCAGACAGTGTGCCTGGCGGACCAGTACATCTCCCATGTCAATGCAAAGTATCCTGGGTCTGTGCATGATGACTTTATCCTAAGGAATTGCAGCATCCCATTTGAGATGGCTCAACTACAGAGGCACCGGGTGTGGCTAATAGGTGAGCCCATGGTCCCCACCCAGTTGATGTTAGTATAAGGGCGTGGGGTTGGCCCTAAGGGTTAGTGTCTGGCTACCTGGTATCCCTCGATATTTGCAGGTGACTCTGGTTACCCCAACCTCTCATGGCTACTGACCCCAGTGAGGAATCCCAGGACAAGGGCAGAGGAACGTTACAATGAGGCACAGGGGCGAACAAGAAGAATTATATAGCGAACCTTTATAGCCTCCTGAAGGCCAGATTTCGGTGCCTCCATCTAACAGGTGGTTCCCTGTGCTACTCACCCAAGAAGGTGTGCCAGATCATTGTGGCATGTTGCATGTTGCACAACCTTGCCTTACGTCACCAGGTGCCTTTTCTGCAGGAAGATGAGGCTGGAGATAAGCGTGTGGCAGCGATGGAGCCTGCGGACAGTGATGAAGATGAGGCAGAGGATAAGGATGAGGACAACAGAACTGCAATCATTCGACCATACTTCCAGTGACACACAGGTAAGACACTGTAACTTCACCTACCATTGCAGTTTTGTGTTGTAAATTTTAACTGGCAGGCCGATGTTCCCACTACTATTGCCACCTACTGTACCCTTTGACATGTCTATTCACAGATATCTGTGCCCCACTCTGCCTCCTGGTGTACTGACTGCAGCAAACTACAGGTCATACCTAATATATGACTGTACAGTTGAATTGCAATGTCTACAGATTGTGAAACAAATACATAGTTCAATCACTTGACAGACTCAATACTTGTATTTCTTACAAGGATGTTTATTTGTGTGCTTATAAGTGAATGGGGTATTGCTATAGGCAGGGGGTGGGGGGGTGGAGGAGAGTCCAGGGTAGATGCCAGTCTATTTGTATCACAGGTGCATTGTGTAAGGGGGCATAGGAAGTGGAGCAATGGCAGTTAAAAGTGGACAGGATGACAGAATAGGACACAAGGGTGACAGTCTTATTTCCTGGAGGGAGTTTTAGCAATTTTCTCTGTATTCCGCCTGGATCGCAGGGACCGTTTGCGGGGTGGTTCTCCTTCTGCAGAGGGTTGGGTGCTGGTGGCCTGTTTTTCCTGTGGCGGGGCCTCCTGTCCACTAGCGTCAGCAGAGGCGGAGGGCTGTTCATCGGTGTGGCTAGTGTCAGGGGCCCGTTGGTGTGCCACTGCCTCCCTCATGGAGTTGGCCATGTCTGCCAGCACCCCTGCAATGGTGACCAGGGTGGTGTGGATGTCCCTCAGGGCAGGTGGACTGGATGTTGCTGGCACCTCCTAACCGGTGACGTTGGGTTTGGGAGGCCCTGTGGGGATGTAAATGCAGTGTTATTGTTTCTGAGTGTGACATCTTGTGCATGGGTGTGTTGCCCTGTATGGTTGTGTTTGCCCTGTCAGGTTTGCCTTGTGTGAGTAGTGATTTTGTGGGCTAGGTGACTCTCTCTAGTGTGCATGCTTTAGTGATGGGCGTCCATGCAGGGCTGTGAGTGATGTCCATGCATTGGTGGTGCATGCAGGGCTTGGTATTCGGATGGGTGGGTTGTGATTGTGGGGTGTGTGTGAGGTGGTGGGGTGATGGGGGTGAGGGTAGGGTTGGGGGTATGTGATGGCATGCAGGTAGGGGGGGTGATAGTAATAGAGATTTGACTTACAAGAGTCCAGTCCTCCTGCTACTCCTGCCAGGCCCTCAGGATGCATGATTGCCAAGACTTACTCTTCCCATGTTGTTAGTTAAGTTGGGGAGGTGGGGGTCCACCGCCAGTCCTCTGTACAGCTATCTGGTGTCTTGCAACCACGGAACGCACCTTCCCCCGTAAGTCGTTCCACCTCTTCCTGATGTCATCCCTTGTTCTTGGGTGCTGTCCCACGGTGTTGACCCTGTCCACGATTCTCTGCTATAGCTCCATCTTCCTAGCGATGGATATCTGCTGCACCTGTGATCCGGATAGATGTGTCTCTACCCGGATAATTTCCTCCACCATGACCCTTAGCTCCTCCTCTGAGAACCTGGGGTGACTTTGTGGTGCCATGGGTGTAGTGTGTGTGGTATGTGTGAGGGCGTGTGGGGTGATGTATTGGGGTGTTTGCTGTGAGGTGCATGGATGGTGTATGGGTGATGGTGTTCTGTGGTTGTGTGGGTGCTCTTGCTGTATCTCTCTCTAGTGGCAATTTTTGTTAGTCGTAAAGAGATGTGGGTAATGTGTGTGTGTTTTATAGTGGTGTGGGTGTGGTGTGTGTATGGGTGTCAGGTGTGTGTTATTCAAATTGTCCAATGTGGTGTTGTTTTGTTAGGTTTGAGCGCAGCGGTATGTACCGCCAATGGTTTACTGTGGTTGAATGTCCGCCGCGGTGATTCGTGGGTCATAACTGTGTGGGCTTTGGTACTGCCAGTTTATCACTGACATTTGGGCTGACGGACTTGTATGTGTGTCTGTACAGTGACGGATTGCTATGTGTGGGTCATAATATGGGTAGCAGTATACTGCCGCAGTATGTTGGCAGCAGTCAGCATGTCGATAAGCGGGACTTACCGCCAATGTCATAATGAGGACCAATGTCTTTTGTGGTAATTTCATCAGGCACACCGAGTTTAAAATCAACGTGTCAGTCTCCTAAAGCAATAATAGTGTATTTCACATTTAGTCTACAAATGTGTCAGTTCTGGGATGACTGTTTTTTTACATTTTATTTACGTTGCTAGAGCCCAAAAACACACAAAAGGTGCAGTGGAGAGAACATGAGCTTAGGTGCGCAAATACAACTCATTCCCAGCATAAATTTCACATCTTCAAATAACAAATCAGGAAAGGTGGAATTCTACATTAAAAGTTTACTTATAATGGGGGGAAATGCCACTAGTAATGCGGAAATGACCCATATGCAAGTTATTCAAGTGGAATTGCAGATGTTTCTGACTGAGGCATACCGCCAAAGTATGTCAACATCCACAAATTCACATGGTTACAATGTCCCTACCTTTTGCGGATGGTTTGCATGCACTTCCATTTGTTCGTGTCAAAGTCAAGAATAAGTGCATTCCCACATTTCTACATTTTATGCATTGGAGTACTCCATGACACCCACGGCTGTCATATTTCCTGGAGAATTGCAGGCATCCATTATGAACCCTGAAAAAGGCGGTTATCGGATACAAGTACAGGAACACATTTCCAACTTCTAGTCCCAAGATACTTGAGCAGAAGACATCTGCACAGAGGGAAAAACCTGGGCCATGCTGCACTCTTTATTCAATCTGGCCAGCCATATATTTTTCCTACAGTGAACTAAAAAAAATCTATGAGACCACAGAACATGCTCACGTTTTTATTGTGTGGTTTTTCGGCAGAGCTACATTCTGCTGAGAGGGATGGATTAAAAACGTTTCCCTCCACCTGGCTGAAGACAGGCCCTGTCTCCTCTTCCCAGCTTAAGTGGTAAATGACAGGAGTGGTAGCAATTATAGAGTACATAGGTACAGGATTTTTACATACATCAATGGTAGGGGGAATGCCTAAAAGGATGTCTCCTGTACATGCTTGTCAAGTCAAACAAAACTCATGTATCTGTATTAGTGTAGAAAATGTGTAGATTGGATTTTTTGTGAATGTGTACTTCACTGTATGTAGTAAATGGAAGGTATTTGTTCTAGTTGGGGTTCCATATGCATAGCTACAGAACATAGTTGTAGGATTCTCCTTTGGGAAACATGCAAGGTTCAAAGTGGAGTTATTTTTCCAGATACAGCATGTTTTAGAAATTGGGTCTCTAGCAGGCATAGTTATGCACCCTGTCCAGGGAGGGACCACAATCATAGTCCAGGTAAGTCAGTTACACACCATAAATTAACATGTGCTCACCCTCTGGTAGCTTGGAATAGAGCAGGCAGGCTAACCTAAAAGGCAATGTGTAATGTATTCATGCAACACTTGAAACAGTAAAGAAGTGAGAACACACACAAATAATCCACATCATGTTAGTAATATAGAACTTACTTTAATTAACAAAATGAGACCAAAACAACAAAAAATACAATAAGTAGAACTTGAGGTATGCATTTTAAAGAATATCTGCAAATATAGTGCTTAGAAACAAAGCGCCGACCAGAGCTATCTGCCTGCACTTGACCGGGTCAAATCTGAAACTTCAGGCTGACCGCGATAGAGAATTACCCCCATTACTTCAATTCTCCACTTGATATGAAAATTGCCTTGTATTTTATTTTTTACTTTTTGCTGTATTTATAATAAATAATGGTTTAACAATTTCACATGGACTACATTGTATCTCTATGTGTACTGTAAAAAAAAATTCTGATTTGTTAAAGGACTCAAGTCCTTGATAGCATATTTAGACCCAAGGTCCCTTTCTATATCCCTGGGTTCCCCTTGTATTTCAAACTCTAAAACCTTCCATGGCAAGCTTCCCATGAGCCGTACCACAAACTTTTTGAACTATCAAAACCAAGAAACCCCACCACCCCCATCACAAGAGGACTACAGACATCTGCCCTGGAATACTCATTAAGTTATATATTATTGCACATTTGTAAACTCTCGGTTTACTATGGGAGCTGCCATGTCAATTCTATAGCAGGACTGGAGGCTCGGATTATGCGTCTCCTTCTTTGCTGTTTATTATTTTGCGAAATCACAGCAGCCAATCAAATACAACTTTACAACAAAACTACAACTCCCATAAACCCGACGTCGATCCTCACTACCAATGGGCGACCGTACTGCCATATATCTGTTCCAGCCGTCATACTTTCTCCTCTTTCTTTGCTGCTCGAAACAAAGATAAGTGCCTTGTTGTCTTCTCAGTGTGTTTCGTATTGTTTGCTTTAACTTCTTGCTTTTCAGCAATACGACGGTGACCGGTGTCTTCCACGCACAGCGTACGCGCTGCCCGACACTAGAATACACTTCGCGACCGTACATTTTTTCAAGTGTTTACACCGGACGGGGCGCCAGGAGGCAGGGGGAACGCGCGCTCACAGCGCGAGGACAATAGTCTTACATTTAGCTCGCCCGCGCGTGCTCTCCTCACACCGCGGCCTTTTTTAGTCAGTTTCATATCACTGACAGCGAGCTCACGCCAAGAAATCCATTTGTCATTTGGTCAGCTCCTGACTGATTCTTCGTTTGAGCAGACGCATTCCCCACACGCCCACTCGCCAGGGCTGTACAATTGGCCATCACAGGCTTTGCCTGAGGGAAAAGAGTAATTTTTATTTCACATATACATACTGCTGTGTGTATAACCATCCAGGAGGATGTTTCTAGAGGCTTCTTCCTCATTTGTTGCCTCCTGCACGGCCAGGTCACGCTTTGGGACTCCCCCCTCCACTATTGTACTCTCACAAGAGTTCCTTCCTAACAACTCTGTACTCCGGCCACCATGAGCGAGCGACAGACGCGGGAAGGCGCAGTTTTCTTTAACTAACAGAAGGACCTGCTCCTGGTTGAGGATATTATCTATGCCCTGGACGCTTCAGTGGCACAATCTGTGAACCGGGCTCTGGCAACTGCCCTTCAACCTCTCACCAGGCAACTTAAGCACTATGCATTGACTGTTCCTCCCTATGGTAACCCCATGCCCTTTTCCTCCAGTAGTCAGGAGAAAATCTCCCCACCCCCAGGACCAGAATGGCCCCATTCCACGCACATAGCGCAACCGTCCACCAGCGTCCAGGCCCTCTCCTACCCCTCCCCAGACGATGCCTCCGACGCGTCCTCATCCCAGTCAGCTTCTGACAGTGAGTCACTTCCCCACAAGCAGCGCAGACACTCCTTTGATGGACAGCAGGGCCCCACTACCTCTGAATTTTCCGGCCCTTTATCTGCCCTCAGTTTTAATCCTGACAACATCATTCACCCCAGGTCATTAGACTGGGTCCCCCTCCCTTCAGTGGCGGATTATGCCCATGCCCGCATCAGGAAGCCCCTGGACAAGGATGTCCAGAGTTGCCTCTGGTCCGAATGTCCACGTCCCGACATAGTGGCCATGAAACAAGAGCTGGACCAAATTTGGCAACATTCCTGAAGCGCTCCACAAAAGACCCCAAAAAAGGTATTGATAGGTCCTGGACCTTTTCTGATCCATTATATAAGATCTTGGACTTAGCGGTGGCAGTGAAGGAGTCCGGCTCGCAGGTGGATCATGACACTCTGGCCGGATTGGCGCAGCGTGCACTCTGCCTATTGGGCAAAGCCAACTGCGCTACCTCCATGGAACGGAGGAAATCCATCCTGCTTCGGATTAACCCAAAGTTAGCAGATCTCACCAGTGCAGAACCGGGACCCCTTGCCGATGGCCTCCTATTAGGCAAAACATTTGTAAAGGATTTCGGCAAATTTGTCAATACATTTACTGCGCTGGATAAAGGTCCAAACCTCGATGAACAAAGTCTTTCGGAATCGGGTTTTTGCCAGAGGCGGCAGACTTCGAGGGCGCCTGTCTGGACGTGCCGCCTTCAATAGCCCTCAGTAATCCTACAACACGACAGGCAAAGGATTCTCGGCTCCCCGAGACACCTTTTACCCAGCCAGAGCCCGAGCAGGCCGTGCCTGCTTCAACAGAAGCAGTTTAAAGGCCAACTACAGCTCCAGCTCCAACACTCAAGGTAAGCTTGATTTCACCTGCCCAGGTAGCACTAGGGGGGAGGACGAGGTTTTTCCTAAACAACTGGGCAGCATTAACATTGGACCAATGGGTTCTAGAGACGGTTGTAGGTTTCCACCTAGAATTCTTTGGACTACCCCAACAGAGATCCTTGCCACCCCTTATCCATTTTTCCCAACTAGATCTAACATTTATTCAGCAAGAAGTCCAGCAGTTGTTACTCAAGGATGCAATTGCTCAGTCAGCCGGATCCTTCAGGCTACTGCAGCAATATTTTTACAGTAAATAAGAAAGGTGGAGTGTCGCGCCTCATGATCAATCTGAAGGAGTTCAATACCTGGGTTCTATATCGACATTGTCAAGATGTATCCCTTCCATCTGCTCAGGGACATTCTGAGGGAGGGCGACTGGATGGTACGCCTCGATCTGAAAGATGCTTATCTCACAGTCCCGATATTTCCCCCTCACATGAAATATCTGCAATTCCAGTGGGACAACCAATGGTTCCACTTCAAAGTTCTTCCGTTCAGCCTTTCTTCAGCACTCTGGTGTTTCACCAAGGTTATGCGTCCAGTGGTCGAAAGTCTTTGAGCCAAAGGAGTCAGGATGATCTTCTATCTAGACGATATACTGCTAATGGCACACGATGCTCATCTTCTCATGCAGCATTTAAACTGGACCATTCAATTGCTTCAAGAGCTGGGATTTCTGATCAATTTGAAGAAATCCGCTTTGACACCATCCAGTCAGATGGAATTCCTAGATTTCCAGATCGACTCTTTCTTCTCTCCTATCTCATCCAGCCCAGAAGTTACAATCAATTCGGAAGGAGATAAGGTTCACTCTCCAGAAAGACAGGATATCCCTAAGAGTTCTAGCCAGGATAGTGGGGCTTTTAGCGTCTTCTATACAAGCCATATTTCCAATGCCCCTACGTTATAGGGCGCTACAGCGGCTAAAAATTCTCACCTCCAAAAGGGTCTTTTGTACACGGAACTCATCACTCTCACTCGGGAGACACGGTGCGAGCTTCAATGGTGGCTCGAACACATGGCAGCGTGGAAAGGCAGGGCCATTTTCGGTACTTGCCCAGATATCATTCTGTAATCACACGCCAGCAGTTGGGGCTGGGGCGCCAGATGCGATTCTGTCTCGACCGGAGGGCTTTGGTCGCACGAAGAGTCGCCGTTACACATAAATTGCTTGGAGCTTTTGGCAGGTTCTTTTGCCATAAAAACTCTGGCTCCTCACTCCAATTGTTGCGTTCGGCAGCACATGGACAACGCCTCAGCAGTATGATAAGTCAACAGGCCAGGCGGGACGAGGTTGCGGGTCCTAACAGAGATAACAAAGGCATTTTGGCATTATTGTTTTCAAAACAAGATCTCAGTGAAAGCAGAGTATCTGCCAGGTCGGTGCAATATGGTAGCAGACTGGAACTCCAGATTCCTCAGGGACTCCAGCGAGTGGAAACTCCATCCCTCGGTATTTCAGGCCCAACAAACCAGATGGGGACAGTGTCACATAGACCTCTTTGCGTCTCGCCTCTCCCACCATCTGCAACGGTTCTATTCATGAAGACCAGATCCCTTGGAATGGCCACAGATGCCTTTCTCAAAAAGTGGACAGGGCCACTCATGTATGCCTTTCCCCCCTCTGTGATGATACCCAGGGTGGCGTGTCAGTCCGTCAAGCAGAGAGCAGAATTGATTCTGATCACCCTCTTTTGGCGAGCCCAGCCCTGGTTTCCAGTTCTTCTGGAAATGTCCAGAGAATGTCCAGTCCAAATTCCCCCAATCCCGGAATTATTGCTGGACCTAGCGGGGCAGACACATCCTGTTTTGATCCAAGGCAAATTTAATCTCATGGCTTGGCAAATTTCAGGCGAAGCTGGTGTCTGCCAGGCCTTTTGGAGCAATCTACTTCTTTCATATCAGCGTCTTGGTCAGACTCCACTCATAGACGCATGGTGCTGATGGGTGGGTTGGTGCAACTCTCCTTGGGGGCCCCAGTTGTTACCTTAGTTCATTTTTTTGGTGGAACTAGCATCAGGACTAATTTTCTGCACATTAAACAACTACAGATCCGCTATCTCAGTGGGTCATGTATTTCTATTTCTGGGATGTAAATATCATCCTCAATTTTTTTGCGACACTGGCATTGTAATGCGGATTTATACAGAAAACAGTTATCAGCCAAATTGACAAGCTCATTGTGTTTGATATCATGCAGACGGGTGTCTGATGTGAGAGTTTTAGATATTTTGGGTCGTGTGTTCCTCCCATATGGAGTAGCTTTTTCATTTTCCTGGAGAACGAAGACTGGTTCAAGGCAAGTAACCTATCCTAGCTATCCAGACGACTCTAAACTATGTTTGGTACAGTGTTTAAAAGAGTATGAGGACCACACCAGGGAGTTTCGTAGACCTCCTGGGGGTCAATTGTTAATTGCACTTCAGAAGCCCTTTCACACAGTATCTTCGACGACCTTAGCTCGCTGGGTGAGGTGGATTCTGTCTGAGGCAGGAATAGATACTTCTGTCTTTGGAGCCCATTCGGTGAAGGGTGACATGGCATCAAAATCTTTTTCTCTCGGTTCTCAGTTACAGGAGATAATGAGGGCCGAAGACTGGTCATCCGATTCTAAATTCAAGACGTTTTATCATAAACCAGTTTTGGATGTAGCCTCGGTTCTTTTCCAGCAGCCTTAAACGAGCATAATCTGAGCCTCCGGTCCTGCTATAGAATGAAAAGATTTTGAGCATACACAAACAGAATTTTCAATTCTGTTAAGGACACAGAGGTGAGGATTATCCCACCCAATGGATGTATTTTACCTTCCCAGTTATATTATATCAGTTCGGTGTTCAGTATTGGTTCGTATGATTCAATGCCATTGTGATAGCATGGTCTTGTAACTCTCGATTTATTTGATGCAATGTACATTTTCTTTTTCTAATATTGCATGGTATATTGCATGTATCCACACAATTAAACAACTGTTTATTATAATAATTTTGTTTCTATTCCAGCATCCGATCAGAAGTCCTTGTGATGTGATTAAGGAAGAATACCTTTTCTTTCTGCTATGGCGCTCTGACATTTTGAAGAATCAACCAATTCATTGTTGGATCCAATGCCAAGTTTTCATTAAGACTGCTTGTTTATCACTTTGAGACTTTTGTTTCCTCACTGCAAAGAAAGAGGAGGAAGTATGGCGGCTAGAACAGATATGTAGCATTACCGTTGCCCACTGGTAGTGAGGATCGACGTCAGGTTTATGGAAGTTGTAGTTTTTTTGTAAACTTGCATTTGATTGGCTGCTGTAATTTTGCAAAATAATAAACAGCAAAGAAGGAGAAGCATAATCCTCCCCTCAGTGTCCTTAATAGAATTGAAACTTCTTATTGCATATGCTTGAAAAACTTTCATTCATTGCCATAGAACTGCCTAGTTAAATGGAGTCCACCCAGAAAGTGTCACAGTTGTTGTGTAGGGACCTCTCCCATGTCACTCATAATTACACACAACGCAACACAAGCATTCCACACGTGCAACACAGCACCCTCTTACACAACACATGGTATCAGCTCATGACCGCCGTGGGTTGCAAGACATCTGCCAGGTCATGTTATGTCTGTTCACTGATATTGCATGCAGTAGGCGCAGATAGGCTTTGCTTGTCCCAAGATGTAGTCCCTGAAAAAGGAAAATGCCTTCTCAACCTATACCTATGAGGAGTAGTGAATCTGACCCAATAAGAGACCTATCCCACAGTACTGCATCTTTTCAACGAGCCTAGCGATATTCAAACTGAGCTAGGTAGGATGTGCAAGAGGGGCACCATAGGGGAGGATGCTGTATGGCCCAAAACTTTCAGAAAAAAGATTATTAGAGGTGCAAAACCATCAAATGGATGCACAAACACATCCGCTCCCACTTCCATCTGTGGTCCCAGGGTGGCCCTTAGCGTATCTGGGGCTGTATTCCTTAATAACAAGTGGACGACGGACATGAAGTTCCAGTGTAGGGCTATCCACCTTGATGATACAAAGGGAAATGAGTCTCATAGGGGAGGGCTGAATAACAGCATGGATACCCCAAGCCAGGAAATCTGGGATACTGAGGTGGATAGATATAGGTGGTTAAAAGGGAAGGGGCAACCCCAAATTGTACGGATGCTTTTACTGAATTCCTTGTGTTTCAGAGGTAAAGGAACAATTTCACTAGGAACAAATGAAAACTGTGGCACAATTCTGCACAGTCCGGATATGCAATGGGGCACCTTCACGCAGATGGATACTTAGTGGCAATGCAACGAGTTTGCCTATACTCAGCTTGCCGCTGGATGACGTGGCCTCTACTCCTTCGTCACCATACACAGCCTGACCTTGGTCATTACTGGAGAAGATCTGTCAGAGTTGTACCAACACCTTCTAAACAAGAAGACAACTCTGTTGCATCAAGCTCAAGAACAAATTAACTGCTTATTATTTTGGCTGGGCTCAGTACAAGGAAATTCTGGAAGAATTCATATTTTTCTCTGATACACGGGTATCAGCGGGAGGGTCCATACCCTTCTTCACCATGCAGACGAAAGTGAATGCCCGCTGGTTACAAATGTGGTTACAAGATGATGAACGGCACTGAGCTCAGCCTTCATTTGATCAAGGAAGAACTGAGAGCTATCCGCTTCATTGTGATGCTACATCGAAATGTGTTTGACTTAATGTCTGCAATGGAGGGAAGGGCGTGTACCAAAATTGGTGAGTCCTGCTGCATGTTTATCCCAGGCATTGACATGGAAAACAAGACTCTGACTCTTGCCATCCAAGCATTACACTGTTTACAAAGAGACATGCGTGAGGAGGGAGGTGTCCCTGAGCAGGAGTGGTTCACAAACTGGTTCTCCTGGATTATCCGGTGCCTGACCGGTCTGTGCACATCTTTTTGCCTATTTTCATATTATTTCAGTTTTTGTGTGGTTTCCTGCAAATAGGAAGGGGGGGGGGGTTGCTGCAGTAAAAACACAGTCCGCTAATTGGGTAGAATGCAAGTGACTAGGGAAGTAGTAATAGCCAAAACTGAAGAACAACAATCCCCCAATAATGTGGCTGTCATGAAGTATGGGATAGATTGTAGTTGAAAATTAAATTAGAGAGGGGAATGTTAATAAGTTGGTGTGTATAGTGACAGATTCACATATAAAAACAAAACTGCATCACTATTATCAGATTCACCCATCATGAAATCTCCATCTACACCGACTCCGAAATATGTGATCAGGCAGGCTCTGAGACCTAGGGCTGAGGTTACTGATTGACAGGTCACAGGTAGGATGGCACGTAGTCAGCAGACAAACACTCAAAAAGGAAACTCAGATCCATCGCACGGATAGGTACCGCGACACCACAATGGTCAAGGGAGATTGGCCCCAATAAAGCATACATGGCCGGAGGGGTGCGCGCGTTCCCATAACACCATATAGTCAGATGCCACATGAAGCTAGGAACACTCAGCCAATCAGAACACAGCACACTCAGTAACAAGCAGTGATCATGAGCCCCCCATGCCAGACATCTGGACACGTTACCCACTGGCACTCATAGGCCCTCATTCTGACCTTGGCGGTCTTTTCGCAAGACCGCCGAGTTACCGCCGCGGTGAAGACCGCCGACCGCGGCGGTATGCCGCTGTGCGCATTCTGACCGCTGGGAGCGTTCCGCCGGAAAACCGCCAGCAGCCACACTGGCGGTCGGCGGGAAAGTGGAGACTGGTCAACCTCCACCGCCACGCCAGCAGAACACCGCCCACAGAATTACGACCCACATTTCTGTGTGGCGGTCTTCTGTTGGCGGTCTTCTGTTGGCGGTCACCTCCCCATGGCTCCCGTCGCCTCCCGGAGGACCAACGCACAAGGTAAGTTGACCGTCCGTGAGGGGAGGGGGTGGGGGGGTGTTGTGTGATGTGGGCGTGCATGGGGGTGTGCGTGTGAGTGTGTAGAGGGGGTGTGTGAGTGCGTGTATGCGGGCGGGGGGTGCTGCTGTGTCTATGGGTAATGTGTGCTGTTCGGCAGGTGCGCATGTCTGCATGTATGTGTGCGGGTATGTGTCCCCGTTGTGTATGTGTGTGTAGGGGGTGTGTATATGTGCATGTTGGGGGTGTGTGCATGTCGGGGTGCATGTATGTGCATGTCGGGGTGGGGGTGGGGAGGGGGTTCGTACCACCTCTGGGGGGTGGCAGGGGGGTGGAGGGTGTGGGGGGAGGACTCGGATGGGTGGTGGGGGAGACCCCTATCAGTGCCAGGGAAGGAATTCCCTGGCCCCGATAGTGCTTACCGCCATGGTTCGCACGGCGGTTCCCGCCCGCAAGAAACCGCGGCGGTAGGCAGGGTCATAATACCCTTGGCGGTCTTGGGACGACCGCCGGGCCGGAGTGCGCAAACTCCAGCCCGGCGGTCATGACCGCCGTGGCGGTCGGAGTGGAGAAGTGGCGGTCGGTCGCGGCGGGGACCGCCGCGGTCAGAATGCCATTTTTAATACCGACGGTCTGTTCGCGGTCCGACCGCCGTCTCTCCGCCGACCGCCAGGGTCAGAATGAGGGCCATAGTGTCCAACCAAGGTCGAGGCCCACCTGCATTTGCTGTCAGATACCTTATTTACAACTCCAAGACAATGGCCAAATTCTTTACCTAAAAAGGAATGCTGAAATTGTTTTATGGCGCCCAAAGAAAATGTATTAAACACTATTAAACACAGCTCAGATTGATAGTTCTTTGAGGTAGCCCTCAGACCCGGTTTCTGTAACCATTCTCCCGGCTGCAGTGTTTCATTTAACCAACTGTTCCTGTTTTGCCAAACGCCTGGTCTTTTATTTTCAGGGCAAATTCACATTCAAGCAACACAATCGATCGCACAGTTGCGCTAATGGATCAGGTTTATTAGCCACCGGTGTTCAGTATATTATGAAGATTCTCTTCCTCCTGAGTTTTAAAACCTGTTAAATGAGCTTCCAGGGGGCTATTATCTGGGAGAGCATTAAGTTCCCCAGCATGAGTGTCTAGTGCATAGCACAACTGAGATATCAGTACACTTAGGATTTATGCAGTTCATAAATTTCTAGTAGTTCTGCAAATGATCTAAGGTGTTTGTTCTCCCAAATGCCGTGTAATTTAGAAATGTCTATCAGGGACCAAGTGTGGAAACCTCAGGGATCCAGAGTGTGTCGGAGGCACGTCTCACCCTATAATGGGTGTCCCACCCAATCCAACGTAATGCCTGATACCAGCAAGATAATGTGTTAGGTGAGTGTGGGAGTCCTCATCACCTACAAGGGCTATAAAGCAAGATGAGTATGTCCTTCAAGGCATTCTGGCTATGAACTTACACTTGGATCATCACGATATGCAAAGTGGCGGGCATTTACAGGCATTAGTTGGCTGGTAAATAATATAATTTAGCATCTGCAAATTCCAGTACCACTACGTATGGTGAAAGGACGCATTACCGACATCCAATATGGGTATGCCCACCTAGAAGAATGTTGTAATAACGGGCTGTAGTGATCGAAACCCAGTGAATACAAAACACCGACCTTTGGTATTAAAGGGAAAACAGAGGATGAATGCAACCTTACAGTTGCTGAACAGCACAATATACAGCCCTGGACTCGAAACTTGACTTTCCCATTTGACAAACCGTTTGGCCACAGCCCACCGATTAACTATGAATCACTTTCCTTAACCATCCAGATTGAGAGCACACTGAAGTAATTCGATACAGGATCTGCACCCTAAAATTACCTCATATATACTTGTTTGGTGACTAACGACTACCCCGCCCCCCTCCCCAACCCAAGTGTTTCAGTGTCCCCTACGCCCTTGTACACATTGCTATTAAGACTCGGTCAAACGTAAGTCACTCCAGCCATTGAGGGATTTATAGGCAACATCCAGTTGCATGTTGTCACCTTAAGTCCAAAAAGCACAACAAACAGAAATTAAATATACAAGTACCAGAAAGCACATCGATTCAAAGGACAATGCGGACTTCTGAAATAAGACAACTTGTGAGACGGGAAAAGCATTCATTGGTTGTGTGCGGCTGGTAGTGTGGCTGGCTTCTTCTATAAACAGAGCTCTCATCATGTCCGTTATTAACTAGGTGTGTCAAAAGTACAGTACTTACTCCCAGAAAAGGCCCTCTGCCTATCACCGTCTCCCCAGCGGGCAGAGAGATGCGGCCGCAGCCGTCCGCCGCCTCCAGCTCCAGAGCAGGCATTTTTGTGCCGGAGGCCCCCGCTTTGAACCTGGGTCCAGAGGATACCTATGCAAAAGCGTCCGTCAACGCAGCTATCTCCCGCAGCTCGTGGCTTCCGCGTTTCAATTTGAAAAATTCCCATACCGACCGGAAACAAACCCTAGCGGCAAAGGTTCCGGGGCCTGCGCCAGGCGTGGGAACTCAGCCCAGCATCAAGCACTGCAACGCGATCACCGACCTGCCAAGGGGGCAGTGGACCGTGCGGAAACAGCGCAAAGAACGCAGCTGCCTTTAGCATTTCAAGGAGTCTTGACGCTGCTAGGACGTGCAAAGCGAAAAATAGGCTTTATCTATCCGTGTTCTAAAAACACTTTTTCAAACCACGTTTTGCTGCTCTCGTAGTCTGAGCGATACCATGTTGCTTTCCCTCTCCCAGGCATCCCTACCCTTGCAGAGGGGTTGCAGGCTGACACACAGGCTGACACACACTTAGTATGCCTGTTTGTGTCGGTATAAAAGTATGAAAGCTCTTCTGTACTGCGTGAGTGTTGTTTTCTCCTGAGACTATTCAAGTTTTCATAACACACACTTCATGTTGCTGTACTGACAGTGTGCAGCAAGAATAAGTAAGTAAACACGGCGGTGCGGAGCGTTTTAGTTCATCGCTTACTGACATGTTTTCGCAGCAGTAAATTAGACACGCCTACATCCCCGCCCTTAACGTCTTTACTGACAGCTGCCACACCCCTCCCAGCGCTGCCATGGCGATCGCAGCAATGTTCTTTAAATAACCCCAAGTTTTCCACCCGCAGACAGGTGGGATTTGTAGTTCTGACGTTATATTTCTAGTTCAGTGGTCTGAAAGTTCGGACTACAAATCCCGACAGCTACGGTGAAACCCTTACACTGACAGGCGGATACGTGTATTGTTCCGTCAAAAAATATACTGTGATTCGGTATCTCTAATGTTTTAAATCCGTAACAGTTGCTTTGCCGTTGTATGTTTGATCCTAAAGACAGTATCAGGGATCGTGTAAGAGGCCGGAGCAGCAGAGGAGGCCGGCTTGCCGACGACAAAGGTGAGTGCCACGTTTTAAAAAAGGAAAGAGAAACACGCTGTTGTGCTCCTTCGATCCAGGACACAGATATTTTCCTTTTATTAGCAAGCCGTAAGCAAGAACAAGTCATTCCTTCTCTGCCCTTCTCAACCGTCTCCACCTCCGTTACCACCGCGTTCCACCTCCCTCTCGTGGTGTTCCCATGACTCCCGTACATTCCACCCTCTCGTGCATTCCAACCCACGATACAGTACATCCCAACACAACACATCCCCCTTCCTTAATAAGACTAGGTTCACTAAGATTTGACTAAGACTTACATTCCAACACACCCCCCTTCCTTAATACAATCAAAGAGAGAGAAAAAAAAAAAAAAATAATAATACATAGAACAAAAGAACCCCAAAAAGGAAATACAAATGAAGAACTATTGAATAGTGAAATCCTTAATCTAAAACAAAGTCTTTTAGCCACAGGGGTAAATTTCTTCTTCTCTTATCAGTGTCCAAAATCTGGTTGTGTTCCAACTCTTGTGAAACCAATTGTGACTCTTGTTTACTCTGAATTTGATCCCTTGCTTCACCAATTCCTTCCATATCATCACCACCGTTCGTTTCGCTGGTTGAATCGTTATACGAACTTCCAAACGTACCACAATTACTGTCTCTCAAATTTGGTGTGCCTGGGTTATAAGTCTCACCATCATTCACTCCAAAAGGGTCATTCATCTTATTTTCTAGATTCTCCACATCCTCACTTTCATGTACCACTGGACATAATGCAATTCGTTTCAAATTCCACACTTTTCCATTTTGTAACTTCACAGCATTGTGTAAAACCTCCTTTACTTGTTCCGGTCCAAAATATTGGCTCTCACCTTTGACTACTTTGAAAGGTTTTTTAATTCTTACCCAATCTCCAACCTTGACCTGGGTTTTTTTCACACCATGAGCCTAATCAAAATATGATTTGCTTCTATCCTGCGTTTTTTCCATCCTCTTACGTACATCATTCACAGTCCAAAAATCCATACCACATTTGTATAACCATGCTGGATTAAACTTGCACCTAGGCTTTCTACCCCTCATGGCAACAAATGGACTAATGCCAGTAACTTCGTTTTCTGTTACCCTATATGCCCAAACCGCTTTCCAAACAGCCGTATGCCAATCGTAGTGTTTTCTCATAGCTGCTTGAATGACTCCCTTTAACACTCTGTTAAACCTCTCAACACAACCATTACCACTAGGGTTGTACAATGAAGTGGTTTTGTGTGAAACTCCAACTCTATCGAAATAAACCTTAGCCATGTTTGATACAAATTGTACCCCATTGTCACTTAAGAGTAAAGCTGGAATGCCTTCCGAACAAAATGTTTGGTCCAAACATTCCAACACAGATGCAGTATCCGCCTTTTTAACTACTTTAACCACAGGCCATTTTGAAAAAAGGTCCATGATGACCACCAAATACTCCTGCTGTTCTCCAATAGGCCCCATTAAGTCTATGGCCACACATTCCCAAGGTACCACTGGAACTAATTTCTGATCCATAGGTGGTCTCAAAGTGTGTAAAGTTTTGTCAGCAGATGCACACACATGGCAATTACGCACAAATCTCTCCACTGCGGTATCAATACCTGGCCACCAAAAATATTCTTTAACAATTGTTTTTGTACGTACTATCCCAAAATGACCCTCATGGCATAATTCTATGATGCTTGCACGTAAGTTCTTAGGAGGAACAAACCTATTGCCCCTCAAAATTAAATCATTCTCTATAGATAGTTCCGCTCTGAGTTCCCAAAAATGTTTACTCCCCTCGGACAATAAATCTTTTTTTGGCCACCCTACCCGCAAAAATGTTAGCACACTTTGCAATTCCTCATTCTTTTTTTGTTCCACTTCCCACCTGTCCTTACTTAAAGCAGGTAAGCCGGAATCAAAAATAAATGCAATTTTACACTGATCCCAAGGGTCCTCCACACATTCTTCTAAAGGACATGGCATCCTAGAGAAACAGTCAGCCAACACATTCTTCTTCCCTGGTACGTACACCATCTTGTAAATGTACTCACTCATTCTCATAGAAATCCTCGCAATTCTCGGCGATGCTACAACGCTACCCTCTGAAGACAAAAGTTTCATTAGTGGTTTATGATCACATTGGATGATGACACTCCTACCCCACACAAATGAACGAAAATGCTCCAAACCCCACGCACAAGCAAGCGCCTCTCTTTCAATAATGGGATATTTTTCCTCAGCTGATGTTAAAGATCTAGATGCAAACAGGATAATGTTCTCCTTACCACAATCTTCCTTTTGTGACAACACTGCACCCAGACCTTTATCGCTCGCATCTGTGGTCAAGTAGCACTGGAGTAGTGGATCAAAACCACTCAAATTAGGGACCTCGCACAAATATTCTTTGATGTTTTTGAATTCCACGTCACACTCTGAGTTCCAATCAAATCTTGCATTTTTTTTAAGCAGTTGTCTTATGTTAAATACTTTCTCTGCAAAATTTGGAATAAACTTTGCACAAAATTCTGCCATGCCCAAGAATGACCTAACGTCATCCTTACATGATGGCGGTGACATTTCCTTAATAGTGCTTACTAAAGATGGCTTAGGTTTAACTCCCTCGCCACTAATAACGTGCCCCAAATATGTCACACTTCTCTCTGCAAACTTGCACTTACTCATTTCAACAGTCAATCCATTGTTTTCCAAAATACGTAACACACGTTGCACTCTATCATCGTGACATTCTCTTCTGTTTCCAAACACAAGGATGTCATCCTGAAAGAACATTACTCCTTTTTCCTTTCCAAATAGTTTGTGCATCAAACGCTGGAAAACAGCAGCGGCAGATGCCAAACCGAAAGGCATTCTTTTAAATTGAAAACACCCTATATGAGTGATAAAGGCTGTTAATTTCCTCGATTGTAGTGACAGAGGAATCTGATGGTACGCCGCTGATAAGTCAATACTAGAAAACCAAGTAGCGCCTTTAAGACTGGATACCATTTCAGTAATTTTTGGCAACGGAAATTGGTCTATGACAATGTTATTGTTGAGGTGACGCAAATCCACACAAAGACGGATCTTCCCATTACTGCGCCGTGCTACGACCACCGGTGAAACCCATTCCGAGCTCTCGATGGGCTCAATTACGTTCAATTGTACCAATTTCTCCAATTCGTTCGACACTTCTTCTCTTACCATTAAAGGTACAGGTCGTAGTTTATGTACTTTAGGATGTGCATCATGTTTCAACACAATCTCATGCTCAAACCCGCATAGTTTCCCGAGTTGTTTGTTAAAGACTTTAGGAAACTTCTTTTCCAGTTCCTCTTCCATTGAATTTCCTAAATCTGCCAGAAGTACTTTATCCTCACTGTTGGGATCTAAAATCATATGTAATTTACCTTGGTCTTGCCAACCTAGGACTGAAGGTCCTTTTTTTGCTACATATAATTTGCCTCTGGCACTCCTTCCTTTGAATTGAAAAACTAACCATCTGTACCCAAGTACATTGATTTTTTCGCCCGTATAACTCTCTGGTTCAATGTCAGGAGGGAATAAATGTTTCCCTACTTTTGGTAAAAATTTATTTTCCCACATGTTCTCGTTAATTATGGTAAATGGCGAACCCGAATCAGCATGAATATTAATATCTATCCCTCCAATCTTCATTTCGCACATTGGTTTTTTCGACAAATAACTTCCATTAATGTTCAATACGAATTTGTTCTGTACATTCTTGATCATGTTAATACTTCCACATTCATCTTCTGTATCACTGTTGACATTGTTCTCATACACGCATTTGACGCTATTTCTTTTCTTTTGACATACTTTCCCAAAATGTCCAATTACACCACAGTTGTTGCACCTTTGTTTCGCAGCAGGACACGATTTTGAAAATGCCAAGTGTTCTTTACTGCCACAACGATAACACCTTTTATCTCTGTGTTCTACCTTCTCCTTGTAGTTGAACGTTGGAGTTTTTTCTGATTCTCTCTCTTTGTAGTTAGATGTTGATTTGCGAATATTTATTTTGAAAACACTACAGTCCTCTTTATCTGAAGATTTCAATTCTGTCGCACACCTTCCTGAAATCTCAGCTTTACGAATAATCGCTAGAACATCTTCCAGTGGTGCATCGCCATTTATCCATAGGCGTTCTTGTATGGACTGATTACGAGCATGCATGACTAATTGATCTCTAATGAGATCATCATGTAAAATGCCAAATTTACAATCAATGGCTAACTTCTTTAATTCCGCTACATAATCATCTACCTCTTCTTCTTTATGCTGTTTGCGTTGAAAAAATTTGAAACGTGTGATGCCAATGCATACTTTTGGTGCGAAATACTTGTCAAGATCCATTAATGCTGCATCAAAAATGTTTCCATCTCCCATAGGTACATTTTTCTGCATTCTACTATACGTTTTTAATCCTACTGGACCAAGCGAATGTAACAGGATTATTTTTTTCTGTTCTGGAGACATTTTTTTTTCTTCGTCTATAGCCTCAATGTAATTAGTAAAGTAATCCTTCCATTCTGTCCATTTGATTGAGGGTTCAGTACCTGAAACTCAAAATGCATGTGGTGGGCTTATGCTAAAATTCTGTTGTGCCATTAGGAATGACCTGTTCTTTACTGTTCTGTTCTTTAATAACTTGTTCGACTCAGCACACTAGTAAGGGAACCTCTTGGAAACAAAGTAGCTCAATTCATTGCGATGTCATGTAAAGAGAAAAAAAAAAAATATATATAGCTTGGCAACGTCCTGGACAGTTTATGTAGTTGCCTAGACAACGTCCGTCAACACACAGTGCGTCATGCCGCATTAACGTTGAGCTCGTAGCAACGCACGCGCCAGCAAAGGCGTGCGTATAAGAAACTTGTCTCGAGCACCCAACGGACGTCGCGCGTGCCGCTTATTATGTCAAACTTTGTACTGTAGCACTGCTACTCCACCCTCACAAGCCCGACTCACTGCAATGATTAGCCCGTTTCCACGAAGATCCTCGGCGTTCGTCAGCAGATTGGAAACGCTGGATTACGCTGGAATTCGATCCCACGCTCGTCGCCACTTTCTTTGTTGTGCTCCTTCGATCCAGGACACAGACAGCAACTTCGTAAGTGGTATTTTCCTTTTATTAGCAAGCCGTAAGCAAGAACAAGTCATTCCTTCTCTGCCCTTCTCAACCGTCTCCACCTCCGTTACCACCGCGTTCCACCTCCCTCTCGTGGTGTTCCCATGACTCCCGTACATTCCACCCTCTCGTGCATTCCAACCCACGATACAGTACATCCCAACACAACACACGCTCTGTAGTGTTAGGAAAAGAAGGATCCTAACAATTGTGGCATGGTCGATCAGCTTTATTTCTCGTACAGCAGTAAGGCACCTAGGGGTCATCTGCAAACAGCTGCATATGCTGCCATACCTTCGATCACACCACTGTAGAATGATCAACTGTGTTCCAAAAAGAGCAGCTGTTAGCTTACATTGTACTAGATTTGGGGGTCATATAGCGTTATCTGATGAATCAAACTTAAAAACTGAGTCTGTTTAACACAACAATACATATATTGTGAAGCACATTAGTCTCCACAAAAAGAAAAGTTATAGAAGGCAAAAACATCCAGTTAGTGTTAATCAATAATGAATATAAATCTCTTGATTAATAATGAAGTTCAATTCAAATCACGGTCATAAAAGAAAGAGGTCACACTGTCATAAAGTCGCCTCAGAGGCAAAGGTTTTAAAAGTCAGTTCATCCATAAAGAGAGTATGTTATGTTAAGCAGATTTGAAGAGCGCTGTATTGCCCCTGGCCCTGAGCAGGTGTGAGCAGTTTGTATTCTATGTTTTATTATTGCTGTATTGTGTTCTTTATTTACTGTTTTAAGTTGCTTAGATTTTACTTTCGCGCCCTGATAGCGTCAGCAAACATTCTAAGTTCGAGAAGTCTGGCCTTTGGCAGTTGCCTTCTGACTCTCGTCTTGGATGCTTGTTTGCTGATGCCGTCGTGGGTCCTAATCTTGGAAATAAACTAATTGGAAACTTTCCTCAGTTTTTGGGGACATTTGTTGTTTCTGAACCTCCCGTACCTCCTACATTTTATGGTACCAGGAGTGGGGTAAGCTGACTGATTCTTCTACCTGAATTCTCATGGAGGACATGTAGGACGATCTCCTGCGAGGACCCACTGACTCTTTGTGTCAGCCGATAATGGTTTAGACAAATTTTCTTCTTCTTTGTGCCAAGCTGAAAGTATTGGTGGAGATTAAAAGAAGAAATGAAAAAGGGAATGTCGCATGAGTGCTGAACTTGTTGCCAGGACACTTTGAGGACCGTTAACATCGCGACTGGCATTGCTTGTTGCTTAGATACCTAGAGGAGTGTTAACGCGCTGACTCTCGAGACAAAGAGTTGACGTTGCACGAGCGGCATTCCTTGTTGCTTGGATACTTCAAGTGGCTCGACGCGGACAGCATTCTTTGTTGCCTGGATACCATGAGAGGCTCATCCTGCGCTCGAGACAGAGAGTTGACGTTGCACAAGCGTCATTCCTTGTTGCCTGGATACTTCGAGTGGCTCGACGTGGACAGCATTTCTTGTTGCCTGGATACCCTGAGAGGCTCGTCCTGAATACGATTAACTCACGTTTACCGTTGCCTCGTTACCGTTGAAGCGCATGGAGTGCGCTTTGTTTACAAGTTGTTTCAAGATATGCTGTTAAGGCTGTGTTCTGGCATACTCGCGCAGCGGGTTGCCTAGTTACTATTTCAGAGCGTGACTTTGTCTTGGATGCTCTGCACACAGTGAACTTGTTGTTAGTGACCCTCATGTTTTGATGCGACTTTCCTCATCCTTTACTACAATTTGTTTTGCAGGAACTTGGTTCAAAACGTTATAGTTAGCATTTTAGGCTTTGTGTGTGTTTTAGTTGTAATCTATATGTACTTTGTCCTATAATGTTTGCCATATTTTATTTTTACTTCTCTGGCGATATTTCATTCATGGCGTCGTCCCAAGGAGTTGTTCAGCCTCCACCCTTTTTACAGAAGGGTGGGAAGCCTGATTTGAAATGGTCTGAGTGGCTGAGGATCTTGGAGAATTATCTCACAGCTATCAATGCTATCGATTTCTCGCCAGTCAGGATAATGGCCCTGTTATTTAAGCACTTGGGGTAGCAGGTCAACGAGTTTTTTATAATTTACCACCTGTTCCTGCACCATCCATCGGAGGTTCGGTGTGGGATGTATTTGAGGAGGGGAAAGCGAGAATGATGATGCAATATACAGATGAGTCCAGTGTGTTATTAGAGAGATTTAATTTTGCTATGTGTAAGCAGTCCGCTGATGAATCGGTGGAGGAATATGTTGCTATGTTGCCTGTGTTGGCAGCTAAGTGGGATTTTGGTGCCAATGTGGATGCGTATATAAGGGATCAGTTTGTTTTTTATTGCTTTTCAAAGGAAATTCAAGAGCAGCTGCTAGCTTGTCGCAACCCTACATTAGCTGAGACTATCGATATCGCAAAAAGCATCGAAAGGTCCATAGTCTCTTCTAAGGTTCTTTCCAATCATAGTTCCCTCCTGATGGTCAGCTGTGTATCAGGAGAAGGTGCAGTTTGCGCTATTAGTGACAAATCTTACAAAAAACAAAAGAAATCAGGGGCAGAGTATGGGTACCTCTGTTTGTTATAGATGTGGTTTGTATAATCACATTGGGAATTGTTCGTTGTGCCCAGCTTTAGGCAAGAAATGTTTGAAATGTCGTAAAGTGGGTCATTTTCAAAAAGTGTGCAGAGCAGATAGGTTCAATTCTGGCTTGAGCAGTAATTTGTCTAAGGTACGAATTAGCAATGTATATACGAAGGACTCTGAAGAGGATGTTTCAGAGTGTGTAGGAAGACTGTCTAATGTGGTGTTGACTGTGGATATACCTAGTACTGTAGACATCAAAATGGTCTGTTTCAAAGGATCCATTTTTGAGGCCGTGATTGATGGGAAACAACTAGTTGTTATGGCTGATTCTGGGGCCCCGGTGACCATAATAGCTGATAAAACCTTCTTTTCCTTATGGTCAAAGTCTATCGTTTTGGAATGTCCTGATATCAATCCCAAAGCTTTTGGAAATCAAGACATAGATTTGTTGGGGTTTTTCTGGTCAGAATTGAGTATTTTAGGTTGACGTGTGCACACTAAAGTGTATGTAGCAGTTGATGGGAGGGATATTGTGGGCTGGAGAGATTTGGCCAAACTGGGAATTATTTTACGTCCTGGTCATAATATACTTATTGCACTGTCGGATGTGCCAAAAGATTCCAGCTCAGTTTCGTCTGTGTTGACTTTTGAGTCAGTTTTAGAGGAGTTGAAATTCCAGTTTCCTAAAGTATTTCTTGATAAGGTTGGTAATGTTCAAGGTTTTGAACATTGTATTAAGCTCAAAAGAGGAGCCATTCCTATTGTTCACAAGGTTAGACCAGTTCCTTTGAGTATCAGACATAACTTGAAGGAATTGCTGGACAAATTAATTTCTGAAGGTATAATCTCCCCTACTAACTCTTCTGAGTGGGTTTCACCCATTGTTCTCACTAAGAAGAGATCTGGGGATCTGAGACTATGTGTGTATATAAGATCACTTAATAAGAACATATTAGTTGACTGTCACCCTCTTCCTCACATACAAGAGTTGATCACTAGTGTTGGGAACTCGAAGTTCTTTTCAACCATTGACCTTCACTCTGCGTATCATCAGATTCCTTTGAGTGAAGAATCCCAGACGCTTACCACTTTTGTGACCCCTTTTGGTGCATTTAAGTATTGCAGACTTCCGTTCGGGTTGGCTTCTGCTGCCAGTGTCTTCCAAAAGATGATGGACACTTTGTTTAGTAATTTGGATAATGTTTTGGCCTTCCAAGATGACATTCTTGTTCATACTGTCACGTCTGAGGAACATATTGTACTCTTGAAAAAAGTTTTTAGTATATTGCAGTCATGTGGCATGACAGTAAAATCTGAGAAGTGCAAGTTCATGGTTGAACAAGTGGAGTATCTAGGTCACAAGATTTCTGGTGACGGGATAAAACCGAAGCTTTGCAATTTGGAAGCTGTCAAAAGTGCTTCTTCCCCTACGGATAAAGATGCGCTGCGTTCATTTTTGGGGATGTGCGAGTACTATGCACGATTTGTGCCGGGGTATGCCTTAATAGTCCAACCTCTAAGGTCCTTGCTCAGGAAAGCTCAAAGGTTCATTTGGGATGATCAAATTGATGTGACCTTTCAGAAAGTTAAGGATTTGGGGCCAGATGTATGAAACTTTTTTGCACTCGCAAACGGGGCGAATCGCAAAAATCGGCCGTTTGCGAATGCAAAAACGTGGTCTGCGATGCATGAAAGGCATTCACAGACCAAAAATAAGAAATCTCAAAAATTGCGATTTTTAGCGTTGCCACCTGGTTTTGCGAGTCGCATTTTGCGATTCAGTATTTCCAGTAGGAAATTGCGAGGCGCAAAATGCAATTTGCAAAATCAAAGTCGCAAATCGATGCATAAAAAAATCGCAAATTGGCATTTTGCACATGCAAAATACCACTAAGTGAAACCAGGTGGTAACCAGGTGCAGCCTGTATAAAAAGGCCCAGAATGCCTCAGACTCTTTTCCACAATGGCCGCACTCTACGTCATGGCAAGGAGGATGAGGATCTTGGCAGGTTTGAGGAGAGGGAGGAGGAGACAGGAGCGCATTTTCAGAGTGTGCATTACACTTTTTGACCAGACAGGAGGAAATATTTGAGAGGTAATGACTGAACTCAGCCATGATACTTGATCTGATTGCTGAGCTACAACCCATACTGCAGTGCAGAACACATAGGACTCATAGTATCCCCACCCATGTGCAGGTATTATGCTCCCTCAACCTACTTGCCTCAGGGAGCTATCAAGGGGTCATAGCAGCAGCTGGAGGGGTATCACAGAGTACCCCCTCTAGATTTTTCAATGCATTTATTAACGCCATGCTGAGCAGGATACACCAGTACATCAAATTCCCCCACACCCAACAGGATATACAGCAGACGAAAATAGATTTTTACCAGATAGCACAGTTCCCCCATGTCCTAGGTGCCATAGATGGTACACATGTTGCCATCTGTCCACCATCAGCCACAGCGTATGTGTACCGCAACCGTAAATACCAACATTCCATGAATATACAGGTTATATGCAATGCCTCATACATCATTACTGATCTCGTGGCCAGGTACCCAGGGAGCACACATGATTCGTACATCTTTCGCCATAGTGGCATTCACACAAGACTGCTAGCTGAGGAGTTTGGAGAAGGATATCTACTAGGTATTGTCCCTCTGTACAGTGGCACATTGATGGCGTGCTGATGTCAGATTGGCCCACCTGCAACGACAATATGCAGCATGTCAGTTATGTTTGTTACAAGTATGGTCACACAATGCTAATAAAGGTACAGGTATTTCTCTTCACTGTGTTGTGGGTGTTGTGTTCTTCTGGGTGTCGCTCTACTTAATTACATTGTATGTGCTACTTTCAGCTCTGGGTTGTGGACTGCCACTCCCATAATGCATGGTTGTGCTGCTTCTCAGATGTGGAATGGACTACTTCTCACAATGTTTTTACATTACTTGCTAATTCCTAAGGGGCTTTTGTGCATACACATATGGGGTTACAATTCAATATTGCACTTACCTTTGCTGTTACTTGGTGTGCCGGAGGTGTCTATCTCTGTGACCCCACTGACTGCTTCAGGGAGGAGTATGGACTCCACTAGGTCCTCTAACGGGGTGGATGGTGACTCTGTGGGTGGACCGCCTCCTCTGCCCCTGGCCTCCTGCAGTCGTCTTGCCACCCTCTCCTTGGCACAGGCCCGCAGGTCGTACCACCTCTTCTTAATTTCTTCGACCGAGCGCTGTACCACTCCAATAGCGCAGATCTTTGTTTGTATGTCTGCCAAGAGTCTCCTTTTCTCACTCTCCGGCACCTGGAGTGAGCTTTTGCCAAAAAGCCGGTCACGGCTTCTGACCACCTCCTCTGTCAGCACCTCCTGCTCGCTAAATTTGAGCTTCTGCTTTCTTTCTCCCTTCTCCTTTCCTTGGGCTGAGGTGTCCATGGTTGTTCTGGTGTGCTGCCTCCTTCAGAGTGTTGCTCAGTGTGGTTGGGCTGACTCTCTCTGGATGCTGGTTTGGGTGTGGCACCTGAAACTGCCTGGGATGACTCACTTCCTCCTTGTGATGTCATCAGGCTCCTCCAGGTGTGCATCCTCGCAATTTCCCGCAATTTGCGATTTTCAATTACCAAATTGCAATTTGCGATAATGCAAATTGCGATTCGGTAAACCGGCCTCGCAAACCACAAATAGCGATTTTTAAGAAACCGCTAATTCCGAATCGCAATTGTGGTACATGGGGCCAGATGTATCATCACAGCCCTTTGCGATTCGGAAAATGGCTATTAACGCCTCGAAAAATGCCATGCATCACATTTGCGAATCGGTAATAGCGATTTCTTAAAAATCGCAAATGCTATTACCGATTCGCAAATTGCGATACCGGCCCCATTCGCAGCTATGGGCCTGTTGGCCCATATCTGCAAATTTTTTTGCATTTCCAAAATTGCGATTTCTGAACCAGAAATCGCAATTTTTGAAATGCAAAACCCCAGGGTGCTGGGGGGCTAAGGCCCCTTCTGCTGCACCGCAAAAGTTTTTTGGGGAACATGTAAGGTGCACACATGCCAAAGGGCATGTGTGCTTTACATGTACAATTTAGAAATGCATTTTAAATGCATTTTTTAATTTTGCACATGTTTACCACCAAGTTCAACTTGGTGGTAATTAGCGAATCCTAAATGCCAAAATCGCATTTAGGAATGGCTTCATACATGTGCTAAGAAATCGCAAATAAGGAATCCTTATTTGCGATTTCTAATTTAGAAATTTGCAATTTGCGACTCTCTAAACAGGATCGCAATTTTAAGGAATCGCTATTTTAGCGATTCCTTAAAATTGCGTTCAGAAAGTATTTCATACATTCTGAAATGGCATTTTGCATTCGCAAACGGGCATGCACACTGCTTTCATACATCGGGCCCATGGCCTATTGCGACTCGGAAATAGCGATTTCTTAAAATTCGCGATTCGCTAAGCCATTTCTTCATACATCTGGCCCTTAGTTTTGTAAAACTAATCCTAATCCTAATTTTGCACTCTCCAGAATTGTGCTGAGGAATGATGGGTGTGAGGGTTTTGGAACAGTTTACAGTCAGACCTGTGTGGTCTATTGCTGAGAGAAACCAACATATTACCATTTTGTAGTTGAGGGCCATAGGCCTTGCACGTCAACCCTTTCAACCTGCTGTGAAAGGATTTACCTTATAAATCAACACAGACATAATGACATGGTGTTTTACATAATCAAACAGCAAGGCATATAATCAATTCACTTTTTCTAAAAGTCCAGCACTTATGATTCTGGGCACTACCTTAAAAGCTCAATACGTGCCTCAGAAAAACACTGCGCAGACCATCTCAGCCAAATGTGGCAAGGAGACCAAGAATGAGAATTATTATTGGCAGCCATGGCGTTATCCTCTCTAAAGACAAACAGCCTAAAATAATCAGTTTTGTTTCATGCTGAGTAATAATATGCAGCATTTATCAGTAAAAACTATTCCTTTTATTGCCTTTCATACATTCTGAAATGGCTTTTTGCATTCGAAACGGGCATTCGCACCGTTTGCGAGTGCAAAAAGCTTTGATACATCTGGCCCCACATTCCACTAATTATTGCGTGGCCCTAAGGATAAATCGTTTCATTCAGCTGGTCGCTGCAGTCATCCAGTTTAACAAACAAATAATTTTGCCAACTTTCATCCCAGATTCTACTTTTCCATCTGAAAGTGCATTTCATTTTCTTGAAATTCAGGGATGGTTAAAATTGTATTTGTATAGACTAAAGGTCCTAAATTTAATGGGTCAGTGGATGTGCCGCTCAGTCACAAGTGTGACGGGTATCTCGTCTGCGTATTTGAAGTGCATTATGTCTGACCACACTTATAATACACAGACGGTATGTCGTCACATTTATGAAGGAGTACCCGTCCGGAACTCCAAATAAGGATCAGTCTTTCATGACTGAACAAAATTTTTTTTTTTATTAAAGTGTACTTGTTTTTCCCAAACTAACAACAGGGAAAAAAGTAAAACTTGTGGCTCTACCAAAGATAAAAACGCCAGAGAACTGTCTTTACAGGTAAATAACTGATTTCTTATTGAATGTTTTGACCCTGATGCTGTTAGTTTATAGTTCATCTTCTTCAACATGACATATTTACCTTGCCTACTATAATGTCTCTGTAAGTTGTAGAATGAGTGACTACACTTTTCATCACAAAATATATTTTTCGATCATTGAGTGACTGTTTTTCTTCTTCAAGCTGGTAATTATTGGATTGATAACTTTGGTTCTGTATTTCATACACTTTTTCTGTGTGAAGGTGTGACTCATTTTAGACATTGGTGTTTGTTAGAAACGAGGAAATGGGGTCTCTAGTTGGCAGTCCATTTGCACCCTGTCCAAGTAGGGACCTTCACTCAAGTCAGGATAAGGGAGTTACCCGCTCAGATAACCCCTGCTCACCCCCTTGGTGGCTTGACACAAGCAGTCAGGCTTATCTCAGAAGCAATGTTTAAAGAATTTGCACATAGCACACAGCAACACAGTGAAAGCACTACAAAAGGACCCCACACAGTTTTAGAAAAATAGCTAATATTTATCTATAAAAAACAAGACCAAATACGTTAAAAACCCAAAATACAGTAATAAAAATATGGATTCTGGAAGATTTGCTCAAAAATACAGTTCCTTGAAGTCAATAGCTCCACCTGAGGCTATCACGGCGTCATGATCAACAAAACCAACAGTTTAGGCTGTCTGTGGCATCACAGGTCAGCTACGGTGTTGTGAAGATCTGCAAACAGTACCTTGTGCTCTGAAGAGCGGGAGTTGTCGTGCCCTTAAAGTCACACATGTGAGGTTTTAAGGTGGCGAGCAGCTCCAGTACAGAGCACCCTACAACACAAGCGACACTCTAAATTTGCTCACCCTCAAAACGGTTTTAAGCACAGGATTAGCACAGTGCATTATCAAGTGGGCCATGAAAGTTAGTGCAAATATTATCTGTGCAGTGAAAAACAGCCAGGAGAAAGACAGTGGTTACTCGATATGAGAGAAAGCCAATTTTTAAACAAAACATTTGAGACCAAAGCAAATGTCAGGGCATGTCTGGATCAGGGGGAGCACAAAATCGTGGTGTTGTTGCAATTAGTTAATTAATTAAATCGTTTTGTAGTTGATTCCCTGGTGCCAAGCTGTCAGGCCAGTTTACAAGAGTCTGTGTTACTCAGAGGCAGTTAGGCAGTCCATGTGACAAGTATTGCATTTGTCCACGGAAACACAGGAACCAGGTACTAAAGCAAGCTCACTGGTTTGCTTAGTACACCCTCTTTAGTCTTTTAATTTTAGAGGGTAGCGAGGTCAAACAATCAATGTTTACTTTTGGTAGTGCTGTGGAATATGCTTAGCAAATTTAAGAGGTTTTGTAGTATAACCTATATTTCTGAATGTGGTCCTAGTGAATCCGTGTAACTCTTCTTTACTTTGCGGGGGAAAAGCACACAGTTAGAGGAGTACAATTTCAATTATCTGGGATCTACATATTTTTCCTGATTCTTTTTCTCTTGATTTCAAGGCTTTTCCCAGGTTGCGCATGGCAAGTGGTGCACCAACCCTATACTGTATCATTTCATTGACCTGGAAAAGAGTACACTCTCTCTGAACAGTCAAATATAGAGAAAGTCACAACTGGGGGATCTGAAGGCAGACAGTAGTCGTCTAGGCACAAATAACGTTTCACACATGTTGCCAGTAAACAGGGAAGTTCACAACAGCAGTGCTGGGATTGCAGCCCTAAAACATCACATGTGAATCACAGCTGCACAAAGAAAAAGGAACACTAACACTGTAGGCATACAAAACTAGCATGAACATCAAGTGAGGTGAAGAATGAGATTACACTGATGCAGGAAGCAAGCATACTGCATTCAAGGGCATAGGAGTAGCAGCAGATATGGTGCAAATCAATGGACAGCTGTAGGCACATGGGTCCCATAAGGACAGTGGGATAGCAGCAATAAACATTAGCATGGCTGAAAACAAGAGATGATGACAAGGGTCAGACATAGAATTGCAGGTGTATAGGCATGGAGGACTTCATGCTGTTGATGGGGGGAGAGACACATCTTCTGTTTATTACCCTCACAATTATTCTTAGGTTGGACCAGAACTTGTCACAGGCTACCAATCTCGGTAGGCTTAGTCCTCCTCATGACAACACCCTAATGCTGGACTTGGTTGCCAGATGAACAATCTGCTCAAAGAGGTCTACTTCCTCTTCCTATTAGGTCATGTAGCAGCAAGGTACTTTCCTCTCTGCAGGTAAAGGTCTTACCACTCAAAGGCAGAAAAGATTCTGCCGGCCCAGCCTTCCTTTACATACATGTGTAGACCTCTTTAACATAAAAGGGGGTCACTAATTAAGCCAAAGGGAGCATCCAATACGGTGCAAGTACAAATTCATTTCAGTGGGTCATTGCTCCATAGCAACACATTTCAAGGAAACTGTCACTCAGGTGTGTATTGGCTTCCAGGCTACTTTCCAACCAAACAAGTGCTGTTGTCGAGGGTCCTCTTACTCCAGAAGAAGATGACAGAGAAGACAAGAGATGCCAGGCAGTTTATTTATTTGCAAAAGGTGTGTAATCTTTGGCTGGGCTATTGTCCTGGTAGTGCTCATTGTCTGGCCATGGGCTAATCTGCTCGACCTGGCTAAGTGAGGGTCCACTGAGCACAAAAGGTAATTCCTTCTCTATTCACTTGGTGTGAATTCAAAGCCATTTAAATTTACTTGGCTTCAGAAAGAATTGTATGTTGGGTATACAGGAGCGCACTCATGCACCCTATGGAGTATATGCTACAGTAGTAGGAGCTCACTATGTGCATGGTAGACCACAGCTTTAGGAATACCCCAATAACCATGTACATGTAAATTTCCCCACACTGTGCAATTAGTAGAAACTGCCATGATATAATACATGAATTTGCAAGGAAGAGCAACTTGACAGTCTCCCCACTGGGTTTCAGCTAAATATATCACACAGATATAAAGAACTGCCACCAACTGTCAGTGTAATGACAGACATGGAGGTGATAGCAACCCATGTTACAATGCCTTCCACTTTGGAATGCACCCCTAAGACTCAACAGAATCTAGCACTCTTAGTAACCAGCATACCCAAATCATGTAGTGCACTTTTCTGCAGAGACATGATTCAAGTCTCCTGCACAAAGAAGCACACTGAAAATAGCCAAATGATCAGTAGAGTGTCACATAGATACTGCACATGGGACCTTTAACACTAACTTTGCAATTGAATGGGAACGTTTAAGTAAAACAAATTGAGAGAAAAAAATAAAATCACTCAAATATTTTGGTTGTTTCTGTCAAGTCTTCTGGCATGGTAGCATCACTGATTTAGGGCAAAATTATTGTGGTTGAGCAAGGACATGGAAGCTGCCCTCATTTGCACAACAGCCTATCCCTGGTTATAATCACTTTCTATCCAACTGGCTTACAGTTTTGGCTCCTGTAACTGCCACTGTCTACTGAATTCCTTCCTTCCCCTGCTCTTTCAATTTCCATTAATCTATCCATTCTCTTTCTCCTTTTCACCTCTCTCTTCTGCCTCCCTGATCACTTTCTCTATATCTCCCTCCCTCTTTCTCACTTCTCCCTCTCTGATCACTTTCTCTCTGCTTCCCTTCCTTCTTCTCCGTCTTTTTTATCTCTCTCTCGAAGCCCCCTGTGCTTGCTGCAATTAATCTAGGGGAGCTGGGGAAAGAGACCTGCCTCCGAAGTCTCCATCCCACTGCCTGATGGAATTCAGTCTAGCCTGGCCTACAGTAGTTGTAAAATCACAACTTTGCAAATGATTATTCAGCTCTCTATGCTGGATTCAAATTGAATCAAAGATCACCTGACCAGAAGACTCCAGACCATACAAAACTCAGCCGCCCCACTCACTGTCAACTTCCCACCCTGCATCCGCATTACCCCTCATTTGATAGAGATCAACTGGCTTCCAATCCACAAACGAGCGCTCTTCAAACTCCTCACACACATACAAAGCCTTACACAATATTGACCCCATGTACACAACCACATAAAGTTCAACGAGCCTACCAGACACCTCCGCTCAGCTAGACTCCTACTTGCACACACCTCCCGCATACGCAGAACCAGATCCAGCAGGTGTGGCTTTGCCTTCCTTGCTCCTAATGCCTGGAACTGCCTGGCTGGCACGGCTCATCAGAGCCATCTCTTCTGTTCTTGAATTCCACAAGAAACTCAATACCTGGCTTTTCACCTAGCCCTGACCATGGCTCTGCCTATACAGCTCCTACTTCCGCCCAGAATACTCTACCTGGTGAGTTGTGTGCTATAAAATTACACATAACATAACAGTTTATGTAAGGACAACACTTCCTGAGAATCTGGGCACCAGTACAATGTCAACATTATGCCTGTGAATCTGATGGCTCTCCTTATTTCAACAGATTGTGGGGGCATCTCTGATCCTGAGGGACCCTTAAACTTAATATAGTGCTCCTCAGCATCACTCATAGGATGTATCCTGAGAAGAGAGACTTTAAATTGGCCTTCTTCTGTGGGCTTCCTACTATGTATTCTCAAACGGACGATTGCACTTGTTTAATTGTCCACAAGCCGTGGCTCATGGCGGTATAATCTATAGTTTGAGTGTATAGATGCACTCAAGGATGCCCCATGTGTAAATTAATTCAAGCGAGGAGGGATTGATGCCTGTGGGCTTCAAGATTATTATTGCTTGAGTCTTCAAAATGGTCACTAATACAATAAGCAAAGTTTGAAAATGATCATCAGAACATCAGAACAGGCTTCTCCACAAATACTATTAATGCATCTGTTATTAATGGTACCCGTAGCCTGAATGTCTGCTTTCTTCAAATTTGGAGGATGCAGTCACATTGATAAGCAGTCGGTCTAATCAGAAAGCGTTCCACCTAAATATGTCTCATCATAACATTGTGGATAAAACCATCATGAAAATGATAATTTTGACCATATTATTGTGGACAAAATATCGTGAAAACAAAAACATCTTGGACAAAATATTTTTACTGTTTTTACAATAATATTGAAGTTTAAAATATTGTTGAGTGAGTATTTTTTTAAAATTATATATTAATTAATGTTAATTTTACTATGTTAATTCATTTTCTAGTTCTTATTTACCTGCTTATTAAGTTTTTTAATCATGTAATTCATTTTAATTTTGGCTTGTATGGGTTAGTGAGGCATTGGATAGGCAGTGTTTAAAATATATGTAAAATGATATTGATCGATTTGTTCTTCTTTTTCAGGAGATCTTCATTATAAGTCATAAGCACTGAACAGTCGCACCCACAGAAGCTATTCCAGAGCGCTTTTTATGGAGTATATATTAAGTAGGTACTTTTTTCTGTGAAGATTAAAAGGTTTACTACAGCCTATAACAGGGTATATTAACCAGTTGTTCAGTATTTACTTAAAACAAATTAAAGGTAGCTATGTTTAAAATATATACACAAAGTCACAAAAAATCCCTAAGGACTGCAAAGGCACTTTCACAGATATTTTTTTAAAGGAAGCATGAGAAAGATTATAACAATGTAGCTATATAGATTGTTGCCCAAATAACTGGGAGAAAATTGTGCTGTTCTCTTAAGGCATAGCGCACCTCCAGTATCCCATTATGTCCTGTAGGAGGCATTTCAGTCAGTTCTATTTTACGAAGATGATAAATCATCTTTTTTAGAGAGATTATAAATCATATGATATCTGACAACAGTTATGTTTGCATCTTCTCTGGGGCGGAAGGAGGGTTGCTTATGACTATAATGAAGATTCCCTTGTAGGAGAGCTAGGAATTTAGGTGCAAAACTGTTACTTTTACCCCAGGGCATCATTATATGTCATAAGCACAGAATAGAATAGCAGGCACAGCCACATAAAAGGCAGAGATAAAAGGACAAAGGAAAACAGTGCACTATCCAAACAGATTATGAAGAGAGGATTGGCCCACCTGGCCATCTCCTCTGATATTGGTGTCAAGGCACAGCTCATCGTGAAGGTATATATGGATCTCCAAGTAGCCGTTTTATCAATATACCTGTAATGGATACAGGCTACCCGGTGCTTACTACTTCTAGTGAAGTTTCCTCTGGAGAACAAGGATTTTAGGAAAGAAACTATTCCTTATTGGAAATTATTTTTATATGATTATTTTTCAATTTAGAAACGGTTTATATTTTTTCATTTATTTTAATTGTTTACATGGGCCTTGAGGTGTATTAAAGTTTGGATGGGAAGTGTTATTTTTAAAATATATATATTTTTTGTTAAATGTTTTAATATGTTTAATTTGTAATGTTTGGTATAGTCATTTGATTAGTTGATATATAATTTTCATTTAATCTATAATGGTATTAACTGAATATTTTAATTTAACATGTTCACTTTTAGACATTTTGAATAATTCGATGATATGGTTAATGCCAAAAAATAATTGTTGCATTTTTATTATGGATTGAGTGGTGCACTAGGGAAATTACTGGTAGTATTGTTTTAAAAAATAAGTTATAATTAATTAAAAAGTAACATCTGTAAAATTTGAAAATTGTAAATAATTTTTTTGGCAGTGAAAAAATACTTTTTAATATTAAACCAAATTATATTGTGTTCTTTTAGATGTGTGATGTGCGATGTATTTGTGAGATTGTAAAATTGCATTGTATTTGTTAAGTTTTCAAAGTTATTTTAATAATTTCAAATTGTAAGAAATTTAATAGTTTTCTTTAAGTTTAAATGTCAGAAATACATTTTAATGGCTGCTTATATTATTTCAGTGTCTGAATATGAGCTTCCTCTCAATATTAATACTCTCCCCTGTGCTTGTTAGACTAGAGTTAGAACAAGGCGCATGACCCCCTCCTGACAATTTATGTACATTCCTCCAACATTTTACAGTTGTTAGATTGAAGTTAGAATAATACATTTTACCCCGACTCCCGGTACAGATTTTTTCCAATGTTTGTTGGACTGAATAACGAATAGATGACTGAATAGTAAATCTGACCCCTTTGGACTGGAACAGTGTTTAGGCTGGAGTGTTAGGCTGGAGTGAGGATACTAATTCAGCCCTCAATGTTTGTTAGACTGAAACTTAAATGGTACATCTGTGCCCCTCCTCCCCAATCCCACTGTTGGCACTTTCTTCTGTGTTGTATGGAATGAACTTACAGTACTAAACCTGACACCGCCCAGTGTATGCACTTTATCCAGTTTTGTTAGATTGGTGTTAGAACAGTAAACTTGCCCTTTCCCCTGTGTGTGTGCTTTCCCAAGTATTCTTTTAGATTGCAGTTAGAATAGTAAATCTGGCCACCCCACACTGTATGCATGCTTCCCTAGTGTCTGTAAGGCTGGCTTTAAATAGTACATTTGACTGCCTCCACTTCTTAATGTATGCATTTCCTTAATGACTGTAGTTAGAATAGTGTGTTTGAATGTTTTTGTTTATTTTTAATACTTTTGGACTGGATATAGGTTACTACATAACTATTCATGCTGTTTTTGAATATATGTTGAGCATATTTAATTCAAAAATTGTAGTTTAAAAGTTAAGTGTTCTATTGTGATTAGTTTTTTTATTAATTTCAATTTTTTGTATTTGTTAGTATTTTCATAATTATTTTTTGTTTCATACTTCATAATAAATCTTTGTATTGGTCTGATACATTTAATATATGTTTTAAAAAACAATATTTTAATATGCAGTTTCAGTTTACAGAGTAGAACAAACGACTTCCACAGTGACATAGCTCATGACACAATTACATCACAGTTAAGATAGAATTTGGGTCCTCATTACAACTATGGCAGTCGGAATTACCTGACTGCCAGAGCCGCAGGGAGGAGGCAACCGTCTTCCCGGCTGCCTCGTATTACGAAGTTCCCGCTGGCCTGACCGGTGGGGACATCGTATTACGATGTTCCCGCCAGTCATCCCTGCGGGAACAGTGCCATGGTATTGCTTGGTCTTAATCTGGTAGTCAGGCAGCCAGGAGTGCAGCAGTTCGACCGCCACCACGAGTGTGTCGGTCTTGTGACCGCCAAACTCGTAATGATGCCCTCCTGTGGCCCCAGCACTGCCTTTCCACCCGCATTTTCATGGGCAGGACTCCACCATGAAAAGGCTGGTGGAAAGGGAAGTTGTGATCAGCACGGTGGTGCTGAAGTCAGCACCACCGTGGCTGACCACGACTTCGACTACTGCCAGCCCATCGAGCACCGTGATCTTGGTGGTGGTAGCGCCCTCTTGGCAGTCCAACAGCCATGGTCATAATCTGGAAGTCGGACAGGCAGGAGTGCAGCAGTTCAACCGCCACCACGATTGTGGCAGTCTCATGACCGCCAAACTCGTAATGAGGTCCTATTTTCTCTGCTTTCGGAGTATGGTTCAGTTGCAGGAATCTGTATTTCCCCGTGGGGTCTACGTTGTATTTATGTTGTAAAACTTCAAAAAATGTCACCCCTTGACATCTGTGATGTCGCCTATCGTGGGGATGCCTATGATACCCCACTGGGAAAATCCAGACAACTTCCCAACCTATAAAACATATTCCCCTTCCACAATAGAGTCTGCCTAGTCACCCTCCCCGCCAACCCTGGTGTCTAGTCGCCTTGTGCCAAGCTTTAATGTATGTTTTTCATTGTTAATAATTATACTTGATAATATAATGTTTTAATACTTACTATAAATTCATAGTACATTTATTTCAGAATAATTTATATTTGTGTAATACATTTCTTGAAATGTATTATTTAGTGTTCGATGGGTTTCAATAGTTTAGATCAATTATTTTAAAGTTAAATGTATTTTAATATTTTGAAAGTTAATGAATTAATGTATATATGTTTATATGTTTTTGATGTTATACATGTTTTAAAAGATTTTTTTTTTAAAGAGTAATTAAATGTTACATTACAGTAATATCAATTACTCTCCATCAAGGTTCGTTCTATCTAGGTTTTGCTACATAGTAGGCTCAAGCATTTTCTTTTACACATGCGTAATCTAGCATTTATCCCAATTATGGTGTTTCCCATACTTTAAAACATTTTGGGTTGTCTTCTGCTTTTTGTGTAATTTTAGATCACAGGAGGCTAGTTTGAGTCAAGAAAGTCTTGCAGAAAATACATTCAACAGGTATCAAAGATGACTTTTATACACAGAGCTTAACATATGTACAATTTTAAATTAGATGACTGCTCGAGCCTAATTCTCATCATAAGCGTTATTTATGCATAAATTATGTACAGAAAAATAGACAATTCTGTCAGCCCTACGGCATTCATACACACAAAGTGAAGTGGAGTGCTATCCTAATTCCTCATAACTAGGAATATGCCTGAAGGCCCTTGATAAAGCCATGCTTTTCTACCCTTCTATTGGCCACTGCTACATGGAAACCCAAACAACTCCAAACAGTTCAAAGACACAGACATAGCACATTTAGGTTTTCTCTATCATTCCCCAAATGAGCAGAGAAGTGCCCCAGGGAAAATTTCAAATACAAGTTAGCTGAGTATTCTCTCCACAGAGCGAACACACTCCCTGTATGCCCTACGGTTTATTATTTTCTTTTGTCTTGATTCTCCCTGCATGTTGTGGTCCTATAATACCCACTTGGCTTGACAACCACCTAGATTGGGAAAGACGTTAAACAAAACATTTCTGCGGGACACGTATTAATCTTATCTTCCAGACCACCGAGGTGGGACATCTTGTTTGGGGTCAAGGGCAACAAGTTTTTATGTTTACTTTGTCCTTGGGACAAGTAGGCCCAACCCCCTGCAGCACAAACCCTTTATCTGCCTGTTTACAGAGAGTTGAACTCTCTGCAGTTGAGGTAATGTGTTTCCAAAAGATAATGCTGTTCGAACTTGTATTTATGGTTCATTATTTGAAAGCCTTCATTATTAGGGTGCGTGCTGTAAATAAATGTTTTAAGGTCACACTTCACTACTGACGTTGGTTCCAGTACAAAAAAAAAAAACGTGTACACACATGTTTGAAAAGTTTAGGCTAAGAGGCTAAGTATAATGCTCCCAGAATGCTCTCTGATTATATGCAAATGAAGTGTCATTTAGTAAAATGTGTTGATGCATGCTAGTATTTCCCAAAAATATTTCTAATGGAAAATCAGTGTAACCATTTTCAACACGATTATGGGAAGCATGAAAATAAACAAACACTGACAAAGCCAACTGATCTGACATATTTTTATAAGTCTTTTAGTTTCATCAATGCATGTCTTGTTTTGACATGGCTTTTGTAACACTTTATTGTTGTGGGAGCTACCAGGCCCTCAACATTGTAACAAACATTGGCAAAACCCCCCCAAAAAGTTTTTGAACTCTTAAAGCACACGTTGCCACCAGTGGCATAACAAAGGCCCCGCAGCCGCCCTCCAGGGGGCCCCGTCAGCACAGCACCTGCCCTGAGTGAGTCTGGAGAGGGGGCTCCTCCATGTTCTTTGCAAAGGGGCACCCTCCAGTTTCGTTACGTCACTGATTGCCACTGTAGTTCCTGACACTGAACAAAACTACTTTGTGTGGCAATATGCTCCTTGTGGAAGAGCAGAATGCGATCACTCACAGTAAAGCCAGCCGAAAGAGAGAGAAATAGAAGTTTAATAAAAACAAAATGTCTTTGTTAACACCAGACCTAATTAGGGACCAAGACCCACATGTAGGTAGCTTTTTGCATGTCGCAAACAGCGACTTTCGCTGTTTGGGACGTGCACAAAGCACATTGCGATGCACAAACCCAGTTTTGCGATTCAGTAACCTGGTTACCGAATCACAAAACGGGTTTGCGACTCGCAATTAGTAAGGGGTGTTCCCTTCCTAATTGCAACTCGCAGTGCAATGTAGGATTGTTTTGTGACCGCGAACGTGGGCGCAAACCAATCGCAGTTTGCACCCATTTCAAATGGGTGCTAACACTTTCGCAAAAGGGAAGGGATCCCCATGGGACCCCTTTCCCATTGTGAATGTCACTGTAAACATTTTTTCAGAGCAAGCAGTGGTCCTGTGGACCACTGCCTGCTCTGAAAAAATGAAACAAAAATGTTTCATTTTTCGTTTTTGTTATGCATCTCGTTTTCCTTTAAGGAAAACGGGCTGCATTACAAAAAAAAACTGCTTTATTGAAAAGCAGTCACAGACATGGTGGTCTGCTGTCTCCAGCAGGCCACCATTCGTGAGGGGGTCGCAAATTGCGACCCACCTCATGATTATTCATGATGTGGGCATTTGCGAAGCCCTTGCGAATCACAGATGGTGTCAAGGACACCATCCTACATTCGGATTTGCGACTCGCAATTTGCTGGTCACAAATCTGAACCTACCTACTTGTGGCCCCAAATTCTTAAAGAAAGTCACAAAAGTGCACCCATGGTATATGTCCTACCCCTATAAAATATTTGTGAACTGTATTTTAGCGTGGGTAAATACGATGTGTAGATTTGCTCATGTGAAAATCTATTGAGCATTTGCAAGTTCATTTTCCCTCCAGCCACTTTCTTCCCAACCCTGGAAGAAGTTCTAATTCTGCCATTGTCAGGAGTAAATGTCCAACCTTTCTTATTATGGGAAAATATTAGAGAGAAGCTGGTAAAAATCTTTAAAACATGCAGGTTAGTAGGTTTGCAGACTCAGAGGCATTCCAGCCCTGGAACTATTGCTTACTGCTTCCTCCAGCCCCAGTATGCAGATCTGCAGAAAGGTGGCAAAATAAGGAAATTGCTACAGTAGGGATTGAAACTCCAAGTATTCAAGCCCTACTATGGTAGTAGCCCTAGCATAATCAGAGAGGCTATTAATTGCTGCCATAATTTGTCGCCACACTACATGGCACCAAAGGGACAAGTAGATCTTTTTACAGAACAAGTAGATTTGAGAAGCAACCTGTCCCCTGGACAAGTAGATATTTTAATAAATTCCACACCCCTGAACTTACCTAGAACCTATATACGACCCAAAGGTAGAAATATATGCCTAAATTTGCCAACACCACCACTAACCCCAAAGTATCGGAGCATGTTTACCTTTTGGAGCCAGTAAATGCACTGTTAGAAACTTAAGAAACTCTCCACTTCTTTTGCATGTTACCAGATACAGTGTCAATTGTTTGCCTTTGCTGTAAATTTAATGTACTTTGTTTTGGGTGTTCACAAACACTATGGTTGTGAAAAGATCATTAAAAAGTAACTCCATTTGGCCTGGAGGACTGAGAATTCTCAATTTAAAAAAATAGTGATGATGGTCAGCTGGCGATCACAATCATTCATTATTTGCAAACATCGCTTAGCGCTCTGTAACAGAATTGTTGGGATATGATACTTCTAGTTACAGGTTTATGCCGATATTCTGAGTCCTCCAGTGATTTTGAATAGTGTGCATAGCCAGGGGCCATGTTCTGCTGCTATATTGGATTGGCATTTGACCTACTGTTTCTACTTTTTGTATAGTTTTATATATTTGTGATTTTTATTAAAGTGTTGTGTAAACTGGACCATGGCATCTTTATTGCAGCAGTGATGATGGTCCTGTCCCTAGGCTCGCCCTGTGCAATTCTCTTGAGCTAGGTCTGTACTGCTCATCCAGAGTGTGAGGATGCTAAGTCAGGCCAAGTTTGCATTATAGACTTAATATGCAGAGCCTGTTTAGTTAGGACCATCCAGCATTCTCACATTTTGAGGGCTTGGTGACTCGTGCAGCTGCAGGATCCAGAAAGAAAACCTGAGACTATGTTTCATAAATATAAAGCCTAGCAGTATTATTCCCATCAGTGAGCTAGGATCTTCATTAAACAGGAAGCAATCTTCAATAAATATGACTATTGTCAATTATTTATTTCAGGTTACTGAATGACGATTTAGTTTAACTATGCAGAAGACATCCAAGAAAAATAAACAAAGCAGTGCCACAAGTAACGAACTTCACTCAAACAAGAAAAAGAAGGAACTTTTTCAAAACTTTGTTGATATCTTACCGCTTGAAATCTGTTATAAGATTTTCAGTGAACTTGACATTAAGAGTTTATGTGCGGCTGCAGCGACATGCACGAAATGGAATGAAGTTATTGAAGCTGGTGACCATTTGTGGAGGAACCATTGTTTAATGGTGAGAACCGTCTGTCAGCGAGAGATTGATGGTGATCGTGGAAATGGATATTCGTGGAAGGTAATTGACCTGAATTCCCTTTACTTCCCACCTACTTTCACCTCTTTTTGTTGTTTCTCAACCCATATAAAAGGTCCAATAAAATTGCTCATAGCTCTGTCCCTTCCTTTTTCCTTTCGATTTACAACCTCCTGTTACCTTGCCATACCTTCGCTTTACCTCCGCCTTTCACAGTACCCTTGAAATAAATTTTTAGTCTGCCAACCACCATGTTTCTGGCTGTCTATCTCATCTCTCCTTCTCCCACTACCCTATTTGTCATACCTACCAAGACCCATCTAGAGCACATATCAACCCTTTATCTTTGTATCACTAACCCTCTTTTCAGATCTTTATGCCTTTGCCTTGGAGCTAGCTCCCTCACATTTATGTTAAGTGCTTAATGCTTTATTACCAAAAGTGGGAAATCTCAAATATGCCCCATTCTACACGAAGCTCAGAGAGACCTTGAAGGGTGTGATCTCACAAACTGTTAAGAAAACCATAAGCTTTTTATGTAAAGAAGAATATCTTCCACATGCAGCCAGACCATCAGTCAACGCTCCCTTCCCTGAATGATGCTGCTCGAGGACGCATACAAGGAACACTACTGCAACTGAAAGTAACAGTGGTGATAAGGAGGATCCTTGTCTGGTACTTCTGGCAATTGGCAAAATTCTCCAAAACACTCATTCATTCTCACTGAGCCTCACACAGCACAGCCACCTAATAAAATAATTCCCCAGAGCTAGATGCCTAAGCACAGTGAACACAATATTCGATGCTACAGAATCAAATGCCTTTTCAGCATCTAAAAATACTGAAGTTAAAGTGAGATCAGACTTGATGTGATGTGGAAGCCAAAATCGGGTTTACAAATTGTGCAACATGGAACCACCCAGGGAGTGAATTCAGTCTGAATTCATAAATACCAATCCTGACCTATGGTGGATCAGGTGTTTCTCCAGCACCTTCACCAGTATCTTTTTGTCAAAATGTATTTATGACAGCAAACAGTACAATGAGCACCGAGCCATAGGATTGTCTTATCGCCAACATGTGGGTGTCTAGGTTGTCACAGTATTCTTTATAAAAATCTGCTGTCAGACACTTGTTTCGTGGGGCCTTGCTGGCTGCCAAGTCATGAATTGGCAACTTCATCTCTTCTACCGGTTTCCTTTTGTGTTGCTCAAATCAAGCCATAGTGTGCTTTTCTAGATAATGAGAAATGCCTACTTGACATGTCCCCGCTCTCCTGCATACAGCTTCTGGAGGCATCCAGGATCAGTTACTTATAAAGCACATATCTCCCCTTGTGCTTCTCTATCTCAAAGACGTACTGATTGTGGCCTATTTTGGGTGAATCAGTCCCAGCATGTTACTGCCTGGCCTCTTTCCCCCCTCATATCATCTAGCAACTGCATAGTTACAGAGGAACTTCAGTGCATTGTCTAGCATTTTGTGGAAATCCAGAAATAAACTGTTACAGTTTCCTTTGGGATTCCCTGTCCCCTGTTAAATTATAAGTGCTCAACGGTGGATCTCATCCCTAACATGTCCAGGTATGCTACACAAAGATGGGTGCACCCTAGGCTGTTTGGACATACAAATTCCCCTGACGTAATCCACTTATCAATAATGCACATCTTTAGCTCACAGAATGTGTTCCAGTCAATTTTGTGCAGTTCAGCCCGTAGAGGAATGTTTCCTCCCTACAGTGAGAGACTACAAAGGTAAGGCCACCCAGTTGCCTTCTTTGGAATGCAGAGAAGCGCACCGCACCGATCAAGGAAGGCTCTGTATATATCACTGCAGCACAGTAGAAGTCTGACTTATTTCCATGAGTCACCTTTCTCCCTCAGTTGTCCTTAGAAGCATTGTTCTCTCATCTCAGCTGGTCTTTAGGCCTTTCGGGAATCCCTGGTTGGGGTCCTGCTATTGCAAAACGAAAGTCCACGCGGAGCGCTCTGCATAGCTAAGACTCTATGCTGCCAGTTCCCAATACTAAACCCTCAGGAGCTCTATATCGTGGTGCTGCCATCTTGTTCATATGTGGTGCAGCAGGCATCAGAGTATGCTGGTGGCACCTTACCCAGCAGTGTTCCCTATCATCAACAAGATCCCAAGGGAATGTACTACACCCCAACTAGTCCTTCATGCTGCCTGATTCTGCCTGTTTCTCACCACAGCTACAGACAGTTCACCTACACCACTCAGATGCCTCACAGTGCCACTGCAATGTTAATGAGGCTTTTTATCCCCATGGTCTAAGATATTTAATGTAAAAAAATGACTGTGTGACACTCGTAATTGGCCAGCTTGTATAGCAATTAGCTTTGCTCCTTACTGCTCTCTCTACCTTGCATATTTCTATACTTCCTCTCATTTTCTTACCTCTCCATCTGCCTACCTATACCGCTCTCTGCTTCTATTTCTATCTAACCTGCCTTTTCTACCTTAAGTCTCTCTCTCTTCTTCACCTCTTAGTGTACCCCCGCCCTCCCGCTATAATTTTGTCTATATCTCTTAGCGTTCTTACGTTCCTACCTGACTCTAAAACCTTATCTATCTCTCCTGTGTTCTGCCTAATCTTCCTCTTTTTACCTCTCTGTGCCGTTCTTTCTCACTACCTCAGCTTTCTTATATTGTCTGCCTCCTTACCTCACCTCTCTACCACATCTCTTTCTCCCTTCTGTCGCTCTACTTGGCTAGATCATTCACTTTCACTTACTGTCCTTGCCCTGTCTCGGACACTCCAATTTCTCCTAATCAGTAGAGGCCAAGGTCACTGTCTGGCTGAATAAGTGTACACATAAAAAGAGGAGATGAGGGACATGGCAAGAGAAGTAAAGAGAACATTATCAAGTTTCACCAGATGAAATGGAGACAATCCTCAGAACAGAGATTTGGTTTTCAGCATTGCAACAAGAAAACCAGTTGAGACTGGAGGATGTATTTCTGATTATCAACATATAGCAATTAAAGCTAGAATTTCAATCTCTCTCTCTCCCCATATATATATATATTTATATATATATATACATATATATATACATATATATATATATATATATATATATATATATATATATATATATATATATATATTTTTTTTTTTAACTTTAATTGTATGCACTTATCCCCTAAACATCCACTAAGTTGCCCCCTACAATGTGAGGAACAAACTGTTTTTTAGATATGGAATTTAACTAAAATGTTGTTGCAAGAAAAAAAATATCTAGATTCAAGCACAAAAAAGAAATGTTTATAAGTGCATGGTCCAGTTTTCTTTTGGTACTACCTGGCTGATAAAAGCGAGGCAGTTTGATCTATCGGCTGCTGTTGCATGCTTGTTTCTGAAAGTTACATTTATAATTCATAATTGCCTGGCATCACAAGGGTTTTAATTAGCTAAACATAGTGAATAAATTCAAAGCTGCTCCTAAAACTTTGGCCCAAAATACTTCATGCCCAGGGTCCCAATTGTCCCGTCCATACACAGGCATGAGGGTGGAAGGTCTCAGCCATTGGCTGGCCACTATAAGATTGAGGCCTGCTGCCATGTTGGTTACTAATTCAGTGATGGATATTTGTAAATATATTAGGTGCTAAGAACCTGTTTTTTCTAATTACTTTCACACTGAGCCCCCTTAATATGTTACTGTGTTTTATCTCCACTGTTAGAAATGGGGTCTTTGGTTGACAGTCAGGTTACCCTCTGTTCAAGCAAGGACCCTCACTCTAGTCAGGGTAAAAGAGAATCACTCTCAGCTAACCCCTGCTTCCCCCTTTGATAGCTTGGCAAAGTAGTAGGCTTAACTTCAGAGTGCTAGGTGTAAAAGTATTTGTACCAACAAACACAGTAACTTAATGAAAATACGACATAATGACACAACACACAAGTCAAGATATCAATAAGAATGCGAAAAGAGTCTTTAAGTAGTTTCAAACACACACTAACACTGTTAGCATTAAAAAGTACCTTGGGTGCGTCAAAAATATCCCCGCACGGGCGAGTGTGCGTCAAAAAGGGCTTGCGATGCGTCGATTCCACTCACGAGCAGGACCTTGCGTCAATTCTCCTTTCGTCAGGTCAGGGCGGGTTGTTTCTTCTCTCCGCAGGAGAGCGATTCGTCGATCCGGTCAGCAGTCTCGGGTCTGGGCAGGCCTTGCGTTGTTTTTACACGACCAGCGGTACGTGAGTCAGAAATCCAGTCGTACGATGATCCAAAAACCACACAGTGCGGGTTGCGATCTCCCAGCCTCCATCAGCGATACTGCACATCGTTTCTCCTACTCCGTTTGTCGATTCTTCGGTCCCGTTTCCGGCGAGCATCGATTTTCAGCCGGAGACGTGTCGATCTTTTCCCCGCACGGCGCTCTGTGCGTGGATTTCCTTTTCTTTAGACTGCCAGCTGCTCCTTTCAGGGTCCCAGGAACTGGATGGGCACCACAGGGCAGAGTAGGAGTCTCTCCAGAGACTCCTGGTGCTGGCGGAGAGAAGTCTTTGCTGTCCCTGAGACTTCAAACAACAGGAGGCAAGCTCTAAATCAAGCCCTTGGAGGGTTCTTCTCAGGATGGAAGGCACACAAAGTCCAGTCTTTGCCCTCATACTCTGGCAGAAGCAGCAACTGCAGGATAGCTCCACAAAGCACAGTCACAAGCAGGGCAGCTCTCCTCCAGGCAGAGGTTCCTCTTGTTTCCAGAAGGGTTTCTAAAGTCTGTGGTTTTGGGTGCCCTTCTTATACCCAATTTCTCCTTTGAAGTAGGCCTACTTCAAAGTAAAGTTTCTTTTGAATGTGAAATCCTTCCTTGCCCAGGCCAGGCCCCAGACATTCACCAGGGGGTTGGTGACTGCACTGTGTGAGGGCAGGCACAGCCCTTTCAGGTGTGAGTGACCACTCCTTCCCTCCCTCCTAGCACAGATGGCTCATCAGGTTATGCAGGCTACACCCCAGCTCCCTTTGTGGGTACACTTGCCAAGTCGAATTTACAGTTAAAACTGCACACACAGACACTGCAGTCGCATGTCTGAGATATAATTACAGAGCTACTTATGTGGGTGGCACAACCAGTTCTGCAGGCCCACTAGTAGCATTTGATTTACTGGCCCTGGCACCTCTAGTGCACCTTACTAGGGACTTACTAGTAAATCAAATATGCCAATCATAGGTAAACCAATTACATACAATTTATACAGAGAGCATATGCACTTTAGCACTGGTTAGCAGTAATAAAATGCTCAAAGTTCAAAAGCCAACAGCAACAGGTCAGAATGAATAGGAGGCAGGAGGGAAAACAAAGATTGGGGATGACCCTCATAAGCAAAAAATGGCAACATCCAAGATATGTGAAGATTACTGATGTGGTGGTTACTCTGAAGACTGAAGCTTTTCTCAAGGTGGCGATATGTTTGTTGCACCCACATAGAAAACTTTGTTTTTCAAAGGCGTTTGACTTGAAAATTAAAACAATCAGAGGTCCAACACACAGGGAGCTCCCAATGTGATTCAGGGCTAATGAGCAATTTCTGTGGCTGAGATCACCATTCCTTACATGCTGGTCCCAGACTTGGAGATCTAGGGACGGTTGACATGTCCTACATCAGAGAGGGCGATAGTCAGTGTGACCTAATGGCATTGAGGTGGACAAGCCAGGAGGATAAAGGTTTCTTATCTCCAAACCACCTTTGTCATCAGAAGCCCCGCAGTTTCCCCACATCCCTAAATTGGCCAGTTTATGGCAGTTCACCTGCTCCGCCAAACTCTGATTGAGGTCCTTTGTCTTCTCAAAGTCATTTTAATGACACATTTTTGATTGGCATACCAACATTGATTGGATTCTTAACATAGTTTTTTTATACAGAGAAGACCCACCAGGTTAAATTGCACCCTCTTAAAATTGACATTTCTGCGATACAATTTTCTATTGCCACTAGTGCACAAAATTAGAATGCAGCTAATTTGTTCTACAATAATATTCTAAAGTAAGTTTATATGTGTACATTTAGCACTTAAGTGAAACAAATATTTCTGTTTGTTCCCACTGGATATTGGTTGAGCTGGAATCCTTTACCTTTTTTATTTGTGTGTATGTTGATCTTTTTGACACCTGTAAAGACGTTGTCCTTCCATTTAGTCTCCCATTTCAAAAAGTCAATCAATATATCATTAACACAAATCCTTGTTGCCTTTTTAAATCTATTTGGTGGCTGTTTCAGTTTTAGTTTCTTTAATACAACTTTCAGATCATTGAGACATCATGTTCATCAAATTCATCAAAAAATAAAATGCTAACATCCTCTTCCACTATACTGGAACTGTCATCAGTGGCTCTTGTTGTTGCAGGAGAAACCTAACATCTTCACAATCTTCCTTTTCTTCACCACAGGCATATACTCCTGGATCCAGACATTCAGCTTCTGTTAACCCCTTCGCTGCCAGGCTTTTTCCCCTTCAGGTGCCAGGCCTTTTTTTGGCTATTTGGGGCAGTTCGCGCTTATGCCCTCATAACTTTTTGTCCACATAAGCTACCCACGCCAAATGTGTGTCCTTTTTTTCCAACATCTTAGGGATTCTAGAGGTACCCAGAGTTTGCGAGTTCCCCTTGGAGGAGACCCATAAATTAGCCAAAATACGGCAAAAATGTTGTTTTGTTCCCAGAAAATGGTGAAAAAGGGCTGCAGAAGAAGCCCTGTGTTTTTTCCCCTTGAAAATGGCATCAACAAAGGGTTTGCGTTGCTACAATCACCAGCTTCCCAGCTTTCAGGAACAGGCAGACTTGAATCAGAAAACCACATTTTTCAACACAATTTTGGCATTTTACTGGGACATACCCCATTTTTACTATTTGTTGTGCTTTTAGCCTCCTTCCAGTTAGTGACAGAAATGGGTGTGAAACCAATGCTGGATCCCAGAAAGCTAAACATTTCTGAAAAGTAGACAAAATTCTGAATTCAGTTATGGGCCATTTGTGTAGATTCTACAAGGTTTTCCTACAGAAAATAACAGCCAAAATAAACAAATATTGAAATTGAGGTGAAAAAAAACAGCCATTTTTCTTCACGTTTTACTCTGTAACTTTTTACTGCGATGTCAGATGTTTGAAAGCAATATACCGTTACGTCTGCTGGACTCTTCTGGTTGTAGGGATATATAGGTTCATCAAGAACCCTAGGTACCCAGAGCCAATAAATGAGCTGCACCCTGCGATGGGTTTTCATTCTATACCGGGTATACAGCAATTAATTTGCTGAAATATAAAGAGTGAAAAATAAGTATCAAGGAAACCTTTGTATTTCCAAAATGGGTGCAAGATAGGGTGATGAGAAGCATTGGTTATTTGCACATCTCTGAATTCTGGGTGCTCATACTAGCATGTGAATTACAGGGCATTTCTCAAATAGATGTCTTTTTTACACACTATCTTACATTTGGAAGTAAAAAATGTAGAGAAGGACAAGGGGCAATAACACTTGTTCTGCTATTCTGTGCCCCCCAAGACTCCTGATAAAAATGGTACCTCCCTTGCGTGGGTAGGCCTAATGCCCGTGACAGGAAACACAACATGGACATATCACATTTTTACATTAAAACCTGAAGTGTTTTTTGGAAAGTGCCGAGCTGTGGATTTTGATCTCTAGCTCAGCTGGCACCTATGGAAACCTACAAAACCTGCACATTTTTGAAAACTAGACACCTAGGGGAATCCAAGATGTGGTCACGTGTGGGGATCTCACCAGGTTCTGTTACCCAGAATCCTTTGCAAACCTCAAAATGTGGCTACAAAAACACATTTTCCTCACATTTTGGTGACAGAAAGTTCTGGAATCTGAGAGGAGCCACAAATGTTCTTCCACCCAGCGTTCCCCAAGTCTCCAGATAAAAATGGTACTTCACTACTGTGTGGGTAAGCCTAGCGCCCGTGACAGGAAATGCCCCAAAACACAACGTGGACACATCACATTTTCCCAAAGAAAACAGAGCTGTTTTTTGCAAAGTGCCAAGCTGTGGATTTTGTCCTCTAGCTCAGCCGGCACCTAGCGCAAACTACCAAACCTGCACATTTTTTAAAACTAGACACTAGGGGAATCCAAGATGGGGCGACTTGTGGGGATCTCACCAGGTTCTGTTACCGTTGCAAACCTCAAAATTTGTCCCAAAACACACTTTTTCCTTACATTTTGGTGACAGAAAGTTCTAGAATCTGAGAGGAGCCACAAATTTCCTTCCACCCAGCGTTCCCCCAAGTCTCCCGACAAAAGCGATACCTCACTTGTGTAGGTCGGCCTAGTGCCCACGAAAGAAAATGCCTCAAAACACTATGTGGACACATCAAAATGATCAAATACTAAACTACCTGTTTTTGCAGGGGGGTGCTGCGTTTCTGGTCCTGGGCTCAGCAGCCATATAGGGAAACCTACCAAACCCAAACATTTCTGAAAACTAGACACCCAAGGGAATCCAGACTGGTGTGACTTGCGTGGATCCCCCAATATTTTCTTACCCAGAATCCCCAGCAAACCTCAAATGTAGCTAAAAAATCAAATTTGTCCTACATTTCTGTGTGAGATCACCGCACCGGGACACATTTCCTACCACCCAACATTCCCACCAGTCTCCCGGTAGAAATGATACCTCACTTGTGTAGGTGGACCAAGTGCCTGTAACAGGGAAGAGCCAAAAACATGTTGAAATAGAGGGGGAACCAAAAGGGGGTCTAAAAGGGCAGTTTGAAAAAAAAAAAACATTTTTAGGCTGATAAGTGGGGCAATGCTTTTATTGGTATAGATGAGACAATGCCGGGTGGTAGGAATTTTGTGGATTCCTGCAGATTCCGGAAGGTTCCATCACAAAAATGTGGAAAAAATGTGTAATTTCCAGCAAAGTTGGAGGTTTGCAGGCATTGTGGGTTAGAAAATGTTGCTGGGTGCATGTGAAGCACACCACCCTGGACTCACCCAGATGTTTAGTTTTCAGATGTGTCTAGGTCTTGTGGATTTTTCTACATGGCAGCGTCCCAAAGTCCAAAAAGTACAGCCCTCATCATTCCAAGTGGTACGATTTTGAGAGTTAGCCAAGCTCTCATGGCCCAAATGTAAACCAAAACCCAAAATAATCAAAAGCCCTCTTGCTTGCCGTGGGATAAGATGTTTTAGAGTGCTGGGGAAGAGCTGAAAGACTGTTACCCCCTTCAATTGGGGTGGGGGCATAACCATGCCCATACTGGTTGGTAGCCACCACTATTTTTTAATTCCCTGGCATCTTGTAGACTTTCTGCCCCCCTCTGGGGGTGTGGATCGGGGGTAATTGCCCCATTGCCCACTGGTGGGCAGAACAACTTTGGCCCCATTTATTTGGGGTGGGGGTATGGCCAGACCCCCCACCCTCTTATTTTGAAAAACAAATATTCCCTGGACTCTGGTCGGCTTTCTGCCGCCTTTTGGGCCTTCCAAAAATAGGGCGATCTGCCCCCAAGGGAGGCAGATATGGCCAACAGTAATGTGCCCCCATGGGGAGTGCCCTTGCCCAAAGGGCTGGCCTCCCTCAACAAAACAAACACACCAATCCCTGGTGCCTAAGTGGTCTAATAGAAATAGGCTGATCTGCCCCCCCACCCACCCCAGGGGAGCAGAAATGGTCTAAATAACTTTGCCCCCCCCCCCAGGGGAGCGGCTTTTGCCTAAGGGGTTGCTCCCCTTGTGTGAAATTGGCACACAAAAATAACCCCAGTGCTTACTGGTTTCTGCCCTGCCTGGGGGCAGATCCGCCTAACAAAAATAGTTCTATTTGCCGCCAAGAGGGGCAGAAATGGCCTAAAATAAATTTGCCCCACTGGGGAACGACCCTTGCCCAAGGGGTCATTCCTGTTGCGTGAAATTGACGCAAAAAATTAAAATCCCTTGTGTCTAGTGTTTTCTGCCCCCCTTGGGGGCAGATTAGCCTAATAAAAATAGGCCGATCTGTTGCCAAGGGGGGCAGAAATGGCCTGAATACAATTTGCCCCCCGGGGAACGACCCTTGCCTAAGGGGTTGCTCCTCATACATAAAGACATAAAGAAACAAAAAAAAATATATCCCTAGTGTCCGTTGGATCCTACCCCCCCGGGGGGGCAGATCGGCCTAATTATAATAGGCCGGTCTGCCCCCGGGGGGGGCAGAAAAGGCCTAAAAATATTTTGCCTCCCTGGGGGAGTGGCCCTTGCCCAAGGGGCCCACTCCCCTTATGCGCAAGTATAAAAAAATAAAATCCCTGGTGTCTAGTGATTTCTGCCCCCCTTTGGGACAGATTGGCCTTATAAAAATGGCCTAAATACAATTTGCCCCCCAGTGGAGCGACCCTTGCCTAAGGGGTTGCTTCCCATACATAAAATCATCAAGTAAATTAAAAAAAAAATATCCCTGGTGACTAGGGGTTTCTGCCCCCCTCCCCGAGGGCAGATCGGCCTAATTATAATAGGCCCCGGGGGCAGAAAAGGCCTACAAGTATTTTGCCCCCTGGGGGGAGGCCTTTGCCCAAGGGGCCGCACCCTTATGCGCAAGTATAAATAAAAAAAAAATTCCCTGGTGTCTAGTGGTTTCTGCCCCCCTTGGTGGCAGATTGGCATAATAAAAATAGGGCGATCTGCAGAAGTGGCCTAAATACAATTTATCCCCCAGTGGAGCGACACTTGCCTAAGGGGTCGCTCCCCATACATAAAAACATCAAGTAAACAAAAAATATATATATCCCTGGTGTACAAGGGATTCTGCCCTCCCTGGGGGCAGATCGGCCTAATTATAATAGGCTGATCTTCTCCAAGAAGGGGGGGCAGAAAAGGCCTAAAAATAACTTGCCCCCTTGGGGAGAGGCCCGTGCCCAAGGGGCCGCTCCTCTCATGCGTAAGAATGAAAAAAAAACATTCCCTGGTGTCTTGTGGGCATTTCTGCTTGCAGAAACATGAAAGGAAAGGCCTTTCCTCTCCTTTCATTCCTCTGCCTTCCGCCTCCTCCCAAGTGGAAGAGAAATGCTGAGCATTTCTCTTCGATGCGATGGGAGGTGACCTCCGATGAGGTCAGCACGCAATCGCGTGCTGACGTCATCCGACGTCACTGGGTGGGTGGGGGGGTCATAGGTGGAAGGTGAAGTGATTCCCCTTCCATCCCTGACGGGGCAGTGTGGGTGGGAGGCCCACGGGGAGCACTAGCGCTGTGTGGACTAGACCAGCTCATACCGGGCACCCTAGGGGTTAATCCACCTCTCTCAAAGCACCATCATTTCTGGTGGCTTCAACTTTGCAGTTGCATTGAAACCTCTAAATGAACCTACTTGGCCATACATCTTTATAGTTAAGTTAAAACAAGGATTCATGCTAACCCATAACCTCTAACTGCATTCACTACATCCGACCACTTAAACATGCTCCAATGCCCCACCGTAGCAGCCAGTTTGAGGCATTGCTCCTCTTCATGAGATATGACTTTTCCCTTCCAACCATGTAATCCATCAGAAAAGATATCTCTCCTTTAACCGACCACCTGTGCCTCCTCCATCTATCGTCTACCACTCTATTCCTAATTAGGGCTTCTTCCACCAGTCAGTATGCCTGCTCAGCCAAGTTGCCTACTAGCGCTTCATCCCATACCTCACACTCACCAAAACCTTTCTAGTCCTCACAGCGGTTTTACATGCCTTACAAACTGTGTTAATGTCACTGAGGTATGTCTTTCCACCAATGATATGTGGGATATCCAATCAGCACTAGATTGTTCATGAAAAACACCTCCTGCTTACACAATTTGAAACATTCTCCTTCAGGGGATCTTCATTATTGCTCATAAGTTCTGGTTTGTCCTGTGTACATGCTTGATTCAGGAGCTGTTTTTCTAAAGCATACATCTGAAAGGTATATACCGTTTAGTTTAAAAAAGGACAAATTTTCCAAGAAAAAATAATTTTTAAAATATTTAAACACTATATTAAAGGCTATATTGGCCTGTTTCGGTTATATACTTTAAAAAACAAAACTCATTTCAAATGGAAGCAAAGCAACTAACTAGAATAATCTAGAACATATGTACGAAACAAAGTTTTCAGAAATATTAGTCACAAATTGCGCCCAGTATGTTGTACATTTAAAAAGGTATTTAGTTGTTCCTGAATGGGACCCTGTGTTTGAACATGGTTAGCCTTGTGGTTGCCTTCTTTCTAGTTGTTTGCTGTCTTACCCAGTAGGGGATGCTACTTAGGTTAAACCGTTGCAGGTTCCATTTGCAGGTTTTCCACGTATATTATGCTTCTGAATGTTATTCCTATTTAATAAATGCTCTTGTCCATGGCTTCTGTCCTGTGATGCTCTAACTGGACCACCTTGCTCATCTTGCATAAATGTTTTAAACTACTATTAGCATGTAATCGTGTTGATAGAGGGTGACCATGTTTCCCAGTTCAAGATTGTCTGTCTAGCTTGTTTTCAGGGTATTTTTTATTCGAGATATGCCACTATCTAGGTTCAAAGGCAATACTTTCTAGGTACACACTCTTATAAATCTCCATTTTGATTATTTTGCTGATGTTGGCTCTAATTGGTCAAAATCTGTTTGTGGAAGCTAAAGTTATTACGGATACAGAACTTGCAGTACCTATGGAGAGGTGTGTCAAAATTAAGCTAGGTGCGACTGCATCTCTGTGAAATATATACTTCTGTGAAATATACATAGAAATATAAATAACACTCTGATTACAGTAACAAATTACAATGTACTTGCTCCCAATACTTAACTTTGGTGATGGCTATATTGGCTGGAGTTATCCTTGTTTCCTCAACTGACATATGATTGAAGCCCAACCATAATAGGGCACTTCTCACTTTAGCGATCAAAGGTAACTACAACACATCATGAGAGAAAAGCTTTGAGACTTGAAATGTAACCTGCCTCCATTTTTTAATGCAATAAAATGCAGGTGTAAATACAGCTTATTTGATAACACAACAAATCCCCAAATCATATTTCAGCGGCTTTAAATAGACTGATTTATGCAGTTTAGAATTCTTTCTAAAAATTGTTTTCTTTGCTAGTCTATCACTGAACCTTAGCACAAACTATGATTTGTCCCCCATGCAGAGCATTTACTTGTATTTTGGCCCAATACATCCCTTACTTTGTAAACAGTGCACTTTCACCCAACAAGTGATTGTGGACAGGCAGGATATGCATCTGTACTGATCAAAATCCACTCATATTGTAGCATATACCCCAAAAGTCCAATGAGCTTACAATTTGCAAATTATAAATAATAAAATAATACAAATATTACATTATACCTACTTAAGGCTGCGCTCCCCTGCAAATCTTCAAAACTGTATTTTCCAATTGTTGCCCTACCTCATGTGGACACAGTTACCAGAGTAAAAAATATAAATGTTGTCAACTAAATCTTTAGATACCCCTAGTGAGAGAGTGATGCCCAAGCGAAACTTTGCAACCTTATAAAATGCCCCAGTTGTAGTACAAGAAGGCCAACAAAAATGTTTCCCTTCTTGAGGGTGACTTATTTCATTACAAAGATCGAAGGCCTGATTAGGAGTTCGGGGGACGTTTTGAACTGTCTGCCAAACTTGTGGCAGGGAGGCTGCTGCCACAATGGCTACCTCCGTACCTGACCCATTAAGAGTTTCCAGTTGAGCTGGCCGGCAGAAACCGAGGTTCCCTTCTAACCTGGTAACAGCCCACAGGTGTGATAAATGCAGTCAGATGTTTGCTTTCAAGATACATCAGCACTTGATGGTACGCAGCAGTAAGATCTATGGTGGAAAACCAAATTCATACCTTTAGTTACTGATATCTCATTAATGCAAGGCATAAGAAAGTGACTCACAAAAATGCTTTTGTTTAGTTCTCTCAAGTCCACAGAAACCCTGACATGTTCATTCGCCTTTCATGCCACAAGAGGGGCCACCAAAACTGAAGATTCACTATATTCATGAGTCCCTGATTTCTCCACCTTAGCCAATTCCATAATCATGTCCTCCTTTGTACTAAGGGGAAAAATTATTACTTTTTGGATGTAGGACGGTCTGTCTTCTTTTAGTAATAGCTTATGCATGAACCCTTTCAGTTCTACAATCTTACCCAAAAACAAAGATGGAAAGTCATCAGTAAAACTCCTCTACAATTAACACCTGACCTAGACTGTTAGGACCAAGTAACATACCCAACTCTCCTTGATCCCACCACCACAAGACTGATGTTCCACTTTCCGCAACATACAATTTGTGCTCTGCTGCCCTGTCCTTGAACTAAATTTGTGTCCTTGAATTTCAATTTCCGGAACTCTAAAAGGTTGATAGATTCACCTGTAAAACTTTGAGGTTTGATATCTGGTTTATACAACTTGGAAAAGCTCAGACCAGATGGTGTAGGGTGATCCTGAGACAGCTCCTGATTTTACATGTGCACCACCCGCTACAATGTCACACATGGGCTTTCTCGTCCTTTGTCCACTGACTTCCATCACAATGTCATGTATGCTTAGGAATTTGAGGATATTCTTTATTCAAACCTGACTCATGTTCTTCCTGACTCATATTGTCTACAGTACATATAACTGATTTAGAGTTTCGACGCGCCCTCGCAAAATGTCCCTTAACCTCACATTTAGAACACTTTGTATTTAACGCGGGGCATCTCATATCATGAGCTAAATGATTAGAGCTGCCACAGTGATAACATCTTCTCTTAAGACCATCCACTCTTTTATTGAAATTATATTTCTTACTAGCTTTTTCTTATCACTTTCAGGATCTTCCTTAACATTTAATTTCTTAGTGACTGTTTTTACCATCCCTCCCACATTCTCATTCATTCCTGACGATACCAAAGCTTTCGCACACCTAGTAGTGAGCGCAGCCTTAATAACAGTAGATGTAACTTCATGTAAGGTTGAATCACCATGAATCCTCCTCCTATCCTGTAGAATTGTTACAATGCATGATGACCTCGTTTTTAAATAATTTGTCATGTAATGGGACAAATCTACAAGTAATGACTATTTTTTTTTAAGTAGACACATAAGGCCTCATTATGAGTCTGGTGGTTTTCAGACCGCCAGATTCACGGTGGTGGTCAGACTGCTGTGGTCATGGCGGTACAAATGCCACATTATGACCGTGGCGGATCTGCCACGGTCCCACCGCCAGGCTGCGTCCAGCCGGTAGCCTGGCGGCCCCAGCGGTTGTAATCCGCCAGGGCAGCGCTGCCCTGGGAATTACGAGTCCCCATCTGCTAGCCATTCTATGGCGGTTTTCACTGCCATGGAAAGGCTAGCGGGAAGGGGGTCTCAGGCAGCGCAGGGGCCCCCATGCACAGCCCAGTCGTGCATTTCACTGCCCAAATTACAGGCAGTGGAATGCGCTACGGGTGCTGCTGCACCCGCAGGGCCTGCGGGGTTCAGACCACACAGGCGGCCTGAAGGTGGAAAGGGTTTGACGGGCGGTGTCCGTCGCCCACCAAACTCATAATGAGGCCCATAGTCTTCTATTTTTTCTGTGTCACCCTGTTTCCTACGAAATACATTGTAATGGTCAATCACTACACACACTGTAGGAGAAAGATATGCCTTGAGATCCGCAAGTGTGTGAGTAAAAACATCTCCTGAATGGGTTTTTCCTCCATACAATTACACACCTTCAACCCTCTAGGACCTAAACAAAGCAGCAAAATGTTATTTTTCTTTTCTGGTGTAAATTCCTTACTGTCAGAAGTGGAAATGTAGTTAATAAACTACTCCTTCCATTCCTCCCACTTCAGATTTGGTACATATTCAGTCACTATAAATGACTGCAGAGCTGGCAAGTTCAGTGTAGCCATACTGTTCCAAAACACAACCCAAAAACTGACCTTTAATTAAATAAAGGATCATGAGTATAAATGTAGTACCAAAGTACGATGGCTTGCAGGACAACATTGTCTTTAGATTTTACATGTAATATGTCACACCCTACAGCAAGGTAAGTAAAAACCAAAGCTCTTGTACCTTGTCCCAGAGTGTCTATCACAGGACATCCTTTAATGGCTCAAAAACTTACAGTGCACTTCCGATCTCTGCTCAAAGTAAGATGTTCGCCATTGTTGGAGACGTGAGAAAAGCCAGTCCAGATGCTGAATGCTGAGCAGAACAAATAGGCATCAACATTGTGCTGGCAGCCATTCCAAAGCGATGACTAGTTATCCAATGAGGAGCACAGACCAGAGACAGCCAAAGAGCATGCAAGTATGCTCTTGTTCTCTTAAACACATTTGATAAACAAGGGAGAACAAGCTGCCCTCTTGCACCCACACTGTTACTGCAAAAGTTCAGTCTTGCTCCCAAGCTTGGAGCACGAGAAAAGAAGTGGAAGTAAGCAGGGCAGCCGCAAGAGCTCACACACTTGCACGACTGCCCACTCAAGTGTCAACATTCTTTCAATATAAGAGGACAAGAGCATAGCGTGGGACAGCAACAACAGCAGAAGAAGGAAGTCTCACTGATAAATTAAATAAATACGAGCGGCCGCTGTTCCACTCACTGGCTCATAATCTGTCCTAAGTTCTCAAAGATGCACCGAAGACACACAGCAAACTACCTTATCTTTACATATAAGTCACCCCTAAGGTGTGCCCTATGTGCCCCTAGGGCTGGGTGCCATGTAACTATAAGCAGGGACCTTATAAAAATAGTTTTATAAACACCGGTGAGGTAAAACAGCCAAATTCGTTTTTCCCTCATTGTAGTGAATGGCCTCCATAGGCTAGAATAGGTAGACTTTATTTTAATTTTAAAAGTCCACTTAAGTAACAAATATGAGAAGTTTGGTATCAAATTAATTGTTATAATAAATCCCACAACTTCCAGTTGTGGGATTTACTATAACTTGTTGAGGTAAAGAGTTTTAAACTTTACCTGAAAAGTTTCCATCTTCAGCTCTGCAGTGTTTTTGCTGCTGTGCTCTGATTGGCCAGCCTCTGGCAGCCTGGCCAGGCTGCATTGATGTAGTGTGAAGTGGCCTGGCAGAGATGTGCCTGGGGGAAGAGATCTCCCCTCAGCAGATGGTGAAGCAGGAAGGGGGAGGGCTGCCAAACTGGTCTTTAAAAGCAGGGAAGGACATTTGGAGCAACCCAGCAACACCCTTACCCCTTGATTAGATTAGGAGAGGGCAGGAGAGGGGTGTGTTTAGGATTTTTAGCCACACCAGTGGGTGGGCTCATCCAGATGTAACCTCCAAAAATCACCTTCAGCCATGATGGATTTTTGAGGAGTGTTACTCCCTGAGATTCATTTTTGCCACACTTCCCAGGAAGTGGTCATCACGGGGGGAAGGACCCTGCACCTGACTGGAGAACCAGGACCCCCCTGTTTTTCACCCAGGAGCAGGGATAAAACTGGCAGACCTGCACCCACACCTCAGATCCCTATCAGATTCCAAGAGGAGAAGAAGGACTGCCCTAATGGACCCCTGACCTGCACCTGAACACTGCACTCTGGAGGACTGCACCAGCTGCACACTTGGGCTTCACCACTAACAGGACTTTACCTGTCTTCTACTGCTTCAAGAAGGGACTCCCTGTTTGCTACTGGTACAAAGGAGCTGCCCAGAGTACCCTGCATCAAGTCATGCAAGCAGAGCCCAGCTGACCAGCGTCCAGTGGCCATTTGAGGATTCTGACCAGGTGCATTCTGGGAATTGTAGTCCCAACTCGCAAGGAGCAACTCGGAGCTTCTGGAACCTTGGATCAAGTTGTGGCCACTCTAAGGACACAAAAAGGACCTCTGGAAGAAGATCCAGAAGTTTGGAGACGTTTCGAACAACTCCATAAGTTGAAGAGGTGCACTGTGGGAGTTGTAGTCCCAGACCCCAAGCAGCACACCAGAGCCTCTGAACCCTTGGCTGTGCTGTGGACCACTTTCCTGAATCAAACACTTCTGAAAGTAAGTGTGACAGTGTTACCTCGTGGGTGGCCTGATCTCTGGACTTTGTTCATTTCCAGTGTAACCTTTTTTAACCCTTTGAGCGCTAGTTGCTTCTATGCGCTAGAAAGCAGTAATTCTTCAAAAATTCATATCTCCGGTTCGCCTTATCCGATTTTATTCGTTTTGGTGTCATTTTAAAGAAAAAAATATAATCTATTTTTATAAACTGATTTACGATTTTTAAACTGTTTCCTGTTTTTTATTTAATTTCTGTTTTGTGATATTAGAATGTTTTACACTTTGTCAACTAAGTTAAGCCTTGTCACTCGTTGCCAAGCTACCAAGGCTTGAGCTAGGTTTAAATAACTGAGACCTAACTGGACCTAAGTGGAGTTTAGTGGCCTATTGCTAAGTTTAGGCACTTACCTGCCCTTACCAATAACCCATTTTCCAACAACATGCCATTTAGGTAAACATCTAGTTATTTCTTATTAAATATTTTCTATCTGTGTTGAGAAGCTTTCTGGTGAATTGTAAAGGCTGATTTTATAAGAAATATATAAATGGTGAAACTAGCTGTTCAATGGTTGGAATATGCCTTTGGTACATGTGGCTAGACTACAATTTCCTTGTTATTGTGACTACTTATTTTCCACATTGTGAGTCTCTCTTCTCCACTTACCGCAGATATAGCAATTCTCTGTCTGTGTGAGTTGTGATTTGACACGTCTTATCTGTATATCAAAATAAATGGAACTATCTAGCTGGGAACAATTGCCAGCAAAATGTATAAATGAGTTATAATTAGGATTTTGTAGGTGGAGGTCTTTATATTATTAGAAAGCACATTATTCTCTTTTAATAGGGCTACAGTGGGATGTTATCATTTTGACTTTAATGTTACGAATAAGTTTACGTTTCTTTAAGTAAGACATTATCCCACTCAATGCTAGTGAGGCTGCCATATTGCCTTTCTATCTTTGTTTCTTAATGTGGGGAATCATCCTTCAACCAGGTTTAATTTAGGGATGAAATCTGTTGTTGAGTCATTATTGTAGTGCATGCTTCAATGCCTAGTTATTTTTGATGGATACAACTATCTGTGGATTCCTCACCTTTTAGATTTTCCCATGTGCCAGCTTCCGATGGAAAATCTTCTTCCCAGCTCTCCACATCGACGAGGACGTCACAATTGCACGGCACCACGTGACTCCCTCTGACATCACCGTGCCAATAAGAAGTCCTTGCCGGCGTGCTGACGTCAGTTCCCTTTGTTCCGTGTATTCGACGTTAACAGTTTTCTCCTAGCTCTCGCTACTGTTGAAGGTGTTCCATCTTGTTTCTGGTTACAATCTTGTTTCTGGTTACAGTGTCTCCTCCTAGGAAGTCGTGATTAAAGCCTTGTCTAGAGTACGGGGGGTCGCATGTCGGTTACTGACCCTCATGATGATTGCCTTTGGTGTTTAAGCTCCGAGCATTACGTCGAGGAGTGTGTATCCTGCCAGAGCATGAATCCAAAGGCTCTGAATAAGGGAGAAGCCAAACAATTTTTGGCTAAGGTGAAAAAAGGACATAGGAGCCATCACAGGTCGTCTTCTCACACAAGAAGCACAAGAAGCGACGTCGTCATGACTCTCGGCGTCATTCGGCTCGGAGCTGTTCAAGGTCCAGGTCTCCATCTAGATGGCACAGTGCGACATGGAAGGTTAGTCCTACTGTGACTCCAGAGCCTCAAAGCCCTCAGGCTTCTCTGGCGCCGTCGGTCTTCGAGGTGGTCGCGCCTCCAGAGAGTCCTCGCTTTTATCCTGTGGCTCAGGATTTGGATGCTCAACCGGCGAAAGTGCCGCATGGAGACCAGCGGTAACCTGCCTTCCCGACTCTTGGAGGTATGGAGGAAGCCTGTGTCGCCCCCAGCAGTCAACAGATCTGTGGCAATGAGGTATAGGGTGGCTCCTGGAGATCTGGGGTTTTTGTCAAAACATCCTAACCTGGAGAGCCTAGTTGTTTAAACCTCTTGTTCCACACGGTCTGCACCAGGTTCCTTCCCTGTGATTCCGTCGGACAGGGAGTCCAAGAGGATGGAGCAGTCGGCAAATAAGACTTTTTCTTCTTGTAGTATGGCCCTCAAAGCAGCAAATGCTACCTGTGTATTAGGTAGATATGTGCATGCCCCATGGATTCAGCTAGGGCTCCAGACCTGCCGCAGGAGGTGCAAGGACAATTTGGAGAACTCCTGTCGGATGCTTAGGCGGCGGCTAAGCAGATAATCCAGTCTGGTCTGGATTCTACAGATTCGGTGGCCAGGGTGATGAGTACCTCTATTGCTACCAGGAGGCATGCATGGTTGAGGTCCTTTGGCTTTTCCTCGGATGTCCAGTCTGCTCTCTTGGACTTGCCTTTTGATGGGGAAAAGCTTTTTGACAAGCTAAAGTTGACTCTGCCTTCGAGCGCTTTAAGGACAGCAGAGCCACAGCAAAGTCTTTGGGTCTGCAGGCTTCCACTACTACCCCTTTTAGGTCCTTTCAGAGGTTCAGGGGGTTTGGGCGTGGAGCCGTTTACCATGGGAGTCCACAGTCCAACAGCCTGCCAGCCTCCCTTATAGGTCTTTTAGAGGGCGGGGAAGGGTTCGAACAAGAGGGGCCACCCAGCTGCACCCTGCATCCTCCTCTTCCTCTGGAGGACAACAACAAGGGAAGCAGCCCTATTTTTCTGCCCATTTTCAGCCATACTTCTCCTGTAGGGGGGAGATTACGTCTTTTTCTCCGCAAGTGGGAGTTAATCACATCAGACTCCTAGGCTCTGAACATTGTGAGGAAAGGATATGCTCTTCATTTTCAGGACTTTCCCCCTCCCAACCCTCCCTGTCCCTTGTTTTGTTCAGAAGACCATATCCTGTTGTTGCAGCAGGAGGTTCAAATCCTGTTATCAAAAGGTGCAGTGGAGTTGGTTCCAGAGCAGGAAAGGGGTCAGGGTTGTTATTCAAGATATTTCCTGAGTCCCAAGAAGGATGGTCGATTGAGACCATTCCTGGACCTGAGGATTTTGAATTGGTGCCTCCAACAGGAGAAATTCAAGATGCTAACTCTGGTGCAGGTGCTTCTGGCATTGAACAAAGAGGATTGGACGGTGTCTGTCGACTTGCAGGATGCTTAATTTCATATCCCTATACTCAAGTCACACAGGAAGTATCTCCGGTTTGTGGTGGGGTCGCAACACTACCAGTTTGCGGTCCTTCTGTTTGGTCTTACTTCAGCACCTCGAGTCTTCACGAAGGTGATGGCGGTGGTTGCAGCAAATCTCAGAAGGACGGGAATATCGGTATTCCCTTACCTGGATGATTGGTTGATCAAAGCCAAGTCTCCAGAGCTCGTGCTGCATCACTTGCAGATGACAACTCAGTTGTTGTTCAGTCTGGGCTTTTCGGTAGACGTGCCCAAGTCTCACCTGGAGTCCTCTCAGCGCCTCCTGTTTATAGGGTCAGTACTGCATACAACATTGAATCAGGGCCTATCCTCCGCCTCAGCGGATTAGGACATCCAGGCGTTGATTCATGTTCCAAAATGGAGCTGTTGCTCCAGTCCTCAAGGTCCTACGCCTGCTCGGTCTGTTCGCTTCTTGCATTCTGTTGGTCACTCATGCACATTGGCACATGAGGGCTCTCCAATGGTGCCTTCGCAAGCAGTGGTTTCAACACAAAAGGGATCTTGAGGAGTCGATCTCGATCTCCAGAGATGCTACAGTGGATCTACGATGGTGGGCTGTGGACAGCAACCTTTCTCAAGGAAGGCCGTTTTCACTACTGCCTCCGGTGGCCATGGTCATGACAAATGCTTCCACTCTAGGGTGGGTAGCTCATCAGGGGGATCTGGAGATCAAGGGTCATTGGACTCCAATGGAACAGACTTTTCATATCAATCTGTTAGAATTGCGGGCAATAGTCTGGCTCTCAGGGCTTTCCTCCCATCCCTTTGCGGTCAGTCAGTTCAGGTCCTGACAGACAACACTACCACAACATGGTATATAAACAAGCAGGGAGGAGTGGGGTCATACCTTTGCTGCAGAGAGGCTCTGCGGCTCTGGTCTTGGCTTCAGGACCATCGCATTTGCTTGGTAGTGAATCATCTGGCCAGAGTGCTCAACATACGTGCAGACACTCTCAGTCGACATTTTTCAACTGATCACGAGTGGTGTCTCCATCCGGATCTGGTCCTTCACATCTTTCAGATGTAGGGTTCTCCAAGGATAGATCTGTTTGCCACTTGGGAGAACGCAGACTTCTAGTCATTCTGCAGCCTCCAGTATCCGGTGCAAGGAGCTTAGGGGGATGCGTTTCAGATCTCTTGGTGCAACCAGTTGCTTTATGCGTTTCCCCCCATACCCTTCATTCCTCGGGTTATGAGGAAGATTCACCAAGATCGGGTGAAGGAGGAAGAGAGGCTCCATCGTTTGGACCCCAGAAGGGCTCTCTGTTTTATATTGAGAGGACAAAAGACTTTCGCTTGGAAGGCCAGCTATTCGTGGGATCTGTTGGAAAGAGGAAGGGGCAGAGTGGTCCATAAAAGAATGATATCCAGGTGGGTCATTCTTTGTATCAAGGTTTGCCACTCTATGGCAAAGAAGGTTTCCCCTGAGGGTATTAGAGCCCATTCGACCAGGGCTAAGTCCACCACTTCGGCCCTTGCTAGAGGGGTTCCGGTGGTGGATGCAAGGCAGCAACTTGGGCGTCCCTCCACACCTTCGTAAAGCATTATTGCATGGACTTGGAGGTTAGGAGGGATGGCCATTTTGCACGATCTGTATTGCAGGATTTCTTGGTGTAACCAGTCAGGCACCCACCTCCAAGTGTGGTACTGTTTTGGGACTCTATTCATAAGGTGAGGAATCCACAGGTAGTTGAATCCATCAGAAGAACAAGTTACTTACCTTCAGTAACACTTTTTCTGGTGGATACATTAGCTACCTGTGAATTCCTCAAAGTACCACCCGCCTCCCCATTACCTGTCTGGTCATACCAAGATTTTTGTTTTACAAGTATATATAGGTTTTGGCAATTATATGTGTATATAAATGATGGTTATAATTGTATTGCATCATTATGGTTTTATGTATATATATATTAGTTTGAGCTTTTGTGAGGTCGGTTTTCACTTGTTCTCCTCAAAGGCACGTAAAAATGGGTGAAACTGACGTCAGCATGCCGGCGAGGACCTCTTATTGGCACGGTGACGTCAGACAGAGTCACGTGGTGCCGTGCAATTGTGACGTCCTCGTCGACATGGCGAGCTGGGAAGAAGATTTTCCGTCGGATTCTGGTGCATTGGAGAATTCATAAGGTGAGGAATCCACAGGTAGCTAATGTATACACTAAAAAAAGCGTTACCGAAAGTAAGTAACTTGATTCTTGAAATATTGTCACAGAGATCTTAATAATAATAATAATAATCATAACAATAATAATAATAATAATAAATCAAGCCTTACCTTGACAGGTAACCGCCGCCCAGCTGTAACCGCCAAGCTGTAACCGCTGTGCGCCCGCCAATGCGGCCACACTCCTGCGGTGCCCATTTGGACATCCCCGATGGGCCAAGTTTCCGCCCGCCGGCCCAGCGGGGATGTGGGCCGCAACATGGGAGCCGGCTCGAAATGGAGCCGGCGGTGTTGCGGCCGTGCGACGGGTGCAGTTGCACCCGTCGCGCTTTTCACTGTCTGCACAGCAGACAGTGAAAAGCAGCATGGGGCCCTGTCAGGGGGCCCCTGCACTGCCCATGCCAGTGGCATGGGCAGTGCAGGGGCCCCACGACTCCCCGTACCGCCAGCCTTTTCCTGGCGGTTCAGACCGCCAGGAAAAGCAGCGCTGCCCTGGCAGATTACATCCGCCAGGGCCATTGTGGCGGTAAACCGCCGGCCCGGCGGTGCGACCGCGGTGCTACCGCTGCGGTCATAATACGCCGGGAGGCACCGCCAGCCTGTTGGTGGTGCTCCCGTCGTTTTGGCCCTGCGGTTGTAATACCGCCAGGGTCATAATGACCACCTTTATTCTCTACTGACCAAGCCTGTAAACGAGTAAAAATGACTTTCCCTATTATCTTAACATAACTGTCAACTAAAGATATTGGCCTGTAGCATGTAGGTGATCCCCTATCTCCTTTTTTGAAGATTGGGACTATTGTAGAAAGAGACCATGACTCCGGAATCTTACTGCTTAAAGAGTTATTAAATAAGTTTGCAAGTTGAGGTCCCCAGAAATCTGGGTAACATTTAAATAGATCTATAGGGATCCCGTCCGGGCCTGGTGCCTTTCCACCCGCACTCTAAACAATAGCCGCCTCAACCTCCTGAGCTGTTACTTGGAGCGGACCAGCGGATGCGAGTGCCTTCCGCAATACAGGCTCTAACTCTCTATTTGCTACCTGTGATTAAACATTTTTTAAATGTATTACCCAGTCGTGACCTAAAATACTGCTGCTTACATGGTTTGCTTGCAGCACATCCCTTTGATAGAGGCTATTGACTTTCTCCCAAAACACCATACTATTACTTTGAGCAGCAGCCTGTTCCAACATTTCCCTGTCCTTGTTAAATAGAAAGCGCTTCTTTTATTTTATAGCCACATTATAACAGCGTCTTGCCTCATGAACCTCTTTTCGATCTCTGGGGGATTTTATTAATACTGATCTCAGACGTCGATTGGCAATAGAACACTTTGCATCAAACCAGCCAGGACTGTTTATAACAGGTTTAAGTGGTTTTAATACCATATTCTTAATTGCTTTGCATAATAACATATAGCTCTGAAACAACTCAGCCATAGAACCTTCCTCTAAACATCTCAAAATAATTGAACAGTTGTCTCTTATAAGGTCCGTTAGCATTGCTATAGAGACTTTTAAGTGCCATACTACGCTTAAACCATCTGTCGTAGTTTTACTAATGCCATCAAACACTTTTGGGGTAACATCCTTATTCAAAGGAAAACAGACATCTAGATGGATGGCATTATGATCGCTCCATACCATTTCTAGCACCATACTATTTTTACACCACTGAAGGCATTTTTTGTGGTAAATATGTAATCAATTACAGAGCCATACCCCCCTCCTTTGTATGTTGGTTTAACTAAACCAGAGCCTTGAACATCTGTCAAATCAAATTGAACTACTAAATTTCGCAGAAAGAGTCCTCTTGCATAGCAGGGCATTTCTTCTGTAACCTTACTCCTTAGTCCAAAGTCTAGATTGTCAATGCCCATTTTAGCATTAAAATCACCGGAAATTAAAATACTTGGTTGGTGGGTGATACTCTTCCCATAAAACTTTAGGCCTCCAATAAAGCCGAATAGCTCTTCCAACAAGGCGCTACAGGGGTCGGAAAAGTTGTTGTTATAAAAATTTACTAAATATATGCTAAACATTCGCTTGTTATCTCTAATATGTAGGGCCTGATAGGCTGGACTACCTGTGCCTATAGCTGTAACTATGATAGTAATATTGGTCTTTACCCAAATAGCTAAACCCCCACTCGCTCTTCCGAACTGAGCACTAGCAGCAGGGCAAGAATAACAAGAAAAGCCATTTAAAACAACGGCATTGGTATCCCAAGTTTCTTGAAATGCAATGAAATCATAGCCTTCCATAAAGGAAATCCACTCTGAGTTAAAATCTTACTTCTTTGACCTGCTACGTTCCAACTTAACAAAGTGAGCTGACTACCCCTGACCTGGCTGTTACAGTTCATCTCACTTCCTTGCTCCATAGCTCCCGGTAAGGTATTTGTCACAGGCATAGGAGTGATGGATGAAAGCCAATCTGTCGTGGTCCCACCATGGTATGAGAGTACACTATATTAGAAAAAGGGGCTAAAGGGAGCATCCCCATCCAATATCCTAACTCTGGCCTGGGGAGCAACCTTTTTCAGGCCCTTATACTGTCAGTCTATCTCATTGAGATCTACCAATGGGTCAAAACGTTTTTCACACGTAACACTAGGCACCCCTAAAGGGGGCTGTGCTAGGCGAGTCAAGGAAGGGATCTCATTAGAATTTACCATTGATATTTTGATGATCGCGAATATCGAATTTGGAATGATTAACTAACCAGTGGCAGACCTTATTTTGTAATTGAGAGGAAGATTCTGAGTGTGAGTTTAGCACAGGAGGAACACCGGCCAGAATGACAGCAAATGGGCAACAAGCCCTGGTAGATATGAGGATGATGCAACATCTAGAGATTCTTGTACTGCCGCATCAGGGGCAATTAAGGGCCCACTGGTAGCAGATGGATTGCCTATCGGAACTGAAATGGGTGCTGATCGCTTGTCAAGCAAGCATAGGCCTAGGCGCCACCGGTTGGTTCCTGTTAACTTTTCCTTCCTGATATTTACAGTGGGAAAAGTATTTGCCAAAGAAGAATGTTCTAAGGGGGTCTTCTCAGACTCGTTTATAATATCTACAGGACTCCTCGTTAATCGCCTTTGTTGGCTCTGACATAATTCTAACATTTTCTCTATTGCTACCTCTAATTTCCCCAGAGGGGTTAAGCACTCATTCAGATACTTTGTAAACTTTAAGGCATCCCAGTTCAGCATTTGCACCTTATCCTGATTGTCTGTTTTGCCATGCTCGCCTATAGTTGACTCTCCAATAGGGATGGAGAGAGTGTCAATAATCTTGGCTTTCCTGTACGTCTAGTGGCAGGTTGGCTGTATTTATAACTCAGTTTGAGTGCTCCACATGGGAGATAAATGCTCTACTACTGGCCCTGTGTGCATTTGAGCTAATTACAGGGATAGGGCCATTTAAGTTGCTGGTGGCCTTTCCTCCTATCTCAATTTCTATATCTGGTATTCCTATGATATCATTATGTGGGGAACCTGCGGAACCCAAAGACAACCGTATCTCTACCAAATCAATCTCCTTAGAGACGACACTAACTGCTCGAGCCAGAAAGGAATCAATGGTTTTGAATTGCCCCCTATGGGCGTTTTACTACTGGCCACCCTCTTCTTGCCCATGTCTCCTTTCTTGTCTAATGCAGCCGGCTACCAATGGACATAAACTCATGTCCCTATAGCAAACCTTATTATGCATCCTTTATAACACACCACTTTCTAAACTATTTAAAACAACATTCAGCATCTTTGCATAAAAAATAAGAAACAAAAAAACCAAGACAGTGGGCCCAGCGCAGCCTCTTCTGGCCGCTGACGGGTGCAGATGGGCCTGCCCCTGGCCCGGGCTTTGCCCGGGCACAGCCTGAGTGCGTCCTGTGCTGCAGTATGCCCCCTCGCGCTTTATAGTGCTCGTTGGAATGGTGACTGGGAGCAGGTGATACAGAAAATGGCCCCCTCCTGGGACCTCAAAGCAGTCTGGGATATGTAGTTCCTCTGGCTTTGGTTAGCGCGTACCACGCTGCTGTATGCCCCCTTGCGCTTTATAGCACTCCTTGGACTGGTGAGTGGGAGCATGCGATGAAGAAAATGGCCGCCTCTTGGGGCCACAAAGCAGTCTGGGATATGTAGTCCCTCTGGCCTGAGTTAACGCATCTCCCTGCTCTCTTATATGTACTAGGGTCTTAAAGGTAGTGTAAGGAAATGCCTCCTTGGCATGGTTACCCCCTGACTTTTTGCCTTTGCTGATGCTAAGTTATGATTTGAAAGTGTGCTGGGACCCTGCTAACCAGGCCCCTGCACCAGTGTTCTTTCCCTAAACTGTACCTTTGACTCCACAATTGGCACAACCCTGGCACTCAGGTAAGTCCCTTGTAACTGGTACCCCTGGTACCAAGGGCCCTGATGCCAGGGAAGGTCTCTAAGGGCTGCAGCATGTCTTATGCCACCCTAGGGACCCCTCACTCAGCACATACACACTACCTCACAGCTTGTGTGTGCTGGTGGGGAGAAAATGACTAAGTCGACATGGCACTCCCCTCAGAGTGCCATGCCAACCTCACACTGCCTGTGGTATAGGTAAGTCACCCCTCTAGCAGGCCATACAGCCCTAAGGCAGGGTGCACTATACCACAGGTGAGGGCATATGTGCATGAGCACTATGCCCCCACAGTGTCTAAGCAAAATCTTAGACATTGTAAGTGCAGGGTAGCCATAAGAGTATATGGTCTGGGAGTCTGTCAAACACGAACACCACAGCACCATAATGGCTACACTGAAAACTGGGAAGTTTGGTATCAAACTTCTCAGCACAATAAATGCACACTGATGCCAGTGTGCACTTTATTGTCAAATACACCCAGAGGGCATCTTAGAGATGCCCCCTGAAAACATACCTGACTTCCAGTGTGGGCTGACTTGTTTTTGCCAGCCTGCCACACACCAGACATGTTGCTGGCCACATGGGGAGAGTGCCTTTGTCACTCGGTGGCCAGGAACAAAGCCTGTACTTGGTGGAGGTGCTTCTCACCTCCCCCTGCAGGAACTGTAACACCTGGCGGTGGGCCTCAAAGGCTGTTACAGCGCCACAGGGCATCCCAGCTAGTGGAGATGCCCGCCCCTCCCGCCACTGCCCCCACTTTTGGCGGCAAGGCTGGGGGAGATAATGAGAAAAACAAGGAGGAATCACCCCCCAATCAGGACAATCTTCCATCTTGTAGAAGGAGGATTCCCCCAATAGGATTAGGGATGTTCCCCCCTCCCCACAGGGAGGAGGCACAAAGAGGGTGTAGCCACCCTTAGGGCCAGTAGCCATTGGCTACTGCCCTCCCAGACCTAAACACACCCCTAAATTCAGTATTTAGGGGCTCCCAGAACCGAGGAAGATAGATTCCTGCAACCTAAAGAAGAAGAAGGACTGCTGACCTGAAGCCCTGCAGTGAAGACGGAGACGACAACTGTCTTGGCCCCAGCCCCACCGGCCTGTCTTCCTACTTCGAAGAAAACTGCAACAGTGACGCATCCAACAGGGTCCAGCAACCTCTGAAACCTCAGAGGACTACCCTGCATCTAAAGGACCAAGAAGCTCCCGAGAACAGCGGCCCTGTTCAACAAACTGCAACTTTCTGCAACAAAGAAGCAACTTTTAAAGACCACACGTTTCCCACCAGAAGCGTTAGACTTTCCACTCTGCACCAGACGCCCCCGGCTCGACCTGCAGAAAACTAACACAACAGGGAGGACTCCCCGGCAACTGTGAGCCTGTGAGTAGCCAGATTTGACCCCCCTGAGCCCCCATTGCAACGCCTGCAGAGGAAATCCAGAGGCTCCCCCTGACCGCGACTGCCTGTAGCAAGGAACCCGGTGCCTGGAACCAGCACTGCACCCCCAGGACCTGAAGGAACCGAACTCCAGTTCAGGAGCGACCCTCTGCCTAGCCCAGGTGGTAGCTACCCTGAGGAGCCCCTGTGTGCCTGCCTGCATCGTTAAAGAGACCCGGGTCTCCCCATTGATTCCTATCGGAAACCCGACGCCTGTTTGCACTCTGCACCCGGCTGCCGCTGTGCCACTGAGGGTGTACTTTCTGTGCCTGCTTGTGTCCCCCCCGGTGCCCTACAAAACCACCCTGGTCTGCCCTCCAAGGACGCGGGTACTTACCTGCTGGTAGACTGAAACCGGGGCACCCCTATTTCCATTGAAGCCTATGTGTTTTGGGCACCACTTTGACCTCTGCACCTGACTGGCTGTCAGCTGCTGGTGTGGTACCTTTGGGGTTGACTTGAACCCCCAACGGTGGGCTACCTTGGACCAAACTTTGAACCCTGTAAGTGTTTTACTTACCTGTGAACTTAACATTTACTCACCTTCCACAGGAACTGTTGATTTTTGCACTGTGTCCACTTTTAAAATAGCTTATTGCCATTTTCGTCAAAACTGTACATGCTATTGTGATTATTCAAAGTTCCTAGGATACCTGAGTGCAATACCTTTCATTTGAAGTATTACTTGTAAATCTTGAACCTGTGGTTCATAAAATAAACTAAGAAAATATATTTTTCTATAGAAAAACCTATTGGCCTGGAATCAGTCTTTGAGTGTGTGTTCCTCATTCATTGCCTGTGTGTGTACTACAAATGCTTAACCCTGCCTCTAATAAACCTACTGCTCAACCACACTACCACAAAATAGAGCATTAGAATTATCTCTTTTTGACACTATCTTACCTCTAAGGGGACCCCTTGGACTCTGTGCACACTATTTCTTACTTTGAAATAGTATATACAGAGCCAAATTCCTACAGGTAGAATGCTATAGCCAATTATAATGAGGCCTAATTTGCATATCCCTTTTCTTAGAGCACTGTGCCTGGGTCTGGTTAGCAAGCCCAGGGCACAGCCAGAGTCAGTAACTCCCAGTTTCAGTCAAAAAGTGGGGTTGATCGGTGAAAAAGGATGACTTTCTCACCCAGACGAAAGGTGATGGGTCACTAACCTACACCCTGGTAATCCTCATCAGCTAAGGGGAAAAACCTGGAAAGTCCATCTGGATTGGCATGGACAGGCTCAGGTCTGTGTTCCACTGTAGGGAAATAGACCACGTCAACAATTTAGGAGTCTCCCCCCTTATCTGCCTGAGCCATCTGAGAGGCCTGTGGTCAGTTTGAACACAGATGTGAGTTCCAAACAGGTATGGTCTCAGCCTCTTCAGGGTTGAGACCACAGCAAAGTCTTCCCTCTCAATGGCATTCCATCTTTGTTCTCTGGGGAGTAGTTGCCTGCTAAGGAAGGCAACTGGCTGTTCTAGGCCCTTTTCATTTACTTGTGCCAACCATGCCCCAATCCTATGCTCTGAAGCATCTGTCTGAACCACAAACTAATTTGTGTTGTTGGGGCCAGTATTACTGGTGCTGAACACATAGCCTCCTTCAGAGTGTCAGAGGCCTTCTTACACTGTGGAATCCAAATTACTTTCTTGGGCAGTTTCTTTGAGGTGAGTTTTGTCAGGGGACCCACATGGGTTTTCCCTACCTAGGACATCGGCTTTTATCATTGGTTTTGCTGATTCTCTTTTGGTGGCCTTAGGGCTCTGGGTACTTGCCAACTGTAAGTACAGTGTGAAAGTGTTCATGGCCTTCCTACACGTGTTAGCAAGTGGCACTTACCCGTGTATGCGCACTTGCTGCGAGGGTGTTTTCAAACGTGTGCTAAGTCTGCCATTGCAGGCCTGAGTGTGCCTGCTTGCACCATGGTGTTTTAAACATGTGTCCAGCCTGCCGTTACAGGCCTGTGTGAGCGCCATTGCACGTACTCTTGGGTTGGCCTTTCTAAATCCCCAGCCAACCCTGAGAACTGTCTGGTGTGACCCATATCAATGTGACCAGGTGTTGAGCCTCATTTCCAGGGAGGCATGGAATTTATACCTCTTCGTTGTGTGTGACCAGAACTGTCTGGTGGGACAATGGATTAACACACGCCAGGCATTGTTGCCGGATTGCCTGGGCGCCACTCTGATTGACGTGTACCTGACGGGGTGCCTCTCTCTTCCAAGAGGCTCCTCTGCTACATTCCCCTTGATTGTTAGTTCCTTTTGGGCTCTCCTGACTAAGTATGAATCTGGCTTTGATCAGCCTAGTTTAAAAGGGGAGGGTGATTTATCTTCAACCTATGTGTGTGGGTTAGGCATGGTGAGCTGGAGGGTGGAAGAAGGCTTGGACCAAGGGGTCTGCATTGTGCTATCAGTTGACCTGCTGGATATCAGTTGCACCACAATACGGTGCTGGGTGCATGTGTGCAAGTGTGTTCCATACGAACCTGCTGGATATCCGGGGCACCTTGCATCAGTGCTGAGTGAGTGCGTGCATGTGGAAGTGACTGAATTGCCTGAGGACTGCCTCTTAGTGATTACATCAGCTGGCGGTGTTGCTTTACACATTGATTTTCTGCCAACAGATCAGTACGTTTGACATTAGTTTTGCCTGTGCAGCCTTGGCCCCCGGTGCTGCTTAAAAGTATTGTCATTGTCTGTGTGCACACATTTCTGATATCATTGTGATCTGAGGTGCACCCTGAACTGTGTGGTAATGCATTATAATAACTGCCATGGTGATCCTAGGGTTCACAAGGTTACGCACTGCATACATGTGCCGGGGAGTAACATAGGATCTCCCCCAGTGTGCACACTACTGATGTCACTTTAACCTGGTTTTGGGCCTAGTACTGCTAGCAATATTTCAGAGTGTCACATATGCCCAGAAGTTCACGATGTTCATATTGTGTTAATGTGTGCATTGAATACAGTCTTTATTTACATACCACATATGTGAAGTCTCTTTTGTGACGCTCAGGGGGTCATTCTGACCCTGGCGGTCATAGACTGCCAGGGTCGCGAATGACGGAAGCACTGCCAACAGGCTGGCGGTGCTTCCAAGCCCATTCTGACCGCGGCGGTAAAGCAGCGGTCAGAAAACCAGGTCCGGCGGTTTCCCGACGTTTTTCCCCCGGCTGGGCGAATCCGCCAGGGCGGCGATGCAAGCAGCGCTGCCCTGGGGATTCTGACCCCCTTCCCGCCAGCCTGTTTCTGGCGGTTTTCACCGCCAGGAAGAGGCTGGCGGGAACGGGTGTCCTGGGGCCCCCTAACAGGGCCCCAGCCAGCTTTTCACTGTCTGCATAGCAGACAGTGAAAAGCGCGACGGGTGCAACTGCACCCGTCGCACGGGCGCATCCCTGCCGGCTCCATTCGGAGCCGGCTCCTGTGTTGCAGCCCTCATTCTCGCTGGGCTGGCGGGCAGTAACATGGTTAGCGCCCGCCGGCCCAGTGGGAATGTTAGAATGGGGGCAGCGGTATTTTGGCCGCGTGGCGGCCAAATGCCAGTTCCCGCCTGGCGGGCGGCGGTAGTAGGAATGACCCCCTCAGTGTATTTATTGTGGGAATCCTGTGCCAATGCTTTACACATTGCCTCTGTGATAAGCCTGACTGCTCAGTGCCAAGCTACCAAAGGGTCAGCGTGGATTACACAGTGAGTGTAATCACCCACACCTGATCGGAGTGTTAGGTTCTGCCTGGCTGAGGCACCACCACACGTGTCCAGAGTAAGCCGCTTCCAACATTTGGACCAATACTTATACTTCATGCCAACCTTGGAAGTGGAGATATTTTCTAGGCTACCTCCACATCTGGTTGTGGTACATTCATCCTTTCCCCTGTCAAGGTTCTAAGAAGTCTGTGGTAATAAAAAAATAGTGTACGGTTCCTTTGTGTGCTGGAGGCAGCCCATTGAAATGTAAGTGGGGTAGGGAACAGCTCCGGGTCCATCAATCCAAGCAGAGTGGCCCATCCTCTCTTCACTCATGTCCCTATTGTATCATTGTCTGGAAGGAATACACAAAACCCAATAGCTACGCCAATGACAGTGATGTGACCCAGGACAATGACTAAGGCACATAGGGCCTGATTTTAACCTTGGCGGACGGCGGAGGCCGTCCGCCAAGGTTCCGCCGCCAAATGACCGCACCGCGGTCACAAGACCGCGGCGGCCATTCTAACATTTCCTCTGGGCCGGCGGGCGCTCTCCAAAAGAGCGCCCGCCGGCCCAGAGGAAATGCCCCTGCAACGAGGACGCCGGCTCAGCATTGAGCCGGCGTAGTTGCAGGGGTGCGACGGGTGCAGTTTGCACCCATCGCGTATTTCAGTGTCTGCATGGCAGACACTGAAATACTTTGCGGGGCCCTCTTACAGGGGCCCCTGCAGTGCCCATGCCATGGGCATGGGCACTGCAGGGGCCCCCAGGGGCCCCGCGGCACCCCCTACCGCCATCCTGTTCCTGGCGGGAGACCCGCCAGGAACAGGATGGCGGTAGGGGGTGTCAGAAGCTCCGCAGTCATGGAGGATTCCCCCGAGCAGCGGAAAGTCGGCGGGAGACCGCCGACTTTCCGCTTCTGACCGCGGCTGAACCGCCGCGGTCAGAATGCTCGTGGGAGCACCGCCAGCCTGTTGACGGTGCTCCCGTGGTCGGTGGCCCTGGGTTGGAGCAGGAAAATGACAACTTTCTAAATCAGACTTTACTGTTAAAGAGGATTTTAAATTACAATTAATTTGAGTTTAAAGATGACATTTCTGATGGGTACAACTACCGGTGGATTCCTCACCTAATTACTCCTCACCTAATGAATTCTCCCCATGCGTAGCATTCGACGGAAACTTCTCTCCAGCTCTGCACGTCGGCGCAATAAGAGGCCCTCGCCGGCGTGCTGACGTCAGTTCCCTTTCTTCCGTGCCTTCGAGAACGGTTACTTTTCCAGTTACCTGTATCGTTTGCTGTTCGGAAGGGATACTTTGTGTTTTTGTCGACATGTAGGTCCGAAGAAGTCAGGCTTCAAGCCCTGCAGGGAATGCAGAGGTCGGATGTCGGTGACTGACCCCCATAACGACTGCCTTTGGTGCCTGAGTTCAGACCACGACGTCCAGGAATGTGGTTCATGCCAAAAAATGAACCCTAAAGCCTTGAAAGAATGTGAGGCTAAATTCTTCTTAGCAAAAGCTAATGAGAGAAAATGGCACCATAGATTATCGTCGGGGAAGTCAAGTCACAAGAAGCGGCACCATTGTGACTCCAGGCGTCGATCCAGAGGAAACCGGTCGGAGTCGAGATCTCCATCACCTCGACGCCGAAAGTCATGGGAGGTCAGCCCAACGGTGTCTCCTCAACCGTTGACTCCGTAGTCTTCTCCGGCACCGTCGGTCTTTGAGGTGGGGGAGCCTCAGAGTCAACATGACTCTCCAACGCATCCAGGTGCTCAGGAGTCGAGTCCGGCACCGGCTCCGGCTCCTCAAGACTATCCTGCATTCCCGGCTCCAGGTACGGATCCAGTGGCATGTTTACTATTTTCCAGAACATGGCTCCAGGAGGTGGTGCGCTGGCTGACCCCACTGGTCCCCTGGCATTTAACTTAGGCATTCCGGCTCCATACAGGCCGACGCCGTTTATGTTGTTCTGTCCGGCAGGAGACACTAGCCCGGCACCGGTGCCGGCGGTGCAGCTATCGAGGGAGAGGCTTTCGAAGCCGGTGTCCGTTGAGTTGGAGGAGTCCCGAAGCCGTATGGCGTCAATGGGTTCAGGTCGTGTGTCCACGGTGCCAATGGATCCATCTACGGCGTCAGGAGGATCCGGAGATCCTGTGATGACGCCTTCTCGGCGCCACTCTCCGACGTCGTTATACTCCATGTCGACGCCGGGGTTGGAGGCCAAATTGCGGTCCAGGAGGAAGGCCCTCAGGTTGTTGGAGGAGAGAGAGTACCAGAGGCAGCTCCTTGAGGAAGAGGAGATTGTGGAGCCCCAGAGTGAGTTTCAGGGGTTGGATACGGCCAGTGGGCTGGATACTTCCCCGGAGTGGGATCTGGCCTCGCCAGGGGAGTATACTGAGGAAGCAGCCACGTTCCATTCCGTCATCAGGAAGGCTGCTGATTTCCTGGAACTCCCCCTTCCTATGGCGCAAGTTAAAACTAATATCCTGACGGAGGTGCTTCATCCTGCCACGGCCATTGTGGATCCACTGTTACCATTCAATGAAGCTCTCATGGATCCCGTAGGAGAGGTGTGGAAGAAACCTGTTTCTTCGTCGGCAGTGAGCAGGTCGGTGGCCAGACGGTATAGGTCTGCACCTGGAGACACTGAATTTCTTTCTAAACATCTGTCTCCAGAGAGTCTGGTCGTACAGGCATCCTGTTCTTCTCAATCTGCTCCTGGCTCCTTTCCTGGTGTACCATCTGACCGGGAGTCAAGCGCACGGAGCAGTCAGCCAAAAAGCTTTTCTCCTCGTGCAGCATGGCATTGAAATCTGCCAATGCTACGTGTATCCTTGGCAGATACATTCACGCAATAATGGATGCGGCAAAGACAGCGTTACCGGACATGCCCCAAGACTTGCATGGTCTCCTCTCGGATGCCCAGGCAGTGGCTACGCAAGTCATACAGTTAGGGCTGGACACCACGGACTCTGTTGCTAGAGCCATGGGGACCTCTATTGCCACCAGGCGCCATGCTTGGTTGTGCACATCTGGATTCTCATCGGATGTTCAGGCCACGCTCTTGGACTTGCCTTTTGATGGGGCTAAATTATTTGGCACTAAAGCTGACTCTGTGTTAGAGCGCTTTAAGGAGTGTAGAGCCACTGCTAAATCCTTGGGCCTGCAGGCTCTTTCGACCCCCTTTAGGTCCTTTAGGCTGCTGCGAGTTTTTGGACGAGGGGCTTCCTTTCATGGGAGATCGCAGCAGGCAGGCCAGCAGTCTTCAAGCCTTCCTTATAGATCATTTAGGGGGCAGGGTAGGGCCCGCACTAGAGGGGCCACCCAGCAGCAGCACCCTTCCTCTTCCTCTTCCTCAGGGGGGATGCAACAGGGAAAGCAGCCCTAGTCCTCTCACCATCGCGTCCCATGCCTCTCCCGTAGGGGGAAGGTTGTCTATTTTTCTTCCCATGTGCGAGTCCATAACATCCGATTCCTGGGTCATCAGCGTGGTAAGGAAAGGGATTCCTCCTCCCTTCCCTCCCCGTCTTTCCGTTTGTTCAGAAGATCATCTCCTGTTGCTAGAACAGGAGGTTCTGTCCCTTTTGTCAGAAGGTGCAGTGGAGTTGGTTCCCAAGCAGGAGAGGGGCCAGGGATGTTATTCAAAGTACTTTCTGATCCCCAAAAAGGATGGTCGTTTGAGACCTATCTTGGACCTGAGGATTTTGAATTGGTTCCTCGAGCAGGAGAAATTAAAAATGCTGACTCTAGCACAGGTACTTATGGCGTTAAACAAGCAGGATTGGATGGTGTCTGTCGACTTGCAGGATGCTTATTTCCATATTCCCATTCTCAAGTCACACAGGAAGTATCTCCGATTTGTGGTAGGGTCGCAACACTACCAATTTGCGGTCCTTCCTTTTGGTCTTACTTCCGCACCTCGGTCTTCACGAAGGTGATGGCGGTTGTTGCAGCAGACCTCAGAAGGAAAGGGATTGTGGTATTCCCTTACCTGGATCATTGGTTGGTCAAAGCCAAGTCTCCGGAGCTTGTGTTGCATCATCTGCAGCTAGCAACCCAGTTGTTGGGCTTTTCAATAAATGTGCTCAAGTCTCACCTGGAGCCCTCTCCACGCCGCCTGTTCATAGGGGCAGTACTGGACTGTTGGAAGTTGGCTCTGTATGTACTATTTCAAAGTAGGAAATAGCATGCAGAGAGTCCAAGGGTTCCCCTTAGAGGTAAGATAGTGGCAAAAAGAGATAATTCTAATGCTCTATTTTGTGGTAGTGTGGTCGAGCAGTAGGCTTATCAGAGGGTAGTGTTAAGCATTTGTTGTACACACACAGGCAATAAATGAGGAACACACACTCAAAAGACAATTCCAGGCCAATAGGTTTTTATATAGAAAAATATCTTTTCTTAGTTTATTTTAAGAACCACAGGTTCAAGATTTACAAACAATACTTTAAATGAAAGGTATTTCACTCAGGTATCTTAGGAACTTAGAATCATCACAGTAGCATGTACAGTTTTGGCAAAAATGGCAATAAGCTATTTTAAAAATGAACACTGCATAAATCAACAGTTCCTGGGGGAGGTAAGTATCCGTTAGCTTCACAGGTAAGTAAAGCACTTACAGGGTTCATAGTTGGGTCCAAGGTAGCCCACCGTTGGGGGTTCAGTGCAACCCAAAGTTACCACACCAGCAGCTCAGGGCCGGTCAGGTGCAGAGGTCAAAGAGGTGCTCAAAACACATAGGCTTCAATTAAAATAGGGATGCCCCGGTTCCAGTCTGCCAGCAGGTAAGTACCCGCGACTTCGGAGGGCAGACCAGGGGGGTTTTGTAGGGCACCAGGGGGGACACAAGCAGGCACAGAAAGTACACCCTCAGCGGCACAGGGACGGCCAGGTGCAGAGTGCAAACAGGCGTCGGGTTCGCAAATAGCTTTCAATGGGAGACCAAGGGGTCTCTTCAGCGATGCAGGCAGGCAAGGGGGGGGGCTCCTCGGGGTAGCCACCACCTGGGCAAGGGAGAGGGCAACCTGGGGGTCGCTCCTGCACTGGAGGTCGGATCCTTCAGGTCCTGGGGGCTGCAGGTGCAGTGTGTTTCCCAGGCGTCGGGTTCTTTGAAGCAGGCAGTAGCGGTCAGGGGGAGCCTTTGGATTCCCTCTGCAGGCGTCGCTGGGGATCAACTCTGGCTACTCGCAGGGTCGCAGTCACTGGGGAGTCCTCCCTGTAGTGTTGGTTCTCCGCAGGTCGACCCGGGGGTGTCGGGTGTCGGGTGCAGAGTGGAAAGTCTCACGCTTCCGGTGGGAAACGTGTGGTCTTTAAAAGTTGCTTCTTTGTTGCAAAGTTGCAGTCTTTGTGGAACAGGGCCTCTGTCCTCTGGAGTTCTTGGTCCTTTTAGATGCAGGGTAGTCCTCTGAGGCTTTCAGAGGTCGCTGGACCCTGGGGGACGCGTCCCTGTTGCAATTTTTCTTGAAGTGGGGAGACCGGCCGGTAGGGCTGGGCCAAAGCAGTTGGTGTCTCCGTCTTCTCTGCAGGGCTTCAGGACAGCAGTCCTTCTTCGTCTTCAGGTTGCAGGAATCTAGTTTCCTAGGTTCTGGGGAGCCCCTAAATACTGAATTTAGGGGTGTGTTTAGGTCTGGGAGGGCAGTAGCCAATGGCTACTGTCCTTGAGGGTGGCTACACCCTCTTTGTGCCTCCTCCCTGAGGGGAGGGGGGCACATCCCTATTCCTTTTGGGGAATCCTCCAAAATCAAGATGGAGGATTTCCTAAGGCAGGGGTCTCCTCAACTAAGGACACCTTAGGGGCTGTCCTGACTGGTGGGTGACTCCTCCTTGTTTTTCTCATTATCTCCCCTGGACTTGCTGCCAAAAGTGGGGGCTGTGTCCAGGGGGCGGGCATCTCCACTAGCTGGAGTGCCCTGGGGCATTGTAACATGAAGCCTGAGCCTTTGAGGTCACTGCTAGGTGTTACAGTTCCTGCAGGGGGGAGGTGTGAAGCACCTCCACCCAGAGCAGGCTTTTGTTTCTGTCCTCAGAGAGCACAAATGCCCTCACCACATGGGGTCAGAAACTCATCTCTCAGCAGCAGGCTGGCACAGACCAGTCAGTCAGGCACTGATCAATTAGGTAAAATACAGAGGGCATCTCTAAGATGCCATCTGTGTGCATTTGTTAATAAATCCAACACTGGCATCAGTGTGGGTTTATTATTCTGAGAAGTTTGATACCAAACTACCCAGTATTCATTGTAGCCATTATGGAGCTGTGGAGTTTGTTTTTGACAAAGTCCCAGACCATATATTTGATATGGCCACAACTGTACTTACAATGTCTAAGAATAGACTAAGACACTGTAGGGGCATATTGCTCATGCAGCTATGCCCTCACCTGTGGTATAGTGCACCCTGCCTTAGAGCTGTAATGCCTGCTAGAGGGGTGACTTACCTATGCTACAGGCAGTATTTTGTGTGCATGGCATCCTGAGGGGAATGCCATGTCGACTTTGCCTTTTTCTCCCCACCAACACACACAATCTGCAATGGCATGTGTTAGGTGAGGGGTCCCTTACGGTGGCACAACATATGCTGCAGCCCTTAGTAACCTTCCCTGGTCGCAGGGCCCTTGGTACCACTGGTACCTTTCACAAGGGACTTATCTGTGTGCTAGGGGTGTGCCAATTGTGGAAACAATGGTACGTTTTAGGTGAAAGACGTTTGGTGCTGGGGCCTGGTTAGCACACTTCTCAGTCAAGTCAGCATCAGTATCAGGCAAAAAGTGGGGGGTAACTGCAACAGGGAGCCATTTCCTTACATGGACACTACATTGAATCAGGCCTTTCCTCCGCCACAGCTGATTCAGGACATTCAGGAGTTGATTCCGATCTTTCAAGAAGGAGCGGCTGTTCCAGTCCTCAAGGTCCTTCGTTTGCTCGGTTTGTTTGCTTCTTGCATTCTGTTGGTCACACAAAGGGGATCTCGAGGAGTCGATAAAGATCTCCAGAGACACTGTTGTGGATCTACAATGGTGGGCTCTGGGTGGCAACCTGTCTCAAGGAAAGCCGTTTTCGCTGCCTCCTCCAGTGACCACAGTGATAACGGATGCCTCCAATTTGGGGTGTGGAGCTCATCTGGTGGACCTGGAGATCAAGGGTTTCTGATGGATACAACTACCTGTGGATTCCTCACCTAATGAATACTCCCATTGCGCCAGCACTCGATGGAAATCTTCTTCCTAGCTTCTGCACGTCGACGAGGACGTCACATTTGCCCACGCGACGCCGTCTGACGTCATACAGGCAATAAGAGGTCCTCGCCGACGTGCCGACGTCAGTTCCCTTTTTTCCGTGCCATTCGAAACGGGTATCTTCGAGGGAGCTACCTTTGCTGTTCGACAGTTACAGTGTGTTTTTTGCCTGTATTTTTTCTCTGAGATTACAATGTCGCAGAGGAAGTCAGGTTTTAAGCCCTGTCGTGAGTGTGGGGGCAAGATGTCGGTAACGGACCCACATTCGGACTGTTTGTGGTGTTTAAGTTCCGATCATGATGTTGGCAGGTGTGATTCATGTCAGCATATGAATCCGAAGGCCCTGAAAGAGCGCGAGGCCAAGCTTTTTATGGCGAAGTCGAAAAGGAAGGAGAAGAGACACCATCGAAAATCCTTGTCACCGAAGTCTCATCGACGTCATCGGGACTCCCGGCGTCGTCGAGAATCACGGAGCCGGTCGAGTAAAGAGAGGTCTCGGTCGAGGTCGCTATCGACACGGCGTCGGAAGACTTGGGAGGTCAGTCCCACAGTCACTCCCCATCCGTCGACGCCGTTGCCTTCTCCAGCCTCACCGACTTCGCCCGGATCTTCGGGCCAACCGCCTTCAGTGTTTGAGGTTCCACAGCCTCAAATGTTTTCTCCGACGTTACAGACGTCGAGGTCAGTGCCGCCTTCGATCCAGGCACCCCAGTACCCGGCTTTTCCGGTCCCTGGAGCCGATAATACCGCATTTTTAAATGCGATGTTCTCCATCTTTCAGCAGATGGCTCCAGGTGTTGCACCGGCTGGGCCTTCGGGTCCTTTGGCTTTTAACATGGGTGCTCCGGGTCCGCTGCGACCGGCACCCTTTATGCCCTTTCTCCCCCTGGGGAACGTGGGCTCGGCGCCGGTGTCGGCTCCGGTGGCTCCAGAGACTTCGGCTCCGAGAGTTTCGTCTCCAGCGGCTTCGGTGTTTCGGCCAGTGATGCCGTCTAGGCCTTCTACGACTCCGAAGCAGTCTTCTCTCCATCCGACTCCTGGTTCGGCACCGAAGGTACCTGTGGCGCCTGTAGACCCGACCTCGAACGGATCCGGAGATCGGCGTCGTTCTTCGACATCTGCTGACGCCATGTCGACGCCGAGGATTGAGGAGAGGCTGCACTCGAGGAGGCTTGCTCTACGTCTCCTGGAAGAACAGGAGTACCAGCAGAACCCGGAGGAAGGAGAGATTGAGGACTCTCGTGAGGGTCTCCATGGGCTGGACACGGCTAGTGGCCTAGATACTTCCCCTGAATGGGACTTGTCATCTCCTGGGGAGTATACAGAAGAGGCAACCACTTTTCATGCTGTTATAAGGAAGGCAGCTAACTTCTTGGAACTGCCTTTGCCGGTGACTAAAGCAAAGCAGAATCTGTTGACAGAGGTGTTGCACCCGGCCTCTACATCAGCGGAACCACTTTTGCCGTTCAACGAGGTGCTGCTGGAACCTGTTTTGGAGGTCTGGAAGAAGCCGGTGTCTTCTTCAGCTGCCAATAGGTCTGTGGCAAGGAGGTATCGGACTGCACCGGCTGACCCTGGCTTTCTTACCAGACATCCAACACCTGAAAGCTTGGTGGTCCAGGCTCTCTGCTCGGCAAGGTCTGCGCCTGGGTCTTTTCCATCTGTGCCATCGGATAGAGACTCCAAGAAGATGGACATGCAATCCAAAAAGGTGTTCTCGTCATGTAGCATGGCATTAAAGTCCACCAATGCTACATGCATTTTAGGGAGGTACATTTATGCTCTGATGGACGAAATTACATCTACACATACGGAGGTCCCTCAAGGGCTATTGAATCTGGTATCGGACGCTCAAGCTGCTGCAACTCAGGTTATCCAATCTGGGTTGGATACAACTGACTCTGTGGCTAGAGCAATGGGCACGGCTGTAGTCACGAGGAGGCAGACTTGGCTTCGTAACTCAGGGTTTTCATCGAATTTACAGTCGACCCTGCTGGACCTCCCTTTTGATGGGGACAAGCTCTTTGGTGCCAAGGCAGATTCGGCCTTGGAGAGGTTTAAGGAGAGCAGGGCCACGGCCAAGTCGCTAGGATTGAAAGCCACTTCTTCTGCCTCCTCCAGATTTTTTAGGAGGTTTTGAGGATTTGGTTGTGGCTCCTCCTCCTCCTCCTTTCGGGGGAAATTCCAGCAGCCTACCTCTTCTCTCTCCTATAGATCTTTTAGAGGGAGGGGTAGGGTCCGTACCAGGGGAGCCTCTCAGCAGCACTCTGCCTCTTCCTCTTCCTCTGGAGGGGTGCAGCAGGGGAAGCAGCCTTAGGCTTCCACCAATTCCCACTCACTCTTCTCCTGTAGGGGGGAGGTTACTGTATTTTCTCCACAAGTGGGAGGTCATTACATCAGACTCCTGGGTTACCAGCATTGTGAGAAAAGGCTACACCCTTCCCTTTCGGGAGTTTCCGCCCCCCATCCCGCCCCGCCCATCTTATTGTTCAGAAGAACACCTCCTGTTGTTAGAACAGGAGGTTCAAGTCCTCCTTTCAAAGGGCGCGGTGGAGTTGGTTCCAGAGCAGGAAAAGGGTCAAGGTTGTTACTCAAGGTACTTCCTGATTCCCAAGAAGGATGGTCGGTTGAGACCAATCCTGGACCTGAGGATTTTGAATTGGTTCCTCAAACAGGAAAAGTTCAAGATGCTGACCCTAGCTCAGGTGCTTTTGGCGTTGAACAAGGGAGATTGGATGGTGTCTGTCATCTTGCAGGATGCTTACTTTCATATCCCAATACTAAAGTCGCACAGGAAGTATCTCCGGTTTGTGGTGGGGTCGCAGCACTATCAGTTTGCGGTCCTCCCATTTGGTCTTACTTCAGCACCTCGAGTCTTCACGAAGGTGATGTCGGTGGTTGCGGCAGAGCTCAGAAGAAAGGGTATAGCAGTATTCCCTTACCTGGACGACTGGTTGATCAAAGCCAAGTCCCCGGAGCTTGTGTTGTATCATCTACAGTCGACAACCCAGTTGTTGTTCGACCTGGGCTTTCGGTGAACGTGCCCAAATCTCACCTAGAGCCCTCTCAGCGCCTCCTGTTCATAGGGGCAGTACTGGATACAACATTGAATCGAGCCGTTCCTCCTCCTCAGCGGATTCAAGACATTCAGGAGTTGGTTCCAATGTTTCAAAGTGGAGCGGTCATTCCAGTCCTCAAGGTCCTACGTCTGCTTGGTCTGTTTGCCTCCTGCATACTGTTGGTCACGCATGCTCGCTGGCACATGAGGGCTCTTCAGTGGTGCCTCCGAAGGCAGTGGTCTCAACACAAAAGAGATCTCGAAGGTTCTGTCAAGATCTCCAGAGATGCTGCCACGGATTTGAAGTGGTGGATTGCGGACGACAATCTTTCCCGGGGAAGGCCGTTCACGCAGCCCCCACCATTGACCATGGTCATAACGGATGCTTCCACTCTAGGGTGGGGAGCTCATCTAGGGGACCTGGAGATCAAAGGACTTTGGTCTCCAGAGGAACAGATGTTTCATATCAATCTGTTAGAGTTACGGGCTGCACGTCTGGCTCTCAAGGCCTTCCTCCTATCCCTTCGCGGTCAGTCGGTTCAGGTCCTGACGGACAATACTACCGCAATGAGGTATATAAACAAACAGGGATGAGTGGGGTCGTACCTTCTCTGCAGAGAAGCTCTTCGGCTATGGTCCTGGGCAAAGGTCCATCAGATTTGCTTGGTAGCAAATCATCTGGCCGGAGTCTTGAATGTACGTGCGGACAGTCTCAGTCGCCATTTCTCGGCCGACCACGAGTGGCGTCTCCATCCAGATCAAGTCCGTCTAATCTTCCAGATGTGGGGGTTTCCTCGGATAGATCTGTTTGCCACCCGGGAGAACTCGCACTGCCCGTTATTCTGCAGCCTTCAGTATCCGGTGCAAGGAGCGTTGGGGGATGCGTTTCAGAGAAGCTGGTGCGACCAGTTGCTTTACGCATTTCCCCCCATACCCTTGATTCCTCGAGTGTTGAGGAAAATTCGCCAAGACCGGGCCCAAGTAATCTTAATTGCTCCGGATTGGCCAAGGAGGGTGTGGTATTCCGACCTTTTTCAACTCTCACTGTGCCCTCTGCTCCGTCTCCCTCTCAGGGCAGACCTCCTCTTGCAGTCGCAGGGGCAGGTTTTATACCCCAACCTCCAAAGTCTGCACCTTCATGCCTGGAGATTGAGCGGGGCAACCTGAGTTCCTTTTCTCTCCCGTCTGATGTAGTGGATGTTATCTTAGCGGCCAGGCGACACTCCACTAAATCTATCTACGCTAATAGGTGGTCTAAATTTGTGGTATGGTGTGGAGAGAGGCAGATTGATCCCTTACGTGCTCATTTGTCGGATGTTTTATCTTTTGCTTTGTCTTTAGCACAGAGGGGTTGTGCAGTGGCTACTGTTAAGGGTTACTTGTCTACCTTGTCAGCCTTTATTTGTCTTCCAGACCAGCCTTCGTTATTTAAATCTCCTATAGTACTTAGATTCTTGAAGGGCCTTATAAATAAATTTCCTCCAAAACCTTTCGTTATGCCTCAATGGTATTTGTCCTTGGTCCTAACTTTCCTTATGGGGTCCCCTTTTGAGCCTATGCATTCTTGCCCCATAAGATTGTTAGTTCTTAAAACAGTTTTCCTGGTTGCTATAACATCTGCAAGGAAAGTGAGTGAGTTGCAGGCTCTATCGGTAAAACCCCCTTATACAACTTTTTATGGGGAAAAGGTGGTGTTGAGGACCAAGGCTGCTTTCCTTCCGAAGGTTGTTTCACCCTTTCATTTGGCCCAGACAGTTACTCTGTCCACGTTTTATCCTCCGCCTCATCCTTCAAAGGAAGAAGAGAGACTTCACCGCTTGGACCCAAAGAGGGCGCTAAGCTTTTACATAGACAGGACAAAGGATTTCAGGCTGGAGGATCAGCTTTTCATCGGTTACGTGGGAAAGAGGAGAGGAAAGGCAGTCCACAAGAGAACACTCTCCAGGTGGGTTGTTCTTTGCATTAAAATGTGTTACTCTTTAGCAAAGAAGGATCCCCCTGATGGTATAAGAGCTCATTCCACCAGAGCTAAGTCGGCCTCCTCGGCCTTGGCTAGGGGTGTTCCTGTGGTCGACATCTGCAAGGCTGCAACTTGGTCGTCCCTTCACACTTTTGCGAAACATTACTGTTTGGCCTCTGAGGTCAGAAGGGACGGCCATTTGGCATGGTCAGTGCTGCAGGATTTCTTGGTTTGACCATTCAGGCACCCACCACCGAGTGCGGTACTGCTTTGGGACTCTATTCATTAGGTGAGGAATCCACAGGTAGTTGTATCCATCAGAAGAACGAGTTACTTACCTTCGGTAACGACTTTTCTGGTGGATACATTAGCTACCTGTGGGATTCCTCACGGTCCCACCCGCCTCCCCGTTGCCTGTTTGGTCTAACCAAGTAATTCTTGAGTGTGCTCCTCTTGGTTTTGAGGATTCGTATATATCATGTATATATGTTTATGTGTATATATATATATATATATATATATATATATATATATATATATATATATATATATATACTTATATATAGTTCATATATTTATTTACTTGTTTAAAAAAAAAAAAAAATTGGTAGACCGACTTCTCAGAATGATGTGTTGTTTGAAATGTCATTAAATATTGCTATTGGTCTTTCATCTCAATGGATTATTATTCTCAGGCACGTAAAAAATGTTGGTACTGACGTTGGCACATCGGCGAGGACCTCTTATTGCCTGTATGACGTCAGACGGCGTCGCGTGGGCAAATGTGACGTCCTCGTCGACGTGCAGAAGCTAGGAAGAAGATTTCCGTCGAGTGCTGGCGCAATGGGAGTATTCATTAGGTGAGGAATCCACAGGTAGCTAATGTATCCACCAGAAAAGTCGTTACCAAAGGTAAGTAACTCGTTCTGTTGGTCTCCGGTGGGGCAGATGTTTCATATCAATCTGCTATTACTGCGGGTGATTCGTTTGGTCCTCAAGGCCTTCCTCCCTTCCCTTCGCAGTCAGTCGGTTCAAGTCCTGACGGACAACACAACCGCAATGTGGTATATCAACAAGCAGGGAGGAGTAGGGTCGTACCTTCTCTGCAGAGAGGCTCTGGTCCTGGGCACAGGACCATCGGCTTTGCGTAATAGCAAACCATCTGGCCGGGGTTCAAAATGCGCGTGCAGACAGTCTCAGACGGCTATTCTCAGACGATCACGAGTGGCGTCTTCATCCGGATCTGGTTCTTTACATCTTTCGGATTTGGGGTTTTCCCCGGATAGACCTATTTGCCACTTGGGAGAACGTGCACTGCCCGTTGTTCTGCAGCCTTCAGTATCCGATGCATAGAGCGTTGGGGGACGTGTTTCAGATGGCCTGGTGCGGCCAGTTGCTTTACGCGTTTCCCCCATACCCTTGATTCCTCTGGTTCTGAGGAAGATTCGCCAAGACCGGGCCCAAGTCATTCTAATAGCTCCGGAATGGCCACGAAGGGTGTGGTACACAGACCTACTCCAACCCTCACTGTGCCCTCCGCTCCGTCTCCCTCATAGGGCAGACCTCCTCTCGCAGTCGCAGGGGCAGGTTCTACACCCCCACCTCCAGAGCCTGCACCTTCATGCCTGGAGATTGAATGGGGCAATCTGAGTGCTTTTTCTCTCCCATCGGATGTGGTGGAAGTTATTTTATCGGCCTGCCGACACTCCACCAAGTCTGTCTAAGCGGGCAGATGGACTAAATTTGTTCATTGGTGTGGAGAGCGACAAATTAATCCTTTAAGTGCCCATCTGTCAGATATATTGATGTTTGCTTTGTCATTGGCGTGGCGAGGTTGCGCTGTGGCCACTGTCAAAGGCTATCTCTCAGCTCTTTCGGCCTTCTTATGTCTTCCCGATCAACCATCTTTGTTCAAATCCCCTTTAGTGTTAAGGTTTTTGAAGGGGCTTACCAATAGGTTTCCTCCCACTCCGTTTATCATGCCCTAGTGGGATTTAAATCTGGTTTTAACCTTTTTGATGGGCTCTCCTTTTAAGCCACTTCATTTTTGCCCTTTAAGGTTTTTAGTTCTAAAAACTGTGTTACTGATGGCCATCACGTCTGCTAGACGTGTGAGTGAGCTTCAGGCGCTTTCTGCTCACCCACCTTTTACAACCTTTCATAAGGACAAAGTGCTCCCCAAGTTAGTGACTCTGTTTCATTTGGGACAATCCATCACTCTCTTGACATTCTACCCTCCTCCGCATCCATCTAAGGAGGAGGAGAGACTCCATCAACTGGACCCTAGGAGGGCTCTCAGCTTTTACATAGACAGGACGAGAAAGTTCCGCTTGGATGACCAACTCTTTATTGGATACGTGGGGAAGAGGGTGGGGGAGGCCGTCCACAAACGAACACTATCAATGTGGGTCGTTCTTTGTATTAAGATATATTATTCATTGGCGAAGAAGGATCCTCCTGAGGGCATCAGAGCCCATTCCACCAGGACCAAGTCGACCCCATCGGCCCTGGCTAGAGGTGTTCCAGTGGCGGACATTTGTAAGGCCGCGACTTGGTCTTCAGTCCACACCTTTGTAAAGCATTATTGCTTGGATTCAGAGGTGAGGAGGGATGGCCATTTTGCACGGTCTGTGCTGCAGGAGTTCTTGGAATGACCAGAAGGACACCCTCCTCCAAGGTGGAACTGCTTTAGGACTCTATTCATTAGGTGAGGAATGTACAGGTAGTTGTATCCATCAGAAAAAGCGTTACCGAAGGTAAGTAACTTGCTCTTCTGTCTGTTTCCAATCAAAAGGTGGCACTTTTTAACTATAATAAGATACCTCAATATTATCCTATAGGAGAGATAGGCATAACAGTAGTGAAAAATACATTTTGGAGTTTTCCACTACCAGGACATGTAAAACTTAAAAACACGTCCTGCTTCTGAAGTACAATGACCACTGCTCTATGTACATTTTCGGGCCGATCGTAGTTGTGACTTATATGTATTAAAAAGGAAGGTATAGGTATGGTTAAAGGTTTATTTTGCCAGGTCAAATTAGCAGATTAAAATTGCACTACAATCTGCAATGTCAGACCTGAGACATGTTTTAAATAGCTGCTTTAGTGGGTGTCACAACGAGTGCTACAGGCCCACTAGTAGCTTTCAATATACATGCTGTGGGTAGATGCAGTCCCACTTTACTAGGGACTTACAAGTAAATTAAATATGCCAATCAGGTTTAAGCCACTTTTACCATGTTTTAAGTGGAGAGAACAAGCACTTTAGTACTGGTTAGCAGTGGGAAAGTGCATAGAGTCCTAATGCCAACAAAAACGAAATTCAGTGAACAGGAGGGGTGAGGGCAAAAAGTTTGGGGATGACCCTGCTGAGAGGGTCAAGTCTAAAAGAGACCTAACGTCATTTTGGGTCTTGCAAAATTCTATGTTCAGTTGCAAATGAGAGTTTACACCTGAATCAGGTTCTAGAGCTTTACGCACAAACCCACACTTTTTTACGGTGATTGGTACACAACCTCTGATTCTGCTTGTTATGCCCCACTCTGAGCAGAAAACCTAGGATTCAGAGGGTAATACTGCAACCATGAATTACCATACTCCACTGCATCTGTAATATCAGGTGCAGCATCACTGTTATCATTTACCATGGCAAACTGCCACTTGTTCCCATTCAGTGGTGCAATTTAATATTTGTTGAACTTTACAATTCTCTAATCTGTGTACTTGCCTCAGTGCAGCAGTGATGTGTGAAGTCTTACATTCTTTGGCACCAGTATTGACTTTCTTTGTCTTGCAGGGTTTTGATGTAATTTTAATATAATTTTCCTTTGTTTTTTTGCTATTTTTTTATCAGGTCACTCTCCTTAGAAATTATTGGAAGAGCAAAGTGAAGCATGCGTGGCTGAATGGCAAATATAGCAACATTCTTTCATCATCTTTGCTGTCAGAGAACAGCATGTGTCCTATGGATGCAGAAACATGGGGAGAAATACTTGAAGCTGAGCTGGAAAGATAACCGAGTGTAGCCGAATGTCAATGAAATGAAATGTTGTATTATAGACCTGATAGTATTTATTCAAAATTGTAAATATTTTACTCTACCATATTTATTTTATAGCTTATTGTACAGAGATGAATTTACCATTGTCTTTTTTATTGTTGTCGAAACTGTTTTCATTTTCTTTTAATTTGTCTGAAGAGGACATTTGTTTTAAAAATGCAAACCTCAAGCACATTCTGATAATATCCTTTTTTACAGTCGATTTCCAAAAATTGTTTGACTCCATAATATTTAAAATACTTCAATATGAGTTTTAATTCATGAACAAAGTAAAGAAAATGGTAGTGTTTAAATTTGTGTGTCTGCTAATTATTGTTTGTTAATGTTTTCATCAGCCTTACCAGTGGCAGAACACATCCAATATAAATGCATATGGCATAACATATACCATTACATCAATGGGAATTTGTAAAAGATTGAAACCTTAACTCAGTGGTTGAAGATAATGGCATAAATCTGAAAGTATATTTTTTCTCTTTTTAAAATTTTAAATTTCCTTTTTTGGGTCTGATGTAAAGGCAGCTGTAGCTGTCTGCCAGAGCGCCTGAAAATACATTACTGACACTAATAATGTAGAATAATACATAAAGTGGCTATGGGTCAACCCCTTTCAGCCATTGCTTTGTTGAAGTTTCATTTACATTCTTCATCGCAGGCTCTTCATTGATAGTCATGAAGGTCCAATTTGATACTTTTTACAAGCAACCTTGTAAATAAGGTTCCAAAAAGACTTTCACAGCCCCCAGCAAGCAGAGGTATGAACCAAATTATCAGTAAGAAGAGGAAAGACAGACAGGTCGTGAACCACACATCTACCACAATTTACCTGGAGATGATGTGCATTGGATAACCACCATTCTGATGTACACTTATGTTGGACTTTTGCTTATGCAGGGTCATCCTGAATCTTTTTGCCTCCTGCCTCCTATTTTTTTCTGACCTGTCGCTGTTGGCTTTTGAACTCTGAGCACTTTCCCACTGCTAACCAGTGCTAAAGTGCATATGCTCTCCGTGTAAATTGTATGTAATTGGTTTATCCATGATTGGCCTATTTGATTTACTAGTAAGTCCCTAGTAAGGTGCACTAGAGGTGCCAGGGCCTGTAAATCAAATGCTACTAGTGGGCCTGCAGCACTGGTTGTGCCACCCACATAAGTAGCTCTGTAATCATGTCTCAGACCTACCACTGCAGTGTCTGTAAGTGTATTTTTACACTGTAAATTCGACTTGGCAACTGTACCCACTTGCCAGGCCTAAACCTTCCCTTTTCTTACATGTAAGGCACCCCTAAGGTAGGCCCTAGGTAGCCCCAAGGGCAGGGTGCAGTGTATGGATAAGGTAGGACATATTGTAATGTGGTTTATATGTCCTGACAGTGAAATACTGCCAATTCGTTTTTCACTGTTGCAAGGCCTGTCTCTCTCATAGGATAATATTGGGGCTACCTTTAAATATGATTAAAGTGTAGATTCCCCTAGAGAGTAGATGGACATGTGGAGTTTGGGGTCCCTGAACTCACAATTAAAAAATACATCTTTTAGTAAAGTTGATTTTAAGATTGTGCGTTTGAAAATTTCCACTTTTAGTAAGTGAGCATTTTCTTGTTTAAACCATTCTGTGACTCTGCCTTGTTTGTGGATTCCCTGTCTGGGTCAGTTTGACAGTTGGGTTGTTTTTCACCTCGCACTAGACAGTGACACAAAGGGGGCTGGGGTGTAACCTGCATTTCCTGATTAGCCATCTCTGCTAGGAGGGAGGGGTGGAGTGGTCACTCTCATCTGAAAAGGACTGTGCCTGCCTCTGACAATGCCGGCTCCAACCCCCTGGTGTGTGTCTGAGGCCTTGCCTGGGCAAGGTAGGTGTGAGTCCCCTTTGAAGAAAGGTGACTTCAAAGACTAAAATGGGTATAAGAAGGGCACCCAAATCTACAGACTTCAGAAACACTTCTGGAACCAAGAGGAACCTCTGCCTGGAGAAGAGCTGATACCTGAGGAAGAAGTGCTGCCCTGCCTGTGCTTTGTGGAGCTTTCATGCAGTGCTGCTTCTGCCAGAGTAAGAGGGCAAAGACTGGACTTTGTGTGCCTTCCATCTTGTGAAGAAATCTCCAAGGGCTTGAGTTAGAGCTTGCCTCCTGTTGTTTGAAGTCTCAGGGACAGCAAAGACTTCTCTCTGCCAGCACCTGGAGTCTCTGGAGAGACTCCTGCCCCGACAAGTGGTGCCCTATCCAGTCCCTGGGCCCTTGAAAGGAAAGCTGGTGGAAATCCAAGGAAATCGACTTCGGACGACTCCGGGCCGACGCCGCTGCTGAATCCGGTAATGCCGCTTGCACCTGACGCCGTGACCTTCGCTGGAACACGACGCTCTTCGAAGGCCAGACGCCGCAGCAGCCCCGCTGAAGACCGCGACTCAGTGGAAGTCACCGCACCACGTCGTGACCGACACCGCTCGAAGTGCACGGATTCAACGTTTCGCACAGATGCCGTGATCCCCGACTTCGCGCATCGGCTTGTTTTCTCTCTTCACCAAAGGTACTGTACTTGGGGGTCTACACGACTCCGTGTCTGGCGCCGCTGGCGTCGGCTTGTTGGGAGCAACTCCGTCACGACGCCGTGTTAACATCTCATCGAAGCATTTTTGTTTCTAAGCGCTATTTTCTAGTTTAATCTTTAGAAATTCATAACTTGACTTGTTTATGTCGGATTTTTGTCGTTTTGGTCTTGTTTTGTTTAGATAAATATTTCCTATTTTTCTAAAACGGTGTTGTGTCATTTTGTAGTGTTTACATGAAGTTACTGTGTGTGTTGGTACAAATACTTTACACCTAGCGCTCTGAAGTTAAGCCTACTGCTCTGCCAAGCTACCAAGGGGGTAAGCAGGGGTTAGCTGAGGGTGATTCTCTTTTACCCTGACTAGAGTGAGGGTCCTTGCTTGAACAGGGGGTAACCTGACTGTCAACCAAAGACCCCATTTCTAACAACTTACAACCACAGATTCCTTACCTTGTGAATATTCCACAGGTGGCATACTGGATCCAGAAACATATGGAGCAGTTCTTCTGTGCACTGCTAAGTGGAATAATGCAGCTTTGTGTCAGCATCGTTTTGCTCCAGAAGACATGAGAGGACCCACATATAAACTCCACCTATGCACGCAGACATTAGTTCCTTTCCTTTTGCACCTTCAGACGGAGATCCGAGGCTTCTACTGGATCTTTGACCAGACTTTTCATCCAAGTTTATCCAGTTTGCAAGGGAAATGTCATCCCCTAACATCTCAGGGTTCAAGCCAGGAATGTTGTAAACAGATGTCGGAAACGGACTCTGACAAAGTCTGTTTTGTGGTGCCTGGAGTTGGACCATGACCTGTGGAGATTGCGCTTGGGTGAACCCAAAAGCCATACAGGAACGTGAAGCCAAACCTTATGTTGCCAAGCATAACCATTCTTCACAACGTTTCAAGTCAAAGTCAAATTGAAGGTCCCGTTCTCGCTTCTGAGGTCATTGCCATGGCAGGTCTTTGTTGTGGTTGAAGTCTTCAAGTAAGTGGAAAAAAAAACACAAAAAATCCAAGTGGGATTCTGCCATTCTTGTACTGTAGTGGGAAATCAACCATTCTTGAACTCCAGAAAAGGTATGAGGTCATGGACATGCCTCCTCTCAATCTCTCTCGATCTCCATTGGTATCAATTCCGAATCTAGTCCTGACACACCCCGAGCTTTCAGGTCTACTGGAAATGTTGCAGCAATGTGAAGACTATGCTATTGATCTTCTGCACTTTACCGGCTCCCTCTCGTGTGCCTTTGGGCCCAAGGGAACCCTAGAGGCCTCCACTGGAACTTCTGCCAGCATGTCTGCCCTCCGCTCCATCGGTGCACAGATGAGATTCAGCCCTGAACCCGGTGCCCAGGTCAGCTTGCTGGTCCCATTCGCATTGATGCTGTTGATGCTGGACGAGAATATACAGCCTATAGTCATATCCAACGCTGAAAAGAATTTGGCACAACCTTGATCGAAGTTGCATCTGACATCAGCCACTGTGCAATGCTTGGTAACCCCTCTGATTCAGATGCCCTGCCCTTAAAACCTGGTAGGGCACAGACTACACAATCTTTTTGGCACAGACTCCGAAAATTATAACTATGATGAGGTGGACACTTATGTTCTCCAATATGATGAAGACCATTTGTATCAAGAGTTTTAAGATTTCAGTGGGCTTGAAACTGTCCTGGATACTGGCTTAGTATCACTCCTGGATTCTGCTATTGAGGAAAGCACCACTTTCGCTGTAGTGAGGCGAAGGACAGCTGAGGTGGTAGATTTACAACTACCTTCCCTGAAAGTGAAAACTAGCATATTAATGTTTGTACTACAACTAGGGCAGGCTCCAGCGGAGCCACTGTTGCCATTTAAAGAGGCAGTTACTTAATTCTTTTAGGCATCTTGGCTACGTTCTGTTTGGGTTGCTTGTTAACAGACAGGTTGCCTTTGTCACCACACTGCACCCGGGAACCCTGCTTTCCTAGCACAACATCCCACTCTGGAGATTCTGGTGGTACAGTCGTCCACCAGTGAGGTCAATCCAAATGTTTTCCCTACCACTCTTCCTGAATGCAAACTCTGGTAACCGAACGGAAGCAGAAGTTGCAGTGAGACCAATATGAGTGCAGTGTGCAGCGGAATTCCTTCAGTGACAGTGGACTCCGCAGATCTCGCAGTGAGGAGCAGACATCCCGTGTCGCCCCCGTATCCACAGAGCAGCAGCGAATGGCAGCGGCGCACAGCATGCACTGGAGAGGGGGTGGTGAATATCCCGGACACTCTGGAGTTGGCAGTGCAGTGTTCAGAAGTCGCACTGGAACTCAGGGGGACTGAGCTGCATCCAGAGCGTTTGAGGGCTGCAGACAGCGAGCAGTGAGTTGATGCTGCTATAGCAATAGCAGTTTCCGCCCTCAGCTTCTCCCGCTCTGTTGCGCTGCCCTGTACTTGCCCTACTGCCCTCCTTATCCAACCGTTCCTTGACATTCAATATCAATTGTCTTGCTGCCTTTGCTGCCCTTACTTCGCCATCTGCTGCCTTTCGCCTCACCACCTACCTACCCGCCCTACAGACTTTGCCGCTACCGCCATTTTCCGCCCTTGTACCTCTTCCAGCCATTGGCGGCTAGGAGTTATTTCAAATGCGTGGTCAGCTGCATAATCAGCACTGACAGCATCAAATACATCAACATCGGCCTGGCTGCCATTTCAAGATCCAGCCTCATTAAGAACCAGCCATTTCCAGAAAATCCAGGGCCATGAGAATTTAAAGGCCATATGGCCAAAAGGGCGCTAGATAGCACCTGGAAGGGGTCCAATCTACAGCAAGTGTAGTGGACATAGTGGCTCACAGCGGAAGCTGCACGACCAGGTTCGGATGCAGCTTGCTGTGAGGCCTGTGAGCCCCACTTGCGCCAGTAGCTTAGTACTATCAGATGCCCACAAGAGGCAACACTTGTCCCTGTGTGTTTAGTGTGGAAGTGTTGGTACTTCCTTGGAGGAAGTTAAGGTGGAAATTGGGGGAATTTTGGAGGCAGTGGATTGCGGGAGCGGTCCCAGATTAGGGGTGCAGCTTGCAACCAGGAAGTGGTGATAAACCACAACAAACTACAATATACTATAATCCTTTTCTCTCCTCCCTATGCACCCCCACCCCGAATTAATGGTCTCCTGCATGCTCGTGCCCCTTGATTGTCGAGGTGTGGCGGTGCATCCCCATCCATTCTAGTACCCCTCACCAATTGAGTATTCCTCCAAGTCTAAAGCAGCAAATCCAACACAGGCGGATATCCCAGTACAAAGGCAGTATTTATTCTTCGCAAGGGAGAATGCGTTCAGGGAAAGAGAGGGCATCTCTTTCACAAGCAAAAAGAAACAAGAGGGAACAAAAATTGCCTACCATGCAATCTGTGAAGTCAAAGCGACTAAACAAACTCGGAGGAAGAGAGTTTTACCCTGATTTCCCTCATTGCACATATGTTTCAGAAGGGAACAAAACCGCTGCATAAATTTGACTTTTTGGCTGACCCCTTGGCAGCGATTTTTTTCCTCTACCAAAGACCAAACAGCTCTCCTGTCTCCCATTTCTCCAACAAAAAGCGAAAGCAGCATTGTAATTGGAAAGGGGGATAATGGTGGTCAAATGATTCCAACAAATGCCCAGGTTGATTTTGCCTCTTTTCAAGCTCCTGTATCTTGAGGGTCATCCCATATTTCGACCTCACTGAAATTGAGTGAATCTACAAGAAGTAACTCGATAAACTCTTACAGGAATCAAGGCAAAATAGAATTAGATGGAGAAGGGGTAAAGAACTCCTGGTAAATATTAGCAACTCATTTGTTGATAAAGGAAAGGATTGGGCCTCGATTACTGATTTGGAACTACTGACGATGAGATCTCCCTCCTCCATTACCACCATTTCTTAATAGAGCCAATAACCTTTTGCAGACTAAAGGTTCTACCCCTCTAGAAGTAAATGTCATCATTAAGGAGACAATAGCTACTGAATATCCCAAAATGCTGGTTAGTAAAGAATCAATGGGGGATTCTCAAAGCTACTCTGGCAGTCAGCAACAAACTGTCCCGCACTCTACAGAAACAGTAGCTATAAGTCCCAGCGCAGGCAGCGTGAGACTATGGGGCTCATTCCTACCTTGGCGGGCGGCGGTCGCCGCCCGCCAAGCGGGAACCGCCACTTGGCCGCTCCGCGGTCAAAAGACCGCGGAGGCCATTCTGGCTTTCCCGCTGGGCCGGCGGGCGACCGCCAAATGGGCGCCCGCCGGTTCAGCGGGAAAGACCCTGCAACAAGAAAGCCGGCTCCGAATGGAGCCGGCGGAGTTGCAGGGGTGCGACGGGTGCAGTGGCACCCATCGCGATTTTCACTGTCTGCAAAGCAGACAGTGAAAATCTTTATGGGGCCCTGTTAGGGGGGCCCTGCACTGCCCATGCCAGTGGCATGGGCAGTGCTGGGGCCCCCAGGGGCCCCACGACACCCGTTCCCGCCATCCTGTTCCTGGCGGTAAAAACCGCCAGGAACAGGATGGCGGGAAGGGGGTCGGAATCCCCATGGCGGCGCTGCAAGCAGCGCTGCCATGGAGGATTCTCTGGGCCAGGGGTAATCCGGCGGGAAACCGCCGGATCCCCTTTTCTGACCGCGGCTTTTCCGCCCCGGTCAGAATGGCCCTGGAAGCACCGCCAGCCTGTTGGCGGTGCTTCCGTCATTTTAGCCCTGGCGGTCGCCGACCGCCAGGGTTAGAATGACCCCCTATGTAATGAATGGCAGATATGTAGGTATGTAAGGTAACTGCATATCCAGTGACTCAAAAAACTATTCTAAATTAGAGTCTGTAGATATGCTGCATATAGCTCAGATTACTGCAACCAATTATCAGTCCAATTTATCATCACAAGGTAAACTGAGCCTAAAGGAGAAGGACCCAATGGCAGCTCAACAATATTATTGCCCCGTTCTTGAAGAGACCTTTAGATCAAAACAAAGTTTGGGACATCTTCTTTAAAACTTCACAATCAACTTTGGACACTTTATCCTATCAATCTACAATGATGGATGTGCAGGTGGACCTATTGAACATAATAGCGCATTCGGTTGCTGGGATTGACCAAAAATTGGAAGACTTAAATGCTTTAATCCAACGAGCCCAGACCTGTGCCGAAACAAAAGAGCATGATCTCATCTGCGCCCCAATAATCAGTAAATTGGCCTCCATTCCTGAGATTATAAACTCCCTGATGACTGATTTTAAAGCTAATCAGCCCACCTCAAAAAGTTATGATATGGACTTAAAGTTAAATATGGGTGAACAGGTCAGTGTTGGAAACTGTGAAGGGGGAGGAGGGGGTGAAATAAGGGTTGGTAAACAAATGGTTTGTCACTGCCCTGTTCATGAAGGTTTTATAGATTTACTTATAACAGGGACGGTGAAAATAAGGTTTATCATAGCCCTGCTAATGAATGCATCACAGTGCCACCAGTAAATGACTTTATAGGAGCACGGGGTGGGCTATCCAACCAACTTCTTTTGCTCCTTTCTTCTTCCTTCACCCTGCCTCTAAAAACCCAACTTAAACAGCTATCTAAACCACCAGAAACTAAAAGGCAAAGAAAAAAGCAAAGAAAGGCTAGGAAAGGGTTGATAGGTCTTCTTATGAGTAATGACGCAGATATGCAAATCTTCCAATTCTTGAAAGTATTAATTCTAAAAAAGGGGAAAGTATTAAGAACAACTCAAAAACTGGGAGTAGTCTTTTAACGACCAAGGGGTACCCTTTATTCAACATTCAAAAAGGAGAGTCTTTCAATTTAGGTCTTTCAATTTAGGCTCAAGTGTGTCTACCCCTTGTTTAGAAGAGGCTGAGGCTATAATAAATATGGATAATCTATCCTATGTGGAAGTAGAAGCCCAAGTGCAACAAGATGCAGGGTGGAATTATCAAAAAAGAAAGCCTGAATCAGAAATCAAGAAAAAAGGTAAAAGAGGGAATTGTAGAAGGAAGGCAGATGAAAAAGCTTAAAAAAATGTTGCTGGTCAGGACGGCGGGCATATCGAGCCCTCTAAAGAGTCGATTACGAATGTTAGCATAAGAGTAGATCTTGATTATGGCAAACTACCATTGAATGGTAGGAGGTGCCCCTCACATACCTCTATGAGTACTCAGCACGGACTGTCACGTGTAGTAGGTCCGGAGCCAGTAGCAGAGGGTTACCAGCAGGAACCAGCTGGGGGTGATAATAAGTTGATTTTTCTTCTGAGATATCAGACTAGGGGTTCACAAGACATATTAAATTGTGGAAATATACTTGAACTCCTGCAAGCCATACCCCCTCTAGAGAATATTAAATCCCCAGACATTGAATCCATAGAATTGTTAACTGGGGAATGGGTGCTAAACAGCCCCCACCAAGAACCCACCTTGGTGACCTTCTTCAGGAGAAAAATGTCTTTTATAAATGGGGAATTGAGCTTAAAACTACCCAGCTGATCGGCTATCCGGAACCGCAAGGTAGATCCCACAGGAAAGAGTAAACCCTTAAATCCTTATTCAGTTTTGAGGACAGCAACTGGAAACCTTAAACCGGCTATTTATCATCCAGTAAATTACACGCTAGATAACGGACATGATCCAGGGCAATTAAATATAGGATGGCTTTCAGCGGCTCTCCACCATGGTGTGAACCCCTGACAAAATTCCTCTGTATTTAGATCTCCCAAAGTTAACCGTCATCGTAACTTATTAAAAATCTTTTCCTGGAACATAAACAGGATAAGTGCCAGTAACTAGCGAAAAAATCTATCCTTGTTAAAAGACTTTCAAATTCTGCTTCTTCAGGAGACGTGGGCAATAAATCCTTTTACACTTATGTTTTTTCTCCCCAGCCTATAAAGTGAAGAGATTTGGGCACCGAAGGGGGATCCGGTGACCTTTATAACAGTTGGGCTGAAGGTAACCTGTATTCAATTAAAAGAAGACTATGCTGATATTTTGATGAAATAACTGCTAGATTGGCATAAGATGCTAGGTAGACCTCTGTGGGTAAAAAATTTGTATATACACCCAAAAGCCCATTCCAAGAAGCTATTGTCCTCTAAACTATTGGAATTAGTATTAACGGGGATGCAAGAATCTGATGCCCTGGAGCTACTAATAGCAGGAGATTTTAACATGAAGTTATTGCAACCATATGATGGAGAGGAACAGTTAGTAAATCAGGATTTTATATGGTCTATTCCACAACAAACTTTGGGGAATCCAGTGAGGGGAGGGGGAAAGGCTAAAGTGTTTGCTTTCGTTAAAGATCTGGAGGCATCCGGACTTACATTCTTGAACTGGAGATACCAACAGGACACTCCTCCTGCTCGCCTCCTGCTATTCTTTGGGATTTCAGTCAGTAATTGATTATGCAATGGTTACTCTGCCACTTTTGGCGTTATCACATCCTATTGTATTGTAAGGAATGATTTAAGTGACCACAGCTTGCAAAGTATTGAGATCTAGCAGGCAGGTCGCACCATTCACCGCTGCCCTGTGCTGCCTCCACTCTGGTGCTTTTGTTTTGTTTAGGTTTCGTCTTGCCCCGTTTCCTGAAGCGACTCTAAGCAAGCCGCTGCACCCCTGCGGCCCGCCCCCCTCCCTCCACCTCGAATTTGCTTCTCTTCCCACCGCTGAGCCTTGCGGCCCCGCCCCCCGCTTTCCCATTCGTCAATCCCTCCCTCCTCCCAGCTGACACTCCCTCCCACCTCCCCTCTTATGGCAGCCGCGGCGCGGTGACAGAAGTGACCCTTGACCCTGCTTCTAGCAGGCAGGTTGCTCCATTCACCGCTGTCCGTGCCGCCTCCACTCTGGTGACTTTGTTTTGTTTAGGTTTCGTCTTGCCCCGTTTCCTGAACTGCCTCTAAGCAAGCCACTGCGTCCCCGCCCCCCTCCCTCCACCTCGAATTCGCTTCCCTTACCGCCTCTGAGCCCTGTGGCCCCGCCCCCCGCTTTCCCATTCGTCGATCCCTCCCTCCTCCCAGCTGCCACTCCCTACACCTCCCCTCTTGTGGCAGCCGCAGCGCGGTGACAGAAGCACCCCCTGACCCTGCTTCTAGCAGGCAGGTCGCTCCATTCACCGCTGCCCCGCGCCGCCTTCACTCTGGTGCCTTTGTTTTGTTTAGGTTTCGTCCTGCCCAGTTTCCTGAAGCACCTCTAAGCAAGCCGCTGCGTCCCCGCGTCCCCGCCCCCTCCCTCCACCTCGAATTCGCTTCCCTTCCCAACGCTGAGCCCTGAGGCCTGTCCCCCGCTTTCCCATTCGTCAATCCCTCCCTCCTCCCAGCTGCCACTCCCTCCCACCACCCCTCTTATGGCAGCCGCAGTGCGGTGACAGAAGCGACCCTGCTTCTAGCAAGCAGGTCACTCCATTCACCGCTGCCCCGCGCCGCCTCCACTCTGGTGCCTTTGTTTTGTTTAGGTTTCGTCTTCCCCGTTTCCTGAAGCGCCTCTAAGCAAGCCGCTGCGTCCCCGCCCCCCCTCCAACTCGAATTAGCTTCCTTTCCCGCCACTGAGCCCTGCAGCTCCGACTGCGCCCGTCCGTGCTTGGACCGCGCCCAGCACCAATCCCCCTGGTCCGCAAGGCCCCTACACCTCCTCACGCTGCAATATTGCCAGTGACCTCCACGCCCTCAATCCAGGATGCCCCTCCACCTGCTTCCAGTCCTCCCCAAAGAACACCAAGGGACCTTTCTCCTGCCAAGCTTGCCGCTTCACCTGTATCCTAAAGCACCACAACAGACCTGCTGACAACCACCTCAGCTGCATCCTACTCAACACCCGCTCCATCCACAAACACGCAATTGAACTCTGGGACCTACTAACCTCACCCTCACCGGACATCGCCTTCCTGACTGAAACCTGGACACACTCAGCCTCAGAGCCCGACATAGCCATAGCCATCTCTGAAGGCTACAAAATCACCAGAAGAGACCGCACCAACAAACCAGGAGGAGGAATTGCCTTAGTCCACAAAAGCACCATCAAAGTCTCGAGCAGCACCCATGACACCCTCTACCTCGCTGAGCACTTCCACTTCAAAATCCACATCAACGCCAACACCACCCTCAAAGGAACTCTGATCTACAGACCCCCAGGCCCCGTTCTCAATTCTGCGACGCCATCGCCGACATCGTCAATGCCAACGCCCTTGACTCCACAGAATACATCCTCCTCGGCGACCTGAACTTCCACCTAGAAAACAACAATGACGCCAACACCTCCAACCTGCTGGACAACCTTGCTAACCTCGGCCTCAAACAACTCGAGACTTCACCCACCCACTCCGCAGGCCACACACTCGATCCCGTCTTCTCAGCCAGCAACCACGTCTCCATCAGCCACACCACCAAACTCAACTGGACAGACCACCGCTGCATCCACTTCTCCTACCAGAAAACAGTCACCCACCACCACCGCACACAACCCCCCCGACGCAACTGGAACAAAATATCAACGGATCAACTGATTTCCCCTCTCGCTCTGGCCCCACCCCCTGGGATCCCAGACCCCAACACAGCCACCACCAACCTGCATCACTGGATAGAAGACTGCACCAACACCCTCGCACCGCTCAAAAAACTCCCAAACACCCTCTACAGAATCAAGGCCAGCTGGTTCACCCCAGACCTACAGGAATCCAAACGGCTATGCTGCAGAATGGAAAACACCTGGCACCTTGAACCTACCAACTCCAAACACATCGCTTTCAAGGATGCCATATGCAAACATCACCAACGGATCCGCACCACCAAAAGGACCCACTTCAAAAACCGCACTGACACCAACGCTCACAACAGTAAAGAGCTCTTAAGCATCATCAAAGAGCTCTCCACTCCCAGGACCTGCTCCAGCGAACCCCCGCCATCACAGGAGTTCTGCAACTACTCGCAACCCACTTCCGTTGAAAGATAGAAGAAATCCATAACAGCTTCAACCCCCAGACCCACCAGCTGACTACAACACCCACGAACCCAACGCCCCAAGCAACACCCACCTCCTCCACACCTGGACCCCCATCAACAAAGAAGACACCGCCAACACCATGGCCTCCATCACTCCGGATCACCATCAGACCCCTGCCCACACCATATCTTCAATAAAGCAAACATCATCATCGCTCCCCACCTCTACAACACCATCAACAGTTCCTTCGAGTCAGCCACCTTCCCAGAAAGTTGGAAGCACGCAGAAGTTAACGCCCTGCTGAAGAAGCCCAAGGCAGACCCAGACGACCCGAAGAACTACCGGCCGATCTCCCTCCTCCCCTTCCCAGCCAAAGTCATTGAAAAAATTGTGGACAGCCAATAATCCCGGTTCCTGGAAGGCAGCAAGGCACTCGACACCTCCCAATCCGGATTCTGCAAAAACCACAGCACCGAGACTGCACTCATTGCTGCCACAGACGACATCAGGACCATGCTCGAAGAAGGAGAAACAGCAGCACTCATCCTCCTGGACCTTTCCGCAGCCTTCAACACAGTATGTCATCACACTCTCCGCACACGCCTCCATAACGCCTGAATCTGCGATAAGGCACTCGACTGGATCTCATCATTTCTCGCAGGCAGAACCCAGAGAGTCCGCCTTCCACCGTTCCTATCAGAAGCCTCCAGAATCATCTGTGGCGTCCCCCAAGGATCATCGCTCAGCCCCACACTCTTCAACGTTTACATGGCCCCACTCGCCAACATCGCACAAACACACCACATCAACATAGTTTCCTACACAGACTACACTCAGCTAATCCTCTCCCTCACGAAAGACCCTACAACTGCAAAGAACAACCTCCTCAACGGACTTCACTCCATCGCCAGCTGGATGGAATCAAGCCGCCTCAAATTAAACAAAGACAAGACAGAGATCCTCATCTTTGGCGCCAACCGCTCAGCATGGAACGACTCCTGGTGGCCCACCTCCCTAGGATCCGCACCCTCACCCACCACCCACGCACGTAACCTGGGATTCATCTTGGATTCCACACTTAGCATGACTCAGCAGGTCAACGCCATCTCCTCTTCTTGCAACAACACTCTCCGCATGCTCCGCAAAATCTTCAAGTGGATTCCCGTTGAAACCAGGAAAACTGTCACCCACGCCCTGGTCAGCAGCCGATTGGACTAGGGAAATGTCCTATATGCAGGAACAACACCCAAACTCCAAACAAAGCTGCAAAGAATCTAGAAAGTATCCGCCCGCCTCATTTTTGACGTCCCACGCCGCAACCCCATCGCCTTCACCTCAGAGACCTACACTGGCTACCAATATCAAAGAGGATCACCTTCAAACTCCTCACCCACGCACACAAAGCCCTCCACAACACAGGCCCAGCCTACCTCAACGACAGACTCACCTTCCACACCACCACCCGCAATTTCCACTCCACCAGCCTCGCCCTCGCCTCCGTCCCCCGCATCCGCCGCACCACCGCCGGAGGAAGATCCTTCTCCCACCTAGCCACCAAGACCTGGAACTCCCTACCACTCCACCTACGCTAGACCCAAGACCTCTTGACTTTCAGGAAACTCCTCAAGACATGACTTTACGACCAGTAGTTCCCCCACCCCCCAGCGCCTTGAGACCCTAACGGGTGATTAGTGCACTTTATAAATCCTTTGATTGATTGATTGAAATGATAGTGTTCCTACGCATAAACCAGCTATTACCTCTCCTAGGAACCTTATCTCAACCAATTACAAGACGCTTCGGTGGCATGGGGATTCAATCAAAACTATTGGCAAAACTTCAGAGGAGCTTTTTAACCAAATTACGTGCGATTCAACTGATTTAACCAATAACCCTATGGTCATTATTCCTGGAGAAATTCATAGCTAGATTTCTCTCTGACCCCACCCCACACACCGTAAAGCTCATCTGCACTATGAGTTAGAGAAGGGAAAAAATAGAGATAAAATAAAAATATCAGCGTTCATTATACTATTGAGGAAAAAGAGGAACTGGTTATCAAGATTAGCCAAAAAGCACTTTAATGATCCCGGTATACAAAAAGACTTAAAAGTCATAAATAGTCAACATTGTAAACAGATATGGGTAGAAAAACAAAGAAAAGGCAATACATTTGAACAAAGGCCTATTTCCTAAGCAAACAAAAGAACTCTCAGGCCTTCTGGGAAATGATTAATAACCTAAACAGGGCACCTACAATTCTATCAAGTTCAGATATCTCCGAGCTATCTTGGTAATATTTTCTTACGCAGTATTTTAATCATGATAAACAAACTAAAGAAGAGGCGCTTTGCACAGGGAGTCTATTAGTGACTCATGGGCTGCAATCGTATGAAAATTCAGTCAATTATAGATCTACCAATGATAATGAACAAAAATGTTCTCCGTTCCACAAAGAACAAAACGTAATAATAGAAGCAGGCAGGACGGGGCCCAGCTCCGAATGGGCTCCCAAATGCCTTATATAAAACCAACCCAGGCTTCTGGGTGGAGAGGTTGGTCATGATCTATAATAGTGCATTGGAGCATGAAACTATCCCATAATCCTGGAAAGGTGCTATTATCCACCCGATTTTTAAAGGAGGTGATCGTTCCAACCCTAAGAATTATCGTTTAATCACCTTAACTGACACTGAGGCTAAATACTATGCGGGCACCCTCTTGGAAGATCTGCAGACGTGCGTTGCTCAAAAAAATATTATTCCGACCAATCAGTCAGGATTTATAAAGGGGGCCTGGAACAGCAATAAACATCCTATCCCTTACTACTATTATAGATAAATGTAAACAAAGAAAACAACTTCTGAATGTATGTTTTGTGGATTTTAAATCTGCATTTGACTCGGTACAGCAAAGCCTGCTGTGGGCAAAATTAAACTCCTGGGGTATCCCATCAAAATTATTAAAACCAGTACAGATGCTGTATCCTGACACGTGGATTAGAGCGAAAATTGGGGCTGGTACCTTTCTATTAAGGAAGGTGGGGACTGAACGCAGTCTTAAACAAGGCTAGCGCTAACGTCCTAGCGCTCTATCTTTTCAATCTTTATCAGATCTGTCCTATATATTAAATTAGGTAAATGCGCACCCCTAAAGATTTGGGATCTCTTCATCTCAAATCTGCTTCACATTGCCGATGTTGTCCTTTTAAGTTACACGAAAATTGGATTATAGTATTTGGTAACGAAATTGGCAGATTTTGCAGCAAAATATGGTTTAGTTATAAATGAGAAGAAAACAAATATTATGGAAATAAGCAGCAAAAGACAGAAAAAATATAAGTGTTACCTTCAAGGCTCAAAACTTGAACAAGTAAAATTATATAGATACTTGGGGGTACTATTAGATAAGAGGGGGTCATTTTCCCCCCAGATAACAGATTTAGTACGAAAAGGAAATACCTTGTTGCTTGTTTTCCTTCCTTATTCGGAGTGTTAGATGGCCCCAGTTACAGACCTCTGTTACAAGTGAAAGCCGCCAAGTTAATTCCAAGTGTTACCTATGGTAGCGAAGCCCTCAGGGGTAGGGATGCAATCACCCTTAATGGGATTATTGGCAAGGTTTTTAGATCTCTTTTCCGCCTTCCAAGAAAGCATCTCAGGCCCAAATTAGGCTGGAGTTCGGGTATGTGAATCAAGTGATTGCAAGACAGGGGGCCTGTATTAAACTCTGGAAAAGCGTGCAACTTGCAAACAAAAATGGGTTAAGCAAAGCTCTTTGGAAAGAGACAAATATGGAACCAAGGTCCTCCTCACAGTTATATTTTGACAAGTCCTTGGATGATCTGGGTGCCCGTTCATTATGGGATCAGAGTTTGCCAGTGGCCGCTTTAAAAACAATTATTAATCGTATGGTAAAGAAAAAGTCCCTGGTTGTGGATAAGTGTAGATCTCATTAATGATTTATAATCAAGGGATATAAAATGCTAAAATGCTAGTTGTATCTGGACCGGGGTTGGTAAAAATAAAGATCTATTTATTAAATATAGATTTGGTCAACTTCCAGGAGGTCAAGATTTTGCACAAAGGGCCAGCTCAGGATCAACGTCATCTTGCTCTCTATGTGGGAGGGGAGTAGGGGGTTTGTTACACCTGATTTGGATATGCCAAAACTTAGGGCAAGAACAAAGAAGATACCTCAAGGTCTTGTTCACTCAGAGACTCATATATACTTGTGGGCAGGCGTAATCGGCTATTTTAATTCCATGGATTCTTCATTGAATGTTAGGTTAGTAAAGTTTTTAAGTCAGGCCTTGAAAAAACTGAAAGCTCGGAGTACGCTAAAATCAGTAGTGGATGTGGAACGAGTTTGAGTTCTAGTCATTAGATTTTTAACTGACAAGATGCCAGCCGACATACAGAGATTGCTAGTCAATAAGGTCTTATCCAATGAGATATTGGTATGGTAGGACTTTTATTTAATTAGTCAAATTAACAGTGGACTGTTTTAAGGAGAATAAGTATTGACTAATTAATTTTTATATGTATTAATAAAAATGTAACAGAATTGTATTTAGGTTCTTAAAAAATGTATAAATTATAAGATTTTGTATTTTAAAAAAATAATAATAATTTTGTTATTGGGTAAGGTTTGGGTATGGAATTGCACTGTAATTAATGAATATTATGGCCTGTGTAAAAGTTTCAATTAACTAAGTATGTGTTTTGCACAAACACGGTAAGCCCTTGCTTGAAATAGTTTTAGTTAGGTAGTTAAGTTTTTTAGATGACATCATTTATATTCTTTTTAATCCCTTCGCTGCCAGGCCTTTTCCCCCCCTCAGGTGCCAGGCCTTTTTTTGGCTATTTGAAGCAGTTCAAACTTAGGCCCTCATAACTGTTTGTCCACATAAGCTACCCACGCCAAATTTGCATCCTTTTTTTCCAACATCCTAGGGATTCTAGAGGTACCCAAACGTTGTGGGTTCCCCTGGAAGAGACAAAAATATTAGCCAAATTACAGCAACAATTTTGTTTTGTTTATTTTAAATGGGAAAAAAGGGCTGCAGAAGAAGGCTTGTGGTTTTTCCCAGACAAAGTCTTCAACAAAGCGTTTGTGGTGCTAAAATCACCATCTTCGCAGCTTTCGGGAACAGGGTGACTTGAATCAGAAAACCACATTTTTCTACACAATTTTGGCATTTTACTGGGACATACCCCATTTTTACTATATTTTGTACTGTTAGCCTCCTTCTAGTTAGTGTCAGAAATGGGTATGAAACTAATAATGGATCCCGGAAAGCAAAACATTTCTGAAAAGTAGACAAAATTCTGAATTCAGCAAGGGGTCATTTGTGTAGATCCTACAAGGTTTCCCTACAGAAAATATATATATATATTTCCAAGATGGCCTCTTAACATTAACACACAAACCTTTTACCCATAGGTTTTCTATACTTCTCAGTCTACAGTGACCTCTCATTCTCTGTCCGTGTTTTGTTGTGTTTTCCTCAAGAAAGCAACAGATAGCACCAGCCCATGCCATACCTTCGAGCAGACTGTTTGAAACTTCAGTGCTGCCTTGAAAATCTAATGATTCTCCACTGAATGCCTGTACAACAACGTATTTACGTTATTTGACGTTACTATGAGAAAACACGCCTTGTAATTCGTGATTTATGGTGTGAAAAAGACTTGTGTGAATTTCTTCTGGACATTTGCCTAAATATACAATACTTTATAAATCATGGCATTGAATACATGTCATAAGAGCAATTGATTCCCGGTCAAACCATAATAAAGCACCGCAGTACATAATCGATACAATCAATTGAATAATGAGCAGAATCATGCATTTATAATGACTAAATGAAAACGACGAGGTGCTCAGAACAGAAAAACGTGAAGTGCATGGCACCCACGGCTTGATAGGTAAATAACTAAGCAACGGGATTGTCCTGAGCCTAATTTGAGTACGAACCATGATGCAAAATCAAATATCTGAAAGGATGAGTTCATTTCATTTTGATTAGAGGGGATATTGAGAGTAAAACGTCTAGATCTGTAGTTTCAAAGACGGAATCTAAGACTGGAGGCAATGAAAGGTCCTGCTGGCACAGAAGGAAGTAGAAGATTTAAGAAAAGCTTGGTGACTTGAGGTAATCTCTGGAGATGCCAGCACTCAAATGAAAAATTAATACTAGATGGCCCAAGTGAATAAGGCATCAAATCTGACACTGAAGCTGGAACCAGTGATGCAGTGGCTTCAATGGGATTCACACGTGAGACACAGAGAAGAAAGGTGACAGTGGAGGTCTCTCACATGTGTCGCTTGTGGTACATGTGTGAATAGCAAAGGAGCCTTAAAGCTAGCAGCTTTACATGTAGTCTACTGAATAGTATTGCTGTATGCTTGACAAAGCATTAATGGGTGACTTAGATCCCAGTGATCAACAGGAAACAAGTGCTCCAAGTGAGTATCCAAAACAATGATGAGATAACAGTTAAAGAACTGAAACACGGGCCTCACAAAAGTGTTCGAAGCCAACAAAAGCACATTCACCCGGGCTGGAACTGCCTCTGAGAGGAAAGCTGTAACTTAGCTAGAGTGCTGCTCACTTGGACACTGCGTGCTGATTTTCATGTTTATAAGGTTGGTAAGCACAGAATAATCTACAACAATAAAGACCATGAACTCCAATAGATAGAGACAATCCCAAAACAGTTTTAAACCGAGTAACATTCCAAGATCGATTGTTTTACAACATGTGAATCACTGGTTGTGTTAGATACATAGAACCCAGAAGCCCCATAAAGATCAACAAATGAGGGTGCAAAAGATAATGTATCTCAGCTGCAGATCATGCTGTTTAGGAGTCCATGTTTTTTCAGATGCTGAAGTCAGACAGTTTTTTAGGTAAAATAGCGAGTAAGTTATTCAAGTTATCAAAGCACATTTTTATTAGACTGACCTTCGATCGACATATCAGATGTCCTCCTTTGAGAAGGGTACAATACAACTCGACAGCAATTTATCATTCTCCGAACCGTTATGAGATAAACGTGTTCTTGGTTCAACTCACAGCACAAGGTGCTTGTGCAAAAAACATAGCTTTGTTAAAAAGAGTATGATAGGAACGAAAGAAAGAAGCAGGTATACCATGCGTAGAAGGGTTACTAGATCCATGAATTGTATTCTCACTGCTTAGAAGTGACTTTAGTAAACGATTAGTGCATGCAGTTGTATTAATTAAAATGAAATTTCCAATGGACAGAGAGCGGAACTTAAAAGGAAAAAGCGAGTATTTTAAAGAAATGTGACATGTACCACCCCAGACATCCATAGAAATAAAATAAGTTGTTTGTAAAGAAATATTTCCATGCAATAACCACATTAAATGACAATCGTTTGCAATAGAGATTAAGATGCTCTCGATCTGATGAATCAGGAGGATATTGTGGAATGCCTCCTTCATAGAAATGGTTTGTTGTCTTGCAGTGGGATGATAAGGCAAAAGTATAGTACTTTTGTTAACCAAAGAGCAGGGCACTTTATGAGCCGTAAGTGTCTGTAATGCCCACCTTAATTACGCTAAAGCACACTTTTAACTTGTCCTGGTCACAAAGATTACAAATCTTCCTGAAGAATATTTAAAGCAGACCTAATAGAAGAAATAGAGTCTGAAACCCCTAATGGGAGTCAGCCGCCGCAGTACACGCTCAGCAAAGCACCATAACAGTGGCCATTGGACGGATACAAATACAACACACCTGATGTCCAATGCCAAGTGGATACACCTGCAGATCACACTATAAAACACACCCCATTCCAGACCAACACTTGGAGGCCAAGACGACTGGTGGTGGTCCTCTCATCAACCCAATCAGATGGTCTCTGTGGGAGGAGACGGTCTTGCAAATCCTACATCCTAAGGGCTTGACAGAAATTCCTGGGGGAGTAGACTCTGGTAAGTTATATCTCACTGTCACAAAACCTCAATGTCCTGTTTGATCCCAATCCTGCTTTTGCCATTGTGCTGTCTACCTAATTACCTAACATGTAATCTCCTAAGTGTCAGAGGGGTTGTTTTTTTTAATGTCAAAGTGCATTGTTGCATATAAGATCACCTATGTCAAGTACCATCCAATGCCACATGTTGTAATGGTGTCTGTAAGTGTAGACCCACAAAGAAATCTAATTTCAGGACCTATGACGTGTCAATAGGTAACTATAAGGTGCATCCCAACAGCATTTTGTGAACAGATATGTTATACTAACCCTTTTGTAAGTGTTGGTAAGTAAAGTAAGTACTACAACTACCATGAGGACCTGTTTTTGCAACCCTAAACATAACAAAATTATGATTTTGACAATCCTCACTTGTCTGACATATCACAATTTATGATAATTTCTCATGGAGTGAGCAATATATACGCTGTACTCAGAGACATTTCTGCTTCCTTTGCTTTATGTTTTCCTGGTCTCCCCAACTGAAATAATTGATGGAATGAATGACACCATAGTAAGTGTGTGGGACAAATATTTGAAAAGCATGACGTTAATTCAGCAGTTTAGAAGTTACAGGTGACCCATTGACTCTGCACTTCTCATGTGATGACTAATGCTTTATATAGACAATATAATATATGTTGTGTGATTGCCTGTTTAGTACACAGCTAGGCGTTGGAGTGGTCAAATACACACATTGACTCTCCACTGTGTTGACTTGAATGTTTAGAAGATATCATGTTGATCCCTGAATACAAAAAACAACACCTCAGGATATCTATTGAGCTGCTTAATTTAAGTCTATGTATTAAACGTCTATAAATGTCTTGTCAGCAAGTTTAATACCACTGTAATATATCACAATAGTAATCTCTATCTATTTTGTCTTCTCCTAGGTTTCTACTTACTGTGTCACAAAAGATTAGAAAGTAGATAACACTCTTACATCAATAACAATGTTCTCTATTTCACAACAGGTCTATCTGGCAGAGCACCTGGCCAGAGCTTGGACACAGAAGAGACACCTACTCCATTCCAGGACCAAGCCTTCAGGAATGACAACACTCCTGGTGATCTGACAACACTCCTGATGATCTGGATGAGGGTGACGGTGCTGGTCCATCTAGTCAGCCTGGGCTGACGGCAACAGTGAGTCTTACTGGGCCCACAACCACACCTCCCACCCCAGCCACAACAGTTCAGCCAATATGATCAGCCACAACTTGTGTACCTAGCACAATAACGACCATCATGTGTCCCCCCATGCTGGATACTGACAATCATCACCTCATTTCCAGAGGAGCCAGGAGTGGGCACCATGGGCCAAGGGCACAGTCTTGTGGTTGTAGAGGTGTTGGGGGGTAACTGTGGGCCAGCAAAGGGAGGCCTCTGGAGCCACTCACACCTAGGACACCATTGGCCAAGTCTTGGGAGCCTTTCATGAATCCCAAGGCGTGATGGGAGAGGTACTCACTGACCTACAGAAGATAAAGCAGCTGAAGAGGGAGACACACCATCAGATGAAGGCCCATTACACCAACATAGGCTCCCTAATAGGGTTGCTGATGGACATTGATACACACCTTTGCAGGGCTTTCACAGCACCATCTACCTTTTCCCATGGTCTAACTATATCAGGGCTGTCTGCATCTGCTGCAGCCACAGGAAGGAAAGCCCTGCCAGAGTAAGACACACCTGCAGACATCCCTGGAGCTGTGGACCCCTCCCTCTCTCATCACAGTAGTATTTTGGACATTGGGCTCCAAATGATTTGGCAACTACAACTATAGTTTTATTCACCATGACTGACTTCTTCACTTTTCATTTTTCCTGGGTTTTTTTCACAGTGTTTCTTCTCTTCCTGTTTAGTAAAATAAATCTGCTAGTCTGAAACTCATTGCCTGCTGTTGTATATCACATATCTAGCAATGTATTTATGTACTTCCCTATGAACTTGACAATGGCATAAATATCCACTTGTGTAAGTATAGATATGTTGGATAAACACACTTTCTGATGGATACACCTACCTGTGGATTCCTCACCTAAAGAATTCTCCCCTCGCGCCAGCCCTTGACGGAAATTTCTTCTAGCTCTGCACGTTGACGATGACGTCACAATCGCCCGACTCCACGCGACGCCACATGACGTCATCCAGGCAATAAGAAGCCCTCGGCGACGTGCAGACATCAATTCCCTTTTTTCCGTGCCCGAATAACGGTTAATTCTTCGAGGCTCACAGGGAGCTACTGTTTCCAACGGCGGTTACGATGTCGCAGCCTAGAAAATCTGGCTTTAAACCTTGTAGCCAGTGCGGGGGTCGGATGTCGGTTACCGACCCCCACGAAAACTGCCTCTGGTGCCTTAGTTCCGACCATGAGGTCAAGGCATGCGGTTCGTGCCAACGCATGAACCCTAAAGCACTTAAGGAGAGGGAGGCAAAGTTGTTCTTGGCACGGTCCAAGAAGAAGAAGTGACTCTCGGCGCCGTCATGGATCTCGGCGCTGATCGAGCAAGGGACGGTCCAGATCTAGATCGGCTTCTCCGTCGGCTCGGCATCGTCCGACATGGGAGATAAACCCGACCGTCACCCCTCCACCTCCGGCGACCCCGACGTCACCCGGGTCGGTCTTTGAGGTCGAGCCTCCCCAGAGGCCTGAGGGTTCTCCTGGCCAGGAGTTACCTGGACCCTCTTCGGCAGCTTTGCCGGCGCCGGTGCAGCAGCTGCAGTACCCGGCTTTCCCGACTCCGGGATCGGATCCTGCAGCGTTTTTAAACGCTATGTATAACATCTTTGCTTCCATGACGTCGGGTGGAAGTCATGCAGGTCCGTCTGGCCCTTTGGCCTATGATTTGGGTGTTCCGGCGTCTTACAGGTCGGCGCCGTTCACCCCGTTTTTATCTGCTGCACCTGAAGCGGCGCCGATGCCTACGACGTCGCCCAGGATGGCTACACCTGCTACGGCGCCGTCGGATTTGCCTCGGATCCGATCAACGTCCAAGAACACTTTGGAGCCGGAGCCTCCGGCTTCGGACGAATCCGAGGTTCGGCGCCGACGAAGCTCTTCGGCGTCGGCCGACGCCTTGTCGACTCCAGGCTTGGAGTCAAGACTTAGGTCAAGACGTCTGGCCCTTCGTCTCTTGGAGGAGGAGGAGTACGCGAGGCAACACCTGGAGGAAGGAGAAGTTATAGAGCCCTCTGGTGACTTCCAGGGACTGGACTCAGCTAGTGGCCTTGACACTACCCCGGAATGGGATCTGGCTTCCCCTGGAGAGGTCACGGAGGAGGCTGCTTCTTTCCATGCAGTCATTCGTAAGGCTGCAGACTTTTTGGATCTTCCCCTTCCTACCGCAGAGGTCAAGAGAAATTTATTGACAGAGGTCCTCCATCCGACGTCTGCTTCTGCTGAGCCTCTTCTGCCATTCAATGAGGCTCTGCTGGACCCCATGAAGGATATCTGGCTGAAACCTGTGTGCACCGCTGCGGTCAACAGAGCGGTGGCTCGGCGGTACAGGACGGCGCCTGGGGATCCGGTGTTTCTTTCCAGGCAACCAACTCCGGAGAGCCTAGTGGTCCAAGCTTCATGTTCATCCAGATCCTCTCCTGGCTCTTTTCCTGGCGTACCTGCGGACAGGGAGTCAAAAAAGATGGACCATACTGCTAAAAAGACATTTTCATCTTGCAGTATGGCCCTAAAATCTTCCAGTGCCACATTCATACTGGGGCGTTACATCCATGCCCTTATGGAAGAGGCGAAGGGCCACCCTAATTTGTCCCAGGAGATGCCGCAACTATTAGCGGATGCTCAGGCTGCTGCGACGCAAGTGATCCAGTGTGGATTGGACACTTCGGACTCAGTGGCTAGGGCTATGGGCACGACCATAGTCTCTAAGAGGCAGTCTTGGCTTCGATCATCAGGCTTCTCGTCGGACGTGCAGGCCACACTCCTTGATCTTCCGTTTGATGGAGAAAAGCTCTTTGGCACTAAGGCTGACTCTGCCCTGGAACGTTTTAAAGAGAGCAGAGCGACAGCTAGGTCTTTGGGACTCCAGTCGTCGGCCTCATCCACCTTTAGAGGCTTTCAGAGATTTAAGGGATTTGGACGTGGTTCCTTTCGAGGAAGGTTGCAAGGACCACAACAATCTACTTCTACCCTGCCTTACAGATCCTTCAGGGGCAGGGGCAGAGTCCGTACGAGAGGAGCCACCTTGCAGCACTCTGCCTCTTCCTCTTCCTTGGGAGGGGTGCAGCAAGGAAAGCAGCCGTAGTCCTCCACCACTCCCTGTCCATTTGTCTCCGGTAGGGGGGAGACTTGCCTCTTTTCTTCCACTGTGGGAGGTTTTGACATCGGACTCCTGGGTCATCGACATTGTGAAGAGGGGGTACTCTCTTCCCTTTCGGGAATTCCCTCCGACCTTCCCTCCCCACCCATCCTTCTGTTCGGAAGACCATCTTCTCCTGTTACAGCAGGAGGTATTATCCCTATTACAAAAAGGTGCAATAGAGTTCGTTCCCGAGCAAGAGAGGGGTCAGGGGTGCTATTCAAGATACTTTCTGATTCCCAAAAAGGATGGTCGACTGAGACCGATTTTGGACTTGAGGATTTTGAATTGGTTCCTCAAACAGGAAAAGTTCAAAATGCTGACCCTCTCACAGGTTCTTTTGGCGTTGAACGAAGGAGACTGGATGGTGTCGGTCGATTTGCAGGACGCGTATTATCATATTCCGATCCTCAAATCGCACAGGAAGTATCTCCGGTTTGTAGTGGGATCACAGCATTATCAGTTTGCGGTCCTTCCCTTTGGTCTTACTTCAGCACCTCGAGTCTTCACGAAGGTGATGGCGGTGGTAGCAGCAGAGCTCAGAAGAAGGGGGATAGCTGTGTTTCCCTATCTGGATGATTGGTGATCAAGGCCAAAACTCCGGAGCTCGTGCGGTGCCATCTCCAGTCGACGACTCAATTGTTGTACGACCTGGGTTTTTCAGTCAATGTACCCAAATCTCACCTGGAGCCCTCTCCACGCCTCCTGTTCATAGGGGCAGTATTGGACATGACATTGAATTGGGCCTTTCCTCCGCCCCAGCGGGTTCAGGACATGCGGGCTTTGATTCCAATGTTTCGAAATGGAGCGGTAGTTCCAATCCTCAAGGTCCTTCGTCTGCTCGGTCTGTTTGCTTCTTGCATACTGTTGGTCACTCATGCACGCTGGCACATGAGGGCTCTCCAGTGGTGCGTCCGCAGGCAGTGGTTTCAACACAAAGGGGATCTCGAAGATTCAACAAAGATTTCCAGAGACACTGCTGTGGATCTACAATGGTGGGCAGCGGTCGACAACCTGTCTCAAGGAAGGCCGTTCTCGCTGCCTCCTCCAGTGACCTCGGTGGTAACGGATGCTTCCACTCTAGGGTGGGGAGCTCATCTGGGGGACCTGGAGTTCAAGGGCCTTTGGTCTCCAGGGGAACAGAAGTTGCATATCAATCTGTTAGAGTTGCGGGCAGTACGTCTGGCACTCAAGGCCTTCCTCCCTTCCATTCGCGGTCAATCGGTCCAAGTTCTAACGGACAACACAACCGCGATGTGGTATATAAACAAACAGGGAGGAGTAGGGTCGTATCTTCTCTGCAGAGAAGCTCTTCGTCTCTGGTCCTGACTTCAGGATCACAAGATCTGCTTGGTTGCACATCATTTGGCCGGAGTCCTGAACGTGCGTGCAGACATTCTCAGTCGACGCAGCTCGGTCGATCACGAGTGGCGTCTTCATCCAGATCTAGTTCTGGGTATCTTCCGGATGTGGGGATATCCACAAATAGATCTGTTTGCAACTCAAGAGAATGCGCAGTGTCCGCTATTTTGCAGCCTCCAGTATCCGGAGCAAGGAGCTTTGGGGGACGCGTTTCATATGTCCTGGAAGGGTCAGTTGCTTTACGCGTTTCCCCCCATACCCTTGATTCCTCGAGTTCTCAGGAAGATCCGCCAAGACCGAGCTCAAGTCATCTTAATAGCTCCGGATTGGCCGAGAAGGGTGTGGTATTCGGACCTACTCCAACTCTCTCAGTGCCCTCCGCTCTGTCTCCCTTGCAGGGTGGATCTCCTCTCGCAGTCGCAGGGGCAGATTCTACACCCCCACCTCCAGAGCCTGCATCTTCATGCCTGGAGATTGAACGGGGCAATCTGAGTTCCTTTTCTCTCCCTCCAGATGTGGTTGAAGTTATTTTATCGGCCAGGCGACACTCCACCAAGTCAATCTATGCTAATCGTTGGGCTAAATTTACAAGCTGGTGTGGAGAGAATAGTTTAGATCCTTTAAAAGCTGGTTTGTCTGACATTTTGTCATTTGCACTCCATCTGGCACAGAAAGGTTTCGCAATTGCCACTGTGAAAGGTTATCTGTCTGCACTATCTGCTTTTCTGTGCTTCCCTGATCAACCGTCCTTCTTTAAATCACCAATTGTTTTAAAGTTTCTAAAGGGACTCACTAATAGGTATCCACCCACGCCATGCGTTATGCCTCAGTGGGACTTTACCTTAGTCTTAACTTTTCTTATGGGGGCTCCGTTCGAACCAATGCATTCATGTTCTTTACGGTACCTGGTATTAAAAACTGTTTTCCTGGTGGCCATAACATCTGCCAGAAGGGTTAGTGAGCTTCAGGCTCTCTCAGTGGAAACCCCATACCTTTCTTTCTTTAAGGACAAAGTGGTGTTGAGGACCAAGGCGGCTTTCCTACCGAAGGTTGTTACACCCTTTCACATGGGGCAGTCGATTACTCTCTCTTCCTTCTACCCTCCACCTCACCCATCCAAATAGGAAGAGAGGCTCCACCGGCTGGATCCGCGAAGAGCTCTGAGCTTCTACGTCACCAGGACGAAAGAGTTCGGACAGGATGAACAGCTCTTCGTTGGATACGTGGGGAAGAGGAAAGGTAGAGCGGTCCACAAGAGAACGCTATCCAGGTGGGTCATTCTATGTATTAAGATCTGCTATTCTTTGGCGAAGAAGGATCCACCTGTGGGGATTCGTGCCCATTCCACCAGAGCCAAAGCAGCTTCATCAGCTTTGGCTAGAGGTGTTCCTGTGGCTGACATCTGCAGGGCAGCGACTTGGGTGTCCCTCCATACTTTTGCCAAGCATTACTGTTTGGACTCTGAGGTTAGGAGGGATGGCCATTTTGCTCGCTCGGTGCTGCAAGATTTCTTGGTTTGACCATTGGGGCACCCACCACCGGAGGTTTTACTGCTTTGGGACTCTATTCTTTAGGTGAGGAATCCACAGGTAGGTGTATCCATCAGAAGAATAAGTTACTTACCTTCGGTAACGCTTTTTCTGGTGGATACAATAACTACCTGTGGATTCCTCACGGTCACACCCAACTCCCAGTTGCCTGTCTGGTCAAACCAAGATTTCTTTGGGTGCGCATCCTTGATCTTGTAATATATGTATATAACTGTTTCATGCATATGGTTGTATTCATTGTATATACTTTCCCTTTGCACATTAAGATAGTGAAAGGGACATTTTGGACTGGATTTATACACATATATATTTATTTCTGTCTCGGTTTGAGCAGTCATATCTGTGAGTTTTGTTGAGTTTTATATTAAATGTTTTATTTTCATCTATTCTGGATGAATGTGTACTCTTTAGGTTTAACCTGTTCACCTCTATGGCACGTAAAAAAGGGTGAAAACTGACGTCTGCACGTCGACGAGGGCTTCTTATTGCCTGGATGACGTCATGTGGCGTCGCGTGGAGTCGAGCGATTTTGACATCATCGTCGACGTGCAGAGCTAGAAGAAATTTCCGTCGAGGGCTGGCGCGAGGGGAGAATTCTTTAGGTGAGGAATCCACAGGTAGTTATTGTATCCACCGGAAAAAGCGTTACCGAAGGTAAGTAACTTATTCATTTAGCTCAGGATCAAAACCATGTCTCACCAAAACATACATAAAAGTGTGTTCTCATATACCATATTTAGTACACTGCACCAACAATAGCCAGGCATTATGTCACAAACATAGCAAAATATATATGGCACCAATAATATTTGCTGGTGGTCACAATTTAATTTGCCAGCCTTCAAAACACGGAAGGAGGGAATACATCTGACAATTTCATTTTGAATAGACAAAATAAAATTGGTCTATGTAATCAGCTGAAGCCATATCACCTAGTCCACAAAGGGAATCCCTCATCAATAACACCACTAGGCAAACACATTTTCTGATCACAGGATCATTCTAATCCATATTTCTATTATCTGGTGGAATGTCAGAAACAAATATCTGTGTTGTGCTACACGCACCTTGCCCTACAGTTATGAAACATATCAGCAGGTACATACACATCACACACAATGAGTATTTAGCCAATCTGAAGGGAGAAAAGCATGATTTGGCTCCACAAAAACATCTTGATGGAGCACATGATAGCACACATTTTGACCACCACATGACAAGGAACAAGTCCATTGGATTCATCATAACTTCCATCCTATCACTGTGTAAGTTGTCTTCGTGCAGGAATTGTACACCCAAAATCAATGTCTGTCATACTCGGGAACAACCAATGTCCCCATTGTACATCCAAACAACATAATCGACCCACAAATGTTACAACTCTGAAATGTCTAAATGATGATGCCACAGTGAAGGTACCTAAAACAGAAAAAAAGAAAATACAGCTAAGACAATTCAGATAGTCAACTCCTGGAGAACACAGCCCCTGACAAAACATCAGAGCAAAACAAAGCAACACAAACATAATGACCAGTTGTCATAATCTTGTTCAACAAACACCTTCCACCTGGATTAATTACCCAGAGCTTGCTCTCTCTGATATTTCCCCCTAACATACTCCTCTCCTCATCACAACTAGTTGTCACAGTCCAAGTTATTACATGTTACAAAAATACTTACACTCATGAGAAGAAGTTGTTGATGAGATCGTGAGACATCAGCTCCTTCCTCTTCGCCTTTATCATCATCATTTGGCATTTCAGGATATTCACCCAGTGGCACCTCAGGGTCTCCATCCTCTGCGATATAAGGGATGTTCTGTCGCAGGGCTTGGTTGTGGAGCATGCAGCAGGCCACGGTGGTCTGTCACACCTTCCCAGATGAGTAGAGGAGGGTCCCCCAGTTTTGTCCAGACATCTTAATCTGGCCTTCAGGATCCCAAAAGCCTGCTCCACTGGCTGACTTGTTCTTCTATGGGCATCACTGAAGCAGACTTCCCCTGCATTGCTGGATTCCTCAGCTTGGTCAACATCCATGGCCAATTGGGATAGGCTGAACCCTTTAGATGGAAGACAAACGTAAGTGCAACAGTGAGTTACACACTTCCAGTTTATACTACTTAACATTACCCACATAAAGTGAGGACAGATCATACCTACCAACAAGCCAGGCCTTCTCCTGTTGTAGTTGTCACATCAGCTGAGTTACGGTGCTGTTCTGTATGATAAAGGAATCATGGGCTGATCCAGGAAACTTAGCACAGAGGTTTGAAATATACAAATCGGGCAAGCAGACAATGTGGACGTTGATAGAATGGAAGTTCTTTCTGTTACGTACACTTGCTCCCTGGCTTGCTGTAATACTAAGGCAATATGGGTGCCATCAATGGGTCCAACTACATGTGGTAGCCAAGCTACTCCATAGAATCCTACCTTCACATTAGCTAAATCCTCATGCCTGGGGAACTGGATGTAGCTGTCCAGGTGTCTCATCAACAGAACATTGGTTGTGACATACCACCACATATTGCCACGGTGTACTGAAAGGAAAATGTTGCCAGAAAATGCAGTACTGCCATACCTTTCACATTTGGTATGATACATGTGGGATAGGTGTTTTGAGGCAGGAAATCAGGCTCCATCTGATGACTTAGATTCTATATGGTTTGCCTATTCAAACAAAACTTATGGATGACATCCCTTTCTTCCATAGTCTGAAGGTCTGGAAATGGCTGGTTCACAGAAGGTTGTTGTCTCCTCCCTCTCTCAGGGTACCTATGTGTCAATTGAAAACAGTATATGAAAGTTGACATGTGTCTTGACCATTACTGTGCAAATAATACATCTTGGAAAGTATAATTTGCACCACTTTTGAATAGACATTTGCATTCGGACAAAATACCGTCCATGGCAGTGTACACTGCACCAAGCTAATCTAGCCTATATGCACACTGACAGACTAGACAAATTACAACTTTAGTCAAATGTAAGTGGCAATGGATTTGTACATATTTTCAAATGTAACCCCTCAGTTAACAGTCACCAATACAGTACTTTCAGCCCCTAAAACGGTGTCTTCCCGACCTTGCATTTTGGACATTGTGCATCTGACCTTGCCGGTGGGAGTCAACCACGCAGTGAAACCGGAAGAGTTATCATTCTATGAATGTACAGATGGTATGTTTGGCAGACCAGTACATCTCCCATGTGAATGCCAAGTTCCCTGGCTCAGTGCATGACGCCTACATCCTGCGGAATTGCAGCATCCCTTATGTGATGGGGCAACTCCAGAGGCACCGTGTGTAGCTATTAGGTGAGCACCTGGAAGCAAGACAGTGGGAATGGTTGTCTGGGTCTGGGGTTATCATACAGGTTAGTGTGTGTCTAATACTTGTCCCTCGCCATTTGCAGGTGACTCTGGTTACCCCAACCTGTCATGGCTACTGACCCCAGTGAGGAATCCCAGGACAAGGGCAGAGGAACGCTATAATGATGCCCATGGGTGAACTAGGAGGGTGATCAAGCGGACCTTCGGCCTCCTTAAGGCCAGGTTCCGGTGCCTCCATATGACAGGTGGATCCCTATTCTACTCACGAAAGAAGATGTGCCAGATCATCGTGGCCTGCTGTATGCTTCATAACTTGGCATTGCGACGACAGGTGCCTTTTCTGCAGGAGGATGGTCCAGATGGCGGTGTTGTTGCAGCTCTGGAGCCTGTGGATAGTGAAGACGAGGAAGCAGAGGAAGAAGACATGAACAACAGGGACTCAGTGATCCAGAAATATTTCCAATGAGACACAGGTAAGAGTACAGACCTGCCTACTACATGTACTTAAACACTACTACCTCTCTACTGTCTGTCGTTTTCACCCAGTGTATGGTCACTGAGTTGTCACTTTCCCTTACGATTTCACAGATGTGGGTCCCACTGTGTGACATCTGCTTTGATTCCTCATGGACTTGAACTGTGTGACATAGGTATGTTGACATTACAATTGAAAGAGCATTTTGTCACTGTAATTGCTAATACACTATTTTGAAATAACAGACAGACTGCAGATTGTTTTGTGTTTTAAGTGTATTTATTTAAGTGCGCAATATTGGAGGGGGTAGTGAAATGGTGAGGGGTGATGGCGGAGGAATGTCCATGGCAGAGTACAGTCTATTAGTCTCACAGGTGCATTGCCCAAAGGGGCATAGGAAGTGGAGGTTGGGCAGTTTAAGTATGGACAGGGTGACAAAGTGGGACAGTAGGATGACAATCAGGGTGGTCTCATTTCTTGGCGGGGGTCTTGGCATCGTGCTCTGTCTTTGTCCTGGATCTTAGGGACTATTTGCGGGGCCCCCAACAACCTCACTCCTAGCTCTACAACACAAACTCTCTAGATTAGAGAAAGTAGCTGGATATCGGGTTAACCTGTCCAAGTCATATATCCTCAATTAAACCCTCTCTTTTGCCAAGATGGAACAATTAGTACTTAGCACCCCATTTCAGTGGGCCGAGAAAGAACTTAGCTACCTGGACATTAAACTTGCCCCAAGAATCTCTGACATTTATAAAGCAAACCCCATCACTCCAACAACTTAGGATAGATCTTAAGGGACAGGCACCACTTTATTTAACTTGGCTAGGGTGTAGACAAGCTATCAATATGGAGGTTCTGCCTTGATTCTTACACCTCTTTTAAGGCCTCCCTATCTTGATGGAAGGACGTTTCTTTTCCACACTATAAACTCTCCTCATTAAGTTCATCTAGCAAAACGGAAGAGCCCGACTCCCATACAGAATGCTGTGGTTACCCAGATCAGTGGGTGGACTGACCCTCCCAGACTTTCCTCTATACTACAAGGCAGCATGATTACAGGTGATCACGGAGTGGTCCCTTCAAGTGGTCCCTAGCTTCACAGGGACTGCTCTGTAAAAGCCACTATATCTGGTATCTGTTATGGAAACCCAAAACCGATAAACCTATTAACGTATACTTGAGCATTCCCAGGAAAACGACTCTTGACATCTTGGACAGCGTCAATATAATAGGAGCCTGGCCCTAATTTCCTTCTCCATTTTACCCCTATACATTTCAACCCACCCTTCTCTCCGGCATTTTCACAGGGGCCATTTGAGAGATGGAGAGTTGGAGGGTGTCTCATGATATCCAGCTTGTTTCATGGGGGGGATGTGCTCACCTTTGAGATTTGTCAAAGAGAATTTGGTTTGCCATCATTACACACAGTTCCGCCATTGGATTTTGCAACCTGAGATTAGGGGGGAATCTTTCCCCTATAAAAAAATGTGTAAGAAACCAGACAAACTCAAAGGGGCAATCTCCTATTTTTATAGACTCTTACTGGAGGCAGTGCCCCACACTCCTTCCCGCCATATAGATTTTTGGTCCAACCAATTGCGCAAGACAATCCCAGAACACCAATGGAGTCGATTATGGCAGGACATTCCCGGGTATAACCACTCCCTGGGTTTGAGGGAAGCCCATTACAAACTCTTACATGATTGATATCTATACACCACAAAACTCAGGAAAATCTTCCCTAACACCACTGAGTCCTGTGGAGGATACGCGGACTACTGGGCAACTTCCAGCATATTCGGTGGGACTGCCTTGTGATCCGCCCATATTGGTTAGGAATCTTGTCCCAAATCAAAGGGATACTGGGATACCCCATTCCAGCCTCACCAGGATTTGCTCTCCTTGAATTACGAGACATATCCCTCAAACACCAAACATCAAGAGACAGAGCGATTCTTTGGTTGTGTCTGGGAGCCGATAAATGACAGTGGCGACAGCCTGGAAGAATTCAACGCCCCCCCTCAATGACTCAATAGCACGTTAGACTTTGCCAGGTTCTAACCATGCAAAACTGTGACGATATCTTCAGGGATAGCTTTAAAAGCTTTGAGGATAAATGCGGCCCCATAGTGTCCAGCCTGCCCTATGCAAATCAGAGCACTCCACCTTTTCCAGCTATTACTTTTTGCAGATGATAGGGCTTTGAGCTCCAAGGGAAAGAGAACAGATAAATCAAAGCGAGCTCCCTTGTGTGTTAACTTAAAAGCTACCAATTGTTAAGTACTCATGGTATAAGTTGTCTTTTTATATTTCCTTTTTTTGTTTTCTTTTTTTCTCTTTTAGCTCTTATTGCACTTTGCATTACCTTCGAGACCTCCGTACAGGTAGCGATGGGGTATGGGAATGGTGAATGGTGAAGTAGAGCTAAAGAATATGTTGTTTTAATACTGTGTGCACTATGCACTTGATTGCTGATACAGATTGCATTCAAAACTGTGAGATGCATTATCCTATTGCTGCTGTCATGCATGGAAAGTGTGTTATGTGTTACTGAGGTATCTTGAAAATTCAATGAAGAAAGTTTGACTAAAAATATATATATAAAATTTGAGTGAAATACCATCAGGACCAACTGCCTTTCCGGCCATTAATGACTGTATGGCCATTTTAATCTCTTCTAAGGTTATTGGTTCATCTAAGTCCTCTTTTTCTTCACTAGTTACAGATGTAAGATCTACATTATGTAAAAGAAAGTTAATTGTATTTAGCTCTTGTCCCTTTGCTTGTTTATATTCTGTCGATAAAACTTCTGTAACAGCCAAACAACTTCATTGTCAATCATTACAAACATTTTAACTATGCTAACCCCAAATTTATGGCTTTGTTCAGCCTACTATTTTGCAAGTTGTTCACTATACCATCTATGCAAGTTAACTTTAGCAACCGTAAATTGTTGCCAAATGTTTTGTGTTTGTGGATCATTGTGTCAGGTTTGTACCTTTCCTCAGGAGTGAAACAGACAAGACCTAGTTCCCAACTTCTCTATGAATCAAACGGACTCCTAAGAAGTCACGCCTGACCCACCAGGATGAAGGGACGAACCTTGACCAGGACCAACACCAGAACTCCACCTTGCAATGTTGATTGTCTTTTCAGTTTCTGAAAACATAAGAACAACCCTTACTACTTATAACTCACACTTTGATTCATTCCCAATTTATGTAACCCATGATTGATTACCTGATGTCCCTTCTTCCTTTTCTTGGGTGCTAGTTCTGGTAAACTGAAATTCGCTATGCCAAACTTCAAGAAAATAGACCCAAGACCGTTACTTCCCCAGGTAATAGTTGCACATGTGTGTGCAACGTGTCAGTAAGCTTTACAAATCTAGATAACCAAACATTAGTGCTTTTAACAGTGACTCCGGTTAAAAATAATGGTTCCCCAGCTTTCATCTCCTGAAACCATAAATACACAGAATATCATTTCTCTAGCCATGAGTCACTCTACAATAATTAATGGCATATTCATTTATATCTATAAGAACCTTAATATGAGTCTTTGATCAAGATTGTTAACAAAAACGCTGGTGGAAAGTAGATAAATGTCCTTTCTTTCCACTTAGGAGAACAACAACAACAAGCATTTGCAATGCAATAGGTCTCACATTTGTAAAAGTTAGAGCTATTGGCGTTGTAAATGACAATGTCTTTTACCTGTGTATTTTGGTTTGGAGTGTAGTGGATGTATGAAAAGAGACACAGCTACAGTACTGCCTAGAGGACTTAGGGTGGAGGAGTTACCAATGGGAACAGAAAAGCAGCTGCAGCACTGCCTAGCGGACTAAGAATGAGGAATTAACAATGGTACTAGAGAAGCAGATGGCAGCACTGCCCTAGAGGACTTAGAATAAGTAATTTCCAACTGGTCCAGAGAAGCAGCTTGCAGCATTGTCTAGAGGACTTGGGATGAGGAATTACTGACAGGACCCACAAAGCAGTTTGCAGCACTTCCTAGAGGACAAAGAATGAGGAATTGCCACTTGGACCAGAGAAGCAGCTGCTGCACTGTCTAGAGGAATCAGAATAAGGAATTAACGCTGGGACCAATGAAGCAGCTGCAGCATTGTCTACAGGACTAAGAATGAGGAATTACCACTGGGACCAGAGAAGCACATGCTGCACTGTCTAGATGAGTTAGAATGAGAAATTACCACAGCGACCAGAGAAGCAGCTAGCAGCACTGTCTAAAAGACTTAGAATGAGGAATTATCACTGGGACCACAGACGCAGCTAGGAGCACTGTCTAGAGGACTTAGAATGATGAATTACCACGGGACCAGAGAAGCAGCTAGCAGCACTGCTTAGAGGACTTAGAATGAGTGATTACCGACGGGTCCAGAGAAGCAGCCTGCAGCATTGTCTAGAGGACTAAGAGTGAGGAATTGCCACTGGGACCAGAGAAGAAGCTGCAGCACTGTCTTGAGGACTTAGAATGAGGAATTACCATTGGGACCAGGGAAGCAGCTGCAGCATTGTCTACAGGACTAAGAATGAGTAATTACCGATGGGACCAGAGAAGCAGGTAGCAGCATTGTCTAGAGTACTTACTATGAGGAATGACCAACGGAACTAAAGAAGCAGCTAGCAGCACTTCCTAGAGGACTTAAAATGATGAATTACCACTGTTCTCTTAGTGAAATCGCCTGGGAGAGAACTAAGCCCACAAAGAAGGGACATTTAGAAAAATGCACAAATAAAAAAGAAGCATTTAAGACAAGTACAGCAAATGACGAATTGCAATAGTGTGCATGGTTAAAGCTCACAGACAGCATGTCTTGCAGACAGCGCATGTGCGCTGCCTAGGCTTGACCTAAAAATGGTCCTTTCAATCAGGATTCCATCAGATGGGTATTTTTATTGACTTTTGTAAAATTCATAAATGTTACCAGAACGTATTGATTGTTGATTGTAAAATGTCCGGCAATTATTTTTTACAGGTTGAAAACAGATACGGTCAACTGCAGCAAGAAAAAATTTCGACCCAACGGGGAAGAGAGAACTACCGCACAAGGACGCCGAGAGCTTGGGGAAACAACACACGAACGACAAGGGCAGAGCCTCAGCACAGGTAGGGAAGGGGGTGGGAAACTGTGTGATGCATCCCTTACATGCTTCATCAATGGCAGCCTCAGTGATGATGCCAGACTCGGCTCCGCATTTCTTTGGAAGTGGCATATCACCCTAACTGGGCATCGCATCACCAACACCGGACTTCACATTGCATGCCCCATCACTGGGATCCTTGACATTAATGTAAAACTACCTTGCACCTCAGCCTTGCTGTATCTCGGAAGCAGATCCAAGCATCACTCCCCAAACAGCCCTTGGTCCAGCTCAGTGGTGCTGGTCCCCTAGGGCTGCTTTTCCAGGTGTCACTCCAGAACTTAGGCTCTCTATAGATTAAGTGCAGTCAGCAAGACTGATGCACATCCCACCCCCAGAGCTGATGAGCTCATAGATTGGCTATGAGCTGCCACGTTCCTCAGCATATTTGATTTGATATCTGGGTACTGCCAGATTGGCTTGACCGGCGGGCCGAAGAGAGGACGCATTCTCTATCCCAGAAGGACACTTTCAGTTCTGGGTCAGGCCATTCGGGTTGAAGAATGCCTTGCCACCTTCCAATGGTTGGTCAACCATGTCCTTGCTAGGTTTTAAGAACTTCAGTGCAGCCTATCTGGATGACATCACAGTCTTCAGTTCTAGCTGGAAGGACCACGTCTGCAACCTCAGAGAGGTTCTTCAAGCTCTGCAGATGGCAGCCCTGACTATCAAGGCCAGTAAGTGCCAGATAGGGCAGGGTTCAGTGGCTTACTTGGGACAGCAAGTGGGAGGAGGCAAGATGCAGCCCCTCAAGGCCAAGATTGAATCCATTCTGGCTTAGGAACCCCCGAAGACCCAGACCGAGGTGAAGGCCTTCTTAGGCCTCACTGTCAAGGGTTATGGCAACATTGTTGCACTCTTGACAGAGATGATGTCCAAGAAGCACCCATGTCATGTGATCTGGACAGAGGCGTGCCACAAGGCTTTTGACACACTGAAGGAGACCATGTGCACAGCACCCATGCTCTAGGCCCTGACTTCTCCCAAGAATTCATTGTAGAGACAGACACCTCAATGCATGCCATAGGGGCTGTGCTCTCCCAGCTAAACAAAGAGGGCTTGGATGGACCTATAGCCTTCATCAGTAGGAGGTTACTTCTCAAGGAACAGAAGAGGAGTTCAATAGAGACGAAAGCCTTTGCTGTGGTCACTGAAGAAGCTGAGACCATACCTGTTTGGGGCTCGCTTCCGGGTTCAGAAAGAGCACAAACCCCTCAGATTGTTAACGCAGATGAGGAGTGAGAATTCCAAACTGTTGAGGTGGTCCATCTCAAGGGAATGGACTTTACGGTAAAAACCATCCTGGAACAGACTCGGGATCTATGTGTGGCCGGGGCCTGTTAACTAAATTCTATCAGTGTGCTTGCAGCATTGATTGTGCCACCCACTTAAGTAGCCCTGTAAACATGTTGCGGGCCTGCCTTTGCAAATCCATTGTGTGCAGTTTAACCCCTTCACTGCCAGGCCTTTTCCCCTTCCTGTCCCAATCCTTTTTTTGGCTTTTTAGGGTAGTTCACACTTAGTCCCTCATACATTTTTATCCACATAAGCTATCCACGCCAAATTTGCACTCTTTTTTTCCAACATTCTGGGGATTGTAAAGGTACCCAGGGAGTGTGGGTTCCCCGGAGAAGGCTATAAAATTAGCCAAATTACAACTAATATTTGTTTTTGGGGGGGAAGTGCTGCAGAAGAAGGCATGTGTTTTTTCCCTGCAAATTGTATCAACAAGGGATCCCCATACTAGCATGTGAATTACACAACATTTCTCAAAATGACTTATTTCGTATACACTGTCTTACATTTGAAAGGCAAAAATATAGAGAAAGACAATTGGTAATAACACTTCTTCTTCTATTCTGTGTTTTCCCAAGTCTCCTGATGAAAATGGTACCTCACTTGTGTGAGTAGGCCTAGTGCCAGTGACAGGAAACACTCCAAAATGCAACATGGGCACCACATTCTTCCACTGAAAAATGACATGTTTTTTGCTAAGTGCCTAGCTGTGGATTTTGGTCTGTAGCTCAGCCGTCACTTAGAGAAACCTACCTAACCTGCACACTTTTTAAAACTAGACACCTAGGGGAATCCGGAATGGGATTACCTGTGAGACTCTCACTGGGTTCTGGCAGGCAGAATCCTTTGCAAACTTCTGAATGTCGCTAAAAATATATTTTTCCTTACATTTCAGTGCTGCAAAGTTCTGGAATTTGAGGAGAGCCACAAACTTCCATCCACCCATCATTCCCCCAAGTCCCCTTGTACAAATGGTACCTCACTTGTGTGGGTAGGAGTAGTGCCCAAGACAGGTAATGCCCCAAAACACAACGTGGAAACATTACATTTTTCAATGAAAATGGATGTATTTTTTGCAAAGTGCCTAGATGTGGATTTTGGCTGCTAGATCAGCTGACACCTAAGGAGTCCTAGCAAACCTATACATGTTTGGAATCGAGACACCTAGGGGAATCCAGGATGGTGTGACTTGTGGGGCTTTCCCCAGGTTCTGTCACCTAGAATCCTTTGCAAAACTCACGTTTCTGCTAACAAAACACTTTTCCCTCACATTTCGGTGCTGCAAAGTTCTGGAATCTGAGGGGAGCAACAAACTTCCTTCCACCCAGCATTCCCCCAAGACTCCCGATAAAAATTGTATTTCACTTGTGTGGGTAGGCCTAGTGCCCGCGACAGGTAATGCCCCAAAACGCACTGTGGACACATTACATTTTTCCAATGAAAACTGATGTGTTTTTTTGCAAAGTGCCCAGGTGTGGATTTTGGTTGCTAGCTCACCTGACACCTAGGGAGACCTAGCAAACCTATACATGTTCAGAAACTAGACACTTAGGGGAATCAATGTTGGTGTGATTTGTGGGGCTCTCACTGGGTTCTGTCACCCAGATCCTTTGCAAACTTCAAAATTTTACTAACAAAACACTTTCTGCTCACATTTCGGTGCTGCAAAGTTCTGGAATCTGAGAGGAGCAACAAACTTCCTTCCACCCAGCATTCCCCCAAGTTTCCCGATAAAAATAGTACCTCGCTTGTGTGGGTATACCTAGTGCCCCGAACAGGAAATTCCCCAAAACACAACATGAACGCATCACATTTTTTCAATTACAACAGACGTGTTTTTTGCAAAGTGCCTAGCTGTGGATTTTGGTCTCTAGCACAACCAGCATCTAGGGAAACTTAGCAAACCTATACATTTGTGGAAACTAGACACATAGGGGAATCTAGGATGGGGTGACTTCTAGCACTCTCATTGGGTTCTATCACCCAGAATCCTTTGCAAACCTCAGAATTTTCCAAAAAAAACACTTTTTTCTCACATTTTGGTGCTGCAAAGTTCTGGAATCTGAGGGGAGCAACAAACTTCCTTCCACCCAGCGTTTCCCCAAGTTTTCGATAAAAATAGTACCTCGCTTGTGTACGTACACCTAGTGCCTGGGACAGGAAATTCCCCAAAACACAATGTGAACGCATCACATTTTTCCAATTACAACAGACGTGTTTTTTGCAAAGTGCCTAGCTGTGGAGTTTGGTCTCTAGCACAACGAGCATCTAGGGAAACCTAGCAAACCTTTACATTTGTGGAAACTAAACACATAGGGGAATCTAGGATGGAGTGACTTCTGGCATTCCCACTGGGTTCTGTCACCCAGAATCCTTTGCATGCCTCAGAATTTGGCAAAAAAAAATTTCCTCACATTTCAGTGCTTCAAAGTTCTGAAATATGAGGGGAGCAACAAGCTTCCTTCCACCCAGCATTCCCAAAGTCTCCTGATAAAATGGTGCTCACTTGTGTGGGTTGCCCGCAACAGGAAATGCCCCAAAACACAACATGGACACACCACATTTTTCCAATGAAACGGATGTGTTTTTTGCAAAATGCCTAGCTGCGGATTTTGGCCTCTAGCACAGCCGGCACCTAGGAAAACTCAGCAAAACTATACATTGGTGGAAACTATACAATTAGGGAAATCCAGGATGGGGTGACCTGTGGCGCTCTCACTGGGTTCTGTTACCTAGGATCCTTTGCAAACCTCAAAATGTGGCTAAAAGGCACTTTTTCCTCACATTTCGTTGCTGCTACATTCTGGAATCTAAGGGGAGCCACAATTTTCCTTCTACCCAGCATTCCCAAAGTCTCCTTATAAAAATGGTGCCTCACCTGTGTGGGTAGGCCTAGTGCCTGGGGCAGGAAGGGCCCAAAACACAGCATGGCACATAAAAATTATTTATTACAAAACTTCATGTTTTTGCAAGGGGGCACCTGCTTTTTTAGACCTGGTCTTGGCAGCCATCTAGGGAAACCTACCAAACTTGAACCTTTCTGAAAAATACACACCTCAGGGAGTCCAGGGAGGTGTGACTAGCGTGAATCCTCCAGCGTTTTCTTACCCAGAATCCCATGCAAACCTTAAATTTAGCTAAAAAATCATATTTTCCTCACATTTCTGTTTTGAATCACTGCATCAGCACAAATTTCCTACCACCCTGCGTTCCTCTCGGTCTCCTGATAAAAATTATACCTCATTTGTGTGGGTGGCCCAAGTGCCTATGACAGGGAAGGGCCAAAAAATGTAAGAAATTGCAGGGGAACCAAAGCCTATCCAAAAGGGCAGTATTTTTTCAAACGTCTTTAGGCTGACAAGTGGGGCAGAAGTTTTATTGATATAGATGTGACAATGTTGGGTGGTAGGAATTTTGTGGATTCCTGCTGATTCCAGAAGATTCCATCAAAGAAATGTAGGGGAAATGCATGATTTCAAGCAAAGTTGGAGGTTTGCAGGGCATTGTGGGTAAGAAAATTGTATGGCGTGCATGCCAAAGAAACACACCACCTTGGACTCACCCACATGTTTAGTTTTCAGATGTGCCTAGGTCTGGTAGGTTTTTCTAGGTGGCAGTGTACCAAAATCCAAAAAGTGCAGCTGCTCACCATTCCAAGTGGGACGATATTGGGAGTTAGCCAACCTCTCTTGGCTCATATGTAAAATCAAAACCCAGAAGAGACAAATGGCTCTTGCTGTCCATTGGGATGAGGTGCTTTAGTTTGCCGAGGGGTGAAAGACTGTATTCGCTTCAGTTGGGGTGGGGGGCATGACCATTCCCATAGTGGTTGGAAGCCCCCAACCTTTTATTTTGTTTTAATTCCTTGGCATCTAGTGGGCTTCCTGCCCCCCCGGGGGGGCAGATTGGGGGTAATTACCTCATCTGCTCCCCAGTGGGCAGAACAACTTTGTCCCTATATATTTGCAGTGGGGGTATGGCCATACCCCACCCTCTTTAAAAAAACTAAAAAATCCCTGGTGTCTAGTGGGTTTCCTGCCCCCTTAGGAGCAGATGGGCCTTACAAAGATAGACTGATCTGCCCCCAAGGGGGGCCACAAATGGCCAAAATGAATGCCCCCAAAGAGGAGTAACCCTTGCAGAAGGGATGCCTCCCAAACAAAACACACAGACGCACAACAATCCCTGGTGTCTAAATGGTTTCTGCCCCCATTGGGGCAGATGGGCCTAATAAAAAATAGGCTGATCTGCCCCCAGAAATGGCCATCATTAATGTGCCCATATGGAAAATGACCATAACACCGGAGGCCGCACCCCAAACAACATACACACACAAAATCCCTGTCGCCAAATGGTTTGTGCCTTTCTTGGGGGCAGATAGGCCTAATAAAAATAGGTCAATCTGCCCCCAAAGGAGGTAGAATGGCCAACAGTAATGTGCCACAATGTGGAGCGACCGTTGCCCAGGTGGGCGACCCCCTAAACAAAGCACACACACAACAATCCCTGGTGCCCAAAGGGTTTCTTCCCCCCGGAGGGCAGATGGTCCTAATAAAAATAGGCTGATCTACCCGCAAGGGGAGCAGAAATGGCCAACAGTAATGTGCCCCCATGGTGGGGGGGCGACCCTTGCCCAAGGAGCCACCCCCGAAACAGAACACACACAACAATCCCTGGTGCCTAAGTGATTTCTTCCCCCCTTGGGGTGGATGGGCCTGATAAAAGCAGGCTTATCTGTCCCCAAGGAGGGCAAAAATGCGTAAAGTTATATGCCCCCATCAAGAGCAACCCTTGCCTAAGGGGCCGTTCCCCTTAGGTAAAATTTAAAAAAAATCTGGTATCATGCGGTTTCAGCCCCCCCTTGGGGGCAGATGGGCCTAATGAAAATAGGCAGATCTTCACCAAGGGCAGACAAGAATGGCCTAAAATAATATGCTCACATGGGGAGCGACCCTTGCCTAAAGGGCCAATCCCCTTATATAAAATACAATTTTAAAAAAAGCCCTGGGGCCCAAGTGGTTTCTGCCCCCCTTGCAGGCAGATGGGCCTAATTAAAAAGGCCGATCTGCCCTCTATGGAGGAAGAAATGGCCAACAGTAATGTGCATCCATGGGGAGCGACCCTTGCCCAAGGTGCCACCCCCAAACAAAACACACACAACAATCCCTGGTGCCTAAGTGGTTTCTGCCCCCTACGGGGTGGATGGACCCGATAAAAATAGGCTGATCTGCCCCAAGGGGGGCAGAAATTACCTAAAATATTATGCGCCCATTAGGAGAGTCCTTTGTCTAAGGGGCCGCTCACCTTGTGTAAAATAACATTTTAAAAAATCCCTGGTTTCTATTGGTTTTTGCCCCCCTTGGGAGCAGATTGGCCTACTAAAATTGGGGCGATTTGCCTCCGGGGGGGCAAAAATAGCCTAAAATCATAATCCCCCATGCTGAGCGACCCTTGCCTAAGGCGCCGCTCCCCTTATTTATTATAAAAAAATTTTGTTAAATCTCTGGTGTCAAGTGGTTTCTGCCTCCCTTGGGGACAGATAGGCCTAATAAAAATAGGGCAATTTGCCCCCATGGGGAGCGACCCTTGCCCAAGGGGCCGTCCCTCAAACAAAACACACACACATACAACAGTCCCTGGTGCCTAAGTGGTTTCTGCCCCCCTTGGGGGCAGATGGTCATCATAAAAATAGGATGACCTGCTCCCAAGTGGAGCAGAAACGGCCAACAGTAATATGCGCCCACGGGGAGAGACCCTTGCCCAAGGGGCCGTCCCCCAACCAAAACACACCCACACACGCATCAATCCCTGGTGCCTAAGTGGTTTCTGCCCTCCCGGGGGCAGATTTGCCTAATAAAAATAGGCTGATCTGTCTCCAAGGGGGAGCAGAAATTACCTAAAAAAAATGCCCACATCAGGAGTGACCCTTGCCAAAGGAGCAGCTCCCCTTATATAACATTTAAAAAAAATCCTTGGTGTCAAGTGGTTTCCGCCTCCATTGGGCGCAGATGTGCCCATTAAAAATAGGCTGATATGCCCCCAAGGGGGCAGAAATGGCCTAAAATTATATGCCCCCTGGGGAGTGACCTTTACCTAAAGGGCTGCTCCCCTTATGTAAAATAAAAAGATATTCCTGGTGTCAAGTGTTTTCTGCCCCCTTTGGGGGCAGTTGGGCCTGATAAAAATAGGCTGATCTGCCCACAAAGAGAACAGAAATGTCCTAAAATAATATGCCCCCGTGGGGTGCGACCCTTGTCTAAGGGGCTGCTCCCCTTATGTAAAATAAACTGTTTAAAAAATGCTTGATGTCTAGTGGTTTCTGCCCCCCTTGGAGACAGATGGGCCTAATAAAAATAGGCTGATCAGCCCCCCTGCGGGCAGAAATGGCCTAAAGTATAATGCCCCCATAGGAAGTTACACTTGCCTAAGGGGCCGCTGCTCTTATGTCAAATTACAAAAAAAACAAAAAAAACCTCCTTGGTGTCTAGTGGGCATTCCTGCTACATGATCGCTATGCAATCGTGCAGATGTCTCTCTGACCTCCCCCTTCCCAAGAAGACACTAATCTGTTTCTCCAGGGAACTATGCTTCCAGCGCATAGGGGCGACCTATGATGACTTCAGCGCACGGTGCACGCTGATGTCATCAGATTTCACGAAGGGGGAGGGGTGGCTTCCACTGCCATCCCTGCCGGGGTGTGTGCAGGTAGGTGGCCCAGAGGGGAAGCTCTAGTGCTCCCCCCGTGGCTCCGTCCCTGGATGTAATGATTACATCCTTGGCACAGCAGCGCTGCAGCCGAGAACATAACCGTTATGTCCATGGCACAGAAAGGGTTAAACCGCCAAAATAAACCTTTTGCCAAGCCCAAGCCTATACATATAAGTCACCCCTAAGGACAGTCAGTGGGCAAAGTACAGTGTATATAAGAGAGGTGGATATGTACTTTTAAGTTTTACATGTCCTGGTAGTGAAAAGCTCTTACATTTGCTTTTCACTACTGCATGGCCTATTTCCTCTATAGTATAACATTAAATTTTCCTTATTGTGTTTTATATGTCTAATTTCCAAATGGGAAGAGATGACCACTTAATGTTTGGTGTCTCTGGAATCATAATTGAAAATTCTAACATATGGTGAATTCAGATTTTAAATAGCTATTCTGAAAATGCCACTTTTAGAAAGTTGGCCTTTTCTTGCCTTATGGTACCTGCAACCTGTCTTTAGTCACATGACTGGATGTAGTTGGCAGTTGGGCTTTGTGTGTTCCTCCTAGACAGTCCCACACAAAAGGAGCCTAGGTGTGACTGGACGGGCCATCACTGCAGGGTGGGAGGATGGAGCTTGGCCGAGACTCACTTACACCTGAATAGGCTATGTCCTGTCTCCACACAAAGGGCTGCATACCCCCTATAGTTAGTCTGGGGCCAGGGCAGAAAAAGCAGGGCATCTGTGCACTTCGAAGGCATGCCTCAAGAAGTCTTTTCCCACTTTAAAGACACAACTGTGCATTAAAGAAAGACCTCCGACACCAACCCTTAGTACACTTCTGGAACTGTAGCTAGTCTGCAAGGAAAAAGGACTGCTGTGCTGCTATAAGGACTGTCACTCTGCTGGACTGCTGCTCTGAAGGAACTGCTGCCCTGCTGTGCTGACCAACCATCTGCTGTCCTGTTCCCTAGGTGAGAAGGACCGGACCTGCATCACTTAGCCCCTAGAACTCAGAGGGACTCCAAAGGATAGTAGACTGGCCTCATTATCTAAAGGGGCACATAAGGCATACAAGCTTCCAACAACATTGCATCTGCACCTGGATTCTGCCTTCTGTGAGTCTGTCCTGCCAAGTGGTGCCACCCCAGTCCTGGACCCTTGGAAGTGGGCCCAAGATACTCTACTAGCCTGTGGATCTAGCAGAACCAATGCATCTCCTTTTCCGCATGGCACAACCCCAAGAAAGACCAGCGCATTTCGGCTCCTGTGTCAGATGGACCTGTCACAAAAAAGACTTGCTTTGCCCCTGCAGCTGTATTGCCTTTGGGAACCGCCACTGCATGATACATCCTTAGTGACGGCCCTTGCATCTCTAGTCGATGGCAGCTGCAACAACAACAGATTCTGCATCACAGCCTCACAGCTCTTTGGAACCGAAGCATCACCCTGACTGCGCATCTCATCCCTGACACTGGACTTTGCACCCCAAGCCCTGTCGACAGGATCCTGGATGTTGAAGCAAGAGGACCTTGCACCGCAGCCTCACTGCATCTTAGAATTGATGCATCACCTTGGCTGTGCAACGCAACTTCAACACTGATCCGTGCATCAGTCCACAAAGCAGATCGAAGGCACTTTCATTCAGAGGGCCTAACTGAGTCACTGTAGCTGGTTTGCACTCCATCGCAATCGGCCTAAACATGCAGCTTTTTCCCAGTCCAGCGTGACCAGATAACCATAGTTGTGGCTTTACGCCTCTTAGCGCCAGTTTCTCTAACAACTTTAAAATTCAGTATCTCCAGTCCTATTTATTAGATTTTTGTCATTTTAGTTTTGTTTTATTTATTAAATTAAGCTCCGTTTTTCTACACATTGCCTCTAAGTTAACCCTGACTGCTCTGTGCCAAGCTACCAGGTGGTTGAACACAGGTTAATTTGAGGTTTGCTTGTGCCTTACATTCGCTAGGATTGCAGTTGCTGCTTGACAATGGCTCACACCCCAGTCAACCAGCAACCTAATTTCTAACAAAGTCCAACACACAGTTTGGTCAAAAGATTTACCCATGCTTGTTTGAATCTGTTCAAAAAGCCAGGCCAGACAATCAGTACTCAAAAGTCAATTACCATTTCATGAACCTAAATAGAAGCTTAGTTTCTGTCCTAGTCACAAGAAAATCAAAAACTGCTTCCTTCCAACACAATGATTATCAGAGTTAGCAGCTCAATTCAAATCTAATATTGGATCAGAGTCCATCAGCTCCATTGTCTTTTATACATGACTTCTTTCTGCATACCCTTAATTCCATTCTATTAACTGCAAATGAAAACAGTAGGTACAGATATATACAAAATGATGGTTAAAAATGTAGTGATCTTCAAAAAGACCCATTCAATCCAGGTGTCCCTCAATGATTGATTCTTAAATGTGGGGTCAAAACGTCAACATAATTTATTGTGGACTATTTTGTGATGTGATGAGTGACTTCTGGACACCTGGATTGAAGGGTTGTTTTTGAAGATCACTAACTTTTTAACCACAATTTTGTATATAGTGTATACAACACCTGGCACCATTTTGTCACAGTAATCATGTTCACTGCGCCGTTATCTTTAATAGATTGACTCATGTTTTTATTTATGAGGACATGTTGTTTGAATAAAAGAAATATATAAAGGACTAACCTTGTTTGTATGCAAGGATCACAAATTCTTGACGTGGAAGCTACGGGCTACACTTCCCCCTTGGGGCCTCAAAACTGTTTGTTCTATGAACATGATAAGCGTATAATAATATACAAACATATATATTTATATACTTACATACACATATACATAATATATATACTCATACATACATCTGCACATACATACATATATACATTTAACTTTAAGTAAAATATACAGCTGTTGAAACAGATCTAAAGAATATGTATATATTTTAAGATAAATAGTTATTATACTTATTTGTACAAAAGAAATACACATATCTAGATATAAACATAAAATAAAAATATTAATGTTTACATATACAGGTATATGCAGCCCATTGCTCTCTGAGTATGGTGGTTATGTCGGAAAGAGCTGACACTTGAGTAGTCTTCTGAAGATAAGATAGTTATCCGTGGATCTTATATGTAGGGGTAATGAATTCCATAGTTTGGCAGCTTGAACAGAGAAAGAGGTACCACCTATTCTATTTTTCTTGTATGGTGGTGTTTTGAGGCCGGGTGCCAATCCGGAACTGAGGTTTTTTTAATGGATTTAGTGATTTTATTCCTGATGAATGCCAATAGCTCTCGGATTGCTGCATATGCGAGACCTATTGGCTTTGCCAATACTTGTTTTACTTACCAATCCAAGCTGATTGGTGAAAAAAAAAAAATTAAGACAATTATGACAATGGATACTTCAATGGAAGGATGAGGAGCGCATTTACAGGAATTGGTTTTCAGCAGAAAATAGTCTCATGGAGAAAGTCACCAACATATAAATCTTTTAGAGCTCTGATCGGTGCATCTAGGAATAATCCTTCTAAGGCTAACTGTATCATCAGTATTAGTGCACACCGACAATATCACAATGATGTTTTATATAAGCAAAGCAAGGAAGGACAACAAAGACTTTGTCAGAGAAAGCTCAAGCTCCCTAGAATTGGGCAATCCAGTACCAAATGTCTTTAACTGCAGAGCATCCGCAAGGACAGGATGAGTGGGCACACCCCCTAAGTCGCAATGTAGGAACTAAACCAAGCTCAGGTCAACAACTTGTTCCTAGCATGAGGCATATCAAAAATCAATCTTTTCATAATTAATACAAATGCAAATGCTGATAATATGCCAGCAGACAAATATTACCAGGATTGTTGGGGAATACCCTGTTGACAGCATGGTAAAAGACATATGTTTATGCATCTCTAACTCTTCCTACTCTTCCCCTCATACCACTAACATTGAAACAAATGACAAAAGAAACATGTATTGGTTCAATGAACTCCTGCTACTCTGGGAAGCCAAGCAGATCAGGCTAGAACCACAACAAAACTGAGGCCCATATTTATACTTTTTGACGCAAACCTGCTCCAACGCAGGTTTGCATCAAAAAGTATAGTGCTGGCTTGCGCCATATTTATCGAATGGCGCAATCCAGCGCAAAGGGTGGGCTAGCGTAATTTTTTTTTACGTTAGCCGGATGGGAGTGGCAGTATGGGTGATGGGTGTTTAGCACCACAAAATGACGTTAGGCTGGTTAGAGTAAAAAAATATGAGTCTGATCAGATTAGCATCATTTTATGACCATGCCACATGACTCCTGCCTTAGAAAAGTCAGTATTCATGCCCACCACCCCAATGACCTGCACAGGGGACAAGTGTCCCCTGGCATGGCCATTGCACCCTATGCCATGGAGGGGGGCCCCATTTCAGAGCCCCCCAATGGCACTTAAAAAAATTAAACAAAAAACTTCCCTGTACTTGCGTCCACTTACCTAGGATGGGGTCCCACATCCTCCGCTGTCCCTTTGGTGGGGCTGGGGATGTCCCTGGGACCTGGGGAGGGCAGCTGTGGGCTCTTTCCATGGTCTTCCACCATGGAAATGGGCCCACAGGTCTCCTAACGCCTGCCCTGACCCTGGCGTTAAATAATGGCGCTAAGCAACCATAGCGCCATTATTTAGGCCCGCCTACCTCCTGTGCGGCATTTTTGCACAGAAGGATAAATAAGGCGCTAGGGCTGGAAACACCTTCCTGCACAAAACAATCCTGAGAGGCATTTACCTCTTTCTATTTATGTTGTAGAATACGGCACACATGGAAAGAGGAAAAACGAGGAGAAATGAAAATATTTCTCCTTGTTACGCCTACTCTGGGGAGGCATACATTTTTGGTGCTGCCCCAGGTTTACGTGATTAAGTAAATTTGGGGCACTGTCAAAATCCATGGGTGGTTTGTGGGAAAACCCACTGCAACACCCATGGAACACCTCCCTGGCGCAGAGTAAAGCAATGCAGCGACTTACCCTGTTTTGTCTCCCTCCATATCCTTGAGCTATGCAAAACCACACAAAGTGGCTTTGTATGTCCTCATAGATATGGCTGAGAGGCGTGCGCCTTCGGAACATCAAATAAAGTGAGGCTCTGGTGGCCCAAAGCTCTCATAAATATGCCCCTCAGCGCCAGGGCTGTTGTATCAAATCCTACTTTACTTGTTAACTCTGTAACAGTCAGGGCTGGCACATGATTCATTACAGTTCAGGCAGCTCTTATCTCGTATTTATAAGAGAGAATCCAGAAAACCCTTCTTTTGCACTGACAGACTTAGAATTTATAGAACTTTGTAAAGCATTTCCTCTGTTACGAAAGCCACCAGTGCTTTGGCAACTTAATTCTGTTTTGTTGCAATCTTTGCATGCTCCATTTGAACCTATTCCCAACTCTAGTGTTGACATCTGGTAGAAGGCTGAAGGAAAACCAGGCCTTCACAATTAGGGGCCTTAAGAGGGCTTTTCTCCAATTTCATAACATTAGGGTTACATTAAGAACTAACTCAAGGATCCCTCAGGTTTTAATCTAAATTAATCAGTTCTATTAAAGACTTGGGGCCTAATTTACAGTTTGGCGGATGGGTTACTCCGTCACAAACGGGACAGACAACTGGTCCGCCATATTACGATTTCCATAGGATATAATGTAACCGTAGTACAGTGGACAAGATATTCATCATGTTTGTGACGAGTAACCCCATCCGCCAAACTCTAATCATGCCCCTTTTCCAAATCCAGACTCTGCTTCTGAAAAAGATTTACATTCTATTAACATTAAAAGACGCTTAAAATGCTACCTGAACAAAACTAAGGGGCATATTATACTGTTTGCTCCGAATGTGGGTCAAACATTTTGACGCACATTCGGCGCAATCCGTGCACCATATTTATACTATGACGGCCGACCCTGCGAACATTAAAGTTCCTCCGTGTGCGTCATTTTCTGGATGCGGGACCGCCTTGCGTTATTGACATGCAAGGTAGTTTCCCGCCCAAAAAAGGACTTTAAGGCCCGTGCTCCTTATTTATACTCCAGCATCATTTTGACACACAGGAGGGGGAGGGCTTTAAAAATCAGCGCACAGCCTGATGTGCGCCGTTTTTAAACACCTGGGTGAGGGCAGGCTTTAAGGGGCCTGTGGGCTCACTTCCATGGTCTCTGACCATGGAAGCAGTCCAGAGGTGCCCTTCTTTGGCCCCAGGGACACCCCCTGCCACCCCCTCCCACCCTTGGAGGACACCCATGGGTGGGGGGACCCATCCCACATATGTAGAGGAAAGTAGAGGTAGGTATATTTTTTTTATTTTTTAAAGTGGCATAATGAGGCCTAACTTGGGTCCCCCTACATGCCACTGTGCCCAATGGCTATGCCCAGGGGACAGTCCCCTGGGCATGGCCATTGGGCAAGGCGGCATGACTCCTGTCTTTGCTAAGACAGGAGTCATTTCAATGGGGGTTGTGCGTCAAAAAATGGCGCAAGTCCGGTAAGAGCAATGATTTTTTACTCTAACCTGACTTGCACCATTTTTTCACGCACAACCCCCATTTGCCCCTACGCCGCCGCTGCCTGGTTAGAGTAATTTTTTTTTACTCTGACCAGCCCGCAGCAACGGCTAACATCAATCCTTAAATAAGGTGCCCGCCTGGCATTAACCGGCGGTAAATGTTTTTACGCAAATCAGCGCCGGCGCTGGTTTGCGTCAAAAAGTATAAATATGGGCCCAAGAGCTTAAAAAATCTGATCTAGTGTTGACTGCCTTTAGTATTTGAATGTATTTTTCATCATGCATTAATGAAAACGTACATGTACTGACAATTCATACAGAAATGGATAAAAATTATACAGAATCAATTAATATCAATGTAACTACTAATGCTGCCGCCACGAAGCTAAAAAGAATATAAAAAAGTGCTTAATTTGTGCTTGTTATTTCCGGTGCTGAGCACCAGCACTTATATTTGAGGGCCGGGGCTTATTCTTCTGCCTCAAGCATTTGCTGCGAGCAAAAGACACACATGGGAAAGACGGAGGAAGAGAAAAACGAAAAAGCGTCACAAAGGGAGAAAGTAAAACGCTGCTAGAGTGAGCTGAAGGGGCAGTGAGTGGCTTTATATGGATTGAAGAGGCCCGAGATGGCTTCAGGATTATGCGGCCTCAGTATTCCATGTTCACACATTTCATTAAAGCAGCCGCGTGTTTAAGAGCAGGGCTTTGGGCACCGGCACCATTGTATTAACAAATTAAGTACTGATATAAAATATATGATAGGTTTAAAAACCGCTATATACACAGTTAAAGGACTACTGGCAGAATTAATCGAAGCATAATTAAACAATCTTGTGCTCACAGTTGTGCTCCCAATGGCAGGGACTCCAACTTCTCTAAAAACCACCAACACATAAACATACAATATAAATCTTTGCCGTGAGTTCGACCTAAGTAGTGGCAAGGCTTCCTATGTGTCAGCTTCTTTTTCAAGCCAGCTACATAAACAGTTTCGGGCGTACTATCCCTTTGTTGTTCAGCTGTTCAGACCAGAAATTGTCCGGGTGCTGTGGGCTACCTGACTGTGATCTTTCACAAGCCCAGTTTAGATGAACTGCCTTTAGTAATCCACCTAGAGGAGAACCCATAGCCAGCTGGGTTGCAGTGAGTATTGCATTTTGTCATGAGAAGGAAGGTAGACTGATTCAGAATGCTGTCAGGGCGCACCATCCATAGCTCTGTTTGCCAGAGTTTCTTTGACGGACACATGCTGGACATCTACATGGAAGCACATTCACACCTTTATGTAACATTACTATCTAGAAAGACTAGTACAGAGAATACATCAGTGGTCCAAGTGGTGCTGTAATGGCTTTCCCATAAATGTAAGTCAAATAATTATTACCCTCCATCCACTCTTTGTTTTTAAGTTAAAGCCTCTATTTGATTTTCTAATTCAAGCATGTGAACGAATGAAAGATCCAGTACTGGAGAAACAAGTTACTCACCTATAATGGCAGTTTTCCATTGTTGGTATTGACATGCAACTCACAAGCGCCTCAGAGAGAGGCTCGCCTAATATTATAACCCTTCAAATGAGTGCTATAAAATCTGAAGAATGCTGGCCTCTGCAGAACATCGTCTTGAGTCCGAGTACCTATGATTGGTTAAAGTTTAGTTTGTTTTCATTGATATTACTAAAACGTTACAGCCGCTATCGCTATGCTATGTCTAACACAGGACTTCTATTGTAATGTCACTGTGGGACTCCCATATCCATGAAGAAGATGGATGATTCAAGCATGTCAATCTATGAAAGTTTCTTGTGTTCTACCATTGCTGCAATTATTTTCCTATTTCAGTGGTGAGCATTATTATGAACAACCCAGATGAAGACAAGACCTCCAAAGTTCCTGCTTCATCTCCTCTCTATCACTTTTCCCCTCGAAATCAAGTATGTTCATGTTTGTTCTTTTCTCAGCCTACCAGTGACGACTGCTGACATTTGAAAGTGCTGGGGTGTTGAAAGTTCAGGATGGGTGCCCTGTAGTGAGCATATGTAGCATGCGAGGCCAACTGTTATAAAGGTTGGCTTCAGGGGGTTCCTTCGAGAAAAAAATTGAAAAAAGAGTGGACAAATGGTGCATTTTCAAGCAAATTTTATATAGCAAGAAGGACAATAAAGCAATTGTGAAAATTTAGTTATGACATCACTAAAGAGATCAAATAAATAAATGAGTTTGCATAAGCAGTAGACCAAAAAATCAAATCAACCGTAGTATAAAAATAATGCAGTGTATATATTGTCTGGAAAACTTTACCTAAATAGCTTTGATATTCATGCATCACTTCTGAACTTTTTAATAGTGGGAGAGGTTGACTCCAAGTGCCCCTTGGATAAGAATGTGAAAATGACTCCTGGGTCCTTTTGTAAGATCAGAGTTTCTCAATCTCAAAATGTCAGTATATATCTTACAATGGAGAATGCGAGCAATGAAAATGAATATTTAATTTTCACTTTAGCTGTGTGTTTTTGTCCCACTACTCAGGCATATATACATTTTAGTTTTAAAGAATGAAAATGGATTTCTACCTCTGCAAATTGTAGACTGCGAGGGGACACTAACCCCCTCCCAGGTGTACTGGCCTTGCTGTAAATAATATTAATAATGATCTTAAGTAACAGAAGAATAATCCTAATATATTGCCTATTTAAATATATCACACCACACAGATAATTGCCTCGATGATTAAGCACACGCAGTTCAGTTCTACTGGTTAGTATTTTCCATATTATTAAAATGTGTATATTGTGATTATTGCGCTTTGAAGCAGTAGGCGCTACATAGTTCAGATAATTACAATCAATTAATTCCTTTGCGGGTCGGAGCAGCGCACTTTCATGAAAATCTGTCCTTCACTGTTTGTGTGTATTTCAGATTAGGCAAGTGAACTAGGTTGGTGGCACAAATCTGGCCAACAAATGCATTTTACAAAAAAAGTTCATTTTAATTGTTTATTTTTAGCTGTTTCTTCTGTACATGTTGTTAGGGACACCGCTGTTCAGTGGTTTTTGATTTCTACAAAAGTTATAGAAACGCTCCTGCGCACCCTGGCACTTTTGGGAAGAAAGCAGGGAGTGGTCACTGCTAGGCAGAGATGCCTCTTTTTTGCCAGGGCTCACACTCACGAAGCTGCCATGATGCATACTTGTAACAAGGCTCTTCGTCGGGTCATAAATTGTGCTACTGCACCTGCTTTTCACATTCTGAAAGTGCTCTGTGCATTAAATAGGGACCAGCACAAGGTATGACACACAGGTCTGGGCATTATTATGGTACATCGATACACGCTGTCACTTGGACCTGTATGCCCCGAGTCACTATTTAGCAGTCATTTATGTTCAGTAAAGAGAAAAGGTGTTACTGTTTCTGCAGCATCACATACCGACTAGTTTTTTAGCAGTTACATATTAGATGTTATTAAAAATACTGCTTTTTTGCCACTTTAAGTATTTGGGAACATATTTATGCTCTGTTTGTGCTGAAATAGCGTCATTTGTTTGGCACTATTTTAGCGCAAACTTAACTCCATATTTAGATTTTGCCGCTAGACCCATCTAGCGTCAAAATATTGGAGTTTAAGTCATTTTTTGCTGGCGGAAAACTACCTTGCGTCAATGAGATGCAAGGTAGGCGTTCCCGGGCAGAAATTGACTCTAAGGCCCAGGCGCCTTATTTATTCTCCCGTGCAAATATGGGGCATGGGAGGAAGGTGGGCCTAAATAATGGCACTAAGCTTGCTTAGCACCATTATTTAACGTCTGACCCAGGCGTTAGGGGACCTGTGGGCCTTTTTCAATGGTCAGAGACCAAGACATGGAAAGAGCCCACAGATGCCCTTCCCTAGCCCCAGGACACCCCACCCACACCAGAGGGACAGTGGAGGATGGGGGACTCTATCCCAGGTAAGTATAGGTAAGTAGATGTAAGTAAAAACATTTTTTTTTCTGTAGTGCCATAGGGGTCCTAACTTGGGACCTCTACATGGCACTGGGCCCAATGGCAAATTTTCACATTTAATAGAATCATTAAAAAAGAAGCACATTTTACCAGGTGCACCTTCTGATTGAACAATTATGCGCATGGGTCCCCCGAAGCAAAATACCCACGGATGATCTTGATGAACTTTTCTGACTTTCGCATTAAGGAACATATTTTAGCTGCAGCAATTAGACAGGAATATTTTGCTATGGAAGCAAATGTCCATATGAGGGTGTTCTCTGATCTACCTGTTTTCAGAGTACATTGCTGGAAGGCTTTCCATGAGCTAATAAGAGAGTTCAAGCTTCTTGGGTGACAGGCCCCGTGTACAGCAATCCAAGCTGAAGGTGCTTCTAGATGGTCAATTTCACAATTTTTTCAGTAGTAGAAGAGGCACGGGCATAGCTGGCTAGGATGGCCAAAACTTAAGGAGAGGACCAGGAGATTTCATAAAGAGTTAATGGCAGGATTATTTTGCCATTTTTCTGTTTTTCTTCAGTAGGGGGAGGAAGGGAACGGGGTCCCACTTGGAGCTTTAGTGCTGTGTTGTGGCACCCGTAGGCTTGGGGCTAGGTCAGGGGGAAGCGGGCAACTCCCCTTCTGGGGAGCAGGGGTGAGGGGTGGCAAGAGAGTTGGGGAAATGTAGGTGCAGTTAAAATGGGCAAGATGGAAGAAAGGCTGGCCGCTCAGGGGCTCAACATAGACATTTTGTCTAAGGAATGTAGGTGCATGGAATTCACAGGCTGCTCTTGTTGGAGATGGTTTAAAGGTATCCTGGGAGATGCAAGAGAGAGATACAATGCTGCTTACAGTGATAGATGATGGCACAGCACATCAAATGTATTACTTGCAATGTCAACGGCTTGGGGGAATAGGCAAAAGTGAGCTGCCTTTATTGAAATGGTTAACATCATTCAATCCTGATGTAATCTTACTCCAGGAGATCCATCTCAAGTATAATATGCCCAAAATTACCATTCCCTCAAGGTATTCACAGGCATATTTTGCCTCAGCAGGGACAGGTTGGATTGGGGATAAAACAGATTTTGCATGATAATAAGGGTGATCTCTGATGATATTGAGGCACTAAATCAAATCTATAACCTGACAACGGAGGTGGAAGGCTCCCTAGTTATGGGAGGCGATTTTAATTTCATACAGAATCTCACACTTGATACCTGGAGCCAGGCCAGGAGGCAGCTAACGCCTAAAGCTGCAAAAGTAATGGAACTACTCAAACTGGATCTTGCATTGGTGGATCCCTGGTGTCTTAGGTACTCCGATTTTACCAATCCATCTGCTATTCCCACAGGTTTATCATGGCATCGGGC